>NC_090447.1:1442308180-1443558180 GCF_031143425.1 Pleurodeles waltl
ATGCAGGTGGCTAGGGTTGTCTTCTTGGTGTTTTTCAGGAGGTGGTGGTATCGATTGAGGGTGTCTTTGAATTGTTTTGAGTCCTCGAGGGTCTAACTGGCACGCCATTGTCTTTCCTTCTGTCTGCAGTTGTGTTTCTGGGTTTTCAGTTCTGCCGTGAACCAGTTGGGGTGTTGTGCTTGTTTCTTGGGGTTAGTGTGTTTTCTTGGTGCAACTTCACCAGTGGGTGTAGTGATCCAGTTCGCGAAGTTGTCCACCACTTGTTCTGTGTCTTTGGTGGTGGTGGGTAGGTGAGAAGTTGAGGGTGTTGGTCCATCATTGCGCTGATACCTTTGACCAGGTGCGCCATGTTTTACTGGCAGTAGAGGCAGGTGTGTTGGGGGGTTCTAAGATGATTAAATGGACTCAGTGGTGATCAATCCAGGTGAGCTCCTCAGTGTGGGTGTATGTTACTCTGTTGCTGGCTGAGAAAATGGGATCACTTGTGTGTCCTACAGTGTGGGTGGGGTCAGTGACAAGCTGCTTGTGTCATGGTTAGTCATGCCTTCTAGGAGGTCGGCCATGGTGGTTTCGTCTGTGTTCTTCAGGTGAAGGTTGAGGTGTTGTAGGAATATGTATAGATATGAGTCAATGGAGAAAGGGGTGATGAAGTTGGGGATTGCGTTGTAAAAGCCAGGGAAGGGTCCCAGAGGTCTGTAGACAAGGATTCATCTAATGGTGGTGTTGCTGTTTGTTCAGAGTAGGAATTGGAGGTGATCCATGAAGGAGTTGTCTATGGTGGGTGAGCATTAAAGGTTCTTAGATTATGATGATGCCTCCTCAGCTTCTGTTGGATTTGTCCTGGTGCGTGATCTTGTATCCTTCAGGGGTGGTTGTGGCGATGTCCTGAACGGATGTGGGATTCAGCCAGGTTTCTGTAATAAAAGCTGTGTCGGGGCACAGGTCGTGATGGTGTCCCAGATTTCCGTCAAATGTTTTTTGAATGAGCGCACGTTGATCAGCAGGCAGTTGATCTTTCTGGAGGTGTTGGCGTGGCATTGTTTGTGGGTGTGTGTAATACAGTGTGGCTGATTGGAGAGACGTGGGTGGTATCCTTGGACAGCAGTTCTGGCAGGAGAAAGGGCATTCAGTGGTCGTGGGGACGCATTGCAGTTCATGGGGTTTAGGGTCCTAGAGTTTGGTATGGTTCGATGCATGTGTGGCGTGCTCTCTGCGCAGTCGTGTTGATTTTCAACAACTAAATTGGTGTTGAATGTGTGACACACAAATGCACAATAACATGACACACCGTGAAGTAAGTTGTGGGTGGAGCCAAAATTATAACTTTGTTATAACTATAACTTTAGAATTTCCAAGGTTTGTGTAGTTTAAATTGTTTGCCATTCAAAATCTTTTTTGAATTTTCCTAAGTATAATTTATCCTCAACCTCTGATTTTTACATGGAATTTCAATGTTTTTTTTTTTTTTTATAAAAGTGTGTTTCAAATCGTAGAGTGAAGTGATATTGAGTGGAGTGTCATCATACAGTGTCTTTTTGTCATAGGTTAATAGTTTTAACATTTTTTAAAAATACCATAGTACTTCCTAGATAGTTTCAAGGGAGTACTGTTGGTCCCTTGGGTCTTTCCCCACTACTCCCAACGTGAAACTCATTATGGGCGCCCCTGGTAAGCACCAGGGCACCCCAAAAAATAAGGAGGCCGTCTCCCATCAGGGCAACCAGCAGGGGCCACTGGGGCCTTTGGGCTCCCCCTTTGGCCCTCAACATAAAATATTATGAGGGGTGTCCCAGTTATTGTTTTTTTTTAAGTGTTGCCAGCTTGTGTGCTACAAACTGCTTGCAGGGAGCAGGTGGATGTGCAGGGGTGGGGGGCTCCCCCAACTCCCCCAAACAAAAATCAAAGATGTGTGTGTTCCGAGTGTGCATGAGACACCCAAACAATACAACCCCCCACTTATTATTCACTGCTTCCACATGGAGTGCCCTAATAATGCCCTGGTAGGGCTTTTTATTTACATTTTTCTAAGAAAGTGCCCTCAAGAAACATATAAAGAAAACAGTAGGCATAGTTACTTCAGAAAGCTATAACTGGTAAACTTAAGTGATTTAGTCATTTAAAGCAATATGTTTTAACTGACATTCTCATCTAACTCTAATGTCATTTGTTTTTTCAGTGACTCTAAACTTTTTTTAATGCAAAGTAAGAATTTACCACACCTAACTATAATGTCACTTTAACCTTTGCTTTTTTTTTGCTTTTTTAAGTGAGTTTCTATGTTTTTTTTAATGTGCAGTAAGATGTCCATTGCTAAGCATGGAGTAGGGTTAGGTGCGGGTTCTGATGCTCTCCCCCGGTGCCCACCCCCCTGCTTCACACAGCCTTTGGCCATGTGCAGCTTGGGGTTTGGGGCAGGGTCTGGCCTGTGTCCAGGCCCTGCTCCTAATCACACTCTGGCATCCACGCACGGTGTGGATTTGTGCTTAGTGTGTCAAACCCTCTGCAAACAAGCATGGCTGACTTTGTGCTGTTACAATATACATAATTTCCCAGTTTAAGTAAGGCTGACCAATTTACTTTGTGAAATGGTCAGAACACCAACATGTAAAAAATGGGCCTATTGGCTTTATCAAAGGGTCAGCATATCAACATATATAACACATATCTATTATTCATGTTAGAAATTGCCAGTAATTGTAATTGTCAGAACCACTTTCACAGGGCCACGGGGCACACAGGGGTTATTGGGCTCAACCATGGTGGATGAGTCCTTTTTATCCTGATGCCCCAGGGCCTGACTTACTATGGACTCTGAACTAGGTCAACTACCCGTTCTGTACTTGACTCTCAGTGGTAGCTGTGAATAAGCAGTCAAAGGCTGCCTTTGGGAGGTGGGTGTGAGTGTAGGTACAGATTAGTGAACAGAACTCAAAGTGCACACAGTATTTTCAATAAATCAATGTCCATTCAAACACTTGCTTGAAAAAAAAAAAGAAGTATTTTATTTCTAACTCTAAACCTATAAAGGAACAATGACATTCATTAGCAACAACACAATCCCCTTGAGGTGGGATCCCTATCATTTGTCAGGCAAATCCTTGTCCCATCTTCTTTCTTGTAACTTGGTCGGGATTATTCCCCATTCACGGGAATACTACCACTAGGCTGTTCTCAAGACTTTCCTTTTGACTCTTTAGAAATAATCAGAAGTGTATATGGTGCCCAGCAAAGTCGGCAGTGAGGCCACCGGGTCTCACAGGCCCAGGTCAAGTATTACCCGCTCCTGAAGCATGGAAGCATCCAGCGTTACAGCAAGTGCCCTGACTTTGGGCACTCAAGAGATCTGGTCTTGCTCAGAGAAGTCCAGCTGCTTGTGGTACATGCAACAGCAGTCAGCAGGCGCAGACTATTTTCTTGAGTGGTGCTGCCGGCTTCCCAGTGATTGGATAGGCTCCAAGCCTGCGAAGATGTGGTAGGTCAGTCTTCTCCACACATGAGTGAGGTGGAGAATCCAGTCCTTCAGCTCCCAAATGGAGCACAGTGAGGGTGCAACATCATCATCAGCATTGTCTAAAGTCCTCATGGGTTAGTCAGGGGCCGTTCTGTCGCTGTGTGGGCTCGACCTGCCAAACAGCCTTTTCTTGAGGAAGGGCACAATCTTTGCAACATTGGTACTGACAGACCCTCTTGGCATATGGAGTTGCCCAGGTACTTTACAAATTGAGCGCAGGCTCCTCCATTGCAGTCACCTCCACCATGGTGGCTACAAGTCTCACGACTCTTGCAGCAATAACTTTAATGGTGGCCCCCTCTGGCATACGTGGTCACTGCAACATGGTGGCACAGGTTTGGCAAGTCTGTCATGGCACTTAGTACTTAGTTTAGCCCATGGTGGTCCTCTCCTGGCACACGGATGTGGCTGAGGCAATATTGCACACAGGCAATGACCTGATCGGTGCCCAGAAGTTCCCTCACACCTCGCACAGGGAGATCATTTTTGGTAGGGCTCCACACTTGACCTTGCTCCTTCCATTGCTCTTCTTTACCTCACAAAGCACACTGGGCTTGGCAAGCAGGCAGGAACTGGTGCTCCAGGCTCCAAGTGGGCCTGTTACCAGAGAAACATGAACAAATGGCCTCACCCACTGATTTATGCACTCAATTACAAAAAACAATGAGGCCAATCGCAAGCATCAGTCAGTCCTTGTAACTTATTTGAACATACATTGTTTCTTATATGTTGACATATGTACGTTAAAAAATACAAACACATTAAACATCAGTAAATATTCATATTTTAATATCAGGACACATGTTTGCATTTACACCTAATATTCACCCATGTGAACAAGAGAAGAAATTGTGAACATTTAACTCAAAATGTGTGCATTGCATGAAAAAATAGCTCATAGTATATCACAGAAATAAATAGAGCGGATACCAGTCAAACAAGTTCCATGTAGACAAGGTTGGTGTTGTGTCTTGCAAGTGTGTATGATGGAGCTTTTTTGGATTCTGAAAGACTCTGTAAGATGATGATATAAGCGTTAGGACATGGACAAGTGAATGCAGTTTTAGAATATTGAGTTTATGGTTACATGCTGGAAAATAAAGACGTGTGATACATAGCTCCATGTGTGGCGTATTCATTGGCAGGAACCCAGGATGCTACAGCTGGTGACAAGATAGCGGCTAAGTAACCCAAAGATTGATATTGCTCTCCCAGAGAATTTGCCATGGTCCAATCAAACTGCTCACACTTGCCACGTGTGCTTCTGGCAAGGTGCGGAATAGACGGTTGACGTATGTGAAGTCAAACCGCAACTGTCAATATAAAGGAAGCTTTACTGAGAAGTCTATCCATCAGTGGTCAAGAGACCATAGCCAAGGCCATAAAGAAAGGTACCATGCTACTACGCATTATAAAGCTATACAGTATATGGAGTGCTATTGCTGAGGGCAGATACAACCAGGTTTTGAAAGTACAGCAGATAGCAACGGCAGACTTTGCAATAACGCAGCAAACAGAAGCGCGGTGAGGCAAAGATCAACCAAGTGTTAAAAATGCAAAAAGAAAGCTTGAAAAGATGACTACTCAGATACACAAAAATGTAATCTGCTTACCAGAACTGAGTAAAGAGAGTCATCATACTGTTGCCAAAGGTGACTTAAAGAGAAGTGCCTGGGGTTGTGCTTATGGAGCAGTCCATACCTGCAGTGACAAGAGGCTCAGCAGAAAGCATTTCTGCCAATCGAGTCCTTAAAAAAATTACCCTGAAGGCGGCATTTCACAGGGCCAGGTTAGGGGTATAAATGGAATAGATCCTGATTTCTGGCAGATGAAGTCAGAGAGAGCTCCAGTCGCAGTGTCAGTCAGTCCCATGAACAGTTACAATGCTGCTGCTTTCCTGAAACCACCACTACCCTTCATCACTGACAAAAGGCAAAATATTGGCGATAGAGTGACGCTTGGATAGAGACATTAGATGATTTTATTGATGTGCTAGAAGAGACAGATAAAAAGATTATCAAATATCTCAAGTATCTTGCTGGTGATGATGTAAAAGAAGTCATAAATAAACTGCTGCAAGCTGATGAAGTTACATACTGTCAAATTAAAGAAGCCTTCAATCTCAAATTCAATCCAGTGCTGAATGTAGATTATGAAAGGTACATTTTAAGTCAGCAACGACAAAGAGTTGGTGAAACCATAGATTAATTTGTTGAGAGACTGGATATGCTCATAAAACACTGCAGATTCAATTAATTAAATGATGAAGAAGCAATATGTCTCAGAGTTATTGATGGATGACCGTCAGATGTATTCAGATGATGAATGCTGAGAGAAACTCTTAGTCTGGAGTGAGTACTCATGTCTGCCAAAGTTGAAAAGCATGCTGATCGACAAGCTGCTGACTTGGAGGCCGGAGGTGCCCAAAGTGAGTCAGTCATAAACATGAAAAATAAGCAAGAACACAAAACTGAAGGACACAAGGCAATGTCTCCACAGAAAAATAAGTTGTGTTTCAGATGTGGATTGTCATTTCTACACAAAGGTAAATGTCCCACCATCGGACCGATATGAAAAGTCTGTAGTAAAGAAAAACATTTTTCAACGCTTGCAAGATGAATTAAAAAGTAAGTGCATCGTGGTGAGAAGACAAAATGGCCACTCGATCATTCCAAAAGCGACGTTTGCTGTGCACCCACAAGGCCAAGCGACAACATCAGTTGAGACAAATCGACACCAAAGTTAATAGTCTTCTAAATCATCGTTGAAAAGTTTGTCAGTATCAGTATGAGGGAAAGTGAAGAAGATGATTGTGCCATGTCAGTGTTTACCTCAGAGAAATGCTCACATGTTGGACTGCCCGCTTGTGAAGTGAAATACCAGTCAAAGAAAAGTCAGCATGAGTAAGAACCCAAGTCATTCAAACATTGTCCGAAGATTACACTGAAAATAAATGGTTGTGTAATACCTTTCATCATTGACTGATGTGTGTCAATAAATACTGTGTCCAATGAAAACTATAATGAACTATCTCCACTATCATGACTGATGCTATTTAAAACAAAAGTATACACCTGGGTTGCATTAACACCATTGAAAAGAAAAGCGACTATGAAACACAAGAAAACAAAAGTGCAAGTGCCCTTCACATATTTCAAGGTACGGCGTCAAGTGCCTGTTTACTGAACTTCAGCATAGCTGCTGATAAGGAACTGATATCAGTGAACTACGATATGAATGCTCACCACAAAATAGTAAGTCAGTTCCCTTCATTATTTAATGAGTAATGAAAACTCAAGACTATGAAAGCACAATTGTATTTCAATGAAGGTGTTCATCCTGTTGCTCAAAGACACAGAAGAATTGCGTTTAATTTACAAGACGCTGTTGAAAAGGAACTGAAATTGTTACTTACCCATGATATCATTAAGTGTTCTACTGGTCTGACGCCATGAGTTTCCCTCTTATTGGCAGTGCCCAAAAAGGACAGTGAAGGAGCTGTATGTATCTGGGCGGATATGGGTCAAGTGAACAAGGTCATTGAAAGAGAACGCCATTCAGGTTTGCATATTACTGGCATGATAACACAATTGAATGGTGCAAAAGTATTTTCTCGCTTTGATTTAATTAAAGGATATCATCAGTTAGAACTCAAGGAGAATTGCAAGTACATTACAACCTTTTCTACACTTATTGGTTTGTTTCAATACAAAAGACTATGGGGGTCATTACAACATTGGCGGTAAAAGCCGCTTACCGCCGCACAGAAGACCGCCAACACACCGCCATGGCCGTGGAATTCCGCCACAGCTATTATGACCCACACCCGAAATCCGACAAAATTCAGCCACCCACACAAGTCCGCCACACCAAAGGTCAGTGATAAACTGGCGAAAACAAAACCGACACCGTCACGCCAACAGAAATACACCCATGCTATCACGAATCCACGCGGCGGTCTTTCAACCGCGGTATTCCATTGGCGGTACACACCGCCGCGCTCAAAATACACACACATCTCCAATACACCACCACATTGGACAATTCGAAAGACACACACCTGATACACATACACACACCACTCCCACACATTCAATACTATATAAAACACACACTCACATCACCCACAAACCCCTATGACAAAAAAAATCTGAAAGAAGGCCAGAGAGAGACACCACCATCCACAAACTAGCAGCCACAGGTACTCAACACCAACACCCACACTACTTCCACGCACAAAACACCACACACCACTACATATCACCACACTTATCACCACACACACCACCCCACACATCACCTACACCACCCCATGGCACGGCAAAGACACCCCAGGTTCTCGGAGGAGGAGCTCAGGGTCATGGTGGAGGAAATCGTACGGGTAGAGCCACAGCTATTTGGTTCACTTGTGCAGCACACCTCCATAGCTAGGAAGATGGAACTATGGCGAAGAATAGTCGACAGGGTCAACGCAGTGGGACAGCACCCAAGAAATAGGGACGACATCAGGAAGAGGTGGAATGACCTACGGGGGAAGGTGCGTTACGTGGTCTCCTGACACAACATCGCGGTACAGCGGACTGGCGGCGGACCCCCACCTCCTCCTCCACAACTAACAACATGGGAGGAGCAGGTCTTGACTATTCTGCATCCTGAGGGCCTCGCAGGAGTCGGTGAAGGAATGGACTCTGGTAAGTCAAATCTTAACTATCATATCCCCCACCCTACCTGCATGCTATCACAGACCCCCACCCTCGCCCCCTCCCCTATCACTCCAACTCCTCACTAATGTACCAATAACACAAACCACCCATCCCAGCACCAAGCCCTGCATGACACAACAAAGCATGGACACCCATCACTAAAGCATGCCCACTGCACATATCCATAACACCCCCCTAAACCATCATCACACAAGCCCCCACACAGGAATGCTAGCACTGGGGTACACGCTCACCCACCCATTGCACACCATGACACACACGGATGCTATAATCATGCTTTTACACCCCTGCAGGACCACTACTCAACCTTACTAGACAGGAGGGTCCAGACATCTCCACCCCACCCACAGAAGAGGCCCACAGTGATGACAGCAGCTCTGTCCAACTGGATAAAGATGACCAGCCCGGACCATCGTGGGCCTCGGGACAGTCGGTTCCCCACACCAAGTCACAGCCCACCACAGACCTTCCTCCCTCTGGTAACACCAGCACAGCACCCAACCCACGGGCCCATTCCTCCGTACCCAGGACACGTCAATCAGCTGTGTGTCCACCACTACAGGGAACCCAGGATAACCCACCACCCCAACAACAACAGGGACCAGGGGGCAGTGGTAGTGGGCACACGGTCCAGGGGACGGAGGCACAGGAACACAGGGGAACTGGGAGTGCTGCTGTGCGACAGGGGGTGGACAGGCCTAGGGAACCCACTCTCCACGAGGCCCTCTCCTCCATCATGGGAGCATACCACCACTCCCAGGAGACGATGGCAACAGTACTGGCCAAGTTTCAGGAGACCCAGCGCCTGCAGGAGGAACAGTATTTGGGCTTCAGGGAGGAACTCAGAACTATCAGCACCGCCCTGGGCACCATCGTAGGGGTGCTGAAGGAGATACTTAACACCAGGAGGGACACTGTGGCACTCCAAGGGGCCCCTGACACTAGCATGGATGATGAACTGCCCACCACCTCCGCTGGCGCTAGTGGACAGGAGGCACCGCCACAGGACCACCACACCAGCACCCCACCCCCTGCAGACGGAGAACCACCCCGCAAACGGTCCCTGAGATCCAGGAACAAGACAGAGCACAATGCCAAGACCCCCGCCAAGAAATGAGACCACCCTGATTGTCATCCAACTGTCCCACTTTGTAACCCTGTCCATATTGGAACTGCCCCAGCTCCACTTCCTATGCCCATATGGGCAATGCACCTGTGAGACTAATAGACTGGACTCTGCCATGGAAATTCCTCCACCATCACCCCTCACCATTTTACAACCCCTCTCCAATATTTAGCACTGCAATAAACACCCTCGAAGCACAAAACAATCTGGAGTCAGTCTGTGATTTTGAAAATGTGTATTAGCAATGACAGTGACAAAATGCTTTCTGAAATGTAATGTCAACATACCTATGTCACACATCTCAAGTCCATGAGGAATCTAAGCAGATAACACATGTTGGAAACCACACCTGTGAAACCGTAAGGGAAATGTACAACTCAGTTTCCATATACTGGTTGAAATTGACAGACAGTATAGAGGTAGAAGTGTGAAAGTACTTGTAGTAGGCAGGAATGTATTCTCACCTGTGTGTCACTGGAAATATTGCTGGATAACTGAGTCTCTGTGGTCAATGTCCTCTTCCTCTGCTTCCTCCTCATCACTGTCCACAGGCTCCACAGCTGCCACAACACCGTCATCTGGACCATCCTCCTGCAGAAAAGGCACCTGTCGTCGCAAAGCCAAATTGTGAAGCATACAGCAGGCCACGATGATCTGGCACACCTTCCTTGGTGAGTAGAATAGGGAACCACCTGTCATATGGAGGCACCTGAACCTGGCCTTCAGGAGGCCGAAGGTGCGTTCGATCACCCTCCTAGTCCACCCATGGGCCTCATTGTAGCGTTCCTCTGCCCTGGTCCTGGGATTCCTCACTGGGGTCAGTAGCCATGACAGGTTGGGGTACCCAGAGTCCCCTAATAGCCACACCCGGTGCTTCTGGAGTCGACCCATCACATAAGGGATGCTGCTATTCCGCAGGATGTAGGCGTCATGCACAGAGCCAGGGAACATAGCATATACCTGGGAGATGTACTGGTCTGCCAAACATACCATCTGTATATTCATCGAATGATAACTCTTCCGGTTCCTGTACACCTGTTCATTCCTATGGGGGGGGACCAGAGCTACATGGGTCCCATCAATGGCACCTATGATGTTGGGGATATGTCCAAGGGCATAGAAGTCACCTTTCAATGTAGGCAAATCCTCCACCTGAGGGAAAACGATGTAGCTCCGTATGGGTTTCAGCAGGGCAGACAACACTCTGGACAACACGTTGGAAAACATAGGCTGGAACATCCCTGATGCCATGGCCACTGTTGTTTGAAATGACCCACTTGCAAGGAAATGGAGCACTGATAGCACCTGCACTTGAGGGGGGATCCCTGTGGGATGGCGGATTGCTGACATCAGGTCTGGCTCCATCTGGGTACACAGTTCCTGGATTGTGGCACGGTCAAACCTGTAGGTGATGATCAAATGTCGCTCCTCCATTGTCAACAGGTCCACCAGCGGTCGGTACACCGGAGGATTCCGCCATCTCCTCACATGTCCCAGCGGACGGTGCCTAGGAAGGACAACAGCGACCACAGAGTCAAACAACTCAGAGGTATGTACCCACAGTCTACACAGAACACCATTCACACACAGAATCTGGCCTGTATTTGTGTTGTGCGACAAGGCCTAGGTCTGTGTGACGCAGTTGGTAATTAGGCCATATGGGCCCCTGAAATGGCGGCTGCTTGACCTCTAAAGTCGGACAATGGGATGTGAGGTAACTGCGCTGGCGTTGTACACCGTCGCGGTAGGCGGTCGAAGACCGCGGCGCAATGCTGCATTGGTTAACATTGGACCCTATGGGTCCCAGGAGCCAATGACGATGTACGCCAGTGGTGATGCTATGCACCGCCGCGGACGTGACCGCCATTTTCTAGCTGTTCAATCACTCGATACCTGATTTTCAACAGGAGAGGACCTACACTGCAAGTGCTGCTGTGGCCTCGGTCTGGAAGAGACAATGGCTCGTGCGTCTGGGGAAAGGGCCCCTGCCTTCACTGCAGAGGAGTTGGAGAAGCTCGTGGACGGGGTCCTCCCCCAGTACATGCTACTCTACGGTCCTCCAGACCAACAGGTAAGTACACAGGGAGCACGTTGTATGGGCTATGCCTATGTGGAGAGGGCTGGTTGTAAGAAGGAAGGGGGCACAGTTCTGCGTGCATGAAGGACTGTGAATGCATGTGCCACATGGCAAGGCTAGGGATGTGGGCCTCTCACTTCGACGGTGCAGTTGCTAATGACTTCTCTGCTTCCCCTGTACATTTCATGTAGGTCAGCGCCCACCAGAAGAAGGATATTTGGCGTGCCATCGCCAAGGACGTCCGTACCCTGGGGGTCCACCACAGACGGAGCACCCACTGCCGTAAAAGATGGGAGGACATTTGCCGCTGGAGCAAGAAGACGGCGGAGGCTCAGCTGGGGATGGCCTCCCAACGTGGGAGGTGTGCCTGTCGAACCATGACCCCCCTGATGTTCCGGATCCTGGCGGTGGCCTACCCTGAGTTGGATGGGCGCTTGAGGGCATCACAGCAGACACAAGGGGGTGAGTACAACATCATTCAGCGGACTTTGTGCGCAGGGAAGGTGTCTGGGTGGGGGAGGAGGGCTGTGGGTTTCCCTAGGCCAGGGTGAGTTCCGTAGGCTAGGCCCCTCCGTAATGCAGGCCATGTGGCACCCCACCCCACCTCTGTAGAGTGCCAAGTACAGGTATACATGCCCCTGTGTCATCTATGTGTGCAGATGTCGCCCATAGCCATGTAGGCCATATCCCAGGAATTGCATCTGTAGAGCCCAACAGCGCGGCGTAGTGCAGGGGGCTGCTGTGTCTGTATTGTCCGTCAAAGCCATGCACTCAACCTGTCTTTCTTCTGTCGTCCCCCCCTTTTTTTGGGTGCCCTGTTCTTGTGTGCATCAGCATCATCAGGTGGAGGTACAGTGGCACCGGAGCACGAGGGAGCTGCATCCCACATGGCCATGGAGGGCCACACCACGGACTCGGAATACACCAGTGGGACGGAGGGCGAGGGGAGCTTCATGGCGGTCACAGGATCTGCAACCAGAGACACGGACTCGTCCTCCGATGGGAGCTCCCTTGTGGTGGCGGCAAAATCTGTGCACCCCACTTCTACAGGTACAGCCGCCACCCCCCCTACCAGCACCGCCCTCCCAGCAGCCCCTCAGCCTTCGCCCCGTGCCCACTCACCCAGGAGGGTGGGCATCACCTTCGCCCCAGGCACCTCAGCCCCTGCCACCTCTGCTGCCCTCAGTGAGGAGGCCAATGACCTCCTCAGGTCACTCACTGTTGGGCAGTCTTCCATTTTGAATGCCATCCAGGGTGTAGAAAGGGAATTGCAACACACAAATGCATTCCTGGAGGGCATTCATTCTGGTTAGGCTGCCCTTCATCGAACCCTGCAAACTCTGGCCTCAGCACTGATGGCAGCCATTGTCCCTGTGTCTAGCCTTCCCCCTCCAACTTCCTCCACCCAGACCCAATCCCCTTTACCCCAGCCTATCCCAAGCACACCATCAGACCAGCATGCACACACCTCACCACACAAGGGAAGCTCAGGCAAACATAAGCACCACACATCCCACAGGCACTCACGCAAGCATCACACACATACAGACACAGCAACATCCACTGCCTCCACTGTGTCCCCTCCTCGTCGTCTCCCTCCTCCCTCCCAGTCTCGTATACACTCTCACCTGCATGCACTACCACTACAGCCACTACGTCCCGCACCAGCACACCCACCACCACACCCCGCTCACGTGCACTCACCACCCCCACCACCATTTACACGTCCCCTGTGTCCTCTCCCAGTGTGTCTGTGACGCCCCCTCCCAAAGTACACAAACGCAGGCACACACCCACCCAACAGCCATCCACCTCACGACAGCCTCCAGCGCATGCACCTTCACCCAAAGTCACCAAACGTACACCTCCTACAACCACTACCTCTTCCTCCACTCCCAAACCTCCTCCAGCTACCCGTCCCAGTGTTCCTAAGAAGCTTTTCCTGACCAAGCTTGACCTCTTCCCCCCCCTCCCTCCAATTCATAGGTCCCGTACTAGCACCTCAGCCAAAAAATCTCCGGGACCAGTGGTGCCTGTTGTTACAGGTATGTGAGTGCACCGGGCACTAGGGCAGCCAGTGTGACACGGAGCCACAGCACAGCCAGTCCCCCCCCTGTGAAGCACCAGAAGTTGGACAGTGCCCGGCGGGAGAGGGTGAAGACTCCAGCCAGTAAAGCCGCTCACAAGGGTCCCGGGGGGAGTGTCGACTCAGCTGTGACTCCTCCCAAGGTGGGGAAGGGGCAGAAGAAATCGCCAAAGTCTGGGAGGAGCAGCACGGCGGAGAAGACCGCCATCATCCCCGTTGCCCAGGAGGCCACCGCCAGCCCAATCATCACTGGCCAGGAGGCCACCGCCAGAGTCAGTGCCCAGGAGGGCAGCCCGATCGTCACTGGCCAGGAGGCCACCGCCAGAGTTAGTGCCCAGGAGGCCACCGCCAGCCACAGCCCAGCTGCCCAGGTGGGCCCCGGCAGCCACAGCCAAGCTGCCCAATGAAGGACCGCCAGCCCCAGCCCAGCTGGGCAATGAAGGACCGCCATGGCAAGCTCCGCTGAACAGGGCAAAGACTGCCATGGCAAGCACCGCTGAACAGGGCAAGCAACGCTGAACAGGTCAGAAACTGTAAACTCAAGCACTGCTGAACAGGGCAAAGACCGCCATGGCAAGCTCCGCTGAACAGGGCAAGCACCGCTGAACAGGTCAGAAACTGCAAACTCAAGCACCGCTGAACAGAGCAAAGACCGTCATGGCAAGCTCCGCTGAATAGGGCAAGCACCGCTGAACAGGTCAGAAACTGCAAACTCAAGCACCGCTGAACAGGGCAAAGACCGCCATGGCAAGCACCGCTGAACAGGGCAAGCACCGCTGAACAGGTCAGAAACTGCAAACTCAAGCACCGCTGAACAGGGCAAAGACCGCCATTGCAAGCTCTGCTGAACAGGGCAAAGACCGCCAACTCAAGCCCCGCTAGCCCATGGGCGGCAGGGGCAGTGACGCAACTGGGACCGTCACGGGGTGAGTGATGCACTCTGGGCACCAGTCCCCCTCCAGAACCAGTGGAGACATGCATCCACTACCTCTGTCCTTCACAGGATGAAGCACTCTGGGCACCAGTCCCCCTCCAGAACCAGTGGAGACATGCATCCACTACCTCTGTCCTTCACAGGATGAAGCACTCTGGGCACCAGTCCCCCTCCAAAACCTGTGGAGACTGTTATCCACTTGAGAGACTGTGGCTTTGCACTCCCCAGGATGGTACAGTGGGCAAACCACCCACTGTAGAGACTTGAGAGACTGTGGCTTTGCACTCCCCAGAATGGTACAGTGGACAAACCACCCACTGTAGAGACTTGAGAGACTGTAGCTTTTCACTCCCCAGGATGGTACAGTGGGCAAACCACCCACTGTAGAGACTTGAGAGACTGTGGCTTTGCACTCCCCAGGATACATCAATGGGCATTGAGCCCCCTTGTGGATCTGGCGTTTTGCACTCATCCGGCTGAGGTGTCCCCCCCTTCTCTTCCCCCTGAGGTGCCTGTTGTATTTCTATCTGATGCCCCAGCAGTGTTCTCTCCGTTTTGATCAGGTATCTAGTGTGGGCCTCGCCCATGCATTTTGGGCCCAGTGGTCCACGGACAATGAATGGTGCATTACCTGCACTACTAATCGTGGTGTATATTTTGTTTAATGTGTATATATATATATGTAGATATTTGCTTACTGTATTTTGATATATTACAATGGTTCCACTCATTTCCTTTTGTCTTTGCATTGTTCCGGGGGGCTTGGGGGTTGTTACTGTAATGTTTGGATATGCATTGGTGTAGTGGGTGAGGGTTGGGGTGGGGGTGGGGTTGTTGCATGTGTGTGTCCCTGTCTTTTGCCTCTCCCTCCCCTATGTCGTAGGTGCAGTACTCACCATGGTGTCGTCGTTCCTCGTGGAGTGTGTAGAGGTGAGCGTTTTACCTTTGAAATTCCTGTTTCCGCCGTGTTTTTATCCACGGTGAATCCACCCCGGAAAAGGTGGCGGATTGGTAGGTTGTGATACTTTGGGCGGTACTTTGTCTCCCGCCTGTCTGTTGGCGGTGACCGCAGCGCTGTTTGTCTGTACCGCCTTGGCGGTCGGAGTGTTAAAGTGGCTGTCTTTGTTGGCGGTTTCCGCCACGGTCGTAATTGCAATTTTTTTACCACCGGCCTGTTGGCGGTCTTACCGCCGCTTTAACACCGTCCGCCAATGTTGTAATGACCCCCTATGTTTTGGTGTGTTATCAGCTGCACAGATTTTTCAAGATATCATTAGATGTATCATACAACCTGATGTAAATGCTTTCAATTATAGTGATGACATATTGGTTTGCAGAGCTACATAGAAGGAACATGACAAAGCCTTAAGGCAAGTTGCTTGTTTATGTGTTGATGTAGGTTCAACGCTAAATGCTGAGAAGTGTGAATAAAATAGGACAAAGCTAAAATTCTTTGGCCATATCTTTTCTGATGTGGGCATGACACCTGATCCAGCTAAGGTACAAGCGTCAACTGCCAGTCCCTCACAAGATGTTTCCATGTTATGTTTATTCCTTGGCGTGGCCAGTTACTGTTCCAGATATATACCAGACTTTGCCACTGTTAGTACTCCATTGAGAGAGATAATGAAAAAGAATGTTTCATTCTGCTGGTCTCATCAACGTGAGCAAGGTTTTAAGAGAATTAAGCAAGTTATTAAAAACACTCCTGAAATGGCATGTTTTGATCCAAAGCTATCTACGGAAGTTCTCGTTGACACCTGCCCAGTCGGGTAGGCTTTATCCTTGGACAATACAATGGACAGCCAAACGCTCAAAAACATTTTTTGGCATGTGCAAGTAAAAGTTTGTCCCAGACTGAATGTGCTTATTCACAGCCTGAAAAAGAAAATTTAGCTATGGGGTTGGCTTGTGAACATTTCCATGTGTTCCTGTAAGGAAAACTTTTCACGCTTGTAACATATCATCAAGTCTTGCTTGCTGTCTTTGACCATCCAATAGCCAAGATGCCTCCACACATAGAACTTTGGAGTCTTCGATTGCAAGAGTACAACTACACAATTGTGCAATGTCCAGGGAAAGATCAAAACCCTGCAGACTACTTAACAAGAACGTCTGTACAATGTCAAGGTACCCCATCTAAGGCTGCTGCAGCCCACATATACTTCAATGTGAAGTCAAACGCACCCGCTGCCATTTTGTTGGAACAAATTGCCACTGCCATGAGTCAAGATAGTGACATGTTAAAATTAAAAGACATTATCGCACATCAGTCATGGAATAGACATGCTTGACCTCTTACCAGTGACAGCGAGTACCAGAAATAAAAAAAAATCAAAGATGAACTGTCTGTGACACAAGAAGGAACTACCCTGAGGGGTTCAAGAATTGTCATTCTGGAGAGTCTGTGACAACAAGTGATTGAAGTGGCCCATAAAGGAGATCGTGGAATCGTTGCCACTAAATGAGCTCTCCATGATCGAGTCTGGTTTCCTCACCTTGATGAAAGGGTTGAAAAAGAGTTGAAAACCTGAAATCTATGTAACTGCCTGTCATCAAAACTACTCATCATCCCTTGAATATGTCAGAGTTGCCAAAGCATGCCTGGGAAAGGATTGTTGTGTTTTTGGTCCACTTGAAAATGGACATCGCTTCCAGTTAATTGACGATCTCTCATCTATCACTGAGGACAGTCATTGAGAATTAGAAGTTATCTCTGTGACCTGCGGGCATTCCTACAATTCAGATAACTAACAATGGCTCACTTTTTATAGAAGAGAATTCAGAGACTTCCTCAGCCTGCTTAATGTGAAGCATCAGAAGAGCACACCTCTATGGCCACAGGCTAATGGCCTTGTTGAACATTTCATGAGCATGTTAAAGAAAGCTGTTCCGTGTGCTGCATTAGAGAAACGGAACCTCAAGACTGCCTAAATTCTACGTTATGAACTTACTGTTCATCTCCCCACTCAACCACAGGTGAAAGCCCTGCCATGTTAATGTTTGGGAGAGCCATGACGACCAATTACCTCAACGGACCAACACCGGATCTAGAACGATTACAGAGACACGTACTACAGACTTGATTAGTAAACAGAAAATGAAGGCCTATGTTGACAAACAGCGACTTGCAAATAACATTATCTTCACACAAGGAGGTCAAGTGCTTATTCGTCAGCCATGAAAATGTAAATCTGATGCTCCTTTTGATGCTGAGCAATTTCATGTTGAAACCAGCAGAGGGCACATGGTGACTGCCCAAAATACAGGAAGGGCTATCACATGAGATTCCTTGCACGTCAAACAGGTGGCTCAATGCTCATTGGGCACTAATATCAATGTAGAGACTGGTTCGGAGAGAACAGTTGGAGAATACCAGAATGACATTGCTCCTACAACACAAAGAAGATCATGGACACTCTGATTACTGATTCTCAGTTTCCAAAGACACGATCTGGCAGAGTCATCAAAGCCCCAAGAAGGCTTATTGAAGAGTTATGATGTGTATATGTTGTAAAGAATTGTAATTTCTTTATTTAACAGAGATGGAGATGTGTTTTGTGAGTGAGATATGATAGAACCTTTGTAGATCCTGAAAGACTTCGTAGAATGATGACGCGCGTGTTAGAACATGGTGAAATGAACACAGGTTTAGACTGTTGAGTTTGCAGTTACACGTTGAAGAATAAAGACGTGTAATACATGGCTCCATGTGTGGCATAATCATTGCAGGTACCAAGGCTGGGGAGGAGGCTATAGTTGTGACTTATCCACAAAACATTTTTGGCACTGTTACCAATGAATATAGGCCAATCTACACTGACTCACACCGAAGGGAACTGATATTCAGTATTTTGTCCCATCCAACAAAATCTAATTAGAGTGTAAAGACAATCCAAATCTCATGGCCTGAAACTGTTGATGCGTTTTAACCTCTATGCTTTCAGGATCACCTAGGGTGAGGGCTGGAGTTCCAATCCTATAACATGATTTAAACATTAGCTTAAAACATAAATCAAGCCAATGACGTCCATGTTACAGGCTCGTGAATAGGAGCGAAAGACTACTTGCTGTCAAATTCAGAGATCCACATCTCTAAGTCAAAATGTGAGCAGAAGGTGTCTCTGTATTGAAAAAAGGAATATGATAAAAAATAGTAGTTGTGCACGTAGTGTGAAAAGGAAACGTTTGCGACCTATTCAGAAATTGTTTTTAGCTTTGTCCCATCCAACAAGGTCTAATTGGAGTGTAAACACAATCGAAGTCTGATGGCTTGAAACTGTCAATGCGTTTCCACTGTTATCCTTTCGAGGTCTACTAGGGACCATGGCTGATGTTCTAATCCTATAAACTGATTTAAAAATTCACTTAAAGCTTAAAGCAATGAGGTGTTTTTATTTACATTTGTGGGTGCCCTGGTGCCCACCAGGGTCACCCACATCTACTTTTCTATACTGGGGGTCCCAGAGGGAACCCCAAAGGACCCTGCAGGTCCTACCAGCTTCACAGCCACCTCCCTGAAGGGAGCTGGTATTTTTTCTTCTTTTTTTGTGTAAAGTGGGTGCCCTTATGGAGCACCTACAATGCCGCTTTCATTGGGGGATGTGGACGGAGGACCAAGCCTTAGTAGCACATGATGGCTACCCAGCCACCTCTGTGGAGGGAGCAGGTCTTTTTTCTGTTCTTTTTTTGTAGACAAATGGTTGCCACAGTGCCCACCTGGGGCACCAACAATGTTGATTTTGTTGGAGGCCACACAGGGAGCCCCAAGGGTCCTGTGACCCCAGCCAGCTCCCCAACCAGCCCCATTGTAGGCTCTGGCGGGAGCCAGATCCATCATTTTGCTCTCACCTGCCTGCCTGGGTGAGAGGAAAGTTGGGTTTGCCACCCAGGAAAGTGTGGGCAGGGTATGGCTGCACTCTCCTGGGATGGGAACTGCAGTGTTCCAGGTGATGGAGTCCCAGGGACACTGTTGGACCAGGCTCTGGGGAATAGGGTTCCTGGAGCCGGTACAGTTCAGGGAGGCTTTTTGTACTCCCACTTCCCAAACAATGAAACCCCCCCGACGGATGTGGTTGTCATGACCCAGCAATGGTTCAGGGAGAGGGGCTGCATGGCCTTCTCTCATTTATTTTAGAAACGGCCCTGGGGAATGTGATCCCCTGGGCTTAACAGTGGTTTGGGGCCGCATGACCTCATCCTATTTATTTCACATTTTGCCCAGGGGGGTGGGGTACCCCTGAGGACCTAGAGTGGCATAGGGAGTCTATGTAATGCTATCAGCTGAGCCAAGCCCAATACTACTGTTTCAGCCAACTGTACTGAGTACAATGTGATTTGTAAGACAATGCATACGGTTTCTATGCCTTCCTCAAAGATTGCTTCTAGCAACGTTCCAATACACGTCACATGTTCCCACCACGTTAATGTTGTGCCCCCACCCCAGTGAGGACACATCACACACTGGTAAATCTGAAAAGGTATTGAAGTCTCCCTACAACAAGAGCATAACTATCCCTCAGCCAGTATCAATCCAACTGACATCCTTGGAACTCTACCTTAACCTCTAGAACTCAGATTGCAGGCTAATCCTACGTTCCATGTTCTTCATGAACGGTTCTACGCAGTTACGTACAACATATATCTCCATCCATGTCGCCAATTCTTGTACCCCTGCAGTGAGGACACATCACATGCTGGTCAGTGTGGAAAGGTTTATTATATTGAAATCTCCCTACAGCAAGAGCGTAGCTATCCCTCAGCCAGTCTCCACCCAACTGAGATTCTTGGAACGCTACCATCACCTCTAGAACTCCGATTGCAGCCTAATTCTACATTCCATGTTCTTCATGAAAGATTCTACGTAGTTACGTACAACAGTTTACTACTTGAACACGCCTGTCTGGTTCTCCTAATTTGTCCCTCTCCCCTTTTGTGTTACCTGTGGCCCCCCGGGGCCGCTCTGATGCTTCATGAGTGGACCACTCAGCCCTCTTCCTCAAAAACATACAAATGCGCCATCCTCCCCCCTGCAGCTTTTTATTAAATGGTGGGAGACTTTCATTTTTTATCTGTGCCATGGATCCTGTGCTGCTCTGTGGAGCCGATAAAACAACTTGCTGTTTTTGGTCCAGGAGAGTCCATCTGTGACCCTCCAGCAGGCCTAGGGGGGCAGAGTAGCTCTACCCTAACCCCTATATATTTTTTCCTAACTTTAATCTAGGAGAGGGGGCTAAGTCCTTGAGTACAAAGATGGCAACCGCCACATCTTTCTTGGTGTGGTGGTAGCCAGTTAGATTTCATCTTGAGAAATGTAGGTTCTGCGGATTGTCCATGATATGAAATGTACAAAGTTTTTGATCCTTAGTTTCTCCAGCTACTGAACGGACTTCCCCCAAATGACAAAAAGACACTTTTTGGACCAAGATCTAGATTTCTGTCAAATTTGGCTTGATTCCGTTCAGACTCTAGCTGTGTCTAATTTTCCACTGGAAAAATGAATGGGAAAATATGTTTTGCCCAGCCCCACTCCTTTTCTCAACCCTCAGTTGATGGATCAATCTGAAACTTTCTAGGAAGGAGCTGAGGTGGGTGAGACCGTTACTGGAAAATTTAGTGAAGATTCAGCAAATGGTGAAAAAGTTATTAGCTAACTAAAAACTGCTTTTTCCATGGAAACGTGGTCCTAACTACAGCTACCCAGTTGAGTCCTAAGAAAAAAAGTGATAAAAGACATACGGGGGCAGGGTAGTGATACCCTGACCTCTAGACATGGTGGTGAGGTAAAACTTATTTCTTTAACATTGATGCTGCAAATTCACAGAGGATCCGCAAATCAGCAGTAAAGAAAAGTGCATGCTCCTGTGTGATTTAAAGCAATTCTTCAGGGGGTGGACCAGAGCCTGGCGTGGTGATGCATTCATTATTTAGGGTCAAGCAGGTGTGTGGCTCCCTCCTTGAGCTTAAAAAGACTCCGGGTGCTCATCCCCTGGGGCTGTACAGGCAATTAAGAGGAGGGTAATTGTGGCCTTCCTCTCAAAGCTTAAATGGCCCTTGAGACCCCATCCCCAAGGGCCTCATTCTGATGAAGTGGAGGGGGGCTGTGCAGCCCCTCTCCCAGAGCCTGAAGAGGCCCGGGGACCCATGTCCCTGGCCCAAAAAGTAACTAAATGGAGAGGGTCTGTGCGGCCCCCATCCCAGAGCAATTTTTGGTCTTGGGACCCCATCCCCCGGGGCGGGTTTAGGAACAGTGTCTCACAGGCGCGGGCAGAAAAAATTAAATGTTCTCCTGTCCTGTAAGACCAAAACTTTTCTCTGCCTTTGCTCTCAGGCGGGGAAGTACTGCCAATTGTTCCAACCCTTTGGGAGTTAAGTAAAAACTTATCCAGTGGGGTGCGAGCAAAGCTGCCTCCTGCTGCATCCATGATGAGTGCAAGCTGGGGAGTTAGCAGGGCTGTGACGGGCCTTGGCCTACCCCCTGCACCTGCCAACATGCAACATGCTATGGGGTGGCCTGGGTGGGCACTGGGGCATCCTACTCTGAAATTTAAAAAACAAAAAATAAAATAATGCCAGCTTTTGTAGGAACAGGGACCTGGCAGGGCCATGGGGGCCCTGGAGCTTCCTCCACAACCCTGAGAAAGAATAATGGTCTGGGGTGCCTGGTTGGGCACCAGGGCGCCCTGTAAATAAATAAAAAATGTCATCTAGGGGTTGGTTGTACTGTTGCATTTTATGTGGTCTGAAGATGTATAAATATAATACAAGGCCCTTTTGTGATTGTTTTATGCTAGCATTTTTGGGCTGTAAAATGTTAAAATCTAGACTCAGAGACATGTTTGTTTTATTTTTTTCTTCTTAAAAAATACATCTCTGACTTTATTTTCACATTTTTCACACAAAAAATTTAAGAATAAAAACTATGTAAAAAAATTGTCACAGATGTATTTAATAAAACTTTATTAAATATTTGAAAGTAATCAATATTAATGAATCAATTAATTGCATTGTGTATATGATTGGAATATACATTAAATTATTGGCTAATTTTGGAGAAAAATGATAGATGTGCTTTATATAGGGGGTTGGATGCCTGAGAGTAAGAGGCGGGGCAGTAGAGAGGAGAGGAGGGGAGAGGATGTTATGGGAGAGGAGGGAGGGTAGAGAAGAAGAGGTGACAGTGGGGGGTGGAGGTGCCCACTGGGGTTTTGCTCAATCTATGGTATATAATATTTCTTTAGAAATTGACTGAAAAAAAACAAAGGCTAAAGTGACGTTATAGTTAAGTGAAGATGTCAGTTATAAAATGCCTTTTAAACTTACAGAACCACTGACATTATATCAAGTAACTGTAATGTGTGCAGCATCTTAGGGCGGGGCTCGAGAGGTGGGGGGTTCGACACTCCACCGGTAGATACATCCAAAACTTGCCACTCTCCTCCATGCAGACAGAAATAGGGGAAACCACACCAGAGGAATGCTTAGTCAATTTCTTTTATTGTCAGTAAGAGAACATGATGCGTTTTGACCCTTTGAGGTCTTGATCACATTGTAAAGTGCAAAGGTCCTGTGAGATGTTACACCTGTTCAACATGTTGTAATGCCTGTGGAGTAAAGGCATGTGGAGTAAAGACCCATGTTGTAACATCTGATATTTGCAGCAACTGGCTGTAAATGTGCCTGTAAGATAAATCCACATAATGCTGTCAGCCGAGCCAAGTCCAATCCTACTGTTTAGGCCAACAGCACTAAGTACAATGCGATTTGTAAGAAAATACATACGTTTTCTACGCCTTCCTCAAAGATTGCTCCCAACAACATTCCAACAAAAGTCACATGCTCCCACTGTGTTCAATTCTTGAACATGCCTTTACAGTTCTCTGCATTTGTTTAGACTAGACTGCATCTTTCATCCTCTACCAACTGCAATTGATTTTGTTTCACCTTTGAATATATGGTACACCTCCTTCTCCATTTAACCACCTTATACAGGTGTATAAGCCCACAATCGCATGTGCCACCTCCTGACTCATGAAAACAAACACAAATGATGGATGGAATGCAGAACCAATCAAACATTCACCCCCAGTCACAGATCTGGATTTAATCCATCAATTATTTTGCTCACCATGCCACCCCAGTTTGGATCCAGCCATATACAAATCTCTTTTGACCGTTCCCCATGGGAACAGTTTAGCCCGGACTGCCAGGCCAGCTCCTTCCTGGACTGGAAACAAGCATCCTGGGCCTAGTTTGAAGTTATCACCCATCATCAGCCAGGCTAGCTTCAATCCAGTGGCATAGTGAGCCCGGGCCCCACGTCTGGGCATACCTGTAGCAAATGCAGAACCAATCAAACATTCACCCACAGTTACAGATCTGGGTTTAATCCATCAATTATTTTGTTCACCATGCCCCCCCAGTTTGGACCTAGCAATATGTAAATCAGTCTTGACCCTGTTCCCCAGGGGAACAGTCCATCTCGAACAGCCAGGCCAGGTCCTCCTCTGGACCTGAAACAAGCATCCTGGGACCCGTTTCAGTATATCACCCTTCATCAACCAGGTTAGCTTGACCCCAGTGGCAAGGGGAGCAAGGGACCCATATGTGGGCATACCCTTCCCACTTGGGGCGACAAATGCAAAAAGAACAAGTGATGACGGAATGCTGGACAATTTCAAACATTCACCCACAGTACAGAGTTCTGGGCCTAAATCCATTGTTTTTTTGTTACCCAGGCCATTCCAGTTTGGACCTAGCCAAATGCAAATCAGTCTTGACCCTGCTCCCCGTGGGAACAGTGCAGTCCAAACTGCCAAGCCAGGACTGGAAACAAGCATCCTGGAACCGGTTTCAGGGTATCACCCTTGATCAGCCAGAAAGTGAAACAACTTAATTTGAGACACTTTTACCTGACACATAACAAAACCCACTTCACAAGTATTTCCGTTCTTCAAAAGAAACCCCCTGGCTGCCGATGCGAACTCAGGGGGAGAAGGGTTCACAAACTACCAATTGTTGATTACGTTAGCAAACATTGCGGCAGTAAATGGTGACATTTTGTGGCAATTCTCACTAGAAATGTGAAGTATATTATATAAAGAAAGTCCTGCAGAGCCCCAAGAGTGATTTTGTGACCACTTTTGAAATAGTAGCTATCATCATTTTATCCCTGTTAGGAGCAAAGATCTGATCCCGCTCCATCCATGAGGTGAATTCGTGCAAAAATGGACAGCCTTTTGAGAATGGTAAGGATGTATCTGTCCAGTTAGGGCACCGTGGGTGATTAGTCGGTAGCCTTAGGTTTGGGGATGGAAAGGTCGAAGGCGTTTATAGAGCATTGGCCATTTCTGTGGAACTATTGACACTTCTACCACCGCACTACACTCACTGTGCAAAGGCAGGATGAAGGTAGGACTTTAGAGCTGCTCGAGGATCTGACCTTGCAAACAAAATGGACCTTCAGAATATTAGCACTGAGCTGTAATTTCCTTTCAGAAAAATAATGTCTGCTAAATGTTTTGGAAATGGATGACCCCAGAGTATGGATTGGGAAAGGTTGTTTACCCGGGGCGAGTGTGGAGGGGGGTGCGCCTCTAATATCTTGTTCACCAGAACTTGATTTGCCACTGCTCTGGGAATGACTAGAACTCTATCTCTCAGTGAACAATTGTAAGTTCTACAAAGTACTTATGATGATGCACTAAATCAGAACCGCTACAAATATATAATAGAGAGGAAAACCGGATCTGCGGACACTAGCCATTCATTCATTTCGTTAATGATAGTGAACATCCTTGGCCCAGGTCTAATTTGGGTGCTAGACCCTGTGGGTGCCACTGCACATGGAAACAAGACCAACCTTGTGAGATCTCAGGGACAGGGCCCTGCGGTGTAGGATGCAGGTCATGACAAGCCTCAATCACTTTATTGTTTCTAAAGGCAGAATTGCATCGGGTAATGTCGTAGCCTTTGGTAGAATTATGTATGAAGGCCATAATAAGTAGAGCATTAAACACCGCTAGTATAGTAATACCGACAGAGGCAGCCTGTATATTAGTGAAAGATGTGTATTATGGATGAACTTGCACAATTTGCTGCAAGTGTTGCATTGTATGTGTGTATGATTTTTTTATGATTATGAAGCATGGATGTAGCTACAAAGCAATGGAGGGCTCTGTAGTAGAACACTTCTACATTATAAGGGGGTGCAGGGATGACAGAGAGGGGTGACGTGGCCATGGATGTTGAGACTAGAGGGCTGCACGTTGAAAATTACATTGGAGGGTTTGGCTGTAGGTGAAAGGAGTGCATCAAAGGGGTCAGCAGTGAGGCTATGAGTGACGAGGTCTGAGAGGTACTCACCTATACTTTCTGGGGCGCAGTTTTTCAATTGGCAAAAAGTTGTTTAGTGCTCTTACATGGTGGAGATTCATTGTGATTGTCTTTAAGCACCAATAACTAGTGAAAAACATCATTATAAGATGTAACATGGTGGAGATTCATTGTGATTGTCTTTCAGTACCAATCACTAGTATAAAAATATAATTATAGGATGTAACATGGTGGAGATTCGTCGTGATTGTCTTTTATCACCACTAGTAATCACTAGTGAAAAAACATCATTATATCATATAACATGGTGGAGATTCATTGTGATTGTCTTTCATCTTCACTAGTAATCGCTGATAAGAAAACATCATTATATGCTGTAACATGGTGGAGATCCATTGTGATTGTCTTTCATCATCACTACTGAGAAAACATCATTCTATGCTGTAACATGGAGGAGATTCATTGTGATTGTATTTTATCACCACTAGTAATCACTAGTGAAAAAACATCATTATGCGCTGTAACATGGTGGAGATTTGTTGTGATTGTCTTTCATCGCCACTTGAAACATGGTGGAGATTCGTTGTGATTGTCTTTCATCGCCACTTGAAACATGGTGGAGATTCGTTGTGATTGGCTTTCATCACTACTGGTGATCACTAGTGAAAAAACATCATTATAGGATGTAACATGGTGGAGATTCGTTGTGATTGTCTTTCATCACCACTAGTGATCACTGATGAAAAAATACAATGATAGGACTGTACCTGACGAGAAATACGAGAGTGAGGAGTCACATTCTGGGAAGCACAAGCAAGAGCTACGGGACATTTCTCATCTCATCATTAACCAGCGTCAGACCGTTCAAAGCAAAACAGCCATTCTTGCCTTCAGTTTGTGACTCGATACCTTTGGATCACTCCAAACTGGTACATAAAATAGAACTTAATCCTTCAAACTCCTCTGTCCAGTACACATAGCACTGACTGCGCACACACACAGATACACATGTACTGCCCCACAGATAACCAACCATACTCACATGGATCTCACTTTGTTCTAAAGATGCAGCTGTTAATTTAAAGCCACAAATACACCACTCAAGTGCCAACTTCCTGAAACTACCTTTGAGCCTTTATCAAAGAAAATTAAGAACCCACCTGTGCAGCCTTGCTTCCCTTACTGTTTGTTTATCTCCCCTTTCCATTTCTACAACAATACCCTCCCCCCTCAACACTCACTCTTGGCGCTGCCCTTTTCGCAACTCCTCTCCGCTCTACTCTCACTATGAAGCCGCTGATGTGACACACCTTAAAACAGGTTCTGATTTCAATGTTACCTTTTCAAAAGCCTTTCAGTATCTGCATTAACTGTGTGCCCTCCTTTCTCTTCCCAGCCCTCGCACACTGAGGTGTCCTGCCTAGAGACAGGCACCCTGTGGGGCATGATATTGAAAAAAAGACTGTCCTACCTCTGCTGTAGACTAACAATCTCTTTCCTTATTTTATGCATGGTCTCCCCACCCTGGGGGCACCCTGCCATCTGCTACGATCACACACTACTAACACGATATGGGCAAGATGGGAGGGAGGAAGGGCCAAGACTAGGAACACTTGGACTTGGAGTAATGAAGATTACAGTTAATCAAGAGGGCCATTACTGCACGTAATGACTACAACTTGAAGGAATTGAATAGGAGAGAGGAGCTTTAGTGATTTTTATGTTTGTCTTGGTGTAAAATTGGGTTCATTATGTAAGTTTCCGCCAGTGGGACATACTAGCTTTAGCAAGGTTGCCATTCTCCTTGGTGCTGATGCCTGTGATATTGCAAATAAGCATTACCCCTGGTTGTATGATTGCACCACTGAGTTGCTCTATCACTATACCAGCTAGGGATTTTACCATTAGAAATAAAAAATCCACAACAAGTAGAGGATATATTCCTATTAACTTAGCAGCAAAATAAATACAGAAGGCTCTGCAATGTACTACTGGCCAGTAAAGGCATGTCCAGCAAAAAATGTATTTTAACTTTAGAGGCAGTGATAGTGTCTTTGTAAAACAAAACACTTACATGTTTACTTGAGTGTTCATTAACCAATGTTTCCCATTTTAAGATCAGCTTTTAGCTGATCTAATGTGATGGTTCTACTTTATTACAGTAATGATTTCACACAGTAATGTATACATTATTTTAGCTCTCATGCTAGCCTGGCGGTATTTGCTCTTCCTGTAATTGGTGGCATTTACCTCTCGCGACCATTTCTGTAATTTATCCCACTACCCGTCTTAAGGGTCGTATTGAGCAACCATTGTTTTCTTCTTTGCCTTTAAATAAGTATTTCTTCTCTTTCAGCCAAAGAGCTCTATTTGGACTCTTACCATTTGTGCAACCGCACAGAGACTAAAAACCTGATTAAATCGGTGGCGTATCAAAAAACGTCTCAAGCAAGCTCTCTCTGTGGATGGATACCAGCCAGGTGGTGTTCCAAAACACAATACCAAATGGAGTACAGGTTGATCGAAGTCCCAGAGACCACGAATGTGACAGACTGCTGTGAGGACTATGAACAGCTTGGCCAGTACTGTGTCTTGTGTGAGTATCTCGGCACCTTGACCAATGTATACAGTGATGGATGGGAAACAATATATATATTTGCATATTTATGCACCATGCATATCTCACTATGCACGACTAACCTTAAAAGATGAGGATGACAATGTAATCCCCACTTTTTTTCTTCTCTTATCGAAGTCCCACCTCCCCCCATATCTCCCACACAGAAAAACTATGTTTATTCCTGTTGTTTTTATCATCGGTACACACACATGATCATGTCCTACTTTAATGCGCTTTGGTGTGCTTAAAACAGTTGTCAAACAACAAAATATGTCTTCACTCCATTTTATGTCATAATCTTAATTTGATACCTGTGATTTATTCTTCATTCAATTTTTGGTAGTTGTGGTTTGTTGAATAAATTTAAACAAAAAGCTAAACGTCCGACTAGCATGACAGATTGCCAATCTTTTTTTTTTTTTAACAAAAGCCGCCCTCAACCACAACTGCAAAATCAATGTCCTTGATGGGCTGAAAGTTTTGTCCCAGCAGACATTGTGTCGATTTTCCTAACAGGGCGCTCCATGCCATACAGTCAGCTTTTTTCAAAACAAAATATATTTAAGATAAAATAGGAATTTTCAACAGTAGAATTCGAAAAAGTAACTTATATGATATAACATTAGGTTTACATATGACTATTGAAGGAGCTTTCAAATGCACGTTCGGCTCCTGTCTGCTAAGGTATTCGTGAGCCTCATAATTTTGTCAAAATTGTCTTTTACTGTAAACAGAGGCTTGTAATAGCTGCATGTTAAAAATGATTAACTTCATGCCTGAAACGTATTATATTGGTTTAGTATAAAATTAACAAAATACCATCCAAATAAATATTTCATTTATTCATTTATTAACCCTATTATTAGAGTGATTCTAGAAATACTGCAGCACGACCAAAAGGGCCATAGTGAAGAAAGTCAGGAAATTGAGTTCGGTTGTAGGGCGATCTGTATATTGTTGGATGTTTCACAATCACAGCCAGCACATGTTTCGTCACGTTAGTGGCCTTTTTCAAGGCTAGCTAAGTAAGAGATGTAGATATTACGACAACAGCATCGGGCCCATGGGTAAGAGTATTCCAATGTCTCACTAGTAAAAAGATCTAACTGGATGCCACTCGTCACCTCACGAATAATTTCATGCTCAGACTTATCTTTGTCGTCCTCTAACTCTGTTCTACCATTTATTCTGGCTGGCTGCCTGGTTTCACATGAAGAATCCTGGCTTGAAGTAGTCTGTTGGGGAAAAATATACCCCGTACAAGTAATATATCTGTATGAGCCTGAGACGTGATGACATGGTACCAGTCCTCTGAGCCATCAGGATGTCCCGACAATCTTCTTCCTCTAGCGGACCCAACCATTGCTCCTACTTCATTTTAATGTGGTTCAGATCTCCTGGTGCATTATTAATCAACATTTTATATACTTGGGACACTCCCTCCTTCCCCCTGAACCCCATCAATAGTTTAGCCTCTAGCGGACTATACTCTGGCAGTGGATCAGTGCTGGTGACATCGATCTGTAGAGCATGGCGAAGCTGGAGATATTTATAAAATGTTGTTTGTGTGAAAGGTGATAGTTTGTCTGCAGGTCTTGAAAGGAACACATGTGCGTGTTGCGCCAGACGTCTCCCAGCTGCGATATTCCCAGCTGGTACCATTTGGTGAATCCCAGCAGGGCTGCTGATTCCCGGAGCCAAGTGCCTCTCCACAAGGGAGTATGCTAGGTCAGAACAGCTATCCATTGAGTGTGCTGCAAGACTGCCCTCCATGGCAAAAACACCATTCTCATCCCGGGGGCAAGGCCCTGGGGAATTGGTGACCCATAGAGGACATTGAGGATTCAAAAAAAGGTCAGAGTGCTTAGTTTTAATTTATACACTGGGTCCGGCCATCCACCTGTAAACCAGTCATGTATGGGCATTAATTGGGTTGCCAAGCAATATAAGTAGACATTAGTCATCCCCAAACCCCGTCATTCGGGTTTCTTTCACAGTACTGCAGCGCTATACGATGTCTACTTCCTCGCCAGAGGAACCCTTTGATGATAGCGTCAAGAGTATGAAACCATGAGGGTGGCAGTGTGTAGGAAAGTACCATCTTGCCTGGCATGTTACCCCCATTTTTCACTGTATATATGTTGTTTTAGTTGTATGTGTCACTGGGACCCTGCCAGCCAGGGCCCCAGTGCTCATAAGTGTGCCTGAATGTGTTACCTGTGTTATGACTAACTGTCTCACTGAGGCTCTGCTAATCAGAACCTCAGTGGTTATGCTCTCTCATTTCTTTCAAATTGTCACTAACAGGCTAGTGACCAATTTTACCAATTTATATTGGCTTACTGGAACACCCTTATAATTCCCTATATATGGGACTGAGGTACCCAGGGTATTGGGGTTCCAGGAGATCCCTATGGGCTGCAGCATTTCTTTTGCCACCCATAGGGAGCTCTGACAATTCTTACACAGGCCTGCCACTGCAGCCTGAGTGAAATAACGTCCACGTTATTTCACAGCCATTTTACACTGCACTTAAGTAACTTATAAGTCACCTATATGTCTAACCTTTACCTGGTAAAGGTTGGGTGCTAAGTTACTTAGTATGTGGGCACCCTGGCACTAGCCAAGGTGCCCCCACATTGTTCAGGGCCAATTCCCCGGACTTTGTGAGTGCGGGGACACCATTACACGCGTGCACTACACATAGGTCACTACCTATATGTAGCTTCACAATGGTAACTCCGAATATGGCCATGTAACATGTCTATGATCATGGAATTGCCCCCTCTATACCTTCCTGGCATAGTTGGCACAATCCCATGATCCCAGTGGTCTGTAGCACAGACCCTGGTACTGCCAAACTGCCTTTCCTGGGGTTTCACTGCAGCTGCTGCTGCTGCCAACCCCTCAGACAGGCTTCTGCCGTCCTGGGGTCCAGCCAGGCCTGGCCCAGGATGGCAGAACAAAGGACTTCCTCTGAGAAAGGGTGTTACACCCTCTCCCTTTGGAAAATGGTGTGAAGGCAGGGGAGGAGTAGCCTCCCCCAGCCTCTGGAAATGCTTTCATGGGCACATTTGGTGCCCATTTCTGCATAAGCCAGTCTACACCGGTTCAGGGACCCCTTAGCCCTGCTCTGGCGCGAAACTGGACAAAGGAAAGGGGAGTGACCACTCCCCTGACCTGTACCTCCCCTGGGAGGTGCCCAGAGCTCCTCCAGTGTGCTCCAGACCTCTGCCATCTTGGAAACAGAGGTGCTGCTGGCACACTGGACTGCTCTGAGTGGCCAGTGCCACCAGGTGACGTCAGAGACTCCTTCTGATAGGCTCCTTCAGGTGTTGCTAGCCTATCCTCTCTCCTAGGTAGCCAAACCCTCTTTTCTGGCAGAGAGGGTGGATTTCTCCTTCCTCCGTCCCTACCCACACAAGGAGAGGGGCGTGGTCAGAGATACCTCTTGGAAGGGTCTGAATGTGGGTTACGGTTTAACAATTACCTAGCTGGTGCCATAAGGAAATCTATTCTTGAGTGCGTGTGGTGTGCCCCTGACGTGTGAGTAAACTGCTGGGTCTTCGGATACCATGCTCTCCAGCATCATTCAGCCCTAGTGATACAAGCTAATCTGTAATGTGTTGCGCTGCTGTACGTCAGGAGTTGGAATGGGGCCCTGACGTGTCTATGTTTGGATCTGGGACTGGATTAAAGTTGCCACTGATCCATGTCATCCCCTGTAGTGGGTCTAGAATCACCCTGGATAGGTCCCTCAGACAGGTCTGCAGAACCACTGGGGCGGCATAGACACTCACAAGATTAATCGTGCAGCATTTTATTGTGCCCGTTAGACTTATATATTGGCCATCTTTGTCTCTAATTACCTTTATCCACCCACATAGGGAAGAAGCAACGCAGTAGGATGGTCACTCCTTAGGATCCCTGAGTAAATCCGGCGTGATAGATATGGTCATACCCTCGTCAGGCCAAGAAGGGTCAATGCTCTCCCATTAACTGCATTTCTTGTAGCATTAGGATTTCGTGCATGTTGCGTTGGGCAGAAGTCTGGACTGTCGTACGCTTTATTTTGTGAAAGAGGGCGTTAACGTTCCAGGACAGAATTACAAAGGGTCTTACTATGTTTGGTGTGGGATATTATGTTATGATTCAGGAGAGTCGGGCCATGAAACTCAGTGTCATTATTTAGTGTCAACCTTTTGGAATCATTAAGTGGTACGGGTGTCCTCAGGATTGCATCTATCTGTTGTTGGTGGGTGTTCCTACTTGTATAGAGTGCCAGAGAAACGTAACAAACAAAACCCCCTAGTAACCAATAATAACCACTTGTCAAACATTTAGTAGTCCCCCAACTCCCTCCCCTCCCCATACTTCCCACCAGAAGCATATGTCGCCCATATATATTCAACAATTCTACCAACAAAAAATTTCAAAATATCAGCTAATGAATCAGTGGGAGGTAGCTGACCTCTCTGTAGCGTAGGATATCAGTTACTTCCAGATCACCTTGAGAGCTCTAAACTTGACGTGGTCCCCGCATGGGGCTCTTTTGTCCAACGGTGTTGTCCATTAAAGCATTAAATGAGAGGGCTGCTGGACAAGATGGTGTCACTACTCAAGTTTGCCCCATCAGGAGAGAGCCCTGTAGGCGGCTGCTCCACATCGAAGGAGTGTACTACTTTCCCCGTTGCCCCGCACAACACCCCACCATGTCTCCACGACGTCCCAGCTTCGGAGATGTTGATCTGGCTCGTTGGGCGGATTTACGCCTTTGAGACCTCAGCCGTTTTCTTTGAGCTTTAGGGTGTTCTTCGCTGTTGCCTTGAGCATGTGAGCACCATGTAAGGACCGTTCCACCAATCCCCCCTCCAAACCCACCAACATCCCCCCATGGCAAGAACTCTGCGACAAGATGGCCACTTACTTCCACAGTAAGATTAAGGAAATTTATGACTGCTTCCTCCGCAGAACCCGCCCAGCATCAGAGCCTACGACCGACCCAGCCCCCCAGAACCTACCCAAACCATCCACAGCTGGTCCACTTTCACCACAGCAGAGACTGAAATCATCATGAACAGCCTTTACACCGGAGCTCCCACAGACCCCTGTCCTCACCACATCTACAACAGAGCCAGCGCATCCATCACCCCCGAACTTCACAAGACGCTGAACTGCTCTAACAACACACCCACCTTCCCCGAAGATTGGAAAAAGGCCGAAGTCCTCCCCCTCCTAAAGAAGCCCACGGCTGACCCATCAGAGCTAAAAATTTCGGACCCATCTCGCTACTACCAGACCTGGCCAAAGTACTGGTAAAAGCCATCAACTCACAGCTGTGACAATTCATTGAAGAAAGCAACTCTCTGGATACCTCTCAGTCTGGCTTTCGCGGCAACCACAGCACGGAGACAGCTCTTCTTGTAGCCACCGATGACATCCGCACACTCCTCATCTGCGGCCACACCGCAGCACTCATACTCCTCGACCTCTCAGTAGCCTTCGACACAGTCTCCCACAGAACCCTATGCACCAGAATCCACAATGCAGGAATCCACAGAAAAGCCTTGCAATGGATTCACTCCTTCCTCTCCGGAAGAACACAGAGAGTCAGGCTCCCACCCTTCATATCCAAACCAACAGAAGTCAGATCGGGATGTCCCTCAGGGATCCTCCCTGAGCCTAACACTCTTCAACATCTACCTGGTCTCGCTTGCAGCCCTCGTCAGAGGCCACAGAATGAACATTATGTCATACGCCAATGACACAAACACAACTCAACTCATCATATCTGTCACTAAAGACCTGGACAAAGTTAAGAGGAACTTTCACACCGGAATGGAAGCCGTCGCTGCCTGGATGAGGGAGAGCTGCCTCAAGCTCAACTCAAACAAGACCGAGCTCATCATCTTTGGAAACTCCACTTCAGCCTGGGACGACTCCTGGTGGCCCACATTGCTCAGAGCCCTCCCTACTCTGACTGACCTTGCCTGAAACCTAGGAATCATCCTGGACGTTTCCCTATCAATGATCCGACAGGTAAACGTGGTCACCTCTTATTGCTAGCACACCTTCCACCAACTCCGCAAAAGCAAACTTATGCAAAGTGCTTTTCTACTGCCCAGCGAGATTGCGCTGCGAAGGAAATAAAAAGAAATAGTGCAGAAGGTATTCGGAAAACACAGAGCCTTGTATGTTTTCAGTAGTTTACTGGTCCTATAGAGGAGGGATATATACTGGAAAAGGCTAGATGTATGCATGCGTTTCACTAATGAAATCGAGCAAATTTTAAAAGGCAAACCCACGAACCAACCAAACTGATGGGGGTGGTTAAAAGCTCTCAGAAAGATTACAACAGGGGCCAGAGCGCTTGTGCGCGCTCGACCCTAAAAAGGATCAATAAAAATAAATTAAATTCTGTAAATACAATCATGAGCTAAACTCACCAAGGGGTTACAAATGTCTACAATATTATATCAAATAAACAGGATAAAGGGCCAGATGTACAAAGCCTGTTTGCATTTCTTAATGGTCCGAAACGGTATTTTGGGCCGTTAAGAAATGCAAACTGGGCTTTTCTAATGTACAAAGCCCTTTAAGGAATCACAAATTGCGATTTCTACTGTGTAGAAATCGCAATTTGCGATTCCCAAAATAGGAAATGAAAATAGGGATTTCCTGTTTATGTTTTCTATTCTGATGTACCATGCATTTCCAAAATGCGATTTGGGCATTTTGGAGATGAAATTACCACTGACTTGAAGTCGATGGTAACCAGGTGCAATTTTAAAAAAGCACCACAAGGTGCTTTTTTTCTAATTGCAAAAGTGCACTCACATGGCCCTTAAGCATATGCTTGCTCCACAGGTGCACCCCTATTTTTGGGGTGCACCAAAGGGAACCTTTTTCCCATTGCCATCCCTGGTTTTGCATTTCCTAAATAGCAATTTCTTAATAAGAAATCACTATTTAGGAAATGGGAAACTGGCCCATTGACTTTGTGGGAATCACTATTAGGAAATCTGTATCATTTTGCATTTCTTAAATTGCGATTTCTATGAAGTCGCTATTTAGGAAATGCAAAATTGCATTTTCTTACATCTGGCCCACTGTTCCCAAAATCAAAAAACTTGCAAAATATGTTAATGAATAAACCAGAATGGATTATTAATGTTTTAAACATGAAATATATGCAGGACTGTAAGAAGTGACAATTGAAGTAACATTGAACGTTGATTTGTAAATACAAAAGTTACGATCTATGCAAACTAATGGTGTGAATCTCATCACATTTCATCATATTATGCATTTTAAAATGATGCCTTCATAGTGTACCTAAAGTATCATATTCATGTACTTCTGCTGGAAGTTCTCTGAAGGCTTGCAAATTGGATGAGCCTTGGAGAAATGTTTCATTTTGTGCTAATCATCTCTGGAGTGCAGTTACTGAGACACTAGGTGGGAGATTTCTCATAACTTAGGAAGTGGATTAATGCCAACGATTTTAAAATAACGTTGCTGTTTCTGATTTGATAATACAACCCTAACCATGATCATACTATGCTAAATTTGCTGAATCTATTAATAGAATATGTGATTTGAGTATAAAAACTCTTGGGCTTTAGAATTATGGGTTGCATTTTTACAGTTGTCTCTGGAGTTGCTGTTGCTAGTAGATGATTAATTTTTTTTATGTCTAATTGACCTATATTTTCTTATTGTGATATTGTCAGTACTTTTTATGAATTTGACTTAAGATTTGCTGAAACTTATTTAGTTCGAGCTATGTTTTATGATTCTGTATTTCTGTAATTGGGCCTTCATGGATTTTTATGCATTTTCATCTGTACCACATTTACTAAAATATCTGTAGTAAGTCTATTTATGTCCTATTTTTGATCTAGAACTCGGGTATTAGCAGTTCCTCATTTATTCTATTTTACTCTGCTGAAGTGTAATTTTTTCATGAGAAGTGTAGTCTCTAACTGCAAGATATATTGGAGATCCTAGAGTCAAAATAATTAGGGTGTTTGTAATATTCGGGTTCAGGTGATTATTGGGGTTTGGCTCCCACACAAATTTGGTATCAGAGGATGGTTTGCATTAGAGCACCTCCTCTCTAAGAGGTCCCCTGTTTATGTTTTATAGTTTGGGGTAATTGTTGCCCTGATCGAAGAAGAAAACGTTTGTGGAGATTTGTTAACTTTCCTGGTGCCGGATCCTTCTGTGGTATGTTACTATGCAGTCCTGAATGAACTTGGAGTGTAAGTATGAATAGGGAGAAACTGAGTTTGTGAACCAGTGCTGAGATCAATCAATCAATCAAGGGGTCTTCTAGAGTGCAAACTTGTCAACTCAGGGTCTCCAGGCGCTTTTTGGCTGCTGCGGGTCTTGTTCTGATGGTGATGGTGGTCAAGAGCCAAGTCTTGAGCTGCTTCATGAAGTCCTTCAGGGAAGGGGAGGTGCGCAGGGGGAGTATGTTCCAGGACTTGGAAGCTAGGTAAGAGAAGGAACGACCTCTGAAGCGTTAAAGGCGGATGCTGGGCGACGAGGGCTGAGCAGAGTTCTCTGGTTGGTTGATGGGATGTGAGGGGTTTGTTGATGTGGGGGGGCTGGAGCTATGGAGTGCCTTTTAGGCATGTGTGAGGAGCTTTAAGAGGCATCTTTGCAGGACGGGGAACCAGTGGAGGGCCTCTTAGATGGGGGATGATGCTGGTTCTTCTAGGAAGGCCAAGGATAAGTTCATGAGCTGCTTTGTGGTTCCGGCGCAGAGCGCATTGCCATAGTCAAGTCAGCTGGAGATGAGGGCCTGGGTTCCTGTCTTCCTGGTGGAAATGGGGATCCAACAGAAAATCTTGCGGAGAATGTGGAGGATGCGGAAGCAGGTGGAGGAGATGGTGTTGATCTGTTGTTTCATGGTCAGTTGGGTGTCCAGGGTAATCCACAGGTTGCGTGCTTGGCCAGTGGTGCTAGGTGATGGACAGAGAGCTGTGGACCACCACGAGTTGTCCCGGGGGAGGGCTTGTTCCCAAAGATGAGGATCTCTGTTTTATCTAAGTTTAGCTTGAGGTAGTTAGTCCTCCTCCAGGTGGCGATGTCGCTCATGGTGTTTTGGAAGTTGGTTTGTGTGATTGCTGGGTCGTCTGTGAAGGATTGGACGAGCTGGGTGTCTTCGGCGTAGGAGACGATGTTGAGTCCGTGAGTGCATGCGATATCTGCCAGTGGAGTCATGTAGGTGTTAAAGAGGGTGGGGCTGAGGGAGGATCCCTGGGGAATGCCACACTTAATGTCTTTGGGTGTGGAGATGAATTGTGATCTCTGATTTTGTACTGAAATGTTTGGGATGATGATTGCGGTTCAGTTGGTGGTTTGATTACTGTGGTGATGATGTATTAATCATATTTGCAAATTCATTTGAAGTCATTTGTCATTTAAATAGAATTGAGTTGGTTATCAGATTCATCGAAAATCCAAGCTCTCCAGATTTGAACATTTGTCTATATTGTGGTGTGTAGATCGAGACGCCACTTACACATCTGTGGGGATTCTTAATCGACACATTTTCTTTTCCAGATTTGAGAGTCTAACCTGGGTTGTTGTGCTTACCCTGAGTGCACAGGGTGAAGTACAATAACTTGGAGGTGGATTTCTGCTGGTCAGAAATTGCCTAGCAAGAGTTTTTTGGATTGTGTGGTTCTTTCTCTTATTGCTCAAATTCAAAAGCTTTATGATTTGTTATTGATTCACTTTAACTGAAGAACTTATTTCCTTTCTATGGTAACCAGAGAAAAGGTTATTGGTTTAATGTGATTTAATACAGTTCTTTAATTGTTTCCCTGTTCACAAAGAAATCGCTTTGTGATTGGTTGCTCAGCTAGGAAGCTGCTCTGGGATTGATGTGATGTCACCACTAGTTGTGCTCGGATTGGTTGTCTCTTGGCGTAGTCATGCTCTGATAGCTTCACCTTTCACATAGCTGCGCTGCTATTGGATGTAGTCAGCTAAATTCTTTTTTTATGGTTATTTGACTTTGTTTGACTTATTTGATTGATTTAACCTTGTTAAGTAGAAAATATGGGTGGAGTATTTAGAAGCCTAAACCTAAGAAAGAGAGGATACCTAAGAAGGGAAAGGAGTTACCGAGTGAGGGCACGCCAGCATATAAAATAATGGAAGAGGTTGGGTAGTATACGTTTGTCTGTATTCGCAAATGGAATAAAAATACAAAGCATGTTGCGGTTTTACAGTTTCCTATGAAAGGGTGCCTTTAATTTTAAGAAATTAGATTTTGCAAGACAAACAATGTATGTTATGGAACCAGTGCTGAGAATTACAGCTTAAGGAGCGTAATAAATGGGACAGCAAGGAAACAGAAAAAGAGGGGGATGAGAAAGAAAAAACTATAAAGAAATCATTTAGGAGCTGGTTGGAACCATGAGAGAATATGGAGGGGAGGTATCAAGGAATGTGATAAAACTTTTCCAGCTATAGTTACGGAAACAGAGCGAGACAAACCAGGGAAAAGGATAGTATGAGGAATCAGATTATGACAAATTCATAAATGAACTGTTAATTTGAAGACCTGCTCTGTTTATAGATAGACAGCTAATCCAGACTACTGTTGGGGTTTGCAGGATTGGTGGAGGAGATAACTGCAGAGGTGGTAGCTTTTACTGGAGCTATATTGAGTGCTCCATCAGAAGTTCCAGTCACAATGACAATGCCTAGTGTGAGTAGGATTGATGCACATATAGGACAGGCACAGATTATACCTGAGAAGATGGTGGTGGTAGAGGCACCACCTAAAGAAATTTGTAGTCAGATTCTAAAAAATGTATTTGTAGAGATGTTACCACTGGTTGTTTTGAGGATAAGAATCACTGATATGGCACATGAAGGTCGTTTGGAACAGAGATATGTAAGAGAATTTTTTTAGTGGCCCAGTGTAGATAGAGTGACACAGTACGTAGTAAAGAGATATGTGACTCATGCTGGTCCTTTTTTGGTTCCAGTATCTTTTCCTGATTAAAATATGGGAACAGGTAGCTGTTGATATGCTTGGGTTATTATATTATCTAGGTGAAATTAATAGGTATGTGTAGATCATGGATGATTATTTGTCTATGTGAGTTGAAGTTGAATTTGTTTAAAAAGTGGCCTTAGGGGACATGAAAACAGTGTTCGAGAGAGTAATTTTGTCAGAAGGAATACAGCAGCTGTTTTTGATGGATAATGGGGGTACAGCTTTGTTTAAGGGAAATAACTGATCATTTTGAATGGGCAAATAATTGTGCATTGTCGTATGCTCTATATATCCCAGTACAAATTGACTTGTGCAGAATATTAATAAAATGGTTATGGATACTGTGCAATCCACTGTGAAAACCCGATTGCCTTTGTGTAAGAAACTGGAGAAGTGGATATGGGGTTATGGAACTACACCCCGCAGTGTAACAGTGTGCCCCCTTAACTATGATGAGAGGATAATCTGCAGGAATACATTTGTAGCTGGAATGAATTGGGCATAACAAAGGTATATGGATTTGGATGAAGTGGAGTGAAAGATTAATAGGAAAAAAGAAGGGTATAAAAGGTGGCATGATGGATGGAGGAGGACTGAGGTTATGTTGTTGGTTCAAGTGATAACAAAACTGGTGTTGTGAACAAGGGAGACTCACAGTGGTCTGATGCTCTGAAAATGTTAGAGGTGTGTTGGAAGTATGTGATTGTGGAAGGTGATGGGAGATGGAGAAAGGACTGTGTTCTAACCATGGTTGAAAATAGGTAGATTGCAGTTTTAGTTTATTTCCTTGTGTATGGGGATAAATTGTGTGTGGGTGTGTTGGGATTATTGGCAAGTGATGTGTTGGATCTATTTGTATTGTGTGGGCATGTCAGTGAGAATATATTTGTGTTTAGAGGGGGTGTGTTGTTATCTGTTTTCTCTGCTATTTACTGTTCAAGGGTTTACGTCATTTGTAAAGTTTTCATGTTAAATGTGATATCACTTCAAATTAGAATGTAGTATGGGGTTTGAAGAACAGTTTGTGTTTTTCTGTGGTGGCACTCATGTAGGGAACTTCCTACTAAAAAAACTGATTCCACCAGTGTGCATTGTAACAGTCGGTCATCCCAAGAGGTCGCTAATTCTGAAAATTGACTTCTATTACCAAGAACTCTGTTGTGTTTAGATAATGTGAATGCACCTGCTCTGTCCTCGCTACTAGGGGACAAAAGTGTAGTTATGGGGCTATATTTGTGTATACGTTTTTATTCAAAACAAAAGAGTTTACTGTCTTGTGTTTTTTCTGGATGGGAACCGGTCGCTTTAACGGGTATTCCCAAGATATGCTTTCTGCAGCATGAGTTAATTAACTGCAATGCACACCCTTCAATAAAAGTTCTATGAGAGATGCATTATCAGCGCATTGTTGCCATGGCATTATACCTCTCTGACCTTTGCATTACACGTGTAGACGGGCGCTCACAATTACAGCCTAATTTGATGTTTGTATGGAATGGGAGAGGCTTACAAGGGCGGACTCCAATGCTTTTCAAGTCTGTGATTTAGTGGTTTTGTGAAGCTTTGCAGCAAGCCAGTCCCCTTCTCCGCCCTCTCAGACGGTGTTTGGAAGAACATTTTACATGCTTACATTCCAGTCAATGGTCGATTGTAATGGTGGTGTTTTTAGCTCGTCACGGCATACCGTCATTACTTTGATATTGCAGTTGTATGATTTTGAACAGGAGTCATCTTTTTTGTTGTGAAACTATTTTCAGTTGTGGACGCTACTTGTATACCAGGCTGTGTGTGACAGTTCCACGGTACCTTCATGTGCCCCTCAGCTTGCCTTTAGTGCATTGTGGTCCTGTCTAATTTGCATCCTCTCTGCCGCGCGACCGTCTGCCCGGTGGTTGTGTAGTCTTCATTCGGAATTGGCAACCATAATGCTGGTGCTGAGGCAGGGTTGTGCGCCACCTTCTAAATATTTATGTCATTCTTCTGCATTTGGATTTTGCAGCTTCGTAGGGGAGGAAGCATGGCATGGTGTGCCTCTGACACAGTATCCCCAGGTCCAAACGGGGCATGTGGACACCACTCCTGGCCAGCAGATGCAGCAGCGGTTTGTTCATGGGGACAGGAGAGTGTAGCCCACCAGCCCGCCGCGAGCTGCGCTTAGTCAACGTGAACAATAAAATGGCAATGAAATGATTTCATTGTCGTTTTATTTTTTCACAAGGTGCGCCGCAGCCGTCAGCCTGCCCGGAGCTGGGAGAAATGAGGTGCGTGTCCTCTGCATGGAGGACTTGAGCAGTGGCTGGCCAGACACTGCGAAGTGCGAATCTCAGGTTGGCCGACTGTCGTGCACCAGTCAAACCGGTCAAACTGGCATGCGCACTTTGAAGCTCTCCATCCAGCTGTCTTAGGCAGCTAGGTGGAGACCAAGCACAGACCTACAGGACCTGAAAGAGAATCTAGCCAGCCCGCTCCGTCCAATCCTTGCACTGTGTCATGCTTGTTTCCACTCGTGCCCGTTAGAGCCACAAACTGTGAAGGTCACAGAGGACGCAACCCGGGTAAGTACATTTATTTTGCTTTTAATGTTATTGTAGTGCATGAAAGTGTTGAGAGCGCTGCCCTGGTGGATTAGGATCGCCACCTAGCGCCAGACCGCCTGGTCCTGGTGGAGCTGGCGGCCCCACTGTGGCTCGACTTCCACCACGAGTCTGGTGGTCTAGTGACTGCCACTCGTAATGAGGGCCTATGTTTTTTTTGCTGCATCCGTATCCAGTCCAGACCTTCCATACAGGAGCACCCTGTAGGCTGACATTTTTTTTTTAAACTGTAGTTTTGATGTTTTAGGGTTAACCTACAGGCATTAGGTGTTAACTAGGAGCTAAACTAATTTATTACAGGTAGTAGCAATGTGCAATATAAAATTATTTGGGTTTTCCTAATGTTCATTTTGTTTTATATAAACTTTGTATTTGCACTACGATTTTATCACAAAGACATGTGTTGAAGATCCTCTGAAGAGAGGGGATGTAATGCAAAGTCCGGCATTGGATATGTACCACTTAGCAGCAGTTCCAAAGTGGAGATGCATTGTGCTACATCGGTTCAGCCCACAGGACCACAGCTGAACTGGCAGAGCACCTTCAGTCCAACTTCTAAGGTACAGGACTGAAGTGGCACCACTTAGGGGTAGGGCTCACATCATACAGAGTCCAAGTGGTGGGGTGAATGCGGTTGGAGTCTTTTCAGTCCTTTTCTATCCCTGAGGCTCTGAGCAAGAGGCCAGCTAACTAGCTGTTGCAGTCACTCTGATGGTCCTGGGTTCAAGATGCAGATCCAGTCCTTTCACTCAGGCAGGAGGACAGCATTGCAGAAGAGCAGCAGTCGTTCTTCAGAATAGTACAGCAGCTCTTCTGAGTCTTCTTCAGATCCAGAGGTTTTACTGAAGGGTTGAGTCTGAGGGTCCATTATTTATACCTGGTACCCACTTTGAAGTAGGAGAAATGTTCTGGAGGTTTCCACCCACAGAGATGTTTGGAATTTTCTGCCTCCTTGTCCTGGCCCCAGCTTGTTTGGGTGACAATATATAAATGTCAACGTTTTTGTGAGTGTGCTCAATCAGAGCCTATGTGATGTGCCAGAGCAGTATTGTGACAGCTCCCCTCCCTCATCAAGTTAGAGGTGGCCCATGGTGCCAACACCTATGCTCCTTTGTCTCACTGTCTGGGAGCAATATACAAAGACCAACTACCAGCTCCACATAATCATGTGACAAAGGAAACAGGCCGCAGGCACTAAATGGTTGGGACAAGAAAATACCAACTTTCTAAAAGGGGCATTTTTCAGAGTAGTGTCTTAAAATCTGACTTTACCATTGAAGAGAGTTTTCAATTTCTATTTTTTAGACACCAAACCCGACTCTCCTACATGCTCCCATTTGAAAGTTATCACTTAATAATTTGTAATAAGTTACTCCAATGTTATCCTATGGGAGAAGTAGGCCTTGCAGTAGTGAAAAATGAATGTAAGTGTTTTTCAGTACTAGGACATGTAAAAGTTAAAAGTGCATGCCCAACTTTTTCAATACACTGCACTCTGCCCTATGGGCTGCTTAGGGCCTGCCCTATGGATTACTTATATGTAGCAAAAAAATGGAGGTCGAAGTGGCAGTTTAAAACTACACATACAGGCTTCAATGGCAGAGCTGAGATATGATTAAAAGGCTACTTAAGAGAGTGGCACATTCAGTGCTGCGGACCCACTAGTAGCCTTTAACTTACAGGCCCTGGGTCCAAGTAGTACCATTTTATTAGGGACTTACGGGTAAATTAAATATGCCAATTGGGTGTAAGCCAAAGGTACTTTGTTTAAAGGAGCGAACACACATGTTGGCATTATTTAGAAGTGGTAAAGTGCACAGAGTCCTAAGATCAACAAAAATATGATCAGCAAAAAGTGAGGTCCCTGGACCCCAGACCCCATGTGCAAAAGCTCCACCTCTATGAGTGTTTTAAACCAAGGGCAAACCTCTCCTAGGGTCATAATTAAATTGCTCCCAGAGCCCAAGTTTTCTCTTTTAGAAAACATTTCTGGGTAGCTGCTGCACTCCTTGGTGCTCCCAAACATTCTTCAGAATCTATTAATGGTGCAAATGGTCCTCCTGTTGGCACCACAAGAAGTAAGTAGGCAAGTCCTTGGAGCACCTCAGAAGAATCTGCACTGCTTCTCCCTTCAAAGCATTGAATATTATTAGCAGGCTTCTCCACTCTGTTTTACTCTTGACACAGCCTACCGCTACACTTTACCTTTTTATTTCTGGCCGACCTGGTCACAGCCAGAGCACCGACATCCTGTTTTTTTATTGGTCACTGCAGCCACTCCATCTGGCTCCTCATGCGCGATTCCTGTGTTGTAAGCATGAGCCGGCACACCTTTTGCATTGTTCCCACCTGGCAGGAGAAGTTTTACTTTTGCCCCCTCCCATTGGTGGGAGCAATAAACTTTCCCTGCCTGTAAGAAGTACAGGCAGGTAAACTAGAGGCTGACGCACCATGCCCTCCCAGATTGGGGCATGGGGCGGGCAGCAGACCCTGCCAAAATAATCCATTGCAGTTCCAGGGAATGGAGGTCCCATGCGCACACATATGCTCATGTGTTCATGTGTAACCAGCCCGAGCCTCCTACCGTGCAGCACCAGCCTTTTCTCAAAATGCAGATAGTGGCGGTTAGCACTCTCCATCCATTTATTGTGAATTTACAATAAGACCCATGTAGTGACTCCCACTCACGGGAAAAAAAAAAAAAAAATGGTAGCCAATTGAGATAAGTCCAGGGGAGTTGAACTGTTGGAACCCATTTGCAACACCTCAGTTCCCCTAGGAGACGATCACCTGCCATAATTAGACTTTCTCACCGCACATGGCAGAGTTTCTGTGTTTTGAGTAGAAGTGCCATAATTGTGCTGCTTGCTTGGCAAGTTTTTTGATTTTTGAAAATAAACCCTCAAGCTGGAGTCAATTTTCAGAAAAAGAAAACAATAGACATTCTGTGCCTGGGTAGTTTTCTGTATGTGCATAAGGGCAGTTGTGCAATGACGTTACTGAGAAGGGAAATATAGTTGTGGTTGTCCCGATTTTCAAAGGATCGGACAACTGTCACTGTGACCTGGCAGCCCTATAGTGAATGGACTGTCAGGTCAAGAGCTCAGGTTTGAGGAGCCAATGAGGCTCTGCTGATTTAATATTAGTCCTTCATCAGACTCTAAGCACAGGGGGGAGCTGCGAGTTTGGTGTGGGGGGGGGATTGCTAATATACAGTGGTGCTTCCACTCCACCAAACTCTCTATGATCCGTTTCTCACTCCATATTTTTGAGACCATTCGCCACTGATTGTGCAGTATGTATTCACAACCAACAAAATGTGTAACTTGTGCTGATAAAATCTTTTTGTAGAAAAATGTTTTCATTAACAGGTTTGTTAACAGTCACAGCAATTTGCTATCACAACTAGCAACACTCCTGCTTCAAGCTCATATTACACTACTTAGAAAGTCATCCCACTACTCAGGATTTCACAAACAAATTGGCAACTCACTGCACAACCAAGGTAGACACATTGGACTCCTATTTAAAACAGAAGAAAACCATCAGCACCAACCCCTTTCCTAAAATACCCTCTAAGATTAAACCAACCCAGCCTCTACAGTCCTTCCAACAAATATCCCATAGTGAATTTATGGATTTGGTCAAAGCAAGTTGACCTTCCGGTTGCCCTTCTGACCCTTGCCCACCACAAATCTTCAAGAACATTCTTCTATCTACTTCTGCTGCCACACCTGTAAGAAGAATCATCAACAACTCTCTAACTACAGGAACTTTTCCCATAGACCTAAAAAAGGCATACATACGACCTTTATTAAAGAAAACAAACCTAGACCCGCAAGACCCCAACAACTACAGACCAATCACAATTGGACCTTTCCTGGGCAAATTGATAGAAAGAGCAGCATTCGCCCAGATGTCACAATTCATTGAAGACAATTCTATACTTTCAGACTTCCAAACTGGATTCCGCCCAGGAAGAGGCACGGAATCGGCACTCATAGCTATCTGGGATGATCTTAAAAAAACACGGTCGACCGCAATGGAGTCGCTGCACTACTTCTCTTGGACCTCTCGGCTGCCTTTGAGACGGTTGACCATGACACCCTAATTCAAAGGCTCCACGAAGCCGGCATACAAGGGACTGCTCTCGACTGGATTACTTCCTATCTTCAAAAAAGATACTCGCCTCCCTTCTCGTCCAGACCCTACCTCACAAAAGCAGGGGTCCCCCAAGGATCAATCATCTCACCTTTGCTTTTTAACATCTACCTGATATCATTATCAGATCCGATCAATGATTTCCATCTCACATGCTACAACTATGCAGATGACACACAAATACTCCTTAAATTAGAATGCCCCAAAAACATCGAAAACTCAGAAATCTTCAGTTGCCTCAGAGCCGTTGATCAGTGGATGACCTGGAGCCATCTCAAACTAAATACCTCCAAAACAGAAATATTCATATGTGGTGACTGGAAAAGTTATGACCCTCTGTGCGTCTGGCCTGACGATCTCGGACCACCTCCTCAATTATCCAAGGAAGTTAAGAACCTTGGAATCACCATTGATTCCAAGTTAACTATGAATGCCCAAGTGGACAAATTAGCACGAACAAGCTTCATCACCTTAAAGACTCTATGACGCATCTTCCCCCACCTTGGATTTCCACACAAGGTGCAAGCTACTATCTCGCTTGTACTATCCAAACTGGATTATGCCAATGGCCTCTACCATGGATCATCTCTATCTATTATGAAAAAACTACAACGTATTCAGAACTCCGCAGCCAGGCTACAATTACATGTAAAGCCGCAAGCCCACATCTCCCCTGCCTTGAGAGTGCTACACTGGTTACCCGTTGCCAGAAGATGCACTTTCAAGCTGCTTTGTATCACCCACAAAGCTATACATTGAACAGGACCGCATTTTTTCAGAAACAAAATAACCAAATACATCCAACAAAGAAACCTCCGCTCAAGTTTGACACCCCGCCTTAGAACACCACCATACAAGAAAAAGAATATAGGTGGTACATCATTCTCCATTCAAGCAGCCAAACTATGGAATTCATTACCCCCAACTATAAGGGCCACATATAACTTTCTTGTCTTCAGAAAACTAGTCAAGAGTTGGCTCTTTCCTTCATAACCACCATATTCAAACAACTATGGACTGCATATGCCTATGTTGAGAAATATTTGTTCTGGTTATGTGTCTATTTCTAGTTATGTATAGTTCTTTAGAAAATATGTATCGCTACTATGTCATATAAATAAAATACACACACACTCTTTAAACCTGTTTGACTAAGTATATTTACCCATGGTTCTAATTATGTATTGTATGTACATATATGTGGTCATGTGTGTGTGTATTCATGCGTGTTTGTGTATATATATATATATATATATATATGTATGTATGTGTGTATGTTGTTCTGTGCTTGGCATGTTCGTGGGTCATTGCATGGCTCCTGGGTGGGTTGTTATACTAGTTATCTATGAATCCCTGCTCTCATCTTATTACACTTATCTACCCATCATCATATGTCATGTCTCTATCAATCTATCCTCCATTTCCACTCTGACTCATCCCAAATCCATTCTACTACTTTCATCTCCTAAATAACTCTGCCTAACCTCTTCCCTCTGCTTCCACATCTAACTCACCAAACCTCACTCTACTACCATGACCTCCCTAAAAACCCTACTAAATTCTCCCTCATTTATCTCACCCTGCTACTATGATCTCCCTAACCCTTCCCTCCTCCATCCCCCTTTACTCATCCCAAGCCTTTGGGATGAGTAAATGAGGGATATACTCACAATTAACACTTCTGGATTTCTTTCCTCCTTCACCCCTCCATTACTCCAGTCAATCTAACTAACAACCTCTCATATCTGCGGCTCAAATTAACTCATAATAATACTAAAACTGTACTCATATTTCCCGATACTAATCCATCACTAATTCTTGTTGGGTTCTTGAGTAGCGTGCTACTCGCCGAAAAGCGCTTCAATGCCTCGTCAGGGGTAGTAAGCGCTATATAAATACTATTACAATACAATTACAATACAATAATACAACTGTGGAGCAGTGTTACATTGGTGCGCCAAAGAACTACTTAGGATTTCATTGTCCTCTGTGTCCCACAATGGGGGAGGGGAGGAGAGAAAGGTTCAAAAACATTGTCACGCTGAGCTCTAAGCCACAACCGTCTGTTCAGTCCCTCACGCATCAATTAAATCTGGGTCCCACCCGTGGCCTGCGTTTTCACCTCCCACCCGGCCTAACTTCCAACACCAGCAGGGTCCTCCTTGTCCACACTGATAAAATCGTAGTGCAAATACAAAGTTTAACAAACCTTTTCCTTATTTTTATGAAAATGAAAGGAATGATCTCTGCAATTGATAAAGTAGGGGGAATAGAGCTTTTAAGTCAGAGGTCTGCTAGGCTACATTGGGTGACCTGAGTTTTTTGAGGAGTTGGAAGAGAGTTGTTGAGTAGTGTCTTGTTTTTTTCTGGAAAAATTAGGGCATTCCCTCTGCAGCTTGTTTTAAATCCAGAAGATCACACTAACTGGAAGAAATATATATGGAAGAGTATGTGAGAGCTAACAAGGTTGCATTATCGCTCCTGTGCATAGAGTTGTGGTTGGTGCTGTCTGAGTCAGGAGAACTGGTGCTTTCTTTTCATTTGCATGTGTATTGTTTTTTGTCACTTTATTCTACTTGTTATGGTCACCAAGAAAACCCTGTATGACGTATTTACACACTATGTTATGTTTTTTATTTTAGCTTTTAACAGGTCTAACGAGTTTACCTCCAGGCCAGGCGTATGTCCGGCAGATGCAATGAGGCAATCTAACATATCGTGCTCGATTGATCTGGACTGCCCGGGACTCCAAAAATGCTGCCTGCACTCAAACAGATCCACGTGCTCGACTCCCATACCAGAAGGTACGTGTCAGCGTCCAAGAATCCACTGAGTCTCGCGCCCGCCAGATAGTGCTGATGAGTGGGACCAGTGCTTTGTTATTTTATGTTAAGGGTAACATTTGTACAACTAACACCAAATCAACGGTCTCCTGGTGCTATCCTCCTCCACAACAAATTCTGGGGAAATAAAGGTATTCGATGGTCATCCAGGTATTACTAAGAAGTTGCAGAGGGTTGCTCTCAGCACATGCAGGGACAGACCACCAAAATTCCTTTTTGCAAAATGTGAAATGCGCAGAAGTAGGAATAATGGTGAGATGAATGACGTTGCAGGTTCCAATCAGAAATGAAGGACACTTGTAACAGTAGTAGTGTGCCAAGCAATGCAGCTACTTGACAGCCATGGTGGTATAGTAATATTGCTTAACTGAAAGCAGGTATGTATTGCTCAGCACTCTCTGCAAGCATTCATGTCCTATTTAGTATTCATCTTTAATGTAGCTCTTGTTCACTTGTAGAGTTCCTCTTGATGCTTTAATGACATATATTTTGGCTGTTTCTAGGCATGGATGCTCCCTTGCGCAATGATTAATTATGGAAAAGTACGGTTTCAGTGACCGGAAATTAGGTCCCTTGTTTTGATGCAGTTTTACAATTTTTCGAAATGTTGGGAGTGCTGCTGGAAGAAGTTTGATAACTTCTAATTATGTTAAGGTAAAGACAGCATGCAGAATACTGCATATATGTTGAATAGTTGCACACGCAAAAAACACTTCAAATTAGTGCTACTGCAGGTTTTGTTTTGTTTGTTTTTCTCTACGCCCTAATGTGAAAATATGTTCCCACATGAAGAAATACCTTTGACTGCACCACCAATAATTTTGGGACTGTTTCCTTTCCATTACCAGCCTGGCAAGGTATTTACTCCTGCGATTGACAAGAGTAAATCACAGACCAGGAATGGATCATGTGGAGGTTTGTGAAATTAGAGAGCTTCTAGGTAAGTCCCATCAGCCAGTGCTGTTCTTTACTGAGAAAGGATTTGCTGCTGAATATTATCACACCTGCTGGAGCAGTATTATGAAAGAGTAAATCTCTTTATGATTGGGAGCATACTTTTGTGGATCTTAAAAGTGCTCTTGCACCCGTAGGTCAAGCCATTTGCCAGTGTTAGTACAACCAACTGCAAAATGGCTGTCTGCATGGCATCAGGGGAGTAAAGTGGCACAAAGGGGGTCCACAACCTTTAGGGACATCTCCATTGAACCCAAGGTGTATGAATATATGTGACACACAGAGGCACTAACCATCATTCGCTGTGTTGTTTGGTGCAACAGATGACTAGTAAGCAGGTGGAAGCAACATGTGCAGGAGACGATTGCCAGGTCTGAGTTTGGTGGTAGTCATAACTGTAGTTAAATGATGCTGTGTGTGCATGTATGCGGCACACTAAGTCCCACCACTGTTCAATATTGAGATTGTCTGTAAATTTCCAGTTGGATGTAATCACTTGTAAAGAAATACTAATAAAAGGTCTACAAATTTCCCAGTCATTCTGTTATTTGACCATGAGGGATGTAATCCACAAAGAAATATTTAATCTAAGGAAAATGATGCCTAAAATCCAGTAATGATTACTATTCTATCATCCAGAACATGGAAATTATTTGGCAATAAAAACACCTATGGACATAAGTGCCAGGATGGGAGTTGCAGCGCCAACAAGTATCTTGCTTGAGTTTGACCTTGTGAGCAGGGTTACAGGCTATTCTATTGGAGAAGTAGTATAATGTTTGTGCTAAGTTAACTTGAGGACCGGTGGAGTGTATTTTTGTCTCAAAATCGTTCTACATAGAGTTCAGCTATAGTGTAAATCAGTTTCCCACAAAATTTCCTGCTTAGATTTAGGTCTATCAGGTGTAATGAGTTTTGTGTAAGCAAGGGAAACTCTGGAAGTTCTGTGCGGTGAACAGGTAGGAGATTACATAGAATCTGCGTGACCCAAAGGATGGGAGAGAGATTAAAGGCCTGTAAAAGTAAATTGTGCAATATCTTGTACTGTATACGGAATACAGATGGTAGATAATTAATGAGAAAGAGTTTGAACAGGAATAACTGAATTGTCTAAGATAAGTTGTGAAATGATGAAAAGACCTCTATCAATCCAACTTTTCCACATAAGAGACTTCCCTTTTGAGATGAGCAGTTTATTGTACCATATGGGGCTTTGAAGAAATTGGTGATAAGTAGAATTATTGGAGACAATAAATGGTCTATTCAGAGAACAAGAATACTATATTAGTGATGGTAACCAAAACCTCAAGGGTTGGGACATAAAAATAACATGTTTGTGAGAGAAATGGAATATCATGGAGGATTCTCATAAGAACCATATTTTAGATTCTGTGTTAATAGGGTTGAAAAAGAAAGATTGAATTTGTTTCATATAGAATGGTTTATGATAGGTATAGACGTCAGGAAAATTTACAGTGCTGGCAGATTTGGGAAGTTTTGGTCTATCTAAGGAACTTTGAGACAGTTTCCCATTCCATAGGAATCTAGATACAGTTTATATAGACAGTTAAAGTGTTTTTTGGGGATCTCAATTAGTAATATCTGAAGAAGAAAAATTCTCAATGGGAAGGAACATTACCTTGCTGGTATCCAAATGACCCGAGCAAGACAGAATTAGAGGCGACCAGCCCCTGGTGAGGTGAGTGAGTCTAGAGGTAATTTTTTCCATTTTGAGTTTTAACGTGTCTGTGATATTGTTGGTATGGAAAGTCCACAAACATTTAATCTTAACCGGATTCCAAAATAGTCCTGCCTGAATAAAAGGGTCTTTTATGGGGTATTTATTGAGAGGAAGAACTTCGGATTTGTCCAATTTAAGCTTGTATTCTGGTACATAAAAATACAATCACAACTTGTCAAAAAAAGAAGGGAGTGCGGTGTCAAACTGTGAGATGAAGAGGAGGATGTCATTGGCATAAGCACTGTATTTGATATGTGTGCCTTTGATTTTTAAACCCATATAGGGTATATGAATGTTTTTTTAAATTTCAAAATAATCTTTATTGATTTCAATTTAGAAAAAGAACAAAATCAGGAAAAAAACAGTGAAACAAGGAATATATAAAATGTGAATGATGTAACAATAAAGGGATTGCAGATACAGCTAAGTGACCACAATAATTATTCACAAATTATTACATTCACTGGAAAGATATGGTATTTTAAACAGGTACAAAAGAGACAACATTAATATTCAATTTATAATATACGGAATAATGAAACATTAAGAGGGGTGCTTGGAAAAGTGAGAGAATAGAAAGAAAAGAAAAAATATAAGAGTATGATAATAGTAAAGATGGTATCCTGCCCAAGTCAAATTTGGTCAGGGCAAGAAAAAAATCGATGCAAATCATCCATGTAAGGTTCTTAAAAGTAAATCAGAGTTCTTAAGTTTAAGGGTCTTTGGTGGCATTGAAATAATTGTTAAAGATTTCCATATGGGTTTGTGTTGGGGTCTCCAGGGAGATTGTTGTAAAGCAATGTTATCAGCACCTCTAAGATTTGTTATCCAGTTTAACCAGACTGTAAATGAGGCTTTGTGTGTAGTTTTCCAGGTAAATACAACCATTTTGACTGCAGATGTTAATAAGAGATCAAGGAGTAGGTGATCACCAGGGTTACTAATAGCAGGATCTAGGAAGCCATTTATAAGAAATGGGAATTCCTTTTTGGGATGTATGTTAAAGTGTTTGGAAATGAAAGTTAAAAACATCGTTCCAAAAGGTTTCCAATGATTTACAGTAAAAATTTGAGTGAGCAAGGTATTCAGTCATCTCTTTACCGTTCCAACACATGTGGCTATCTAAGACATTTAAGGTATGGAAACGGGATGGGTCCAAAAAGCTTTAAGAAGTAACCAGGATTTTTCTGGAAAAATACTGATGAAACTTTATGGAAAGCAGCTGATTTCCGTATGTCCTTCCATTTAGAGTCAATACTGATGTGATATGAATATATGTTCCATTTTTTCCATTATTATCTTATTTGTCCCTGATGTAGTAGGTTGCAGTAAGTAATACAAGTTAGAAACATGGTGTTGTATTTTATTACATTTGTTAAGTAATGAAGGTAGAGACAGGTCTTCCTTGTGGGATTTAGATTTGGTAATGGAGGCGTAAACTTTGAGGAAGTTATGAAATTATCAGTCCTCAAGTTGATATTGTGTTGGTTGGTTCACAAAGGTTAATGGGAAGGCTACAGTACCTAACTGTTTGGGGAAATAGATCCCTTTAAAGATCCATTAAACCCAATTTAGAGTCTGATTTTCATATACAGTCTTTGGAAAAAGATGGCAGATTGGATGATTTCATTTGTGAGCATAACTTTTTATTTATTGTTAGTAGGGCATTTTTGGTGTTCTTGAATGGATATTCAGAAGCAATGATATGTTTGTGATTAGTGGTAATTAGGGTTAGAGGATCTAAATTATTCACAATAGCTTTTTCGACTTCCAGCCAAGTGGGAGTATAATTATCAGGTGTTGAAAACCAGTATGTGCGCTGCTTGGCCAAGAAGGCTGTCTGGTAATTTCTGAAGTTGGCGATATTGAGATCTCCTAAGTTTATGGGAGTAAACCAATTCTTGCTATTTTACCTTGCCAGATAAAATTTATAATCAGTCTGTGTAGTTTAGGATGGAAATCATCTGAGAGCAACAAAGGTAACGTGCTGATTAGATAATTAATAACTGGTATTATCATTATTTTTATAGCTTCAATACATCCCACAGGTGACAAATGTAGGTCACCAACTACCTAGTAAATTCTTAACTTTCTGAGGGATACGTTTTTCATTATGTTGAAGCGTATCAATTAAGTCAGAGTCTCCTAATAAATCTTTTGAGCCTAGCGAGTTGAGAGATTTAACTTTAGATTTATTCCTGTTTTATTTGTTGCCAGAGACCTCTGAATATTGTTCGATTGTATCTATTAGGGCTTGTATGGATGAGTTAGGGTTTTCTGTAACTATAAACATTTCATCAGCATAGGCAGACAATTTCACTACTTTCCCATGGAAGTTAGCATCTGTTTTGTATATTTAGAAGAAGAGGTTCTGAAGCCATTAAGAAGAGAGAAGAAGAAACACTGTCTAGTGTTTTTTTTCTAGTTTGAATGATTGAGATAGGAGACCACTGGGCAGAATCAAGAAGTTGGGTTGCTCTAGAGCAGAGGTCTTCAAACTGGGGGGCGGGCCCCCCTAGGGGGTCCTCAAGTGATCCCAGGGGGGGCCCCAGACTCTGGCCAAAATAAATATTATACAGATAACAGGCCTTTGTTTTAAGCAGAAGCATGTTATTGCAGTTTTAAAAAGGTAACAGTACTTAACTGCACTGTTTAAATAGGTTTGACATATTTAAACATTGCCATGTTTATAAAAATAATTGTGAAAAATTCTGAGGGGGGCCCAATGATTTATATTTTTCAACTGGGGGCGCGGCATTAAAATGTTTGGAGACCTCTGCTCTAGAGGGTCATGACCATCCTTATGAAATTATCTCCCAAATTAAATCTTTTAAGAGATTCTTTAAGGAAGGTCCATGATACTTTATCAAACGCCTTCTCAGAGTCAATCGTTATAGCTACTGAAGCTGATGTAGATGTTTTTGCTTTGTATAGGACATGACATAAAAGGTGAGTATAATCATTAGATGTACTTTTAAAAAAAATCCTACCGAGGTGTTACTTATTAATTGTGGTAAAAAATATTTAGACATTTAGCTAATATTTTTGTGCATAATTTACAGTCTAAATTTATAAGTGGTATAGGTCTATAGTTTTTAGGAAGCAGTAGGTCTTTCCCTTCCTTGGGAATCACCACCATATCTGTTTCTGCTATAGTGCCTCCAATAACTCCAAATGTTGCAAAGTGATTCACTAATTCAAGCATGATTTGTTGAATTGTATGAGCAAATCTGTTGCAAAATATGGCAGTAAAACCATCAGGTGCTTTGTTTTCATTAAGAGTATTAAATGCATCTGTAATTTCTATCAAGGAAATTGGTTTGGGTAAAGAAATTTTAATTTCTTCCACTAGGTGAGGTAGTTAATAGAATTTAGATAATCAGCACATTGTTCCAGAGTAATTTGTTTGTAATTTTATTTTCTTCCACTAGGTGAGGTAGTTAATAGAATTTAGATAATCAGAACATTGTTCCGGAGTAATTTGTTTAAAATTAGAATATACATTTTCATAAAATTGTTTAAAGATATCAAGAATTTTCTGTGTTTTGGTACGGATTTAATTCGTATTGTCTTTTAACACAGTTGTCTTTTTGTCTTTTTTTGGGTCTGCTTATGTTTACGATATGAGGGTAAACTTTTATCAGCCTTATTGGCATCCCAAAGCATAAGGCCTTTAAATATGTTAATCCAAACACTGGCCTTTTCATTTAAGATCTTGTTGTATTCAATTTCTTGTGAGTGAGAAGGGAAAGAGTGTCTTTATCAAGTTTTTGATATGGGTTAATTCAAGTTTTGTAATTTCATCTTCTGGTTTCAGTAAAAGGGTATTATTTGATGTATTCATTTTCGCTTTCATGTCTAATAAAGTCCCCCTCAGGCAACTCAGAATTTTGTGTGTGTGTATCTGGTGTAGAATTTTCTAAAATATCATTTGAAATAGGTTAAACTTTTTTATATTTTCTGGGTTAGCAAGAACATCATTATTAAAAAGCCATACCTTGTTTGGAGTATTAGGGTTAGTGCCAGTAAGCAGTGTGTTAATACAAAAATGATCAGAAAGCAATCTTGATGAAATATTTGTTTGGTCTATTAGATGTGTATAGGCTCCTGAGATAAGAATGTAGTCAATCCTTGTGTAAGGATTATGAGGTGCAGACAAAAAAGTATAATCTCTAGAATTGTGATGTTGTAATCTCCAAGTATTTGGAACATAAGTTTTGTAAAACTCCAACAATAATAAGATCTTTGGAGGGAAGTTTTCCCAGTATTATCTGAGATTTTATTCCAAAAGGAAGTGTCATCATTACTAGGGCCATAAATATTGACTACATGAATAAGTGAATCGCCTTAAACTAACAGTGAACAATCTACTTTCTTCATCTATGAAACATGATACAATGAGACAATGTTCAGACTGTCTGTAAGTGTAGCATTAGACATGTTTCTGAGAATAAGGGTGATGCATCAAAGAGCTAGGTATAAATGAGCGGTATGATTGATAGGGTTTATGATGTCCCAACTGTTGGGATTAAAGCCCCCAAAATCTAGTCTCTGAGCATTGTAAAGTATATGAAATTCTATGAATACCTTGTATGATTTCCCTTCAGTATGCGTATCTCAGATATTTATACACCCTTCCAGATAAGAAAGAGTGATATTATGGGTTAACGGAGAAAAGTAAGTAAGTAAAGAGAAAATAAGTAAGTAACAACTACAAAAAAGAGAGATAAGAAGAAAAAGTACCCACATTCCTTCCTCTCTTGTCCCACTCTCCCACCCACTTCCCCATAACCATCGGCAAAGAGGAAGCAACAAAGAGCATCATTCCTCCAGCAACTGAACAGATAATACAACCAAAAACATGAACAAAATGGAACCTGCATCATCTCAACAGGGGAATTTGCGTCAGATAGTAAATGGTTGTATTTCTAATATAAGTTATAAATTCACAAGCAACAGTAGTTCTAGGTTAAATGTCAGATCCATTGTCCTAACATATTGTGTATAGCACTGATGAATAGGCTTAACCATGCTTCAACTTAGCAGATACAATTACCAAATAACAAAGTAGAATGTCTATTGAATCATAAACAGGCATTATGATTGTAGTGAAAAACAAGCAGTATAAAAAATTGTCCATAGCTTCCAAATCAGTCAAACATTCCAGAGTTTGTAGACATAAAGTTATTCAAGAACACATGCATATGCCTTGTTATGAAAAACAATTACTAATAGGAACCAAGAGTTACAGAATAAAACTTCTTTCAAATTGGCAATAATAAAGTTAATATGTTAAAACTGCGAACTTGTATTATGGTGAGAGTATCTATAACTAAACGTATACTCAATATCATAAATTTAACATAATTCAAATGAATAAATGTCAGGTAATACCCATGAGGGAAACATCAAGGTATAGCTAGTTAGGTATTGTAGTCATAAATTAAAATTATAGCAAATAAATCATACGTATCCAGGTCTCCCATATGTTGATGACAGCTAAATTACAGTATTGAAAAAAACACCAGGTGTTCCCAGGGGAGAGCAAGATGTTCTTTTATTGGAGGTAGATATGGAAATCTCAATCTCATGGTCTGTAATTTTGTCCACATAGTTCACTAGCTCTTTGCGATCTTCACAAATATGATTCCTTACCTTTCACCAGTACCTTGAATCTCGCTGGACCTGCAAATGAGAATTGTACATTTATGGCCTTTGTTGTGAAGTGATAAGTGATAGGAATCCTTTCTTGGAAGTGATGGTAGTCTTAGAACAATCCTGTGAGATAAGAATTTTAAAACCGTTCCAGAGTACATGATTATTTTTCGCATATAAGTCAGCATTGTTTCAGTGTATTGATATTGCAGTGGTTTACAGAATATCAGTCTCGTTATAGTCTTGGACGGTTATATGAATGATGGGGCTCTATGAGCTCTTTTAACTTAGTTACTTGTAGAATCAAATTTTCAAGGAATGATATGAAGGAACCAGCTGAGTCCTCTGTACCTTCAGGTACATCAAAGATTCCTAGGTTTCCTTTTCTATTATGGTACTCCAATTTGGTAGTTCCTTTTTTTATTGCTTTAGTTGATAGTTGGAGAGTTTGGAGATCTTTGGTCGTTCGATTGGTTATGTCTTCCACTTTGCTGATGCTAAGTTCTGCGTCTAGAATTTGATTGCTTATAATATTGATATCAGCTCTTATTGTAGGCATTTCTAATTGTATGCAAAGAGGGCGTTCTCCCATTAGGTGGGCGGGAAGGACACAGCAAAGAAATCTGAGAGATTTCTGTGCGTCATTTTTTTCAGCACTTTTAACGCCTGCTCAAGGCAGTGGGTAAAAGGAGGCTTCCATTGATTAAAATGGGTCTCTGGGTGCTTTGCAGGATTAGCATCAACATTTTCGAATTACAGCATCTTTCTCTCTTATTTGCAGCTGGATATGAATAAAGAGGATGTAAAAGAAATGATACACTTGTTCTAGGTATAGATAAAAAGAAGTATGGTGTTTCTGCCTGCTTATGAGTAGGGCTGGTTGGAGCTCACGGACTTTCACTCAAGATCAAGACTTGCTCCATAGAACAGACCCTAGTACCGCTTGTATCACAGACAGAGAGCAGAGAGCTGGCGTTGAAACCTGGGGTGGGGGTTGTGAGGTGTACCAAATTTGGGCAAAGCAGGGAGCTCCAAACTCAAGCCTGGAGAGAGGCGAGAGGGAGTCCAGCCTTCACAACTACCATTCCCAAAAGACCCACGACTGCCCGATCTGCACGTTTGCTTTCTGTGACCCCCTCCTATAAATAGTTTCCCCAAGACAAAGTTCCCCATACCTCTGCAGTGTGTGGCCCTTGCTACACTCCTCATCAGTGAGTACCACTCCCTTCTCCAGCAGCTTCATTGTCTCCATGGCCTGCGCTGTAGGTGACATGAAAGAGGTTCACTGGGGTGAGCTCGAACGCACTAGTAAACTCCATTCCGCTGTTGTTAGGTGGAGTTTTTTGCTAAATTCTGTAGCAAAAACTGTGAGAACTCCACCGGCGGAGCAGAGTTTGCCACCTACCCCTACTTATGAGCACTATTAGATTAGACTCTTAACTAGACAATAAGAGGAACCCAGATATTTATAACTCAGGAGCCCTCTCTCAGAATAATAGGTAAGATAATTTTTAAATGTAGTCAGTGGTTCACTAATTTTGGTGCCTTAAGAAATGCATGCATAAATGCCCATTAAAATCAATATCCCACGGTCGCCATTTTAATGTCAGGCGTCACATCTGATTTTTTTTAGAGACAGCTTTGGTATTTGGCACAAGTAACGTGGGTATACCTAAAATAGATACAGTTGCTAGTGCTGTTATAAAAGATGTGCTCAAAATCTGAACAACAGGTAGGCTGAGTGTTAAATTAGAAATGGTGTCTCCCATCTACTATTTTAAAGTCAGGCATATCTTCATTCGACAGTTTGGAGAGTTTCAGGTCAGTATTTAATAAAGCACCAGTCATAACATATGGAAAGAAGTACCTCACAGGATAATAGATAAATGTATATTATTTCCCATTTTGTCGGTCAAGCAAGCTGAGCGCTGATGCTGTTACCAATCCGATGTTAGGTGGCGGCTGCCATTTTGAGTCCAAGAGTGCTGCGGAACAAAGGGTCAGAAAACATTTTTTACAGAGGCGCCCAGAGTTTTCAAATATCTAGATGTGAGTTGGTCACCTTCTGATATCCAGATCTGTATTTGTTCGCTAAAAAGATTGTTAGTTTTGGTGCGGCATCAGACGTTCCTGCTCCTCGCTGAAGGGAGAGATGGTGCCAAGTGCCCATGCAGTCCTCTGTCCAAGCCATGCCCAGCAGGACATCTGAAGGTTTTAATTGATGTAAAAAAGATTTTCAATGCAAGTATGCATAATCACGGCAAGAGGGGCACCCTTGCCTGGTACCTCTTTTAAGTGGGAAATAAGGAGATTGTAAATCCATTCACCACTCCAGTAGAGTGAGGAGATGAGTATAGTAAGGAAATAAGTTAGAGAAATCGGCGGCCGAAATAATGCTATTCTAAGGCTTTCTTGAGAAACTGCCAAGTAATTCCATCAAAGCTTTTTCTGCATCAAGAGTAAGTGCTGATAAAGAGTAGGTGAGTTAATTTGTTTTAGTAATAATATACAAAAAGATATGTGAGTTCTCACCGAGATCAGGAATAAGATCAAGTAACTGAAGAGCAATGGCCTTAGCAAAGATCTTGCAGTCCCTATTAATCACATGATTGGGCAATATTTTTTTTTACAAAGGATTAGGTCACAGTCCTTTTTTGGAATAATACCTATCATCACCTCCTTGGAGAAACCAAGGGAGGAGTTTATAGAGAGAAGATAACTAGTTTGAAATCTGTGGAAGGAGTAGTTGAGAAAATTGGAAATAATATTCAACAGTGAAGCTGATGGGACTAGGTGCCTTACCTTTAGGTAAACACTTGACTGTTGCTTGGAGTTAATCTATAGTGAAGGCAGATTGAAGGAAAGAAGGATCAGTAGTTGTGGAATTACACGTTTTAAGATTCGAAAAGTAGGAATCGATAAGAGTGTAAAGGGGACTGCTTTTGGGGGTGTATAATTGTTGGTAATATTCTCCAAAGCATGCTGCTTTGTCAGTGTCATGAAGCTATTGGGTACCAGAGGTATTGGTAATGGTTTTTGTAGCCATTTCTTCCTTTTTACATTATAAGTAATTGGCCAGCAGAGCACCCACTCTGTTTTTGCCACCATAATATCTAGCATTAACTTAAAGGAGCATGCCACAAGCTTTTTCATTAGATACTTGGCTCCGAGCAAACAGGGACATTAGCACAGCTATTATAGGCTATAAAAAGAGAGGCATTGAAATGTGAAGAAGAGAAGGATTATTTAGACTTAATTGGACTATCTTGGAGCGCTCGCCTCTACCCTTCTCTTCAAGAGCCAGATTCTGGTCAACCCACACCGTGCCACTAGACGGTTACTCATCACTGCGATAAGGCCACAACTTATGGAGGAGTGACAGAATCTTCCAAGGGTAACGCTAGTGGCCTGCTATATACGGGGGACCATCCCTCCAGGAGAACAACTCATAACGTAGAGTGCAGGGGTGAACCCCAGGACTTACACCTCTACTTGGTGCTGCGAAGGGACACATCACCTTGCTGTTCCACTTCCCATTATCGAAGAAGGGCCCCAGAGGCAGTCTGAGCCTCCCCCGGCTTGGCGATGCCTAATGGCAAGACGGCGGAGAAACACACTCACCAACTACTGTTCTCGGAAGCTATCTCCCAACCTCCCCCCATGGCCTCACCTGCAGCTCCCGCATCCCCCAGTCGTGAGGCCTCCACGAATGAAGTGCATTCGAACTCTGGCACGTAACGCATTCTCCAGGAAATTGCAGCAGTGGGCCGTTGCTTGGAAGCCATGGACTTAAAGATCACGGAACTCTCCACGGCTTCTCACTCAATTCGGTCAGATTGCCAGCTTCCATGATAAGGTAACGAACCTCAACCATCGTCTTACAGAAGTTGAAGGCCAACTAGTAGAGCTACCGGAGCGCAATTCAGAGTTGCAACGCCTCCATGCTAAACTTACAGACCTGGAGGACAGGAGCCGAAGAGACAATGTTCATTTTTTCGGCATACCAGAATGCAAGGAGGGCACTGACGTGAGAGCATATCTCAAGGAACTCCTACCAGAGCTTACAGGCCTTACCTGTTCGCCAGTGCTGGAGTTCCAATGGGCCCACAGAATTGGCCCCATCCATAAAGCAAACTCAGGAAAGCCTCGCCCCATCATCACTTGTTTCTTCCGTCATGAGCAGGCACGTCAGGTGATCATGGTGGCGAGGGCACATGGCCCTTATAGGACGGAGGGGTCTGATATTTTATAATGTATTTGATATTGAGTAATAAAATATTGATATAAATCCATGTCTCCATGTAATTAAATTTGTTAAAGTGAAGGCTATGACTGTGATGTAGCCCTTGATTGGACATATAGCTACTAAACAATTGTTGACATACATTATAAGATGAATATTGTTATCTTATGATCCTTTTAAGTGCATCTATGTATAAAATGTAATACTAGAGTAGTTCATTACTCTCTTTGCAACCTTAGCTTCTATTTCCCTGGTTGAGCTACTATATTAATTTCAGGGACCCTCTTTTGTTTCGGTCTTATACAATTTGAGTGCACATAGGTGCACTGTCCCTCCTTGCTAACACCCACGAGCAGGCACTGTTGTGTGCGTGCATATCTGTGCTCTGCACGTGCACACATCCTTCACATTCCTCCAGATCATACTATTTGCATGCACATGTGGTAATTGTCTGTTTAATATTTCAGTATGGTGCCCACAGGTCAACACCAAACACGAGAAACGTTGAAATACCACGGCTGGTAGATTGGTCCACTGAACAGGTTTATGAGTCTTTAACATGCAGGAGAAACATTTGCTCATCCTGGCTGGGCTGTCTCAGCCGTTTAGCCGTTTAGCCGTTTATCATTTTGGGTCGATAGGATGAGAAGAAATGGGTTAGGTAAATGTAAAACTTGGCATTTCTTTCCAGAAAATGGAAATGTTAATGTAATATTCAAGCAGGACAAGTGAGAAATAAGGAGTGTTGGTTTAAATCCTGCAGTCCACTCAGCTGTAATTGGTGGAACCTTGTCTCCCACCACCTCCCGAACCCAACCCAAACCCACTCCTGGGATTTTAACAGAAATCCCGTTGACATCGGCAGGTATGTCAGATGTGCCTAAAAACACAGATGGGTAACTTGCTCTGAATGTCTTAGGGTATCCCACAACTCTCTTAAATAAATGTGAATATCCGCAATTAGCAGTGCTTTCTTGCAGAATACGGCGCTGAATGCATTAATATCTTCTCTCCCACCTGTAGTGTCTTCACTGCGCTATGAGGAGGTGGGTGTGTGGCCAGAGTGGATTGGCTGGTGAGTGAGTGGTAGGCATGTGCTGACTGCTGAATGTGGCAAAAATGTCAGAGTTCACTGTGAGAGATTAGTATATGTAAAGTTTATGAGGGTTTTTCAACTGTATGAGGAAGTGTGTTCTTTGCATGAGTAGATGGGGTGCGACATGGGTGGTTGTGTTTAGTGCCCGATCGGCATGTGGAGTGTGCATGATGGTTTAAGCAGGGAATGTAATTTGTATTTTGGAAGGATATGCTGTGAATGTGGTGGGTTGTGGCCCCTGTCTCTCCATGAGGCGCGTGTCCCCCACTCTCTGTCTTTCACGCTCTTGTCTGTTTTAGGGACAGCACCTGCCCAGCCCCTCCTGGGCTGACACCAGAGCTGCTCTCTATCTCTGGAGCTCCTTTAACTCCACCCCTCCCTGGAGCCCTCTTGAGTGAGCAGCAAGTGTCAGTATGTATGGCGTCAGGGTATGACACAATTGGAGGTATCTGAAAAACTGAGATTTATGGAGGTGAAATTCCTCTTGTAGGTTTGTAAAGGTTTTCAGAGTGCCATCGTATAAGACGTCTCCTAGTGTTGCTATTCCTATTAAATCCCATTTGACAAAGCCCTGAAGAGCATTCACCTGGGGCAGCCTAATTCCCTGCCACAGTGGGGTTTCAAGCTTAGGTCTGGAGGCCCAACCCATCTCACATGCCACCTCCCTCCACATCCTGAGGATCGTGGTGGTAGCAGAGGGCATACAGCTCCTCCATACAAAGGTGAGGCAGGGCGGACCTGCCCAGTGTAGAGTGCCACCCGGGCTCTTCTATACTTTGTTGCCCTGCGCGGACGTGAGGGTTGGGCCAAGGGCAGAGGGTATAAATAAAGTTGGGGCTGCTGATGCAAGCATTCCCTGGAGTACCCTAAAATGGTGTCACTCTCCAATAAAGGTGACACAGGAGATTTCGACGCTGTGCTGACAGCCCTAAATAGGTACTTTGATGCCCAGTTCAACCCGACCTTGGGTTTAAGTTATGCCAAGCCCAGCAAACGGAGGTAGAATCTGTAGACATGTTCTACGCCAGGTTGAGAAAGCTCGCCAGCACATATGTAGGCCTCAACCAACACAAAGAAATCTGTGCCCAGATCATCCTGGGATGCCGCTTCTAACATGCTATGAAAACTTATCTTGTGGCAACCAGGCATCTCCCTGGATGAAATATTGATCTTGGCTCAGTCTCTCAAACTGTCTGCTGTCCGCACTGATGCCATGGCCGCAGTAAGGGTGCAATCACTATCGGCAGCCACTGTCCCTCGACAGTCCATCGTGAAATAGGAACAGGTCGATGCCATCAACTGCGCTAATCCTCTTGGCGCCAGCCCAACACATTAAAACAAGGCGAAGATACGTGCAGCAGCTGTGAATACGAGCACAAAACACCGGGCGGGTGCCCAGGCGAGGGGAAAAACCTGCAATAAATGTGATAAAGGAAACCAATTTGCCAAGATGTGCCAGATGGGGAGACTCAGGCAGAGAGAATTCAAAGGAAAAGTAGCCACCGTAAAGAACATAAGTCCTGGGGACACATGACGGGAGGGCGCAGGGACACAAGGATGCCAATGTGTGAGGAGGACGACGAAGAGGACATATTTGTCATCTCATTTACTGAATGGCGACAACATAAAGGGCGAATGCCCCCATGAGCACAGTCATGATAAATGACACTCCGTCAACGCTGGTTCTGATTGGCACTGGCGCCTTTGTCAATGTCATGGACAACGCAATGTACCAAAAGCTCTCGCCTAAACTGAGTCTGTCGCCCAGCAACACGAAAACCTACACCTATGGAGGGCGTGACTCGCATCCGCTGCAAGGCACCATAGAAGTGTCCGTCACCAACCAAGAACATGCAACCACGGCCAAGTTCTACGTGGTCAAGGGAAACCGTGGCACTCTATTGGGGTATCACACTGCGGAGGTTCTTGAATTCGTTTTCTTTGCACGCCAGGTATATGAGTCACACACGTAGTCCATCCTCGATGATTTCCCGCAGCTATTTGCAGGATTGGGAAAACTGAAGGGCAAGGAAGTAAAACTGCATATTGACCCGAGCATGACACCGGTAGTGCTGCGGCACTGGAGGGTGCAGTTTCATCTTTGACCAGTGGTCGAGAAAGAACTGCAGATGCTGGAGGACCAAGGTGTGATTGAAAAGGTTGAGGGACCAACCCCCTGGGTGTCGCCGTTGGTAATCACACCCAAGCCAAATCAGCCAGCGGCCATCCACCTCTGTGTGGGCATGCGGTTACCAAATCACGGCATAAAAAGAGAACGTCACATCACACCCACAATGGATGATATAGTTGCAGATCTAAACAGAGCTCAATGTTCCCAAAATTGGACTTAAACTCAGGGTACCACCAGCTATAGTTGGACCCTGACAGCCGAATTGTCACCACGTTTTCTACTCATGTAGGGCTGCGACGATGCAAAAGGTTGAGCTACGGAGTATTGTCGGTGGCAGAAGTATTTTAAAACACAATCAGGGAAACACTCTCAGGCCTGGCAGGGGTGATCAACCTCAGTGATGACATCTTAATCTTTTCTGAGACTCGAGAGGAGCATCATCATCATATAAGGGCCACGCTGCAGAGACTTTCCGATGCCAGCCTTAAACTTCACCAAAAAAAGTGTGTGTTCTATCAGACTTCAGTCAATTTCTTTGGGTACATCTTCTCCAGAGAGGGGCTAAGGGTGGACCCAAGAAAGGTAGAAGCCATTCGCCAGGCTCCCAGCCCACAGAATGCAGCTGAAGTCAGGGCTTCCTGGGGATGGCAATGTACTGTGGCCATTCATTCCCCAGCTAGCCGCGATGGCTGAACCGCTCATACAACTCAAGAAGGTGGCCCACAAGTGAAAGTGTAGTCCCGAAGCGGACAAAGCCTTTGAAAATGTGAAAGGGGCACTTTAGGATTAGGTGACAATGGAGTATTTCCACCCGGAGGAAAGAACAGAAGTGGTGTTGGACGCAAGCCCCGTGGGACTAGGGGCGGTTCTGCTACAGGAACAATGTCACCAAGAATGTGCCCCTGTTGTGTTGAATATGCCAGTAGAGCGCTGTCTACTGTGGAGACACAGTATGCACAGGTAGAGAGAGAAGCGCTGGCAATTCGGTGGGCGTGCAAACACTTCCACCCTTACCTATACAGCCATTAATTTCAGGTGGTCATAGACCACAAGCCACTGGTGTCACTGTTTGCCGGATCCATGCGCTTAGCTCCCCCTGCTCCAACCGTACCAGTTCAAGGTAATTTACCGACCGGGAGTGAACTACCCGGCTGATTACCTGTCAAGGCATCCCCAGAGAACACTGCCGGATGCGTCACAGGATGCCAAAGAAGAAATAATGGAGAGCTTTGTGAACATGGTGGTGCAGGTGGCTTGCCCTGTGGCCTTGAAGGTGGCTGACATACCAGAAGCAGCGGAGAGTGATTATGTTCTCAACCGTGCGAAAGAGACCCTGAGCAGACGACATTAGAAATGGTGGACGGTGTCAAAGCCTGTGACTTGGACGAGAGTGCAGCCATGCAAGGAATATGGAGAGTGAGGGACGAGCTGTCAGTAGGTGACAATGGTCTCCTATTACGTGGTCAAAAACTATACTCCCGTGGTCCCTATGGAATAAGGTGGTGGAACTAGCTCACCAGGGTCACCAAGGGGTGGTTAAGACGAAGGCGTGCCTCAGAGCCAAAGTTTGGTTTCCTGGCATGGACTCCAAAGTAGACGCCCTGGTTGGGAGCTGTCACTCCTGTATATTCACTTCCATTGAGCAGCCCACCCATCCAGTAGTCACTGAACCAGCCAGTCGGAAACCATGGTCAAAACTGTGTATGGATTTCGGAGTATGGATTTCGGAAGTTTTCCAGATGGGAGGCTGACGGCAGTCCTGATTGACTCTCACACAAAGTTTCCTGTGTTGGAAGTAGTGACCTCCACTGCTTTTGAGACCGTGAGACTGGTGTTAGAGAAGGTATTTGCAATATTCGGTTTCCCTGATGAAGTCAGAACAGGCAATGGCCCATCATTCCAGGGGCAAGAGTTTAAGAACTATTTAAGGGGGCTTGCCACATATCACAGCAAGATCATGCTTTACTGGCCACAGGCCAGTGGTGATGTTGAAAGATTCATGCGGACACTCAACAGAGTCCTGAGGATCGGTGTGGAGGGAGGTGAAGATATTGAAAATTGTCTGCATCAGTTCCTTAGAGCCTATCAACAGACACCCCCACAGTACCACCGGTTGTGCGCCAGCTGCTCTGATGTTTAAGGTAGCTCCGCGAGATTGCATCCCGGCCGGCTCTCAGTGGGGGCCCCCTGAGTTGGATGCCGAAGCTGCTCAACAACGGCGTATGCAGACCAATCAGAAAGCGACTGCCCGGAGAAGAACCCGATGCCACAATATCCAGGTCGGCAATCAAGTAGCTGTTCCAGACTATCTTCGAACCTGAGGTATGGAAGGTGGTAATGGTCAGAGGGACCATGGTGACAGCCCGGAGAGGGGAAAGACAAGTGACGAGAAACATATTGTGTTTCAAACTACCGGGCATATCTGAGGAGATTGTAAAGGAGGACGGAGAAGATGAAGGCTTCATCGGTTGAGGAGAACACGGGGTTGAGAGACCCGGTGGCAGAGAAGCGTTATGTCCTGCATCGGCGCAACCAGCAGATGGAAATGGCGGTGTGATGTTGGGTGGTCGGAATGAGAGGTATCATCTCCGGCCCAACCCTGTGCGCAGCCAGAGACTCAGAGACTTTGCTGTTAATAGAGATTACATGGTGGAGAAGTGACTGGCTACGAGTACCTGGAGAGTGGGTTGGTACTTGTCCTTATTTGTCATCTGTATTTTCTTATGCTATTTCGTTTTTATCTTTATTTTCTTTTTTCCCCAAATAAAGCCTTGGCGGGATGTAGAGAGCCACCCAGGCTCTTCTATACTTTGTTGCCCTGCGCAGATGCGAGGGCGGGCCAAGCGTATAAATAAAGTTGGGGCTGATGACGCAAGCATTCCCCGAGTACCCTAAAACGGTGTCTGAGTGTTTCTTCCAGCAGCAGCGGGCCCTCTAATCCATACGCTGGGTGATCAAAACCTCCAAACCACTACTCATTTAGGATTAATAAATAGGCCGCTCTCTAGTAAGATCGAATATCTGGTGTGGACAGGTAAGTGATTTGTTCTTAAACAGCTACGTTGTGTGGGAAGAGGTTACTTTTAGGAGCACCAATATTGCACCAAGGTACAACTTTAAGGAGTTTTGGGCATGCGTACATCTACGGGGGGAGGTAGGCGGGTGCACTCAGTGGGTGCAGGTGTTTTATTTATCATTCATTCAGTGCCTCATTTACATGAATTTTGTGCCGCTTTAGCGTAATTTTTTTAAAAACCAAGGTGGCTCAAAATAGTCCTTCACCCCACACCATATTTACAAAGTGTTGCTATGTCAACATTGCAACACTTTGTAAAGCCATAATCCACATTATACCTGCGCCAGATATAATGCATGCAAGGTAGGCGTTCTCCCGTTAAAAGCCCAGCAGAAATGGCGCAGTGAAATGTTCAAGATTTCACTGCGCCATGCTGCATCACCATAGCATCATCTTTTTTAACGCCTGCTCAGGGCAGGCATTAAAGGTGATGCTGTCCTGTTGTCTATGAGGTCACCTTAACATTGCTGGACTAGCGGTAAAATTTTTATGCTAGTCCAGCAATGTAAAGGTTGACGCTGTTGTGAACACTTTCCGCCATGGAGCACTGTATTGTAGATTCAGCTCTCCCATGGTGTTGTTAGGGGAGTGCAGGGCGGATCAAGAAAACTGGTGCATCAATCACAATGCATTTATTTCTTGTAAATGAGCCCTTTAGTGTGTAAGTGGCATGGAATGATTCAGGACAGCCCAACAAAATCCCACAATTCCACCCTTAACATATGTCACAAGTCAACCCATGTATACACCGTAGAGGCATTAAGATATTCGGTGACGAGCTGTGGCACATGCGTTCTGCTGTAGGAGTTTGGTTTCATCCACCACCATGAACCCCGGAATCTAGTAGGTCTGTCGAATCGATGCCCCCAGTAGCCGAGCACCAGTCTAGAATTTCAGTTAAATTGAAACCTGTACGTTTTCATATTCATTTTGTAATATGCTCCTTGTAGCGCCAAGACACAATCGATTTTGCATTATGTGCCTCATGGACAGCAAAGTACAATAGCAGGTTCTACCTCCACCTGCAACTCTCTCTTTGTTCTCTCTCGTTCTCTCTCTTTCTCTTACGTTTTCTATCTCCCTCACACTCTCTTGTTCACTTCCCCTTTATCGCTCGCTCTCTGGTTCTTGCAAAGCATTCTCCAGGCCTCTAGTGCTGCACTGCAGCACTCAAGATAGAGCAGGACTGTCCAGCAGTGCAAGTCCTCCATTGGTGATTCGATTCATGAGGGGTGCTATCAGTCACGTTAAAGTTTGCATTAATATTACTGTGTAAGGTGAATGTGTCATCTTCAGAGTTGTGGGTGTTCATCGGTGACACTGGGTGGCTGTAGCGACTCATTTAAGCATGTTCACGTTCAGTAGGTAGGTCATCCCCCTGCAGAAATGCATTTTGTAATCTCGGGTGGGGTGTGCTAAGTAAAGGCATAGCTGTGCTGAGTGGTGAGCTTATGTACTCTTCTGTCTAAAGTGTGCTGTTGCTTGTTGTGTATGTGACATTTGATTGTAGATGTGTGATGCCACTACCCACATTTCGCCTTTGCTGGATGTATGTGCAACGTTCCTGTTCAAGTTGTCCTACTAAGAGTTTATGGTGGTCATTACAACCCTGGCGGACGGTGTTAAAGCGGCGGTGATAACGCAAACAGGCCGGCGGAAAAAAAAAAGGGAATTATGACCGTGGCGGAAACCGCCAACATAGACAGCCACTTTAACACTCCGACCGCTACAGCGGTACAGACAAGCAGCGCGGCGGTTACCGCCAACAGACAGGCGGAAGACAAAGTACCGCCCACAGTATTACAACAGGCCAATCCGCCACCTTTTCCGGGGCGGATACACCGTGGATAAAAACACGGCGGAAACAGCTTTTGCAATGGGAAAATGCTCACCTTAACACACTCCACGAGGAAGGAGGGCACCATGGAGCCGGAACTCCAAATACTCCCTGCGCTTGTCTTCCTGCTCCTCTACGAACATCAGCAACGGCGGCGCCGAAGACAACGGTGAGTACTGCACCTACGACATAGGGGAGGGGGGAGGCAAAAGTCACGGACACCCCCACGCAACACCCCCACCCCCAACTCGACCCTCACCCACTACAACACACACACCAATGCATTTCGGAACATCACAGTAACAACCCACAACCCCCCCCCGGAAGAATGCAAAGACAAAAGGAAATGAGTTCAACCATTGTAATGTATCAAAATACAGTAAGCTCATATATACATCTATATATACACATTCCAAATATATACATCACGATTAGTAGTGCAGGTATACACATTTCAATGTCCTTGGACCACTGGGCCCAAAATGCATGGGCGAGGCCCACACACGATACCTGTCCTGAAACGGAGAGAACACTGCAGGGGCATCAGATCGAAATACAACAGGCACCTCAGGGGGAAGGGAAGGGGGGCACCTCAGCCGGATGACAGCACCACGCCGGATCCACGACGGGGCGCCACAGTCTCTCAAGTCTCTACAGTGGGTGGGTTGCCCACTGGACCATCCTGGGGAGTGCAAAGCCACAGTCTCACAAGTCTTTTCAGTGGGTGGTTTGCCCACTGTACCATCCTGGGGAGTGCAAAGCCACAGTTTCACAAGTCTTTGCAATGGGTGGTTTGCCCACTGCTTTATCCTGGGGAGTGCAAAGCCACAGCCTCACAAGTCTTTGCAGTGGGTGGTTTGCCCACTGTACCATCCTGTGGAGTGCAAAGCCACAGTCTCACAAGTCTTTGCAGTGGGTGGTGTGCCCACTGCTTTATCCTGGGGAGTGGAAAGCCACAGTCTCACAAGTCCTTGCAGTGGGTGGTTTGCCCACTGCTTTATCTTGGGGAGTGCAAAGCCACAGTCTCACAAGTCTTTCCAGTGGGTGGTTTGCCCACTGTACCATCCTGGGGAGTGCAAAGCCACAGTCTCACAAGTCTTTGCAGTGGGTGGTTTGCCCACTGCTTTATCCTGGGGAGTGCAAAGCCACAGTCTCACAAGTCCTTGCAGTGGGTGGTTTGCCCACTGCTTTATCCTGGGGAGTGCAAAGCCACAGTCTCACAAGTCTTTGCAGTGGGTGGTTTGCCCACTGGACCATCCTGGGGAGTGCAAAGCCACAGTCTCACAAGTCTTTGCAGTGGGTGGTTTGCCCACTGCTTTATCCTGGGGAGTGCAAAGCCACAGTCTCACAAGTCCTTGCAGTGGGTGGTTTGCCCACTGCTTTATCCTGGGGAGTGCAAAGCCACAGTCTCACAAGTCCTTGCAGTGGGTGGTTTGCCCACTGCTTTATCCTGGGGAGTGCAAAGCCACAGTCTCACAAGTCTTTGCAGTGGGTGGTTTGCCCACTGGACCATCCTGGGGAGTGCAAAGCCACAGTCTCACAAGTCTTTGCAGTGGGTGGTTTGCCCACTGCTTTATCCTGGGGAGTGCAAAGCCACAGTCTCACAAGTCCTTGCAGTGGGTGGTTTGCCCACTGCTTTATCCTGGGGAGTGCAAAGCCACAGTCTCTCAAGTGGATAACAGTCTCCACTGGTTCTGGAGGGGGACTGGTGCCCAGAGTGCATCACGCTCCCCGTGACGGTCCCAGTTCCGTCACTGCCCCTGCCGCTCATGGGCAAACGATGCTTGAGTTGGCGGTGCTTGCCCTGTTCAGCGGTGCTGTCCATGGTGGTCTTTGCCCTGTTCAGCGGTCTTTGCCCTGTTCAGTGGTGCTTGCCCTGTTCAGCGGTGCTGTCCATGGCGGTCGTTGCCCTGTTCAGCGGTCTTTGCCCAGTTCAGCAGTGCTTGCCCTGTTCAGCTGTGCTGTCCATGGCGGTCTTTGCCCTGTTCAGCGGTCTTTGCCCTGTTCAGAGGTGCTTGCCCTGTTCAGAGGTGCTGTCCATGGTGGTCGTTGCCCTGTTCAGCGGTCTTTGCCCAGTTCAGCGGTCTTTGCCCTGTTCAGCGGTGCTTGCCCTGTTCAGCGGTGCTGTCCATGGCGGTCGTTGCCCTGTTCAGCGGTCTTTGCCCAGTTCAGCGGTGCTTGCCCTGTTCAGCGGTCTTTGCCCTGTTCAGCGGTCTTTGCCCTGTTCAGCGGCGCTTGCCCTGTTCAGCGGTGCTGTCCATGGCGGTCGTTGCCCTGTTCAGCGGTCTTTGCTCAGTTCAGCGGTGCTTGCCCTGTTCAGCGGTGCTGTCCATGGCGGTCTTTGCCCTGTTCAGCGGTCTTTGCCCTGTTCAGCGGTGCTTGCCCAGTTCAGCGGTCTTTGCCCTGTTCAGCGGTGCTTGCCCTGTTCAGCGGTGCTTGACTTTTCTGTCTCTGACATGTGCAGCGGAGTGTGCCATGGCGGTCCCTCATTGCCCAGTGGGGCTGTGGCTGCCGGGGCCCTCCTGGGCACTGACTCTGGCGATGGTCTCCGGACCAGTGATGATTGTGCTGCCATCCTGGACACAGAGGTGCTGCCCTCCTGGGCACTGACTCTGGCGGTGGTCTCTGGACCAGTGACGATTGTGCTGCCCTCCTGGGCACTGACTCTGGCGGTGGTCTCCGTACCAGTGACGATTGTGCTGCCCTCCTGGGCACTGACTCTGGGGGTGGTCTCCTGACCAGTGACGATTGTGCTGCCCTCCTGGGCACTGACTCTGGCGGTGGTCTCCGGACCAGTGCCGATTGTGCTGCCCTCCTGGGCACTGACTCTGGCGGTGGTCTCCTGACCAGTGACAATTGTGCTGCCCTCCTGGGCACTGACTCTGGCGGTGGTCTCCGGACCAGTGACGATTGTTCTGCCCTCCTGAGCACTGACTCTGGCGGTGGTCTCCGGACCAGTGACGATGGGGCTGGTGGTAGCGTCTTGGGCAGCGGGGAGGATGGCGGCCTTCTCCGCCGTGCTGCTCTTCCCAGACTTTGGAGACTTCTTCTGCCCCTTCACCACCTTGGGAGGAGTCACAGCTGACTCAACACTCCCCCCGGGACCCTTGTGGGTGGCTTTGCCGGCAGGTGTCTTCCCCCTCTCCCGTCGGGCACTGTCCAACTTCTGGTGCTTCACAGGGGGTGGACTGGCAGTGCTTTGGCTCCGTGTCACACTGGCTGCCCCGGTGCCCAGTGCACTCCACATACCTCTAACAGGCACCACTGGTACCGGAATCTTTTTGGCTGAGGTGCTACTACGGGACCTATGAATTGGAGAGGGGGGTGTGATGGGACAGAGGTCCAGGTTGCTCAGGAAAAGTTTCTGACGAACACTGGGACGGGTAGCTGGAGGGGGTCTGGGAGTGGAGGAAGAGGAGGTGGTTGTAGGAGGTGTCACTTTTGATGATTTTGGTGCAGACGCATGTTCTGGAGGCTGTCGTGAGGTGGGTGGATGTTGGGTGTGTGTGTGCCCGCGTTTGTGTACTTTGGGAGGGGGCGTCACAGACACACTCAGAGAGGACACAGGGGACGTGTAAATGGTAGTGGGGGTGGTGAGTGCAGGTGAGCGGGGTGTGGTGCTGGGTGTTCTGGTGCGAGTTCTAATGGCTGTAGTGGTAGTGCATGCAGGTGAGAGTGTAGACAAGACTGGGAGGGAGAAGGGAGACAACGAGGAGGGGGACACAGTGGAGGCAGTGGATGTTGCTGTGTCTGTATGTGGGTGATGCTTGTGTGAGTGCCTGTGGGATGTGTGCCTATGTTTGCCTGAGCTGCCCTTGTGTGTTGAGGTGTGTGCAGGCTGGTCTGATGGTGTGCTTGGGATAGCTTCAGGTGCAGGGGATTGGGTCTGGGTGGAGGAAGTTGGAGGGGGGAGGCTAGACACAGGGACAATGGCTGCCATCAGTGCTGAGGCCAGAGATTGCAGGGTTCGATGATGGGCAGCCTGACCAGAATGAATGCCCTCCAGGAATGCATTAGTGTGTTGCAACTCCCTTTCGACACCCTGGATGGTATTCACAATGGTAGACTGCCCAACAGTGAGTGACCTGAGGAGGTCAATGGCCTCCTCACTGAGGGAAGCAGCGGTGACAGGGGCAGGGGCTGAGGTGCCTTGGGCGAAGGTGATGCCCACCCTCCTGGATGAGCAGGCACGGGGCGAAGGCTGAGGGGCTGCTGGGAGGGCGGTGCTGGTAGGGAGGGTGGCGGCTGTACCTGTTGAAGTGGGGGGCACAGATGTTGCCGCCACCACAAGGGAGCTCCCATCGGAGGACGAGTCCGTGTCGCTGTTTGCTGATCCGGTGCCCGCCGTGAAGCTCCCCTTGCCCTCCGTCCCACTGGTGTATTCAGAGTCCGTGGTGTGGCCCTCCATGGCCATGTGGGATGCAGCTCCCTCGTGCTCCGGTGCCCCTGTACCCCCGCCTGATGATGCTGATGCACAATAGAACAGGGAGAGCACAAAAAGGGGTGGGGAAACAGAAGAAAGACAGGTTGAGTGCATGGCTTACCGTTACCGTTGGCGGACAATACAGACACAGCAACCCCCTGCACTACGCCGTGCTCTTGGCCTCTACAGATGCAGTTCCTGGGATATGGCCTACATGGCTATGAGTGTCATCTGCCCACATAGATGACACAGGGGCATGTATACCTGTACTTGGCACTCTACAGAGGTGGGGTGGAGTGGCACATGGCCTGCATTACGGAGGGGCCTAGCCTACGGAACTCGCCCTGGCCTAGGGAAACCCACAGCCCTCCTCCCCCACCCAGACCCCTCCACTGCGCGCAAAGTCAGCTGAATGATGTTTGACTCACCCCATTGTGTCTGCTGTGATGCCCTCATGCGCCCATCCAACTCAAGGTAGGCCACCGCCAGGATCCGGAACATCAGGGGGGTCATGGTGCGACAGGCACCCCTCCCACGTTGGGAGGCCATCCCCAGCTGAGCCTCCGCCATCTTCTTGATCCAGCGGCGAATGTCCTCCCATCTCTTCCGGCAGTGGGTGCTCTGTCTCTGGTGGACCCCCAGGGTCCGGACGTCCTTGGCGATGGCCTGCCAAATATCCTTCTTCTGATGGGCGCTGACCCACATGACATGTACAGGGGAAGAAGAGAAGTCATTACCAACTGCACCGTCATAGTGAGTGGCCCACATCCCTGTCTTTGGCATGTGGCACATGCATTCACACTCCTTCATGCTCGCATAACTCTGCCCCCTTCCTACTTACATCCAGCCCTCTCCACCCAGGCATAGCCCATACAACTTGCACCCTATGTACTCACCTGTTGGTCTGGTGGACCGTAGAGTAGCGTGTACTTAGGGAGGACCCCGTCCACGAGCTTCTCCAACTCCTGTGCAGTGAAGGCAGGGGCCCTTTCCCCAGACGCACGTGCCATTGTCTCTTCCAGACCGAGGTCACAGCAGCACTTGCAGTGTAGGTCCTCTCCTGTCGAAGATCAGGTATCGAGTGATTGAACAGATAGAAAATAGTGGTCACGTCCGCGGCGGTGACGTCCGCGGCGGTGCGTATCATCACCGCCGGCGCACTTCGTCATTGGCTCCTGGGACCCATAGGGTCCAATGTTAACCAATGCAGCATTGCGCCGCGGTCTACGACCGCCTACCGCATCGGTGTACAACGCCAGCGCAGTTACCTCACATCCCATTGTCCCACTTTAGAGGTCAGGCAGCCGCCATTTCAGGGGCCCACATGGCTTCATTTACAACTGCGTCACACATACCTAGGCCTGGACTCAACACACATACAGGAAGATTTTTGTAATTTGTGTCGTGTTCTGTGTAGCTGTGGGTACATACCTCAGAATTGGTTGACTCTGTGGTCGCTGTTGTCCTTCCTAGGCACTGTTAGCTGGGACATGTGAGGAGATGGCGGAATCCTCCGGTGTACCGACCACTGGTGGACCTGTTGACAATGGAGGAGCGACATTTAATCATCACCTACAGGTTTGACCGTGCCACAATCCAGGAACTGTGTACCCAGTTGGAGCCAGACCTGATGTTACCAATCCGCCATCCCACAGGAATCCCCCTTCAAGTGCAAGTGCTATCAGTGCTCCATTTCCTAGCAAGTGGGTAATTTCAAACAACAGTGGCCATGGCATCAGGGATGTCCCAGCCTATGTTTTCCAACATGTTGTCCAGAGTGTTGTCTGCCCTGCTGAAACACGTGAGGAGCTACATCGTTTTCCCTCAGGTGGAGGATTTGGCTACAGTTAAAGGTGACTTCTATGCCCTGGGACATATCCCTAACATCATAGGTGCTATTGATGGGACCCATGTGGCTTTGGTTCCCCCCCAGAGGAGTGAACAGGTGTACAGGAACCGGAAGAGTTATCATTCGATGAATGTACAGATGGTATGTTTGGCAGACCAGTACATCTCCCAGGTAAATGCTATGATCCCTGGCTCAGTGCATGACGCCTACATCCTGCGGAATAGCAGCATCCTTATGTGATGGGTCAACTCCAGAGGCACCGTGTGTGGCTATTAGGGGACTCTGGTTACCCCAACCTGTCATGGCTATTGACCCCAGTGAGGAATCCCAGGACCAGGGCAGAGGAACGCTATAATGAGGCACATGGGCGGACTAGGAGGGTGATAGAAAGGACCTTCGGCCTCCTGAAGGCCAGGTTCTGGTGCCTCCATATGACAGGTGGTTCCCTATTCTACTCACCAAGGAAGGTGTGCCAGATCATCATCGCCTGCGCTATGCTTCACAATCTTGCTTTGCGACGCCAGGTGCCTTTTCTGCAGGAGGATGGTCCAGATGATGGTGTTGTGGAGCCTGTGGACAGTGATGAGGAGGAAGCAGAGGAAGAAGACATTGATAACTGGGACTCTGTCTTACAGCAATATTTCCAGTGACACACAGGTGAGAACAATGTTTTTTACTATTACATTTACTTTCACAATTCTAACTCTCTCCTGTCTGAAAATTTGAAGCAATATTTGCTAACTGAGTGGTACATTTCCATTACAGTTTCACAGGTGTGCTTACCAACGTGTGTCATCTGCTTGCATCCTTCATGGGCTTGTGATGTGTGACATAGGTATGTTGACATTACATTTTCGAACGGATTTTGTCATTGTCATAGATAATACACATTTTCAAAATCACAGACTGACTCCAGATTGTTTTGTGGTTCAAGGGTGTTTATTGAAGTGCTAATTATTGGAGGGGAGGCAAAATTGATGATGGGTGATGGTGGAGGAATGTCCATGGCAGAGTCCAGTCTATTAGTCTCACAGGTGCACTGCCTATATGGGCATAGGAAGTGGAGCTGGGACAGTTCCAATCTGGACAGGGTAACAAAGTGGGACAGTGGGATGACAATCAGGGTGGTCTCATTTCCTGGCGGGGGTCTTGCCATCTTGCTCTGTCCTGTTCCTGGATCTCAGGGACCGCTTGCGGGGTGGTTCTCTGTCTGCAGGGGGTGGGGTGCTGGTGTGGTGGTCCTGTGGTGGGGCGTCCTGTCCACCAGAGCCGGCGGAGGTGGTGGGCAGTTCATCGTCCAGGCTAGTGTCAGGGGCCCCTTGGAGTGCCACGGTGTCCCTCATGTCTTCTGTATGTCCTTCAGCACCCCTACGATGGTGCCCAGGGTGGAGCTGATGGTTCTGAGCTCCTCCCTGAACCCCAAATACTGCTCGTCCTGCATGCGCTGGGTCTCCTGAAACTTGGCCAGGACCGTAGCCATCGTCTCCTGGGAGTGGTCGTATGCTCCCATGATGGAGGAGAGGGCCTCGTAGAGAGTGGGTTCCCTTGGCCTGTCCGCCCCCTGTCGCACGGCAGCCCTCCCAGTTCCCCTGTGTTCCTGTGCCTCTGTCCCCTGGACTGTGTGCCCACTACCACTGCCCCCAGGTCCCTGTTGTTGTTGGGGTGGTGAGTTATCCTGGGTTCCCTGTAGTGGTGGACACACAGCTGATTGACGTGTCCTGGGGACGGAGGTATGGGCCCGCTGTGTGGGTGCTGTGCTGGTGTTACCAGAGGGTGGAAGGTCAGTGTTGGGCTGTGCCTGTGCGAGGGGATCCGACTGTCCCGAGGCCCACGATGGTCCGGGCTGGTCATCTGGATCCAGTTGGACAGAGCTGCTGTCATCACTGTGGGCCTCTTCTGTGGGTGGGGTAGAGATGTCTGGACCCTCCTGTCTGGTGACGTTGGGTAGGGGTCCTGCAGGGGTATAAAAGCATGATTATTGCATCTGTGTGTGTCATGGTGTGCAATGGGTGGGTGAGCGTGTACCCCAGTGCTAGCATTCCTGTGTGGGGGCTTGTGTGATGATGGTTAGGGGTTGTTATGGATATGTGCAGTGGGCATGCTTTAGTGATTTGTGTCCATGCTTTGTTGTGTCATGCAGGGCTTGGTGTTGGGATGGGTGGTTTGTGTTATTAGTACATTAGTGAGGAGTTGGAGTGATAGGGGAGGGGGTCAGGGTGGGGGTGTGTGATAGCATGCAGGTAGGGTGGGGGATATGATAGTTAAGATTTGACTTACCAGTGTCCAGTCCTCCACCGACTCCTCTGAGGCCCTCAGGATGCATGATGGTCAAGACCTGCTCCTCCCATGTTGTTAGTTGTGGGGGAGGAGGTGGGGGTCTGCCGCCAGTCCACTGAATCGCGATGTTGTGCCTGGAGACCACTGAACGCACTTTCCCCCGTAGGTCGTTCCACCTCTTCCTGATGTCGTCCCGATTTCTTGGGTGCTGTCCCACTGCGTTGACCCTGTCGACTATTCTTCGCCAGAGCTCCATCTTCCTAGCTATAGAGGTGTGCTGTACCTGTGATCCAAATAGCTGTGGCTCTACCCATACGATTTCCTCCACCATAACCCTGAGCTCCTCCTCTGAAAACCTGGGGTGTCTTTGGCGTGCCATGGGGTGGTGTGGGTGATGTGTGTGGGGTGTATGTGGTGATGAGTGTGGTGATTTGTAGTGGTGTGTGGTGTTTTGTGCGTGGATGTTGTGTGGGTGATGGTGTTGTGTGCCTCTGTGTGGTGGGATTGTCTATTGCTGTGCTCTCTCTCTGTCGCCTTCGTCTCTAATTTTGGGTCGTAGGGGTTTGTGGGTGATGTGGGTGTGTGTTTTATATTGTGTTGGGTGTGTGGGAGTGGTGTTTGTATGTGTATCAGGTGTGTGTATTTTATATTGTCCAATGTGGCGGTGTTTTGGAGATGTGTGTGCATTTTGAGCGCGGCGGTGTGTACCGCCAATGGAATACCGCGGTTGAAAGACCGCCGCGTGGATTTGTGGGTCGTGATAGCATGGGCGTGTTTCTGTTGGCGTGACGGTGGAGGATTTGTTTTCGCCAGTTTATCACTGACCTTTGGTGTGGGTGTCTGAATTTCGGCGGATTCCGAGATGTGTGTCATAATAGGTGTGGCGGAATTCCGCGGCCGCGGCGGTGTATTGGCGGTCTTCTGCTTTTCCCGCCAATGTTGTAATGACCCCCTATGTGTGTTCTCCATACTTAGAATGGGTCTTGGGAGGCATGAGTAAATCTGGAGGTCTATCTTACACAGTATTAAGGGGTGGGAGGCACCTCCTATAAAAGAAAGACATGAAGGAGAAAGATTGTGTCCTTGCCAGAAGATAGTGGTTAAACTGTGAGGGAAAATACAGTGCGAGGTGAAGAGAGGCAGCACCATTTGTGCTTGAGTACAGAGGGTTTAGACACAGTTCCCTGCAGATGTTCCTAAACATTTACATCGGCATGTAGCCATGTATATTTCCGGAGCATGTTACTTTATATTTATTCCTGTTTGTGTACGTGATAATGTTTCTAAACACATGTAACCATTGGCATATTGTCATGTTTCCACATGCAGAGGCGCAACAAGAATGTCATGAAAACACATTTAAACAACCTAAAGAAAAAAACATTCTCTGAGTTGGTCATTGGGGTGTGGTGGACCCTTCATACATTTGGACCCCTGTGTCACTGCACTTGCTATACCAATATTTGCTCACCTGTGTCCCCACTGATTCTGGTACTTGGCTGTGTTCTCATCTAACTTCTATACATGCATTCTGATATGTTTCATCATTGAACCACATGTTTGTATACATGTACACAGGAAAGATTTCATGTTTCTATACACTTTTCCATGCATATGTTTTTTTTAATTCATGAACTTAGACAGGCTTATCAATGTGTTCCTGTGTATGTATTCATAATTTTTGCATGCATGTCCCAAAAAATATTCCTGTCATATGTTTATATGCAATTATTTAGGTATGTTTCCATACATTTGTTTCTATGCATGGATTTATGATAAGTCCAAGCCCTGGGAGATGGGGTCCCTGAGACCAAAATCTGCTTGGGTATGTTGGCTGCGTGCCCCCTCACCCATAATTCAAGTAATGGGTCCCACACACCCACTCACACACCAGACCAATACAGCCACTTTCCCACTCACTGACAGACTCGTACAGCCACTCACACACCCACTCACGGATCCATACAGCCACTCACACATCCACTCACACACCTACAAAAACACAAACACTCACAGACCCATACAGCCACTCACACAGCCACTCATACACCCACGTAAACACTCAGACACTAGCTCACAAACTCACACAGCCACTCATACACCCACTCACAGACCCACATAGCCACTCATACAGCCACTCACTGACCCCTACAGCAACTCACACACCCATTCACTGACCCACACAGCCACTCACACCCCCTCTCACACACCCATACAGTCACTCACACACCCTCTCACACACCCATACAGACACTGATACATCCACTCACAGACCCAGAGAACCACTCCCGCACCTACACACCCACACATCACATAATTTAAGGTTAGACTAATGTTATTGTTCAGGGTGTTTTTTTAATATATCTTTTTTTTTAAACAAAACGTACAACTTTAGTCAAAAACAAAAATTACAGGCATATAACAGAGTTAGGGAATATGATTAAAAAATATTACAAATTCACTAAAAAATCAAATGTTGCATGGGTGTTTTAGTTACAAATACCACTCCAAAACCATAGAAATTCCCTGTAAAAACCAAAGGTTACAAGGACGTTATAGTTAGGTTCAGACTTTACACACATCAACCCATAGAAATTCAGCAGTTATAGTTACCTGAGTTAACTATAACATACGCCCCTGCAGTGCACTGCTTATGACCTCACATATTACTTCACTCATGACATGGTCAGTGACATCACTGCTGACATCATTGATGACATCTCAGATTACACCACTGATGACATCACTGATGACATCATCAAGCAACGTAAACTTCAATATACTTCATAAAATACAATTTAAACTTTAAAATAACAAGAAGACAGGGGAGACACACAGTACAGAGCTCACTGTAACCTTATCAAATACTGCACTCACATATCACCTAAGAGAGAGTTCTCAACGGATAGTTCTGCATCTTTTGAACCACTACTCCCAACCAACATTAATGACCACAGTAAAACGCCTAACTGTATAGGTTAGTCTATTGCAAACCACAACAACACTATTTGTGAACCTGGAAAGAGTTTTTAGTGTAAATATCAGATTTACACAAAGCGATACAACATACAACCACTAGAAAGGTCTTAGCTTACAGGCCACTGTGTCACAAACCACTAGTAAAATTATTCTTCATCCTGAAGAAAGGTGTAAGCACAGAGGTGAGTCTGTTGTAAATGTCTACTACTCTGAGCCATCACCCTAGAGAAAGGTCTTAGTGAACAGATAAATTGATTGTAATCTACTACTACAGTCATTCGTCACAAGGAGAGAGGTCTAAAGAAACTAGTCAGTATATCATAAAATAGAACTATACTCAGCCATCACTTTAGCGTTACGTCTCAATGAACAAAGCACTACCATATATATACATTAGCAGAGAACATGTGTCAGTAGAGGCTACTCTATTAATAAATAGTACACATGTTTAAAAATCAGGATTGTAGATGAGATGAGGTATCTTAGAAATAGTATCACTCAGTAGTAGAGAAAGATTAGTAATTTAAGTTCTACATTAGCTTGGTATATATCTATAAGTCTCAGAAACTATTACAAAACACACTCATTAGATGATGTCATCAATGATGTCATTTAAGATGTCATCAGTGATGTCACTGACCATGTCATGAGTGATGTAATATATGAGGTCATAAGCAGTGTGTTGCAGGGGCGTAAATTATAGTTAGCTCAGATAACTATAACTGCTGAATTTCTATGGTTTTCTGCGTGCAAAATCTGAGCCTAATATATATAAAGTGCCTGAATGAGAACACATTTTCATATATTCTTTAATTCTTCCATGGGAATTATCATCTTATGTGCCTCTAGGTATAGGAACCCTCCTCATGGAAGAACCACTCGTGGTACACTCCTATGGGTGCAGATAAAGATACCTCTGAATAGAGGTGCAATTTACATAGCTGTTCTTAGTGATTATGCAGACTCACTAGGTTTTTTAAAACGAGAGGCATTCCAGACTTTGAATCATACTATATAGAATTCATGTAGTGTCACAGCATATCTTTGTTTAAACCAGTTAGGTGGATGTCCAGTCTACATATACATTGTTCACGTTTCATTAATAGATTTTTAAGATACTTATAGTTGTGTGGTATACTAGGTTTATCCAATGCTATCCACCCAAGTTGATTAACTGTTCGTTTTCCAAAAATAGGTCATCAATTTTGTCATAGTTTTCTTACATCGGACATTACTTCTATGTTCTCATTTCCTTACTTTGGGTTGTGTGTTGGTTCAGTATCTATGGGCATTTTAAATCCATGTCAATAGACTTTTTAGCTTTTGTTAGGTGGCAGGCACTGCAAATACCACAAAGGTACTACCCCTTAACTAAGGGGAGTCCACATAGAGTTGATTCAATTGGACCTACTCTTTCTGGAGGTGTATTGGGTTTACTGATATATTCCTGATGTTAGCACTGTACTTGAAGGGAACATGGATATTTGCAAGGATAATTTATTGGAATTCAAGATGTAAGAATGTCTTTTTAATGGAATTTGATGCTGTGCAGTATGTTGTTACAGAACTGTCTGTCTTTCTTGGATTTTGTATGGGGTTTGAGTAGCTCCTCCCAGTTATTATTTCTCAGTCATTTACAGGCTTTATTATCACAAACGTTGTGTAATTAAGTTCCTTCAACTGTTAAATGATATTGTTAAGCTCTGTGTCAAAATCCATAATCCACCTTCATCTTTCCCTGTCTTGTCCCATTTATTTCTTCTCCCACTTTCTCATGTCTGCTGTCCCCATAAGAAATGTAGGTGACACTGTCCTATTAGCCTGTGTTTAACAACGTGAGCAACAGATCACACACAGCTTTTTGTAACAGGCAGATTAACACTTCAAGAACTGTTATATGATTATTTAAACTTGAGAAAGAAGATATCAGCCCACATATGACCACAAAATGGGCCCACACATTGACCTGCCAGTCTGGCCAATACAGTACTTCCAGAATGCCCTAAACACCAGTCCAACCCGATTTGTGCTTCCCAGCTTTAACCATCATGCAGAATTTCCAGAGTGGTTCTGTCTTACACACTTCCTCCAGTTTTCGGGTCATTTCCAGCTCAACAGCCCTTAGATTTTCATCAATAGGTTTTTCAGATTCTTAGAGTTGCATGGTGCAGTAGGTTTATCCAATACTATCAACCTATAGTTTGATTGTTTTCCAAAAAGTGGAAAGTCTTTTTTGCCATAGTTTGTTTAACCTCAGACACTACTATATACTGGTATTTTTATTTTCTTCTTTCATGGTAGCCATACCCATTTAAAACATATTGCATGGACACATGTAAATAACATTTTTTTGAATTGCATGTTGTATGTTGGTTTGAGATCCACAACGGTCTGCTTAATCTCCACAATGGCACTGACAGCGCTTGGATGCCTGGCTTCACCCTGGGAGTTGCCCAGGAGTGGGCGCCTCACAGGGAAAAGCCAGGAGGCGTTCCACAGCAGTATGCGTACAGTGCCTTGAGACCCTAACGGGTGAGTAGTGTGCTATACAAGTACAAAGTTTAAGATCCATGGGTATTTTAAACACATGTCAATAGGTTTCATAGTCTTCATTAGTTGGTAGTCATAGCAACTACCACAGGGGTGTGTTCACTTTATTTCCCACTTTTAAATTTTCTTTGTCAGTTTTATAACTTCTCATTCTCCCTTCACTGTGATTAACTTCTCAGCCCACGCCCACCACTCTCCAACGGAGTAATTTTGTGTTTATTAGCTTCTGAGTGAGACCCGGAAGTCTAAAATCAAAGACAAGATCAGCCATAAATAATATTTTAGTGAGTTCAGAGTCAACACCCCACTGCAGCTATGGAAGCCGTGGTTGACAATGCCCATTGCTGTTGATAATCTTTTTTTTTTGTTTAGTATTTTTATTGGATTTTCAGGCAACAAATCAGCAACGAATCCCTGGCCATAAGTCTGTATAAAGATAAACACCACAGCCCCTGGTGGCCAAAGTAGTCCCAACAAGGTCACCACATCTTACAATACTCATATGGGATGCCCCATGCTGCATATACTGGCTGCCCCATTTTGAAACACCAGTCCATAGCTCTCTGCCAGACCAGCAAGTCCGAAGCAGCAGCTGAATTCCAGTTCCAGGCTATATACCTTCAACCAAGTAGTAAACCCAGCCCCATGAGATATCTCTCAGAGCGCCTCCCACCCAGGTCCCCCAGCAGTCCCAGGAGGCCGATTGATGGAGAACAATCAATGGGCTTTCCCAACACCCTCAACAAGATCCCCAGAAGTCTGCACTAATATCTGTGTATGATGGGGCATGGCCAGAGTACGTGAAGAAATCTGCTCTATCCGCTCCATATCATGCCACGCTGCAAGAATAACCTTGGTCAAATCCGGAAGAGAGCAGTAGATTAGCGACCCATACAGATGGTCCACGATCACATCCCATAACATGAGTGACATTTCCACCCAGTATGATGGCCCTTCTTGACCTTCAAAAAGCCAGTTGTTCAGGATCACAAGCTGCAAGGCCCAATAATGGAGTTGGAGGTCAGACGCTGCCTGTCTGCCATCAAATGTAACATTTACCAAATGCTATATGTGGAACCAGAAGAGACCAGAGAAAGGGCCACACCATAGACTGTATGGAGCAAAACCAGGACCGGGATGGTATGGAGAAAGTTCTACAAAAAGATATTGCGGCGAGGACCACCGCTCTAGATCTCTACGCGTAGTGGCCACCATGGGCATCAGATTCAAAGACCAGGCCAGACTGGGGAGAAGCAAAATGTAAACGCCAGGCTAATGGAAACCTACCCACCAGAGAGGTGTAGAGGCCCACCTGATGTAGTATTGCAATAGGCCTGTAAACAGAAATAATAGAGACCTCGAGTGGTTAACCAGTAAGCAAAAGGCATGGTCATAAAGGTCAAGCATATGTTGTATTCTAGGGCCTGTTGCCTCTGAGTTGTTCAGAAACAGCAATACATCATTGGCATAATGCGCGATAAGGTCCTTGTCGACCCCTATCCTCCACTGGAACCCCTGAAGCAGTGCTCCGAGTGGACCCACGCGACCAAAGGCTCAATCGTGAGAGCAAAGAGGAGTGGGGACAAGGGACAACCCAGCCTAGTCCACCTCTGAATCAGGGATATCTGCGAGAGGGAGTCAGACACAGAAATTCTAGCCATGAGACTAGATATAAAGTGGGGCTCAATGCCCATTTGAGACAGGACATCCCAAAGAAAATCCTTGTTTAGGGAGTCAAAAGTTTTCTCGAAGCCTTTAAGGAGAAGAGTACTGGAGCCTGGCAGTAGATGACGATAGGCCGCTGCAATTTGTACTCTACTGATACAGTGGCGTGTGCCACGATGTGGTATAAACCCACATTGATCGGGTGGATCAATACGGGAAGCTGTTGATACTTTTTTTAACAGAATTCAATACTATGCAGTATGTAGTTACACATATCAATCCGTTTTCTTGGGTTTTGTGTAAGTTTCGAAGGAGCTTTGATTATTATTTCTCACCCCTTTATAGGTATTCTTTTTTTTACTACAAACGTTGGGGTAATCACGATCTTTCAATTTTTTGCAAAAGTTGTTAGCCTCCATGGTAAAATCCAAAATGAACCTTTCTCTTTTCCTCAGTCTTGTCCCTTTCTCCTTCTCTTTTCCTTTCACACTTATTTACTTCTTCTGTCCTGCTAAACATTGTAGGTGACAACATCATCTTATTCTCAGTTCTAAAATATGATTAACAGATAACATGCTGTGTTTTGCAGCAGAATTAACACTCCAATCTTGTTTTATGATTTTCCAAACTTCAGACAAGAGATACAGGCCCAAACACGGTAACAAAACTGGCCCAGACATTGACCTGCCATACTGGCTCATAAGGCACAGCCAGATTGCCCTATAGGCCCTGTCTGTGCTTCCCAGCTTTAGACATCTTTCAGAGCTCCTAAAGTAATTCTGTATCACATACTTCCTACAGTTCCCCGGCCATTTCCTACTCAGTGTCCCCAAGGCTTTCTGCAGACTCGGAACTGTAAAAGTAAGCGCGAGTGGTGAGTGGTGTTTGTGTGACGCTGGTATAAACTCGCCCATCCTCCAGTTAATTTTGATATTTCGCCATGTTTGAATAAAGAATCACCAGCAGAAACCACACGTGAACATTTCAACAATACTTTACCACATAGTTGCCTTTTGTGTGTGTTAGGCCCAGACACGAGCATCCTTCAGCACCGCATCACATGAATGACACTCTGCTGGGCAGGATGCTAATCATCATGGTCTGACTTGACAGCAGAACTGTCACCAGACAATAACGTGAGATTCACCAGTAGAGAAGTTTAGGCCCTACCCGCATGTTGGAGTACATGTTTGATTGGGTAGTTGTGTGCTTTCACAATGAAGTGCTTGCCTTCCACAAAGCTGTGATTATTTTAATTATTTATCCAGCTCCATGAGGGTGAACTTTCAGGGGTACACACATGACACTGTAATGATCTAAAATGTCTTAGATAACTAGATACTTCATGGTGTTTTTCTCTGGCAGGAACACTGGTGGGAGGACGGCAGTCATTAACCTACATAAACTTTAATGTCTGGCTTGACAGTGCAACTGCTGCATGGCCTTTTAACCCATACCAATATTATTCTGCAGTTCTTTGCTCCATATAAATACATATCTATTCCCAGGCTATGTACCTGTAATGGTTCACATTCCCATATAGCATTTTTCTAAAGCCAGACCTATTGGCATTGTCAACGCCTGTTCCTTCAGTCAAGAGTCATGATTTTTTAAGGCCTTGACAATTTTTCCCTCCAAAACACAATCTCCTCACCATGTAAGAGAGGGCCTTTGCCAATCTCGAGCTGCTGCCGTATGATTTGCCGTTGGCAAGAACGCGCAGCAGATCGTGCTGGGCGGTGAGAAGGCTGGTTTGCTTTTAGTTGCTAGGAGACCCACCCTGCAGAGCAATTAACATTTTTGCCCGTCATACGTAAACAGCATCTGATGCAACCCTCTCCATGCCCTAAGCAGGCATCAGAGCCAGATAAACACAGGCCTCTGTGTGAGGAGGTTAGATGCTGGACTGTTACCAGGAAAACTGCAAACACCATCCATACAAAATACCATTTCTGCATGAGCAAAACAAAACTACTCACTGACACACGCATTGGCAATCACTCTTTGTTGTCTATACAAGAAAAGAATGGCTTCAGAATATAGTACAGACTTTTTGTATTTTTATTTCTTACCCGTATTGGACATTGTAAGTTACTATATAATACGTTGCATAGGTCTGTCTTATAAGTGAACGTGTTTCTTTATTGATTAGTGTGTTTGGTACTGTGGCTGGGTGATTGCAAGAGTGTCACTTGGTGAATGACTGCATGCACGTGTGTAAACAAGAGTGCCACTTGTGATGAATGACTGAATAGATGGAACAACCCAGGTACTTTCAGTATATGATATAATGATAAAATAAACACCTCAGTCTAATGTGCTACCTGTTATTTCAAGCACTTTGAAGCTCCTATCATGCGGTACTAGGCACTATGAGCCTAATTGACAAAGAGTCTTCTGTGAGTACGTGTGAGATAATGGTGAATTTTTCATGAGTAGGCGTCACCTACTCGTGAAAGACAACTGTGTGTATCAGGCTTTACATACCTACTGCGACATATACAATATCAGGCATTTCTTGTGCATAAGACCCTACATTATTACGCTTCTAGACGTATGTTTTGAAAGGATCGCATTGAAAAATGTAATTCTAATGCAGACCAGGGATATACTCGTGTAACAGAGAAGAACAGATTTCGTTTTTCAGTCTGTTTTCTTAGTACATACATCATTCAGTATTCTTCTGTTCTGCACTTAATATTGACTCAGAGGAACCAACTCCGCAGCGCTGCAGATCACTTTGCCAGCGTGAGAGAGGCCATCTCTCCCTCACAGGGCTAAAGTTTCAAGACCGATTTCCAAGGTCAGAGCAATCTTGTGACTGTTGCCCTATGTAAATTATGCAGCTTAATTCCGCACATTTTGTGAACGTATTACTTCATTATTTTCAAATTTTTTATGGTCGAACCTGCAAGTGCGTGCTAGTGCATACGTCTTGTTTGCGAGACTCTGTTGTGTTCAGTAAAGGGCTTGGAGCCCGCCTGTCGCTCACCGTTTGTTGGTTTGCATGGCATTCTTCTTTACAGCCTCCTAATGCGACAAGGCATGCCTGGAATCATTTCTGTTCCTCTGTGTGGAGCAGGGATCAAGCACTAATTGATTTCAACTTAATTACTGCCCGTCCGCTGCTCCCAAGGTGAGGAGGTACTATGTTCTAACTTCGAGTGCCCTGCAAACAGAAGGCTTGTGACTGGCAAAAACATGCCCAGCAGGACAAACAAAATCACAAAGTTTTATTTATTAACCTAATTTTATTTTATTTTGGCAAGTCGTCTTTTGTCAGTTTCCACTCGTGTTTTTTTTGTTTTTGCTCGTGGACGTTGTTGTCAAAAGATGACAATTAACTTGTTCGAAATATGCAAGACCCATTGCATTGCAGTTGCTTGTTACACTTGTCAGCGCTGTCCGGGCATGGGCTGCAGCCATTGGTACCAGTTTGACACCCAAATATAGCAATAAGCAAAATAAAGGTGACCAGTCAACGTTTGCAAAGGGCCTTCGACTGCGCAGCAACACGTGTTGCTGCATTTTCAGTAAATGTAAACTGTTTGAGATGGAAACATTTTTTTTGTTAAAATCTGCAGTTTATGCAGCATATGATGGATTATGTGGCAAATGTTACAAATCCATAATTATCAAAAGATGCTGCAGCCACACAATTGCATAATACCAGTGGCCCTAGACTGAGCTGTAAATATGAGGACATGCAAAAATCCACTCTACGTATTCAGGTAGTATTCTAAATGAGACAAGAGTGCTGTTTCTGTCAAAAAACAGGTTTTAGATAGGTGTGCTGTGCTGGAATAGTAAGTGTTTTATGTCACAATTCTAGAGATTGATGTCTGTGCCCTTGGCACAGCTGATAATAAAACAGTGCAATTGATCTCTCTGGCCATGAGTTCCCTACGTCATTGCGTATATTATTAGTGGAAATGTGAGAATGGGGGTTAAAGTGTCTGCCCACATAGGGATTAGAGACCACAGCCTTTTAGGTAAAGCGTGATCATGAAGGGGTCAATGCCAACTTTGTTTGCCTTTATTTAATAAATAATGTGTTTTATAAAGTGCCTTTAAGAGTACCGCCCTGGAAACGCTGATGATATTGTCCTACTGATGAGGCGATTAGGTTCTAGATTACGCCTACCGATATCTATAACTATGCATCTGTTGGACCTAGAGATTCTCATATGGCTCCCAGGCATTCACCAAGGGGCATGTCTGGTTTCCATGTTGAAATGGTGGTTAAAGCCACAGCCTGAAGCTACAGCAATGCCACAATGCATGGCAGGACAGTGAATGCCTGATAAGCGGTAAGGAGCAGTTGGAAGTGAGTGTATTCTCAAGCTGTCTGCCCCACGGGGTCTTCAGTTCTGCTGGAGTGCAGCTTATGTACCACTCACATTCAAAAAGCGAAGGTTCCAGACAGGAAATGGTCACCCTACGAGGCCTCAGAGCAGCCTCAGCCTGACCCCGCAGTTCAAGGAGGCAACATGGACTGTCCGTAACCAGCACTGACACCCATACCAGGGGTGGCTCTTCCACTAAGGCGGAGGAGCATCACCCGCTTCTTTCAAGCAGCAGGGGAAGGGAAAAAAATTATAATAACGTTATTATCATTTTAATTTTCCTGGGAGCCGGGTTGGGGCGGGGCTGGGCTGGAGGGGAAGTTTTATGTGCACAATAAGTGCGCATGTCTGTTTGGCCGGCCGTATTCACACAGCCAAACAGACATGCGCACTTTGCATTTCTCCACCCCGCTGTAATAATCAGCCGGGAGGAGAAGGTGTACAGGCCTTCGCTCCCACTGTGAGCGCCGAAGCAGGGCACTCACACCAGTCATGACACTGCTGTCATGCAGCGTCGTGATAGGTTAGGAGCTTGTGTGTCACCGGGAAGAGGACGGAGGAGACGCAGCTGCATCTCCGGAAGAAAGAGGTAAGTTTTTTTTTTTTTTTTTTTTTTTTTATTCCCCCCCTCACTCTGCCACCCATTTCAGACCCTTACTACTATGTAACTGCCTTATTCAGAAAGCTGATGTCTTGGGAGTTAAGGTTGGGCCAAGAGGCTCAAAATATGGCCACCAGACCTGTGCGAGTTTGGGTCACATAGTGCACATGTCTAATGGGCATGTTGTGTTAAACATTAAAGCTAAGACTAGACAGTGCAGCATTCCCATGATGTATGGCAACACAGTGAAGGCCTGACAAGCAGCAACGAGCCGCTTATCAGGCATTCACTGGACCACAATCCATTGGGGCTAAATGGAGAAATATGTACACACAACCGAAACAACACTGACTGCAAAAAAAGTAATCCCCAATAGGTCAGTTGTATAAGCATACAACACAGTGACCAATCAAACATGAGTAAAAGAGCAATACTCCAGGGGAGGAAGCAACACAATTCAGAAAGAAAAGCAACAAAACACAAGTGTGTAACAACATTTTGATATTGCATGTTTTGGTTGTTTGTTATCATTCCTGCCAATAACTTACAAACTGAGGCTTGGCTAAAGTGACTGACCTAGTTATAATTCTGAGGATAACCTAAGTGGTACAAATGCACAATGCCTGTCCTATAGGACTGGTTACCCTTTCCTCATATTTATTTGCTTTTCCCTAATAGTTATATTTTCTTTTCTTATTGATCACTAATCCTGTTCTAATTTGATTAAAACGTTTACATTACACTATGTATATTGTTTTGATGTTTGCCAGACTGTTGCATCAAAGGCCTACGTATGTGTTTAATAAACCAATAAATTAAGAGTCACTGAGTGGTGTTTAAACACTACTTGGAGGGTCCAGAAAGCAGACTGAGAAATATGATAACGTCTTAGGGCCATCTGGGGATAGATGAAGGCGTCAGCGTTCATGCCAAGGGTCTCTCTGAGTGTAAGAGGCCTGGGATTTTGAAGGACTAGCCCAGTGTGTTAATAGACAGCTAAGGGCCTCTACTGATGAAAACACAGTCTCTGAGAGATATCTGGAAGCCAGAAAGTTGGGGTCTTCCAACTTATCTGAGGGGAAACTGATGATGTTTAAGGACTAAATGGAAGTCTGCGATCAGTAGTGCAGTAGGTGCAGTGTGATCAGGTCCCAGATGTCTGATGGGCTCTCTTCACTATGATTATGGCTGACTTTTACTATCTTAGTGTTGATTCAGGGTGGAATAAATTGAGCTACTGGTTGAAGGGGGTGAGACCCTGCTCAAGCAGTAACCACAGTCCTTGACAGGGTGTGGCCACAAGTAAACCCTTAATTAACCTGTGCTCAACCCTCGGGTAGATTGGCACAGAGTAACCAGACTTAACTCAGAGGCAATGTGTAAAGTATTTGTGCAAAAGGAATCCCACACCCATTTAGAAAAATAGAGTAATCTCTAATAAATAAAACAAGTCCTAAATGGTTTCTGTGGAAATGGTGCCAAAAGGTTCAAAGTGCCAACTGTGGGAATCTGGTTACGCAAGACTGGGACAAAAGCACAAGTTCAGGCTGACCATGATGGAGCGCGGGACAGCTGCAAGGACTCAGGCCCGCTGAACAGAGTACCTTAGATCCTTGTTGCGGAGCAATGCGAGGTCCTGCGCTGCGCAGCCAAAGAGATATGACGGTTATGAGGAGCTGCGGAGCAGTGATGTGAGGTCCTGTATTGTTGAGGATCCCGTTGATGAGGGCTTGCAATGCAAAGTCCGGTGTTCGAGATGCATTGTGCATTCGAGGTAACCGTTGGTTCTGAGAAGTAGTGAAGTTGCAATGCAAGAACCTGCACCGTTGTTGAGGCTGCCTTCGACAAGAGATGTGCGATGTGAGGGCCTGTGTCAGAAAAGCTTTGCACAGGCGGCGGTTCTGATGCAGCCAGCGAGGGTGATGTGGAGTCCTTTGCAAAAGGACAAACCTCTGCTCTGCATTGCACCGCACGGGGGAGGAAATGTGTCAGTTCTGGTGGGTCCACAAATGGGCTGGCAGAGCACATTCAGGTCCACTTTCTAGGATCTAGGACTGAGGTGGCACCACTTGGCAGGGTAGGACTCACAGATGGCAGAATCTGCGTGCTGTGTTCAAGGTTATTGGAGCCTTCTGTCCCCGAGGGTCTGGTTCAGAGGCCAGCCAACTAGCCCTTGTGGTCCTTGGTTCAACAGATGCAGGCCCGGTCCTTCTCACCCAGGCAAGAGGGCAGCAGGCATCAGGTCAGCACAGCAGGGCTGCAGTTCCTTCAGATCAGCAGTCCAGCAGAGTGGTAGTCCTTTCAGCAGCATAGAAGTCCTTCTTCCTGCAGAATAATTACAGGACCAGAAGTTTCCTGAAGAGTTGGTGTCTGAGGTCCAATATTTATACCCAGTTCTGCCTTTGAAGTGGGAGAAGCTTCTAGACATTTCCTAGTTGAAGTCCCCAGCCATCCTGCCCTCTCTGTCCTGCCTGTAGATTAACTACAGGGGGTTATGCAGTCCTTTTGTGTGGAGGCAGGACTCAGCCTATTCAAGTGTAAGTAGGGATGTGGCCAGCTGTGCCTTTCCATCCTGCCGGTGATGGCCCATCCAGGCACACCTAAGCCCTCCATTTTGTGTGGCTGTCTAAGAGGAAAACACCAAGCCTGACTGTCAGCTAAAACCGGTCATGTGACCCAGACCCAGGCTACATGCACTAGATAGCTAAGGCAGGAAAATACCAGTTCTCTAATACTGGCATTTTCAAAATTGTCATTTAAAATCAAGCTTCACCCTGAGAGAGGATTTTTCATTACAGTTTGGAGGACACCGAACATGACCTGGGTACTTGTTCTCCTTTAGAAATTACTTATTGTTAGACCTGACATGCCATAGGGTGGTCACCCCTAACTTTTTGCCTGCCTCCCTCCACGTTTTGGACCCTGTTTTGCTGGCTTTTAGACTCTGCGCACTTTACCACTGCTAACCAGTGCTAAAGTGCATATGCTCTCTCCCTTTTTAAACATGATAACTTTGGATCATACCTGATTGGACTATTTAATTTACTTATAAGTCCCTAGTAATGTGCACTATATGTGCCTAGGGCCTGTAGATTAAAGGCTACTAGTGGACCTGCAGCACTGGTTGTGCCACCCACTTAAGTAGCCCCCTTAACCTTGTCTCAGGCTTGCCATTGCAAGGCCTGTGTGTGCAGTTTCACTGCCACTTCGACTTGGCATTTAAATGTACTTGCCAAGCCTAGAACTCCCCTTTTTCTACATATAAGTCACTCATAATGTGTGCCCGAGGTAACCCCTAGAGCAGGGTGCTGTGTAGGTAAAAGGCAGGACATGTACCTGTGTAGCTTTATGTCCTGGTAGTGTAAAACTCCTAAATTCGTTTTTACACTACTGTGAGGCCTGCTCCCTTCATAGGCTAACATTGGGGCCGCCCTCATACATTGTTGCAGTGGCAGCTGCTGATCTGAAAGGAGCAGGAAGGTCATATTTAGTATGGCCAGAATTGTAATACAAAATCCTGCTGGCTGGTGAAGTCGGATTTAATATTACTATTCTAGAAATGCCACTTTTAGAAAGTGTGCATTTCTTTGCACGTAAATCTTTCTGTGCCTTGCAATCCACGTCTGGCTGGGCTTGGTTGACAGCTCCTTGTGCATTCACTCAGACACACCTCAAACACAGGGTACTCAGCCTCACTTGCATACATCTGCATTTTGAATGGGTCTTCCTGTGCTGGGAGGGTGGAGGGCCTGCTCTCACACAAAGGACTGCCACACCCCCTACTGGTACCCTGGCAGACAGGATTGAACTGAAAGGGGACCTGGTGCACTTCTTAGCCACTCTTTGAAGTCTCCTCCACTTCAAAGGCACGGAACCCGCCAAAAGACCGCACCGCGGTCAAATGACCGTGTGGGTCATTACAACTTTCTCGCTGGGCCGGCGGGCGATCTCCAAAAGATCGCCCGCTGGCCCAGCGGGAAAGCCCCTGCAAAGAGGAAGCCGGCTCCGAATGGAGCCGGTGGATTTGCAGGGGTGCGACGGGTGCAGTGGCACCCATTGCGATTTTCAGTGTCTGCAAAGCAGACACTGAAAATCTTCATGGGGCCCTGTTAGGGGGCCCCTGCACTGCCCATGCCAGTGGCATGGGCAGTGCAGGGGCCCCCAGGGGCCCCACGACACCCGTTCCCGCCAGCCTCTTCCTGGCGGTGTAAACCGCCAGGAACAGGCTGGCGGGAAGGGGGTCGGAATCCCCAAGGCGGCGCTGCAAGCAGCGCCGCCATGGAGGATTCCCTGGGCCAGGGGAAAACCTTTTCTGACCGTGGCTTTACCGCCGCGGTCAGAATGGCCCGGGAAGCACCGCCAGCCTGTTGGCGGTGCTTCGTCTGTCCAAAACGCCAGGGTCGGAATGAGGGCCTTTGTTTGCTTTTTTAAGACTTAAGACACTTTATATCACTTTTCAGTGATATCTCTACAAATTCACATTGCAACTTTATTCGTTTTGACCTACAAATATCCTGATAAATATTATATATTTTTCTAAACACTGTGTGGTGTATTTTTGTGGTGCTATATGGTGGTATTGTATGATTTATTGCACAAATGCTTTACACATTGCCTTCTAAGTTAAGCCTGACTGCTCGTGCCAAGCTACCAGAGGGTGGGCACAGGCTAATTTTGTATTGTGTGTGACTTACCCTGACTAGAGTGAGGGTTCTTGCTTGGACAGAGGGTAACCTGACTGCCAACCAAAAACCCAATTTCTAACATTGGCGATCAGCAGTGAGGATAGGACTTGTATTTGTGCAGTGACATACAGTAGCTAACTATTTCACTACCTACCCACAGTTGAAGGTCAACTTGATTTTTATCTCTTTTTGCAAATTTGTTTTTCCTGAGAATTTTCAAAAACTAAATCCTCACTCAACATGTCTCTGACTGGGTCTCAAATAGGAGAGTTTGACCTAGTCCTGTTGGATACATATACGGTCAAACAGCTAAGAGGATTCTGCAGGGCAATGAGGGTACCCACCCAAGGGGCCTCCAAAAAGGAGGACTTTCAAGTGGTGCTGAGGGCCTGGGCAGAAGCCCATTTAGAAGAGGATGATGAGGAAGAGGAGCCAGAAAATGGCCCCTCAGAGGATTTGTTGCTATCTGTGGATGATGTTACCACTGCAATTGTGCCCCCTTCCAGACCAGGGAGCAGTGTCTCTGTGCAAAGCCTGACCGCAGAGGAAAGGAGAGAGGAAAGGGAGTTCCAATTGCAAATGGCAAAACTGAAAATTGAGGCTCAACAAGAGGAAAGAAGGGCAGAGAGAGAGAAGCCAAGCAAGCTGAGGCTGAAAGAGCAGCCAAACAGATTCAAGCTGAAAGAGCAGCCAAACAGATTCAAGCTGAAGCTGAAAGGGCAGCCACACATGCTGAATCTGAAAGAGCAGCCAAACAGGTGGAAGCTGAAAGAGCTTTGGCTGAAAATAAACTATTATTGGCTCATGAACTGAGTCTCAAGGAGCTGGAGATCAAGGCGAGACAGTCTGAATCCAGCAATAATGGTGGCAGCATACAGACAGGACCTGCTGGAGAAAAGAAGGTTCGTATACCCAAAAATGTGGTGCCCAGTTTTGTGGTGGGAGATGACATAGATAAATGGTTAGCTGCTTATGAAGTTGCACTAAGGGCTCATGAGGTTCCTGAAGGGCAATAGGGGGTAGCTATTTGGGGTTATGTGCCGCCATTGGGGAGGGACACACTTCTCACATTGGATGAACCTGATCAAAACACATACCCACTTCAGAAAGCCACCTTACTTGCTAAGTTTGGGCTGACCCCTGAGGGATACCGTCAGAGATTCAGGGACAGCACCAAACAAACCACACAAACATGGGTAGATTTCTTTGACTTTTCCAGTAAGGCACTGAATGGATGGGTGCGGGGCAACAAAGTAGACAATTATAAAGGGCTATATGACTTGATTCTGAGAGAGCATATACTCAATGTTACCTATACAGAGTTGTGCCAGCACTTGGTAGATAGTAAGCTGACTGATCCCAGGAAGCTTGCTGAGGAGGCAGACCTCTGGGTTAGCACCAGAGTGTCCAAAAAGGTACATGGGGGGGGACTCCCACAAAGGTGGTCAGGGTTCCCAACAGAAGAAAGAGGGGGGAGATAAACTTACAGATAAGGAACTCTCAAAAGGCCCCCAAAAGAATTCCCAGGGAGGGGGTGGCAACCATTCCTTTTCCAGATTTGGGAAAAAGCCAGGGACATATGATAGGTCAGGGAAATCCAACCCCAAATGTATGGAGTGTTACCAGTATGGTCACTATAAAGGTGACCCCAGTGCTCCAAAAGGGCACCGTCCATTACCGGACAGACACCTGGGTTGACTAGTGTAGCGCTTGGGGGGGAGATGGACCCAGATAGCTTTGGGGAGCAGGTAGAGATTTCCCTAGTGTCCCTGGGAGAAAGAGAAATGGTGCCCAAAGCCCACGTGCCCCGAAATACTTCCAATTACAGGCAGTGGGTCACCATTAATGGGCAGAAGGTGGAGGCTCTGTGTGACACAGGAGCCAGTATAACTACTATCCAGAGTCAGCTGGTGTCAACAAAGCAGATAGTCCCTAATACATTCCACCAGGTCATAGTCGCTGACAATCGTGAGAGTCACCTACCGGTGGCTCTGGTTCCCTTTGAGTGGGGGGGGGTCTCTGGTACTTTGAAAGTAGCTGTGAGTCCTGCCATGCCTGTAGATTGTCTGTTAGGCAATGATCTTGAGCATACTACTTGGAAAGAAGTAGAGCTCAGATCTCACCTGGAGATGTTAGGGTTACTTGAGTGGGTCTGCATGACCACACGGTCCATGGCTGCCCTGGAAGGGAGTCAAGGGCGTCTGGAGCCTGGAATGATGGCCCAGACAGCTGCCAAAGAGGGGGGCCAAGGGCGCGGGAAACCTGCCTTCAATGTTCCCACAGTGGTAGACGTGGCCCCTGAGGAAGAGGAGGCCCCTGAACCAACCGGGGAGGACATAGCTGCCCTGGGTAACCTACCTGAACTTGCTGGCTGGCAAGTAGAGGGGGGGGCAATCAGGGAAGCATTCTGCAAGGCGCAGAAAAAATGCCCCACCCTTGAGGGTCTGAGGAAGCAGGCCACAGACCACGCAGCAGGTGACGCCTCTGGCGCTCACCATATTTACTGGGAGAATGATCTCCTTTACAGTGAGCGTAGGATTCCAGGTCCTGGGGCACACCGTGTGCTGGTGGTCCCCCAGTGTTACCGGAAATTCCTACTAGGCCTGGCTCACGACATTCCCCTGGCAGGACACCTGGGCCAAGACAAGACCTTTGACAGGCTTAACACCCACTTTCATTGGCCCAGAATGAGGAAAGCCTCAGATAACTTCTGCAGAGCTTGTCCCACCTGCCAGGCTAGTGGGAAGGTAGGGAAACGGCTTAAAGCTCCCCTGCTCCCACTCCCAGTCGTTGGCACCCCCTCTGAAAGGGTGGGCATCGACATTGTTGGTCCCTTGGACCCCAAAACTGCCTTGGGCAACAGGTTTATCCTGGTTTTGGTGGACCATGCCATCCGCTATCCAGAGGCAATCCCTCTGAGAACAGTGACTGCAAAGGTGGTGACCAGAGCCCTGTTGGGAATATTTACACGTGTGGGATTCCCTAAGGAGGTCATGTCTGACAGGGGCACAAACTTCATGTCTGCATACATGAAGACCCTGTGGGATGAGTGTGGGGTGACCTACCTATATACCACCCCTTATCATCCTCAAACCAATGGGCTTGTTGAGAGATTCAACCAGACCCTGAAAGGCATGATTGGTGGCCTGACTGAGGCCATGAGGCGTAAGTGGGACGTCCTCTTACCCTGCCTGTTGTTTGCTTATAGAGAGGTGCCCCAGAAAGGGATGGGGTTCAGCCCCTTTGAGCTTCTCTATGGTCACCCTGTCAGGGGACCCCTAAGCATCGTTAAGGAGGGCTGGGAGAGAGCTCCCCAGGCCCCTCCACAGGATGCGGTCAGCTACATGCTGGCCCTCCGCAAACAATTCCAACGCTTCTGGAAGTAGGCCCAGAGTAACCTCGAGGCCATTCAAGAGGTGATGAAGGAGTGGTACGACCAGAAGGCCACTCTAGTTGAGTTCTCACCTGGAGACAAAGTTTGGGTGATGGAGCCAGTAGAGCTCTCCAGGACCGCTGGACTGGCCCCTTTGAGATCAAGGAGCGTAAAGGGGAGGCCACTTAGTGGACCTCAAGACCCCTAGGCAACCCCTAAGGGTCCTCCATCACAACCGGCTCAAAGCTCACTTTGAGAGGTCTGAGGTCAGTATGCTCCCAGTCACAGATGAGGGCATGGAAGAGGAGAGTGAACCTCTCCCCGACCTCCTCGCTGTCAAAGAAGGGGATGGGTCAGTAGGTGGTGTCATTCTCTCTGACTCCCTGACTCCAACCCAGAGAGGGGCCTGCTATGAGCTGTTAGAGCAGTTCTCCCCCCTGTTCTCCCTTACTCCTGGACTAACCCACCTCTGTGTGCATGACATTGACACAGCTGATAGTGCCCCTGTAAAGAACAAAATTTACAGTTTGTCAGATAAGGTGAATGCCAGCATCAAGGAGGAGGTCTCCAAGATGTTGACTTTGGGGGTTATTGAGAAATCCAGTAGTCCCTGGGCCAGCCCTGTGGTATTGGTTCCCAAGGCTACTGCCCCAGGTGCGAAGCCAGAACTCTGGTTCTGTGTGGACTACCAGGGTCTCAATTCAGTCACCCGGACTGATGCTCACCCCATCCCCCGAGCTGATGAGCTCGTTGACAGGCTAGGCGCTGCCAAGTTCCTGAGTACGTTTGATCTTACTTCCGGGTACTGGCAGATTGGCCTGACTGAGGGGGCTAAAGAAAGATCCGCTTTTTCCACCCCTGATGGCAATTACCAATTCCGGGTGATGCCATTTGGGCTGAAAAATGCCCCTGCTACCTTCCAACGGTTGGTTAACGGGGTCCTAGCTGGTAAAGATGCCTTCTGTGCAGCTTACCTAGATGACATAGCTGTCTACAGTTCCAGCTGGGAGAAACACCTGCTCCACCTCAAGGAGGTGCTTCAGGCCCTGCAACAGGCAGGCCTGACTATCAAGGCTAGTAAGTGCCAGATTGGGCAGGGTTCCGTGGTGTACTTGGGACACCTAGTAGGTGGTGGCAGGGTGCAGCCGCTCCAGGCCAAGATTGAAACTATCAAGGCCTGGCAACCACCTAGAACACAGACTGAGGTGAGAGCCTTTTTGGGCCTCACTGGATACTACCACAGGTTCGTCAAGGGCTATGGTACCATTGTGTCCCCCTTGACAGAACTCACTTCCAAGAAACAACCTAGGTTGGTGAATTGGACAGAGGCCTGTCAGAAAGCCTTTGACTTTCTGAAGGAAGCCATGTGCACGGCCCCCGTGCTCAAGGCCCCTGACTACTCCCAGGAATTTATTGTGGAGACAGACGCTTCAGAGCATGGCATAGGGGCTGTTCTAGCACAGCTGAATGAGGAGGGCTCAGACCAACCAGTAGTCCTTATTAGCAGAAGACTATTACCACGGGAACAAAGGTGGAGTGTGATTGAGAGAGAAACATTTGCTGTGGTCTGGGCACTGAAGAAGCTAAGACCCTACCTGTTTGGGACTCACTTCCGGGTTCAGACAGACCACAGGCCCCTCAGATGGCTCATGCAGATGAGGGGTGAGAATCCAAAACTCTTGAGATGGTCCATTTCCCAACAGGGGATGGACTTTACAGTGGAGCATTGCTCAGGGGTTGACCACACCAATGCTGATGGTCTCTCCAGATACTTCCGCCTTAGCGATGAGAGCTCCCAGGAGGTCGGGTAGCTCTCCCCACTTTCAGCTGGGGGGGACACATGTTAGACCTGACATGCCATAGGGTGGTCACCCCTAACTTTTTGCCTGCCTCCCTCCACTTTTTGGACCCTGTTTTGCTGGCTTTTAGACTCTGCACACTTTACCACTGCTAACCAGAGCTAAAGTGCATATGCTCTCTCGCTTTTTAAACATGGTCACTTTGGATCATACCTGATTGGAGTATTTAATTTACTTATAAGTCCCTAGTAATGTGCACTATATGTGCCTAGGGCCTGTAGATTAAAGGCTAGTAGTGGACCTGCAGCACTGGTTGTGCCACCCACTTACGTAGCCCCCTTAACCTTGCCTCAGGCTTGCCATTGCAAGGCCTGTGTGTGCAGTTTCACTGCCACTTCGACTTGGCATTTAAAAGTACTTGCCAAGCCTAGAACTCCCCTTTTTCTACATATAAGTCACTCCTAACGTGTGCCCTAGGTAACCCCTAGAGCAGGGTGCTGTGTAGGTAAAAGGCAGGACATGTACCTGTGTAGTTATATGTCCTGGTAGTGTAAAACTCCTAAATTCGTTTTTACACTACTGTGAGGCCTGCTCCGTTCATAGGCTAACATTGGGGCTGCCCTCGTACATTGTTGGAGTGGCAGCTGCTGATCTGAAAGGAGCAGGAAGGTCATATTTAGTATGGCCAGAATGGTAACACAAAATCCTGCTGACTGGTGAAGTCGGATCTAATATTACTATTCTAGAAATGCCACTTTTAGAAAGTGAGCATTTCTTTGCACTTAAATCTTTCTGTGCCTTGCAATCCACGTCTGGCTGGGCTTGGTTGACAGCTCATTGTGCATGCACTCAGACACACCCCAAACACAGGGTACTCAGCCTCACTTGCATACATCTGCATTTTGAATGGGTCTTCCTGGGCTGGCAGGGTGGAGGCCCTGCTCTCACACAAAGGACTGCCACACCCCATACTGGGACCCTGGCAGACTTGATTGAACTGAAAGGGGACCTGGTGCACTTCTTAGCCAGTCTTTGAAGTCTCCCCCACTTCAAAGGCACATTTGGGTATAAAACAGGGCCTCTGCCCTACCTCTCAGACACTTGCTGGAGAAGAAACCTGAACCAGAAACTACATCCTGCCAAGAAGAACTGCCTGGCTGCTCAAAGGACTCACCTGTCTGCTTTCTACTAAGGACTGCTGCCTTGCTGTTGGCCTGCTGCCTTGCTGAACTCTTGTCTGGCTGTGAAAGTGCTCTCCGAGGGCTTAGATAAAGCTTGCCTCCTGTTCCCTGAAGTCTCAGGACCAAAAAGACTTCTCTTTTTCACTTGGACGCTTTGTGCGCCAAAATTTTCGACACACAGCTTGTTCCGCGTCGAGAAAAACGCCGCACACCGACGCTGATCGACGCGACCCCTTCGGGACGACCGGAACTTCGACGCATGGCCTCGCAAGGACAACGCCGCCCGACCAGAGGAGAAATCGATGCGACGCCTGCCGTGAGAGCGAAACTTCGACACGCGGCCCCGCAGAACGACGCGCAGCCGGAAAACAAGCCGGAGTATCCACGCACAGACCCGGGACATCTGCTAATCCCCGCGATCCACAGAAAGAGACTGTCCGCGTGCCGGAAAACGACGCACGACTTCCCCGCGTGAAAAATAGCGACGCAAGTCCGTGTGTGCTGGGGAGAAATCGACACACACACACCATTTTTCCACGTATCTCTTCTTCTGTGGCCCTCTGAGGAGATTTTCCGCTCCAAACCAGGTACCTTGTGCTTGAAAGAGACTTTGTTTGCTTTTTAAAGACTTAAGACACTTTATATCACTTTTCAGTGATATCTCTACAAATTCACATTGCAACTTTATTCGTTTTGACCTACAAATAGTGTGGTGTATTTTTGTGGTGCTATATGGTGGTATTGTATGATTTATTGCACAAATACTTTACACATTGCCTTCTAAGTTAAGCCTGACTGCTCGTGCCAAGCTACCAGAGGGTGGGCACAGGCTAATTTTGGATTGTGTGTGACTTACCCTGACTAGAGTGATGGTTATTGCTTGGACAGAGGGAAACCTGACTGCCAACCAAAAACCCCATTTCTAACACTTATTAAATGTAATAAGGTAACCTCAAATATTATCCTATGAGAGAGGTAGTCCTTACCAGGACATTAAAACTAAAATGTAAATATCCAACATTTTAAATGCACTGCACCTTGCATCTGGGCTGTCCTGGGCATACCCTAGTGGTGACTTATATGTATAAAAAGGGAAGCTTTGGGCCTGTCGAAAGGTTTATTTTGGCAGGTCGAAATGACACTTTAAAACTGCACACACAGGCTGCAGTGGGAGGCCTGAAACATGTTTGCAAGGCTACTTAAGTAGGTGGCACAACAAGTTACATTTAATTTACAGGCCCTGGGTATATGCAGTACCGCTTTATTAGAGACTTATAAGTAAATTAATTATTGCCCTTGGGGATACGCCAATGTTACCTTGTTTTACAGAGTGAGCAATGTGCTTTAGCACTGTTTAGCAGTGGTAAAGTGAACAGAAGGCCAGTAAAGAGAGAGATCAGCAAAAATGGAGGATGAAGGCAACAGGTTTGGGGGAAGACCACCCTAAGCCTGACAGGTCCTCCCTAATGATACGTCAGTTTATTGAAATATTCGAACCCCCCTAGTATCATTACAGACTCAAAATGTGCTTCCCTCACCCCTCTCATTGTGTGGTATAGCAGTCTGTGGAGTGGTTTCCACATTCAAGAGTTTTAAGTATTGGCAGGTGGAAGATTGTAGCAGGCTCTTCCCAGCCTGTAGCTGATTTGGTACAAGGGTTGGGATGGGACATTAATTTCAGTGCTTTCATTATTCTATTTTTGTTAAAGCATATGAAGGTACATTATTATGTAAAGGTATGCATTTGAATTTCTTAACGATTCCCTTTTTTACTAGTTTTTGTTGGTATCAATTTGGCCTTTATTCACACTCTGTACATCAATTGCTGTCCCTTACTATGACTGAAATTGGAAAGAAGCTGCTATGTCTGAAGGAAATGTATGTATGTACATTGATACTGTCAGGAGAGATAAATTGGCAACACGTGTGTGCCGCACAAATACTAGAAAGGAAGTTATTAAGCAGGGATGTCAATATATACTTTTTCTCAACACAATGTAAGTTTGTTTGGGCAAGAGGTGCCGGACCGCTGGTTGCAGGTAGTGCAACCAACCACGCCAATAAAGATACTTTAACACCTGAGCAGCAAACAATGGCTGGGGAGAATTTGAAAATATGCATCAAATCATGAGTCCAATAACATAAATAAGTAAAAGCACTGTATTTAGTTTTTTGAATCAAGCATCCGAAGCTTCCTGTAGACAATTAAACAAACTTTTGTGAAGCTGAAACTGAGCTATAGAATCTGACGTTAATTGCACCATGAAGGTTACCTTTTGTGGGCACGTATTTGTCCCAACCATTTAGACGAAAGTTGCCAAACAACCCAACCCATTTGTTAGTTGTTCCCATGTCTGATAAATTCTCAGGTATATTCTCATAAAGTGTTTTAGAATAACTTGAGCCCCCATGTTGTGTTTTTTAATCATATTAGCCTAATGTTATTAGAGTATGCAACCCTTTTAAAATTAGCTGCTAAACTCTACTACCATGTTTTATCAAGGTATAGAGCTTACATATATGCCTTTGGTTACTATATCTGAAGTGCCAGGTACTCGGGCTGCCCAACAACACCAGTATATTTTACATATTTTCCTCTCAATCCCGAACTCTAGCAATGCTGGCTATAACTCTGTGTGCTTTCCCACTAATGAGTAACCGATGTGTTTTACTTTATGGAGCAGTAATGTTTGTGTTTTATAGGCCTGTGTGAAGCAGCTGCGTTTCCTCGATTCAACCGAAGCATATAGATATTGCATCTCAGAGTAGAAAGACAGGAAAGGTTAAAATATAAGATAGTAAATTGAAGCTGCACTATAATTCGAGTGCTGTTTTTCATCTTGCCGGAATAAAAAAAAGAGCATTGGCAAAGCTAATATGTGTGCTTGTTATATAGTGTATGCATGCTAAAACACTCAAGATATAGGCACCCCCAGAAACACAATGCCACCCACAGACCCAGACAGGCACTTGTACACCCACTCAGACACACACTCATAGACCCACTGACACACTCACGAACCCACTCACAGGCACAGTGACAATCATACACCCATTCAAATACCCACTTAGACACACATACACCCACTCAAAGACTCATTCAGAAACTCAAACACCCATTTACAGACCCACTCAGACTCTCTCACACCCATTCACCGACCAATACAGACACTCATGCACCCACTCAAAGACCCAGTCAGACACTCAGACACCCACTCACATCCGAAGACACTTATATACCCAGATGTATACACCCACTCAGAAACCCAATAAGTCACTCACACACCCACTCACACACCCACTGAGAGACACAGTGACACCCTTACACCCACCCAAATACCCAGTGACACACTCATACACCCACTCACAGACCCACTCACACTCTCACACACCCACTTACAGACCCACATAGGCACTCATGCACCCACTGACAGACTCACTGACACTCATGCACCCACTCAGAGACGCAACAGTTACACACTCTGCAGGAAATATAATTTTTTTAAAAACTTAGCAATTCACATAAAAACCAAAGGTTACAGGAATGTTATAGGTAGGTTCTGAATTTACTTGCACTTGCATGCATTTGAATATGCAGCTTTACACTTTGTTTTTTTTGTTTTTGAAAATAGTCAAGCACGACAATACCTTCTTGACAGATTAGATAACTTCTCCCATCAACATATCGAGGGGGTGCACCAGTTAACCAGATAGGATGCATCTTTGAAGCCAAAGAGCAGGAGAATGTTGGTCTTATTGATGTTGAGCGATGGGTGGTTCTTACTCAGACAGATCACCAGTAGGTGGAATGGCAGGATAGGGAGGCATATTAAACTGCAGTTAATCATTAATGCATGAAGCATTTTTATAGATAAGCCATGGAGAAGTTAGACGAGTTGGGGGGAAATATTAAAGTGTGAAACCTATAGTATTCCACTGAACATTTAGCAGTGGTCACCAGTACATTTTGTGAGCAGGAGGGGTTCCTCTTCTTAACACTGAATCATAACTCAGAAACTAACTAAAAGGAGAACAGATTACAAATAAATACATCATGAAATATAGTTCATTAGGGATTTAGTACGTTTTAATAATGTTAGACATTAGTGGATAGTTTTTGTTTTACCTTACTGGAGGTAAAACATAAGTGACACTCTTTCATTGGTTATCTCTAAAAACTCTGTCCTCAACACATTTGACAGTGAATCCCAATTAGTAGTCATGAGAAACCTCTGTCCTGTATGTGTAGATAGAGATAACATTTACAAATTTCCATGTAATAAGAAAAGAAAATAATGTAAAAGCAGTAAAAAAAAGGGAAGGTATAACCACCCCTTTTTTGATCTTCCTCTTTTCAGAAATTTGATTGAGAAGCAATTATTGAAACCCATCTGCAGAATAAATCCATTGCTCCTAACAGATAGACATTTTTCACATAGAACGTATGCCCACTAATAGAAAGGGGCTTTCTTGCACATATTTGTAGTACACGAAGAGCTGGAGAGGCCTGGTTTCCAAACTCTCGTAGGGCATAAATTAATGAAGTGTTAATGTGTACTCTCCACAGTTTTGTATTTCTGCTCCACATCACCTGTTTGAGTACACCTTGAACTGCTCTGCCACACTACCCTGTTGGTCATTCCTAACGGTGTGTACATGGTTTTCAGTTATAATCCAGTACAGTAATAAGGTGGCTCCAGGGCTTTGGCTCTGCCACTTTCTTAATCATCTTCTTTACGAGCATTTGATTGGGCAGCAGGTGTGTTAATCAACCTATAAAGTAGTTCCTTGCTCATCACTGAGATAATATTAACTTAGGCCCTGTGTCAAATACTGTAGGAAGGGGCTTTGTATGTTGTAACCCTGTGGCAAGAAAAGTAGGCAGAGGTTTTACTTTGCACCCTCCGACAAATACAATAGGAAGACTTTTAATTGTGAACTCTCTGAAAAATGCAATATATAGTGTTTTGCATGTGAACTCTATGACAAATAGAATACCCGTGAGTTTCACATGGTGAACCCCTTGACAAACGCCATAGGAAGTGCATTGTTTAACAGTGAGAGACCTTCTAACACAGATCTCTAGATCAGGAGGAATTAGAGATTTGCTTTTCATTGTGTACATTTGTAATTTTGTGTTTAGAATTTAGTTGCATGGGACTTAAGATACTTTTTCATTTTAAACATAAACGTCCTGGCAGATTGCCCTAACTGAAGGAACCTAGGACCAGTCCAGAGGGCCACTACCAATTTAAAGTGATGCCCTTTGGGCTCCAGAATGCTCATTCCGCCTTCCAGTGGTTGGTGAACCAAGTCGTGGCTGGCATGGATGCCTTTAGTGCTGCTTACTTGGATGACATAGCTGTCTTAAGTAGCAGCTGGAAGGACCACCTGTTTCACCTGCAGGAAGTACTTCACGCTCAGCGGAAGGCAGGCCTGATTATGAAGGTCAGCATGTGCCAGATAGGGCAGAGGTCTGTGGTGTTGGTGTCTTGGGACGCCTGGCGGGTGGGGGTAAGGTATAGCCCCTCCGGGCCATGATAGAGAATATCATGGCCTGAGAGCCCCCAAAACTCAAACTGAGGTGAGAGCTGTCCTGTGCCTCACAGGATAATACATGAGGTTTGTTAAGGGGTATGGCACCAATGTTGCACCTTGACTGAGCTGACTTCAAAGAAGCAGCCCAGAAATGTGATTGGACTGAGGCATGCCAGAAAGCATTTAACTTCTTACAACAGGCCATATGCAAAGCCCATGTGCTTAAGGCCCCTGACTTTTCCAGGGAATTCATTGTTCAGAGAGATGCACCAGAGCAAGGCATAGAGGCAGTAATGTTGCAGCTAAAGGACAGGGCCAACGTGCAGCTTTCATCTCTAGGAGGTTACTTCCCAGAGAACAAGGGTGAAGTGCTAGTGAAAGGGAAGCCTTTGTTCTTGTCTGGGCACTGAAGAAGGTGAGACCATTCTTGCTTTGGTCTCACTTCCCGGTTCAGACAGACCAAAGGATCCTCAGGGGACTAATGGAAATGAGGGGTGAGAATCCAAAATTGTTGAGGTGGTCCATCGCCATATAGGGAATAGACTTTATGGTGGAACACAGACCAGGGTCACTCTAGGTTCTTCCGCCTTAATGATAAGAACTCCCAGGAGGTTGGGAAGTTCTCCGTACTTTCAGCTGGGGACACATGTTAGACCTGAAAGCCTTAGGGAGGTCTTCCCCAAAACGTTTTGCCTGTTTTCCTCACATTTTTGCTGATTTCTTTTTGTTGGCCTTAGTACTCGGGCCACTTTACCACTGCTGACCAGTGCTAAAATGGAGGTGCTCTCACCCCAAAACATGGTTTGATTGGTATATACCTAATTTGCATATTTAGTTTACTCCTAAGTCTTATAAGTCCCTAGTAAAAGTGCACTACATGTGCCCAGAGCCTCTAAATTAAATTCTACTAGTGGGCCTGCAGCACTGCTTGTGCCACCCAGTTAAGTAGTACTTTAAAACATATCAGAGGCCTGATATTGCAGCCTGAATGCAGTGTCACACTGCCATGTTGCCTTGGTATTTAAAGCCCCTTATCAAGTCATAAACTCCGCTTTTATTTCATACATCACCCCTAAGGTAGGCCCTAGGTAGACAACAGGGCAAGGTGCTGTGTACATAAAAAGGCAGGGCATATACTTTTTAGTTTCATATGTCTTGGTAGTGAAAAGCTCTCAAATGTGTTTTTATTGCTGTAAGGCCTACACCTCTTATAGGATAAAACTGGGGATTCCTTATCACATTTAATAAGCTGTAATTCCTGATTGGGAAGGGGTAGACTTGTCATGTTTAGTACCTATAGAATTTTAATGATAAATCCTCTTCAATGGTAAAGTCGGATTTATTGTTACAATTTTTAAAATGCCACTTTTAGAAAGTTGGCATTTTCCTGCTCTTAAAACTGTGTACCTGTAGCCTGTCTCCACTACACGTCTGGGATGGGGCGACAACTGAGCTTGTGCATTCCCTCTAGACAGCTACATGCAGCAGGAGTTTAGCTATAACTGATTGGACATCAACATCCTGATGGGCCGTCCTGGGCAGGATGGGAGGGAGGAGTTGGCCACAGGCTCACACCTGCAACTACAAAGGCTGTGTCCTGTCCCCACACAAAGGATTGCAGAGTCCGGAGCCAGGGCAGGAAGGGGGTACCTCTGTACACTTCAAAGCCCTACTTTGAAGTCTCCCCACCTCAAAAGCACCACTGGATATAAGAACTGGACTTCTGACACTACCAACACAGTATATTTCTGGACTTCTGGATACTTTGCCAGGAAGAAGGACTGCTGTGCTATTACAAGGACTGCTACTCTGTTGGACTGCTACTCTGGAAGAACTGCTTTCTTACTGTGCTGCCCTCCTTGCCTGGGTGAGAAGGGCTGGACCCACATCACTTGAACCCAGAACCAGAGTGACTCCAAGGGCTTGATGGCTTACCTCCTGTTCTTCTGAAGTCTCAGGGACACAAAAGACTTCCAAATCATCACCTACAGCACCTGGACTCTACCATCTGTGAGTTTTGCCCTGCAAGTGGTGCCAATTCAGTCCTGGGCCCTTGGAAGTGGATGTAAAGTGCTGCTTCAGCCCAAAATCCACGCATCGGTGCATTTGCACCACTCAGAACTGGCGCATCTCCATCGATGCTGATGCATTGCTGCTGCTGCGTAAATCGGGGACACGGAATTGTCGTCAATGCCAGCACATTGCTGCCAGGATCGGGAACATTACACCTCCAACTGCATGGCGCATTGCCTTCCTTCCTGATGCATCCCCTACTTTGTACGTCTCAGAGCCAACGCATCACATACATCCATGGAATTAACGTTAACACATCAGCTCCCTTGCTGCTTGCATCTTGTTCTCGATGTCGACACTACTCTGCACCACGGTACTGTTTTAGCAGACCAACCCTGGTTCCTGCATCTGACCCACTCACCATAGCAGTTGGCCTGACTTTTCAGAGACTTTTCAGATTTGACCAGGGCCAGCACGACCAGATTACCCGAGTTGGCGTTTTCTGCTTTTAGGCACTACATTTCAGTTTATTCTTTAAAGTTCATATATCGAGTTCTACTAATTGAATATGTGTCTTTTTGGTCTTGTTTTGTTCATGAAATTAAGCTCTATTTGTATAACCAGGTTTGGTATCTTTTTGTGTGGTGTGTTCACTGTTTTACTGTTTGAAGTGTTGCACATATTGTTTACACATTGCCTCTTAAATTAAGCCTGGCTGCTTTGTGCCAGGCTACCAGGGGGTGAGCACAGATTAACTTAAGGTGGTGTGGTTCCTGATTGGACAGGGTGCATAACTCTGCCTACCAGTCCTGGGTGGGCCTCACATCACTTTACGATATTAGTTCCATGCTTACATTTTACATAGTAAATCATTGCCAAGACATGGTCGAACAGAGCATGTTGTCTTGGTATGGCCCTTTCTGCAGGGTCACCCCAAACATTTTGCCTTTTGCCCTCCCTTTTTTTGCTGTATCTTTTTGTTGGCCTTAGGACTCTGAGAAAGTTACCACTGCTAACCAGTGCTAAAGTGTATGTGCTTCTCCCGTAGACATGGGAACATTGGTGTATCCACAACTGCCATATCTGATTTAGTTTTAAGTCCATTGTAAAATGGTATACCATATACCTAGGACCTGTAAATTAAATGCTACTCGTGGGTCTGCAGCACTGATTGTGCCACCCACTTAAGTAGCCCTGGAAACATGTCTCAGACCTGCCACTGCAAGGCATGTGTGTGCAAGGCTTGTGTGTGCAGTTTCACTGCCACTTCAACTCGGCATTTAAAACCTCTTACAAAGCTTTAAACTACCCTTTTATTCCATATGTCACTCCTAATGTAGGCCTTGGGTAGCCCATAGGGCAGGGTGCTATGTAAGTAAAAGTTAGGACATGTAATTTTAAATTTTGCATGCCCTGGTTGTGAAAACACCTACATTTGTTTTTCAGTACTGTGAGGCTTATTCTTCTCATAAGCAGGGATTGGGAGTTCATTAATGTACTTTTAAGCAGTAATTCCTGATCAGAAAGCAGTAATTACCACGTTTCATATAGTTGGAATGGTAATAATAGATCCTCTTTACTGGTAAAGTCAGATTTCACATGAATATTTTAGAAATGCCACTTTTAGAAAGTGGGGATCTCTCTGCTCTTACTGCTCTATGTGCCTGACAGTCTGTCTCCAATCCATGTCTGAGCTGGGAGACATCTACATTTGTGCATTCCCACCAGACAACCACAACACAGGACATTCAACCGCATCTGCATTCATCGGCATACTGATAGGTCTTTCTGGGTAGAAAGGATGGGAGGGTCTCACACTTACACTTCAAAGAGTAGTGGGTTGACGCCACACAAAGGACTGATTACCCCCCACAGATAGCCTGGAAGGCTGTGTTGAAAGGGGTCCTTGTGCACTTGGAAGTCATCCTCTACATCAAAGGCACTTTTGGGTATAGGTATTAGGTCCTTGACCCTACCAAATGAGTCAATTTTTGGACCTGTAACCAGACATTTCTGGCTCTACATCTGCACATTGACAGAAGGGCAGCTGTTCTCTCATGAGGGCATGCCACTTTGCTAGCTGCTTTGCTGCATTGACCTGCTGCTTGCTTGGTGCTGTGCTGCAGAAGGATTGATACTGTGCGACCTGCTTTTGTGGGTTGACCTGCTGCCTGCTACATTTTGGGCTGTGCTTTACTTTTAAGTGTTCCCCAAGGACTTATTGGCTTGCCCCCTGTTCCCTGATGTCTCAGGGGCCATCAAAGACTTTGAATTACTGCAGCGGGACTCTGCTCTACGAGGAGTCTGGCATAATCCTGCATCTACATCTCTCCTGAGCCAGTTCGCCAGCTTGTGCATCTCAACTCTTAGTGCTTCACTGGGACCGAGCGTTGACAACCATGCTCCAAACCAGCGTGACTGAAAGATTGACTGCATCGTTGAGGTAATGCTTCCTGCGTCTTTTACCTCCTATGGCGCAGCGCTAAGAGAAGCCTTTGCTGTGTGGCCCCACCAAGTTGCCTTGATGATGACAGTCAGCATGTCAGCGCCGATTGCCCTGTGTGCAGCTCCGACACTGTGCACCAACATCAACCAAAGGAACACGTGGCTTAAGAAAAGTACTGAGATTCCAACCTTGAGTGAGAGGTCTATATGCTTGCCTGCGCACTTGCAGGCCACTTGCTTTTCTGCACGTGCTGGTTCTGTCGGACCCATACATACCCATCAATGGGTGTGCGTGTGCATTGAGCTATCCCCTTTTGGGGTCAAGAGCACTTTGAAACCCACATTTTGCACTACTGTGAAAAACATAGTAGCAACTGCATATTTTTGCACTGTGAGTCTCTTGTGCATTGAGTGTAATCACTTGAGAAGTATTAATCAGATTTATATAGTTTTGGTCTCATTTTTGCTGGTAATACAATACGTATTTTTATAAACCTGTGTGGAGTCTTTTTGTGCTGCATTCTCTGTGTTACTGTGTGTGTTGCACAAATACTTTACACATTGCCTCTTAAGCCTACCTGCTTTATCCCAAGCTACCAGAGGGTGAGCACAGTTTAATTTAACCCCCAGGGTGCCCGGTTTGAGCTGGTCTCGTCCTCGGCCATGGGTTCCAATGTGCCAAGGACGAGACCAGCTCGTCCTGCACCTGGCCCACGGGTTGCAGGACGCTGACGCTGGCACTAGCGCTCCCCTCATGGGCCTTCTACCCACACCCCACATCGGGGATGGAAAGGAAATTGCTTCCCCTTCTGCCCCGACCCCCACCACCCCCCCAAGTGACATCTGATGACGTCAATGTGCAAATCGTGCGCTGATCTCATAAGAGGTCACCTTCCATCGCACTGGAAGCGACCCAGAAGAGAAATGCAAAGCATTCCTCTTCCGACAGGGAGGTGGGGGCAGGCAGAGGCATGGAAGAATAGGAAAGGCCTTTCATTTCCTTTCATGTCTCTGTAAGCATTTCTGCAGCCTGATTGTGAAGCAATCGGACTGCATATATGCCCACTAGGCACCATGGATTTTGTTTTTTATTATGTGTGTTTAGACATAAGAGGGGTGGCCCCTTTGGCAAGGGCCACTCCCCAGTGGGGCAATTAATTATGAGGCCTTTTCTGTCCCCCCTGGGGGCAGATCAGCCTATTTTAATTAGGCCGATCTGCCCCCGGGGGGACAGAACCCACTAGACACCAGGGATCATTTCTTTTTTGTTTTGTTTTTTATGTGGGAAGCGACCCCTTAGGCAAGGGTCGCTCTCCTGGGGGACAATTTTATTTTAGGCCATACCTGCCCAACTTGGGGGCGGATTGGCCTGTTTATTTTAGGCCAATCTGCCCCTCAGGGGGGCAGAAACCACTAGACACCAGGGATTTTTTTTACGTCAGTTTCATGCATGGGGAGTGACCCCTTAGGCAAGGGTTGCGCCCTTCGGGGGCAAATTTATTTTAGGCCATTTCTGCCCCCCTGGGGGGCAGATCAGCCTATTTCTATAAGGCCCATGTGCCCCCAGGGGGAGGGCGCAGAAACCACTTAGGCACCAGGAATTGATGTATGTGTGTATGTGTGTTTTGTTTGGGGGGCCAGGGTTGCTCCCCATGGGGGCACATTACTGTTGGCAATTTCTTCCCCCCTTGGGGGCAGATCGGCCTATATTTATAAGGCCCATCTGCCCCCATGGGGTCAGAAAGCCCACCAGAGACCAGGGAAGATTTTTTTTCTTTCAAAAAAGAGGGTGGGGTATGGCCATACCCCCACCCCAAATAAATGGGGGCAAAGTTGTTCTGCCCACCGGTGGGCAGATGGGGCAGTTACCCCCAATCCACTCCCCGGGGGCCAGAAAACATACTAGAAGCCAGGGAATTAAAAAATAAATAAATAGTGGGGTGATGGCTACCAACCAGTATGGGCATGGTTATTCCCCCACCCCAACTGAAGGGGGTAACAGTCTTCCAGCTCCACCACGCACACTAAAACATCTTATCCCACGGCAGGCAAGAGGACTCTTGATTATTTTGGGTTATGGTTTTACACTTGGGCCATGAGAGCAAGTCTAATTCTCTAAATGGTCCCACTTGGAATGGTGAGGGCTGCACTTTTTGGACTTTGGGACGCTGCCATGTAGAAAAATCTATGAGGCCTAGACATATCCAAAAACTAAACATCTGGTTGAGTCCAGGGTGGTGTGCTTCACATGCACCTGACACCATTTTCTTACCCACAATGCCCTGCAAACCTCCAGCTTTGCTTAAAATCACACATTTTTCCTACATTTTTGTGATGGAACTTTCCGGAATCTGCAGGAATCCACAAAATTCCTACCACCCAGCATTGTCCCACCGACACCCCACCTGACAGCCTAAAATCAATTTTTTACACACTGCCCTTTTGGACCCGCTTTGGGTTCCCCGCATTTTTTACATGTTTTTGGCTCTTCCCTTTCACGGGAACTTGACCCACTTTCACAAGTGAGGTATCATTTTTACCAGGAGACTGAGGGAAACGTTGGGTGGTGGGAAATTTGTGCTGGTGAGGTGATCCCACACAAAAATGTGGGAAAAATTTGATTTTTTTAGCTAAATTTGAGGTTTACTGAGGATTCTGGGTAAGAAAACACTGGGGGATCCAAGCAAGTCACACCTCCCTGAACTCCCTCGGGTGTCTAGTTTTCAGAAATGTCTGGGTTTGGTAGCTTTCTCTGGATGGCTGCTGATCCCAGGACCAAAAACGCAGGTGCCTACCCCCCCTCAACAAAAACAGGTAGTTTTGTATGTGATAATTTTGATGTGCCCAAATAGTGTTTTGGGGCATTTCCTGTCGTGGGCACTAGGCCTACCCACACAAGTGAGGTACCATTTGTATCTGGAGACCTGGGGGAATGCTGGGTAGATGGAAGTTTGTGGCTGCCCTCAGAATCCAGAACTTTGCAGCACCGAAACTAGAAGAAAACGTGTTTTTGTGCCAAATTTTGAGGTTTGCAAAGGATTCTGGGTACCAGAACCTGGTGAGAGCCCCACAAGTCACCCCATCTTGGATTTCCCTAGGGGTGTCTAGTTTTAAAAAATGCACAGGTTTGTTAGGTTTTCCCTAGGTGCCGGCTGACCTAGAGACCAAAATCCACTGCTAGGCATGTCCTGATTTTTCCATGTTGCATTTCCTGTCGCGGGCACTAGGCCTACCCAGACAAGTGAGGTTCCATTTTTATCGGGAGACTTGGGGAACACAGAATAGCAGAACAAGTGTTATTGCCCTTTGTCTTTCTCTACTTTTTTTTCCTTCCAAATGTAAGACAGTGTGTAAAAAAGACTTCTATTTGAGAAATGCTCTGTAATTCACATGCTAGAATGGGGACCCCGGAATTCAGAGATGTGCAAATAACCACTGCTTCCCAACACCTTATCTTGTGCCCATTTTGGAAACACAAAGGTTTCCTTGATACCTATTTTTCACTCTTTGTATTTCACCAAATGAATTGCTGTATACCCGGTATACAATGAAAACCCATTGCAAGGTGCAGCCCATTTATTGTCTCTGGGTACCCAGGGTTCTTGATAAACCTACAAGCCCTATATATCCCCCCAACCAGAAGAGTGCAGCAGACATAACGGCATATTGCTTTTGAAAATCTGACATCGCAGGAAAAAGCTATAGAGTGAAATGTGGAGAAAAATTGCACTTTTTTCACCTCAATTTCAATATTTTTTTATTTCAGCTGTTATTTTCTGTAGGTAAACCTTGTAGGACCTACATAAATGACCCCTTGCTTAATTCAGAATTTTGTCTACTTTTCAGAAATGTTTAGCTGTCCGGGATCCAGCATTGGTTTCACACCCATTTCTGTCACTAACTGGAAGGAGGCTAAAAGCACAAATAATAGTAAAAATAGGGTATGTCCCAGTAAAATGCCAAAATTATGTTGAAAAATGTGGTTTTCTGATTCAAGTATGCCTGTTCCTGAAAGCTGGGAAGATGATGATTTTAGCACCACAAACCCACTGTTGATGCCATTTTCAGGGGAAAAAAACACAATATTTGCTGTATTTTGGCTAATTTCTTGGTCTCCTCCAAGGGGATCCCACAACTCTGGGTACCTCTAGAATCCGTAGGATGTTGGGAAAAAAAACACAAATTTGGCGTGGGTGGCTTATGTGGACAAAAGGTTATGAGGGCCTAAGTGCGAACTGCCCCAAATAGTAAAAAAAAAAGGCCTGGCACCTAAGGGGGAAAAGGCATGGCAGCCAAGGGGTTAAAGTGTGTATCTGTGTATCGGACTAGGATTGGGTTCCTGCTTGTACAGCGTAAACATCCCAACAACCAGAAACTCCACTTCCAGCAATGAGCTTCTCTGAGCTCTGGATGGAAGCATTTTAATTTAAAATGGGGCATAGCCAGAAAATGGTTCATAAAGCGTCTTTTATCTGTGAAAAAGAGACATGCCCACCTTCAGGGTCTTGCTCCATAACATGCTCTTGCCTCCTGAGATAAGAATCTCTTGTGACAGGGATTCTGGGAGGTGGGGAAAGTTGAATGGAGTCCTTGTAATGCAAAATAGTGTGAAGGCGCAGCTGGATTATCGCCGGTGCATGCCTACAGTATGGTCGGTTTCCCTTGTATTTGCTCTTTAAAAAGAAACTTTCTCTTTCCACTTATGTAGCACTGTCTCTGCCATCGAATCATCAAAGGGTATAGGTTTCTCTCCTATGCTTTTTGACTTTATATGCCAGTTGTATTTCCTTTAGCATTATCCTGTGATACTGACCTTCTTGGGCCATTTTTGGGACTTTATGCACACTTACATTATATAGACAAACATCTATGCATTTATTTAAGATCAGCCATCTCTTGTTATGCTTTGCTTAAAAAAAAACGACCATTATACATGTTTTCTATTGTCACTTTGTAATGTTCGTCCTGAACACTCTGATTCGTTTTTCCACATTGAAGAAGCCACACCAGCCACATGTATCAAGACAACTATCTAGGTCCACTAATATCCGTTTCCTGTTTCCTTTGTAGCTCCAGTAAATAACAAGACACAATACTGGTACAACGCCACGGTGGATGTGAAAATGGAGTTCGTAGAACTGAGAAGGCTGGACCCCCAGTTTATGAATCACGCGCGCCTTTTGCACTCCATGGTACGTATGTGACTGCTAGTGACGTGTCTCCACCCACCACTGAGTACTGGAGAGAGACGGAGGAAAGAATAGCACCTCAGCCTACTGTGGGATGGGAAGTCTTGGCAGGTGTGCCCCACCTGACCTACAAGCCCCTGAGGTTGTTGGTGAGTGTGCACCACTGCAAATGGGTGAAATGTGCTCTTACCTAATGGAAGATCCGAGAGGAGCAGCATGGCACTGAATAGTGGTGCTTAAGAGTACATTGAAAAAGTTTGACTTCACTACAATCATAAGATAATGGAATTAAAGAGACTGCATTGAATAAATGTATTAGCAACTTCCACCCCTGAACGTGTAACTATGAACACAACTATATATAACAAGCATTTTCAATGCGACAGGTCTCGCATTTGCTCAAGTTAGAGCTATTACCGTTGTAACCGGACTTTTCTTGCCACACAAATTAAAAGAAAAAAATGCAGCACACTCGCACTATGTAAAACGCATCACGATCGTGCTGAAATTGAAAAGGGAAAAACCGAGTGTGATCGCGCTATGTAAACCCCAGAGCGATCGCGCTGAGTGGAAAAGAAAACAGATAAAGTAGTCCGGAAACCATGCTGAAAACATCGAGCCTTGTATGTTTTCCGTAGTTTACCAGTGCTGTGTAGGTGGGCTAAAAACTGGAAAAGGCATGATGTATGCATGCCTTTCACAAATGAAAGCAAGTGGATTTTAAAAGGCAAGCCCACGAACCAATGAAAGTGACTGATGTGACATGGGCGTGGTTGGAAGCCCAAAGAGAGATTGCTACAGGGGACGGAGCACTTTGCGCTCGCCCCTAAAAAGTAAACAGCAATAAAACAGTCTGAACCTGCTGATATCGATCTTCTTGAACAAAACGAAGCATTTTCGAGAAACCACAAGGCCTACCCTGGCAGTAACTAACACCTGTTGCAGAAGGATGCTTTCTGGAACGTAGTGCCAAAAAGCATCAAAACAGCACAAAAAAGGAAAAAACAGCTTACAAATTCTTGACTCTGGCTGCATTACAGAAGTATTAAACATAAATAGATTGTACTGGTATACACCCACAATGGCGGTGCCCAGCACAGAGCGAGGCCTTGCACTGCATTAACAACAAGCATTGTCAAAGCCAAGAGGTCTACCTTGGCAATCGCACAATGAGATTCTTTTGGAAGCATATGCAATTGAAATTAAACTACTCAGGGTTCTGTCTAGACTACGCCATCGGATGCAGCAAAGGTACGATATTGTACAATGTTATGCTTCATGCTTGATTCCATCGACTATGGCATTAGTACTGCCATATTTGAAATCACCTGTGACGTCATACATTTTAATTTACAACGTCTTTGCATTGTCATGAGCTGTACATTGTGGGGCTTTTTGGTGATCCAGTTAATCATAACTGATGAAATTCTATTTGTATACAAAATAATAGCTGTGTGGAAAATAACACAGAAAAGGGTGCACAGTCTCCTAAGAAATGCAGAGGAACACAGCATGAGCAGCATGCTAGAGATGGATCAAGCCAAGAGTTTCTACAAAAACCTGGTGTTCTTGAAGTTACACCTTTTGAGATCAGTCAAGTTACGCAGGGAGTTCTTTGTACCTGGCATTGATGACTTGTGATGAAAATTCCAATAATTGGGATAATTCCACGCTAGGCATAAACGACATTACTGTCACGATTTTGTTTTAGGATTAAATCCTAAAAGGCAAAGGATATAGGTGACTGCCCCTATTGTCCATCTATTCCATACGAGGTAGTCAATAATAATACATTGACTAGGGACCCAGGGAAAATGGGGGAAGACACCGAAGACACTGGTCCAGAATAGCGCCAACACCAGTCGTGGATCATCACAGACCCACTGCTTGGTAATCTTGACAGAAAAGACACGACAATGACTGTTAGAACTATTTTGATGAAAGAGTTTGCAAAACACCTCAAAAGTAGAAATGCCCTTCCGCCACCACTCACTTACTGGGAGGTGATGTAACTAGCCCTGGTCCTAGAACCAATGACACTGCTGTCAAGATGGTAAGCTCAAAGTTCAGAAATAGGAGGGACTCGAGGGCGTGATTGATGAGGAGGGTCAGTGGTTAATGGAAGAAAAACATAACATGCTGCAACACAAAGCTCGGTGATAGACTGGTCCAGACCCAGAGAAGGTGGTTGACAGGCACCTACCTAGTGCCTTTAAGAGTCTTATATACCACTGCTGCCCTCGCTGCCCAAAGAGTCCAGCCCCTAATTCTGAGGTAAGGATCACGTTAGTTCTCAGATTCATTTCTATGTCCGTGTCTTCCTTGTTTTCCACGCCTGACCCCTTCTGATCTTGTATGAGGGTTTACACCCTGGAATTGGACGGTATGCACGGTATCCCTATCACGTTCATTATTGTTCCTGACATGTTACATGTACGCCTCTATTCTCCACCATGGACTGTCACTGAGGAAATACATCCACTAGAGAGGTAGAGCACAGAAATAGAATGCCCATGAAAGCTTGCAGGAATAAAATGACAGACATGCACAGTGAGAAAAAACTACTAGCTACCCACCTTAGGACCTGGCTTCCAGTCCAGGGCCACAGTTGGCAAAATATATATTTGTCAGCTGTATTCTACCAGGTGCATTTTAAAAATGTACGTATGTTTTCATGCTTTTTGGAGAACGTGTCTGGAGCTTGCTAGATTCAGTAAGGTACGTTTTTCATTAACAAAGTATTTTTTTCGTCTCTCAGATTACTGGGGCACTCCGGCCTTTCAATGTTTCTGTTCATCCAATCACCACTGTACAAGCGGAGACCTTCACAGTAGAATCTCTACTTCTGATTGGTTTTCAAGAGCCAGCTCTACTAAATGAGGTCTCTGAGAAGCTGCAAGAGATTGTAAGGCGTATACCTGAAGTTATCAACATAAACGTGAAAGGTAATTTGTTCTACATGCTTATTTGCGTGACTGACTGACACATCTTGGTGAATGCGCTAAGAAACCTATATGAATGCACAGTGTAAAAAATTGGGTTATAGGTTGACTGCGGTGTGAGCCCTGGTCAAACAGTACACACATTCATTGTCAGGGTGAGACACGAGCCAACCCTAAATTAACCTGTGGTCAACGCTCTGGTAGCTTGTCACAGAGCAGTCAGGCTTAATTCAGAGGCTATGTGTAAATTATTTGTTCAACACTTTAAAAGTATAAAAGTTTAAAAGTAACAAAGTTACAATATCAGACAAAAAGGATCCCACAATAAGATTTGAAAAATAGAGGAATTGTTAATAAATAAAACAAGACCAAAATGACAAAATTCCAATGAAAGTGCATACTGTGGATTTCTGGTTGCACCTGATTAGGAAAAAGTCAAAAATTCAGGCTGACCACGATGGAGCGTGGGCCAGCTAACGGAACCCTGTTATGTCCACTATACAAAGTACTTTAAGTCCTGGTTTGTGGAGCATTGCAAGGGTCAGTGTGGATGATGTGTCTCGCACCTGATGCGATGTGTCGGTTCCAAGATGTGGTGAGGCTGCAGTGCATGAGCCTGCGTTGTCATTAAGATCCCCGTTGATGAGGGCTTGTGATGCGAAGTTCCGGATCGAATATTGCATCACGCATTCAGGGTGATGCATCAATTCCAAGGAGCTGTGCGGGTGCGATACAGAGTGCACTGTTGTTATTGAGGCTGCCTGAATGCAAAAAGTTAGAGTGAAAACCACGCCAAGGATTCGCGGTCTAACCCATTGTGTGCAGTGGAGTCAAGGTGCTTTAAGGGAAATAATGCACAGTAATATTCAAAAAGTAAACTTCACAGTTAACACATCCTTTCTTGGTGTATAACAATATCATCCTTATATGTGGCATGTAGTATGAAGCATGTTTTGTGCGTTTCCAGGCAGTTTGCTGCTAATCCCACTAACTGAAAACAGAAAGAGCCTCCTGTTTAAGTGTCAGGAGCATCAATAATTTTCACATCAATGGTTATGCCCAAAGAAAGTATTGGACTGAACATATAATTCATGGGCTTGACAGTTGCCATCTCACATCTGAGACATCAGCTCGGTTGCACCCTTGAGCCCAAAGACTCTCCCCTACCGTATTAATTATCTGCTCGAATAAAAATAAAACAACACACTTGCATGACAGCTTCTACTCTTAAAATACCCAAAAAGGTCGTGATTTTTGTGCCAGTCCGATCTTCACCCCTAGATTACCATTCTCCAGAATACAATACCTGCACTTTACTTCCTGCATGCTGTTGTACCCTTTGAAAAGACAGGAATAGTGAAATGGGAAGAGTCGTGATATCTGGCAAGAGCATCCATATAGCTCACGGAGAACATTACTTCTAGGTAGTGGAAAATCATGTATCTACATAAAATCATGTGCGCCTCACATACGACCCCCCTCCTTTAGCCAGAAAAAGCTTGTGTCATTTTAGACATTGATGCACAACTTAATCTCAGAATTGTGGCCATAGTAAAAAGATGCTTCTTTATGGTGGGTAGTTTCCAGCATGTTATGCCCTCTCTGACTATATAACTGTAGCCGAACCTAGGATCATGGCACAGAACACCCACCTGCGCAACTGCTATGCACTGTCCGCTTTGCTGTCTCCTCATGCAGGGCCAGATGTAGTAAGCCTTTTGCGACTCGCAAACGGCAAAAAACGCTGTTTGCGAGGCGCAAAAGGCCTCCCGCGATGCAGAATCACATTTTGCGAGTCGGTACCGACTCGCAAAATGTGATTCCGACTCGCAAATAGGAAGGGGTGTTCCCTTCCTATTTGCGACCGCATCGCAATGTAGATTTGCTTTGGGACCACGAAAGCGGTCGCAAACCAACTCGCAGTTACCATCCACTTGAAGTGGATGGTAACTCATTCGTAAAAGGGAAGGGGTCCCCATGGGACCCCTTCCCCTTTGTGAATGCTCACAGAAATATTTTTTCAGAGCAGGCAGTGGTCCTATGGACCACTGCCTACTCTGAAAAACCGAAACAAAAAGGTTTCGGTATTTTTTATTTTTGCAGCTCGTTTTCCTTTAAGGAAAACGGGCTGCAAGGAGAAAAAAAAAACTGCTTTATTTAAAAGCAGTCACGGACATGGTGGTCTGCTGTCTCCAGCAGGCCACCATCCCCGTGAGTGCCTAGACTCGCTATGGGGTCGCAAACTGCGACCCACCTCATTAATATTCATGAGGTGGGTCTTTGCGACCCCAATGCGAGTCGCAGAAGGTGTCGGAGACACCTTTCTGTATTTCCTTTTGCGAGTCGCTGGGACTCGCAATTTGCAACTCGCAAAAGGAAACCTATCTACATCTGGCCCCCAGTTCATAGATCATAGTGGGCTCAGAATGACAGGGTTTGTCTCGTCTATGGGTTAGAAAACCATGACCACATTTCCCACACCAGAAAATATCCCCTTCTGGTAAAGGCATTTCTCATGTCTGGCTGTCAATGCTTCGATCTATATAACTTTTAGATTTGAGAATTTCTCCCTTATTTTGGGATTTGATGTAAATAGAATTTTTTCAAAACTTTTCGCTGCACCAAACTTTAAGTAAATCTATAAAAAGTCCAATGAATGTATTTTAATAAAATGAAATGACAAGTATCAAGTCAATCCTGATATGGTAAACCTTTGATGTTTATTGAACATCATCATATTCAGTTCTTTGCACGAAACCTCTGATCTATTCCTAGGTCTCAGCGGAAATCACATAACCCAAAATTATACTTATTGCACATGTCATTTTCGTCTTTAGCACTCAAATTGGTCTTTCATAACCCCAACTAACAACTCAAGTGAACGTTCACATAAATGACATAGTGGTAACTTGTTCCCCTTTTTTGTGGCGAAGTAAATCAGCATATTATTGTTATTCCTTGGCAAGGACCACGTTTCTTTCTTCCTGGAAGGCGATCATCCGCACAATATTTTGACTTAGATGTCAACTTCATGATATTTCCAACAGATTCTTGAACTATGCACCTTAAACCGAGAAACACTTAGGATTGCATTCAATATATCTCCATCAATAATATCAAATTGATTATTCTCCCTAAGGCTAGAGGTAATGATCTCCCATTCTTTGGTTTGATAAGTTCTAGCCTTACATGCTCATGTAGTTCTATCGACAGCTCTCCGAGATTTTGTTCGGAGCTTTTTCTCCAAGGGAATTTTCTACTTTTGTACAAGTTGAGTGTTAGTGAAATGTCCTTTTGTCTTTGGCAAATGTTTTTTGTTGCAATTCTCCCTAATTTATTCTACTTTATGTAGGAATTGTTCCTGCCCAACTGCCTCACAGAAAGAAGCAATAATAATGTCTTAAATCAATCAATCACTGGTTTGTCATTGGTATTTACCAACTGTTGTTTCTTGCTAGCAGTTTTGGGAATGCTTTAATGAAGCGCACAAGAGGCCGCAAGTGTCTTTGCACATTTCAGTTGTACTAATGATAATACTAGAATTCGGAGGGTACATCTGTTTGATTGTTTTAATTGTTGCACTTCTTTAACTATCACAGCATTCTCTATACCGTGAGAGACTTGAACTGACTGAAAGTGACCCATTATGTAACTGGTGTTCAGTAAACGTTAGAGTGTCAGGACTCACACACAAGTCACACAGCAGATTGTTCGCAGGACTGGAAAGCATGGAATCTGTGGAGAACGGGGCAGTGGTGACTGGGTCAAACAGACACGAGGCCGGACAACAGAGTTTCAACAGGAGCCTCTCTCTTCTCAGTTTTCTGAGCACCACCATGGCAGAAGGAACAGAGCGGCTGGATCATAGGCTGTCAAATGTGTTTTTTTATGAGTATTCAATAACTTTACTCTGCAAGTGTGCCTAAAAGTTGAGTACAATACATTGTAACACATAAAAGGAACAAAGAAAAATAATGATAATCAAATAAAATTATTCAAACCTCATAAAAAGAATCGTTCAATTGAACTGTCAATAAAACTCACTTAGTGTTTTTCTAAAATTCATGATCAAAATATAAAACAGCCTTTTATAAATAAAATTCATAATACATTTCAAAAGTACTGTCTACAGTTCTGCCATCCCAATAGTATGAGATGTGAGATTACAAGTGTGGCTGACATAATTGTAATGACAAGTCATTTTTACAAAATATCGTTATCTAGAATTGATAGACTGATAGCCATCCAATTTAAAGCAACACAATGAAATATACAATTCTGTAAAAGGTTTGAAACATGGGTTTGGCTAAATAGTGTATGCTTAAGTTGACGAAGCTTTCCATCGTAAAGACCGCATCCTGCCCAGACATTGTGCAATAGCACCTGCATAGGAAAGCTTGGGTTGGTCTTTAGTATTTGTAGGGCTACTAGATAATGTTATATGCCTTATTTTAGGGAGACTGATCTAATCTGGGATGATCTAGCACATTTATAGGCTGGGCATGCAAACAGCACATTAGCTAAGCTTTCCTTATGGATTATGCATGCTGGGCATATTTTAGAGCACATGGATGGCTCTTCCCAGTTCACAGTAAATACCCGAAGGGGCAGAGAGCCTAGCTTGAACTGGATGTATAGTCTCCTGTCCACCTCGTTTGTTATACAGTCAATCTATGGTTCATACGTTATCAATTGACTTGAATTGAGCAAATTCAAGCAACAGAGACCCCCTGTTAGTGTTGTGAGCATCCAGCCGTGCCACTCCCTGCCAATATAACGTTTTAATCAGGTCTTTAGAAGGAAACGGCTCTGTCACATTGCACTCCCAAAGCCTTTGCAAACCTGATGTTTGTGAGCCACTCAATTTTTCTAAACATACACACCTTCACCACATCTTGTAGTGGTTCTGCAGTCAGTTAATTCAGGGGTAGTTCTTAATCTCCTCCAAAAGAGGAGTGGTCTTGCCTTTTCTTGCTTTGCCTGAAACGGACTTCCTTCCAAAACAAAGGTTAAGTAGCTACATCGGGATGTCTGCAAAATTGTGGAAGCCCCAGAGTTCCGCACCATATAGTGCCACACCAATGGCTTTAGATTCGTAGACTGGTAAACTCTGAGATGCATGTTGTTCCTTCAATGATGCCTGCAATTTGTTTATGCTTTAAAATCGCTTTGTCTACATGTTTTTTTCCATTACATACCCAACGTTAGATTGATTCCTAGGTAGTGGAAAGCACCTATAGCAGCACAACAAGACGATAGACAGAGTGCTGAAACTTTTCAACACTCACCCCTAGTCACAGAACACGGTTTAATGCCCAGACGTGGGTCAGTTGCTCACTGTGCCTCTGGATTCTAGCCATCCTGGCTGAAACCGGTCACAGGATGCTTGTTTCTGGTCCAGGGAGGACCTGGACAGGCAGTTCGGGCTGGACTGGTCCCATGGGGAACAGGGTCAAGACTGATTTGCATATGGCTGGGTCCAAACTAGGGTGGCATGGTAAGCAAAAGAACGCTACATTTAACCCAGATCTGTGACTGGGAGTGAGTGTTTGAAAAGTTTCAGTACCCTGTCCATCATCTTGTGTTGGTAGTGGAAAGCATCTACTCTTTCTGGTTCTACCCCCCCCCCCCCCCAAGGCCATCCTTCCTCTAGAGGATTTATGCTGGTTAATAGACATGTATTTTGCTTTGGCTGCATTTACCTCGAGGCTACTTAGCGTTTTTGACACTAGTAAGGTGTCGCCTGCAAAGAGGAGGGTCAATATTTTTGCCTTGGCCACAGTTTAGTTGTTGAGCCTCTCCACTTAAAATAACTTCTCATCCAACCCTTGTGCCCTTCACCTTTGCTATTTTATATTTTCTATTTTCTTCCATTCCATTTTTCCGTGGCATGGGCTATCTCTTGTTTTTTTTCTTCCATTGATTCCTTATTGTACTCCATGGTATGGTTGGTACCTTACCTAATGCTTGCTTCGTACTCTTGTGACTTGCAGGCCTTCTTCCACCCTGGGGTTTCTGTATATTTTCCTGGTCTGTTGGGAGCTCACCACTGCCATTTGCCAATATGACCAGTAGCCTGGTCTATCATTCAGCACATTTAATTAGACTTGTTGTTGCATACTGTTGTTGAACTGTTTCGTATTATTACCGTAGGCTGGCCGTGAGCCCCTTGAGGTCCTTGATATCTCTGCCAGCAGAGACATTCACACCTTAAGAGGGAGTCCAGTCCTGTATTTCTCTCTCATCTATTTCCTTGTTTTTCCCTCAGCTCCTCTTATGGGCATAATGTTACACTGATACATCTATGTAGGGATCGAGGGAAAGCAGGGGTTTTAGACAGGTCACAACTATTGGAACATGGTATATATGTAGATAGAGCAGATGCTTCAATGATAAATTTAAGTGGCTAATGAGCAATATTTTATTAGCACTTTGAGGTGCTGGAATAATTTTTGATTCTCGATTCAACCCATACCAGTCTCAGGGGGTGGGAGAGGGAGGCCAGAACCCGGCACAGGATGCAGTTGATTTCCAAGATGAAGTGAGGTGAGCATCAGTCGAATGAGTAGTTAAATGGTCTACTTTTACTTTATCAAATTTAGCAAGAAAAAAGCTCCGTAGGTTAACACTCTTGCCGTTAGTTTGTGTAAGGGGGCATGAAATTAATAGAAGTTCTTTGAATTTGGCTACTACAATGAAGAATTGTTTTAGGGGATTTGAAGTTTTATCAGTTGTGGTAGAGATATGCGGTTTTCCTGCTTTGGTAATGGCATATGTGTATTGATTTTGTGTATTCTGAGTAGCTGATGGGCTTCTTTTGATTTGATTTTTCTCAATTTGTTTTCTTTTCTCCTGAGTTCTTGTTTTTGCAGCAGGCGGTTAGGTACCAATCTGTCTCTGCTTGTGTCTGGATAGATGGTTGCTGTCACTTGAGGTGGGCAAAGAAATCCATGGAGTCCTGAATAAGCTTAAGGTCTGTTAGACAGTGGATGGATCATGTTTTGGAAGTGGGTTGGTAATATTGGCGGCAAATGCAACTTTGAATCTTCTTGGTATAAGATTTGTTTTAATGCATACTAACATTATTGTATAGTGGGGTCAATGGAGGGAAGTCAAGTTGGTTTGGTTTGACGGGATACAGTTTGAGTTCATAGAGTAGTTAGACAATATTAAAGGTGTGATAGAGGGTGGTGAGGGAATGCTCAGAAGAGCTGGGTGATGCCTGAACTTATGTAGTCGAGCGGCAGAAGTAGTTTTGGGTTGAGGGTTAGGCAAGTGGCACCAAGTGTATGTTATGAGGCCAGCCATCTTAAGGGGTGAAATCTGCTGTCTTGTGCTGTGGGAGACGGAGAATATGGCACAACAGTCACAGTGTATGTGGAATTAGTGTATGATAGCATTGTGACAAGGACAGTACTATTGAATATGAATATTGAAATATATAGTGGGGGGAAGGGAAAATTATCAATTAACAAAAGGGGGTAAACCAAAATGCCAGGGGTAGTGGAACTGGCATCATGCACCCTTTGGACCCCAAAAAACCCAACCCAGAACAACTTCTACCCCACAGCTACATGAGTTCAGACAATCCCTAACACGCACAAGACCTTTATCTGAAAATAGCAGGCATACCTCTCATGTGACCTCAGTGATTGGTTTATCGACTTCCTTTTGCCAGACAAGGTAAGCGTGACAGGACTCCTTGCCTACAGCCTACAATTGGCCCAAACACCAGACCATACTTTTACTTTTTCCTTGAGTCTACATTTCTCATCATTTTTTTTAAACATTTTGTGAGAAAACAGGGCTGATTGCAAAGGTCCCCTAGCGTTTTGCCCCCATTTTTCACTTTTTGTTGGTGTTTTCCTGACTCTGATGGTGCCAGTTCCAGGGCCTGTGCTCTGTGTGAAATCAGTATGCAAATTAGGCTAATTATAATTGGCTAAGTCAACCTACCTATAAGTCCCTAGTATATGGTAGGGCATGTAAGTTTAAGGACCCCAGCATAGGTAGTGCACCCATAAGTGCACTGCTGAGCTGCCGAATGTCATTTTAAAGGCAGGCCTGCCTTGCTGGCTGCTTTTAAATTACAGTTACATGCAAATTCGACTTTGAAATTAAAAGTAGTTCCAAAGCCTTAAACTACCTTATTTTTACATATAAGTCACCCCTAAGGTGTGCCTTATGTGCCCCTAGGGCTGGGTGCCACGTAACTATAAGCAGGGACCTTATAAAATAGTTTTATAAGCTCTGGTAAGGTAAAACAGCCAAATTAGTTTTTCCCTCATTGTAGTGAATGGCCTTCATAGGCTAAAATGGGGAGACTTTATTTTAATTGTAAAAGTCCCCTTAAGTAACAGGTACTACAAGTTTGGTATCAAACTAATTGTTATAATAAATCCCACAACTTCCAGTTGTGGGATTTCATATAACTTGTTAAGGTAAGGAGTTTTAAACTTTACCTGAAAAGTTGCCAACTTCAGCCCTGCAGTGTTTTTGCTGCTTTGCTCTGATTGGCCAGGCTGCCTTGATGAGGTGTGAAGTGGCCTGACTCAACACAAAGATATGTGCCTGGGGGAGGAGATCTTCCCTCAGCAGATGGGGAGGTAGGAAGGGGGAGGGCTGCCAAACTGGTCTTCAATAGCAGAGAAGGACATTTGGAGCAACCCAGTAACACCCTCACATCCTGCAAACCCAGACAATTATTTGCCTCCTTGATTAGATTAGGAGAGGGCAGGAGAGGGGTGTGTTTAGGATTTTTAGCCACACCAGTGGGTGGGCTCAGCCAGATGTAACCTCCAAAAATCACTTTCAGCAATGATGGATTTTTGAGGAATGTTGCTCCCTGGGATTGGTTTTTGCCACACTTCCCAGGAAGTGGTCATCACAGGGGGAAGACCCTGCCCTTGATTGGAGAACCAGGACCCCCCTGTTTTTCACCCAGGAGCAAGGATAAAACTGGCACACCTGCAACCCCACCTCAGTTCCCTACCAGATCCCTATCAGATTCCAACAAGGAAGAACTACAGAAGAAGAAGGACTGCCGTGCTGGACCCCTGGCCTGCACCTGGACACTGCACTCTGGAGGACGGCACCAGCTGCACACTTAGACTTCACCACAAGAAGGACTTTGCCTTGCTTCAATTGGTTCAAGGAGGGACTCCCTGTTTGCTACAGGAGAAAACCTTCTAACTAGTGTTGCCTGCACCAACTCCTGAAGAAACCAACCAGCTGACCACTGTCCAGTGACCAAAAATGTGTTTGCGCCAGGTGCACTCTGGGAGTTGTAGTACGCACCCCCCAAGGAGCATCTCAGAGCTTCTGGAACCTTGGGGTGAACTGTGGACCTCAAAAGAACCCTAAAAGAACATCTGGAAGAAGATCCAGAAGTTTGGAGAAGTTTGGAGAACTTTTGGAAAAAAGCTCCATAGAGAGACCGATCCTCCGCGGCAACTCTAGCCCGCTTGCCTCAACTGTGACCCGGCCGGACTTGCAGGTTCGTCCCGGTGAAGAAAATCTCCAAAAAAGTGACCAAGTCCGAACGTAGAAAGTTGACCGGGACCTCCGAGGCAGTGTATCCGAAGAGGGCTCCAAGGACATCGGATCAAGATTCAGGTTTGCCCCGGTCAAAGGATTTTCACCTCGAAAAAACGACTAAGTCCGAAGGTAAAAATCTCCACCAAGGGCTCCCATGACGTGTATCCGAGGATGAGTTCCAGGCAGTTGGATTGGACTGGCATGTTTGTCCAGCTGAAGAAAATCTCCAGAAAAACGACTAAGTTCTAAGGTAAACTTTTGACCGAGGCCTCCCGGGGGCTGTAGCCGAGTCAGGCTCCATCGCGGTCGACCTTAAAATTTGACTTTGCCCCGGTCGAGGTGCGACCAGATTGGCGCTTTTTGTTTCTATGCGCTAGAGAGCATTAATTCTTTAAAAATTCCTAGCTCCGGTTCTCCTTATCCAATTTGATGTGTTTTGGTGTTATTTTAAAGCTAAAAGTATCTCCTATTTTTATAAATTGATTTTGGATTTTTAAACTGTATCCGGTGTTTTATTTAATTACTGTTTTGTGATATTTGAATGCTTAATGTTTTGTCTCCAAAGTTAAGCCTTGTCACTGGCCGACGCCCACACACCCTCCCTGGTGCGGGTCACGACCAGTGGCCGACACCAGGAAGGGTATCAATAAATCCTCGGGTGCGTCGCACCCGAGGATTTTTTTTTTTTTAATCCCCCCCCGGGAGACACGGAAGCTTCCGTGTCTCCCCCCGACCCCCACCCGCCCCTTTGTGACGTCAGCGCGCCTTGCGGCCGCTTCCTGCTTTGATGGGGAAAACGGCCTTTCCCACGTTCGGGAAGGCCTCGTAAGAAAGGGGAGTGTCTCCCCTTTCTTACGAGGCCTTCCTGAAAGTGTTTCCTGGCCCCCGATCGCAGCACAGCTGCGATCGGGGGCCAGGAAACACCACTAGACGCCAGGGATTTCACTTTGGGGGGGCAGCCCCCTCGGAAAACGGGCCGCCCCCCCCGGGGGCATAATTAATTTAAAAAAAAAATGTAGGTGCCCCCTGGGGGGGGGGGGGGGGAGTGGGGGGGCTCGATCGCAGACCCCCCCAGGGGATTGTTTTTTTTTCATAAAAATAAAAAATAAATAAAATGACAGGGGGTCGCCCGTGGGCAGGGTGACCCCCTGTGGGGACAATTTTTTTTTATAGATGTTGTAGGGTTTCCCTGGGGGCCATTTTGGCCCCCAAGGAAACCATACAACAACTAAAAAAAATAGATCTATATATAGATCTATATTTATATATCTATGTAGATAGATATATCTATGTACATGGATATATCTATAGATATATCTATGTACATATATATATATATATATATATAGAGGTAGACCTATATATACCAAAGAGATTTATAAAGTGTGCTACTCACCTGTGAGGGTCTCAAGGCGCTTGGGGGGGGGCGGGGGGAGGGAAAGGGGCTGGGAGGTTCACTGTTCGAAAAGCCAGGTTTTGAGGCCCTTCCTGAAAAGAAGTAGGTTTTGGGTCTTGCGAAGGTGGGTTGTGAGGGCGTTCCAGGTTTTGGGTGCAAGGTAGGAGAAGGATCTGCCCCCGGTGGTGGTGTGTTTGATGCGGGGGACAGAGGCGAGAGAGAGGTCAGCTGAGCGGATGTTTCGTGTGGGGGTGTGGAAGGTGACTCTCGTTGAGGTAGGCAGGGCCTGTGTTGTGGAGTGATTTGTGTGCGAGGATGAGGATCTTGAAGGTGATCCTTTTGTCAATGGGGAGCCAGTGGAGGGATTTGAGGTGTGGAGAGATGTGTTTGTGTCGGCGGAGGTCGAGGATGAGTCGTGCTGCTGAGTTCTAGATGCGTGTAGTTTGCGCTTGAGTTTTAGAGTGGTGCCGGCGTAGAGGGTGTTTCCGTAATCAAGCCTGCTGCTGATGTGTGCGTGAGTGACAGTTTTTCTGGTCTCTGTGGGGATCCATTTGAATGTTTTTCAGTATACGGAGTGTGTTGAAGCATGAGGAGGTGAGAGCGTTGATTTGTTGGGTCATCGAGAGGGAGGAGTCTAGGATGATGCTGAGGTTGCGTGCGTGGTTGGCGGGGGTGGGTGCAGGGCCTAGCGTGGTGGGCCACCATGAGGGGTCCCAGGTGTTTTTGTGTGGGCCAAAGAGGATTATTTCGGTTTTGCTTGAGTTGAGTTTCAGGTGATTGGCTGTCATATATATCTCACTTTTGTCAATATGTGTGTGGTTTCCCTGGGGGGAAAAGGGTCCGACTTGTCTAGTGGCAGTTTTAGTGCCATAAAGAAGCGCAGAAGGTTTATATGCCTACTGCAAAGAGCAAATCTGTATTTTATGTAAATAGCTGAGTACATTAGCAAAGTCTATGGAGAGATGAAGGGCACTTTTGCTGGGTGGTAATGAGGGAATCCGAGGAGGAGGGAGTGGGAGCACCAATAATGATTGTTGGACTGGGCGCAGGAGGTGCTAAAGACTGTGACGAATGGTATGTGACAAGGTGTTTTTTGAGTGTCTTGAAAGTACGTGCTGATTGAGGGAAGAAGCGCAGGTAAGGTGGCCTCTACTGTTGCACGTATCTCACACACCATCGATTTTGTGACTGTCTACGTAGGCTAGTGTTTTAGAGCAACAGTTTAGCCAATAGCAGAGATGGCATCTTGATGGATGACTGCTGCCTGCACTCAGGTTATAGAGGACCGCTCTGACATAGGATCAGAGACTGAGACATCAGATACTGAGACAGCATCTGAGGGATAGGACAATGGCGCAGACTCTGGGAGTGATTTTTCAGTCAGAGGAGTCCCATTCGATAACTCCTCTTCCAGTACATTATGAGGGAGGTGATGAGGACAGTCCTGCTGTCCCTTCGCAAGCTGTTTGTGCAACTGGGTAATAGTGGGTTAGGCCAACCCAGAGAGCAGGTGAATGCGGCGGCAAGCAGAGAGAGAGTGCTCTCTTGGGAGCTCCCCAATTTAGTTCAGCCCCAAATTCCACCACCCAAATCATATTGTGGAGACATCAAAATTATCCATGGCAAAACAAACTGGTTTTGTAAGGCAGGCACCTGTGTTTTTGGTCCTGGATTCGGCGGCCATATAGAGAAACACACTAAAGCCAAACATTTCTGGAAACTAGACATTCGGGGGAGTCCACAGAGGTGTGACTTGTGTGGCTTCCCCAAAGTTTTCTTACCCAGAATACCCTGCAAAGCTGAAATGTTGAAAAAAAACTCAATTTTTCTCGCATTTCTGTCACACAAACTACAGGAATATGCTGGGATCCACAATATTCCTACCACCCAGTGACTCCTCACCTGTCCTGATAAAAACACTATCCCACTTGAGTGCCTACACCTAGTGTCTGTGTCAGGAATGGATCACCCCAGGGTCAACAGCTGCCTCACGTAAGGATCAACATTGACCGTTGTGTGATCTATTCCTGTCGCAGGCACCAGGCCTAACCACACAAGTGAGGTATCATTTTTATCGGGAGGCTTGGGGGAACGCTGGGTGGAAGGAAATTTGTGGCTCCTCTCAGATTCCAGAACTTTCTGTCACCGAAATGTGAGGAAAACTTGTTTTTTTAGCCACTTTTTGAGGTTTGCAAAGGATTCTGGGTAACAGAACCTCGTCCGAGCCCCGCAAGTCACCCCTCCTTGGATTCCCCTAGGTCTCTAGTTTTCAGAAATGCACAGGTTTGGTAGGTTTCCCTAGGTGCCGGCTGAGCTAGAGGCCAAAATCTACAGGTAGGCACTTTGCAAAAAACAGCTCTGTTTTCTGTGATGTGTCCACGTTGTGTTTTGGGGCATTTCCTGTCGCGGGCGCTAGGCCTACCCACACAAGTGAGGTATCATTTTTATCGGGAGACTTGGGGGGACGCTGGGTGGAAGGAAATTTGAGGCTCCTCTCAGATTCCAGAACTTTCTGTCACCGAAATGTGAGGAAAACTTGTTTTTTTAGCCACTTTTTGAGGTTTGCAAAGGATTCTGGGTAACAGAACCTGGTCAGAGCCCCGCGAGTCACCCCATCTTGGATTCCCCTAGGTCTCTAGTTTTCAAAAATGTACAGGTTTGGTAGGTTTCCCTAGGTGCCGGCTGAGCTAGAGGCCAAAATCTACAGGTAGGCACTTTGCAAAAAACAGCTCTGTTTTCTGTGATGTGTCCACGTTGTGTTTTGGGGCATTTCCTGTCGTGGGCGCTAGGCCTACCCACACAAGTGAGGTATCATTTTTATCGGGAGACTTGGGGGGACACTGGGTGGAAGGAAATTTGAGGCTCCTCTCCGATTCCAGAACTTTCTGTCACCGAAATGTGAGGAAAACTTGTTTTTTTAGCCACTTTTTGAGGTTTGCAAAGGATTCTGGGTAACAGAACCTGGTCAGAGCCCCGCGAGTCACCCCATCTTGGATTCCCCTAGGTCTCTAGTTTTCAAAAATGTACAGGTTTGGTAGGTTTCCCTAGGTTCCGGCTGAGCTAGAGGCCAAAATCTACAGGTAGGCACTTTGCAAAAAACAGCTCTGTTTTCTGTGATGTGTCCACGTTGTGTTTTGGGGCATTTCCTGTCGCGGGCGCTAGGCCTACCCACACAAGTGAGGTATCATTTTTATCGGGAGACTTGGGGGGACGCTGGGTGGAAGGAAATTTGAGGCTCCTCTCAGATTCCAGAACTTTCTGTCACCGAAATGTGAGGAAAACTTGTTTTTTTAGCCACTTTTTGAGGTTTGCAAAGGATTCTGGGTGACAGAACCTGGTCAGAGCCCCGCGAGTCACCCCATCTTGGATTCCCCTAGGTCTCTAGTTTTCAAAAATGTACAGGTTTGGTAGGTTTCCCTATGTGCCGGCTGAGCTAGAGGCCATAATCTACAGGTAGGCACTTTGCAAAAAAACAGCTCTGTATTTTGTGAAAAAATGGGATGTGTCCACGTTGTGTTTTGGGGCATTTCCTGTCGCGGGCGCTAGGCCTACCCACACAAGTGAGGTATCATTTTTATCGGGAGACTTGGGGGAACATAGAATAGCAAAACAATTGTTATTGCCCCTTATCTTTCTCTACATTTTTTCCTTCCAAATATAAGAGAGTGTGTAAAAAAGATGTCTATTTGAGAAATGCCCTGCAATTCACATGCTAGTATGGGCACCTCGGAATTCAAAGATGTGCAAATAACCACTGCTCCTCAAAACCTTATCTTGATCCCATTTTGGAAATGCAAAGGTTTTCTTGATACCTCTTTTTCACTCCTCATATTTCAGCAAATGAATTGCTGTATACCCAGTATAGAATGAAAACCAACTGCAGGGTGCACCTCATTTATTGGCTCTGGGTACCTAGGGTTCTTGATGAACCTATAAGCCCTTTATATCCCCGCAACCAGAAGAGTCCAGCAGACAAAACGGTATATTGCTTTCAGAAATCTGACATCGCAGGAAAAAGTTACAGAGTAAAACATAAAGAAAAATGGCTGTTGTTTTCAGCTCAATTTCAATATTTTTTTATTTCAGCTGTTATTTTCTGTAGGAAAACCTTGTAGGATCTACACAAATGACCCCTTGCTGAATTCAGAATTTTGTCTAGTTTTCAGAAATGTTTAGCTTTCCGGGATCCAGCATTGGTTTCACACCCATTCCTGTCACTAACTGGAAGGAGGTTGAAAGCACCAAAAATAGTAAAAATGGGGTATGTCCCAGTAAAATGCCAAATTTGTGTTGGAAAATGTGGTTTTCTGATTTAAGTCTGCCCGTTCCTGAAAGGTGGGAAGATAGTGATTTCAGCACCAGAAACCCTTTGTTGATAGCATTTTCAGGGAAAAAACCACAAGCCTTCTTCGGCGGCCCTTTTTTCCAATTTTTTTGGAAAAAACTAAATTTTCACTGTATTTTGGCTATTTTCTTGGTCTCCTCCAGGGTAAACCACAAACTCTGGGTACCATTAGAATCCCTAGGATGTTGGAAAAAAAGGACGCAAATTTGGCGTGGTTAGCTTATGTGGACAAAAAGTTATGAAGCCCTAAGCGCGAACTACCCCAAAAAGCCAAAAAAGGGCTCAGCACTGGGGGGGAAAAGGCCCAGCAGCTAAGGGGTTAAGCGACTGCTGATACACTGGTCCGGCATACGTAAACAATTACATCAGCTTTTCCAAACCTTCCAGACAGATCCGCGCATCCGGAAAGTTACTTCTACAAATCCCACTCATATGGAAAATTAGATCTGGTAGTCGAGCCTTCTCCTACATGGGTCCTCAAATTTGGAATGACCTGCTGTTACTCATGAGAGCCTACTACTCACTTTGTGAATTTTGCAAGAAGCTGAAGACCTGGCTTTTCAAGTAGTACCACTATGCCCTAGGTGTGTCTGGACTCACACCTGCTCAGCATCAGGATACTGTCCCTGGTGATAGTGCATTCTACAAACCTGTATAACAAACATAACAGAGCATTGTTGATTGTTTCACTTCTTTACAGCCTTTTTTACACAGCCGTCTCTGGGCAATCCTGACTCAACTTTTTGTTTTTCACTCAGGTACTGTATTCCTCTGTCTGTTATTTCTGACGTTTTTCTTTTTCTGTTCTGCTGTCATTATGAGCCATTATTGTTTTTTTATTACAGTCACCACTGATATTTTGACTTTGCAGCACTACCGTAGGAGCCTGCATACGGTAGTTAGGTATAGTGTACCTATGATTACCTAAAATTTACAATTTGCATACTGCTTCTCCTCAGGATTTACACTGCACTACCCTGTTATTGACTGCTTCAAGCTCACAAATTATATATCCTGTTAAAAACCTCTTACAATATCCTTTCTTATACCGAGACAAATGCGCAACCTGATCGCCATCACATTTTCAGCCTTCGTTTTACTCCCTATTTCCATGAATATCTACATGATTTATATCCATATACTTTCATTCATCGATGCATTGGCTGCCACAGCCCAACCCTCTACCTGTCCTCCTTATCTCCTCTAAGTAGACATGATGGGTTTGGTCCCTACTTCTTCTCTTTCTCAGTGATGCTCTACCTAATGAACCATTCTGTTGAATGCTAGAAACCACCACCTTGATTCCGTTCTCAACTGCATACATTTTTGACGGGCACCTGCTGTTACAAGCTCACACATAATCCACCCCTCCCCCAAATTTCTAATTGCAAGACATTTTCAACCATTCATCTCTGTTCTGCACTTACCTCTTTCTCAAGCGCATTATTGCTTGACTTTGTTCGATAGTGGGCTGCACTTCCTTTTCACCATCACACAATAGCAGCATATTCATAGTCAAAGCGAAAAACTGTCAAAAGCACATTACTATATAACTTTATATAAGCAATAAGCAGTACTATAGAAGGTGTGATGTGTGTGAAGCTGTGGAACCAGTTTGCAGTGACAACACTACATTAGCAAATTGCATAATTTGCAGAGGTTGACAAAAAAGTGTCTTTAGCTCACACCACTCAAAAGTTACTAAAATCTCCGCTATATGTGGTGCCCCTTTACAAAGGCTAACTAGTCATCCATCAGTTTCACGTTGCTGTAGGTGATAAACTGGTACTAACAAATTGAAACCTTGACAAAATGTGCTGTGCTGCTACATTATACCACAAAATTGGCCTTTTATTATCAGATAATTTAATGAACCTTGCTGCATAATTTGGTCCTCCGCTGTGTGTGTGTGTGTGTGTGTGTGTGCATACGCTCACACACCAAACACACACGTCCTCTCCCCTTCCCTGCACTCAACCCTCCACACTATCTTACCTGATTATTAAGAAAACTCAGTGAACTAGTGATTTGCACATATTAAAGCACCAATGTGGGCACAGGGCATGCTTGTACTTTTCCTGGATCTTATGCACAATATCTGGTTCTACTTCACTTCTGATGTCCAAACTTTAGACAGTATTTGTGAAATGATTTTTTTTCTACACAGATGTGAATGAATGCACGTACCCCGAGCTCAATGTTTGTTCCAAAGAGGAGGTCTGCAGAAATCTAGATGGCTTCTATAACTGTTATGGCCATCATGAACCTCCTGGCATGAACAGCAGCCGACCGGATGATAGATTCCCAGGTGAGACAAAACCTCATGACATCCCATTAAGGAAAGATGGCACACGATTGAAATGGTAATGCCACAGGAGGATCTTTTGTATCCTTAAAAGTGGCTAATGCTAATGTGCCAAAAATGTTCATAGCCTTTCAGTGCGCACATTGGGCAAATCCAAACGCTCCATCTGTGGGTACATGGTTTCAGATGTAATGCAAAATAAAAAGAAATTCAAACTTACCACTAATGAAAGGGAATCTGGTCTCTTTTGCCCTTAAGCTAAATTCCTCAGCAGTACCAGCCTAAGCTGTTTGAAGGTAGCAAGTACTTATCTCTGCAAGCCGGACTGGGAACCCAAAGCAGTCCTGGCAATTTTATCAGACCAGCTGTTGTTACTGGAGGCTGATTTTGGAGCACTGCTGCAAACCGGGGCCCCAGTAACAAAACCGGCCCACACCACTGCAAAACCGACCCCCACCCTTCCAGCCTTCTGGGGAAATGCCCATTGCCCGCTACGGCCAGTCCGGCCCTGCATTTGGTCGGAGCTTGGGTGGGAATGTATTGATTTTTTCCCAGTTACGAACATTTGTTAAAAATATTTTTGGTAAGTGGTTATTAAGGCCAGAGCATCTAAAATTCGAAAGGAAGTTTAGATAACACAACATTTGTCCACAATTTCTTGGTTTAGATCAGTATGTGCCTATGGCACACTTGGGTGCTTACTAATAAATCGCCCAGGCAAGTGCAAAAAAGATGTCGGTGATTATACAACTTCCTCTTACATTATTCCAATGAACCTTTGATGCCACATAGAATCAGTAGATGGCAGCCAGCATGACACCTGTTGTCTGCTATTTGTGGTTGGATTATGATAATACAAGGAGTGTGACTGGGGTACTCTTGTGATATAGTTCAATGTGTGATGGTTAGCCGGTTTATGATCATCTATAGATTCTTATTAATGGACATTCATTCTTCAAAATGCCTAGGGCAGTGGAACTGACATCCTGCACCCTTTAGACCCCAAAATATCACAGGGTTGACCTTTTATCTCACCCTTTCACCTCTCCACAGACCCTATTTGCTGTTGAGGGACGAGCAAGGGCTTGAATAAATGAAGTAACTAGGGCTCCTTCATCCCTGTCCTTAGTGAGGATGCCTTCATGAGTCCAAGAACTGGGTTAGAACGAGCCATACCAGGGTACCAAAGATCAAGCCAGTGATATCAACTGCTATCCTTCATTAATGTCAATAGTCTGTTCATGTATGTTTCTGCGGTAGCTCAATGTATGATTGGTCGGCTGATTATTGATGCTCTGTAGATACTGATTAATGCACACTACTGAAAAAACCTCAATGTATGATGGGCGTACTTGTGGTAAATCAGTAAGAATTCGTTGCCAAGGTTGGAACTGTGTGGGGAAAGATTAAGTTGAGAGGAGTTGCTGCTCATGGAAGGAGAGTTTCAGCAAGGAGAAGTTGAGTTAAGATTTTGTGACGAATGTGAGAACTGAAGGAGCATGAAAGTGATGAAACAAGACACTGTTAATTGGCCACTTACAAGACCAAGACCCCAGAGCCCTGAAGAAGGCCTCTCATGGGATGGAAACAAAGGATCATATATTTCCCGTTCTACTAGACAATGGTAGGTTAAACCTTTGATTTATGGGCCAAGCTTGGAATATGGAGGCAGTCATTGACACACGTCTGTCACTTGCTCTTTAGTAGTCCCCTTTCTTCTGTATGTAATTCTTGGCATAATGGAGAAACCATTTTATGAGAAGGTCAAGCATGACAACATGCTGACACCAGCACAATTGAAATAATTATTGACTTATTGGGGTCACCCACTTCATATTTTTTTAAAGAAGAGGTTGAGTCTAGGGGAGCAACCAGCTTCAGAGGCTTGGCACATCATGAAGGTACTTCAACAGTTAATAAGAGCCCTTTCAGAGCCCATGTATGTAGAGCAAATTTATGTAAAACTTGTGCTTTAAAATTCACAATTTAACCCCATTATTTAAACAAATTTCTGGGTGGGAGAACCATCTCAACCTTCCTAGAAAAAGTTAAACTCACTCGCTCCTCTTGGTAATTGTTGTGCCCCACCCCTTTCAAAGCTCACCAGCTGCCAAGGTAAACTGTGAGTCGAAATCATTGGGCTTGGCCTTTGCCCAATTACTTTTTATTCTCAGACCACCTCGATGAGCAAATAGGAACCACCATTCCCTGTCTTCTCGCTGACAGAGTTGGTTGACACATATGCTCAGCCACTGCTCTCTCTGATAAACCAAACACTTTGGGAAGCACTACTAATAGACATCTTTGAAGGGACATCATCCTCCTGGTGGCAAAATATCACCTGCTCAAGTTCTAAGTTACTTTCATAGTGCTCGTACACAAACGTTTCTTGGTGCTGTAGGAGACACCACCAAGATAAAATAAATTAGCAGGGAAGAGCCATACTAACAAGTTTTAAATAGAAGAGTTTTCAGCCTTTTCCGGAACATCATGAGGGAAGGAAGTGCGCAAGGGCAGTCCCGCCTGAATCCTCAAAGCAGGGTGCTGCTCTTCTGCATGAAAGGTTGCACACACATATCCTGTGGATGGGGGTGAATGCTTCAGCACCATCACCCACCACCGTGGGTGCAGTGTCCAAATCCGCTACAGACAGGGCATTGGGCAGAGCCAAGTTAACTTCAGGGGCAGCCGATCCAACGCTCCCATGATGACTATCAATTAAAAAACACTATACTATAGACCTTGTTACTTGAATAACTCTTGTGATCACATGACTTTAATAATAGTTTGTTTTATCGATCACACCACACACTGAATTTTTGGTGTTATTAATTCCTAACTGAGTGTTACTCTTTTTATCATCCTTGGAAAAAGTACTGTATTAGTCAACCATGTGGATCCAAACTTGTTGTTAATTGCAGACCTCTGGACAGGTGCTCAGGCTGTCAAAGCGACCATAGGAGTTGATGAAATAGAAAGGAAATAAATAATTACATTTGGAAGATAAACATGTTCCAGCTGTGTGGCTTATTTATTCTCTCTACTCTTTATGTTCCTTAAAAGAAACTATTTTTCTTTCTTTGATTTTATTCCTGTTTTCATTCTCCTTCCTCGTGTTCTTTGTTTTTTTCTGTTTTATCCGCCTTTCTTTCAGATAGCCTGCCTTCCTTTGACTTGTGTCTTATTCCCCCTCTCTTCAAACCTAAAACTTTCCAATCTGCTCCTTTTCAATTCCCTACCATATTGTCTAACCTTCCATCACTTCATTCCTTCCTTCAGTCTCCTGCCTTCCATCCCTTCCCCTTTCTTTCTGTCTAATATCTTTCTCCTTCTTCATATAGTACTTTGCATCCCTCCACCAACTCTCTTATATAGTTTCTTCCCACACTACAATCTTTCCATTTTCCTTTCATCCACAATAGTGTAAGATTCTCCCTTACTCTCTACTGTCTCCTTTACTTTACTCCCTCCATGATTTCCCTGCCTCGCTCACTTCTTACACACTTCCTTCCATACTCTTTTTCTTCCATTTTCTCCTGTCTACCTGTGTGTGTCACTTTTCCCCTGTGCCTAATATCTCAACCAAACACCATCCACCTCCCAACCTTACTTGCACACTCCTTCCTACTCCCATTCTGCACTTTCTTAACATTCCCTCTTCATTCCATTTGATCTTGTCTTCTTGCATCTTACCTTTTTATTCCTCCCCAGATACGATGAACTCCACACCAAGATTAGCGCTTGATCCTTTTCCAACCACCAATGGACCGTTCCATGAAGGGATCACAACACCTGTCTTGTCCTCCAGCCTTACTGATCCATGGTGCTGTAAGTATTGCTACTTAACTTCGTGTTTTAGCTCTTGCAACAGCTGTAGCAGCGGTTGCTAAACTTGTGTGAACATGCATGTAAGGTGACATCTATAATTCAGAAAACTGCCACTCTGCAATGCTGTTAAGTTACACAGTGTAGCCTTTGCACTATTTAAGAGGATCAAAAAATAAAAAAATACCTTATTTACTTGGTGGCATCCCAAGTACTTTAATAGCTGAAGTACATTTGAAGAAATGACACATGATGTGTGTCATGATCTACTGGTAGCTTAACATGTCAAACAATACAAGTGTATGCAACTGTTGAGGTCATGTACTATTAGAGTATTCCTTTGTTACATTATGATAATGCCAGTGGGGTTTACAGTAGGACAAGAAGTTTATGAGGTGGTTCCCAGATTCTTTGACAAAGATGCAAGAGTGATAGTTTTAAAAGTAATGTGTCCAAATGTTGGTCAAAACTGTGCGCATTACCATGAGTAGAGATTGTCCTCATAAGCTTGTGTTCCAGGGTGGATGGAAGACTTGTTGTTAGTTTATTGTATTTTCGTGTGGCGTATGTATAGTGTGTTGGCCCTGGGTAGGTTTCACGGGTAGTCAGGTAAGAGGCAACCCTGTCTGTTGTGCGTAATTAGGAGAGTGTGTCTTTATGTTCTTGTGCTTGAGGGCTGCCCGCCTGTCATGTGTAGTTGGGGCAGCGTGTCTGTTTAAAGTGTGGTTTATGTTCTTGTGCTTGAGGGCTGCCAGTCTGTTGTGTGTGGTTGGGAGTGTGTGTCTGTTTATAGTGTGGTTTATGTTCTTGTGCTTGAGGCTGCCCCGTCTGTTGTGTGTGGTTGGGAGAGTGTGTGTTTATAGTGTGGTTTATGTTCTTCCTGTGCTTGAGGGCTGCCTCGTCTTTTGTGTGTGATTGGGAGAGTGTGTGTTTATAGTGTGGTTTATGTTCTTGTGCTTGAGGGCTGCTCGGCTGTCGTGTGTGGTTAGAAGAGTGTGTCTGTTTATAGTGTGGTTTATGTTCTTGTGCTTGAGGACTGCCAGTCTGTTGTGTGTGGTTGGGAGAGTGTGTCCGTTTATAGTGTGGTTTATATTCTTGTGCTTGAGGCTGCTCCATCTGCTCTGTGTGGTTGGGAGAGTGTGTGTTTATAGTGTGGTTTATGTTCTTCCTGTGCTTGAGGGCTGTCCGGCTGTCGTGTGTGGTTAGAAGAGTGTGTCTGTTTATAGTGTGGTTTATGTTCTTGTGCTTGAGGGATGCCTTGTCAGTCATGTGTAGGTGGGACAGGGTCTGTGTTCTTGTGTTTCAGAATCAGACAAATGCTCCATTCATGTCACTGCAGAATTGTCGCTGTCCTTAAGCCTGTGGTGAATCAAATGGATAGGGCTGCACTTGTACATGCCTACTAGTTTCTTAACGTCAGGCCGATTTGCTTGTTGCTCATCCTCATCTCATAACTACTTGCAAGAGAACCTCTTTGGTATGGATGCATCATATCGCTATAGATTTTGCCTTTCCCATCACCCCAGAAATACCCCGCCTTCTGGGACACCCAAGTAGACAGTGGTCCAAAAAGTTGGTTGTTAAAGTGGCCTCTACTGATACTGACACATATCCACCCATCTACTTTCTGACACTGTGAAAAATTGGGTTGATGGATGAGGGGGGTGAAACCCTCCTCAGGCAGCAGCCACAGTTTACAAAAAGTCACTAAATTAGCCTGTACTTAACCCTCTGATAGCTTGACACAAAGCATTCAGTTTTAGCTCAGAAGCAATGTGTAACTTATTTATGCAGCATTTAAACAGCAATAAAGTGAAAATACAGCACAAGACAAATCCCACACCAATTTACTAAATAAAGTAAATATTAATAAATTATTTGACATCAAAACCACAAAAATCCAACTCAAGTCATCAACTTTTAAAGTTTAAAGTATAAAATAGCACCTAAAAGATCAAAACGCCAACCACAGATATCTAGTCACGCAAGAATGGCGCAAAGTCAAATGTTTTGGTGGACTACAGTACAGGTTGGATACACCAAGCAGATTGGGCCATGGTCCTGGGCAGTGCAGAGGTCCCCCTGAGGACCCCATTACTGCCTTTCCGCCAGACTTTTCATGTCGGGAGCCCGGCATGAAAAGGCTGGGGGAGAGGGAAGTCTTGAAAAGCACAGTGGTGCTGAACTCAGCGCTGCTGTGGCTGACCATGACCTCGACCGCCGCTGACTCATCAGGATCCATGATGCTGGCGGTGGCAGCAGTCCCCTGGTGGTCTGACTACCAGGGTTGTTATCAGGCAGTCACAAGACCGCAAAACCTGTTATCAGGCACTAAGGGCCTGATTACAACTTTGGAGGAGGTGTTAATCCGTCCCAAATGTGACGGATATACCACCAGCCGTATTACGAGTTCCATAGGATATAATGGACTCGTAATATGGCTGGTGGTATATCCGTCACTTTACCGTCACTTTTGGGATGGATTGACACCTCCTCCAAAGTTGTAATCAGGCCCTAAGTCTCTTCTATGGAAATCAAAAATCTCCAGTTGGACGAAGCTGCAGGATATGTCCGATAATCGCTTCACAAAACCAGATACCCCTTGTGGGAGGATCATCTTAACAGAAGTTGGTGTAGCCGAGAAGAACGTTGCAGGAGATGCTGTGAAGTCAGGCTGACCAGTGATGCACCTCGGACGGACTGGAAAGCAGGTAGGTTCCTGTCTCCTCTGTGTTCTCAGAACACTTTATGCCAGAAATTGTCTAAGTCCCAAGTTTTGGATTTGGGCTATCTGGGCACCATTAGCACCACTTCCCAGGTTCTGGACTGGAGGGGCACCACATAGGGGGTCAGGACTCAGTTTGCTGGGTCCAGGTGCTGGTTCAAGATGGTTGAAGACTTTTCTTTCCCTGAAGTCCTGATGAGGAGGCCAGCCAACTAGCTCCTTGGAGTCACTCTGGAAATCCAAGATAAAGCCCTCCACTGGATCTCATCCTTCCTCTCCGACAGAACGCAGAGAGTCCGTCTCTCCCCTTTCCGCTCCAAAGCCACCAACCTCATCTGCGGCGTCCCCCAAGGATCCTCCCTCAGCCCTACGTTGTTCAACGTCTACATGGCCCCCCTCGCTCAACTGGCCCGCCAACATCATCTCAGCATCATCTCCTACGCCGACGACACCCAGCTCGTCCTCTCCCTGACCAAAGACCCGCTCACCGCCAAAACAAACCTCCACGAGGGACTAAAATCCATCGCCGATTGGATGAACAACAGTCGCCTGAAACTCAACTCCGACAAGACGGAAGTCCTCATCCTCGGGCGCACTCCCTCGGCCTGGAACGACTCATGGTGGCACTCCGTCCTCGGACCCCCGCCCACCCCTGCCAGCCACGCAAGAAACCTCGGCTTCATCCTGGACTCCGACCTCACCATGTCCAAACAGGTCAGCGCCGTCTCCTCCTCCTGTTTCAACACCCTTCGAATGCTCCGCAGAATCTTCAAGTGGATTCCAACAGAAACCAGAAAGACGGTGACCCAAGCCCTCATCAGCAGCAGACTTGACTACGGCAACGCACTCTACACAGGCATCCCAACCAAAGACATCAAACGACTCCAACGTATCCAAAATGCCTCCGCCCGACTGATCCTCGACATACCCCGCCGAAGTCACATCTCCCCTCACCTTAAGGAACTCCACTGGCTCCCGGTAGACAAGAGGATCACCTTTAAACTCCTGACCCACGCTCACAAGGCACTTCACAACACCGGACCCTCCTACCTCAACACCAGACTTAACTTCTACACTCCAACACGTCAACTCCGATCCGCCAACCTCGCCCTCGCCATCGTACCCCGAATCCAGCGCAAGATATCCGGAGGCAGATCCTTCTCCTTCCTCGCCGCCAAGACCTGGAACTCTCTCCCCACTTCTCTTCGCCAGACCCAGGACCTCCTCGCATTCAGAAGGCTCCTCAAGACCTGGCTCTTCGACCGCTAAATCAGCAGCGCTCCCCCCCCCCCCCTCAGCGCCTCGAAACCCTGACGGGTACATAGCGCGCTTTATAAATGCTATGATTGATTGATTGATTGATTGGAAGTCCTAGGTTCAAGCTGGTAAAGAGGTCTCAGGCAGCAGGGCAGTCCTATGAGGGTGCAGGGTAGGCTTCAAGCAGCTAGAAGTCGTCTTGGTGTAGCAATGCAGCCCTCTGAAGGACACAGCAGGCCATAGGCAGCAGGGTAGTCCTCTGAAAGTCTTTTCACAGGTCAAGAAGTAGATTGGAGAGTGGGTCTATGTTTGGAATTTCCTGCCTCCCTGTTCTGATCCCACGTATCCTGAAGTCGCAGTAGGCTAGTATGAAGTTCTTTGTGTGTGAGATGAGGCAGTGTCTTTGAAGTGCAAGTAGAGCTGTGGACAGCTCCGCCCCCTATCCTCCCTCGAATAGCCCACCCTGCAAACACCCACGCTGTCTATTGTGTGGCAGTCTAGAGAAATAGAGAGAGGCTAAATGCTAACTACACTTAGTCATGTGACGCAGGAAAATAGGCTGTAGGCACCAAATGATTAGGTCAAGAAAATACAAATTTTCTAAAAGTGGCATTTTTGTGACTTTAATATGATTCTATCTTTAAAGAAGGTTTTACATTATAATTCTCAGAAACCAAACATGAGATTCCTACTTGCTCCCAAACAAAAGGATATCAATTATTAAATGTAATAAGGTAATCCAATATTATCCTATGGTAAAGGTAGGCTTTGCAATAGTGAGAAACGCAAATGAGAATTTTCACTGCCCAGACATGTAAAACATAAAAGAACATGTCCAACTTTTTAAATATAACACATCCTGCCCTATGGGCTGTTTAGGGCCTAACCTATGGATGACATATGTAATTAAAAGGAACGTTTAGAACTGGCAAAAGGTTTATATTGCTAGTTGACTTGCCAGTTTAAAAGTGTACACATCATCCAATAGCAGGCCTGACACATGCTTTTAAAGGACTACTTCAGTGGGTGGCACACTAATTGCTTTAGGCCCACTAGTGGCATTTGATTTACAGCCCTGGGTACATGGTATAACACTTTACTAAGGACTTACAAGGAAAGTGATTGAGCCAATTGGGTGTACTCCATTTTACCTTGTTTAAAGGAGACAGATCAAGCACTTTAGCACTGGTTAGCAGCAGTAAAGCGCAGAGTTCTAAAAGCCAATAAAATGAGTTCAGAACCAAGAGGGGAGAAAGCAAAGAGGTTGGGGTTGACCTTGCAGAGAGGGCCAGGTTCAACAGGCACTAAGTACACTTCCACTTTCAGTAAGTGGATCTCAGCTCCTTAAAACAATTCATTTCTGATGATACACATCAAACAGCATCAATTCCTCTCCTCTGCATATGCTTCTTGCAGGCCTCCATGGAAGCAAAACAACACTGCAGACATCTTGAACTCAAGTGGAGATCACATTATTTGCCACAAGGTCTAGACCTTTATCTAAATGGAACTGAGCGATTACAAAAAGAATATCTATAGTACGAGAAGAAACTTTTATGTTATTCTGTACTGCTCCCAGTAAAATCAGATTCAATATTCTCAATAGTCTGAGCTTCCTGGAATGGTGCAATTACTCATCTGTGTCAGCACAAGCCCTTTGTGATGATTTGTTCATGTGATTTCTTGCAAACATCTTAAAGACCTTCAATTTCAGCTCTCCCCATTAATAAGTCTCTTAGGCAATTTTGCATATGGTATCAGATATGTTTTCAAGCTTTCCTCCTATTGAAGAAGACCTTGTGCTCACCACAATTAATGTTTCAACTTCTGATTCAACTCTTGATCCATTTTCTGCGAAACATCTTAAACATTAGATCTCTAGCTTAGCTCTGCAACTTACCCGGCTATAGAACCAATCAATATCTTCAGGAGAAGTACCCAAATTATGAAAACAAGTTATTGTCCTTACATTACTGAAACAGACTCATTTAACCTAAGTGACCATGCAGCTATCATTCTATGTCAAATCCACTCATTATTTGGAGCCTCACCAATCTGGATTTCAATCTAGTTTCAGTTCTGAATTGGTCATGATTGGTGTGGGCAATGAATTATGAATGTGCTTGGATGCTGTCTATTGACAATTATGATTTAGTTTCACCTTTCAACAGCCTTTGACACGATTTCCCACTCTATTATTGCTTCTTTCTTTTAGGAGAAGCAGGAGGAGTGGGAGTCCATGCCCTTGACTGGTTTGCCTCATTTGTGTTGATTCATTAGTATAAATGGGCTCTGGTGGTTTCAATGCAATCTTTTCAATTCATTTGTAAACGTGTCCAGTCTGAAGTACTTCAGGGCTCAGCTCTCAATCCTGCTCTATTTAAACTCTATGTTACTCCTTTAACATCCAATATTTGATATTTTGGATTTTTCGTTATTTTACTATATAGAAGATACTCAGTAGATTTTAAGCTTAGATAGCTACATGATGTCCCTTCAACCCAGATTTATGCAATGTAGTTTTCCAGTGTGCAATCGATGGACCACAACTCCTTGACACTTAACTCTTCTAAGCTGAAATTTAGATTTTCGGCAAAGTCTCCATCTGGAAATCCAGTTGGTGTTCAGTGGTGGTGGCACCTGCCCCTCTCCTGTTTCTTCTGCTAGGAACTTGGGAATCATCTTTGACACAAACCTTTCATCTCAGGAGCATATTTCTAAAACAGTCCCCACTTGCTTCTCTCTCTTTGAAGAATGAGCCTTCATTCATACTGACAGAGTACAGGAAAATATTTGTTCAAGACACTATTATGGCTCCACTGGATTACTGCAACACGGTTTTCCTATGACTCCCAAGAAACAGACCCATCGCCTACAAACCATTAAAAATGCAGTGGCATGTATTCTCTAGGAAGTCAGAAAGTTTTGTCATATGTCACATCACCTGCAAAATGTGCATAGGTTTACCTTTGAGCATTTCTGTTCAAGGCTCTCTTGTTTCTGACATGCTGCAATGCAAGCTTTAGCTCCCAGTCGCATACAGAAGTTGTTCAATAAGTACAAACCACCTTCCACGCTACATTCTGCCTCTACTAATCTTTTATGTATTTCCTAAATGAAGAATGGGAGAAGGGAGCCTGTTTTTAGTTATCTTATGGCCAAGAGGCATGGAACCAATTTCCACCCTGCCTTAGCATGACTCCTCCAATTTGTCATTTAGAAAACAACATAAAACCCACTTATACACGCTCTACTCCATTGATAGTCTATTTTTCTCCAGTTGTTTCTGTACTTTTATGTTCCTAGCACTAGGGTGCCTTGATTTGGTAGCAGTATATTTTAGAAATGGTCAGTCAATAAATCAATCAATCAATCAGATGGTTTACCTTGCGGATCAAACTGAGTAATGGGCCAGGTATTTGAGAACAACCAGGCTTGCACTGCTGTTTGAAACTCCAGGTGGTTTGGGAGGCTCCTTCATTTTGATTGGATGGAATTTTAGACTCTGTAGCGTCTTCCCCAGCCTGGTACCCACTGAATAACTAGGCCACACACAGAGCTATTCTAACAATTACATCACACAGTGATATGGAGTCCATGGGGAGAAAGGTTCTGTTCTAAATCATGCAAACACTACAGAACCTAGATGCCTGTATTACGTAGGATGTACCACCAAAGTGAGACCTTTTTTAAAATAGAAACATGTGGGGTTAAGGGATTGTGGGCACGGTGTATGTATGTCCAAGGACCGTATCCCTTGGACCGAATTCCAGATACCCTCATGTCAACCTATTTGGAGGTGCACAAGCCCATAGGTAATATTCACACTACTGTATTATAATCCTTTCTAATACAATCACTTTCACTTAGAGCTTCAGTAAATCAGTCTTCAGTAGAATTTCACACAACAGCCACCCAACACGTGTTTCGAGGTATGATCCTCATCTTCAGTGCTGTAAATCTAATCATAGAAAAAATCAAGGTTTAACCCTTAAATTTAGAAGAGAATATAAAACAACATAATCTAAAGAGAAGGAAAAGAATGTACACATGCCAAAAATCTTAGAATACTCATACATAATTGTTATGTAATGTGTTTTCCTTTTAAGAATGTAAAGCTTACGTAGAATGTTATGAGTTAAAAGAATGTGGTTGGAATGGAATGTGAAGGGTTGGAAGGGAGGCAGTTGGAGATTACCGGGGGAGAGGTCTTGGAGGAGTTGATGTGTAACTGCGACTTAAATAAACTACAGTTGTTGGATTCTGCGTTTCCCTGCACTGATACTACAGGAATTTTGGAGACAAGAGCTGTATTTATCGTCAAGGACTCTAGACTCACACTGGAGAGCTGTATTTATCATCAAGGACTCTGGAATCACGTTGGTTCAACTCCCTGCATCAACTACACGGAGTGAGTAGCACCAATACCTCCCGCTCCCTACCTCCAGGCTTTTCGCCTGGCTTTCTCAGGGCCGCCCTTAGCCCTGATTTGCGCTTCCCAAAGCCATTTTACTTTGTTTTCCTTCGTGCTGAGAGTGGGGCGCGAGGGGCGCGAGGCATTAACTGTCGCACCCGCGCCCACAGAATTTCAGAGTAGTGTGAGGCAGCAACCGCCGCACTCGCTTCCACTGCTACAACCCTCGCGCCCACGGAACGGGAAGGGGCGCGAGGTAGTAACCGTTACACTCGCGCCCACTGCTGCAACACTCGCGTGGGCGCGAGGTAGCAATCGCCATACTCGCGCCCACGGAACTTTGAGGTGCGCGAGGCTGTGATCACTGCCTGGATCGCTTAATGTGCGACGGACTTCTCACCGCCCTAACTGCTGCGTAAATTGTATAGATTTAACTTACCTTCTTATGCGTCTTTCGGAATCTGTTGTGACTCTTCACTCTTGGCTGTCCAAGCTTGGCTGTCCTAACTGAGAGTTCAAAGTTCAAGTTCTGCTTCCTTTGGAAGACTAGTACTCCTGGTGGTGTTTCCTCGGCAGCCATCTTGTGTGTACTACCATTTCATTACTATTAAAGACGCTTGTTTCTTTTTCTTCTTTAGTCTTTATTAAATTTGTATTATCCTTCAGGGTAAAAATGAGTGCTGCTCAAACTTTTACCCTCACTCCTCCACAACCCTTTCTGAGTTCCCCGGGTGATCAATACGTCAAATGGTTGGAGTGGAAGGAATATTTTTTTAATTACTTAGACACCATTGATGATGAAGACTTAACTCCAGTTAAAAAGAAGAAGATTTTATTACATTGCTTGGGTCCCATGGGCCTTAAAGTGTATAATTCACTGGAAAAGAAAGTTAAACAAGATGGAGACTCGAATGTTTTTGCTCATGCTTTAGAAGACCTAGATAGATATTATTCGACCTCTGTTTGTATTGCCATTGACAGATATAATTTCTTTAGTAGAAAACAAAAGAAAACAGAATCCATTGAAGAATATGTCTCTGAACTAATAAAACTGGCACTTACCTGTAGGTTTGGTGGATTACACAATGAGCTGATCAGAGATCAGGTCATTATGCATGTAAACAATTCACATATCCAAGAGAGGTTGTGGGTGCATGGTGAGTCACCATTGGAGGAGGTTGTGACCCTAGTAAAATAAGCTGAAATTTCCAATAAATGTGCAAGGGCTATTTCCCTTGAGAAAAAAGAGGTACAGAACAAAATAGTTTACAAGGTTAAATTTCAAAAGAATAGGGAAGGAACACAAAGGAAGCAACCTGAAATAAAGACTAATGAGAGGAAGTGTTTGCGCTGTGGTAGTAAGGAACATTTAGCATTCTACAGGAAATGCCCTGCGCGTGACCAACAATGTGCTGTGTGTGGCATTAAGAGCCATTTTGCCAAGGTATGTAGGAAAGGTAGAACGGTTGCAGCAGTAGTCAGTAAATCTGATTCAAAATGCAATTCCGATTCTAGCATAGATTCAAGGGCTCATGAATGTGTCCTAGGTATAAATAGTGAGTTTGATTACCCGGTTGTAGTAGATCGGTAGAAAGTAAATCATGCTGAAAATTCTTGTGTTCACACTTGAGTGTGCAATCAAGGAACAAGCCGGTATGTGAGATTATCTTGGGGGGAGTACATGTACTGATTGCAGCTGACTCCGGTTCTCCGAAGAGGGCCCATCGGTATTAGGTTGGTTGGATCAAAGAGCTTTGAATATTGTGTTGGATCCCAATGGTGTGGAACAGGTTAAAGTAGTGAGTGAAAACAGAGACTATAGTCTCACACTGAGGGACACATTTCCAGAACTCTTTTCTGGAAAAATTGGTGGTCTTAAAGACTTCACTCATAGAATTGTTTTGAAGGACAATGCGGTACCAAGAGTTCACAAATCTCGTAATATCCCTTGGGTGATAAGAGATGAAGTCAATAAGGAATTGGAGTCTCTCTTACAAAAGGGTATAATTGAGGAAGTGGATGCCTCTGAATGGATCTCTCCATTGATGGCAGTATGTAAGGCCAATGGGAGGATTCGTTTGTGCATCGACTTGAGGTACTTAAATGACAACATACTGGTGGAGAGATTTCCTTTGCCAAGGATATCTGAAATGCTTGCCTTGACAAAGGACATGGAGTGGTTCACCTCCATTGACTTATTGTCCGCTTACCATCAGGTCAGATTACATGAGGATAGTAAAAATTTGACTGCTTTCATGACCCCACAGGGTTGTTTCCGTTATGTTCGCATGCCTTTCGGACTGGCCTAAGCTGCAGCAGTTTTTCAGAAATTAATGCATAAACTATTCAAGGACATAGAAGGTGTTATTGTATTTCAAGATGACATTTTAATCATGGGAAAAAACAGGATGCAACATGATGAGAGAGTTGCCTGCGTTTTAGGTATTCTAAGAGAGAAAGGTCTTACGGCTGAATTTTCAAAGTGTAAATTTGGAGTTCAACATTTGAACTATTTGGGTCATGAAATCACTATGGGCCAGATGTAGCAAGTCGGCAATTTGCGACTTGCAAATTGCGAGTCCCTGCGACTCGCAATTTGCAAGTCGCAAATTGCTATGCAGTACGGTGTCTCAGACACCTACTGCGACTCGCAATGGGGTCGCAATGACCCACCTCATGAATATTCATGAGGTGGGTCGCAAATTGCGGCCCCATTGCGAGTATAGGCACTCGCTAACATGGAGGCCTGCTGTCGTCAGCAGGCCTCCATGTTAGCGACCTGCTTTTCAATAAAGCAGTTTTTTTTTTTTGAAGTGTAGCCCGTTTTCCTAACAGGAAAACGAGCTGCACTTCAAAAAAAACGAAACCTTTAGTTTCGGTTTTTTTTCAGGGCAGGGAGTGGTCCCTTGGACCACTCCCTGCCCTGAAAAAATAATTTGGGGTCCAGTCACAAACTGGAAGGGGTCCCATGGGGACCCCTTCCAATTTGCGAGTGGGTTACCATCCACTTGAAGTGGATGGTAACTGCGACTCCATTTGCGACCGCGTACGCGGTCGCAAATGGAATTGCATCCCACTGCGAGTCGCAAATAGGAAGGGAACACCCCTTCCTATTTGCGAGTCGGAAATGCATTTTGCGGAGTCGGAGCCGACTCGCAAAATGCATTTCTGAATGGCAAAGTGGCTTTTGCGCCTCGCAAACGGCGATTTTCGCCGTTTGCGAGGCGCAAACACTTTGCTACATCTGGCCCTATGAGTGGGATTAAACCCAAAAAAGAGTTGTTGTCTGCCATTAGAGGTGCCCCGGCTCCTAGTAATAAGGACAAATTAAGATCTTTCCTTGGTTTAATGGAATTCTATGCGAGGTTTGTTAGGAACTTTTCAGAGAAAACATTTAATTTAAGACAATTGTTGAAAGAAAGGTGTAAATTTGTATGGACAGATGCGTTACAGGAAGACTTTGAATGTTTAAAGCAAGAAATTTGTGAGGGTAAGACGCTGGCAGGATTTGATCCTAATCTTGCCTCTATCCTCACCACGGACGCATCTAATAGAGGTATTGGTGCTGTGTTAAGCCAGAAAGGTGCTAATGGTGAGGAGGTGACTATAGCATTTGCTTTAAGAGCACTTTCTCCCACGGATGAAAGGTATTCAGTTATCGAGAGAGAGACCCTTGCAGTTGTGTGGGGTCTAGAGTATTTCAGGAATTTTCTGTGGGGTTTTGACATTGAAATTAGGTGTGATCATAAACCCCTAATTAAAGTATTGACCACTGAAGGACTGATAAAGGCCACAGCAAGAATAGCTAGGATGTCCATAAGATTGTTAGAATTCAAGTATAAATTCGTATATGTCCCAGGAGTTCAGAATAAGGTGGCAGATTGTTTAAGCAGATTGCCTCTACCCCTCCAAGAATTGGTGAATGATGATGAAGGGCTCATGGTTGCTTGGTCTGGGAATTATGATTGGACGGCCATCAGTTCGGAGGTTTGGGATGAAACAAACGCGAATGGCCCTATATTAACCACGTTAAAGAAATACATTCAAGAAGGTTGGCCGGAAAAAAAAGGATTTCAGCTGAGCTCAGAATTTTCTTTGAGTTACGTGATGAATTATCGGTAGACCATTATAAGGTTTGGAGAGGTAATAGAATGGTGCCACCTGAGAAATTAAGGGACTCCATTATTAAAATAAATCATGAGGGACATTTAGGCATAGTCAAAACTAAAAAGAAAATTAAAGAGAACCATTGGTGGCCTGGTATGGATGTTAATATCGAGAGGATTGTTGGGAGTTGTGATCTATGCATGAACGCTGACAAATCTTTGGTAACCTTAAAACCAACTTTACATCCTGTACCTTGTCCTGAGATGGCTTGGGAAGTTATAGGTTTGGATATAATGGAACCTATCGTTGAGGAGAATGTGCAATGGTACATTATAGTAGTGGTAGATTACTTCTCAAAGTGGCCAGAGATTAAAATTGTTTCCAGAGCTAGTTCAAGGAACGTTCTAATATTTTTGGATGAACTTTTTCAAAGGGAAGGGTTACCTAGGAAAATCATCACTGATAATGGTGTTCAATTTAAGAGTGAGGAAATTAAGGAATTTCTAGAGAGAAATGGCATTGAACACAAGTTGGTTTCTGTTTATCACCCTAGTGGGAATGGAGAAGTGGAGAGGTTTAACCGAGTTATTAAAGATTCATTGCAATTAGCTAACTATAAGAATGTTGATTGGAAAACCAGTGTAAGAAATGATTTGGATGTACAGAACCACCCCAGCTGTAACAGGCCACACTCCTTTTACTGTCATGAGAGGAAGAATCTCATTTATGAAAGATAATCAGGGTTGGTTTCGTAAATCTAGAGTGAAGGAATGGTCACCTACCGAGATTAAGGCAAATATTCTAAGAGCACAAGGTATTTATAAAACCTGTGACGATTTGAAGAAAGGTGCTAAGGATATTAGGTTGAAGAAGGGGGATGTTGTTTGTGTCGAACTACCAGGTAAAGGTAAAAAGGGTGATACAGGGTTTTCGCAACCTAAAACAGTTCTTAAAGTATACAAAAATTCTGCTAAATTAAGAGATGGGCGGGTATGGCATATGAGTCGTTGTGCAAAGTTAGTAGGAGATTTTACTGGTGTGAATGAGAATTCTTCTACTGAAGCTATGAAGAATTGTTCGTGGTTAGATACTGTTTATAATGACTTTCCCTCTGGAGCTGCAAACATTATGGGAGCAGATTCTTCATCAGAAGATACCATGGCTAACAATGACAGTTCTACACAGGAAGTAGAAGTTTCTGACGTCCACCCGGATCACCCTGAAAGGAATGAAAATTATAGAAGCAAACTGGGTAGAATTATTAAGAAACTTGTGGATTTAAAGGACTATATTGTAGATTAGTTATTCTTATTTGTAATTTTAGTTTTTCATTTGTTTTGTATTTTTGTCCTTGGATTACATTTCTAAGGGGGGAAGATGTGTTATGTAATGTGTTTTCCTTTTAAGAATGTAGAGCTTATGTAGAATGTTATGAGTTAAATGAATGTGGTTGGAATGGAATGTGAAGGGTTGGAAGGGAGGCAGTTGGAGATTACCAGGGAGGCAGACAGAGGTCTTGGAGGTGTATCTGCGACTTAAATAAACTATAGTTGTTGGATTCTGCGTTCCCCTGCACTAATACTACAATAATTCCTAACATTGTTTCCTAAATCAGAAGCCTCACATATTGTCACAAAATGAAAATCACAATCTGTCCAAAAGATAGTCAACATCACATCACACATTGATAAGACTCCTAGTTCATAAACTCCACTCATTTTTTTATGGTAAATCTCAGATATATAGTATTTATATTTATAATCATTTAATAAATCATCACAATAGTGTTCCTAATGTTAATCATGTACATGATCTCCTATAGAATCAATTGTTTCTTAAATTCCCACAGAAAGTCTTTGAATTATGAAACAATACAGAACATTAAAAGAGTTAATCTAATGATGAAGTTAGAGAATTTTGCAAAATAATCCTACCTTCCAAATATTGTATAATGTTGTCTCTTTTTATAAAAAATGAATTATTTTGATCGTAACAATCAAGATACCAGACTGTCCCTTATATTAAAGACTTGTTTTATTGAAACTCTAAGTGAAAGTGATTCTATTAGAAAGGAATGTAATACAGCAATACTTCAGTAGTTGTTCTGCTTTCCTTCTCTTATTTTATGACCAAGCTTACAAAACTTCTCTGGAATGCACTTCTTAGTTTAAAGAAGACATTTATTGTTATTATTACTTCACCACGAGGTTCCTGAGAGACGAAATTAGTAGGTTGGAAGCACACATTTAAAAGTAGTCGCAGCAATGAAAGCAAAATATATCAAAGTACTTCTTGCAATGCACACAGCAAATACATGTATTATATTATAGCATAACTTCAAAGCAAAGCATAAAAGTCAAAATTGCATCACCGTAGGGCCTATCACTCTTCTTCATCTTTCTGGGGCCTGCAAGTTGATGTCTATGGTTCAACTGCGAGAAAGAGATTTTCTACCCAAACGGGGACCGGCAACTTTGTTCCTGTCTGAAGTCAAGATATTTCTCCTTCGCTGTTGCCCAGGGACATCGCTCCAAAAACGTGCCCCCTCCTCTCAGAATCGGGAAAGGAAGGCAAGCCTTTGGAGACTGGCCAGATCTCCTAGACCCCTCCTCTTTCCAAGGCTGAGCAGAAAGGAAAACACCAAATGTACGCTCTCTTATCAGCTAGACTTTGGTGTGAGAAACACAGCTTGGTCTATCATGTGGAAAAACACAGCTTGGAAAAACACAGCTCATCTGCAATGTCTCAACTGCAATGTCTAACTCCACGTTAAAGCCAATAGGCAGCTAAACTGAATACAGAGTGTAATGGCTAATGCCATGTTAAAGCCAATAGGCAGCTAAACTGAATACAGAATGTAATGGCTAATGCCATGTTATAGCCAATAGGCAGCTAAACCCAAATACCAAATGTAATGTCTAATGCCACGTTAAAGCCAATAGGCAGCTAAACTGAATACAATATGTAATGTGCTACTGGTGAACATTGAGCAACTAATATGCACAGTGGTGAAACACAAAGTCATTGGTCAAATAGGTTGACAGAAGTGAGACCTGAGCATTGGTATACTAAGATGCATGTGAAGATTTGCCAGCAAAGAATGAAATCAGCTTCTGCTGTCACTTCATGCCATTTCTTAAGAGTTGACATAGAGGAAGGCCCTAAAACCTCATCCTTTCCCTTCTCTGTTGAAGCTTCACTGCTGAGCATGCCTTTACAGTTCTAGCACTGGGACCCCGTATGGAGTAGCCATGATCTTTAGAAATCTCTATTCAATCCTTCATTCAAGTTTGAGTTCTAAGAAGAAATGTCAAGTGCCACTGGTGGCCCTGTGGCCATGTGCAGAGTGATGAACAAGATATTTCTTCTGTTAGACAACAACTTGAATGGACTCAGTGATTTGATCACAGATGCAAAGATGTAGAAGTTGTTTGGCAGCTGCTTTTTGGATGTACTCTAGCCCATGGAGAAGAGAGCGGGTCCCAAGATAAAGCCTTTTTGTGAAATCTGAGGTTTGGAATATACTATGCTCTAGAAGATCCTATTCACAGTAGATGATGAATAAGTAGGATTTCGTCCATCAATATGAGATTTTTAATACTGTAGTTCCCTACCACTATGCGCTCTCTTTATCAGTACCAGTGTGCCTCCAGCCGTATGTCGATAAGCAGCATCATTTTTTCTCTCAGTACATGGTACAGCCAAAATCACATTACCATACCTATGCACATTCTTCATCATTGCCAACAAACTTTAAGCATCATTAAGATCCATGGTTGTCTCACTAGAGTACAGCCTTCCTTTTAGCTGATGATGGCTCTTGTCACTGGCAATGCCATTTCATTGTGTGACCTCTGGGCTATTTCCTTATTAGTAAACTCTCTTATATTATTATGCTCTATTCATGGGTGTCTGCAGAAATTTCTTTAGGGGGAGGCATAATGCGTTTTGAGGGGGGGGTGATTTTAACGTCATGCAATGTGAGGCGGTGTAACACCTTGGCAGCCATAGTGTTACGATGCACTGTGAGCTTCCACACCAGGTTGTACCTAAATCGTGGGAGGGGAGAGGGCCTCCCCTCACTGCCCCCCTGCGGACGCCCATGGCACTGTTGTATGTTTTTTAGCTTATTTCATATATACTGTTTCATATAGCAAGTCCCAGACCTAGAGATAACAGAGCACATTCCATGAGGCATAAACATTAAAAGAGTCACAAAATAGGTGAAAGTTTTTGAGAGTCACAAGTAGTTGAAATTAAGATTGGCTGTGATATCTTTGATATTAATACGTTGACTTTTCTCACCACCCTGGGGTTAGTTAATCAGCACTCAGAACCTGTCAGCCCTTCTCGCGACTGGATTTCTGCGTCTTAGGGTTGGGCATTCTTCTGACTTTTATGATAACATTGTTGCTTAATGTATTCTTCAGCAAATATTCAGGTTTATTCACAATTGAAGTTAAAATGATCAATTCTCCTTAATTTAAATGTGCAACATCACAAACCATATGTAATTAATATGAAGAATAAACAATCGTTATTTATCTCACAGCATAAATCTCATCTAGAGAACCGTAAATAATCTTCCCTGGAATGATACATAAACAGTATCTAAACTGTGCAAGCCAGGAGCCGCCTGAAACCTTTCCCAGAGCTGGTCCTCTGTGAAATCCACAATTTCTATCTGCGGATTATTGGTTTGGGGTAGAACTCCCAGTCATTGTTCACTGGTCTGGGGCATCTTCCATTGGACAATGTGTAATCATTGTGCCATCATTACTTATTGTCCAATGAAAGGGGCCCCAGACCAGTGGAGACCAAGACAAAAGTAACATTACATGGGGGCAGCTCTCTGCCACCATCAAGTAGCAGGTATAACTTGCGATTCAGGAGTTTAAAGTACTATGCGCAACCAAGCCTATGGGACCTCGATAACTGTAACAGGCACCAGGCCTGCCTAAAAAAGACAGCATAAGGACGACCTTAGACCAACATTATTGTTGTAACTGCAGTCTTAGGACAGAGAACAGAAACTGGTCCCAACAATCCTTGCAACTGCTTAGTATAGTTTTGCATTAATTGTGTGATATTACCTGCAAGCGGTGGGGTGCAGTCTGAAGTTGGTACCCCTACATTTCCCAAGAGATAATCGTGTAAGCCTTTGCCTTATGTATTTCCATGCGCAGTATTTAGCAGTGTCTAGTGGTTAAAGTACTTTTACAAGTTGAGTAAAAAGTTGACTGGGAAATGACGTATTCATTGTCATTGTATGCTGACCTCAGTCGCGAGCCTCTGGCCACCCCCAACTCTTCATGTGAAGGTTTGAGGGCTCTGATTCGCTACCTTGAGAGCCAAGCATGGTAAGGGGCGTATTTGGTGTCCGCCTTTCAGTCCAACAGTAATAATATTGGTGTCAGCACAGGACATAGGTAAAATACTGTTATTGGTGTAATTTGAGCCCGGTACCCCCTGTTTGCTCTTTGATGCATGGAAAAGTTTCCACAGTAGGCATTTATATATTGAGTGTCACTAAAGATAGTGAGGACGTAATCGTGACTTTGGCAGCCAGCGACTGAGGTCTCTCAAAAGCCTTTACCAATCAGAGACGTTTTTACATTGTTTGGGTCTTTGATGTCAGTAGCCTACTTATGCATTAAATTGTTCAATCATCACTAATATCAAATAATTTCTATGTTTTGATGAGAAAACAGGAAACATGTTTAATGTGTTATGTGCATAACAAAGATGCAATTGAAAGTGCCCACTGATTTTCCTAAACTCTTTTCTTGCTGACTTGTAGATTGCTCAACTGTGACAAACCTCAGAATTTTCAGTGTCACTGCCAACAGCTTCCAGATGTCTTGGAGTATTAATTCCTCACTGCACCATATATTCCAAGTGGAGATCCGCAGTATGTTGGGAACGCCACTGACTGTAAACATGAGCGCCATGAAAATGGTAGCCCAGGGACTTGCAGCAGGAACACTGTACAGTGTGTCGATAACCTATCAGGACTGTGCAGGACTTGGCCACACCTTGACAGAAAAAGTAAAAACTGGTAAGTATACGTTTGCATGCTACATATACACAGTGGTGTAGAAAAATCTCAAATTACCATTGATGTGTCTGGGAAACATTTGGAGAGCCGGGGGCAAGGACTGGAGTTTGGTAGCATCACTTAGTTAAAAAGAAAATGAATTATTCACTGAATATCAAGGTAATCTCTTCTTTTGAAAACCAAATCCTAACCTATCAAATAAATCACTTAACATGCATACCCTGGACCTTCTGAAATCTGCAAACAAACCCTCAAAGAACTTTCAGTTTAGGAACAGGAAACAAAGTTGAAAAAGCTGTTGGAAGCTGTATTTGGACTTGTGTTTAATAATGCAATTGAAGTCAATTATAGTGGTGCTTAATGTTCTTTTATTTTTGTATCATTTTATCATGTTTAAGTGATTTGAGGGCTCAGGCCTCTCAAAATATTCGTGACTTTTCACAATTTCACTACTCCTATCGCTTCACTACTGACTTTACTCTGAATTATGTAGAAGCCTTGTTAAATCTCAACAGCATATTGGTCAGAGTGAAACACGTGTCAGAAGTTTACATTTTCACAAAAATAAAAGATGTTTTAACACCACTTTAATTGGAATAGTTTATTCCATCTAATCTATAAGCAATACTTGCAGCGGTGTGCAGTACCCCCTTCTAATCCTTATCAATGAATTTGTTCTGTGTACAAGAATCAAACCCAGGGAAGCCCCACCTCGGCCAAACAATTATGTCTCCCATCTCAATTACTTAGTGATAGTGCTCAGCTAATTAGGTACAGCTGAACACCCTGCTTCAAAATTGAAAAGCAGGCCACACACTGGAATGGAAGAGGTTAATATAACAGAGGGTTCCACCAAGACCTTGCTGTCATGGCTGGTTTAAAAAGGCGTGCCTTCAGGCATCTCATTTGCAGTCTTGGGTATTCATTTAACAGGATACAGGAGTGGTTCCCCACTTTTTGATTTCTGTGGACCCCCTCTTTATGATTACTGGAACTCGGGTACCCCAACTGACTCATTATTGGAGTCCTGGGACCCCCCCCCAATAAGTCATTACTGAAAGCTGGGGGCCTAATCTGTCAATAGTGTATAATTTTCTAAGCAGTCGTGGAACCATGAAGAGGCTTTGCGGACCCCAAGGGGTCCCTGGACCACAGATTAGGAACCACTGGCCTATAGTATTCTAGTAGTAATTGTCCTGGATTCTCATGATTTAAACAATGTTCTAGATTACAGTACTTTGTAGGTGGAAACACCTGACTGGTCTTTGGTGTCCCTAAAGGCAGGGAATCACCTGGTAGCATTACCCATTGTTGGGCCCATTGTGGACTTCTACAGTATCTTTGGTGGGGTACAGCTTTAACCAAGCACCTACATATGCCAGATTACAAGTGCTGCCATTAGATTAAGTTCCTGTTCCGAGCTAGACCTTGTATACTTCACCATGCCTGAATCTGACCCAGCATAGCTGGTATCCCCTGTATTGTGCATGTTCGCTCACAGCCCATCTTTTCTCCGGCTGGCATTAGGTGCTATAAAGTAGGAAATCTTGCTCAAAGGGACATATGATCCCCAGGGAGCAGGAACATGTATACAATGAATGGAAAGGCAAGCATTTTGAACCCTATGTAGCAATACTCAAGAGCATCTGCCAGAAACGGAAACGTTTGTGGGGCATATTGATTCCATTCTTTGCACTAACGCAGTATGGGGTCTGTGCATTTCTTTTCCCACTTCAGTGTATATATTAACTATTCCGGTTAGTGAATGTGCTGTAAACAGCCGAAGTCCAAAACACAAATACCCAGTTACCAACCTGTGTTTACGAGCTCCACTGTCTGCAGTCCATAAATTAACTAGGTAACTAGGAGATTTTCAGCGTCTCTCTGAATTTAAATCCAGATGCAATATATAGTTTCTACAACTCATGGGGCAAAAGCTAAGGCATCTGTGCACTTTTAGGGAAAGAAATGAAGCAGGCGTTTTAAGCTTTTTTTTTACAATTTTCTTTTTTTACAAGGCCAATAAACTGCTCATTAGGGACTGCCAAAGACATCGTAAAGAATTTTGAGCCTGATGTACAAAACAAATGTGCTGTCACAAAGCCTGAGATTCCCAAAATCACAGGGTTTGACACTGCAAAATGGCTATTTGTTATGTATAAACCCATATTGGGTTAACTAACAGACTACCAAGTCGCAAAATGGGTTTAGGAACCCACAATGATTCTCTATTTGAAAGTAATGCTATTAGGGCGCATATTCCAAAAAGCGATTCATTAAGGAATACATCAGTGTTTTATGAACGAAATCCAGTCCCAAAACATTGAAATTTTACTGACACCTCAGAGGGTGTATTAACCCTTTCACAAATGGGCAGGGTTCCCTTAGGCAGTAGTTTGACAACTCTCAAACAAACCAAAAACCTTTTTGGACAAAACCTGCATTTTCTTTAAAGTTGTCTTTATTTAAAATGCGATCACAGATATGGTGGTCTGCTGACTCCGCAGGTGTAGGAGGCTGGCCTGGTTTGTAGTGGGTACCTAAGGTACTTACACCTTATACCAGGTCCAGTCATTCCTCATTAGTAAAATGTAGGCAGTTTCTAGAAGCCAGGCTCTCTAGGGGAAGTGTGAATGAGCAGCCCAGGCCTAACTAGGAGACATGCAAAGTTCATGCAATACCACTGTAGTCATACAGTACTCACACACATGATAGAAAATACTCTGTGGTACAAAAATAAAGGTACTTTATTTTGGTGACACAAATGACAAAAATACCATAGACACTATACTCTCTTAGGAAGTAAGTAATACACAAATTATATACACTAGTATGCAGAAATATGCATGAAAACATTTCGAAAACAGTGCAAATAGTGAAAATCACAATAGAAATGGGCCTAGGGGGAACACAAACCATATGCTAAGAAAGTGGAATGCAAAAGTCGGTTTCCCACCTAGGCAAGTGTAGTGTGTAGAGGGGCACTGGGAGTATTAGAAAACACCAAAGGTAAGTAATGGAACCCACCCCTCAGCCCAGGAAATCAGGTGTAAATCACAGTAACTTTCCTAGAACATGCAAGAACACAAGAAAGAAGATAATGCAAGAACCAGAAGAGACTGCAAGACACCAAGGATGGATTCCTGGACCTGAAGACCTGTAGAAGAATGGGACCAAGTCCAAGAAGCACTGAAGAGTCCAGGGAGAACAGGAGCCCCTGCTAACCTAGATGAAGGTACAAAAGAAGAACCACCGATGAAGAACAGCAGTCAGTACTGCACCCAAAAAGATGGATGTGGGTTCCTGGTTGGTGCAGATGATGTCCCACGCCAGATGGATGATTGCAATCTGGTTTGCTTCGCTGGATTCCACCAACAAGCCGTGGCACACGCAAAGCTCACAGTTAGTGGAAAATGGCACTGCCCAGGACCTGGAGGGACCTGGTGGACTCTACCCCCGGGGGGAGTCAGAGAAGGCTCTCAGCAACTCAGAGAGCCCTCAGAAGACCAGGCAGCACACACAGGAGCCCCACAGCATTGGGACAAAGAAAGTGCAAAAGGATGCCCATGCAGCACTATACAAAGGGATCCCATGCCGCCGGAGAATGACTCAGGAGGCTGTGCATCACAGGAAGGAGTAGGGGGCTGGAGCTGCATGGGGCATGAAGAACTTCATGGAAGGATGCCACCAGGCCTTGACAACTGCAAAATATGTGGTGCACGGGGTACTGTCTTACATGGGGAGGCAAGATCTTACCTCCTCCAAAGTTGGACAGTAGGACGTCAAGACCGGCAGGACCACTTCACTCCATCACCCATGATGCTGGATGCACACACTTTGTCAGGAGAGAGGACCCACGCTACCAGTCGTCGCTTCAGAGGGGTGCCTGCTGAAGCAGGGGAGTGACTCCTTCGCTCCAAGGGAGATTCCTTCGTTCTTCTGGTGCAGGCTGAAGACAGGCTTTCCTCGGAGGATGCACAACGTGGAAACAGTCGCAGTTGCTGGCAGGAGCTGAAGATACAATGTTGTAGAAGTCATCCTTGATTCTTTGTTGCAGTTTGTAGAGTTCCTGGAGGGTCCAGATGCAGGTTCTTTGGTAAGTAGGTGAAGTAAAGGATGCAGAGGATTTCTGCTGGAGTCTTGCAATCCAAATCTGAAGGACCACCCAAGAGAGAGACCCTAAATAGCCCTGAAAGGGGGATTGGTCAGCTAAACAGATAAGCACCTATCAGGGGAGGGCTCTGACATCACCTGCTGGCACTGGCCACTCATGCTACCAGAGTTTCCTACCAACTTGGAATACAAGATGGCAAACCCCAGGGACCCTCTGGAGGAGCTCTGAGCAGCACCCTGTGGTAGTGGTGGACAGGGGAGCAGTCACTCCCCTTCCTTTGCCCAGTTTCGCACCAGAGCAGGGACTGGGGGTCCCTGAACTGCTGTAGCCTGGAGTATGCAAGGAGGGCACCACCTGTGCCCTTCAAAGTATTTCCAGAGGCTCTGGGAGGCTACCCCTCCCAAGCCTGTAACACCTATTTCCAAAGGGAGAGGGTTTTGCTTGAACAACTCAAGCCCTTCCTGGGCTTGAGCAGCTCAAGCAACAGGAGGGCAGAAACCTGGCTGAGAGGTGGCAGCAGCTGTGGCTGCCTGGAATACCTCAGAAGGCTGCAATGGCAGTACCATGGATCCTCTGTGGAGTGCATGGAATCATACAACTAATGCTTGCAAATTGCCTTATTCAGAGTTATCATTGTGGAGCTGGACATAGGTGGTGACCTATGTCCAGTGCACGCGTAAAATGGCTTACTGCACTCACGAGGTCCGGGAAAATGGTCCTGGAGGTTGTGGGGGCACCTCTGCTAGTGCAGGGATGCCCTCACACACAGGTACTCTGCACCCTGCCCTTAGGGCTGAAGGTCCTGCTATAGGAGTGACTTATAAGTGACCTGGTGCAGTGTAAATGGCAGTGAAAGGGTGCATGCACCTTTTCACGCAGGCTGCAATGGCAGTCCTGCAGAAGCCTTTGCATGGGCTTCCTATTGGTGGCAAAAGAAATGCTGCAGCTCACAGGGATCCCCTGGAGCCCCACTACCATACACTAGGGACTTACAGGGAGTGCAGAATTATTAGGCAAATGAGTATTTTGACCACATCATCCTCTTTATGCATGTTGTCTTACTCCAAGCTGTATAGGCTCGAAAGCCTACTACCAATTAAGCATATTAGGTGATGTGCATCTCTGTAATGAGAAGGGGTGTGGTCTAATGACATCAACACCCTATATCAGGTTTGCATAATTATTAGGCAACTTCCTTTCCTTTGGCAAAATGGGTCAAAAGAAGGACTTGACAGGCTCAGAAAAGTCAAAAATAGTGAGATATCTTGCAGAGGGATGCAGCACTCTTAAAATTGCAAAGCTTCTGAAGCGTGATCATCGAACAATCAAGCGTTTCATTCAAAATAGTAACAGGGTCGCAAGAAGCGTGTGGAAAAACCAAGGCGCAAAATAACTGCCCATGAACTGAGAAAAGTCAAGCGTGCAGCTGCCACGATGCCACTTGCCACCAGTTTGGCCATATTTCAGAGCTGCAACATCACTGGAGTGCCCAAAAGCACAAGGTGTGCAATACTCAGAGACATGGCCAAGGTAAGAAAGGCTGAAAGACGACCACCACTGAACAAGACACACAAGCTGAAACGTCAAGACTGGGCCAAGAAATATCTCAAGACTGATTTTTCTAAGGTTTTATGGACTGATGAAATGAGAGTGAGTCTTGATGGGCCAGATGGATGGGCCCGTGGCTGGATTGGTAAAGGGCAGAGAGCTCCAGTCCGACTCAGACGCCAGCAAGGTGGAGGTGGAGTACTGGTTTGGGCTGGTATCATCAAAGATGAGCTTGTGGGGCCTTTTCGGGTTGAGGATGGAGTCAAGCTCAACTCCCAGTCCTACTGCCAGTTCCTGGAAGACACCTTCTTCAAGCAGTGGTACAGGAAGAAGTCTGCATCCTTCAAGAAAAACATGATTTTCATGCAGGACAATGCTCCATCACACGCGTCCAAGTACTCCACAGCGTGGCTGGCAAGAAAGGGTATAAAAGAAGGAAATCTAATGACATGGCCTCCTTGTTCACCTGATCTGAACCCCATTGAGAACCTGTGGTCCATCATCAAATGTGAGATTTACAAGGAGGGAAAACAGTACACCTCTCTGAACAGTGTCTGGGAGGCTGTGGTTGCTGCTGCACGCAATGTTGATGGTGAACAGATCAAAACACTGACAGAATCCATGGATGGCAGGCTTTTGAGTGTCCTTGCAAAGAAAGGTGGCTATATTGGTCACTGATTTGTTTTTGTTTTGTTTTTGAATGTCAGAAATGTATATTTGTGAATGTTGAGATGTTATATTGGTTTCACTGGTAATGATAAATAATTGAAATGGGTATATATTTTTTTTTGTTAAGTTGCCTAATAATTATGCACAGTGATAGTCACCTGCACACACAGATATCCCCCTAACATAGCTAAAACTAAAAACAAACTAAAAACTACTTCCAAAAATATTCAGTTTTGATATTAATGAGTTTTTTGGGTTCATTGAGAAGATGGTTGTTGTTCAATAATAAAATTAATCCTCAAAAATACAACTTGCCTAATAATTCTGCACTCCCTGTATAAGGGGGCACCAGTATGCCAATTTGGGTGAAATACTGGGGGACCAGTATGCCATGACAAAATGAGAGAGCATAATCACTGGGGTCCTGGTAAGCAGGATCCCAGTGAACACAGTCAAACACACTGACATCAGGCAGAAATTGGGGGTAACCATGTCAAAAAGAGGGTACTTTCCTACAGCAGGCCACCATCCTTGTGATGGCATTCAATTGTAGTGAGCCACAGTTTGAGACCTATATCATGAATATTGATAAAGTTGGTCTGATTTGGATTTTTGTGAATTGACCTAAAAGTACATAGGTTGGTTTGCAAAATTACTTTTCATTCACAAGTTGGTTCGCAATTTGGGGCCACTTTTTGCGAATGGAAAAATTGTACATCAGGCTCATTCTTTTGACACTGGTGAATATAGCAGACCTAAAGAAAGAATCATGCTGCCTATTAGTTTGATTGGTTTTCTTAGCTTTAATACCTACTTCTCCAATATAGGTATATTTCTGTGATCACAAGAAATTAAATATTGAGCATTATCAAAAGCCTTAATAGAAGCCAACTCTTCAATTTGCACAGAGGAAAAAATAACTGCATAGCAGAGGTTGTGCAAATAACCATTGTTGGTTATCTCTGTTTATCCTTCTCTCCCTGAGTATTGAATTTTGCCTTTGGTTCCTGTATCAGCTCGGCCACACTGCTTTTCTTCCTTAGAAATTGGAAACTAATTTCCCCTCCACTGTATTCATCATTTAATTTGATTGTTTTGAATTTTATAAAGCATATGATTATCCAAATGCAGGGTATCCTGACACTAGAGAATCAAATGTTTGAGATAGTGTCTACAGAAGGAACTGATATGTTATCAGCATTTTGCAAAATTTAAGAAGATTTTTTTCAGCATGGTCACACGAAGATGATTCCATGTTTGAGCAGTAACCACAGAAAAGGTACAATCTCCAATTAGATTGCCAGTGTCTAGGTGGATGGTGGAGATCTATTCCAGTAGGAAGGTCATGAAATTGTTCCCGGGACAGGACATCTAATGATCAGTAAAACGTTCAGAGAATGATAGGGTCTGGTAGTAATAGTCATGGATACCAATTCAATGTCTTTTAATTGACCTGGAAATTACTGCACCACCACCTCCTGAGTGTGCAGGTTGATTGATACACTTAATATGGTAACCTGCAAGCAATATCAGGAGCTGATTCCTCTTTCAACCGGGTCTCAGTGACAAATGCTGTGTTCAAATTTGAATTGAGTAAGAGGTCCCCGGCGACCTCTCTGCCTGAGCTATTATGGGTTTCCTGCTAGGTCAGCAGCCAGAAACCCAAGTTTCCGTCCACTGGCCTAGCAGGAAACAGGCTATAGCATTGTCTCCAGCTCGTAATCGAGCTGGCGGCAATGCTGTTGCCTGCAGGGTGCACAAGCACCCTCGCAGTGTTCACTGTCTACAAAGCAGGCAAGGAACATTGTGATGGTGCTGGCCAGGGGGACCCATGCACTGCCCATGCCAGAGTGGCGAAGAACAAGGTCATAATCCCCTGGTGGATTAGGACCTCTGCCACCGCCAGACTGCCGGGATTCAAGATCCTGGTGGAGTTGACGGTTCCCCAACTCCCAGGGTTGTAAAATGGCGGTTAGACAGCCGCATTGGCGGCGGTCCAGACCGCCACCTCGAGTGTGGCGTTCTGTAGACCGCCACATGCGTAATGAGGCCCTAAGTGTTTTAAAGTCATTGATAGGTATTACCCAGGTTCTTTTTCGCCATGACATACACTTTAAATGTTTTAGCTAATTTCTAAGTGTTTTCATATTTTTCCTTGTTAGTAGAAATAAGGTAGGTGCTAAAAAAACCTCTATTCACACATTACAGTATGCGTTGTATCAATTGTTATGGGGATTAGCAGCATCCATACTACTCAAATATTTGTCATTTCGAGAGAAAACAAGATGTCAGCACAATCCAATCTTCTGTTCATTAGATGAATTATGAATTTCAATTGCTACTTTAATTTTGTTACAGGGGTTCCAAAGATATTTGGTTGAGGTAGATCAGTAACAGCACCTTCTCCATCATCATTTCTTTACCAATTAAAAAAGTTATGTGTGCAGTACTATGGGACGGATCTTAAATGTAGCAGCCAAAGGGGCTTTACCGAGTTTTAAAGTCAGTGGGTCAGCTAGTAATTCCCAAGGATTCGGCTTCCTCTTTATTGAATTCCTAATCTGTTTATGCAGAAACTATGTGGACAAATGGGATTTGTGAATATAGAAACTTGGTCTTCTAACTGCCCTTACCAGCAGAATAACCTACTTGCGGCTTTTTCACCTTCTGGCTAATAGCACAGCTTTGCAAACTTTGCACTGCTTTGGGACCTTAGTAACTTTATATATACTGGATTCTGGATAACTCTATATATACAATCATTAAATCATGAGTCCCTCTCAACCACCTCAAAACTCTGAGGTCAAACTCCGTAGGGCAGGACAGGGGTTATGACATGGCAGAGCCTTGAGAACAAAAAGTAAAACAGCGTAGGGCTTCCCTATGGTCCCTAAGTTGGGGACTAAACTGGAAAAATGTTTCTCTCCAAGGAAAAAATCTTACAAGCTTTTTCGCCAGCCTTCTTATTATTAGCAGGTGCCTGGTTAAGAGTTCCTTTGTGTGAATCCGTTTTATAAGGGACAAATATATTTCTGTGATGTATAAAGAAACAAGGATATATCAAATATCATGCATCAACAATTTGCCTTTATTTCTTGATTCTATATTAGATAAATATTAGCACATCGAAAATACTCTTGTGAAAGTTGTTTAGCAAAAAAAGTAACTTCATCTCTGTGACAGGACATTGGCTTGATCCTTCAAGTCAAGGTTCAAAGTGGAGGGTTAAGGATAATTGTAATGCAGTCCTTGTGATCTATGGTGAATTATGTCCTAAGATTGCCTTCAGTGGTAAAGTTCATTGATTTGTTTCATGTTTTGTTATTGAGAATTGCCTCCATATTGGGTTGAAGCATTTTAGCCTATACAACGAGTAGAAAGGTCTGCACAGGACAATAAGCAAATACCTTAACAATACTGAGGTATTTGTGATTCTATAACCAGCTCAATATTAGAAAGTTGCTAGCACAATTACATCTTATTGCTGTTCACTGCTAAATATGCACCAGTCCTCCATATGCTCGGCCTGAAACTTGTGAATGGCATGCTCCCACTCTGAAGGGGAGGGCCTTTATCCCTCCTGTGCAAACCCAGGGCAGAAGAGTCTGACCCTGATGATCAAGGGAGTCCTAGTTATGCAGGCCCTAGTTTCAAAGGAACCATACAGCACACAGTGGGAGCCAGGATTGTCAGCATCTTGCTGTCTTCCATACATCTTTAATGCTGGGGTCCATCCTGCTCAGACTTCCATGACCAACAGGATCAGGCCTCACAGACAATGGTTGAACACCTTAGACAGGGAGGCTCTGGCAATGCAAACTGGGAAAACATCCATCTTGGATGGAAATGAATATAACCCTAAGCACACCCACTGTCACAGGAGAATGGCATTGTCATTTTATAGTGGATGTAAGAAAAGAGACTGAAATGCCCCATATCCTGCCCTTGAGCCCTTGATTCTTCTGGCATCTACAGTCCATAGCACCATTGCACTCCTTCCTCTGAACTCTCAACCTGACACCCTGGACTGCATGTAGAGAAGCATGCCATCAGTCACCATTCAGGGCTCAAAGCCAGAAGCCTGCCACCAATGACTAGTGGTATTGAATGAAGCAGTCAGGAATCTTCAAACATGCCCAACTGATGAACCAGATGACCATGCCAAGACCTCCATAGAACAAAGCACCCTCTCCAGTAAGTTCTATTTGAGGATGTAACAGTGTACACCCCCCACCCAAATCGTAGGATTTTGAGGATGATGCTGAAGCAAATCAACAAGAGTGATATGATGTGCCAAAGCATCTTCCCAAGTACCTAGAGTGGATGGAAATCTTTCCAATGTATCAGAAATTGAAGATGACCTCAGAAGAGTCAGGAGACACATATTTCTTGAACCACATTTTCAGGCTGGCCTTTTTCCATAATTAGACATGGTTCAGAATACAGTGATAAGGACCAGAGACAGAAGGTTCACCTGTGAAGATATGAAAAATACTCCAGAAGTAATCTGAAAATCCAAGGTTTTGGGTCCACTACTTATACCCCTTTCTGCCTTTGAAGTAGGCAAACTTCGAAGGAAAGTCTCTGTTGTTGACAAGATCCTGCTTACCCAGGCATGGCCCCATACACACATCAGGGGGTTGGAAACTGCATTGTGTGAGGGCAGGCACAGCCCTTTCAGGTGTAAGTGTCACCACCTCCCTCCCTACCCTAGCGCAGGAGACTCATCAGGATCTGCAGGCTACACCCCAGCTCCGTTTGTGTCACTGTCTAGTGGAGATTCACAAACAGCCCACCTGTCAGTCTGACCCAGACATATAATACATAAGCAGGCAGAGACACAGAATGGTAAAGCAAGAAAATGCCCACTTTCTAAATGTGGAATTTTCAAGCTGACAATCTAAGAACCAACTTTACCAAAATATGTATTTTTAATTGTGAGTTCAAATACCCCAAAGGGAAACTGCACTTAAAAGATATTTAAAGGCAGCCCCCATGAGGGAGAGGCCTTGCAACAGTGAAAAACTCATTTAGCAGTATTTCACAGTCAGGACATGTAAAGCACATCACTACATGTCCTACCGTTAACATACACTGTACCCTGCCCAAGAGGCTACCTAGGGCCTACCTTTAGTGGTGCCTTACATCTACAAAAAGGGAAGGTGTGGGACTGGCAAGCGGGTACACTTGCCAGATCGAATTGGCAGCTTAAAACTGCACACACAGACACTGCAGTGGCAGGTCTGAGCCATGTTTACAGGGCTAATCATGTGGGTGGCACAATCTGGCACAGTGGGTGCTGCAGGACCACTGGTAGCATTTGATTTACAGGCCCTGGGCACCTCTAGTGCCCTTTACTGCAGTTTACTAGTAAATAAAATATGCCAATCATCAGAAAGACAATTGCACTTACAATTTACACAGAGAGCTTGCACTTTTGCACTGATCAGAAGTGGTAAAGTGCCCTGGTCAGTGCTAAAGTGCCCAAAGTAGTAAAACCACCAAAAACAAAGTCCAGCACACAGGAAGCAGAGGCAAAAAGACAGCAGAAGCCACGCCAAGGATGCCAGGCCTAACACACTGGTTGAAAAAAGTTGAGTGACATAACTTGAAACTTTCTATTTTTCTTTTGTCTTTCTTGTAATTGATGTTCAAGCAAGAGTGCTAAGTTAATAAGCTCTGAAAAAGTAGTTGGACTCTGTGTCAAACTAGCTTGTACTGTGATCAAAACAGGTCACAAATGTCAAAACAACCATTGTTCATTGATGAATATCACACATCTTTCTTCTGTGGAAAACTCCAAAGAAGGACACTCAGGCATTTTCTTAAAAGCTTACAGAAAACCATCATTGGACTGCTAATGGGCATGAATGTTGGTTACAAAGGGAGTTTCCAAATCCAAGACAGGGCTACAAAGGCAACTAATCAAATAATTCACCTTGGTTTGATTTTGATGAAACCTTGAGAATCCAATAATTGTAGCTTAGCTGGATCCCCAGAAAAGCATAAGGTACTTAAAAGTGTTACTAAGATATCTGTGGAGCATGGCACTAAGGTTTGTTTTAGTACTGAATTCCCTAAGAGTCATTGTAATTATTGTACCTGGTCCTGAGCAGGATACAACGTACTCCTGAAACAATGGAAGCATGGTTGTTACAATCTATCCAGGACTGGGCATGACGTAGGTCTATTGAGTTCCCTTTGAAATTGCCATAGGAAAAGTTGACTTCAAGATGTAGCTACAGTGCCACCCTGCACAGAATTTTATAAATGAAATGTGCCAGGTGTCTTACAGCTAGAAGGAAAAAACAACTTGGGCAATCTGTGTAGATCATAATCGAAAATAATGATTATGTTGGTGAAGTCACTAGGTCCTCGAATTCCATCTGAACTCAGAGAGGAAAAAAGAACCAATAATAATTGCAACTCATGAGTTAGATGATTCCCAAGCAAGCTTCTCCAACTCTGGACTCCATGCAGCCCATTTCCCACAGGAGATCCATTAGGGTCCCCACTGGTGCAGAGATGCTGGAGGAACTGATCTGATAGGCCTACGTTTAACAAAGTAGTGTAGAGTAATGCACTGGACAGAAGCACAGGAAACCTTATTCTCTTAAACCTGAGTAAGCTTTGTTCTTTTGCTTAGTTTTGGTCACCAGCATGAGACATAGTTAGGGATATTGTAGCCTGGACTATCACTGATTGAGCAGTCAAAGAAAGGGAACTCATAGCTTCAGTAGTCAGGTTTAGGTCTAGCATAGTTTGACCTATCACTGGTGCAGCCATCATAGCTTGCCTGGGTAGTAACAAGAAGCTATATCATTGTCTGTATGGTCATAGTTTTGACTATCACTGCCGGAGCTATCACATTTACGTATCTGGTAATCTGTGCAGTTGATGTTAGAGCTATGATAACCTGTGCATTGACTAGTAGAACAATCAAGACCAGGCATTCACTGCTAGGGCTATCACAGATCACTACTAGAGTCATGAGTATTTCAATCAGGGTATCACAGACAGAGTTAGCTTCATAACAATGGTGGCACCATATTCAATGGAATGTGACTTTGTGGTAGATTATACTGCCAAATTGCCTGAATGTCATAAGGTAACACTAACCTCTAGTTATGTGCAATTGTACTATAGAGATTTGAAGCATGGAAGGTCTGTCTTGTAGAAGGTCAGTCTGTAATTGTTCATGAGTCCTGTGGGCAGTTTTTAGAAGTAATAAAAGGTCATTCTTAGAAGGTTGAAAGGAGAATTAACATTTACATTTACATTTTTGTAAACGAACTTGTGGAGAAATTATGTTTTACCGATTTTTGCTTGTCCTTTCTTAGATGCAGCAATAGTGACTGGTTCATTGAGGATCACAAACTACAATTTTACAGAGACATTCAACAACACAAGCAGCTTGGAATACCAGAACTTTACAAGTATGCTAGAACAAGAGGTAATACTGAAAGACCTTGGCACTTCATGTTTAACAACGCACAACAGATAAAGCTGTAGGCGCCCTATAAATAAAATGCCAGAACAAAGTGTAAAGGCCGAGCAAGGAGATCATGTGCATTAAACTATAGGAACTATGTAGTTTGAACTGTATAATTATAGTCATTAAGGCACATAGGAACTGACTCACAAACAGATGAAGCATTGATAAGTCCAGTAGGTCAGGGCTTTTACTGAAAGTGTTTCTTCATTGGTTGCAAGTTTGTCTCTGAAGTTGATTGGATGGGTGATGGGATTAATGAGAGAAAAAGTCAATGGCTAGGTGATGTGTGAGTGGGTAACTGAATAAATGAGAAGTGCAATGGAATGAGTGCTACTAGGACAATGGTAACAGATGCAAGTGCAGCAGAATACCAAAACTTGCAGCAAAATGAGATAAGGTTTAGCAGCAGAATAAGAGGTATTGAAAATTGAGATGTAGATGCAGCAGAACAGGAAAGATAACAGGTGTTTCACAATGAGAGCTGAAGGTGCACTGGAAAAAGTGATGCTGGTGCAGTGGTCTGAGAGATCCAACAGAATAAGAGATGTAGGTGTAGCAAAAACAGAGGTGCAGAAAATGAGAGATGCAAGTGCAGCAGCTCGGTGAGGTGTAAAGCAGAATAAGAAGTGCTGTAGAAGGGTAAAAATGTGAAGGCACAAAGGAATGAGAGAACCACCTATAGTAGAATTAGATAAGCCATTACATGAAATGAAGTAGAATGAGCTGAGTCGATTAAGAGCAGCAAAAGGTGCAAGTGCAGCAGAGTATGATGCACAGTTGCTGCGTTATGTGTTTCTGTACAATGAAAATGTGAAGCCGCAAGAATTGTGCCATTCACCTTTTTCAGACTTTCCCCTTGCTCCTAGTGTGCTTCCTTCAAAAAACTGCACAGTTGCAAAACTGAAAAAACTAAAGTATGACCACGTTAGGGCCAATAAACATACAAATAGAAGAATGAATATAAAGGTTAGATTAACTAAACGTGCAAACACATGAAGCTGTAACTAAAACTGAAAATCTGCAAACTCTGAATGAAGAGCTTACCTAGCTTACAATTCAATCCAAGTAATTGTTCCCCAGGCATCAGTGATAGATTTTCTGTGGCAATATCAAAATCGTCACACGCAAGTAAGCACCAAAGGCAAACATTACTCTTCATGATCCATCTAAAACTGAAGATGAAATGAGCAAACCTCTCACCAACAGCAGACTGCAAACTCCTCAATCAAAAAACATGAACAGCACCCACGAAGCAAGTAATAAAAGCAGGAAACTCAGATTACTTTCGCTCAAAATATAAATCGCTAAACCTATGCTTACTGAGTTAACAAATTAAGGTAAATCTCTGAAACCGTTCTTAACCTCAACTCTAGAAAGACTAGAGATAATAAAAGGATTACTTGATGACATGGAAAAAAGATGACAGTGTGAAGAGTATAGAATGCTTTGAATTCTTCTTTTCTTGAACCTTAAAGATTGAGTTTGAAGTACATAAAGTGCGACAGGCCTAGGAAGATATTGGAAACAGGAGCAGAAGAAATGATGTAAAATTATATGGCATCCCTGAACGAAAAGAAAACAATGACACTGTCTTCCTCTTATCTAGGAAGCTGCCCAGCTTGCTAGATATTATGAGCAGTGAGCAATTAATCATTCAATGTGCCCATCGACTGGGCTTTCCTTCCTGATGAAAACAAACCCAGAGGTACTATGATGTCTTTTTTTCTACTCACTCAGGCCACCATGATCCTGTGGCCAGTAAAGGAACAAGGTTGCATGGTGTGGCCAAAATGTATAAATCTGACAAGATTTGGCAAACTCTACAGAGACAAGGAAAAAGAATTTGTTAAGCAACACCTTTCTATGTTTCATTAAGCTAACCAACCTTTTCCTCATAAAAAAGCATTTTGGCTTCCTGCGTTGTTTTTTTTTCTCAGCAGATCATCTTAACTAAGCAATATTAATAACATACATTACATGGAATGTCAAAGAAATTAATAGTCTGGTCAAGAAGAAAGCTATACCTTAGAAAGCTGGAAATTAGCACTGCTTTTATTCAGGTTCACCAAACTGAATGAATCAGAATATTTTAAACTGAAAAGAACTTAGTTTGAAGGCATATTATTCCCACGAGCTAGCAACACAGAACCATATTTTCCTAATTATCAGACAAGAGAGGCAGATAGGTTTCGGCCACCACCCTGACTGGCAGCGTCACTTACAATTTACTCAACATTTACCCTCCAAATTCCAGGAATACCTACTGCTGAAAAGAAATGTATCATGTAATCAGAGATATCCCACACCTTCAAAATCGGATTGTATCAACACCATCCTCAATAAGTAATCCATTGCTAGTTACCTCCACAAGAATTTCCAAATGGTGTTCCACAAGGTCAGAGAAAATGAGACTCGACAGACATCTGACACCTGGTGAACACTACCAAACAGGAATTTACTGTATTTTCTTCTTTAACTTCTTTAATTCTTACCTCCTCAATATTATCACATAAACTGACATTGGAGCATTCAGACCATCGGACAATGCTCCAATCACACTCATGCTTAAGAATAAACAGATCTACAATACTAACCGTGGATCATGACTGTAAGAAACTGGATTATTGTTTTGGGGTGGGTGACTGCTCACCTGAAGGAATAATCATAACTCTTTTCAGGGTGAACCCCCAAAGTCACTAATTTAACCTGAGCTCAGTTTCTGGTAGTCATGGTGCAGAGCAGACTGGCCTAACTTAGGACAATGTGTAAAGTACTTATGTAGTAACTAATCTGTAATAAAGGCAAAAGAGCTAACAATAAAAGTCATAACCCGACTTAGAAAAATAGAGAAGAAAAATAAATGAACCAAATGACACCACGATAACAAATATGCAATAAGGGGAATCAGAGATATACATTTTTAAAGATTAAAATGAAAATAGCACCAAAAAGCCTAAAGCGCCAGTGACCGTCAAAGAGCGCAGTAGACCGGAACCTAGGCATGATTTGAAGTCGATTGTGATGGAGCCATGGTTAGATACGTCACATAGATTTGTCCTGGTGAAAGTCTGGAAGTCAGTAGTTAAAAAGAGTTGCAAAGTCCTAACCTGAAAAGGGACTTTGTAATTTTTTGAAGAAAAATCAGCCTCATGGCAGAGCAAAAATGAAATTGTAGCATCCACTCCAGAACTTTCAGTCAGATACCATCCATGGCCCCAACTAAACTCTAGAGCTTTTGATGTTTTTGCTTAAAAAATGAAAAGGGACATTGTTGTTTTTTTTAGACATGCTAGGGTCTTTCAGGGGGGTGATTCTGTAATTAATTCCAATGCCATTGAACTGCTGGTTGTATTCTTTTGTGAAAGGCCCCCTTTACCTCTGGAACTTTGGAGCAAAAGTTTTCAAAAGTTTCCAAACCTTTTCCTGGTACCCATGCATTCACAGGAGTACACGTGCTTCTGTGTCCCCAGGACTTCAGAGTGGGGCACCTAGAGACTCTCATGGTTCCAGGCAGAGGCCACCAGCTGGGTTCAGTCAAGATCCAGTACCCACGGCCCCAGTATAGACCATGGAAGAGTCATCCACATCTGTGTGTCTCTTCTTATACCATCCATCATGGGTGTGAAATTATCAGTGCACGCATCCCTTTCCAAATCAGTTAGCTGTATACCCAAGTATCTGATATTATGTGCAGAGATTTGCACACCATGTTCTTGCACCCAGTCATCCAGGTTCTCTACTGGGTACAGAGGGTTAAGTCTTGATTTGTTCTACTTAGCTTCTAGTCCTAAAAGACAACAAAACATCTGCAGAATCTTCATCATAGTGGGTCTGGATGTTTCCGGACTGATAATGTAGATAAGAAGTTCAAATGCATACAGTGTTTCCCGCTGGGCTGGCGGGCGACCGCCAGGAGGCCGCCCGCAAGCCCAGCGGGAAACCCCTTCCCACGAGGAAGCCGGCTCCGAATGGAGCCGGCGGAGTGGGAAGGGTGCGACGGGTGCAGTTGCACCCGTCGCGAATTTCAGTGTCTGCTGAGCAGACACTGAAATTCTTTGTGGGGCCCTCTTACGGGGGCCCCTGCAGTGCCCATGCCATTGGCATGGGGACTGCAGGGGCCCCCAGGGGCCCCACAACACCCCATACCGCCATCCTGTTCCTGGCGGCCGAACCGCCAGTAACAGGATGGCGGTATGGGGTGTCGGAATCCCCATGGCGGCGCAGCAAGCTGCGCTGCCATTGAGGATTCCTTTGGGCATCGGAAAACCGGCGGGAGACCGCCGGTTTTCCCTTTCTGACCGCGGCCAAACCGCCAGGGTAGGAATGACCCCCAATATGTTTTTAGTGTTGGTACCCTATGACCTCTTCTGAGGTCTTTAATAATGCAGACTAGTGGTTTGATTACCAGTGCAAATAGTAAGGGAGAGAGGGGGCATCCCTATTGCACCCCTCTCTCCAGTTTGAATGGTGGTGAAAGTGTCCCCCCTACTCTAATCCTAACCTGCAGTCCAGTGTATAGTGTGTGTCTATAAACAAAGAACTGCAAACAAAAATCCATTTATACTAAAAGTGAGGATAGATAGACCCATGGAACATTATCGAAGGCTTACTCTAAGTCGACAAATAATAATCTAAGTGGACTGTGTTCCCACTGGCCCAGGAATAGAGCATTAAAGGCCCAATGAATGTCACGTCTGGCCACTCTGTAGAACATAAAACCACTTTGGTCTGTATGAATGACAGTGTTTATGATTCTGGGTAGGTGGTTAACCAATATTTTCACTAGGATTTGTACCTTAGCATTAATTAAGGAAATTGGTCTGTAAGAATCTCTTCTCTCTGGAGGTGTTTCCAGTTTCAAGTGATTTACAGTATGGGTCTTGCCCAGACCCAAGGGGAATCTCCTCTCCACCATGGCACTTTCAAATAGATCTAGGGTTGCATCACAAAGGTGCTTAGACATTTGAAGAGTTCCATCAGGAAGCCATAAAAACCTATTTTTTTAAAGTTACCTTTCATTAATATTATAAAAAATTTGACTTCCCTATTGAACTGGAATTTTAATAATCTTAAAAATAGTGATTTAATTACTTGTTTAGCTGGCCCCATTTCTGAGATACAGTATTAGTATTTTAATCTGTACTCTGATTTTCAAGAAAGGGCAGCTATGCCTGCCCCAGTAAAAATACCTTTTAAGGCCCTGTCACTGTTGGGACATGGTAATATTAATATTCTCCTTGCCCCGCTTTTAAATACGTTGCACCCTGCCTCGTAGGCTACAAATCCTGCAAATGGTTCAATTAATAATCCCCGCCGACACTAGAAAAAACGTGACCCACGCCCTCGTCACGAGCCGCCTGGACTACGGCAACACCCTCTACACTGGGACCACCGCCAAGCTCCAAAAACGCATGCAACGTATTCAAAACGCCTTGGCCCGCCTCATCCTCGACGTACCCCGCAACAGCCACATCTCCGCACACCTGAGACACCTGCATTGGCTCCCAGTCAGCAAAAGGATCACCTTTCGACTTCTCACCCACGCACACAAAGCCCTCCACAACAAGGGACCGGAATACCTCAACCGACGCCTCAGCTTCTACGTCCCCACCCGCCTCCTCCGTTCCTCTGGCCTCGCACTCGCTACCGTCCCTCGCATCCGCCGCTCCACGGCGGGTGGGAGATCTTTCTCCTTCCTGGCGGCCAAGACCTGGAACTCCCTCCCCACCACCCTCAGGACCACCCAGGACCACTCCGCTTTCCTGAGACTCCTAAAAACCTGGCTTTTCGAGCAGCAGTAACCCCCCTCTTTCCCCTAGCGCCTTGAGACCCGCACGGGTGAGTAGCGCGCTTTATAAATGTTAATGATTTGATTTGATAAAAGGATGGCCCTTAGGGTAAAGAGTATTGACAGGTAAAGACAGATTGCAGTGCAGGTGTCACACTGCAGCAGTCAGGCTACACAGGGGAGGCCTGAAGCTGTGTTTGCACTGCCACTATAGTGGATGGCGCAATAGGCGCTGAAGACCACATGTGGTATTCAAATTCCAGGCCCTGGCAACCTTTTCTGCATCATATACTAGGGACTTACACGCAAGTAAATGTGCCAACAGAGAATGCGTCAATTTAACTGGGTTTAAAGGTAGAGCACATGCATTTTACTCCTGGTTAGCACTGGTAAAGTGCAGAGAGTTCTAAAGTCAGCAAAAATAATGTTCAGAAAAAGATGAGTAATCTGGAGTGATAACCAAAACAGAAGAATTTCTCAAAAGCAACATAAGAGAGGCAATCTCCGTTGAAATGACTTGGGACACATATGAAGCAACTTTATGAAGTGAAATCATTGCTCAAGATGCTAAGAAGAAGGCAAAAAGCTGCGGCAGTTAAGGAAACCCTACTAGAGAAAAGGCCTTGAAAAACAATACATTAAATTTGTTTTAAAGACCCACTTATACAGCGCTCCTAAAACTTCAAAATAAATTCAAATGAAGTGTATCATTTAGCATACCACATTCTACTCAGTATTAAATCTAAATATCATATCGGTGGCAACAGAGGAGGTGAACTCTTTGCCAATTATATCACAGCAAATACAGAGAAGAAAAAAAATAATTGCCTTTAAAAGCAAACGTGGTCTTCTGAACAGCAAAGACACAGAGGTAGCCAGGAGTTTTAAAGACCTGCAAGACTTTCAACCAATTCTCATAATTGCCAAATGTTTATGCTCACAGTGGAAATATTCTGACTACTCACTCCTTAAAGAAGAAATTTCAGTTGAATAAATTAAGATGTGCTACAAATATATGTAAAAACAAACCCTCCCTGTTCCAATATCATTCTGCCGACCAACTTTTTAATACCTCAGAAGTTCCAATCTCTCTGTGAATATTTCCCCACATACGCTGGTATATTATTTGGGTGTAGTCAATGTAGCATTCAAATATATATATACTTTTATACTTTTCTCAATGTTTGTTAGTCTCAAGTTGGAGAAGTAAATCTTTTCCTCCCAATTTATGCACTTTTCCCAATGTTTGTTGCACTGGAGTCAGAATGGTACATATAACCCTCCCCTTTCCCTGCAGAGTATGCACTTTTTCCATTGTTTGTTAAAGTCAAGTTAGAATAGTAAAATGTGACATCCCCAGCCTCAGTATAGGCACTTTCCCAAATGTTTGTTGGACTGCAGTTAGAATAGTAAATTTGAGACATCTCTCCTCATATATGCACTTTCCCCAATATAGTAACTCTGACTCCCAAATCCCCATAATGTTTGGTTGATGGGAGTTGAAATGGTAAATCTGACCTACCCACGCATGTATGTATTTTCCCCAATGTTTCTTATAGTGGAGTAAGGATATTAAATATGCCTCCCCCAGGTGTATGCCCGTTCCCAGATGTTTGCTTGAATGGAGTTAGAACAGTAACTCTGTTACCCACAATTTGAGCACATTCTTACACCCCTGACCCCTACTTCCCAATTTATTCACTTTCCTCAATGTTTCTTAGCCTGGACAAAAATTAGTATCTTGCCCCTCAAATATATGTACTTTTTCCAAGATCTGTAAGATTGGACTTAGAATAGTAAATAGGATTCCCCGCCCAACATGCATAGACCTTTCCCAGTGTTTGTAGGATTGCAGTTGCAACAGTGTATGTGAATTTTTTCTTATTTGTTTATATTTTAAGTTTTTTCTTATTAACATAAGGCCTCTTTTTACATAATTTTTTCTATAAAATATGTTGAGGATATTTAAATAAAACACAGTTTAAAAATATTTATGTTTCTTTTTGTCTGTTCTCATTTGAAATTGTTATATTATGTTATTATGTTTTGTTGTGTGTTTTAGTTTTTGAAAAACAGGGTTTGTAATATGTTTGTAAATGTATTTTTCATTGTTTAATACTTATTATATGCTTTCAAATGAAAAAAGAATAATTGTGCATGCTTGTATTATGTTTTATTATTTCATAGAAATTATTAATATCTTATTTTTCAATGAATGTATCACAATTACTTGTATATTTACATGTGCTAATGTATAATTTAAGATTAGAATTTGTGTATTGTTTCTAAATGTTTTTTTAACTAAATGCTAAAAAAATATTAATGTTAGTTCTAACATATTTGTTTGAATTAAGGGCCAGATGTACGTAGCTTTAGGTTTGTGGTTTCCTTATAGAAAATTTTTTCTATTCACTATTAGGAAATCGCAAACAGCTAAGTCGAACGGTGTGTTTTACACTGTTTGTGATTCCCAGTGGGCCGCAATTGACCTACCTCATTAATATTCATGACGTAGGTCACAATGTGCAACCCATAGGGAATCACTAAAACAGACGGGAATGGTGGCCCGCTGGGGACAGCAGACCACCATGTCTGTCTTTGTTTTCAAATAAAGCATTTTTTTTTTATTTTGACCATTTTCCTTGAAGGAAAATGGGATGCATTTCAAGAACAAAAACAAAAACGTTTTCCTTTCATTTTTAGGAGTAGGCAGTGGGACCACTGCGTGCCCTTAAAAATTGTTTTGGTGACCCCTTCCCGTTTGCAATCCCTTGGTGACCCCTTCTCGTTTGCGAATGGGTTGCCACCAAATTGAATTTGGTGGCAAAAAGCGAAGGTTTTGCAACCACATTTCAGTTGCAAAACATTCATACCACTGCGAGTCGCTATTAGGAAGGGATGGCCTTAACACTCCCCTTCGTAATACAGAATTGCTAACCCATTTTGCGATTTGGTTATAGGTTAATGAATAGCAAGATAGGGTTTGATTCATAGGAAAATGTTCTTTTTACGTTGCAAATGGCCAGAGTCGCAGAATTGGACCATTTGTGAGCTTAAAAAAACTTTGCACAGCTGGCCCCAAATGAATAAAAAGGTGTTATATTACTTCCTAATTTTGTATGCTTTTTAAAAATGTATTGTACTTTTAATTTTTTTTTTAATGTTTATTCTATTTTAATACATATACTTCCATATGCAATGCCTATTTACTGTGGTGGTCAGTAGACTTGAACATTACACTACATGTATCTGGTTGATATTTTGGTCCTTCAGATTTTTTCCACAAAAATGTAGTACAGCAATATTTTGGAGGTCGACATTCTGTTATACAACCTTCATTGCTTTATTCCCACCTTCATGTTGTGCTGATGTGTGCTTTCTCCAGTTATGACTTCCTAAGTGGTCATTTGCCACCAACAAAGTATTTGTTTTAGCTTTAAGAAAGAGACTCTGCATCCTGTAGTAGCCTACATTCCAATTCCCAAATTTCTCTTTTGAATTTAGTCTAAGTTTTAGGTAGGTCTCATCACCCTCCATATGTAGTTCCCATACATTTACCTCTGATAATGACCTTGAAAGCCTCTCATACTAGGCCTGCCAGTTCCACTGAATCTTTATTGGTCATAACAAAGTCCTTTACTACTTCACCTATATTAAGTAAATGTGGTGCACCTTGCAGTGCTTTTCATTTGTAATCTCCAAAGAGGGATCTCGAAGCTCCCCAGGATCCCAAGTGCCACGTGATTCTCAGTGGTACATGCTCTGAGATGGACCTACTGAGATACTCAGTCTTGTTAAATCCATGTTTTCAGGTTGTGATAGGGTGAAAGCAATGAATGGGTATTGTGTGTGCAGAGAGGGGGGATGAAAAACAAGTAGCCTTTAGCCTTTTCATAGTTTGTGCACCATAGTTCATTAATATTGACATTACTCAGGCCTTCTTTAAACTCTCCTTGATGATCCAAAACTTTTTCACACTTTATCTGCTCATCCAATGTTTTAGATTCTGTATGAGCAGGTCAGGTGAAGCACAATATTTAAAGAAAGCCTCTTTTTTGTATGGCAAGCAGTTTTGCTATGGATGAGAGGTCCCACGTGGATATACTTGGCAAACTGGGCAGGGGGAGGAAGCTTGAGGTGTGCATGCTCCTGCTACCTGGTTCAAGAGAACCTGATCATGGAGAGTGCTGTGCAGGAGAGAACAAATAATGCTGATCCTTTCCTTTATCCCATCTGTATGTCAACCTGGTGGACAGCAGCACACAAAACATCTGCAAACTCTTTAAGTCTTTACTTCCCTGATTAGCAGAGCAGATTGTTGAGTGGAAAAAAAAAACTTTTGTAAGCTGTCATGGTTTCTCAGTTGGTATGATAGTCCTTGAAGAAACATCAAAGGTGCAAGTTTGAGTACAGAAAAGTTGGAATTTCCCCACATGATTAAGGGGGTTATTCTAACTTTGGAGGAGGTGTTAATCCGTCCCAAAAGTGACGGAAAAGTGACGGATTTACCACCAGCCGTATTACGAGTCCATTATATCCTATGGAACTCGTAATACGGCTGGTGGTATATCCGTCACTTTACCGTCACTTTTGGGACGGATTAACACTCCTCCAAAGTTAGAATAACCCCCTAAGTGTCAAATAATGTTTTTTTATCATGCTACCACATTCTCAACACTGATAACAATAAATATGCTTTCTGGGCGAAACTCAATAACTGCCAGCAGGTTTAAATTGGTGAGTGGAAATGGTACAGATAAACTCCAATCAAAACAATTCTTGTTCCTTCAGACATTTTCCACATTTTCCTGAGCTATGATGGCTTATTTTAAATGCCTTTTACCGCCAGTGCAGTCATGGTTAAAATATGAGAAAAAAGTGCAAAGCTCAAGAACGTTTTCCTCATGTTTTCCCCATGAAACCTACATGTATAAGTATAAATAAGGCTGTAATTGTTTCAGATATTGCAGTGGAGGCCATTTGCAGTGATTTTGCAAATGCTCCAGAACAATCTGAAATCCTGTCCAAATTAAAATTGAACTCTTTCATCTACAAAATCCGAGGGTCTGTGTATGGAATAGGCAAATCTGAGAAATGCATGAGGAAAGTTTAATCATCTACATTCTGAGAATATGTCTTAACAAATATCACCACCATGCCCTATAATGAACCACTGTTTTCATGTGTCATCTCCTAGAGTTTGTTATAACTTGTCTGATCTTATGTAGAACTTAATTTGAAGCTTAATTTGACATGTCCCACATTGTAAAATGTGTCTCTTATAAGATTGCAATTTTAACATTTCTCAGTTATTGACAGGACCTAATTCTGTGTCTCTTGACCACACTATTCATTCCTGCACATTCTAGTATGTTAGATTGGAGTTACCTGTTGAATTCTAATTGTGACTATTAACTATACCAACACCTAATTTTTCACATCTCCATGTGAAAAACCAATGTCACTGCCATATGCAGACCACCTATTGCCTCCTTTTCGTACGGACGCAGTTAATTCCCCGACATGACTGCATTATTTTAGGAGCATTTGTGGTCTCAGCTACAATTTAACAGTGAAACATATTATGTGGACTTGCCATAAAGCAGCAACTGTGGACCATGCTTAATCTATCTGCTAGAGACTCTGTTTGAAAAGCCCATTTCCTTGTGACTTACACATAATCTCCTTAGTATGTATTGTTACATATCTAATGTATTTCACAACAGTCTTGCGATCCCAGTCTTTCAGCACCTTCTCTGGTTGATCAAAGAAACATCTTTTCCTTTGTACATTGATTTTCAACCTAGGCAATGGCAATAGCACATGGGCTACATGTTGCTCGGGTAGTATGTGTTTAATATCGCCAAAGGTGTTTTGCTTCTTCCATGTTCCCATGCCAAAGTTGGAGTAGAAGGACAGTCTGTTGCTATTGTACATGATTTCCTTTTGTTGTAGAGCCCTTGTGACAATCTTAACCTTGTCTTTAAATTGCTGCATGTGAATCATTATCATTCATGTGAGGCCATGGCGTGTGCCTCTGCGTGGTGGACTACTGTCCTCTGTCTATTTAAATACTACATAAGACCTCTTGGTCAACAATTACATGGGATGTAATTATGTCCTTTCTGGTAAACCTAGGAGTCTCACATTATTTATCCATGACCTGTCCTTTTATCATCCAGTTTCTTTGCTAATTATTGTTCTTCAGTTAAATCTCTTACAATATCGTTAGAAATATTGTCAGAATCGGATGTTTTCGGTTCCACATTTGTCGGTTTCTATCTGATCCTATCTAAATCTTGACATAGGAGGATGACATTATTGGTCACATTATCAATGTTTTCAGTGATTTGTTTATTGCCATCTATCATGAATAGTTTCAGCTCAGTTATGGATGGTCACTCAGCATTCATGGCTTCTCCCATTATCATCATTGCAGTTGCAGATGTGGTCTAAGCCATTGTCTTAGTGATCACTCGGGTGAAGAGATGCCTCGGTTACAGCATACATAGTTTTAATTTGTTCAAGTGACTCATTGATAAAAAACATTTTGGAAGCTTTGTGTCACAGTTTTTGTGTCATCACTCTAGGTTTTGCTGATCTCTCTTTTTCCATATTTAAAGTGTCAGCTTGTACAGAATATAAATTGAGGCTTCTTGATCGATAGGAATCATCACCCTCATTAGGTCCTCTTCAGTTCTAAGTCTCCATCTTAGTGGGATTTTCAGGTACACCACACCCAATTGAATCAGTTCCTTCCTCTAGGCCTACGTTTGTGGCACTGCTTGGGTCCTGTTCCTGCCCTATCTACAGCCTGGCCCTGTGTCCAAATCAGACGTGGCTGCTCCCCTGAACATTACAGGCCTCTGACCTTTTCTTCCACAGCCTTTGACTGTGTCCGACAGAGCTGCTGGTGACCTAAGGGTCTGGCTCTGATGCCAACCAGACAGGATCCTCCACTGCCTTCCCATCTCTAGGACAGCAATAAATACGTGAGCATAAATCTTGGTGTTTGGAAGACTCATCTGCACTCATTTTCAGATAGAGGTATTCAACAGGGGAAGGGACCAGAATTTTGAATGTCCCTATTTGCCTAATTACTTTGCAGTTTAGGGTGCCAGATCTTAGTAGCTCTCCTTCTTCAGTTTTCACCTCTGTTTTAATATTTGGCTACCTTACTTGTGTGTAGTTACTGAAAATGTTTTGATTTTTTATTTGTTGTTCATTTAGTGATCAATATTTTTCTGCAAATATCATATCATTAATGCATTGTTATAAAACATATTTACATTATGATGATCACGTTTTAGTCTTTTGGTGAAGAATTATATTTCTTAAAACATTCAGAACTCCAGTCTTAGACATAGTTTCTGGTCTTGTTGTGTGAGGTTAGAGTTTTCTCTATTTCCAATCTAAAATGATTATTATTGCGAGATGGTGGTTCACTATACCACATGGAGTATATTACATGTTAAACCTCATGACAATATTAGTGCATTCACTACATTTACAACCAAACAGTATATTCTAAGGTAAGTATGCATTTAATACTCATAGTTCCACTTATAGTTACTCACAAAGTGAGCACTGGTCACCTTAAGAATAATTATGATGTACATATCTTACAAAACAGTGGTATGTTGAAGCAGTGGATGCAATGTTTTTGAATGTCAATATTAATGACTTTGGCATAGTGTCATAGAGCTATTGCTTGCAAGCCTCCTTCTACTCCATTTACCATGCTAAGATGTTACTTTTTTCCTAGCTTCTAGATGCATTGTCACACACAATTGCAAAAGAAAAGCTGAGACTGAAAATCATCTCTCTGAGAGCAGGAAGCATAATCGCTGAATTTAAAGTGATTATAATGGATACGGATATCGCTGTGAATATTTCAAGAATGAGAGACTCTCTTTCATATCTCAACCAGAGCAAAACCTTTGTGATTGATCCTAGCAGCTCTTCATTGGAAGGTAAAAACCATGTAGTATAAGGTTGGAAGGAGCATTGTAAAACAGCACAAGTGTTATTGCCACATGATGAGTTAGTGCCATTAAATATGAGGCCAAAATGAACATCTTAGGCATATATCCTTACTAAATAAGAAGGGCAAATGAAATGAATCATGCTCTTGGCTCTTTCATAACGCTTTGTAAATTCTTAGGCAATTAACTTTGAAAGATCAACATAAATGGTACATACACAAACAGTTTGGGGAATGACAATAACAATGTAATATAAATGCCTGATTAAATTTATAGTGCCTTCTGTATCCATAGTGTATCTATAGTGTCACAGTTTCAACCGTGACAAAGGTCCCACTGGGACAGAAATGCGTTGTTTGGCTTCAAAATAAAATTGAGGACAGCACCGTGCTGGGAGTGCCGCTGTTTCTTTATTTTAAGGAGCATTTTGAGTTGATATATTATCACTAAAAAAAACAAAGGCTACAGGGACATTATAGTTAGTTATAGTAGGTTCTGAATTTACTTTCACAAAACCATGGCCCTCGCCATGCGTGTTTTTTTCTTCAATAATTCGACTTCTAATGTTTTATTGGTATTATAAAAATGTCATGAGTGCTGTCATTTCTAGGGTAATTAGCGGTGCATGGCGAGGGCACGAGTTATAGTAACCTTAGGCCGCAAGTTATAGTTACTTGAAATAACAAACCATAAAAGCTGAAATTCTCTGGTTTTGTTTGAATAAATTTAGAACCTAATCATAATGCCCCTGTAACCCTTGTTTTTTAAAAAGTGAATTTCTAAGTTTTTTTAAATTGTATTTCCTAACTATAATGTCCCTGTAACCTTTGTTTTTTCAGTAAATTTCTATGTTTTTTTTTTTACCAGTGATCAGGCCCTGCGGCCAACGCCCTATACCCACCTGACCCTGTGCTGTGCACAGCCTTTGGCTGTGTGCAGCGGGAGGTGGCCGCTGGACCTCTCTCTCTGGGCATGAGAATAGGTGTGAGAGGGTGTCTCTGGGTGCAAGAGTGGGTGTGAGAGTGTCTGTCTGGGTGTGAAAGTGGGTGTGAAAGGGTCTATGTGGATGTGAGAGTGGGTGAGAGAGAGTCTGTCTGGGTGTGAGAGTAGGTGTAAGAGGGTGTCTGGGTGTGACAGTGGGTGTGAGAGTGTCTCTGTGAGAGGGTGTGTGAATGTCTGTGTCGGTCTGTGAGTGTATGTGTAAGAGCCTAAGTAGGTCTGTAACTGGGTGGATGAGTGTCTGAGTGGGTCTGTGAGTGTGTACAGGAGTCTGTAAGTGGGTCTGCGAGTGGGTGCATAAGTCTCCGAGTGGGTCTGTGATTGGGTTTGTAACTCACTAAGTGGGTCTGTGAGTGGTTGTGTGAGTATCTGAGTGGATCTGTGAGTGGTGCATGAATCTCTGAGTGGGTGCATGAGTGTCTGAGTGTGTCTGTAAGTGGGTGTGTGAGTGTCTGTGTGGGTATGTGTTAGAAATGGGGTTTCTGGTTGGCTAGGGTATGCACCTCAGCCAGGCAGAACCCACCCACTCTAGTCAGTGGAAGGGAGTAACACGTCCAGGATAACCCCTGCTCACTCCCTTGGTAGCTTGGCACGAGCAGTCAGATGTCACCCGGAGGCAATGTGTAAAGCGTTTGCACAACATACGCAACACATGTGACGCACTATCCCCACCACAAAGGAAACACAGCACCAAATTATATGAAAATATACTGTATTGTACACAATGTAATTATTAGACCAAACATCACATATCAGTAGTATCCTGCTAACTTAGCAGTTGTCAGAACGATACACACTAGTTACTTTTCAAACTAGCAGTAGTCATATATAACACACAGGTTACTCAGTATTCTGCAACATAAGCAGTAGTCAGGAAACATGTTATTACGCCAAAGCACTTGTCATAAGAATATCATAAACGCCCATATTAGGAACATTATAAAAACATATGGGAAGTCAGAAAAACATATTAGCATGTTATGCCCATAAAAGGGACATTTGCATACACATATGAAGTCATCATAAACAGGTAGGCAATATATAAATCAGAAAAAGCCTCTAGCAAGAACTTAGGCCATATATATTTTCTGGTAGGGGTACCTGCTTTTCTGATGAGGCACCTCCAGTTCCAAGGAACGAAGAAGGGGCCCATGGCGCTCCTCTGTGCAACTCTGGGGTAGAGGGGGGCCAGTACGCACCCCCTGTGTTACTGATGGGCCCCTCCTAGGGCCCCTGATCGCTGGGGGACCCCCCGGGCCTTCCCTGGCCCTGCAACAAAGGGGGGCTTCAACAATGACCCCAAACAATGATCGGGGCCCGGCGGCGCGGGGAGCCTCCCATGAGGCTTCCACCCCGCCCGCCCTCCTCCGTGACCACAATTGCTGGAGCTTCACGTTCCTACAGCAGCGACTGGGGGGGGGAGAGGGTCCTCCTCTCCTCTTCCCCTGTGTCCTGCTCTCTGGATGAGGTCTCTCTCCCTCCTGGGGCCATTTTGACGCACTCGCCCGCACCCAATCTGGTGCGCAAGTGCTCCTGCTCTCAGCCACAGTGAATAGGCCTAAGTCTGGGCCTACTGGTGCCTCGGAGGCGCTCCTCTGAGCGAACACCGCCGCGGGGGCACCAAGTTACTTCTTTTGTATTTTCCTCGTGTCCCGGGGGCACCAAAAGCAGAATGTCTCTGACTCGCTTGGTTAATTAAGGAGCCCGGGTTGCAGCGGTGAAATGGGGCACAGCGACGTGCTTTTCAAAGCAGTAGGGCATCATATTAAGCCAGGGTCGTGGCGGTGAATTCTGGCAATGAGCGCTTTTAAAGCGCTAGCTTCGAAGGAGAAGCAAGGCAATCGTCATAAAGCGCTTTCCAAAGCGCTGGGGCAAAATAAAGCACTCCTCGTGCTGTAGGTGGATACAGGGGTCAGGGGCCACAGCACCCTGCCCCTGGAGAACGAAATCAAAGGAGCACAGTGCGGCAGAGCCCAGCAGCAGGCCAGCACAAGGTAAATGCAGGCAAGTGGCAGTTCCTTTTAGGTGACCCAGCAGGTCACAGGTCAGACCAGCAGCAGCAGTCCCTGGCGGTTCCTGGTGGTGAGTCCCTCCAGCCGCATTGTGTCAAGTTCCAAAATGTCTCCAAATTGTGGGGAAAACTCCCCTGTACTTATACTCAGTCTTTTCAGTGTTTTACAATGGTGGGGGAGAGGAGGTTCCAACCAGTTAGAGTTGGTTCTGGGAGTGCCCCCTCTCTCCTCCAGCACAGGCTCCAGACATCAGTTGGGGGTAAACAACCCTATTGTGTGAGGCCAAGGCACAGTCTTTACAAATGTAGGTGTGCCCTGCCTCTCCCTTCTTTCAGCCCAGGAAGACTATTCAGTATGCAGACGCATCTCTGTGACACCTCCACCCTCCCTGTGTACAGGCTTTCTGCAAAGTATGCACAAAGCCCCAACTGTCACCCTGACCAGAAGTGGATTGGAATCAAGCTTCAAAACACCAGAGTCATAAGCACAGAGAAATGCACACTTTCTAGAAGTGGCATTTTTGTAATAGTAATACCTAATACACCCACACCAGTGAGCAGCATTTATTATCACCATCACAACCATACCAAAGATGCCTACACTACCCCTCATAAATCAGACAATACCCCTTACACATAAGGCAGGGCATTTCTAATGCAATCCTATGAGAAGGCAGCACTCACAGCAGTGAGACACCAAGTTAGGCTGTTTGTCACTACCAGGACAGGCCACACTACCTGGCACATGCCCTGCCTTCTACATACATGGCACCCTGTGTAGTTCTCCTTGGGTAAATGTCCAGTGCGTATTCTACACTACAGCTGTGTAATGGAGCCCAAGGAAATGTCCCCAGTGACCTTATGTGTGTTTTGGCAACATGATTGTTCCTCATGCCTGTTTCTCTAGAATTATGTGATAAGATGAATTCTATACAAAGGCCAACAAGACTATAAAGACGGTAATCTCCACCAAACCAGGGTAGTTCCTCTTATCTACATGAAGCAAGTGCTTCATTGTTTTGTGGAGATGTTCTCATATTCCTCGGCATGAAGAATGCGCCATCAAAATTGGCAGGGAATGCACTGGGGGGACCCTTTGGAAAGCTGTCCATCATCCTGGCAAAAGGGTAAAAACATGCATAGTACTAAGGTGGATGCAGCGGGGCCAAGTGGGCGCAGCTTTCTGGTGATTTGCACATTTGCACAATCTTAGCAATGTAAAGGGAGACCCCTGGACTTTAGGGGACGGGGGCTGTGCACCCACCCAGCTGATTTTGGCTCCTAGGGACCCCACCTCCAGGGCCCACCACTAATAAATAGGGGAGGGGGCCATGTGGCCCCCAATACCCTGTCTGATTTGAGCCCATGGGACCCCATCACCTGGGGCCTACCTCCATTTAATTGGGAAGGGGGCCACATTGCCCTCCTCCTCAGGCTGATCTTGGCCTCCGGGTCCCCATCCCTCGGGCCTAGCCTTCATTAAACAGGGGGGCAGGCGACCCCCTCCCTGGGCCAATTTTGGCCCCAGGGATCCCATTACCTGGCCCAGCCATCTCTCCTGGGTGCCCTACAGGTACCCAGTGATCAATGGGACTGTGGGGGGAGCCTCATGGCCCCCACTGTCCCAGCCGGCCCCCCACCTCCTGCGGGAGCCAGCTTTGCTGTCACAGCTCCCTGTCTGTGAGAACAATAATTTCCTCAGTTTCCCTGCCTGCATGTCAGCGAGCAGGGCAACAGAGGAAACCGCCGCTGTCAGCAAGCGAGAGCTGTTTGACAGCTCTTGCTCGCTGGTAACGGACTTGTGTTTGCTCTGACTTGACGAGGGCTGTCAAAGCTTCTGCCAAGTCAGAGCAAACAGCTATGTCCTGAGTGTGGACACCCCGGGACATAGCAGGAGCCACCCCTGGGGGTGGGTGTCCCCAGGTCCATTATTGGCTCCACTAGCCATTAATGCCCCCCCCCCCTCCCCCTTTCAACATTTAAACAACCCTGGGGGTCCACAAAGGACCTTCCATCTTATTTTATTTCACCTCTGGGAGGTGACGCTCCCTGTGGCTGCAGGGGGGCCACACGCCCCCCTTATTTTGAAACAATTGCCTAAGGGAAGTGGCGGTCCCCGGGGCTGGTAATACAGTTTCAGCCCCAGGGAGGTAGAGGTCCAGAGGGCCTGAGGGAGGTCTGCTGGACCCCGCTTACTATAATTAAAAGATTTTGCCTGGCGAGGTGATGGGCTCCGGGACATAAATAAGCCTTTTTTTTCTTCATTATGGCCCCAAGTCCTGGCCCACCTAAAACAAGTGCAGGAGACCAATTTGCGACCCCATTGCAAATTTGCAGCAAAACTCTTTTTTTTTAAAAGTGCTTTTTTGCCCTGGAGGGGACCCTCTGAGACTCCAGGACCAGAGCAAAGGGGTCAGGATGTCAATACCCTGCCCCTTTTCTTTTTTGTTCTCTTTTTTCTGGGACTTGGTTAAAGCCAAGTCCCAAGATGGCTGCCAAGACTTCCTTGTTGAAGTGTTGTCAGCCAATCACATCTCAGCATGAGATCTGTAGAATTTGCAAAGCCTTCGTGCTTCTAGATATCTATATTTCTTTTTCTTTTAATGTCTCAAACACTACTGAAATGATTTACACCAAACAACAAAAGTGTAATCTGCATATCGAAAGCTACCTTTCTGCCAAATTTGGTGCAATGCCCTCCAGTGGTTTGGACTGTAGTCATGTTGGGAATTAGCATGGGAAATGCACTTTTATTGACCCTCTCTTTTTCTCGCCCCGCTTGATGGATCACCCCAAAACTTCCCATGCACAACAAGATTCTTTGGCACATTCTATTTGGAAAGTTTTAGTGCCAAAGATATAGGCAAGCCAACAACGCTTTTCAATAGAAACATGGTCTCAACCATAACTTCCTACTGCAAAAACGCTTTTTCAATGGAAACATGGTCCTAACTATAACTACCTACTGCAGAAATATATATATATAATTTCAGGAAGGGTTGTACCCAAGTTATAAATGTAAGGGATCTTGTATATATATATGTGGTGAGAGTCACTTAGACCAGGATAAATGAATGTTTTATTTGAAGAAAGGTACAGGGAATTACACAAAAATGTATAATAGGAGATATAATGAGGCACAATATGCTTATGATAACTGGTTTTATTGTTGAAGTATTATACATGTGAGGATATGATTGATGATTCTATGACAGTGAAGAAATCGACATACCAAATATGTATGCGGATTGCAAATTATTTTTTGCCAAATTAGTTTTTTTAATAATAAGTACTACGGATCCCAGAATGCCTCATTATGGGCACAAGTGGGACACTATAAATAGTAGACATAGAAAACGCACTCACTAACTGTGAGCAAGACTTCGGAGTTGAAACGAGTCGGTGGTGGTTTACCTGATGAAATAAGACTGAAATAAATTTGTAAAGTCACTTTCCTGGAGTGCAGCGTATTGTGAACTTTTTGTGGGAAAAAAAAAATATATATATGCACTTAAAATTCCAAAGGCTACATAGACATTATAGTTAGGCTCACATTTCAAACATACAAAACCATAGATATTCAGCAGTTATAGTTAGAGAAATTTCAAGTAATTATAACTCGTGCCCTAACGTAACTATAATCTGTGCCCTGGCCATGCCCTGTTTTCTCATCAATAATGTTAGTGCAAATGTTACTGTGATATTATAAATGATGTAATAGGAGATGTCATGAGTGCTGTAATATATGGGGTAATTAGCAGTGCATGGCGAGGGCGCGAGATATGGTTACCTTAGAGCAGGAGTTATAGTTACTTGAGATAACTATAACTATAACAGGTGAATTTGTATGGTTTTGTACATCTAAAATGTGAAGCTAACCATAACGTCCCTGTAACCTTTGTTTTGTAAGTGAATTTCTATTTTTGTTTTAAATTCTATTTCCTAACTATAACCTTCCTGTAACCTTTGTTTTTTTTCAGTGAATTTCTTTGTTTTTTTAACGTAATTTTCATGACTATATATCAATCCAACCACCACTGTGCATGGCGAAGGCCGTACATGTCTGGGGTTTGCTGCAGGGCCTGGCCTGTGGCTAGTCCCTGTGGCCAACCAGTATAACCACCCAACTCCGCAGTGAGCATGGCCTTTGGCTGTGCAAAGCTGGGGTTGGCCGCAGGGCCTGGCCTGCACCCAGTCCTTGTATCCAAACCATATAACCACCCCTCCCTAGGGCCAATCTCAGCCACAGGGACCCCATCACCCAGGACATGGCCATTTGATCCGGGTGCCCCCCAGGGCACCCAATGGCAGTGTTGAGTACCATGAGGGGAGCCTGAAGGCCCCTGCGGTCCAAACTGGCTTCCCGCCTCCTGCCAACATTGCTGTCACAGAGTGGGAGCTGCAATAGTAGCTCCCTCTATGTGACAGAAGTTTCCTCTGTGTCCCTGCCTACGTCTTTGCTCGCAGGTAGACAGAGGAAACCTCTACTCAGAGTGAGGGAGAGCTGTTCGACAGTTCTCCATTGCTGCAAGCAAGGTGTTTGGTGTGACTTTGCGACAGCTGTCAAAGCTGGGCCCCCGCACTCAATTTGCAAAGTTCCCCAGGGAGCTGCTGGCCCTCCCGCACTCAATTAGAAAAGTGCCGTTGGGAGGTGCCGGCCCCCCTGCACTGAATTTCCAAAGTGCCCCAGGGAGGTGGTGGTCCCCGGGGCTGCAAGCGGGCTGGGTGGCCCCCTTCACTCAATCTGCAAAGTACCCCGGGGAGATGGCAGTCCCCAGGGCTGTGTGGGGCAGCGCAGCACCCGCACTCTGTTTGCAAAGTGCCCTGGAGAGGTGGGGGTCCCTAGGGCTGCAGGGTGGGGGTGATGCAGCTCCCCACATTATAGTTAAAAAGTGCCCTGAGAAGGGGTTTGGGCCCCGGGGCTGAGGGGGCCCCCGCATTGTGTTGGTCTTTAGCCCTTGGGACATGTTAGTCCCTGGGAATGCGGGGGGCTGCATGCCCCCCCCACATAGAAATTGTGAATGCCCCCAGGACCTGCCCCACCCCTGGTCCCTTGTCTTTCTTCACTTTTTTTGTGGGACTCGACTCAAGCCAAGTCCAAAGATAGCTGCCAACACATCCTCGTTTAAAGTGTTGTGAGCCAATCAGAACCGTGCATTTCCCTGCACGAGCTCCTCATTATTTGTGAATACATTGTGAAGGATCCATGTCCCTAGATATACACTTTTTTCCCTTTAATATCTCAAAAACTACTTGTTGAATTTACACTAAATTAGCAAATACGTAATCTGTGTACCTAAAGCCATCTTTCTGCCACATTTGGTGTAATTCCGTCCAGTGGTTTGGGCTGAAGTCGTGACTAAAGTTCGTATGGGAAGTAACATGGGAAACAACCTTTTTGAACCCACCTTTTTCTCGGCCCCCACTTGACAGATCACCCTTTCTGTGTGCATCAAGAACCACAAGGGCACTAATTGTGGAAAATGTGGTGAAGATTAGTCAAATGGTGCCAAAGATATAGGCAAGTCAAAAAACTTTTTTTTCTACGGAAACATGGTCCTAACTATAACTACCTAGTGGCCACAGCCACAAGGTAATATACATATATATATATTCACAGAAAAAAAAGCTTACAGGGACTTTATAGTTAGGTTCTGAATTTACTTGTACAAATCCAAAGAAATTCAGCAGTTATAGTTAGAGTTCTTTCAAGTAACTATAACTCACGCCCTAAGATAACTATAACTCGCTCCCTCGCCATGCACAGTTGTCTCATCAATAATTTAATAGCAAATGTTTCAGTGAGAATGATGTCTGATATACTTAGAATCAGATATTTGTGTACATTTTGAAATAAAAAATGTATCTGTCATTTAAAAAATAAAGTTTTCTTACTTTACTATGAAAAAAAAAAGAGGGAAACAAGTCCAGCTGGCCACGAACCCTCAATGCTCACTGTGAAGGCCTGTGACCTTCACACTGAGCTATTGCTTTTCATTTTTAAATGTTTCTTTAGCCTTTTATGGGCTATATGGGACCGCGAGGGAGCCCATAAGGGCTCCTCGCAGTCCCTGCATATATATTTATCTATTTGTTTGCATTTATTTGATTTTTTTTTTAATGTCCTTTACGGGCTGTATGGCACCATGGGGGAAGCATTAATGCTTCCCTCACGGTGCCATTGCTTCTCCAAGCAAGGAGCTGCTTTAACAGCAGCTCCGTGCTTGCTGAAGCAAATCTTTCATCTCTGTCTCCTGCACATGTGCAGGGGACAGAGATGAAGGATCCTCTCTTTGACAGTGGAACCCGCTTTACAGATCCCTCTGTCAAACAGCAGACTGTTTGTTGTGTCTTGGGCTTGGCTGCAGCTTCAGAGACATAACAGGAGCGGGCCCTGGGGGACAAAGCAGGAGCAGGCCCTGGGGTTGGCGGTCCCTAGGGCCATATTTTTATTGTTGATCACGGGGCTGTGCGGAGGCTGTTCACCCCTGTTAGAAAATGGGTCTTTGGTTGACAGTCAGGTTACCCCCTGTTCAAGCAAGGACCCTCACTCTAGTCAGGGTAAAAGAGAATCACCCTCAGCTAACCCCTGCTTACCCCCTTGGTAGCTTGGCAGAGCAGTAGGCTTAACTTCAGAGCGCTAGGTGTAAAGTATTTGTACCAACACACACAGTAACTTAATGAAAAACACTACAAAATGACACAACACCAGTTTAGAAAAATAGGAAATATTTATCTAAACAAAACAAGACCAAAACGACAAAAATCCGACATACACAAGTCAAGTTATGAATTTTTAAAGATTAAACTCAAAAATAGAGTTTAGAAACAAAAATGCTTTGATGATATGTTAATACGGTGTCGTGACGGAGTGGTTCCCAACAAGCCGACACCAGCGGCGCCAGACCCCCAAGTACAGTACCTTTGGTGAAGAGTGAAAACAAGCCGATGCGCGAAGTCGGGGATTGCGGCGTCTGTGCGAAACATTGGAACCACGCACTTCGAGCGGCGTCGGTCACGACGTGGTGCGGCGACTTCCACGGACTCGTGGACTTCAGCGGGGCTGCTGCGGCGTCGGGCCTGCGAAGAGCGTCGCGTTCCAGCGAAGGTCACGGCGTCAGGTGCAGGCGACGTTACCGGATTCAGCAGCGGCGTCGGTCTGGAGTTCTCCGAAGTCGATTTCCTTGGATTCCACCAGCTTTCCTTTCAAGGGCCCAGGGACTGGATAGGGCACCACTTGTCAGATCAGGAGTCTCTCCAGAGACTCCAGGTGCTGGCAGAGAGAAGTCTTTGCTGTCCCTGAGACTTCAAACAACAGGAGGCAAGTTCTACATCAAGCCCTTGGAGATTTCTTCACAAGATGGAAGGCACACAAAGTCCAGTCTTTGCCCTCTTACTCTGGCAGAAGCAGCACTTCAGGAAAGCTCCACAAAGCACAGTCAAAGGCAGGGCAGCACTTCTTCCTCAGCTATCAGCTCTTCTCCAGGCAGAGGTTCCTCTTGGTTCCAGAAGTGTTTCTCAAGTCTGTAGATTTGGGTGCCCTTCTTATACCCATTTTAGTCTTTGAAGTCACCTTTCTTCAAAGGGGACTCACACCTACTTGTGAAATCCTGCCTTGCCCAGGCAAGGCATCTGAAACACATCAGGGGGTCGGAGCCGGCATTGTCAGAGGCAGGCACAGTCCTTTCAGATGAGAGTGACCACTCCACCCCTCCCTTCTAGCAGAGATGGCTAATCAGGAAATGCAGGTTACACCCCAGCTCCCTTTGTGTCACTGTCTGGTGTGAGGTGAAAAACAACCCAACTGTCAAACTGACCCAGACAGGGAATCCACAAACACGGCAGAGTCACAGAATGGTTTAAGCAAGAAAATGCTCACTTTCTAAAAGTGTCATTTTCAAACGCACAATCTTAAAATCAACTTTACTAAAAGATGTATTTTTTAATTGTGAGTTCAGGGACCCCAAACCCCACATGTCCATCTACTCTCTAGGGGAATCTACACTTTAATCATATTTAAAGGTAGCCCCCATATTATCCTATGAGAGAGACGGCCTTGCAACAGTGAAAAACGAAATTGGCAGTATTTGACTGTCAGGACATATAAACCACATTACTATATGTCCTACCTTATCCATACACTGCACCCTGCCCTTGGGGCTACCTAGGGCCTACCTTAGGGGTGCCTTACATGTAAGAAAAGGGAAGGTTTAGGCCTGGCAAGTGGGTACACTTGCCAAGTCGAATTTACAGTGTAAAAATACACTTACAGACACTGCAGTGGCAGGTCGGAGACATGATTACAGAGCTACTTATGTGGGTAGCACAACCAGTGCTGCAGGCCCACTAGTAGCATTTGATTTACAGGCCCTGGCACCTCTAGTGCACCTTACTAGGGACTTACTAGTAAATCAAATATGCCAATCATGGAGAAACCAATTACATACAATTTACACGGAGAGCATATGCACTTTAGCACTGGTTAGCAGTGGTAAAGTGCTCAGAGTTGAAAAGCCAACAGCAACAGGTCAGAAAAAATAGGAGGCAGGAGGCAAAAAAGACTGGGGATGACCCTGCATAAGCAAAAGTCCAACAACCCCCCACACCAGATTTACACATTGCCTCAGGGAGATGGTGGTCCCCCGTGCTGCAGGGGGGCCTCATGGCACCCCTGGGTTTATTATAATTAAAGCACCTGGAAGGTTGGGGGTCCAGGGGCTGTGAGGGGAGCCAACAGGCTTCCCCAAAGTACTTAAACCGAGTCCCAAGATAGCTGCCAACACTTCCTCGTTTGAATTGTTGAGAGCCAGTCAGAGCTGTGCATTTCCCTGCACCAGCTCGTCTTTGTTCGCGAGTACTTCATGACCAGAGATATACAAATTTGAATTTACCTTAATTTCTCAAGAACTACTGAATGGATTTACTCCATATAAGTGAAAGCTTAATCTGCGTACTGAAAGCTAGCTTTCTGTCAAATTTGGTTCAATTCTGTCCAGTGCTTCAGGCTGCAGATGTGTCCAAAGGTCCTCTGGTAATTAACACGGCAAATGCAACGTTTTTGACCCCACCTTTTGCAACACTTTTTTTGGAAAGATTTGTGAAGATTTGTCAAAAGTGCCAAAGATATATGCAAGTCAAAGAACGCTTTTTCTATGGAAACATGGTCCTTACTATAACTGCCACTATATGTATATGTGTGTGTGTGTGTGTGTGCATGTGTGTACATATATATACTTATCTTAACTATATGTACCATGTGTGGTAAAGGCATCCACATAGTAAAGGATGTTGCTCTATCTAGATGCATCACTTTATGTTGTCTTCACAGCCAACGATTGTACTTACAGACAGGGAGGAAGGTGGTAGTTTTGGTTCCCACTTTCAAACTGTTAGAACAGTTCTTTTTCCTATGTTGTTGTATACATATACATCTTTAACTTATCCTGTATTACAAATGTATCAAACCACCCTTTCTGTCCTCTTCATTTCACTAACTTCCCCTTTCCTTTCAAATTTGTCAATTAAATCCTAATTCTAGTTAGAATAATAATTACACAAAAGCAAATAAAAAACATGGTGCATTTACATTAACTCTGTGTATATACATTTTATATTTACTCAAAACTGCATGAATTACTAACCAGATATTTTGCTTGTTCCATCACCTGGGATCTTTTCCTCAACATGAGATGAAGTTTAAATGTTACTAAAGGATGTTTAGGAAATAGTTACCAGGATGAAATCAATGTATTAGATTTTTTATGCTTTATATTTGTTTGACAAGGCATACCATTTCGTCAAAATGTGTTTCAAAGCACTCTATTTATCAAAATATATTGTTTTACCTGCACTAAAACATAGATGTCTTAAAATGATCTGACAAAAATGAAAAAAACATTCTTCTTTTCAATACCCAGGGAATAAGTGTGATTAAAATGGGAACAAATTTAGTTGTGGTCCCAATCTACTTATTTTAGAGACAATTAAATTACGGATTAATTACCTTCCAACTGTGTTTTGGTCAGTTCATAAAACACAGGCTGTTTTCCTTTTGGTTATTGAATTCTATTGTTTCTGATACTTGCTTACCTCATGTAAAATGTATAGAGTTTGTAAATAATTTGTCTGCCACAGAACTAATACGGAGAAGGCATCTAAGGCATATATTACTGGAAGGAAGCAAAATAAAAGGTAAATCACACACCAACAAACACTTTTTGAGATACAACTCTGGTTCCTAGAACGGGTTTCATCCTCTGTGTTGACACATCTGCTTTTTAAGTCATAAAAATGCATTTTGTGTTGACAAACCGCTATTGGTTTGTGTTCTGTGAGAAAGCCTATTTTTTGCAGTTTTCTATAGCGCAAACTGGAGTGCTTTACATGAGCACATACTACATTACACAAGGTCAGATTCATCTTTTTTTCTTTAGCCATGGGACGATTAAGTGATGCGTCCAGAATTCCACAGGGTGTGGTGCCATATTGACTAGGGGAGCAAGCTGCTACTTCCTCTGGGTCTCCCTTTATATTTACTTGTATAATGGCAGATCCCTTTTCAAGTTAATTAAGGTCCTGAGACCACCCTAACTTATCTTCCTGCAAAGGGAAGTAAACACCTCCCCACACACATCCCATTGTCTCTGCTGTGGGAGCAGTTTTCTCACCTCTGTCACACCTTATTTAGGCCACGGCCAGCAGAGTAGTTGCTGGGGAGTTAAAGCAACTTAGCTTCCATTTGTTTCGGACGGGAAGAAGTTGCTTCCTAAACGCTGCTTTTTCTAATTATTTATTAAAAATCACCACTTCAATAAATTGGGCTTTCAATATGTATCAAAAATAGTGTTTGAATTGAGGGTTATTTTGCCAGGCTGGGCTGCAGGATTATACGGCAGAAGCCAATTGTTCACTGCCACTGGAGTGGGTAGCACAATAGCTGCTGCAGTTTGGAGGCGGGACTTAACATTTCAAGCAAGGAGCGTCTTCTGCACCTTATACTATGACAATGTAGGAAAGTTAAATAAGTCATATAGAGGTAAGCCAATTTAACTATGTTTAAAGTGGGAGCGCAGGCAATTTGTTCTTGTTTAGAATGAGTAATAGTGCAAGTTGTAAGTATGGCAAAAGTAGGGTCCACAAAAAGGTGAAAAATCTGTTATCTACCTCAGTGGTACTCATTTTATCAACCTCAGAAGGATAAAATGCTGAATGGACTCAGATTTAAACCAGATGTAGGATGTCAAACACAGATCCTTGGATTGGATGCATAAATCCACTGGGCCACTAGATCTGGTTGTAATTATTTACATATTCATATTCACAGCCATATAAGCCTATACAGTAGTCGCAAGTCTAGTCTGCAGAATGTGTGCAAATGTAGTTTATGCATTCACACTGGTGCACTTTTACATCATTAATTTATTTTAAATTTTTACTTTTGCATTTATATAGCAAAGCTCTGCTATCGACCAGTTTTCAGTGTTAACAATTGAATTGAAATCACAGATCTCTCAAACTTAAATCAATAAAAAAAGTATAATGTGAGGACGCAAAGTAGAGATCAAGGAGAGACAAGAAAGATGGATATTAGAGTAGGCAGTGGTGATTTAAAAGAGCTGCAGTAGGGTGGGAGGAAAGAGGTCAAGCAAGATGCGTCAGGATGAAATATAGACTAAAAGACATTGAGTGTAGAACAATTTAGTGTTTTTGCAAAGGAGTTGTTTTGTGTCCAAAACTTTATTCCTATATTATCATTTACTTGAGTGAACCTAACTTGTCCAGTGGGCTGCAGCACTCATTTTGCTTAGAAATTCATATAAATGATGTATTTGGCACAGAAAAGCTTTTTTAGTTATGATGCATGCAGGACATTGGGTTACTGGTGGAGGGGGTGAAACACTGGACAAGCAGTAGCCACAAATCTTGCCAGGGTGAAGTCACAACCAAACCCCAAACTAAAGTGTGCTTACCCTCTGGTAGCCTGGCACAAAGCAGTCCGCCTTAACTTAGAGGCAATGTGTAAAGCATCTATGCAGCATTTCAAACAGCAATAAAGTAAAAACGCAACACAAGAAAAATTCCACACCTATTTAGAATAAATAGAGTAATGTTTAATAAACTATTTGAGACCAAACTAACGCAGATCCAACCAGTAGAACCAGAGATACATAATTTTAAACATTTCAGGTAAATATAGCTCCTAAAATCACAAAGCACTGTTCTTGAGGGTACAAACAACTAGTATAAAACCCTCTTTCAGTGTGCTGGGCAGACCCTTTGTGATATGCAAGTGTGGAAGGTGACAGCTCCCCCTTCATCCTGACAGAAATGGCCATTCTTGACAACAACTATCCCCCCAGTGCCTCACAGTCTGGGAGGAATACACTGAGGCCAAACTACATTTCGACCAAACAAAATAATTCATCTGCCAAGCCTAAACCTTCCTATTTAATACATGTAAGTATCCCAGGGTTGGCCTTGAAAAGCCCGTAGGACATGGTGCAGTGTATTTAAAAAGTCAAACATGTACTTTTAAATTTTACATGTCTTGGTAGTGAAACAATCCTAAGTTCGTTTTCCCTACTTCAAGGCCTAGCACCTTCATTGGAAAAAATTGCGTTACCATTTATTAAGTGATAATGTTTGATTGGGAGTAGGTAAGAATGTAGAGTTTGGTTGTTAAAGAATTGTAATTTAAAACCCTCTGTATTGGTAACTCATGTTTTAAGTAACAGTTCTAAAAATGTCATTTTTTGAAAGTTGGCATTTTCTTGACCTATCCATTTGATGCCTGTATCCTGTGCCACATTACTTGGTGTAGCTCACAGTTGGCCTTTGTATTCACACCCAGACCATAATTCAAAGGGTGTTGGCAGGATGGCAACTCTAGCTGGATGAGGGTGTGGAATTTTAACCTATCACACTTGCTCTTCAAAGGTGCTGCCTCAGCACACTTGCAAAGAGTTTCACACTAGCCTGTTGTGACCCCCAACAATGTGGGGACAGAGCGGGGGAGGGGGTTATTCCAGCCACATCAGAGAGGTGAAAACTCCTGCAGCTTCTCCCACTTCAAAAGCTAGCACCAGGTATAGATTTTGAACACTCAGACCTAACTCTTCAGATCACTCCTGGATGTGTGGAAGACTCAGAAGAAGGACTGCTCTGTTGCTCTGCTATTGGAAGGATTGCCCTGCTGTCCTGGTGCAAGAATACTGACATGCTGCCTTGCTGGCTGAAGAAGGAACACTGGAGCTACATGAACACAACAAGCTCCAGAGACCTGGCGTGCATCTGCCCAGCTGATCCACTGGACCTGGCATTACCCTCCTGCTGGCCTCTGCTGAAGAGAGAGACCTGATCCCCAAAAGGTGCCCCTTAGATCCAGGACCCTCGATTGGCATCAGACTGAACTCCTCCTGGCCCAGCTGTGGCTTTCCTTAGAACTGCCGCAGGCGACGCAACTCCATGCAGTGCAATGCAGCACCTCGCAGCTTCTGATCAGACTCGACACAGCATGATGCAGCCCTTATAGCTCCTGCTCAGAACCAGTGCAGCATGATGCAGCTTTATCGTGGCTGGCTTGAAATTGTGAGTTTGTCCTGGTACAGTGGGATAACCAGTCCAGATAGCCACTTTATAACTGTTTTAGTGCTGCATAAATACTTTACACATTGCCTCTAAATGAAGGCTTACTGCTTTTATGCCAAGATAACAGAGGGTTTAGCACAGGTTACGTTAGTGGCTTTTTGTGGTTCACCCTGACAAAGATAGGATTGTGACTATTGCTTGTGTATGGATTTAGCCCCATCAACGAACAGTCCAATTTCTGACAATCATATTCAGCCAGAAATATTTTTTTATTTTATAAAGCATTTGATTTTATGACTCAAAATTTCACTGACCCATTTTTAGGGTCGAGTCTGGGTCGCATGCACTTGCGCATGCGTTTCACGTGCAAGACGCTCTAGGAGTTAGAAAAGGGCTCAGAGCCCCATCCATGTCACGTCAGTGTCTTTCATTGGTTTGTGGGCTTGCCTGTTAAAATCTGCTTGCTTTCATTAGGGGAAGGCATGCATACATCATGCCTTTTCCGGTGGTTAGCCCTCCTCGAGTGCAGCGACCAAGTACTGAAAACATGTGAGGCTCACTGTTTCCCATCAGATTTGTGGACTACTTTTTATCTTTTGTTCGCAGCGCGATCTCACTTGGCAGAAGTCGAGCGTTTTGCATAACATCGACCCTGTTACAAAGTGAATTGCACTTTTGCCGGTTACGTAGATAATTGCACTTTTGCTGATAGGTTTCAGTACGAGTGAACTGCAGCAGCGCGATCGCGCTGTTTTTTTCCATTGAATGTGGCAAAAAAAATCCAGTTGGGAGTTTACAACTGCTAATAGCTGTAATTCGGAGAAATACGAGACCCTATTGCATTGCAAATGTTTGTTTATGTTTGATATAGGTAAAAACCTCTTGTGAAAAATACATAGAGTCTGTGAGTTTTGAATCAGCTCCCTTTGCCATTGTATGATTGGGTCAGCCCAGTTCAGCCGTTGCCTAATTAATGCACAAACCACATTTTTTGTTCAGCCCACTAGACTACTGAAGAGTTAGAGATTTTACAGCTGTGATTGGTAAAATAGAAGTCAATGTCGGGATTGACATTCATGAGCCACTGATCAGCCACTGTAGGAGAATGCGTCATTTGATGTTGTACTTGTTGCCTTTGATGTGTGGAGGATGCCGCTGAATGCTGCAGACAGGAATTGGTGGTTAGGGTGTTTATTTTGCAGTAGGGGCTGGAAAGACGCATACATATGTACATACATATAAATATGTCTGTGTGTATATATCTATATCTATATATATCTGTTTTATATATACATAATCTATATCTATATATATATATATATATGTGTGTGTGTATAAATATATATATATATATATATGTGTATATTTATATATAAATTGATACCTTATTGACCTCAACCACTAAACCCTACCCACCCAAAAAACAAAAAATACCCTTGTCACCCAAGTAACCCTATCAACCCTAAACATACCCTTGCCACCCAAATACCCTTACCCACCCTAATCTCTAAAAATACGCTTGCCCCCAAATACCCCTATCCACCATGACCCCTAACAAAATACCCTTGTCACCCAAATACCCTTACCCACCCTAAACCCTAAAAATACCCTTGCTACCCAAATACCCTTACCCACCCTAAACCCTAAAAAAACTATTTCACCCAAATACCCACACCCACCATAAACCCTAAAAATACCCTTGCCATCCTATTACCATGACCGACCCTAAAACTTAAAAGTGCCCCTGCAACCCAAATACTCTTACCCACTCTAAACCCTAAAAATTCGCTTGCCATCCTAATACCATGACCGACCCAAAAACTTAAAAGTGCCCCTGCAACCTAAATAGCCTTACTCACCCTAAACCCTAAAAATGCCCTGACCACAACAACATTATTACCCACCCTAAACCCTAAAAAAAACCTTGCCACCCTAATCCCATTACCCACCCTAAACCCTAAAAACACTCTTGCTACTCTAATACCATAGCACACCTTAAACACCCTTCGATCTAATCCCCTCACCCACTTCTAAACCTTAAATACCTTAACACCCTTGCCCTAAAGTATGCAAATATCATGCAATTAGCTGTGAAATATTTATATTTTCATTGTAAACAAATGCATGTTAAATCATGTCCATGGTAAAATTGTGCGTGGTTATGGTATGTGTGGTAAAGGAATATGCATTGTAATGGATGCATGGTAACTGTGTTATCTGGTAATGGCCTTGTTGTAAAGGCTGTTTCTCATTGGCAATAACTATTCCAAGGGTCTTCACATGTGTTGTGAAGAGGGGTATGCATCTGAATTTGGTAGGCCACCAGGTGAAGTTCAAGATGAAATATTTTTGCTGAAGATTACTTCTTCATCTTTGTTTAACTTGAGGCAGTTGGGTTTCATCCATCTGGAGACTTTGGTCATGCAGGTAGAGAAATTATCCAGGTATTTGGTGTCTTGTCGGGGGGGAGTATGAACTGAGTGTCATGAGTGTAGGATATGATGTTTTGAGTGGGGCTGACTGAGGATCCTTGTGGAACTCTGCTAAGAGTTTGATGATGTCTGAGGTGAAGGGGATTAGACTGAACAACTGGGTGCGGCCTGCGGGGAAGGAGCAAATCCAGAGAAGTTTGGGTCCATAAATACTGGCTTTGTGCAGTTGTGAAATAAGGATGTAGTGTGAGGTGGTGCTGAAGGCTACAGAAAGGTCCAGCAATGTGGGGGCTGCAGTATCAGTTCTGCTCATTATCATCCAAATGTCATCCATGGCTGCGATCAGGATGGGCTCAGCACTTTAGATGGGTCTGATTCCAGATTGCTTAGTTTTGAGGAGGCGGTTTTTGTTGAGATGGGTAGCTAGTCATTTGTTTATCATCTTTCTTTGGCTTTTGGAAAAATTCCCCAGGCATCAAACTGGCTCTGAAAATGTTAAAACCTGCACACTGGTATCATGCAGCTCCACGCTAATCTTTTTCTGCCTCCTGAACTGACAAGCGGAGCAGCTTTAAAGCACTACCCATGCATACTGATATCAGATCCTTTCTTTCTGTGCCATCAGACTTTGATCTGAAGCTACTCCTCCATCCTTTGAGGAGATTTTTTATTCAATATGTTCTTCTTTTCAAGTGTGCAAGGGAAACATGTCACCTTCCAAAACAGCAGAGTTTAACACTTATGAGGACTGTTGCAAGCAGGTGTCTGTGACAGACCCCCACAAGGTATGTATGCCTGTGGTACTTTTCATTGGTGCACGACCCAGGATTTGTGACAACTGTGCCTAGATAAACACGAAGGCCATACAGGACTGCGAGGTGAAATTCTACATTGCCAAACATCAAAGGATTCAGAGCTGTAACTGGTTGAAGTAGAAAGGAACTTCCAATTCCCACTACTGAAGTTGTTCCCATAACAGATCTTCGTGTTATGGCTGAAGTCTTTGGGTCAGTCAAATAAAAGCACAAGACGTCCAAGCAGGGATCTGCCCCTTCCTACCAATCTCACACTTCAAAGAGGGTGCCAGGATGTCAACTAGGCCTTTGCAGAACTTCAATTATGCCGGAGTAAATGGAGTCATTCCGGTTATTCTGTGTTAATCTTTTATGCAGAATTAACAATAATCCAACTTAAGAGTACATTTAGCTATATACAGAAAGAGTCAAATAAGCATGCGATAAAATAAAACGAGGTAAAAGCTAAAAAATGAAACACATTTGAGTTTAAAACGTTTGTGACATACAACAGGAAAACAAAGAGACCCATTTAAGACAGCATACCATGTTTACTTCAAATTGTGGGGCCTGTGCCAATATGAATGCCCACCTTGGATCACAGACTGATGCCAAAATGACTGATGAAAGACGTATTTATTCTGAGGGTGAATCATGGCTGGGGGTGAGAGCAGGGTGAGCTTTTTTGGACTTCTTTCATTTTAAATATATCCACCTTGTCAGATTATACATCTCTGCCATCTAGTGGCAACATACTGTATGAGCCACGTTATACTCAAACGGTTTTACAGTATCGAAAATAGAGCAAACCTCCTTTAACAATTTTTACTGAGCACTCTGGCACTACAGAAGGACTAGTTTGACAGGTCAGTGTGCTGGCTAGTTTTTGGAATGTTAATGGGCCTGTTTAATGGTCTGGTGGGCCGAGTTTCACTGTTGATTTCCCTAATTTTATCACACAATGAATATCTAGACAGAGTATATTTACAAGATCAAAACTGCCCTGATTTGCAAATTTTGGCAAATGTTGGGCACTTTTTGGCTGATTCGCTAATGGAGTTCACTTTTGTTTTGGTACCGGGGACTATTTGCAGTCCTAGTTCAACCCTGACTGTGTAGGCATTGAAAGAGGTTACCAGGGAAGACAAGGATATTAAATGCACATAGCACAAAATACATAATCTTTCTGATGGATACATTTAACTATAGATTCCTCACCTTGTAGGTGTATTTCTCAGGCATCAAACTGCATCGGAAACGTAAAAGCAGTACTTCTAAGCACCAGTAGGTGGCATTGCACAGCTCTGCGCTAACCTTGTTCCTCTCTGAAATTGAGCGCGGCTGCATATAAGCACCACCTATGTGTGCTGATGTTAGTTCAATTTTTTATGCATCTTCAGACATGGATCCAAAGCTACATCTCCATCTTTTGATGAGATATTTTATTCAAACTTGTGTTTGTTTCCAGTGCGCAAGGGAAATATGTCATCTACCTAAACAACATAGTATAACACTTACAGAGACTGTTGCAAACATATGTCTGTGACAAACCCCTACAAGGTATCTGTTGTGTTTTAAAATGTGCTTTTGTAATTCGTTGTTGGGGTGGGCAGTGTACCTTTATGGAATGCTGGGTGCGTGGAGTTCTGATGACTTCATAGGCTCCCCAATCAGTTGCTGTACTTGGAGCTGTGAGGACGTTGGTGTTGATGTGGAAATAAACTTTGTGTTCAGGAATATTCCTTCTCTGTTTTTCCCTTCTTTTGGATACAACATAAATTGGCGACGAGCTTCTATCAACACCATCCGGACCCACGTAACTGTTATGATATTCATTTCTTGTCCTCACACTCGTTAATCAATTTTGAAGCAGATTACAATCTGTTTGTGTTCCTCATCCTTCTTCGTTCAGGTATTTTGTTAAGGGCCCTTGCCTGCTTGCGCCGGCAAAGTCCTCTGGTTTCAGTTCCTGTTGCCTAGTTACGCCTGATCAACAAACATTCTACTCAGAGGAACCGGGTTAACTCTTCTTTGTTGCTGTAGTTAATGCGACATTGGGTTAAGACATCAAGAATATTTTCTTTACAGAGATTGAAATCTACATATTTTTAAACAACGTGGAGCAAATTCTGGTTCCTGTAGTTTATGTTCCGGGGACGTTCTAGGTTTTGGTTTACAAACAGTGATATATAAATCCGCAAACCGATAGAGGAATTCTGTGTGCCTCTACTGTGTCTATTCACATAAACAAAGAAAACCTGTGCTGGACTTTCTGCACCAGAAAATAAGAATCCACTATCACGCGGACAGGTGCACAGTAATTCGCGCACTCTTCATTTTAAGTGCACCTTGTGGATTTGTACATATTCTGGTATTTATTTCACTGTTGCTATTGAAGGGAGGATATTTCTACGCAATTGCAGATCTTTTCAGTGATTCGCCCACTTCTATTCTGATTGCGAGAAAATAAGAATCCACTATCACGCGGGCAGGTGCACAGTAATTCGCGCACTCTTCATTTTAAGTGCACCTTGCGGATTCGTACATATTCTGGTATTTATTTTACTGTTGCTATTGAATGGAAGATATTTCTACGCAATTGCGGATCTTTTCAGTGATTCGCACACTTCTATTCTGACTGCGAGAAAATAAGAATCCACTATCACGCGGGCAGGTGCACAGTAATTCGCGCACTCTTCATTTTAAGTGCACCTTGCGGATTCGTACATATTCTGGTATTTATTTTACTGTTGCTATTGAATGGAAGATATTTCTACGCAATTGCGGATCTTTTCGTGATTCGCACACTTCTATTCTGGCTGCAAATTTACAGTGAAAGTACAAATTGTATGGACATGTGGACTTAAAATGTTATGCGCACAGTGATTCGCACATTCATCTGCTTTTCTGGATCTGCAGACCTGTGAATCTGTTTGCAATATTTCACGCACGTATCACGACTACTTTACATTGAAGGCGATTGCAGATTTGTACAGTGATTCGCACACTTATTCAATTTTTATCTTTAGTGGTGTCTTATTAGTCATATACAGGTTCATACAGTGTCTTTTCCTCGGTATGCAAACAGCAAATTTGCCACTGGCATTTTTGCCTGAACCCGGTATTCCCACGATAAAATGGCAACACTGGTTCAAGTCTTTTGAAAGTTACTTAGTGGCGATAGATGGGGTAAATTTTTCTGCGGTTCGAAAGAAGGCGATTTTGTATAATTGCCTTGGTACAGAAGGTCAGAGAATTTTTGATCATCAACCCCAAGTGCAACCTTCATCCAGTGATGGTTGGGATGTTTTTGACTGAAGCTGTAAAGAGGTTAGAAAATCATTTTAAGGATGACCTTAGTATAATAGTTGAAAGACACACATATTTTTTACTCGAAAACAATTCCAACACGAATCAATTGATAATTTTGTAGCTGAGCTTAGGGTATTAGCAGCCACTTGTGAATTTTTAGGACCCCTCGATCAGTACCTAAGAGATCAGTTAGTGGTGAATTGTTCTGATTCTAGAATCCAAGAAAAAAAATTATGTTGTAGAAATCCAACTTTGTGTGAAACACTAGAAATTGCTAGAGGCATCGAGCGTTCAGTAACAGCTTCCAGAGAGTTAAGCAAAATGAAAGTAAGTCAGGCAGAACATGTGAACATAGTTTTACAGAAGTCTAAGACAGTTATGTCGGGCACTCCAGATTTAAAAACAAATAATGCTAAAAGTTCACTATGCTTTAGATGTGGTTCTAAGTCACATGTTGCCAATTCCTCAAATTGTCCTGCACTGGGGAAAGTGTGCATAAAATGCAGGAAGTCTGGTCATTTTGCTCGTGTATGCAAGCAATCGCAAAAAGTAATGTTAGTTGAGCATCAGCAAGCCATTGACAAGCTGACAGATGGAGGGGAGGTGGACTTTTCAAAAAGATGTGTTTTGATTGTTGATGATATTAATTCTGATTGCAAATTTTCTAAGGATTCAGTATGTGAAGTTAAAATTGGGGAAGTCAAGCTAAGTGTCACTGTGGATTCAGGCTCACCTATATCAATTGTATCTAATACAAATTATCATTCACATTGGAGTAACCTTCCCTTGTCAGCTCCTGACATAAAAACAGTAGCTTTTGATGGTCAAGAAATTGACATGATGGGGTATTTCTTAGAAAGGATTTGTTATCAGCAGAAGACTATTAGTACAAAAATATATGTAGCCAAGAGAGGGTACAATATTCTGGGGTGGAAAGATCAAGGACAATTTGGGATGGTTCTGAGACCGGGTACTGAACGACCTATCACCCTGATTGAGAAAGTGGACATAAAACTTGATACTCTTAAAGATGTCCTAGACAAGCATACTGTGATTTTCAGGGATAAGCTAGGCTCTGTAAAAGGTAATGAGCATAAAATAATTCTCAAACCTGATGCGATACCTGTGGTACACAAGGTGCGTAATGTGCCCTTGAGCATCAGAGGGAAGTTAAAGGAGCACCTACATGAGCTATGTGCTGATGGAGTCATTGAATCGACTAATTTGTCTCAATGGGTTTCTCCGATTGTGGTTGCAGTTAAGAAAACGGGGGATTTGCGATTATGTGTGGACCTGAGGTCTTTGAACAAAAATATTCTAGTTGATTGTTTCCCGTTGCCCAAAATACAGGAGTTATTGGCACGATTGGGGGGTATTAAGGTGTTCTCCACTATTGACCTCAAGTCCGCCTATCATCAAGTTGAGTTTAGTAGGGAGTCTCGTTCTCTTACAACATTTGTCACTCCATTTGGGGCTTACAGATTTTTGCGGATGCCTTTTGGTTTAGCTTCCGCAGCATCTGTGTTTCAGAAGCTAATGTATCAATTGTTTGGGGAAGTACACGGAGTGTTGGCATATCAGGACGATATTCTGATAGGCTCAGAGTCTATTCAGGAACACATACAGAAACTTGATAAAGTCCTAGAAATTCTGGAAGATCACGGGATTACGGTGAGAAAAGGGAAATGTAAATTCATGGTTGAGACAGTTGAATATTTAGGTCACACAATTTGTGCACAGGGAATCCTACCCAAGAAGGACTTATTAGGGGCTATTGGAAATGCTCCATCTCCTAATGATAAAGACCAGTTGAGATCCTTTTTGGGTCTTTGTGAGTACTACTCGCGATTTGTTCACAATTTTGCGTATCTGACAGAGCCATTAAGGAAGTTGTTGAGGAAGGGTGAGAAATTTCAGTGGCAGGATGAGCAGGCTCAAGCCTTCTTAACTCTTAAGACTCTCATAATTGAGGCTCCTGCTCTTCATCCTTTCAATGAAGACGTACCTTCTGTCATTACTGTGGATGCGAGTGGGATTAGCCTAGAAGCTGTTTTAAGTCAAATGATAGGAGGCAAGGAATTTACCATTGCTTTTGCGTCCAGACGAATTTCTGAGGCCGAGGTGAATTATAGCACAATCGAGAGGGAGGCACTAGCTTGTGTTTGGGGTGTCAACCATTTTTCAATGTATGTTTGGGGGAGAGAATTTACTTTGGTAACAGATCACAAGCCATTGGTTTATCTATGGAATGACAACATTTTCAATAAGACTAGTCCTAGATTGACCAGGTTGTTGGCTAAACTGTATGAGTTTAATATGAAAATGAAACATATTCCTGGGGAGAACAATGGTAGAGCAGATTTTCTTTCCAGGTGTCCGGTTCACAATCCAATTGAGGGGAAGCAAATGGAGGATGAGGATGTCACGGTGGGAATGATAGACGGAGTGTTTGTTTCTGGGGAAGTCATTTCCAGGCAGGTTTGGGCGGAAGCTATGAACAAGGACAATTCTCTATTGCTTCTTAAAAAATATATTTGTGAGGGTTGGCCTGCAGGGAATGGTGTTTTAGAAGTAATAAAACCTTTTTGTAAGGTTAGAGAGGAATTGAACGTGGAGGACGACCTTGTCATGAGGGGGGAACGTTTGGTATCTCCTAAGGAATTAAGGCACAAGTTGATACAGCTGGCTCATGATGGGCATGTTGGAATCACTGGCACAAGGAAGAGGTTGCGTTTATATTATTGGTGGCCGGGTATGGACACAGAGGTGGAATTTGTAGTTAAGAATTGTAGCATTTGCAAGGGGGCGGATAAAGGTTTGCATACTAGAGAAGTGCCTTTGTGTCCTGTACCGTTTCCTGATAAACCTTGGCAGAAATTGGGATTGGATTTTATTGGTCCAGTTGGGGGTTACAATGACGGAAAGAAATATGTGTTGGTTGCAGTAGATTATCATTCCAAATGGGTTTCGTACAAGTTTTTAAGAGAACCTAATACCACCAATGTGATTGGATTTTTAAAAGAGATCTTTCATTGGGAGGGTAGTCCCGGGTTTTTGGTCACAGATAACGGGGTGCAATTTGTATCGCACCAGATGGTTGAATTTCTGAGAAGCCTTAATATTAAGCATCTTACAACTGCATTGTATAGTCCGCAGGGTAATGGGCTTGTTGAGAGAGTAAATAGATTACTCAAGGAAACTATTCAATTGGCCATCAGGTCAGGGAAGAGTATACAGGAGATGGTGGCAGAAAGGATATGGTGTTATCACAACACACCACATTCTTCTACTGGTGTTGCTCCTTTTGTACTTCTGAAGGGTAGACATTCTTGCAATGAACTGTCTCCAGAGTGGGTTGTACAGGAAACTTTAGTGGGTGTTGTTGCTTCTGATATCAATCAGGTGAAAGACAAGGTGATTAAGCAACAGGTCAAGAGCAAATTGAGATATGACGATCTGAAAAGAGTTAAGGAGGTTCAATTTGGTATGGGTGATGTAGTTAGAGTAAAAAAACCTCAGGGGAAGGGAAAGGGATTGTCAAGTTTTTTTCCCACTGCCAAGGTAGTCAGAGTATCCAAACATTCTTTTATGGTTGAGGGTGGCAAATGGTGGAATAAGAGGAATGTGGCGAAAGTGACAGATGTAGCCCCTGGGGTAAAACATTCAGGTGTTTGGACTGATGTTGAGTTGAAAGATAGTGGTTATGCACCGCCATCATAACCATCATCCCTGTGGTACTTTGAGTTGGATTGGAACATGGCTCCAAGGCCTGTCATAATCAATCAATCAATCAATTTGTAAGGTTCACTTATCACCTGTGAGAGTAACCAGGTGATGAGGAAGCTGCGTGGTCCAGCACGGGGGCCGGGTAGAAGAGCCATGTCTTAACCTCTCTTTTGAACTCCAGGATGGGGCGGGAGGGCGTCCAGTGGAAGGGGGGAGAGTTCCATGTTTTCGCAGCCAGGTAGGAGAAGGCTTGTCCTCCCTGCTTGCTTCTGTGGATATGGGGGGTAGAGCGAGGTGGATCGTTGGTCTCTGGTAGGGTGTAGAAAATTAAGGCGGTGGTTGAGGCAGGGAGGTCCTTGGTTGTGAAGTGCTTTGTAAGAGAGGGTCAGCAACTTGAAATGGCATCCCTTGTCACCCAGATGAACTGGAAGGACATACAGGACTGTGAGGGGAGTCGCTACATGGCCATACATAAGAAGCCTCCACGCTGTAAGTGGTCGAAGTTGAAAGGAAGATCCCAATCCCACTGCCGAAGTAATTCCCACAGCAGATCTTCATTATGGCTGAAGTCTTTGGGTCAGTCAAAAGAAGCACAAGAAGTCCAAATAGGGATTTGCCCCTTTCTGTCAGTCTTGCACTTCAGATAGGGCCCCAGGGTGTCAACTAAGCCCCTGCAGAAATACGATTACGGCAGAGTAATTGGAGTAATTAAGTCATTCTGTGTTACTTTTTGATGCAGAATTACCATTAAATATGCGATAACTCATGCCTGTCTGATTAAGGCCAACTTGGGGGAAATAACCTAGCGCTGGAGCACATTTAGTGAGTGGCTGCTCGCTATTCATGTTTTGCTGCATTTCGCTCTGTTTCTTGGTGCAAAATGCAAACTTGTGTCCATTTTGTGCTAATCATATGGGCTAATAATTGGTAGTAAGTTGGGTGAAAATCGTACCTCAAGAGCACAATTACCAAGTGTGAGCCAGCTATTCATGTTCTGTTGTATTTAGTGCCATTTCCTAGCCCAAAATGCATCTGTGAGTCCACTTTGGACACAAGTGGGAATTATTGTGTAGAAATAACACTAAACGCAGAATTGCTCTTCTCTGGTAATTCAAGCGTAAACTTATATATTTCTTAGGTAACTCTGAGTAATTACCCTACACGTTATTACAAGAGTTGCATCCACCTCTAGTGTCAAAGTGCCACTCAGTCTCACTACCAAACTTCTGAGGAGTCAATTCCAACTCTGGTCCCATCACACCCAAAATGTTAAGGTCTGTTGGTAATAGACCGACGCCTTTAAGGAATCCTTGCTGGACAAATATGACATGCTTCCGGTTCTGTCTGGTGCACCTTCGGGCAGTGCTTACTTTGTAAATAAAAACGCGCCAGTGCTCAAAGATCTCCTCTTGAACATGCAGCTGTTGCATTTAAAAGTGCGAGCACATAATACTGAGGCAGCATAATCCTAAAGTCATCTCGGGCCTCATTAATCCATTTACAGAGACTCCCTGCCCCTTCAGTTCACTCTTGCAGCTTCCTGCTTTTCCCCTTTCTGACACGCTTTAGTTTTTTTTTCCCTCCCTCTTTCCCACATGCCATTGCTCGCAGTAAATGCTTGAGGCCAAGAACTAAGCGCCGTCCCTCAAAAATAAGTGCCGGTGCTCCGCACCGGAAACAACAAGCACAAATTAAGCACTGCCTTTGTGCCCCAAGGCTCTGCAAAATCCTCTAGTCATATTCTTCCAGCGGATTCACTCTCAGAGCCATCTATGCCTTGTGAACCCAGGTTCTGCACTGGCCTTGGTGCTCCCTGTGCAGATTCCTTTGACCTCGATGGCAGTGCCAATGGTGCTGCTGGTCGAAGAGGATCCTCAATCCAAGGTAGTTTCTGGCTTTGAGACAAATTTATCTCAGCCCCGGCCGAGACTGCGTCCCAATCTCACTAGAGCACAGCAACTCATCAACCTCTCTGACTCTGGCACATAGCTCTTACCAAGCAGCAGAGTTCAGGCTTTACTTCACATAATTGCCTCTGATTCAGACAACAGTGACAATTATGATGAGGGGGATGAATTTCTGTGATAAGGATAAATAGTACGAGGAACTACAGGATGCCAGTGGTCTAGATACCTCCACAGATGCTAGACTTGTTTCTCACAGAGCGCCTCTTTTGCTGTTGCTGCGTGAATGACTTTGGAGGTCTTTGATTTTCAATTTCCTACCACTGAAGTAAAGACCCACATTTTTGCAGAGGTTCTCTGCCCTGGTCAGGCAACTACTGAATCTCTAATTTCACAAAGCCCTTACAAATACCCTCTTGTGCTCTCAAACCATGCCATGTTATCAGTGGTGTAACGAAACTTAAGCTCCCCCCCCCCTGCAAAGTACATGGAAGCCCCTCCCTGGACTCGCTCAGGAACTCTCATGCCAGGGTACTGTGCTGAGGGGGGGCCCTCTGGAGCTCGGGGTCTCTCGCACTGCAGGGGCTTAGGCGGGCCTTTGTTATGCCATGCCTGCATGTTATCTGTGCCATGCACAAGCTCCTGCCTACGAGTTCCCCACTAATTATGCTGCTTTAGGTAGTACAATGGTGGTTTCTGCAGTGTCTCTCTTGGAACCTACCTAGTTTTGCCTTGCCCTTGGACTGGCATGGGCCTTCTGTCCCTGTTTTTCCTCACCATTTCCTGCTTTTCCTTCTCTCCAAAAGCATTGTCTGTTATCTGGAACAAACTTTGTAGTGTTAAGTGTCTGGGCATACAGGGTGGTGGTGATAGCAGCAGGGTGTGTTAAGGGTTTTGACAATATTTAAATATATTTTTCTACAGATTTTAGTATTTACTAGGCTTGCCATACTGAGAATAGGGAAAATTGTTAATCCATTTACCAACATAATAGCTCGTATTGAATTGAGGGTCTTAAACATCCACGCATTCTCTGCTTCTAAATTCAGTTTGGAACAAAACTCTATTAACAGAGCCAGATTCATAACTGATTTACAAAGTGAGCATGAATATATTTGCACCCTCTCAAATGGCAGTTTACTACCAGAATATCAAGTTTGAATACTCGTGCCAGAATATTGGCTAAAAGCATATCGTGAAGGTCAGCATATATAGATCTACTATACTTAAAACAGAATATATGGACCTTGACAATCTATAAGTCACTGAAATTAATTAGGCTGAAAGTAAGACGCCCAACAATGTTCTATGAGGGGCAGAGGCTATCGCAATATATAAGGAGTTTGCTATTGGACCATGTGCCAGGAAGTGACTTTGGAGTGGGCGGGATGAACACCACAGTTTCGGAGGAGTTTCTGTGAAGGACACTTGACGTCATAAGCACCCCAATCAGTTAATTGAGGATGAGATCGGTGTCCCACGTAATGTTTAATTTTGGTTTGCTCGTAAAGGTTTTTATCAAACAAGGTGGGTGAGGACAGAGAGGGTTCAGCTTCCTGAGAAAGCGAGGTGGCTCCAAGTTTAAGTAGTTGCTTTATAGCTGAAGGGATTAACATAATGGACTTCAAATATGACTGGGCTAATTGAAAAAGAATCCTTCCCAGAGTTTAGGGTGCAGACTCTGAGGAAGAGAGCACATCAGTTGAGCTGAGTGGTCTGAAACATTACCTCCCGTCCCTCCCTCGCCTTCCTTTTAGACCAATGAGGCCTCCTGCCTCCCCCCTAGACCCTCCCGTCTCCTTTTAAACCCCCCCCACTCTTATCTCCTCCTGTTCTTTTGTCTAGCCCACGCTAGACGTTTTCTTTACCTTTACCTGCACGGCGGGGCCTGGAGGTCTTCGATGGAGGCACTCCTCTGGACGCGGAGCTCCGCGAGGAGTGCTACAGCCTGGACGCATCTTTGACGAGCAGCCGGGCTGCTCAGGAAGCACGTACTAAGGGCCGGCTGACGGGCTCAGCCGGCCCTCTGTGGCTGGGGCGTCGGCTTCCGGTTTTCCGCGCCGCGGAGCCGCGGGGAAATGCGGGAGTGCGGTTTTTGGATTGTCTGCAGGTAGGACGGGCGTTCTACCCGCAGTTTTTATGGTCTTTGCAGTAGTTTTTGACCTTTTTAGGGATTGGTGGATTACTGTAGGGGGAGGTCCAGGTCACTATATATGAAGAGTGATTTTAGGTGAAGGGCAGTGTATTTTGAATTATTAGCATGCCTAAGGTTCCGGCGAAGAGACGTAGGATTGTCTCCTCTTCCTCCTCTGAGGAGGAGGGTGCTGCTGGCGTTTCCACTCCTGGGGGCTCCCAGTTACAGGAGGGAAGGGGTACTCCCCTCATGTCCAGGGAGGAAGTGCGGGAGATGATTGAGGTGGCTGTTACCAGGGCTCTTCAAGCAGGGATGGCCAGGCCTGGACAGTCTAAAGTTGCCCATTCAGCAGCAGCTGCAAGGAAGTCCTCGTCAGATAGTGAGGGTGATGAGGCCCAATCTACGTCCTCTGGGGGTAAATATGTATCCAGAGAAGAAATGTGGGAAGTGATGGCACATGTTCGGGACAATTTGGGTTTCCCAGTTTTTCATCCTTCAAACTCGGATTCTCACTTATTTCCACAATACCAGACGCCTTCTAAGTTTGCCATGCCTTTTCAGGGACCTGTGAAGGATATGGTGTTTCGCAAATGGAAGGATGTGGATAGGGCTCAAGTTCCACGATTCCTGCAGAAACTGTATTTACTTGAGGGTGAGGAGGTATTGCCTCCTTCGGTCCGCCTGGACTCAATTTTAGCTACCCTGATTGGCAAAACGGCAGTCAATCCGGAGGATTGTGTGCCTACGGATGCCACGGAACGTAAAGTGGATTCAGGTCTTAAAAGAGCTTTTGCAGCTGAGAATTTGGCGCTAAGGGCGGGTATATATTCTGCTTATGCGGCTCAGTCGTTGGTGCAGGACTTTGATAAGCTGGCGGTGGCTGTTCAGGAAGGGGTGGAATGTTCGGAGCTCCTGGCTGGTATGGAGCAGCAAGCCAGATTGTTGGCTGATGTGTCTTCGGATGTAGTCCGTACTTCGGCGCTGGCCTCTGGTGCTTTGATTGGGGCTCGTAGGTCCCTCTGGTTGCGTTCCTGGAAAGCTGACCCAGGGGATAAGGCGGCCTTGCTGAGACTGCCGTTTGAAGGTCGTAGCTTGTTTGGAGAGCAATTACCATCCATGCTTTCCAAAGCATTTAAGGAACGGAAGCATGCCTTGCCTTATAAAGGGGGTTCTACTTCGGGTAAAGGGTGGAAGAAACATTCCCGATCTTCTCCTAAAATGAATGCCAAATCTTTTTCATTTAGGAAACAACGTTTTCAGCCGCGTTTTTCACCTAAGAAGTCTGCTCCTGCGAACCGGGGTGGGTTCAAGAAGGGGTCCTGACAATCACTGTGGGCCTGGCATAGGGCCGGTTGGGGGAAGGCTGAGTCACTTTCTTTCAACTTGGGAGGAGAGTGTCAACGATCGTTGGGTGCTATGCATTGTGGCCAATGGTTATGTCATCGATTTTGTGGTGGTACCTCCAGATTCAGGGGTATGTCCCACCCCTATGCCTTCAGGGGGGTCACGGAGAAGAGCATTGTTGGACGGAGTACGGGACTTGATGGTCAAAGGGGCCATTTCTCGCGTTCCGATGGACGAACGGGGTCAGGGCACCTATTCGGTCTTGTTTCTTGTTCAGAAAGTTTCAGGGGGATTTTGACCGGTGCTCAATCTGAAGGAGGTGAATGCTTGGATCAGGCCGGTGCATTTCCGCATGCTGTCTATTCAGACTATCTTTCCGTTGGTCAGACAAGGGGACTTTCTAGTGTCGCTGGATCTGCAGGATGCTTACCTGCACGTGCCTGTGGCAAGGTCTTCTCAGAGGTTCCTGAGGTTTGCTGTGGATCAGGAACACTATCAGTTTTGCGTTCTACCTTTCGGTCTCAAATCTTCTCCTCAAATGTTTACGAAGGTGCTGGCCCCCCTGGTGGCTTTGCTACATTCAGAGGGGGTGTTTATTCATCCATATCTGGACGACATCTTGATTCATGCCCAGTCACGGGTCCTGTTACAGAGGCAGGTGGCACAAGTTCTGGTGGTCCTGCAAAACCACAGGTTTTTAATCAACTGGGAGAAATCAGATTTAGTTCCGTTCCAGGATCTGGTTTTTCTGGGGGCTCGGTTTCGGACTCTTTCAGGCGTGGTGACGGTGTCAGAAAAGAGGTTAGGTGTACTTCAGTCCTTGGTAAAGAAGGTAGTGTTACTGACTGCACCCTGAGCTCTTCTATGGTTACGTCTGCAGGGTCATTTGGCGTCTGTGATATTTCTGGTTCCTTGGGCGCGTTTCCATCTCCTGTGCTTGATGACATGGTTCTTGAGAAGGTGGGCGCCAGGGTCCGGTTCTCTGAGGGACAGGGTTCCGGGGTCCGGTTTGATTCGCAGGGAGTTGCAATGGTGGTTGGAGGCAGATTATCTTCGGGTAGGGGTTTCTTTGACAACTCTGAGACCCGTGGTGGTGACTACGGATGCCAGCCTCTCCGGTTGGGGGGCGTGGATGGGGTCGGCTCAGATTCAGGGGTTCTGGTCCCCTCGGGAGGCGAGTCGGTCGTCGAATTGGCGCAAATTGAGAGCTGTCTTACTGGCTCTGGTCCATTTCCAGGTGTCCCTCAGAGGGGCGGCGGTTCTTGTTCGGACGGACAACTTAATGGCCAAGGCTTATGTCAACCGGCAAGGGGGGACCAGGTCGAGGGCTCTGTTCAGTCTAGCCAGGGAGATATTTGTGTGGGCTCAGGAGTGGGTTCCTTCTCTCAGGGCTTCGTACATTCGGGGGGTGGTCAATGTTCGGGCGGATCTGCTGAGCAGGGTGATTCCTTCCTCTCAACTTTTCTCCCTCCGGAAGTCTCTGTTTCTGCATCTGGTTTGTCTTTGGGGGCTTCCAGTGCTGGATGTGTTTGCGTCCGCAGAAAATGTGAAGTTGGATCGCTTCTGTTCCCGGTTTCGGTGTCCCCAGGCCTGGGAGGTGGACGGGATGTCATGTCCTTGGCCGAGGGGCCTTTTGTATGCGTTCCCACCTTTTCAACTGCTCAGGTCCTTTCTGTTGAGGGTGAGGGATCTGGGATCCAGGGTTATCCTGATTGCGCCACTTTCGCCGCGGGCAAATTGGTTCCCGTTGTTGAGGCTGATGGCAGACGGGAGGATGTGGCCTCTTCCTCTTTGTCCGTCTCCCCTAGAGTTTCCCTGCCTCCCATTGGGGTCGTTGAGGAGGTTGCACTTGACGGCCTGGAAGTTGAACGACAGGGCTTGACGGATCTGGGGGTACCTGTAGCTTTGAGTTCTACCTTACTGGCTTCCAGGCGGCGTTCCACTTTACTTTCCTATGGTAGACAGTGGAAGGTTTTTTCTTCTTGGTGCTTGAGTCATGAGTTGGATCCTACCTGCGCGTCTATCTTTGAGGTGATGCAGTTCCTGCAGGACGGTGCGCAACTGGGGTTGTCGGTGGCATCTCTACGGGTACAGTGGGCGGCTATTCAGGTATTTACAGGTCCGTGGCGTAATCTTCAGGATGAAGGGCGCTTGATTCCTAGATTTTTTCAAGGTCTTATTAATTTGTTTGCTCGCCCTGTACGTTCTTTTCCTTCATGCGATCTTTCTTTGGTTTTGGATGTTTTGACGGATGCCCCTTTTGAACCATTGGGAGACTGTGATTTGCGCCATCTGTCTTTGAAGACGTTTTTTTTGGTAGCCATTACTTCGGCTCGTAGTTTAGGGGAATAGGGGGCCTTGGCCTGTTCCTTTCCTTTTTGTAAAGTTTTTCAAGATCGGGTGGTTCTGGTTCCGGTCCCTTCCTTTATTCCGAAAGTCAATTCTTCGTTCCATTCTCGACAGGAGGTCATTCTTCCTTCATTTTGTCCCAATCCCTCCTCGAGGGAGGAGGTCAGTTTGCATTCGTTGGATGCACGCAGGGCTTTGTTGGAGTACCTGCGGGTGGTGGCTCCTTTTCGTAAGGGGGATTCGCTTTTTGTTAATTTCGGTCCGGCACGTAAAGGTGAGAGGCCTTCCATGGCTTCCTTGAGTCGGTGGGTGAGATCATTGATTCTGTTGGCCTATTCCTTAAAAGGGGTGGTTCCTGCTCAAGGGATTCAGGGTCGGTCTACCAGGGGTATGGCGGCTACGGTGGCGGAGCTTCAGGGGTCTTCCGTGGTGGAAATTTACAGGGCTGCCACTTGGGCTTCTCCTTCGACGTTTGTGCGTCATTATAGGCTGTCGGACTTGGGTAGTTTGGAGTCGGTATTAGGTCACCGAGTCTTATCCTCTATGAGGTAATAGGGGTAGGGTTTTTTGGTGATCTTGGTGCAGGATATTAATAAAGTTCTTGCAACTCAGTGTCCGTTTCCTGTGTTTTTCTTGCTATGTCTCATTGGTCTAAAAGGAAGGCGAGGGAGGGACGGGAGGTAATGCTTCCATTTTCTTGCGATAATGGCATTACTCTTAGTCCTACTCCCTCGCCTTCCTTTCCGTTCCCTCCCGCCCTCCCGGTACGGACTGTCCGAGTTGCTGCTTGGGCTTGCTTTTTGTACAGGAGGAGATAAGGGTGGGGGGGGTTTAAAAGGGGAAGGGAGGGTCTAGGGGGGAGGCGGGAGGCCTCATTGGTTAAAAAGGAAGGCGAGGGAGTAGGACTAGGAGTAATGCCCTTATCGCAAGAAAATGGAAGCATATGTCACTTCCTTCAAGATGGCATGGTACCCCGCATGCAAAGTGGCGAAGTCTAAAATACTTGGGTGGCAGGTAGGCTCGCTAGGCGTGCATCCTGTCCAGGTTTGTGGAATTGCCCCAGTTTAGTAAGTTATTGGTGATGTCCGCTTGGAAAAATGCTAATGTTTGAAAAAACAACATATTGTAAATGATATCTGTGAAATGTGAGTTCCACAGGCTTTCACCACGTTGACATTTGTATCTGTGTGTTATAGATCTTGATGAATGTGCGTCACCATCTGAGAACGACTGCTCGCCAGACGCCCTTTGCATAAATACAGACGGCCCATTCACCTGCAAGTGCAAAGACGGCTTTACAGATCTGGAAGTCACGAGGCCTGGAAGAAACTGTAGAGGTAAAGCAACCTCATGTAAATAATGCGTGCTGTGAGCTGCACTTTCTCCTATTTAGAACCAAAAAATCTGATTGCATCAGCAGATTTGACGGTGACCGAAGCACGCTTGTCTTCATTGGGTCACATGTCTGTCATTTAAACCATATTCTGCAGTGTGCAAACCTTGTGATTTTAGTGATATTTCCCTGCTTGTCCTTTCGAAATGGAATTGCTGCCATGAACGAAGTTGCATTTGGAGACTTTTCTTGGACTGGAAACCTTTTTTGATCTGAAAGCTTAAGATGTTTCAGCTCAGAAGATTTGTAATCAGCCTCACATGCAGTGTTCACAGTAGTCAGAGATCCAGCACCAGAACACACACACACGCACACACATATATATATATATATAGATATATATATAGTCATTGAATAAAGAGAGCGATGTCATTTGAAATGTCATCAGTGATGTCATGAGTGATGTCAATGACCATGCATGTCATGAGTCATGTAATATGTGAGGTCATAAGCAGTGCATTGTGGGGCGTAAGTTATAGTTAGCCCAGGTAACTATAACTGCTGAATTTCTATGGTATTGTGTGTGTAAATTTCTATGGTATTTTTAATTTTATTTCCTAACTATAATGTCCCTGTAACCTTTGTTTTTTCAGTGAATTTCTAAGGTTTTTAAAATTCTATTTCTTAACTATAACGTCCCTGTAACCTTTGTTTTTTAGTGAATTTCTATGGTTTTTCAATTCTATTTTCTAACTATAACGTCCCTGTAACCTTTGTTTTTTCAATAACTTTATACACATACACACACATATCCTTAAATATATGAAGCATCTGAATGATTAGTCCATATGATAAAAATGTATATAATATGTACATACATACATGGTTCAAACCATAAATATGTGATGCATTTTAACCAATAGGGCAGATTATATTCTGAGAGAGAATTTGTTGTGCTATATGTGTGCTGCTGTTATGTCTGGTGAGCTTTTTTGAATGCTGCAGGGGCAGATCCTCCTTTCATCCTTTCGTGAAGTAGACAACTTTAGCGCTATTTAGCTGAGTGTTGAGAACACTCCTGCAACAGGCGTACAAAAAAGTGCAGGTCGGGAGGCGAAGCCGGACATTGGGAGGACCCGCGGCGAACGCCTCCAGGTGTGGGAAACCAGGAGGTGGGGCCAGTGAGCCTGCGAAAAAAAAACACGAAGGGCTTGTTGCGGACTGGTGGCAGGTTTTGAACCCACCAATAGAAGGCCGGTGCGGGCCAAGACCACAAAGTTTAAGAGGGGTCCAGGGTATGGGGGAACTGTAGGGGTGTCACTATTTCTTTCATGTGCATCCAAACACCGTGGTCGCCACAGACACAGGAGCACTCTTTGCTGTTTTCAAGTTTAGTGCCTGGTGGGCTCCGTTTTAAGCGAGCCCTGCCGATGATGAGCCAAGGCGCGGGTAACAGAAGCCCAGAAAACTGCTCCGCAAAATATACAAAATCATGAAACATTGTGTAGTGTGTGTACAAAAGGGTCGGGGAAGGGTGATAGGGTATCTGCATGTGATCTGACCTGAAAAAAAGCATTAGAATTTTGTCCGGAAAAAATTAACATAAATTCTCAGGTCATAAATATATGAAAGTATGCACAATTTATTGCGACTTTCTTGTTTTCTCTCCTAATCGCTGAGTATTTCTCTTAGTGGTGTTCTCTCTTCTTTTGGATGGCCAATAAACATAATATTTCAACCTAGCAGAAACTAAACCAAACACTCCCTTCAGATCGTCTTGCAGTCTTTGATCTCCAGGTGTGATCGGATCCTTGCTGTTCTGTTAGATTTTCTTTTCAATTAAGTTGTTATTTAAGCACTTGTTTTAAGTGACATTGATTTAAAAGTTGATTTGTTTATTGAGGCAGACGTGTTCCTTTTTATTGTAGGCTGTGGGTGGAGGGGGGCGTGGTGGGTGAGCATCTTTCTGGTGATCCAAAATAATCTCACTGAATAAATGCCTGTCCTGCATCGGTTGTTTGACGTGCTGTGCAGATCTTTGCTGTTCTATTGTGCAGAACTGACGTTTCCTCACCCAGATCTGTACCAGCGCCATAAGTGATGCTCACATCATGACTGGACACATTAGACACATTGCCCTTGTTATTTTTTATTTTTAGCCGAATGTGTGAGTCCTCTGCGATTTTCAGTGAAAAAAAAGCTTTTCTGGTTTGTCGGGGTCTTTGGGGAACCACAGCACCAGGGCTATGGAGTCAGGAAATCCCTACCCTGCTCCTTTTCCTTTTTTTAACATTTGTTTTGGGAACTCAGCTGAGTCCGAGTCCCAAAATGCCTGCCAACAGTTCCTGGTTAAAGTTTTGACAGCCAATCAGAGCGATGCACTTCGCTGCACGAGATTGTTAATATTTGTACACCCTCCACACCTCTAGATATCGATGTTTAGTTTTCTTTTAATATTTAAAAAAAATGCTGAACGGATTTACACTAAGTAACAAAAAGCACTCTTTCTGGACCAAGAGCTAGCTTACTTCCAAATGCAGTTCGGCCTGTAGTCGTGCCTGAAATCCCTATGGGAATTATAACGAGAAACTCATGTTCCATGACCCCCCCTTTTTCCCGCCCCGCTTGATGGGTCACCCCAAAACTTCCCATGTACACAAGATTCACTTGAACACCTTTTTTGGAAATTTTCATAAAGATTCGTCAACAGCATGAGATCTCTGAGATCCGCGGAGCCTCCAAGTCCCTAGACCTCTATATTTATTTTTCCTATAATATTTCTAAAACTCTGAATTTACACCAAATTACAAAAAGCACTCTTTCTAAACCAAAAGATAGCTTTCTGCCAAATTTGGTGTAATTGCGTCCAGCGGTTCAGGCTGTAGTTGTGTTCAAAATCCCTATGGCAGAATCATGAGAAAACAGTAAAATCACCTTACAACACACCACAATTCCTAAAACTTGTATGGTACCATCAACAAATGATTTATATTGTAAGTAAAATCTGTTATCACCCTTTTATACGTTCTCCCTTTTGTGACCCTCAAAACCTGCCATGCGCTTCAATGCATTTCAATAGGGACCATTGCCTCAGATTCCTGTTGTGGCCAGACAATAAAGTGTGGGGGGGGGGTCCATTTGGGACCCAAATGTATGCCCTTTTGGGTCTCTGTGTGCTCACCCTGCCCACATCCATATTTTTTCATTCATTTTCAGGACACAGGGATCACGTCCCTGAGTCTTGTAATGGCTGCCAAAACGTTGTGTTAAGGTTGGCACCAACCAATCAGAATTGACTAGCCTCCTTTAATTTGGCCAGTCAGTCCATATCTCAACACCAACTGTCCAGATATACACATTACTTTTTCCTTTAATATCTCTAAACTACTGAACTGACTTACAGCAAATTACAAAAAGCACTCTTTCTAGACCAAAAGGTAGCTATCTGCCAAATTTGGAGTGAGTGCGTCTGGCATTTCGGGCTGTTATAGTTAGAGATATCTCAAGGAACTATAACTTGTGCCCTCAGGTAACTATAACTAGCACCCTCGCCATGCACTGCTAATTACCGCACAAATTACAGCACTTGTGACATCTTTGCTAACATCATTGATAATGTCCCTGTAACATCTGCAGTAAAATTATTGATCAGATAACTGCATGGCGGGGCACTTTTTACAGTTCCCTTGGGGAACGAATTATAGTTACTTGAGATAACTTTAACTATAACTGGTGAATTTCTGTGGTTTGGTACGTTTAAAATGTGAGCTTAACTATAACATCCCTGTAACTTTTTTTTTCAGTCAATATATATATATATTTGTATTCCAAAGCAATGCAGACTTTATTGGTGGTGCAGACACAGAAACAGATTAAGTTTACTTGATTCTTTTTCAGCAACAAGGAATTGCTGCACTCAGTGAACTTGATTAGAGTGATTTATTTTTAGGCACAAACATCAGATGCGTTTTAACCTAGCAGTCTTTCCTCACAGTTGGTGAGTCCTTTTTTGATTTCATCTTAAATAGAGGAATCCAGTCCTGCCACTAATGTGGCAGTCTGGAATTAAAAATACATTTTAGAAAGACAATTTAAAGTGTTATCACATATGTTGATATGTAGTACACATTAGATGTCAGTATTGCATGATAGGGACCAATAAAACCAAATATCTTTCTAATCATGTCATGTAACACAGACCATCACCAATTTCCCTCCGTACTTCAGTAGAAAGTCCCTTTATGGGCTAATGGTATGGTCATATGATAGTGCGACCAATCTCATGGTGTATAGTATAGTTAGGACCATGTTCCGTAGTAAAAACATTTCTTGACTTGCCTATATCTTTGGCACCGTTTGACAAATCTTCATGAAATTTTCCCAAAAATGTGTTGGGGTGATTCTTGTGCATGAAAAGTCTCAGGGTAATCTGTCGGACATGGGCTGAGAAAAAGGGGGAGGGGGTCAAAGAGGTTGTGTGTTCAGTGTTAATTCCAATAGGACCTTTATACACTTCTACAGCCCGAACCACTGAATGGAATTACAGCACATTTGGCAGAAAGCTAGCTTTCGGTATGCAGATTGATCTTTTGCTTATTTGGTGTAAATCCGTTCAGTAGTTTTTGAGAAATGTAGGGAAATCAAAATTTGTATATCTCTGGTCGTGGCGTATTCGCAAATAATTTGCGAAATTTGTGAATCCCACACTTTCCCTATTGTTGCACAGAATGGACAGGGAATAGTAAAATGTACCCAACCAAATTCCAATGCTTTCCCTGCAGTTGTACAGACTGGAGTGTTTAATTTTATATTATTTGTACATATCTTTATAATAATTTTACTACGTGTTTTTTTATTTTATTTATTTCAGTGTTATTCAATGTTTTGTATTTGATTTCGTCACATTTGTATGCTATATATATATATGTACATGGCATTTACATAGTAAATTGGAAATACAAAAAATGTAATATAATGTGAAATTAGTTTTTAATAATAGTGGTATATTATATATATGTATGTATAAACATACACACATACGTATTTATGTGTGTATGTTTATATAAGTATATATATTTATAGGTAGTAATAAATGTTACTTAAATGTATTTATTATGTTTCATATAAATGTTATGATTGAAATATTCAAGATTTGCTATTTTAAACTATATATATATATATATTGGGAAAACTATATTTTTTGTATTTTGGGTTATTTTTAATGATATTAGTGTGAAACAATATTCTTTCGATATTTTTGTACCTACCATTATAAGTATAGTGAAACGATACTTGTGTCATTGAAATTATTCACACAATAGCTCTGTGTCACTGTATTATTGTAATCAAAAATTATGTGAGTGATCCATGTTTTGTTTAGTAGAAATCTGTTCAGTGATTTTTGAGATAGTAGTGTTTTAAAAAGGTGCTGAGTAGGATATAAGGGTTTAGCACTTGTGAATAACTCTGCTGTTTAAATTTACAAGGAAAATCATGAGATGACTCACGGCCGACCGCTATCTGAGGAATCTTCACGAAAGTTTTTAAAAAAAAGTGTTGCAGTAATTCTTGTTGTGGATGGAAAGTTCTAGGGTGATCCATCAAGCGGGGGCCAAGAAAAAGGGGGCTCAAAAAAGGTTTCCCATGTTAATTTCCATAGCTTTTTTTAGTCACAATTACAGGCCGAACCACTGGATTGAATTACACTAAATTTGGCAGAAAGCTAGCTGTTAGTAGCAAGTTACACTTTTGCTTATTTGGAGTAAATCTGTTCAGTAGTTTTGGAGAAATTCAGGCAAATTCAGATTTGTATATCTCTGACTGCGAAGTATTCGTGAACAAAGACAAGTTCGTGCAGGGAAATGCACCGCTCTGATTGGTTGTCAACACTTCAAACCAGTAACTGTTGGCAGCCATCTTGGGACTCAGCTCAAAAGTTAATATAAAATAAAAGGGCCCAGAGTAGGGACACCCTTACCCCTTAGCACTTGTGACGGGGGTCCCAGAGGGGCACCCCCACATCAATAAACATTTTTTTAAATTATTTTTTGGCCGCTAGATCGCGATATTCGCAAGTTTGCGGCAAAAAAAAAACAAGCGCGGGCACCAGCTCTTGTTTTTTTATAGGGCCCTGGGTGGGCCAGGTCCCGTGGGAAATAAAAATTTAGTGTGGGGGGGCCTGCCAGCCCTCCCACAGCTTCAGGGACCACCACCTCCCTTGCACTTTTATTTTTTTTATCTGCGGGGGTGGCGGTCCCCCGCTGCCCTGGGGACCATCACCTTCACAGGGCTTCCAGTTAAGTATACGCTGGGGACCCGCGGCCCCCCGTGCCTCAGGGACCACCATCCCTGGGGGCAAAGCTTTAAAAAAGTGAAGGGGTCCCTAAGGGACCCCTTCTGCCCTGGGGACCGCCACCCCTCCAGGGCTTCTAGTTAAATATATTCGGGGGGCCAATGCCCCCTGCGCCCAGGGGACCACCACCTCCTGGGGCTTCTAATTGAATACATGCAGGTGGGCCCATGGCCCCCCGCTCACTCGCGACCACCATTCCCCAGCGCAAGGTGTAAAAAAAAGAAAGGGGGTGCCTTTGGGACCCCCCAAGCCCCAGGGACCACTACCCCCGGTCTATTCTCTTTGGTGGAGGGCCACGCAGCCCCCCTCTGGGAGCCACTGATTGCCCTGGGGGGACCACCATCCCCCATGGCCGGCTCCTGCTATGTCACATGGGTGCCCACCCCCAGGACATAACTGTTTGCTGTGGCTTGGCTGGTACTGTGGACCACTTTCCTGACTCAAGAAACACTTCTGAAAGTAAGCGTGACAGTGTTACCTCGTGGATGGCTTGAACTCTGGACTTTGTCCCTTTCTAGTGTGACCTTTTTAGCCCTTTGAGCGCTAGTTGCTTCTATGCACTAGAAAACATTAATACTTTAAAAATTCATATCTCCGGTTCTCCTTATCCGATTTTAATCCCTTGAGGGACCCCGTCCTTTCATCTCTCCATTCCTCCGGCCCGCCACCCCCGCATTGCCCCCATTCTCCGCAGGATCCCGCCAGACAGGCACACACCCAATAGTTCAGGTCATCCCTAGTACTCGCAGATAAGTAGGGCATGTTAACTCAGTAAATTCTGTGGATAAAATCTGAAGGAACGGCCTCTACAAGGTGGTCAGGTCACCTATCCTCTGCTGAGAGGCCAGAGTAAGCTTCTCCATCGCCAGAATAAACCACAGTTTCTGCAGCCAAGATACATATGTTGGTACTCTGTCTGTTCCCCACAAGGCTAGAATCAGCTGCAGCGCCGCATTAGGGGCAAAGGCCATCTGCCGCTCTTTCAGCGATCGCAGAGGAAAGGTGAGGGGGTTAGGCAGACCCAGCAGGATATAAGATGGAAATCTAGGAATCGTAGTGTCGAACGCTGTATCAACACTGTCCATAATACTCTCCCAAAATGGATGGAGCTTGGGGCAATGCCACAATAAATGCACAAGTGTACCCCTCCCCCCACAGCCCCTCCAACAGCGGTTACATCTAGTGGGGTCCCATGTGTGCATCCTTGCTGGGGTGTAGTACCAGTAGGAGGTCACCTTATATGCCGTCTCCGTCCCTGCCGCATTATAGGCCGTATGATGTATTCTATAAAATATACTGTCCCACTCTTCGTCAAAAAGCTCTCTTTCCAGCTCCTTCTCCCATCTCAACTGTCCCTTAGATTTAGGCAGGCGCCCCTCCCCTGTAAAAGCCTGTAAAGCTCTGAAATTACTCGTTTATCATCCTTCTTCATCAGGAGCCATTTCTCAAACGGTGTTAACAGCCTATCTATTAATGCCCTATTAGCCGGCAAAATGGTCCAGTGCCGGATCTGATAGTACATCATCCTACACCCCCTGCTCATCAAAAATGCTCCCCACCCTCTTACAGGCTCCCAAATGCCAACGTCGCAAACCCTCCACGTGTAGCCCCGGTTCAAAGTCAGGATTCGCACCAATGGGGGTCATCAGACGGAAATGTCATCAACCCCAACCGGCCCGCCACTGCATCCCATATGCGTAACGTCGCTCCTGTGATCGGGGAAGAATAGAGTCCCCCCCGCCCTGTGCCAACGCCAGAGCCAGGGCTCCTTCCATATATGAGAGCCCGCCACCGCCTGGTCCATAAAGCACCAATGTTTCTCAGTAAGTGGGCGACTCCACTCTAAAAGGAAACGCAACTGTATAGCCTGATAATATTGCAAAAGTCAGGGAACCACCAGCCCTCCTTCCCCCTTAGAGCGATACAGGACCCGTCGCGGGAGATGCGCCGGACAACCCTCCCAGACAAATCTCATACCCACCGCTTAAAGAGTCACTATCGTCCGGGGTGGTGGGGTCAAGGGAAGCGCCTGGAACAAATACAGTATACGCGGCAAAACTGTAATCTTTACCACCGCCACTCTACCCAGCCAGGACAGTTTTAGTCTCCCCCAGGCATCCAGGTCTCGCTTCACTTCACGAACTAACTTCGTATAGTTCAAGCTCGCCGTCTTTACAGCAGAAGGTGCCAGGTCAACCCCTAGGTAAGAAAGCCGCGAGGACGACCAAAGAAAGGGGTAACGGGCCCTCAGCACCTTCTCATGCTCCGGGCGTATGAATCGACTAAGGACCTGGGACTTCTGCATATTCACCCGGAATCCTGAGACCCGGCCGAACTCATCAAGTATCTCCATAAGCGCAGGCAGCGATGTCGCGGGCTCCGCTAGGGTAAGGATCACATCATCTGCATATAAGGTTATGAGATGGTGATCGGCACCAAACTTTATGCCAGAGAGTGAAGAGCTATCTCGCAGGCGCTGCGCCAGGGGCTCCATGTATAGCGCAAACAAGAGAGGAGAGCGGGCACCCCTGTCTCGTCCCTCGCCTGATTGGAAAAGGCAAGGAAAATGTACCATTGACTGGGAGCGTAGCCCTGGGGGACTGGTAGACTGGTAGATAAAATGAATCCACGTCATAAAGCCAGGGCCCAGTCCGAACCGCTCCAACACTCTAAAAAGATACGGCCAATGAACCCTATCAAACGCCTTTTCTGCGTCAATAGAGAAGAAGAGTGCCTCCCGGCGAGAACGATCCGTTTCATCTAGCAAATAAAGCAGCCATTTTGTATTATCACTGCACTGGCGGTGCGGTATGAAACCTGCCTGATCTGGGTCCACAAGACCCGGCATGTACAAATGAAGGCGATGGGCGAGTATGCCTGTAAACAGTTTAGCGTCTATATTCAGGAGCTAAATCGGCCTATACGAAGCGCACTCCTCTGGGTCCTTCCCTGGCTTATGTATGATTGCAATGGTAGCATCGAGCATACTGGACACCAGGGCTCCCGACGCCCGGAAGGAATTAAAGAGCTGCACTAAAAGCGGCATGAGTTCCGCACAGAAGGTCTTGTAAAAGAGTGCCGTATAACCGTCGGGCCGGGGGACTTCTCCACCTTTAGGCGTGAGATCTCCGAAATGACCTCTTCAGCCCTTACCGGTTGGTCCAATAAAGACGCCTCCCGCTCCCCAAGAGGGGTAATTCCTATGCCATCCAGAAATGGATCTAGAGCCACATCGCCCCGGTCATCCGCCGTATACAGCCCCCGGTAAAACTCAGCAAACGCCTCTGCAATCCGATCACTCGTTCTCGCTTCCGTTCCAGAGGGAAAATGGACCAACTTTATCGCCGCCGCTGCGCTCGCAACCGATGCGCCAAAAGCTTCCCACACCTGTTGCTCCCAATATAGTATTTATGCTTAAGATGCGCTATCGCATACTCTGCCCTGTCCCAATCTAGGCTTTTCAGTTGTTGCCGCACCTTCTTCAGCTGAAGCACCCACCCGGCCCACATCAACTGTGACCTCTACAGTAATAGGAACATGGTCCAACAAGGCCCAAGGCTCAATCATAGCCTCTCTAACTCGGGAAAGGAGCTCCTGCGACGCCAGAAAAAGGTTGAGCCGTGCATACGTCTTAGTCGCCGCTGAGTAAAAGGAATAATCCTAAGCGTGGGGTGCACCTTCCTCCATACATCCTCAAGACCACACTCAGTCAGCCACTGACGCCCTGCCACTATCAATGCCCCCGTCGGCCCAAAACGGTGACCGCAGCGATCTAGCTCATTATCTATCACCAAGTTAAAATCTCCCCCCACCAAGATGGCGCCATCCGGCGAATGTAGGATTGGGGAGACAGCATGTCTCAGGAAGGCTTCCTGCAGAGTGTTAGGAGCATACAAGGAAGCAACAGTAAAGGACAAAGCCCCGAGCCTTATTCTGATAGCCAGAAGCCTCCCCTGTACCTCATGTATTTTGGCCACTACTTCCCTGGAAAAGGACCTAGAAAGCAATATCGCCACCCCAGCATGTTTCGTGGAAGCTGAAGACCAAAATTGTCTAGGGAACCACTGTGAGCGCATGCAATGTATGTCCTTATGCAGTAAGTGTGTCTCCTGTAACAAACAGATATGGCTCCCAGAACTCTCAAGGCCTGATAAGATCACCAGCCTCTTAGTCGGACTGTTAAGTTAAGCCCGCGGACATTTAAACTTATGCACTTAATAGTCATGCAACAGGAGGGGAAGAGCGCTCAAAAAAGAAGGAGCCCCGCAGGGCAACCATAGCCCAGGACAACACCTTGACCATTCTGAACAACAGGGCCATATTGCCAAGCCACTCAATGACCAGGATCTCAGGGAAGCACACCAACAGAAAACTATTACGCACAGCAGGTGCTTACAGCAAACAAGTCCTCTAACACACATCTCCATAGAGGCAAAGTCTCGACAGGGGCGCAGAACCTCCCATGTTCGTCAAGACAAGTCCAACGACTCCCCCACCCGGGCCCCTCTCAGACGGCCACAAGGCCTTAAGCAATGCGACCCACAGCAGTCCAACTCTCCTCGGCCACCTCTCTCTTAAGCACTGGTCCCAGCGGCCACGGTGCTCAACGCCGACTGCCGTTCCGACATCTGTTCCAAAGCCGTAGGTTGCTGCTGCTTCCTCCGTCTCTTCTTCCGCCGCCAGCGCGGGTGATCTCTGTCAGCCAAGCCGACGTTCACACCCGGATCTTGACTGTCACCCTCCAGGCGCAAAATCCAATTTGCCTCCGATAGTGAGTTCACCTGTCAAAGCTGATCCTCCCATTGGAAGACAAGGCGGAACGGATGACCCCAAGAGTAAGACAAATCATGTGCTCGCAGATGCTCTGGGCTTAAATTCTCGCCACTGCTGCAAAGTCCGAACCAAGAGGTCCTGGAATAGTTGGAGCGCATGCCCTCTGAAGTGGACCTGTGGAAGATTGCGAGCCTTCTGCAATATGCTTTCTTTAAGCCCATAACTGTGAACACAGGCTAGAATATCTGGCGGACAATCTCCGGCCCCACCAGCACGGCCCACTCGATGAACTCTATCTAGCGTGATCTCCCGGGTCTCTTCCAGCCCAAGTATCGAGCGAAACAGTGCCACCACAAAGTCTCCAATGCCCTCCTTCTCCGCCCCAGCTGGCACTCCTCTGATGCAAATATTATGCCTTCTTGAGCGATTCTCTAAGTCTTCCACTGCTATCTGCAGAACGTCCTGCTGCTCCCTGAGACGGACAAACTCCTGTTGCAGGTCCGCCACTTCCTCGCCACAGGATATCTCACCATCCTCCATCTGTGCAACCCGCTCTCCCAGGGACGTAACCTCCCCTCGCAGCTCCTTCACCTCCTGAGAGATGTCCCTGCGGAGTTCCTGTATATCGCTCCGGAGTGAATCGAACAGGGAGGTAAGAAAGCCCTTCGTAACGGGCCCCCTCTTCCTCCTCCATCTCCCCATGTATCTCTGGGGACTTCGCCACTGGCGACCCTTCGGCAGCTTCCCCCGGCACCGGTCATGCTCCAGCCAGCATTTATCTAACTGACCGCTCCCACTTAGAGGCCGCCATCACTCCTGTTTCCCTGCTGCGACCGTGCATTCACCCAGCCAGGGCCCCCTCGCTGCATCTTCAGGGGACCAGGCCTCACCAGGCCTCGTGCTTCACCAGCCAACGCTGCCCTTTCGCTCCTGGACTCTGAATGGCCATACGCCACCCAGCTATTTCATCGCACCTGTTGGGGCCACCGCGGGCCGATCGCACCGCACTCTATTCAGACACCCTCTCTGGCCAACAGCAATCTGACTGTAGGAAGGTCCTGCAACAGTTTGCTGAGCTCTTTTCCCTAACCCCTGGTCAGACACACCTGCGTACCCATGATGTGGACACAGGAGACAGCATGCCTGTCAAAAACAACATTTTCAGACAGTCTGACCAAGTTAAGGAAAGCATCAAAGTGGAAGTCCACAAGATGCTGGAATTGGGCGTCATTGAGCACTCTGACAGTCCCTGGGCTAGCCCAGTGGTCTTAGTCCCCAAACCTCACACCAAAGATGGAAAGAGAGAGATGAGGTTTTGTGTGGACTACAGAGGACTTAATTCTGTCACCAAGACACTTAAGTACCTTTGACTTGACAGCAGGGTACTGTCAAATCAAAATGGCACCAAGAGCAAAAGAAAAGACAGCATTCTCCACACCTGATGAGCATTAACAGTTTACTGTTATGCCTTTTGGTTTAAAGAATGCCCCTGCCACCTTCCAAAGGTTGGTGAATCAAGTCCTTGCTGGCGTGGAGTCCTTTAATGCAGCTTATCTTGACGATATTGCTGTCTTTAGCTCCAGCTGGCAGGATCACCTGGTCCACCTATGGAAGGTTTTGAAGGCCCTGCAAGCAGCAGGCCTCTCTATCAAGGCATCCAAATGCCAGATAGAGCAGGGAACTGTGGTTTACTTGGGACACCTTGTAGGTGGAGGCCAAGTTCAGCCACTCCAGCCCAAGATCCAGACTATTCTGGACTGGGCAGCTCCAAAAACCCAGACCCAAGTCAGGGCATTCCTTGGCTTGACTGGGTACTACAGGAGGTTTGTGAAGGGATATGGATCTATAGTGACACCCCTCACAGAACTTACCTCCAAGAAAATGCCCAAGAAGGTAAACTGGACTGTAGAATGCCAACAGGCCTTTGACACCCTGAAACAAGCAATGTGCACAGCACCAGTTCTCAAAGCTCCAGATTACTCCAAGCAGTTCATTGTGCATACTGATGCCTCTGAACATGGGATAGGGGCAGTTTTGTCCCAAACAAATGATGATGGCCTTGACCAGCCTGTTGCTTTCATTAGCAGGAGGTTACTCCCCAGGGAGCAGCGTTGTAGTGCCATTGAGAGGGAGGCCTTTGCTGTGGTTTGGTCCCTGAAAAAGCTGAGACCATACCTCTTTGGTACTCACTTTGTAGTTCAGACTGACCACAGACCTCTCAGATGGCTAATGCAAATGAAAGGTGAAAATCCAAAACTGTTGAGGTGGTCCATCTCCCTACAGGGAATGGACTTTATAGTGGAACACAGACCTGGGACTGCCCATGCCAATGCAGATGGCCTTTCCAGGTTCTTCCACTTAGAAAATGAAGGCTCTCTTGGGAAAGGTTAGTCTCATCCTCTTTCGTTTAGGGGGGGAGGGGGTTGTGTAAGGAAATGCCTCCTTGGCATGGTTACCCCCTGACTTTTTGCCTTTGCTGATGCCAAGTTATGATTTGAAAGTGTGTTGAGGCCTGCTAACCAGGCCCCAGCACCAGTGTTCTTTCCCTAACCTGTACCTTTGTTTCCACAATTGGCACACCCTGGCATCCAGGTAAGTCCCTTGTAACTGGTACCCCTGGTACCAAGGGCCCTGATGCCAGGGAAGGTCTCTAAGGGGTGCAGCATTTCTTATGCCACCCTGGGGACCCCTCACTCAGCACAGACACACTGCTTGCCAGCTTATGTGTGCTAGTGGGGATAAAACGACTAAGTCGACATGGCACGCCCCTCAGGGTGCCATGCCAACCTCACACTGCCTATAGGTATAGATAAGTCACCCCTCTAGCAGGCCTTACAGCCCTAAGGCAGGGTGCACTATACCATAGGTGAGGGCATAAGTGCATGAGCACTATGCCCCTACAGTGTCTAAGCAAAACCTTAGACATTGTAAGTGCAGGGTAGCCATAAGAGTATATGGTCTGGGAGTCTGTCATGCACGAACTCCACAGCACCCTAATGGCTACACTGAAAACTGTGAAGTTTGGTATCAAACTTCTCAGCACAATAAATGCACACTGATGCCATTGTTCATTTTATTGTAACATACACCCCAGAGGGCACCTTAGAGGTGCCCCGTGAAACCTTAACCGACTACCACTGTGGGCTGACTAGTTTTAGCAGCCTGCCACACACCAGACATGTTGCTGGCCACAGGGGGAGAGTGCCTTTGTCACTCTGTGGCTAGTAACAAAGCCTGTACTGGGTGGAGGTGCTTCTCACCTCCCCCTGCAGGAACTGTAACACCTGGTGGTGAGCCTCAAAGGCTCACCCCCTTTGTTACAGCACCCCAGGGCACTCCAGCTAGTGGAGTTGCCCGCCCCCTCTGGCCACGGCCCCACTTTTGGCGGCAAGGCCGGAGGAGATAATAAGAAAAACAAGGAGGAGTCACTGGCCAGTCAGGACAGCCCCTAAGGTGTCCTGAGCTGAGGTGCCTCTGACTTTTAGAAATCCTCCATCTTGCAGATGGAGGATTCCCCGAATAGGGATAGGGATGTGCCCCCCTCCCCTCAGGGAGGAGGCACAAAGAGGGTGTAGCCACCCTCAGGGCTAGTAGCCATTGGCTACTAACCCCTCAGACCTAAACACACCCCTAAATTGAGTATTTAGGGGCTCCCAGAACACAGCAAGATAGATTCCTGCAACCTAAGATGAAGAAGGACTGCTGAGCTGAAAACCTGCAGAGAAGACGGAGACACCAACTGCTTTGGCCCCAGCTCTACCGGCCTGTCTCCCCACTTCTAAAGACACTGCTCCAGCGATGCGTTCCACAGGGTCCAGCGACCTCTGAAGCTTCAGAGGACTACCCTGCATCTAGAAGGACCAAGAACTCCCGAGGACAACGGCTCTGCTCCACAAAGACTGCAACTTTGCAACAAAGAAGCAACTTTGAAACAACACACGTTTCCCGCCGGAAGCGTGAGACTTTGCACTCTGCACCCGACGCCCCTGGCTCGACTTGTGGACAACAAACACCACAGGGAGGACTCCCCGGCGACTACGAGACCGTGAGTAGCCAGAGTTGACCCCCCTGAGCCCTCACAGCGACGTCTGCAGAGGGAATCCCAAGGCTCCCCCTGACTGCGACTGCCTGCTTCAAAGACCCGACGCCTGGTAAAGACACTGCACCCGCAGCCCCCAAGACCTGAAGGATCCGACCTCCAGTGCAGGAGCGACCCCCAGGTGGCCCTCTCCCTTGCCCAGGTGGTGGCTACCCCGAGGAGCGCCCCCTGCCTGCCTGCATCGCTGAAGAGACCCCTTGGTCTCCCATTGGATTACATTGCGAACCCGACGCCTGTTTGCACACTGCACCCGGCCGCCCCTGTGCCGCTGAGGGTGTACTTTTTGTGCTGACCTGTGTCCCCCCCGGGGCCCTACAAAACCCCCCTGGTCTGCCCTCCGAAGATGCGGGTACTTACCTCCTGGCAGACTGGAACCGGGGCACCCACTTCTCCATTGAAGCCTATGCGTTTTGGGCACCACTTTGACCTTTGCACCTGACCGGCTTTGAGCTGCTGGTGTGGTAACTTTGGGGTTGCTCTGAACCCCCAACGGTGGGCTACCTTGTACCCAACTTTGAATCCCGTAGGTGGTTTACTTACCTGCAAAACTAACAAACACTTACCTCCCCCAGGAACTGTTGAAAATTGCAGTGTGTCTAGTTTTAAAATAGCTATTTGCCATTTTTGTGAAAACTGTACATGTTATTTTGCTGATTCAAAGTTCCTAAAGTGAAATACCTTTCATTTGAAGTATTACTTGTAAATCTTGAACCTGTGGTTCTTAAAATAAACTAAGAAAATATATTTTTCTATACAAAAACCTATTGGCCTGGAATTGTCTCTGAGTGCGTGTTCCTCATTTATTGGCTGTATGTGTACAACAAATGCTTAACACTACCCTCTGATAAGCCTACTGCTCGACCACACTACCACAAAATAGAGCATTAGAATTATCTCTTTTTGCCACTATCTTACCTCTAAGGGGAACCCTTGGACCCTGTGCATGCTATTTCTTACTTTTAAATAGTACAAACAGAGCCAACTTCCTACACTAAGGTAACTATAACTCGCGCCTTCGCCATGCAGAGCTAATTACTCCACATGTTATATCGTGGCTGACATATTCTATGTCACCCTTCATATTCTCACTGCATCATTTGCAATAAAATTATTGAAGAGACATCTATGAATGACAAGGGCGTGGGCTATGACTGCTGAATTTCCCTGGTTTTGTGTGAGAAAATTCAGAACCTAACTATAATGTCCCTGTAACCTTTGTTTTTTAAGTTAATTTTTATGTTTTTCTAATTCTATTTCCTAACTATAATGTCCCTGTAACTTTTGTTTTTTCAGTGAATTTAATTCGGCCCTGTGCGGCAGGAGTTGCCCACAGGGCCTGTCTCTCTGGGTGTGAGAATATAGGTGTGAGAGGGTGTCTCTGAGTGTGAGACTGGCTGTGAGACCACCCAACACCGCTCTGTGCATGGCCTTTGGCCAATATGCACCGGGAGTTGCCTCTCTGGGTGTGAGAATAGGTGTGAGCGGGAGTTTCTGGGTGTGAGAGTGGCTGTGAGACTGTTTGTCTGGGTGTGAGAGCGGGCATGAGAGGGTCTATGTGGGTGTGAGAGTGGATGTGAGAGTGTCTGTTTGTGCTCCAATAGATGCAATGCATTCACCTCCATGAAGGATTTCACATTGTTTTTCACTGTAAAATTCCGGAGTAAGTACACTTGCTTTGCCTTCATCAAGCCCAGTAGTTAGAATAATTTGTCCTTTCCAGAAGTGGAGCTATAACTGGGACACCTGCTACATTTATATTTGTAAGTGCTTCCTGTTGAGGTTTTATTGCTGTGAAATGAGCATCGTGGCAGCAAAAGAAGCTCACCTGCTCGATTATCCAACAAGTGTCCACAGTTTTGCCCAAAATGTATCCAACTGGAGCACTTTCTACTGTTTAGCTAGTAAGTGCTACTTCGTTGGGTAAATGTCTATGGTGGGGGTAGAGGGCTGCATGCCCCCCCCCTCCCCCTCAGCTGATTTCAGCCCTGGGAATCTCATCCTCCAGTGCCCACTATAATTCAATGGGGGGCTCGTGGTCCCCCTCCCCCAGCCGATTTCGCCCCCTGGTGCCCCATATCTCAGGGCCCTGCCTTTTATTTGTTTATTTGGGGAGGAGGGGGGCCAAATGGCCCTCCTTCCCTGGCTGATTTTGGCCCCAGGGACCCCATTCTCCAGGGCCTGGCCTTCTGTCCTGGGTGCCCTGCAGGACACCCAGTGTGGATTTGGTGGCCATGAAGGGATCCTGGAGGCTCCTGTGGTCCCAGCCAGCACCCCGCATCCTGCGGGAGCCTGCATTGCTGGCACAGACAGGGAGCTGCTAAACATGCAGCTCCATGTCTGTGAGAGCAATTGTTTCCTCTGTGTTCCTGCCCACGGGCAGGGAAACAGAGGAAACCCCTGCTTCCAGCAAATGAGAGCTGTTTGACAGCTCTCGCTTGCTGGAACCAGAGTGTTTGCTCTGACTTGGCTGGAGCTTTGACAGATCTAGGGGCTTTGGGGGAGGACATCCAGGCCTTCCCCATATCAAATTATAGTTTTGCCCAAGGAGAAAGTGATCCCTGGGGGGCGGGCCCCCCGCTTTTTAGTGCCTGATATCCCCAGGGAGATGGCAGTCCCTAGAGTAAATACAAGCCCCAGGAGGGGGGCCCTGAGCACTTTTTAAAGCCCCCAATGCCTCCAGGACCTGTTCCACCCTGGGGCAAATAAAGAAAAGGGTGGGAGGCCGCCCTTTTTTTTTAAATGTTGAGAAAATCCATACATCCAGATCCGTAGATTTTCCTGGCATTTGAAAACAAAATGCTTTTTAGCCCTGGCAGTGTCCGTAAGGGACCCATGGACCATGGCTAGAGGCTCAGGTTGATCCTACCCTGGCCCACTTTTCTCATTATGGGTTACTGGTCTTGTATTTATATATTTTTTTCCTTTCTTTAACTCTTGTATAGAGAATTAGCTTTTTGTAATACTAACAAAATAATTAACTGCTATCATTCTCGGTGATGACTGTTTTGCAATATGCACTGGCAATCTGAAAAATCACAATTGATTCACTCTCAATAGATTAAGATACAAAACAAGGACAGCCACTGCAGTACAGAAACTGAGAAATAGAAATAGGTGTGCCACAAATAAATTCTTGCTCTCTCTCCTAAACATGAAATCATTCTAAAATCATCTAATCAGCATTCTAATTAAGTAATGAGGATAGTTTGAATGAAGTCTCAGGGAAGTTTGGAAATGTAAGAAGGTGTTAGCATAGTGAAAACTCCAGTAGACGTCTACCATCAAAGGGAATAAGTGTTTAGCATGAAGCTTCACTCTTGCAAGAATAAAAGGAAGCAGTGAAGTCTGTACCTCTAAATGTCTAAGGGAATCTGCCTTATCTTCTAACAGCACATACATTAATTAAAACAAACAGAACCTTCAGTCACAATTGTACCTCTTCCCACCCCACAGGGAACCAATCATGTCTCCTTCCGTGATGTGCATTTGCAACATCAGCTGTATTTCTCATCCCTCAGAACTTGGACAGTTACGGCAACCTTGAGCATCCCCTGTTCCTGATATGCAATGAATAGGAGATTTCAGCTGCTCATTAGATCTTCATGTCTCTTAACAAGATACTCTTCTCAGGCCTTATTACCAGCAAAACGAATACATATAACGATACTCCTTTTCTCTATCTAATGAAACCTTGAAACACACCTGCAAAAGAAAAAACATGCTAACTGAGCCAAATAGATTTCAAAATTAAGGCCTTTAGTTGGGCTAACTTTAACTAAACACTTAACTTGCATTTCTAATATATGGTTATACATGCACACATATAACTTTTAAAATAAATGCAGAACATGAATAAAAAAACGCATGTTACTTCTGCACATACAACTTAAAGTGTAAATATGAAACATGAAAAATGAATACATGTAGTCATTTTCAAATGAACATTAGTGCTTATGTTTATAAAGCCTCAGTCTTCTAATGGCTCATTTCATTATTTTGTTTAAGTGTTCACACACGTTAATGTTATTTAAAGCGCACATTCTAATGTCAAATGTAAATGTGTATTTATGCAAAAATGACGTGTAAAGGATGGAGACTAATTTGCGCTGCTCCACCTTCAGTTGAATTTTCAAGAGACTTTTTATGGTTCATATAAAAGACAGTACTTTCACGTCTTAGTAAAGACCTTTAGCTTATAGTGAAAAAGTAATTCAGAGATTTTTTTATACGGTTTTGTAATGATGTACCTTTGACACTACTGCACACAGCGTGGCTATAGGCTCAAGGTGTGGCCTTTGGCTCACCGTTGCTTACTCAGTATCTACTGCACAAGTCCAGTTACTGCTCTAAGAAAAGATTTTGGTCCTCATTAAGAGTGTGGCAGTCTGAGGACTGTCACACTTGTTGTGACGGTCAGACTGAAGCACTCGGGGGGGTCCAACCTGGGTCATTACAACCCAGGAGGGCAGACCCACCCTAAGGGTGCCGAGACCAATAACGTACCACTGTTCCCGCCGTTCAGCCTGGCAGGAATGGCGTAATACAATGTTCCTTCCAGTCACCACAGCAGTAACCTTGTAATAGGCTTGGGGAACGCCACTGCCATGGTGGTGGTATCCTCCCCGTGAGTTTGGCGGTTGGCTTGATGGACCACCAAACTCTTAATTAGGCCCTTAGTGAAGTGCATTCTGGATTACAGTGCCATTGCTCTCCTTCCTTGATGACATAATTGGTGGCAGTGGTTGTGTGCTGTGTGCTGTGTGCTGTGTGCTTTCACCTGTGAATTTCATCACTTTTGGCCATGAACATCAGGCCCTCACCTTGAACCCCACAGTATGTAGACTTTGATCAGTTCTGACTTCAGGACATTGTCTTTTGACACACTCCGCAATGACACAGCTTTGAGAAACGTTTTCGTACTGTGTAATGGCGAATACAGCCACTGTTTTTGTCAGTGACAAATAGCGGTTGTTGAATGGACCTCACACTGTTCTACTTCTATTCTGAAGCTCAGTGCTCACTAAGGCATCTGCCTACCTCATTTGAGTTTATTTTCTAGTTGACAAATCAGTTCTTGATTGGCTTTCAATCTGTTGTTGGCCCCAATATTCAAAATACACAACTATGATATTGAAGCCCGCCCACCTTCTTGCATAACATATAGTGCAAAGTTACTGAAAGATTTTGGACCAAACCAAAAAATATGCTACCCCTAATAAAGTTATACCTTTTGGTTTCTTTTTATTGCCTTTAGAACTTTTTTCTGTAGCTGAAAGCACAAATGACTTTGTGATATAAAATGCTGTTTTTATCCTTTATAATCTTGGTGTTGCCGTGGCTGATCTTCACAAACATGAACAGTCTGGGCTTAACACAACAAGGGCGTAATTATGAGTTTGGCTTCAGACAGGGTGGCTGCTGACATAGTGGCGACTACCCCGCCGGTCCTATTACGAGTTTCCTGCAGGCGGAAACCGAGGTTTCTGCCCGTCAGCCTAGGGGGAAACTGGTCGCAGCATTGTCTTCAACTCAAATCAAACTGGTGGCAATTCTGTCGTCTGCAGGGTGCACCAGCACCTTCGCAATGTCACAGCAGACAGTGAGCGTTGCAATGGTTCTGGGCAGGGGGGCTCCTGTGGCCATGCTAAGTGCATGGGCAGTGCAGCCCCCCGTGTCCCTCTGCACCTGTTCTCCGCAATCCTTTTCGTGGTTTTAAAACCACCCGCTGTCAACACGTTGGGACCACCGATCCCGGCGAAGGTGATGGAACCCTGCTGGTCTGACTGCTAGGGCCTGAATGTGGTGGTTGGACCGCAACAGCAACAACAGTCCTGACCGACACTGCAAGGCTGGCGGTCTCTAGGACCGCCAGCCTCATGATGAGGCCCCAAGTGTCTATCAAATTTTGATGCAGATTTGTCAATGGCATTACATTTCTTAGTAACTCAAAAATATACTTAAAAAGGATGTTTCAACTTAACTATGACTGGTCACTCAATATGGCTGAATCTGTTACATGACATATTTGGCAACACCACCTTTGCAGTGATGGTATGGTTGAATTGGAAATGTCATTTTTTTGTTTTAATAACATTGTGCCATTTGACAAAAAAGTATGAAAAAAAATTCCTCCCGGAGTTTTATGGAGATCCATTGAGGGAGATAAAAGTAATATGGGAAGTCAAAAGTGTGGTTTTCAATTTGTGAATTCCCATAGGAAAACATATGTCACGGGTACCAGAAACCATTAGATTGATTTTCACATAAACCTGGATAAGGAGAAGGGATCTGGTCCAACTCTTGATCTACTATTGTTTTCGTCAACATCCATGGAGAGGTTTCTGTAAAAAAGCCAAATCAAGTATGAAGTAAAATTATATTTCAAACTGTTACAATCACAATTTAATTAGACAAACTATTTTTCTGCTGCCTTGAAACCTCAATTTTGGCATTAGGGAAAGTTATTTTCTGTAGCAGAGGTAGGAATCATAGAGTGAGAGCAGTCCTAACTTTAGAACTATAAAAAGGTTTCAAAGCTAAATCAGGATTATGAAATCTTCATTTTGAAACAGAATTACAATTTTGGGAATATCGAAGTCCATGGGCTGTGGACTTTTTTTATTTATTCTGTGGGCAAAGGCCAGGCCCTGCCCTTTGAGCAAGCTGTGCATGGCATAGGATCTTGCACAGTATGAATCTTGAGTTCAGGGATTAATCTCAGAGTTTCAATGTGTGTGGTTATTGGTCATGCAGAGTTGGTTCAGTGGATAAGGGGGTTAGGACCTGCTGTGCTGAAAGCCATGTAAAGCAAGATAGAGGTATACTGGGACTGGGCACAGAGTGTAGTCAAAGATTGCATCCTATACCAAGCCCCCACAGCACATGAACAAATGATGTGGCTGGTGGGTCCTGTGGTCAGGGGCAGGAAGTTCCTTTAAAGTAGGGAAAGGCAGAAAAAAGCTACGGCAGGTGCTCCAAAAGGTAATTTTATCTTCTAAGTTCTATGTAAATAAATCAGTTGAACATAGTGAAAAAGGACAGATGTGCACCACACTTGGATGAAGATATGTGACCTACTTGTAGTTGCAATCTTTTTGAAAATATGTTAAAACATTTTGATCATAAAAAACTAGTGGTGACGCAGGGTCAAACATTTAAATACATTTCAAATATGTAATATTGAGATAGCTGTCAATTGAGATTTGATTTTTTGAGAAATGTAGTGGTTGGTGAATGTCTTCAATTCAATGTTTTGCCCCATCTTGAAATTGTGAATTTCATCCAAAGTGACAATTTTGTCTCCTGGGCCATTAAGGGTTTTATTTAACGTTAACGGGGTGTGAAAAGTCTGTCCATAGTAAGAACAATGACTATTTTAGGATATTGAAAAAATCTTGATTTTAACATGAAATCATGATTCTAAAATCATGGTTTTGCCTCACCCAAATTCACTCTTTGCTATGGTAAGGAGTATTTAATTACAAAACCCCAAATATCATTACCTTTAAAGTAATGATGCTGCTTTAAAGTTCGTCTGTAATATTAGATATTTTTACAATATTTCATGGCCATTACATTGAAGGTGAGGAGTTACACTGGGAACATTTCTGTGTCAAAGTGACTGACACCTTCAGGATCAGGCATCATAGTAGGTGACTGGTGGTGTATGCAATGCACATTCATGTTTCTCTTTGCATATATTCACTGTCACAATTACTTCTATAACTGAAAACATTTCGGCTTGCGATGAATAAACCCAACTTTGTTTATCTGCTGAATCTTATTCCTTCCCTCTGAGATGCCATGCTTGACCCTCATTGACTCTCAGCGCATCAAGACAAGTCTAGATAGGCTGCAGTAAGTACAGCATGAGTTCCTTAACATCCTTTATCAATAGGGACATTCTGTTTCTTAAAATTTACATGGCAAAATGACAGAACATGTTAAGGAGGATTATTTCATGACAAGGTGAGAGGGGTAGGGGGTAAGAGGAGGAATACCACCCTGGACATTTCTGAGGAGACCTGGTGTTGCTGCATCCAAAATTACTGAGTGTGGGGATGCCAGGTGTGATTTTCCAGGTTCCAAAATGCCCCCGGTAAATGCATATGGACCAGTCCTACCGACCTCTCCTACAGCACTGGGGAGCATGAAATACTGCTCCTGCAACCCCAGGAACTTGCCCTTCCCACCCCATGATCCCCAAGCAGTGACCCACTGGGGACCTCTTGCTCACTTTCATCACTGGCTACTATTAGGAGGCATAAGTGAACAAAAAAGACCCTGGAATCAGGGAAAAATGTGCAAAAAACAACCTGACATTTCCAGGACTATGGGTTATTTGCCATTATAGGCACTCTACCTCAAAACTGACAGAGTTAGGGTGGGAGATACCAGCTGCAATAATTCAATCCAACTCCAATACCTCTTACTTTAAATCTAGCCAACTTAGAATAAGGGTCTTAGGGCTTCATTATGAGTTTGGCAGTCTGAGGACCACCAAATCCACGGCACGGTGATGGTGGGACTGCCCTCCGCATGCCAGGAGGTCCCAACCACGATATTACGACCCTGGCGGTCTGACTGCCAGGGGACCGCTGCCACCACCAGGATCACAGATCCCGCCGGGTAGGTTGCAGTCGAAGTCGTGTTCAACCACAGGGGTGCTTAAAGTAGCACTGCCGTACTGATCATACCCTCACTTTCTGCCATCCTTGCCATGGAAAGGCTGGCGCAAAGCCAGTTCTGGGGACCAGAGGGGGCCCCTGCACAGCCCACGACCCTGTCCAGCACTCTCAGAATACCCACTGTCTGCTTCATGAGGAGCTGAGGCCAATGCCGCCGTACAGTTTCCACTTGGCTGACCGACAGAACCCTCCGATTTAGAGGTTTCCGCCAGTCAGCCCAGTGGAAACCTTGTAATGGGGCCGGTGAGGAGCCTGCCAACCTTGTGGCAGTCTTCTCCCCATGGGTCTGGCAGTCTGGGTTTCGGACTGGCAGACTCGTAATGAGGACCTTAATCTTTTTGGAATATAACAATTTTCAGTAACACACCTGAACGATTCTTTTTAGTTAGACATGTTGTCATGCATAGGAAAACCAGATCACATTTCATAGAAATTCATCGATCAAGGGCTTAAAATGGATTTTGGTTTGCTATGATGCATTACACAGTGCCTTGGGGTTTCATTAGCTCCCACTCAAGGCTTTTATTTTCAATGTTAAATATTTTAGAAACAAGCACTTTTTACATTGATGTTTCATTTTAGCTCTAGTTATCCTCCTGCCCACCAACAGAACATCATTTTTTGGTTTTGTTTGCAGTATAAATCTTAAGAGGCGTTTGAAAATATTGTTATTGACAAACTAAAACAAACTATACCTTTAGATAAGATATAACGTAATATAATATTCTTCCTTACTCATAGTCTCTACCATGCCAATAACAACTTCTAGACCAACAACAACAGGGAACAGAGAGGTAACACCTGCAAGCAAATCAGCAACTAATCCATTCGGCCCTGCAGAACATCCTACCACCTCAAACACAACCCACGAGAGGACTCAGATGAAAACTGAGATTACCGCAACGCAGGCGAGTAGTAATGCTACCCAGACGTGGGTTGTTCCAACACATCAGCCATCAACAACAAATGTCCTGACAGAACCAAATACATTACCAGTCAATACAACAATTTCTGCATGGATTGGGGCAACAAATCACACAAGTGGTGGAACCTCTGGTGGACACTTTTTGGTCACTACTCTGAACAACAGTAACTCAAGTCTTACAGTTACAGAGGAGAGAACAGTTAACACATCATCTCTTAAAGTGGAACAGAACAACACAATCCCTCCTACAAAAAGAAACAAAAACAGATTTGACGAATATTGGCCTGAAGACAACGGGAGTCCAGATAACTTAACAACACTCAGTAAGTAAAATGCATATACAACCATTCACCTCACAGGGTGTTTTGTATAGTGTATTTTTACTTATGTCTAGCATGCCAACAGTGTGTGTTGTGTGTTCTATCCCCTGAGTGACCTGGCACAGTGCGTATACAAGTGTTCCAAATCATTCTGTCCATATGCATCTCTCAACCTGTCCCATAATACATCAGATTCTTTTAGGTTTTTGGTAAAGGAACATTGTCACAATTGTTTATGTTGTTGTGTCCTGAGATGTATGAGGGAAGACGCCAAATCGTCCCTCTAACACTGAAATCATCTGATGAAATAGGCTGTTTCATGGGCAGTATATAGGACATTTATACGCACCAATGGGTTTACCCAGCAATAAAGAAGAATGTGAAAGAGAAATGCAATATTGTTTAGATGTTTTTTGAAGAAACGTCAGTGCCATAGGACACTACAGGGAAATATATCGTTACCCAGAGATTGCACTAAATACTTAAATCCAGCTCTCTCGTGACATAGGGCCTCATTCTGAGATTGGCGGGCGGCGGGCGCCGCCCGCCAAGCGGGAACCGCCACTTGGCCGCTCCACGGTCAAAAGACCGCGGAGGCCATTCTGGCTTTCCCGCTGGGCCGGCGGGCGCCCGCCAAAGGAGCGCCCACCGGCCCAGCGGGAAAGGCCCTGCAACAATGAAGCCGGCTCCGAAAGGAGCCGGCGGAGTTGCAGGGGTGCGACGGGTGCAGTTGCACCCGTCACGATTTTCACTGTCTGCTATGCAGACAGTGAAAATCTTTATGGGGCCCTGTTAGGGGGCCCCACGACACCCGTTCCTGCCATCCAGTTCCTGGCGGTAAAAACCGCCAGGAACAGGATGGTGGGAAGGGGGTCGGAATCTCCATGGCGGCGCTGCTTGCAGCGCCGCCATGGAGATTCGTCCAAGCAGGGGAAATCCGGCGGGAAACCGCCGGATTCCCTTTTCTGACCGCGGCTTTAACGCCGCGCCAGAATGGGCATTGAAGCACCGCCAGCCTGTTGGCGGTGCTTCCGTAGCCCCCGGCCCTGGCGGTCTTGGACCGCCAGGGTCGGAATGACCCCCATAGTGTGCTCGACGGTCCTTTGCACCCTGGAGGCTGCAGTCTCCATTTTGTCTCCCTAAGCCCTTTGTACTTTTCTACTGTGAGTCTTCTACAGATTAACCCACTCGCCACAGCAGGGTGTGTCCATGTGTGTGTGTGTACGCATGCCTGATCTTGCAAGACTGTGAGACCCCCTGGGATTTATTGCTATTTATTCTGTGTAGGTGAAGCGGTCCTGCACTGTTGTGTCTGGCACTGACAGTGTCTATGTTATCATATGTGATAGGCCTTGGTAGACGATTCTCTATTCTCTAATGCCATCTGTTATTGCAAGCACTCAGACTTGGAAAACAGTAGTATTCCATATTATACGAAAGCAGATTAGTATTATTGGTGAAATTTTTAATGTGATACACATATTTTGGCTGTTGTTTGCTTTCCATAGTGACACAATTTGAGTAGGTTTTTTTGCACACTGGTATTTAGCAGCCATGTCATTCGGAAGCAGATTTCTAAGGAAAACCTTGGGGGCCTGCCCTTATGTTTTTTTACAAATTAAGCCCTGGGTGTATTGTACTGTTACAGAATGTAGTAATAAAAACAAGAAAACTTCAAAAAAACAAGCATTTTCAATGCAACGGGGCTCGCATTTGCTCGAGTTGGAGCTATTTGCGTTGTAAACTCCTAACCTAACTTTTCATGCCACACAAATTAAAAGAAAAAAAACACAGCGCGATCGTGCTATGTAAAATGCAGCGTGATCGCGCTGAAATTGAAAATGAAAAAATGGAGCGCGACCGCGCTATGTAAACCCCAGCGAGATCGCACTGTGGGGAAAATAAACAGATAAAGTAGTCCAGAAACCAGGCTCAAAACATTGAGCCTCGTATGTTTCTAGTAGTTTACCGATGCTGTGTAGGCGGGCTAAACACCGGAAAAGGCATGACGTATGCATGCCTTTCACAAATGAAAGCAAGCAGATTTTAAAGAGCAAGCCCAATAACCAATGAAAGAGACTGACGTGACCTGGGTGTGGTTTTGTGGCGAGATGTCACTGAAAAACGTCACTAGGTCTATTGATGCATGGATTGTGTGTGACACCTGTTTCTAGGCCCACTGATGCTTACAATGTTCAGAATGCCTGCTCGTTACGGGTCCATTGATGTGTGCACTGTCTGCAATCACTGACTTGTCTCTTCAGGTCTGTTGATGCATACTCTGTGTGTGGCCACTGACAACCCTTGCAAGGTCTGTTCATAAATGGATTGTGTAGGACCATCGCTGTCTGTTACAATGTCCATTGTTGCATTCAGTCACGGGGTAGGGCCAACAATGTCTGTTACACAGTAGCGTAACATAGGTCCCGCAGAACACGTGGTGCGGGGGGAGGAGGAGGAGCAAGCTTCAGAGAGACCCCTCAGCGCATTACCCTGGTCTGAGAGCTCTTGACTGAGTCTGGAGGAGGGGGGCTCTCTCTGTACCTTGCAAGGGGGACCCTAAACTTTGGTATGCAACTGCTTCGGCTAGGTTCATTCATGCAAGTACTGTGTGGGGACACTGATGCCAGTTAGCAGGCCCACTGATGCATGAATTATTGAATTAGTTTCGGTAATTGCAGCATCGAGCATTGTTGCCCTTAACACAAACAATACACACCAAAAATAAGTCACAGCTAAGATTATTGACTTTGCCCATGTTCGTTACTGGATGTTTCAGCTCACAGTCATGTTGTTATTTTTTAAGGGTCGAGATTGCGAGTGTGTGTGCTAGCGCATGTTGTGTTCAGTAAAGGGCTTGGAGCCTGCCTGTCGCTCACCATTTGTTTGTTTGTGTGGCTCTCTTCTTTACAGCCTTGCTAGCGCATGCGTCTCGCATACAAGACACTGTTGTGTTCAGTAAAGGGCTTGGAGCCTGCCTGTTGCTCACCTTTTGTTGGTTTGCGTGGCTCTCTTCTTTACAGCCTCGTGATTCGTCAAGGCAGGTCTGACATAATTTTCCTCTGTGGAGCAAGGATCAAGCACTAATTGATTTCAACTCAATTAGTGCCTTTCCTGATCGACCTACCATTTTGTTCTAACTTCCAGTGCCCGGAAAACAGAAGGCTTCTGACTGGCAAAAACGTGCCCAGCAGGACAAACAAAATTGCTAAATTTTATTTTTTGAAGATAACTTTTTAACATTTTTTTACGTTGTCTTTTCTCAGTTTCCACTCATGTTTTTTGCTTTTGCTCATGTGCACTGTTGTCAAAAGATGACAATTAACTTGTTACGGGACCCATTTGATTGCAAATGCTTGTTTTTTAAAGGGTGTACCTTTTAAATATGGTTTGCTTTTATGTACAATCACTAGATTGTGCAAGTTACGATTCCTTTACCAAGGGCTTACTTGGCTATACAGGGCATACAGCAAATCTTTAATAGGCAGGAGACAGAAGCCTGTATTCAAGGCTGGCTGAGCTAAGACTAAACGAAGCAGCACAGGAGCACATACGTAATTTGCTGCTGGGGGAAATTATGCTCCAGTGTACTGTGCCAGTCCCTGACGTATTGCAATATTTCACGAGTTTTGCATCAGAGCTGCCTATAAAATCAATGGCACCTCTGTCAATTAGCCCCTTGTCCTGAGAGTGACTGAAAGCCAACAGCACTATGCACGCTGTATCTTGTGGTTTCACGGCTTGCTTTACAAGAAATGGCCTACAGTTCTCAGCATGCTGAGTGCTAGTTACTGAATGAATGTTCTCCTCATGACATGGTGTTAGAAAAACACGTTTTAAAACAAATATACCTTATTTTGCAAAGAAACATGTCCCGGGGTTGACCCATGTACTCCTTTAGACGGTCATGGTTCAGTCCAAGCACCCCCTTTGCTCAATATGGAGTGGGCATTAAATCACTTTCAGGGCTGTTGTAAGCCTCCCATTAGCTGTGCCTCGGTGAATTCCATTGGATGTTGACCGTTTCGACCTATCGGCAGACATAAAACTCCACGCTCACTGAAGAGGACTACAGAGTGATCTGCCATTCTTTGAAGGTTTGTAAGAATGCCAAGACATTATTATAATGTAGCATTAATGTGAATACTTACTGTTGGGGTCTCTAGTTGGTAGAGGTATACACCCTTTTCCAAGTAGGGGCCACAATCCTAGTCAGGGTAAGTTAACCACAATCCAAATTATCCTGTGCCCACCCTCTGGTAGCTTGGCATTGAGCAGTCAGGCTTAACTTAGAAGGCAATGTGTAAAGTATTTGTGCAATAAACCATGCAATAACACAGTGAAAACACCACAAAAATACACCACGCTGTTTTAGAAAAATATAAGATATTTATCTGATTAAATGAAGGTCAAAACGATCGAGTCAATAAGCATACGTTGAGATATCACTTTTGCAAGTTTAAAAAGAGTCTTAAATCTTAGAAATCAACAGTTGTCTCTTGTTTTCACAAAGTACCTGGTTTCTGTCAAAGTTAACATGCACGGAGACCACAGAGAAGGAGATGCGTGAAAAAAAAGTGTGCGTTGGGTTTTCTGAAGTGGCACATATGATGCATTGTTTCTTTCCAGGCTGCAAGGGGTTTTGCACTGATTTGCGGCGCGCAATCTTGGTTCCTCACTGTGATGTGGGGAACTTTGGATGTGCAGGGACGACGTGGAGAACAGTCCTGAGCATGCTGGAAGAAGTCACAGGCGTTGCGTCGATCCAGTAGGCGATGCGCTGAATTTTCTGTTGCACGGATGGCACTGCATCGATTCTTCACTCAGGAAGTCAGGCTGTGTTGTTACGGCTCAGCTGTGCATCGATCCGGTAGGGTGGTGTGTCGAATTTCCGGTCACAACGCAAGTGCTGCATCGATCTTCGCTCGGGAAGTCAAGCTGCGCCGTTCCGGTTCGGCTGTGCAGCGATTTTCTCATCACAGGGCAACTGTGCATTGTTTCCGGGAGGCTGTGCCTCGATTTTCGGTACACAAGGAGTTTCCTTGAAGAGAATTCTTTTTGGCCCTGAGACTTCAGAAAACAGGAGGCAAGCTCAATCCAAGCCCTTGGAGAGCACTTCTCAGCAAAGTTGAAGGCCAGCAGGGCAACAGCAAGGCAGCATTCCTTCACAACAAAGCAGTCCAGGTGAGTCCTTTGGGCAGTCAGGCAGTTCCTCTTGACAGGTTGCAGGAGGTCCAGAAGTGTCTGAATTGGTGGGGTCAGGGACACAGTTTATATAACCCAAAATGCCTTTGAAGTGGAGGAGACATCAAAGAATGCACAAGGTCCCCTTTCAGCACAGGTCTATCTGCCAGGGTCCCAGTAGGGATTTTGGCAGTCCATTGTGTGAGGGCAGACCACTAGCCTTTGAAATATAAGTGTCAGGCCTCTCCACCCTCCCAGCCCAGGAACACCTATTCAGTATGCAGATGAGTGCAGGTGTGACTGAGTATCCTGTGTTTGTGGTTGTCTCAGTGAAATGCACAAGGGAGCTGTCTACCAGCCCAGACGTGGATTGGAGACAGACTGTAAGGCACAGATGGATTTTAAGTGCAGAGAAATGCTCACTTTCTAAAAGTGGCATTTCTAAGATAGTAATATAACATCCAACCTCACCAATAAGCAGGATTTTGTATTACCATTCTGGCCATACTAAATATGACCTGGTTACCCCTTTCTGATCAGAATCTACCACTCAAACAGTATATGAGGGTAGCACTAATGTTAGCCTACGAAAGACGCAAACCATACAGTAGTGGAAAACTAATGTAGGAGTTTTCCACTACCACGATATATAAAACACACATGTACATGTCCTGCCTTTTACCTACATAGCACCCTGCCCTATGGGTTATCTAGGGCCTACCTTAGGGGTGACTTATAAGTAGAAAAAAGAGAGTTTAAGGCTTGGCATGTAATTGTACATGCCAAGTTGAAGTGGCAGTGAGACTTCACACCCACAGGTCTTGCAATGGCAGGCCTGAGACATGGTTAAGGGGCTACCTATGTGGGTGGCACAACCAGTGCTGCAGGCCCACTAGTAGCATTTTATTTACAGGCCCTAGGCACCTGTAGTGTACGTACACCTGTAGTGTACTAGGGACTTACAAATAAATTAAATATGTCAATTGGGTATGAGCCAATGTCACCATGTTTGTAGGGAGAGAGCATATGCACTTTAGCACTGGTTAGCAGTGTGAGTCTGTAGCCGGTTGTCGTTCAACCCGGCTCAGGACGCCTCAGATTGGCGCTGCCCGCGCGGCGTCCAGGAAGACGAAGACGGCGTGCCCCGTAGCCTTGGCAACGACGAGGCCGGCACCTTCCCCGAGAACCCGGATATCAGGGTTCCCTCGGACACAAAAAGAGAGGATCGACTACACACGGCCGTCGAGAAGGACGCGGAGGAGCCAGGAAGTGCGGAGAGCGGCAGACGAAGAAGGCGGACGACGACTGAAGGACCGGGAACCACGGGGTTCCCAAAGAAGCAACCGATCCAGGCAGAAAGGGAAGGACCGGATCTGGTAAACTATATGACCCTGACTTACCTGCAATTTAGTTCCTTTTCCGGTGCATCTGGGAGTACGGCAGAACATCTTCGCCGGTCAAGAGGGAAGCTGGGAAGAAAAAAAAGGAGAGACACTTTATGGGACAAAAGACACCACCCCTACACTGTTGACAAAATCAAAGACTATAACATAGTATAAATAATTTACCACTCTCACCCACTCGAGTCTCAGAGTCCTTATTATCACCTGGCCCACTGTTATAGAGTCCTAAAGCCAGCAAAAATGAGGTCACAACAAGAAGAGGAGGAAGGCAAAAAGTTTGAGGGTGACCCTGCAGAGAGGCCATTTCCAACAATTACAGAGTGAAGGGAAGGGCTTGTGCCTTGCCAAGTATGCTGTGATGTGGTGCTAACCTCCTCAGACTACGAGGACTCATTAAGACACGAGCGTTTGATGCAAATTTGAACTTTGTGTTTCACCAGGCTTACTAAATGTCTTTGCAAAGCGTGCTAATACTTAATCTGTACTGTAGGGCTATAGAAACCAATAAACAAATCACAATATAGTGGTACAGTTGGGTTGCTTTAGATGTTCACAGTCATCAGTATCTAAGGACGTACAACCACATCAGCACAAACATCAACATAAATCATGTAGTGCCTCTAGGTGCACTTTAAGAGAGTATCACTCAGGAAGCTTCACTCAAGGGTGTCTACTCGTGCACACTACCATAAAGCATCCATTTTGATAATCTACGTTTCATAAAGCATCCTAAGAGTAGAACTACGAATGACAGATGTAGCTTCTGTAGCTGGGCTAGAGCATGCCTACTCATAGACTATGGTTATCACTGCAAACACATCCATCCGGTGGCAGGTTTAACACAAATTTGCATTGTACAATATTCCGCCATATTCCTCTAAATCCCTTCAAATGGGCTTTATTAAAAATACCTGTGAGTTCACACTTCACAGATCCCTGCTATCAGGAAGTAAACACCCAGCTCTTGTTACAGATCTCACTAATTAAAAAAAAACAATTTAACCACATATTTAATGTAGCGCTAAATTCCCTATTTACAGTTTGTTTGGACACCACCAACAATTAAGCAAATCTATCCAGCTTTTTAGGGGTTTTGGCATGAAAAAGAATCAAGGAACCCCTCACTCTGATACTCAGGTTCCAAACCTTCTCTTTCATGCTGGACTGGGATACTCCTAAAATAAATGTATTCTAATCCTTTCCTCTGGGTTGTCGATGTTACTGTGCAAAGCACTTGAATGTGCCAGAGTTCTCGCTTTAGGCTGACCCTCTATCTCAAGTGCAGTGATGAGCTGGCTGTGCCCGGGCTAGTGGGATTTTCTGCCTTCTAGACCCCCTTTTGCCAATGGATTTGTACATGAGGTTGACAGGAGAGTGAATTTTAGCCATTGTGAAGTCTGAGATTCTTCGAGAAAGACCAGAAGTTGAAGAGAGGCAGACACTGGGTCAACATGCCACCTACCTCAGGGATGGCACAGGCTACGCCTTCCTTCAGGGTGTAAAGAGATGCAGCGCTCCAAGAGTGAACTGGCACTGAAGGACCCTTCAACTCTATCTTCACATAATAAGTTATCAGTGAAAGACTGTTGTGAATATTCATGTTTTAAGAGCTAGCCTAAAATGCTTTTCCTCCCTCAATGCTCGCGGGTGTGGAGGAAGGGCATTCCACACCTGCACAGCAAGACAGGGTAAAAGATGAACCAACTCACTTTTTTGTGTGTAACTCTTGGTAATAGGGCTACTTCGGCCTTGAAGGAGCCGAGAGTTCCTACTGGGTGATAGTGCGTAATTCTTGAGGAAAGATAGCAAGGGCTCGTCCAATATAAAGCTCTGTGGGAGAGAATTAATGTTTTAAACTGAATTCTCTCCTTAGCAGTGAATGCCAACTGGTGGCCATTCCACTTGTCAGAAGGCTGACATTTATTATTGCCTGGTGGCAGAAGGTCAGCAGGGGAGGTGGAAAGAAGCTGGCGAAATAACTTTCCTTTAAGATCTTGGCTGACCCAGCTCCGTAGATTACCACTTGGCCATTACACTGCAAGGCAATAATGTCACACGCACACCAGTGTTGGGCTCAGCCACACGGTTTAAATAAAAGGGATGTGGACCGCTCGTGGCCTCTCCCACATCAGACATCTTGTGTGTGCATGTTCACTTGTCGACTCTGATTGTACCCTAGTGTCGCCGCCTACACTGTTCCTCTTCCAACATCCTCCATCCTTGGCCTCTTTCTACAAATTGGGTGCTGCTTTGCAGGATCACTGCCTTCTTCCGCTTGTCTTCCTTATTATGGGCCGGTGGTGATGAGAAAGACATTCCTGCTCTCACTATCTGTTTAAAGTTGCAACAAACTGCTGGTGCTGAAAAATTCCTGGGAGGAGGGACTGCACAGAATTTTGGGATTTGGAGGCAGGAAATCTAATTCTGTGAAAACGAAGGGCAGATGCCCCTTCATTTTCCAGAATTGTTCACTGCCTTGCACTCTAGTTCAATTTAAGAAGACACCATTGTGTTTTCAATAGTTTGAATATCATGAAAGAGTCCCGGCTAAACACATAGCATGCAATGGATGAGACTTGCGTAGAGCTTGGGATGGAGGAGGGAAGTGGGGTGACTAAAATTCCCATACTCAAAGGGTGTGGCTTTAAAGGTTTAATGAGCGAGAGGCTTGGCGTAGCTTGGCAGGGATGGGACCTTAGGGGTCAATGAGTGTTGCATAAAGACAGCCTTTTTGACAGATACCTCTCATGTCTGGAGGTCTTCTAGGCACCGAGCTTCTTTCAGCACATCTGGGATGTCCAATGACAGCTGCTGCTGAGTCTCCCATTATTCAATGTGCATGGTGAATGTGACTAGGTAATGCTTTCATCATGTTTTCACCATTCCACGATGGGAAGTCTTGAACTGTAAGAGAAGTTTCATCTTGACTCAGTTAGAATATATACTTTGACCATCCTAACCTACAAGCCCTCATTTCCCTATCCCAAGACAATTTGTTCTAGAGACACTGTTGCACCACAATTTCTATATGAAAATCCTGTCTTTGACTAAGAAAAAATAATGTGCTGTATTTTCTAAATACTTGAAATAACCAATTAGTTTGAACACATATAAAATTGGGTTAATGGTTGAGGTGGTAAAACCCTAGTCAAGCACCAGCCACAATCTCTGTCAGGGTGAAACACAAGCAAACCTCAAATTAACCTGTGCTGAACCCTGTGGTAGCTTGGCACAAAAGTAGTCAGGCTTAACTTAGAGGCAATGTGTAAAGTGTATATGCAGCACTTTAAACAGTAATAAAATGACAACTGTTAGACCTGACAGCTCATGATGGTTTTCCTCTAACCTTTTTGCCTGCCTCCCTCCATTGTTCTGACCTTGTGTTTGCTGGCTTTAGGACAGTGTGCACTTTACCACTGCTGATCAGTGCTTACATGATTGTGCTCTCTCCCCTAAACACTGTAATATTGGCTCCTACCCAATTGGCATATTTAATAAAGTGCACTACATGTGCCCAGGGCCTGTAAATGCTACACGTGTGCCTGCAGCACTGATTGTGCCACCTACATACGTAGCCCCTTAGCCATGTCTCAGGCCTGCCATTGCAGGGCCTTTGTGTGCAGTTTACTTCCACTCCGGCTTGGTATTTAAAACCCCTTGCCAAACCTTAAAACTCCCCATTTATAACATATGTCTCCACTAAGGTAGGCCCTAGGTAGCCCATAGGGCAGAGTGTATATAACTAAAAAGTAGGACATGTACTATTAAGATTTACATGTCCTGGTAGCGAAAAACTCCCAGTTATTTTTCACTACTGTGAGGCCTACCTCTCTCACAGATTAACATTGGGAATTCCTTGATACACTTTTGAGTTGTAATTCCTGATTGAGGATGAGTGGCTGTGTTATGTTTCATATCTTTGGAATGGTAATGATACATCCTGTTTACTGGTAAAGTTGGATTTACCATTATTATTTTAGAAATGCCACTTTTAGAAGGTAGGTATTCCTCTGCTCTTCCAGCTCTGTGTGCCTGTAGCCTGTCTCTAATACACGTCTGGGGTGGGTGACAGCTATACTTTGTGCATTCCTTTTAGACAGCCACAAACACGGGAAGATTAGGTGTGTCTCAGTACTCATCTGTATTCTGATGGATCTCCCTGGGCAAGAAGGGGCGGAGAAGATGACACACCTGAGTAGGCAGTGTCTGTCCCCACACAAAGGACTCATTACCCCCTACTGATAGTCTGAAGCCATGGCTGGGAAGAAAGAGCCTCTGTGCACTTCAAAGACCCTTCTTTGAAATCTCCCCCACATCAAAGGAATAACTGGGTATACGTACAGGGTCTTCAACTCCACCAAACCAGACACCTCTGGACCTACAAGTGGACTCTGTCAGAAGAACTGCTGTGCTGCAATAAGGGCTGTTACTCTGCTGGACTGTTGACCTGGAAGAACTGATTTTCTGCTGTACTGCCCTGATGCTCTATGACCCTGACCTTGCACCACAAATGATCTCCAAAGACTTGTTGGCTTGGCCTGTGTTGCTTGAGAATCAGGGATATTGAAGGATGCTCATGTGCCTAGTTCACTGGATGTGGCCCAGATAATTGCATCATGGAAATCGATGCATCTCCTGTCTGTGTGTAGCATAACCGGTGCATCGACAAGGCTGCAGGAGTAGAATCAACGCATAACTCTCGGAACCTACGCTTTGCCTTGAGAGCCAGACGTATTGGACCCACGCTTTGCTGCCATCTATGGAGATTGGCGCATCCCTCGCATTCTTAAAGAAACCCGGCACATGGCACTTCGGAGCCAATGCCTCATGGTTTCAGCACTTGTTTTTGGAATGACGCATCGCCACCACTGCGTGGGATAGACGGCGCATCCCTGCGAGGACCCGATTGACGCATCTCACTACGCGTGTCGCTGTTGTGACCAGGAAAGGTACTTTGTTCCCTATGGCATGCATATCCAGTGCAGCATAAAGTAACTCTTAAAAGCAATATTTGCTTCTAAGCACTATTTTGCTTTTATTCATTAACAATTCATATCTCAACTTCTACGCATTGGATTTTTGTTGTTCTAGTCTTATTTTATTTATAAAATCATAACCTATTTTTCTAAACAGGTGTGGAGTCTTTTTGTGGCTCTTTTACTGTGTTACTGTATGAGTTATTCCACAAATATTTTACCCATTGTCTTCTAAATTAAGCCTGCCTGCTCTGTGCCAAGCTACGTGAGGGTGAGCACAGGATAATTTTGAAAGATAATTTACGTTGTGTTGTGACTTACCTTGACTAGGATTATGGTCCCTACTTGGACAGGGTACACACCTCTGTCAACTAGAGACCAATTTCTAACAACACAACACAAGAAAAATCCCATACCAATTCCCAATAATTGTGTAAAATGTAATAAATTATTTGAGACCAAAACAACAAAAATACAATCAGTAGAACCGGAGATGTGCAGTTTCAAAGTTGTAAGTGAAAGTGAAAATAGTGCCTAGAAACCCAAAGCGCTATCTGTAGTTATCTGGTCATGCCAGATTGGGACAAATGACAAGTTGAGTCTGACCGCGATGGAGCTTGTGCCGGATACAAAGACCAAGTTAGGCCAGCTGAAGAAAGTACCTTAAATACTGGTTGCTGAGTATCGTGAGATCCCACTTTGAGGATGCGTCATGCAGCAGCGTTTCCGAGGAAGCTGCCAGGGCTGCAATGCGGACTCCTGTGTCATCTTCGAGGATGCCATGAACGAGGAGCTTGCAATGAAAAAGGACTGCTTTGAAGATGCTTTGCACAGCGGCGGCTCTGAAGAAAATCGAGGGCTGCTGTGCAATGACCTGCATTGTTGTTGAGGTTCCAGTTGATGAGGGACTTGGGATGCGAAGGTGTGCATTAAGGATGCATTGCGCAATGGCAGTTCTGATGAAACTATCGGATATGAATCGATGTTCTGTGTCTGAGAGGCGTCGTGCAGCAAGTGAGAGGATGTGTGTTGTGCTGCATCACAGGATCACGGGGGCTGGCAGAGCACCTTCATGACCACTTTCAATACTTCATGTATAGGGTGGCACCTTGTGAGCAGTAGGACTCACAGCAGACAGAGTCCAGGTGTAGTGTTCTAAGTGGTTGAAGACTTTTCTGCCCCTGAAGCTCTGATCAGGAGGCCAGCCAAGTAGCCTTTGAAGTCACTGCGGTAAACCTGGGTTCAAGATGCAGGTCCAGTCCTTTTCACTCAGGCCGCAGGGTGGCAGGGCAGCACTACATCAGAGCACAGCAGTCCTGAGTCTTCCACAGGTCCATAGGCATAATGAAGAGTTCGGACTGAGAGCCCACTATTTATACCTGGTGCCCACTTTAAAGTAGGAGAATCTTCTGGAGGTTTCTTCCCTCAGAGGTATTTGGGATTCCCTACCTCCCTGCCCTGGCCCCAGCTTGTCTGGGGACACAAAAGGCTAGTGTCAAACGCTTTATGAGTGTGCTCAGGCAGAGTCTTTGTTATATGCAAGTGTGGTAGATGACAGCTCCTCCCCCCCATACAGTCAGAGATGGTCTATCCTGGCAACACCTATTCCCCCTTTGCCCTACTGTTAGACTTTTCATCCTTGGCGTGGTCTCCCTTAACTTTTTGCCTCTGTTCCCCATGTGTGCTGGACTCTGATTTTACTGTTTTTTGTTACTCTGGGCACTTTACCACTGCTAACCAGTGCTAAAGTGCAAGTGCTCCTTTACAAAATGTGTATGTGATTGGTTTATCCATGATTGGCATATTTGATTTACTAGTAAGTCCCTAGTAAAGTGCACTAGAGGTGCCAGGGCCTGTAAATCAAATGCTATTAGTGGGCCTGCAGCACTGGTTGCGCCACCCTCATAAGTAGTTCTGTAATCATGTCTCAGACCTGCCATTGCAGTGTCTATGTGTGCAGTTTTAACTGTAAGTTCGACTTGGCAAGTGTACCCACTTGCCAGGCCTAAACCTTCCCTTTTCCTACATGTCAGAAACCCCTAAGGTAGGCCCTAGGTAGCCCCAAGGGCAGGGTGCAGTGCATGGTTAAGGTAGGACATATAGTAATGTGTTTAATATGTCCTGACAGTGAAATATTACTAAATTTGTTTTTCACTGTTGCCAGGCCTGTCCCTCTCATAGGTTAACATAGGGGCTACCTTTAAATCTGATTAAAGTGTAGATTCCCTTTGGGAGCGGATGGACATATGGAGTTTGGAGTCTCTGAGCTCACAATTTAAAAATACATCTTTTAGTAAAGTTGATTTTTAGATTGTGTGTTTGAAAATGCCACTTTTAGAAAGTGAGCATTTTCTTGCTTATACCATTTCTGTGACTATGCCTGTTTGTGGATTCCCTGTCTGGGTCAGTTTGACACTTGGGCTGGTTGCACCTCACACTAGACAGTGACACAAAAGGGAGCTGGGGTGTAGTCTGCATTTCCTGATGAGCCATCTGTGCTAGGAGGGAGGGGAGGAGTGGTCACTTACACTTGAAAGGGATGTGCCTGTCCTCACAGAATGCAGTCTCCGACCCCCTGGTGAGTGTCTGGGGCCTGGCCTGGGCAAGGCAAGATTTCACATTCAAAAGAGACTTTACTTTGAAGTAGGCCTAAAGGAGAAATTGGGCATAAGAAGGGCACCCAAAACCACAGACTTTAGAACACTTTTGGAAACAAGAGGAACCTTTGCATGGAGAAGAGCTGAAGAGATGAGGAGAAGTGCTGCCCTGCCTTTGACTGTGCTTTGTGGACCTATCCTGCAGTTGCTGCTTATGCCAGAGTAAGAGGGCAAAGCCTGGACTTTGTGTGCCTTCCATCTTGTGAAGAAATCTCCAAGGGCTTGATTTAGAGCTTGCCTCCTGTTCTTTGAAGTCTCAGGGACAGCAAATACTTCTCTCTGCCAGCACCTGGAGTCTCTGGAGAGACTCCTGCTCTGACAAGTGGTGCCCTATCCAGTCCCTGGGCCCTTGAAAGGAAAGCTGGTGGAAATCCAAGGAAATCGACTTTGGATGACTTCGGACCGACGCCGCTGCTGAATCCGGTGACGCCGCCTGCACCCGATGGCGTGACCTTTGCTGGAACGCAACGCTCTTCGCAGGCCTGACGCCGCTGCAGCCCCGCTGAAGTCCGCGACTCCGTGGAAGTCGCCGCACCACGTCGTGACCGACGCCACTCAAAGTGCGCGGATTCAACGTTTCGTACCGACACCGCAATCCCCGACTTCGCGCATTAACTTGTTTTCACTCTTCCCCAAAGGTACTGTACTTGGGGGTCTACGCGACTCCGTGTCCAGAGCCGCTGGTGTCGGCTTGTTCGGAATGACTCCATCACGACGCTGTTTTAACACCTCATCGATGCATTTTTGTTTCTAAGCGCTATTTTTGAGTTTAATCTTTAAAAATTCATAACTTGACTTGTGTATGTCGGATTTTTTTCGTTTTGCTCTTGTTTTGTTTAGATAAATATTTGCTATTTTTCTAAACTGTGTTGTGTCATTTTGTAGTGTTTTCATTAAGTTACTGTGTGTGTTGGTACAAATACTTTACACCTAGCACTCTGAAGTTAAGCCTACTGCTCTGCCAAGCTACTAAGGGGGTAAGCAGGGGTTAGCTGAGCGTGATTCTCTTTTACCCTGACTAGAGTGAGGGTCCTTGCTTGAACAGAGGGTAACCCGACTGTCAACCAAAGACCCCATTTCTAACACCTACTGTCTGGAGCAATACACAAAGACAAACTGCCACCAAAACCTAGTCATGTGACCCAGGATACAGGCTGCAGGCACCAAATGGTTAGGACAAGAAAGTGGCAACTTTCTAAAAGTGGCATTTTTCTCATTGTGGCTTAAAACCCGACTTTACCGTTACAGAGGGTTTTAAATTACAATTCTTTTGGCACCAAACGCAACATTCCTACTTGCTCCCAATTGAAAGTTATCACTTATTAAATGTAATAAGGTAACAAAATGTTATCCTATAGGAGAGGTAGGCCTTACAGTAGTGAAAAAGGAATTCAAAAGCTTTTCACTACAAGGACATGTAAAACTTAAAAGTACATGTCCAACCTTTTAAATACAGTGCACCCTGCTATCTGGGCTGCTTAGAGCCTACCCCAGGAGTGTCATATATATCTTAAAAAGGAATATTTGGACCTGGCAAAAGGTTGTTTTACCAGGTGGAAATAACAGTTTAAAATTGCACACACAGGCAATTGCAGGCCTGAGACATGTTTGGAGGGCTACTTAAGTGGGTCTAACAATAAGTGATATAGGCCCACTAGTCACATTTAATTTACAAGCCCTGGAAACCTACAATTGGTACCTCTTTACTAGGGGCTTATGAGTAAATTAAATATGTAATTTGGATATAAGCCAATTATACCATGTTTAAATGAGATAGCATGAGTGCCTTAGCACTGGTTAGCAGTGGTAAAGTGTGCAGAGTCCTAAGGCGAGCATAAACAAAGTCAACAAAAACAGGAGGATAGAAGGCAAAAATTTGGAAGAAAACCACACCAAGAATGTCAGGTCCAACAACATGATATTCATCAGATGTATTCCATAAAAGTATGTGTTTGTGATTCTTTGAAATGTAGTTTTGTGATTGAAATGTGAGCATTAATGGTCTTGAAGTTTTCAGAGAACAGTTCAGATCGTCAGAGATAGAGCAAATACATTGAAGGGAAACTGCCTGTTGGGCGGCTGTCTTGTTTATGCTTGACCCTGCCAATTCATTTTGAGAGGGTAGATGAGTAAGAAGATGAATGGGTTCACTGCTGAGGGATGGGCTTGACCAACATGACCCAAGGTCCAGGCAATCTGACAGTAGGACAAGTCTGAGCCACCCACAGCAGATTCACTTAGGCAGTCCTGATCCCAGATTTTCTTCATGAAGTACTGTAGGTTTATATAAGATTGGCAGTTAGCCAGGGCACAATGTCTTCTGGTTAGGCATCAAAAGGAATTATGTGGCCTATGATTAATTATGTTACAAATCCTAGAGCGTGGGATAGGGCACTTTTGGAACCACGCTCTACTCTTCTTCGGCAGATGCTGCTTCCATCTTGGCCACTAGTCTAGTTGGAAAGATGCATGTTTCTCAGCAAGGGATACTAGTTATGCCTAACCTTAGATATAGGGCCTTATTATGACCTTGACGGAGGGGTTTCCTCAATCACAAATGTGGCGGATATCCCATCTGCCGTATTATGATCCGATTATATTCAATGAGGATCGTAATAAGGCCAATAGTCTTAAGGGGCTTAGAATAAAAGTACCTCACACCAGCTCACAGTATTCAATGATGCTTCACAGCGGACAGTTTATGACTGTTTACTGCATAAGAGCAAACATTCCTGCACAAAAACAATCCTGCCTATGAGGCAGATACCCTCGCTTCGTGATGCAAGGGTACCTGTGTTGGCGTTAGGCAGCCAAATGTGTTCTAGCACTAGGAAAGGATAGAAATGCCATAAATGGTAAATACTGCACATTTCTGCCCTTTCCCTGACCTGCAGTGCAGCGGGTGGCTTACTCCGTTGCTCTGCGTGAAAGAATAATAAATCTGCCCTTAAGTTTGATGCAGCTGTCAGGCTTTGATAGGCAATATTTTTGGAGGGAAAACCACTTCCCATTTCCGATATGTAAGATTCAGAAATAACAAATTTATGAACATTATACGCAGAAAACAATGACAGGGCAGAGGGTGAGTGCACTGTGGCTAAGGATGGTAATGAAATAAACATGAAATATCTTGCTGATTTCTATGGGGGGTTTGATAGCTTTTGAAAAATGAATGAACATTTTAATATATTCCTAGCTGCAATTCTAAAAATATTATTTTACTCACAACTTAGACTCTTAGTAGAGTGAAGTCAGCATGCTATAGCTATTCAGTTTAGCAACATACATTTCTTTACTAAAGCTCCTGGCCTACTTACACTCGACGCTGTGGGCTACATAGAAGGACTTAGGGTTGATTTATCTAATGTATAAATTAAGGTTTTGCCTCCCGACAAAGCATATTTTATTGCCATGCATTTCTGCAGTGTGCTAAGCTGTAGTCAGACAGTCCTCAGTGGGGAACCCGAGGCCACGTTGTTCTGGTTACACAAGTGGGTGGTATAAATGAACAGAGCATCCACATTAATGTTTACTCCAAACTTTCATGTTGCTGAATGCTTCCTGCAACAACTCACTGTGGCCTAGCCACATGCAGTCTGGGGCTGGAAGGCAGCACAATACCAGCAAAAATCAAGCTAATGAAGTGGGAGAACCACTCAAACAGATGTGCTTTCTTACATCAAGTCTGTAATGTTGATAGTGTCAGCTTTTACTGGGGCAGGATGCTGTATCCTTGGCATCCTGGCACGCCTGCAGCACATGCTGAATGGTTTAATGCTCTGAAGGATGAGTTGTAGATGTGTCACTTTAGGCAGACTCTATTGCTGAACTCTTATTTAGTAACTCTGCAGTTGTCTCGTCTTCTGATACTTGCAGCTGTCTGCAATAGGACAACAGCAAAGGGATGGGATTCACCAGGTGAAGAATTGTCTTCTTGAAAAGTGGATTTAAATACTTTATTATTACAGCCTGTGTCTGCTTTTTTAAGGGCTAAAGAGGGTGTGTGTGTGTGTGTGTGTGTCTCTGTCTGTCTGAGAGAGAGAGAGAGAGAGAGAGAGAGGGAGGAATAGAGACAGTTCATGGTCTTTCAGTCTACTCACAGAACATCATTTAGACTTGAAACCCATGTGCCAGGAAACATGTAACATACTAATATTCTGACCTTAATGGCTCCTTCAAACCCACGCTGAGTTCTCTGTGCACTATCCGGTGTTTTAGTCCTTCTTAGCAAGCAAAACGGCTGTGATAAATTAAAGTTTAGTGCGTTGTTCTTCTAAACTATCAACAACCATATCCCCTTAGGGAAAGTTTTTACTTAGCTAGGAGGAGGGAGGTTTACCTTCTGCTCATGACCCTAAAGAAAGCCCCTTTATAGAGGCCGATGAGTTGACCCACAAGGCTCTACTGAATGTTTTGAGGCCCCTGACCCTGGAGAGATGATCTCACACAGCGCTGATATGCACTTTGACCCGTATCATGAACGGTTCAGGCAGAGCCGAGCTCCTGTTTTTTGGGTCGGGGTGTTTAAAGCATACATTTAACTGGCAATTCTCTGAGTGTATGTAGGCGTTGCAGACAGCATAGGACAGAAACATGGAGAGACAATCACTGGAAATTCGAGTTATATGAGTGCATTTTAGACACTGGAAATGCATTAAAACAGGTGCTCAGCTTTGCACCGAGCGAGCGCACCTATTCATGATACAGCCCTTGACTTCAGTAGGATGAGCAGAGGCAGCCAGAGGTATTACTAATTTGTAGAAAGTAGTCTTAATAGTTAAATTACCATCACCTGGCTCACATACTTTGTCGTTTTGAAAGTACTCCTTGAACGGTGCATTTGGGCCCATATTTATACTTTTTGACGCTAAACTGCGCTAACGCAGTTTAGCGTCAAAAAGTTTAGCGCCGGCTAACACCATTCTGAAGCGCCATGCGGGCGCCGTATTTATGGAATGGCGTTAGCCGGCGCTATCAGACCGGCGCTGCCTGGTGTGCGTGGAAAAAAACCACGTACACCAGGCAGCGCCGGCGTTGGGGAAAATGGCGTTAGGGCGTCTTAAAATGGGGCAAGTCAGGTTGAGGCAAAAAAATCACCTCAACCCGATTTGCGCCATTTTTTACGACGCCCAGACGCCATTTAAATGACTCCTGTCTTAGTAAAGACAGGAGTCATGCCCCCTTGCCCAATGGCCATGCCCAGGGGACTTCTGTCCCCTGGGCATGGTCATTGGGCATAGTGGCATGTAGGGGGGCACAAATAAGGCCCCCCTATGCCACAAAAAAAATATTTAATAAAAAAAAAAATACTTACCTGAACTTACCTGAATGTCCCTGGGGTGGGTCCCTCCATCCTTGGGTGTCCTCCTGGGGTGGGCAAGGGTGGCAGGGGGGGTCCCTGGGGGCAGGGGAGGGCAGCTGTGGCCTCAAATTGAGCCCACAGGCCCCTTAACGCCTGCCCTGACCCAGGCGTTAAAAAGAGGCGCAAATGCGGGTTTTTTTGACCCGCCCACTCCCGGGCGTGATTTTTGCCCGGCAGTATAAATACGACGCATTTGCGTCGCAGTCATTTTTTTAGACGGGAACGCCTACCTTGCATCTCATTAACGCAAGGAAGGCGTTCACGCAAAAAAATGACGCTCATTGCTCATACTTTGGCGCTAGACGCGTCTAACGCCAAAGTATAAATATGGCGTTAGTTTTGCGCCGAATTTGCGTCGAAAAAAACGACGCAAATTTGGCGCAAACGAAGTATAAATATGCCCCTTAATGACTTGAAATGTGGTGGAAAATATATTTCGACAACAATAAAATCGATCACAGCACGATATAAAAATCTGCAATATGTTTCACAGAAATTAAGCGTGTTAAGGTAAAAGGTTAAAGAAATAGTGAAACGACAGAACAAGGGGCTAAAGCTCCGTTGATTTATTAATATCTGCTTTTGGTCTAGAATTTTAAAAAATATCTCAAATTGAAGCAAAGTAGGTAGGCTCTATGTAGTTTATATATTGCATAAAGTGCCCCCTGCCATGCATTAAAATGATATTGCAAGACACTAAGGAGTTTCATGACCATGAAGGCTATCTTCCTTCATAAGGTCATCTAACTCTGAACTTGTAATGTAAAGCAGGGGGTACTTTATTTATTCTTTGTAATAAATAGTCATACATCACTGTTACCAAAAAACACTTAAATCCTTGGTATCTCGCACATTCTTGTTCATTGCAGGCAAAAAGAATAAAAGCAGAATCTGTACTGTGAAATTTAAACACACCAAAAAGCAGTTAGTAATTTTGGCTGAAAATATTAGAATCAGTTTAATGGGTTTTACTACTGAATGTCCACACCAACTACATTGTGGTACAAGAATAACCAGGACAGGATATTGAGGGCCAAAATATTGAAGGTAAGTGCACACAGGGAAGCATAGATATGTACCTTGATATATGTACGGGGTTGGAACATATATGTGAAGTTAGGTATAGAAAATCTAGACTCACTTATCTGTCATTATTTATTTTTCATTATTTTGTCCCTGATGTTCTCTCACATTGATATTGTGGGTTCAATATTCAGGGTGAACACCATTTATTGTAAGTCAGGTTAAACACTTCTGTGACCCAGACTGTGCAGAAAAATGCAGAGGTTATCTCTTTCCTGCAAGGAGATGACCTTTAGTGTGGAAATAAACATAAAACATGTCTCCATATCTACCTCCTTTCTCCTGATTACCTTTTCTTTTTTGAAAATGATATCAGAAGAAGGAAAAGCCAGTTTTCGTTTTTCCTGTTTAAAGTGCAGCTGTACAGGCTGCTGGCTCTGTCAGTAAGCATTATACGGTTAGAACGCAACTTTAATATGATATTATAGTTGAGCAACTATGTCATTTCTTTATTACAGTTGACTAGAGACCCAACACGTTGCCCGCGGTAAGGTAATTAGAGACAGACATATATAAAGGAATTGCAGGGTCCCATGAACTATACTTAGAAACACAAAACAATAATGAGTGGAATACGTTGATTAAATTAATTTAAATGACGGAGTACTCAGGCCACAATGTGGTACATTGCTTTTTGTCCCGTAAGCCACTCCAAACAAAAAACACCGATGTCACTTCCTCGGTTCCAACAGGAACAGCCCATCCCTTACTGCCAGACCTGATTACCTATGGATGGACTGAAATGAGGCCCAAGTGATTGCCAGTGGCTGAGACTTTTGCAAGCATTCACCACATTGTTTTCTTGTTCAGTTTGATGCCCTTAGGTATGTCAAAATGCGGGCCCTATGCTAGCTGTTCTATAAGATCCAAGTTGTTTCACCCAACACGGCTGAAACAGTGGACTAGAATGTGTACCTCTTGTCAGTGGCTGATTATTTCCAAGCACTCTATCCTTTAACGTTTGTTATATTAATGTACTACAATTAGGCCACAACTAAGTCACACAAAGACCACTGGATGCTTAGGGCATACTCCTACTGGCAACTCTTGTTTTCTGTTATCATGCTTGCTTTAGGAACAAGCAGGTGCATCGTTAGCAGGGTCATCTAAGAGGATACTTGCCTCCCATACTGTTTATACCCCTTTTTCTCTAAATATGGGCCTCAACCAGAACCTTTTTACCATAATATATGAGGAGGCAGCATTTAATGATGTACAGTGCTGGTTCCTTCTTATTTCCTGCACACATGAACAAACACTCCACCTGGCCCATCCCTGCCCAAAACAGCTAACTCAGGGAGCTTGCTCACCTTGCATATTGTGTACGATCTCCTAGCAGCTGGCCATATACTCACCACCAGGTCCTCACACCCCAGAAGGCTTTTGAAGCCCAGCCAAGTTTGGTAGCTAGTTTGAACTATACATGTAAACTTTGTGGACCACATATTTCCATATATCTTTTTGTGGCCATTTTGAGCTGTGCAGCAACAGCTTCCAAGAGTTTTTGGATTAGTGAAATTAGTCCAGAATAAGATGGGTTTATATCTTGAGTTGCTGGTCTAGAATACTTCTTCCAGTCCCGCAGATTTCTTGGGTGCTAAGAATCAACAGAAATGGGTAAAATACCCTTCGGGAGGAAGTCCCTCTGCATGAAAGAAAGACGACTTAAGTAAACAGTGCATCACTTATGATATCTATGCCTGGACGTAGAATTGTTGTATATGGGTAAATTATGTCTTTAAAGGGTAACGTGATGGCAATACCTAGGCATATGATTGCTGTATCTTGGTACGTGATAGCTGCAAATGGCACAAGATAAGGTCAGTCCTATTACTGATGTCCATTTTAGCTACTAGGTTCTCCTTGAAGAGACCCTCTTCGATACCATCAACATCGATCAATTGCAATATTGCTTTATTTCCATACAGTACAATGGGATTTTGTTGCAGCCGCAGTGATATATGATCATTACTGTACTAGGCAAATGGGATACATCTGATGAAAGAGCACTATGAAAAGAAAGAATGGTAAGAGAGATATTACAAATTTAAAATAAAAATAAAAATAATTAAAATAGAATTTGCTATGCTAATCTATTCATTTGTAGCATTATCAATAAAATATGTATGGCTAATGGTTTTATATTGGATGTGTCCTGCAAATAGATACCCCTTCAATGACAACAGAAAAGGATACCAGAAATTCTTCTCTTCCTATGATGCCATCCACAGATGCATCTACTAGTTCCAACAATACTCTGCATGCCTCAGTAAACGCTTCGGTGTCATCCGTACCACGGCATTCTGCGCCAAGCAACACTACATCAGGAGGAAATACAACCATAACAAGTAAGAGCGAATGTGCTTCTTCCTCAGGAAAGTTACAAAGTAGAGGGGTTACTGCATTCCTGCATGTGGGTTGTGCTCACAGCCAGCAAGACGACTGAGAATAACACATTCATCTATAAATCGCCCCTGTCTGATGGACAGCCCCAGTCTGTCCTGTCTGTTGGACAACTAGATGTTTTTTGGTTGCAAATTTCATGGGCTGATTGTTTATCAAAATCACATTTCTCTTGTCTATGTATTTATTTAGTGATGTTTCGATTTAGTCAGATGTGTCTTTAGACATTCTGGGCCTGATTACGACAAAGCGGCTGGGAGGCCACCACCACCATTGAGGGTCCACTCTCAAGGGTTATAATATGGCAGTCGGACTGCCACAGTTGCGGTGGTCCAGCCGTCACCACGACAGCCTCATAATGAGGCCCTCTGTGTTTGAGGCATTCATTCAATATTTTTTTGTTACTTCTTTCATTTTTTTATCCATGAACATGCATTTCTTGTTTTTAGCTAAGACACTTTGCTCAGGGAATGTTCAATCTTGTTTCACTGCTATATTTATACCTTGATAACCCTTTTTAACCAATGTTTCTCCAATTTTCGTAGTAGACACATTAGGAACACTTCTAATTAACATTTTTGCCATAGTTTCAATATTACTTTAGAGTGTTAAGTGACATGTAAATTGGTATTGTACCAGAATATTGAGTTTTTGATAAAGACTCGCAAAAACATTGAGGGCAGGATATCGACTACCACCATATCCTCAAGATAGGTGTACAAATAAGGAAGTCTAGATTTATCATTGTTCACTACACATCTATGTACTTAATTATATTTGAATATATGAATAAGGAGCATCAATCAAAACGCATATTTTTATGGTTTCCAAAAGAGATTAAAGAAATCATATGTGTTATGAAACCTTACAAGAATTGAGGATAAATTTGAAGCATCCACTTGGCTGTAGTTCATGGCCAGCATGCTGCTGAGGAGTGTGTCCAGACAGCGCTGACTATCTTTGATGATAGCCAGCTTTTCCTTGCTGAAAAGAACTTACACCTGAACTTACACCTGAATGTGGTGTTTTTACTTAATCAAATATATCACAACAAAATGGTTTAATAAAGGTACGCTCAGCAATTAAAATAGATTTTTCATACATAATGTAATAGAAGCCAATTTGATGTTGATCACTGAGTCGCCTTATGAGTGCACTGTGAGTCAAAATTGGTGGATTTGGTGTAAAAAGATTAAGGAGCATGTTTATACTCTGCGCCGGATTTGCGTCATTTTTTTTACGCAAATCCGGCACAAACTTTTACCATGGAAACCAACCTTACGTCAATGAGATGCAAAAAATGACTCTTAAGCCTCTGTGCTTTATTTATCCTCCTGTGCAAAAATCACGCACAGGAGGAGGAGGGCCTTAAATAATGGCGCTAAGCCTGTTTAGTGCCATTATTTAACGCCTGGATCAGGGCAGACGTTAGGGGGCCTGTGGGCACATTTCCATGGTCAGAGATCATGGAAGCAGTCCACAGGTGCCCTTCCCTGCCCCCAGGGACACCCCCAGCCACCCCCTCCCACACCCAAGGATGGGAGAAAAGTGCTATAGGGAGGCCTAACCTCCAGTCTCCCCTACGCCTCCCCTACCTGGTTACCATCATTTATGTTGATGCTAGCTGAGCCTTAGTGCGGCTAGTGTCATTCCTTAAATATGATGCCCAGCTGGCATCTAGGAATGGCAGTAGCTGGCAGTAAACGTTTTGACGCAAACCTGCACTAGCGGACGTTTGTGTCAAAAAGTATAAGCCAGGGCCTAAGTGTCACACACGGAAAAAAATTAGGCACATGGATGTTAAAAGATTTGGGGATTTAAGTGCGATTCTGCATTCTGGTACAATGCCATTTTGTTATTTTCGCAAACCACCAGCATTTAAATGTTATTTTATAAGAACAATTGTTTAATGAGAGCTTAGCCTGGGTGGTGGCGAGAGACATTTATCACTGGTTAGAAACAAGACTACTTCTTAATGACAAACAATCTTTCCTAGTTTTATGCTTATGGTTCATGGGCCAACCCACATTAGATAGCTTACATTGGATGAGTTGTGTACCTCCAGCACTGGCCTGAAATTTACCACTTTGTCTAGATTTGTATAAATTAATGCAATTTCATGCTCACAGTAACTAGATTGACAATATGTCTCTTCCCAAAAGGATCCATACACTTGGGTTGAAATTTCGAAGATTTTTTCCAAATACAATTGTTTTGTGATTCACCACACCTTCTCACCTACAACATAGTCCTTAATACATTCCTTCATTCTTTCACTATGCCCATTTACCTGACAATGATAACTAGTGCACAGACACGTCTAAATCTAGCATTCCACATATAGCAAATCAGAAATAAAGGGAGGAGCTTAATTGAGGGATGCTTCATAAATCTGAAGGCACCGGATCCTTTTAGCTCTGGGACTCTTTCTGAAGATTACAGATTCTCCCTGTGCCTCTGAGAACTGTACAACCTACATATGTCAAAGTCAAGACTTGCCAGTTACCCCTTTAGGGTATTCTCTAGCGTGATGCACATTTGCCTGCATTTAAACCTATGAACTTTGAAGGAGCTAAAGAACATCACCCCAGAGAACTGGTACAACTACTAAAGTAACTAACTATGTCACAGCCCCATCAGACCATGACCATGATGTTGGCTCTTTTTTGCATTGTAACCAATATAGGAAGAATATTGAATTTTTATCTACTGTATAGGAGACCCTTTTTTATCTTTTTTATATTTTTGTTCTAGACAGATACATTTTGGAGCAATACAGGGTAAGATGTTACCGCTCCTAAAATGACGATTTGTTTAGCTTCCCTTTAATGCTTTTGTTTGAGTTTAATAGCAAATAGATAATCCATTTATCATTTATATGGCTATTGTGAGAAAGCAGGTTTTTAGGTGGGGTGGATGTAGTCCAACACAAGTAATAATGGCATTATCCTTGCTAGGTTCTTTAAAGCTCTCAGTAATTCAAACCTGAGCTCATCCCCTCATAGCTATGGCACAGAGCAGACAGGCTTAGCTTAATATTTAGAAGAGCCAAAAAAGTTACAAAGTGAAAACAAAACACAACAAAAGCCCCACTCCAATTTATTAAAAAAATAAAGAATATTTTAATGAACAAAATGACATCAAAATTCAAAAATTCAATAAGGGGAATTTGAGATATAAATTGTTTAGGTTGTAAATAAAAATAGTGCAGAAAAGCGCAAAGCACTAAAAACAGGAAGCTGCTTGCAGTAGACCAGGACGAGGGTAAGGTTTACAGCCAATCTTGATGCAGCGTGGGTCGAATACAGAGGCCAGGTTGTCTTGTTTGAAAGATCTAGCTTCTGACTGAGATCCTGATTTAGAGTTTGGCAGATATGTTACTCCCTCACAAATGTGGCAGATATCCGCCTCCCATATTACAAGTGCCATTGGATATACTGCACTTGTAATATGGCAGATGGGATATCCATCACGTTTGTGATCAAGTAACCCATCTGCCATACTCCAAATCAAGCAATTAGTCTCTGGAATAGAAGTGAGAAATTCTCAGCAGGCCAAGGCAGCAGGCTGTGGCTGAGTTTGATTCCACAAGGCCAGATATGGCCAGATACTTTTGGTGCCTTCACACAGTGAAGGTTTCTACCTTTGCGCTTATTCACCTTTTTGGAGCTTGGATTTCTCCAGTGGGGCAAAGCTGCAAGCTGCAGCTGAACAGGCCTCCACAAGGCCAGATAACATCTGTCTGCAACATCCTGCTGAAATGGATTTGTTGCTGTAGGAAATCTCCAAGTGGAAATAACCTGAATCTTTGGACCAGCAGCAGTGCACGATCGTTGAATTGACTTGCTAGGGTTCTCCCAGTCATCTGCAGTTATCCCAGGGAACATATTTTGAAATTTTTGCTAAGTCCAGGGTATTAGGTTTAGGTAGAAGGTGTACACTCTGATGCCAGCCAAAAGAATCTACCAGCAAGGTCTAGTTGAAAGTGGTCAACTGGTTTCCTTCAGGAAGGTGGGATTCATGCAGGTTTTGTGTCCCAGTAGCTTAACAGAAGGTTAGCCAACTGACCTTTGGAGTCCACTTCTTAGTTCTGGGTACAAGTAAGAGAAGATTCAGCCCTTTATGTTTTCCTCAGAGGACAAAACAGATGGACAGTCCTTCTTCTGTCTTCCACAGCTCCAGTAGTGTTCTGAAGAGGGTTCCGGGAGGGGGGGGGGGATATTTATGCCTGGAAATAGCCTGTGGGTAGGTTGACTACAGGGCACTCCCTAACAATAGGGAAAAAGTTCCCAGCATCAACCCTGCCCACTTTTGCAGCAGTTTCTGTGTGCCCTACTGCAAACTATCCCAAAGTGACCCCCTCCACATAAATCCAACATGGCAGAACTTTTCCTTCCTTGTACAGAGTTCCTGGGCCCACTCTAGAGGTGTGACCACAGAAGTGAGCCACTGAAGTAGGAAACCCCTCCCCTGTGGTCACTCAGTACTGGTTCTTGGGAAAGCTCTCCTCTCACTGGGATTGGTGCCTGGCAGGCTAGTTAGACAAAAGGAAGACTGGCCCAGGTGTGAGCTACATCTGTCAGTGACACGGTAGGCATCATTTGAAGATGAGCAAGAGACTGGGCACAGCCCCCAGGCCATCCTGTCAGCAGAAGGTCAACTTCTTCCCACATCCAAGGCCTTTATCTCAGCTCTGGGAGCCAATTCCCCCCTAATCAAGGAGCTATTCCGCTCCTAGGTGACAGATGGACACACAGACAAATGGTCTTTTAGAGACTTTAGGCAGACTAAAGCTAACGTTTAAAAAAAATTAAAGTACCTTGTGTAAATTATTTGTTACAAAGTTGACTTTTTCAATGAATTGGATTTGTAACAAATATTTTAAAAACAACGAAATTTTTATCTGTTTCCTAGGCAGAATTAGATTTATTAGCTTTAATACAGTATTCAAATGATTTCATATACTACGATAAAAATAGCTTTTAAGGCATTGTCCCTATAATGACATGTTTAACAAATCCTGTCCTGCATTTAACTATCATGCACCCTGCCTGAGAAGCATTTAATCTTTGCTTACTTGTGACTTATTAGTATTTAAAGAGAGGCTTTAGACCTGTCAAAAGGGGCGATTTTGACAGGTCTACTTTACGGTTCAAACCCGCACAGCCAGGTCAGTGGTGGCAGGCCTGCCGTCCTTTTCTGCATTGCCACTTTATGTTTTAGGGGCAAGAGCACATGCATTGGGGCCTGGTTAGGAGGGTCCCAGTGCACAGAGTTAAAAAAAAACACAATCAGTCCAAAGAAAATAGGGGTGATAATGCAAAAGAGACATTTTCTTTCAGCCTTGGACCATATATCACTAATTGTTTTAACTTGCGCAACCTAGCTCCGCCTTTAGAGTTATTAGTGGGTCTGTCCCCTACTATTAAATGAGAGACAGGAACGCATTTAAGTAGGAGTCTTTGCAATGCCATAATGTGTTCCATAGGACCAGGTTGTTGTACCAGCTTAACCATAGCAGATATTACAGTATGTTGATACTCTCCCTCTTTAGTCTGCCATCAAAATTTAGTCAAAGGTTCAACTGAACACCTTTCTCAAAGGTCTGCCAACATGATGACACCAACACTCATTTCTGAGGTCTTTGCCAGCTCCAGAGTGTGCTCAGATATGTTCCAACAAGGCTTTTTATTTAATTAGTTGCTTAAAATTATTTTTTTTAAGCACTAAAAAAATTCAGTCTTCCGATGCCTTTTCACTATTCATTATAACTTACTCAACACTGACCTGTAGCTTTCATAAAGAATTGAATTACATATTTTGGTGTTCCGTTAAGAAAGACCTTTTGTTTTTCAAAACAAAAAGTTGTAAAATAACTACATGTAAATACGGCAAACCCTTTTCATCCACTGTTCTGTTGTAGTGTGCTTCTTCCCACCACAATATATAACATAGGACAATGGCCCTCATTATGAGTTTGGTGGGCGGCAGAAGCCGCCCGCCAAGCTTGTTCTGCCATCAGGCCACCTGTGTGGCCTGAATACTGCCGGCCCTATAAAGAGTTCACCGCAGGGCCGGCAGGCGGAAACGCTGTTTCCACCCACCGTCCCTGCAGTGAACAGGGCCTTAACATTGACGCTGGCTACTAATGTGGGGGTGCGGTGGGTGCAGCAGCCGTTGCGCTTTCCACTGCCTGTAATCTGGGCAGTGGAAGGAGCGACAGGGCTGTCCATGGGAGCCCCTGCACTGCCCATGCCAGGTGCATGGGCAGTGCAGGGTCCCCTATGTGGCCCCTGGGACCCCCCGTTCCGCCAGCCTTTGCGTGGTGCAGCTACCTTCATGCAAAGGCTGGCGGAATGGGTACTCGTAATCCCCAGGACAGAGCTGCAAGCAGCGCTGCCCTGGAGGGTTACAACCGCCGAGACCACCAGGTAGTCTGCTGGTGGCAACCTGGCAGTGTCGGTGCGCCACGGTCGGAATGACGCGGTCAGACCGCCACTTTGGCAGTGGTCCGGCGGTGACCGTGACCCGGTCTGGTGACCGCCAGGGTCATATTGGTGGCCAATGTGTTGGATCATTTCAGCCATTGGCATTCCTCACTGTAAATGACTGCATTTCATCTGTAGACAATGTGGTCATACCCATATTAAGTAGTGCACTTTATTGCCATGGCAAAGTTAACTTTTATATATTAGTTTTCCTGATGCCCAGAAGCTTCACACAGACTGCTACCGGGCTGGTCCCTCATGAAAAATGGACAATGGATTGCATGCATACTATATTAATTGACAGTGACAAAATTACATTCCATTCACTTTGAACATTATGACAAAAGCATTCCAATATGGCTAGTGGTGCATGCATATGTCGGCCTGTCTCACACACATCTGCATCCGTCTTTTAAGGGTTTTTTAATACTTTATTAAAAACCATTCCAAGATGTTGACCCATTTGTGTGTATATGTGAGTGGATGCAATCAGAGACCATCTTTGCTTTTTGTTGTATTTTGTACCAAAAATAATTAACAGATGGCCGTCCATGCAAGCGCATGTGTACTTATGCACATACAGCCATTTTTTAAAGGTTTTTCACAAAGTGTAACAACAACTATAAGAAGATGGCTGCTGTGCGCCTGTATGCATACCTACATACAGATGGCCACCTTACAATTCTGTTTGTTGTACGTTAACATTACTTTACCAATCTTAGATCCTTAGGTGTTGCTTTTTTTAAATGGTTAGGTGATGTTAAAATATATCAAAAGAAAGCACTATGGGCGAAGCTTATAGCTCTGCAGCCAGATCCAGACTTATTGTCTTTTGCTATGCTGTTTATTCCTTAGTAGTTGCCATTTCATTTAGTAGTGAACAGCAATCAAAACTTTGAACTAATAGCCATCACCCTCTCAACTTCAATATATATCCCATAACAGCCACTGTCAGGGACTTTGGACCTGATTCAGAGTTTGGCAGATGGGATACTCCATCACAGACATGTTGGATTTCCAGTCTGCTGTATTACAAATGTCATAGGATATAATGCACTTGTAATACCATGGACGTGATAGCCTTCATGTTTGTGATGGAGTAACCTATCCACCAAACTCAATATAAGCCAACTGTATCAACATTTACTGCAGTCAAAGCTTGTACCTGTTACACATGGCATACTGTGTGCTCAGTTACCTGACATTTTCAGACTGTATGTTGATTCTCTTTGAGCCATTCTCCCAGAATATGCCTTGGCAAGTCTTACACTTGTTACAATGCCTGAAGTTAGTTTCGGACCACTGCACCCCCTACTAAAAATCATGGACCTTGTGTCCATAGATGCTTGTGAATGATTTCTATCCTTTACAAACTATGCCCCAGCAGGAACTGCTGGGATCCTGGGGTCATACCCCTATTCTATAATCCTGCATGATACAAAATCCCTAGCATAGCACTTCACTTAGGATGGAAGTAAAAAAACTCATCTGTGGAGGGCAATTAAGACTGAATTATTAGATCCTTCTTTCCCACTCCACGGCAGAAGGAAATCCGACATTACACGGGGACACTAGTATATTGCAGTCATCTAGTCACTTTGCAAAAATAACCATAACCAATATCTGTGAAAGTATCTGTTATCCACCTAGGGCATGTAGGGCTCTTTTGAATTTTATCCTGTGTCAAGTTTCTCTAACTGCTGTGGATTTGGACCAATATTAGGGCAGCTTTCCCCCTAGTTTATTTTCAAGTGTGAGATCAAAATGAGTTGTAATGTCACCACAGTCAAGTTAATGGGGTTTGCACTGGGTACTTGGAATAAGAGAGCCTTAGCAAAGCCCAGTTGGTACGGCTGTCAACAGCAACCTTCAATAGCAACCTAGAAGACGTTGACCCCTGCAAGAACTGATTTAGGCTTTACCAAAGTGAAGGAATAATTCCATAGGTGATTAGATGGTACATTGAACTAGCAGTGCCCCCATAATTATCAGATGAGTTAGGAAAACTGTTGTAGATCTAAAAGTAGGAGACAAAGCAAGTTAAAGTTGAAGTCTTTTTAAAGGTGACAATCTAGGCATGAGCATTGCTGGCCACACAGCCTCTCATCTGACAAACTATGGAATTTTCACACATGGGTAGAACTTCATTATAATGCAGAAATTCCAATGTGCCTTAAATAAAGTCATGTATATATCCTTTATATACCAAAGCAATGCGTTATATAATTTGTAAACAACAGAAAACAACTATGGAAAAGAAGATAAGAAAGCCAAAGAAAACATGCACGTGACAGCCTACTCACAAAAGTGGGAAAAATGAAAACACATCAACCACATACATTAATAAAACGTATTGAATACATTGGTTTTCTTCTGGATCTGGTACCATTAAACCATGGTCCACGTTCTCTTTCAGAACTCACACTTTATCCATGATCTCTTTCTTCTTCACATCCACTTTTCTCCTCTTACATCACAAAAGTGACCATCTGTTGCCAAATGTCTCAACCATCAACATGAACCCAATGTATCTTCCATCACCTTCTTTACACAAAGCACTACACTGATAGACAGCCATGTTACAATGGTTAGACAATCCCTTGCTCCTCTATCTCATTTTGACTCTAAACCAATCACCAACAGACTCCCAAACATGGGAACTCTCATGTCACCTGATATTGTTATTTTTTTCAGTAACAAAGACGCCCTATATATTTTCCAGTGATTCTAACTCTTCAATCCACAGAGGAACCAATTTTGATCCTAGCTCTCTTCTTGTCATGATATGAGAGGGATCTTTTTCATTCTGTGTTAAGGTATGCCCAAAGCTACTCTAAAACCACATCTCTACCACCTGACACAGCTAACAGAACAACTCCTATATTCACCCTAGTTGTTCTCTCCTCTAACCTGCTGGATCGAGGATTATATAAAAACGTGCAACAGTGTTTAATGCCACAATCTTTTAAAAATGTCTTCATCTTGCCAGAGCTCAGTTAAGTACTATTATCCGTGATGAGTAATGAGATAGTCTTCCTTATTAAACACCTCATCCAAAACCCCAGTAGTAAATATGTTAGATATTGCTTTCAAACATGTCACAACCAACCATTTGGAACGTACATCAATCATTACTGTCGCAAATTTCATTTCTCTCCTTTCAACTCAGTTACAAATCTAATGAAATCCATGCAAACATTCATTCAAGGCTTTCTGGGATCTTGTAAGTGTTCCTCTGGGTTCCTCTTCCACCTACTATAGGGCTTTTCTCTCGCTCCTTGCATTCCACATAATACTGAACCTACTTGACAACTTGGTCATCAACACTGGACCACTGGAAAATTAGCTTTTAATCTTTATTTTCATAGAGTCTGATTTCAGTGCTTCTCTTTGGCCCACGCATTAATTCTTCTGCACATATCCAGAGGGAGTACAACTTCCCCCCATTTTACAACACTCTTCTACTACTGACAACTCTTCAAAAAATTTCAAGAATGGCCTACAATGGGTTGTACAGTACTCTCCCTCCTGCATCCATTCTGAACCATGTGAATCACCTCTTTCAGGACATTATCATTCATCATGGCTTCATGCCAGTCCCTACAAATTGATCCCCTACTCAACTCAACCACATCTGAAACCATCACAACTGCACCTTCTCTCTCTTCCTCTCTCGGCATCTCCATTACATTTTTACCAACTCATGGAAAGATGAGACAAGCAATGATTCTGGACATAACACAAACCTGGAATGATCTCAGGGACAAATCAGTATTCCTGAAGCCAGGTGGACAATCCCGACAGCCTTGCAGAACTGTTTTCCTGGCTCCCCAGGTAATACATTTTGAACTAGAGGTTTTGTGATCCATATGTAGCATTAGGGGCACTCCTCAGTAGGGTACTACTTGGCACCTCATGCATAGATATGTTGTAAAGCTGAAAGCTGGAGTCAAGCAGGTAAAAGTAGAATTCTTTATCAAATGTGAATTCTCATCCCTGGCCAGTCAGTTTCTCAACTGACAAACCATTGAATGTCCACTCTTAGGCAACACTCTAATACCAAACAGATGTTCCAATGTGCCTTGGAGGTTCAACATAAACACATCAAGAAACAGAAAATCACAAAGATTACCAATTTCTTAAAGCTGTTTGTTGTTGCTAAGATTATGCCTATATAGGAGTCTAATATATTGCTAATTGTCTGGTAATACTGTAAAGGATTCTGAATTTGATGTTAGTTTGTTAAGGACACAGGTCAGTATGTTGCAAAAAAAAATTAAAATTTGGATATAGCATGTGTAAATGCAAAGTGCTCAAATATCTTACCTGGAAACTCACCAATATTGTGAGTACTATGAAACGGGACTGTGTTTCATCTGAGACTAAGAAACATGATGGGCTTAGAACTACCCTTGATAACTATAATTGGTCCGCACAAACCAAAAGAACTGTTACTGATGGTGCTTGTGTTCAGCTTCTGCAGTCAGCACTTCAGCTGTGCATGACTTCCCAATGCAGATTCCCTAAACACATCCACAGTGTAATGTTTAAAGTATTTATGCAGCACACTGGGTGTAAAGTGAAAACACAGAAAAGTCCCAAACCAATTTTGAAAACATAGAGTCAATTTTAATAAATGAAATTATATCTGGATTACAAAAATCCAATCAGTAGATGGAGAGATTTTCAATTTTTAAGTGAGCATTGCGCTTAAAAGCCCAAAGTGCTATTTGTGGTCATCTGGTTGTGCTAGACTGGGGAAAAGTCACAAGTTTATGCTACCCGTAATGGACTGGGTGTTGGATCCAGAGATCAGGTTAGTGCTGCTGAAGGGTTATCATCGCAAATCTGGCACAAATAATTTCATTCATGTTGGAGGAGAACACAAGGTGCAGGATTTCAACAAGAACAGCAGGTTGAGCATTGTGGACAGTTGTTGCTATAGTGCGAAGAGTAGGTTTTGCATTGCAATTGTCATTGACAGTCACTGTAGGCCTAAAGAGCAGGTCTCACCAGTGGTTTGCATTGTCCGTCATTGCATGCAGCAGAGTTTCGGCACAAGCAGGCTAAAACTAGTTCAACCCTTGGTAGGTTGGCAACGAGCTGCAAGGCTTAACTTAGGAGAAAAGTGCATAAAGCATTTAAAAATCACAAAACAATAAATATTTTCATCTTTAAAATGACACCAAAACTATTAACATTGGATAAGGCGAACCTTAGATATGAATTTTTAAAGAATTTCTGTTTTTTAGCGCATAGAAATGAAAAGCGCCAAATTGGACATCTGGTCGCACCTCGCCGGGCAAAGTCACAGCTTAAGGCCAACCACGATGGAGTCCTGCTCCGTTACAGCAAGTGGAAGGCCTCGGTCAAAGGTTCACCTTCAGACTTTTTCGTTTTCTTGAAGCTTTTCTTCAGCGGGACAAAGTCGCCAGTCTTATCCGATCTCCCTGGAGCCTTTCCTCGGATATGCGTCGCAGGAGACATTGGTGAAGATTTCTATGTTGGACCTAGATGATTTTTCGAGATGAAAATCCTTCGACCAGACCAAACCTGAATCTTGATCCGACGTCCCTGGAGCCCTCTTTGGATACACTGTGCGGAAGGTCCCGGTCAACTTTCTACGTTTGGACGTAGTCACTTTTCGGGAGATTTTCTTCAGCGGTTGGAACCTGCAAGTCAGTCTGGGTCACGGTTGAGTCAAGCCGGCTAGACTCACCGCAGCGGGTCGGTCCCTCAATGGAGCTTTTCCCAAAAAGTTCACTAATCTTCTCCAGACTTCTGGATCTTCTTCCAGAAGGTCTTTGAAGGTCCTTTAGGAGTCCACAGCTCACCCCAAGTTTCTAGAAGCTCTGGGTTGCTCCTTGAAGGTGCAGAATGCACCTGGCTCAAACTCCAGAATGGCCACTAAACAGTGGTCAGCTGGTCAGTTTCTTCCGGATCTGATGCAGGGGACTCTGTGGTTAGCTATTTTTCACCTGTAGCAAACACTGTTTCCCTCCTTGAACCAGTTGAAGCCAGTCCTTCTTGTGGTGAAACCCAAGCGTGTAGCTGGTGCAGTCCTTCAGAGTGCGGTGTTCAGGTGCAGGTCAGGGGTCCAGCAAGGCAGTCCTTCTTCTTCTGATGTTCTTCCTTGTAGGGATCTGAGGTGTGGGTGCAGCTCTGCCATATTTATTCTTGCTCCTGGGTGAAAGCCGGGAAGGTCCTAATTGTCCAATCAGAGGCAGGATCCTTCTCTCCTTTGATGACCACTTCTTGGGAAGTGTGGCAAAAACCAATCCCAAGGAGCAACATTCTTCAAAAATTCAGCATGACTGAAAGTTATTTTTGGAGGTTAGATCTGACTGAGCCCCCCCACTGGTGTGACAGAAAATTCTAAACACATCCCTCTTCTGCCCTCTCCTAATCTAATCAAGAGGGCACCTAATTGTCTGGGGTTGCAGGATGTGAGGGAGGTGCTGCTCCAAATGTCATTCTCTTCGTTTGAAGACAAGTTTGGCTGCCTTTCCTGATTCACCATCTGCTGAGGCAGATCTCCTCCCCCAGGCCAACCCTCTATGTTCAGCCCAGGCCACTTCACACCTCATCAAGGCAGCCTGGCCAGGCTGCAAGAGGCTGGTCAATCAGAGAAGGGCACTACAGAGCTGAAGTTGGCAACTTTCAGGTAGACTTTTAAAACTCTTTACCTGAGCTAGTTATATTAAATCCAAGAATTGTAGGATGTAGGATTTATTATAACAATTAATTTGATACCAAACTCAAGGTATCTGACACTTAAGGGGCTATTTTACCTCACCAGGGCTTATCAACCATTTTTATAAGGTCCTTGCTTATAGTTAATGGCACCCAACCCTAGGGGCACATATGGCACACCTTAGGGGTGATGCATATGTACAAAATAAGGTAGTTAAGACTTTGAAAGTACTTTTAATTCCAAAGTCAAATTTGCATATAACTTTCATTTAAAAGCAGCTAGCAAGGCAGGCCTGCCTCTAAAATGACCCTGGGCACCTCAGCAGTGCACCTGTGGGTGCACTACCAATGCGGGGGTCCCTAACCCTATGTGTCCTACCATATACTAGGGACTTATATGTAGGTTGACATATCTAATTATAATTAGCCTAATTTGCATACTCATTTACTCAGAGTACAGGCTCTGGGACTAGTTAGCAGTACCCAGGGCACTATCAGAGTCAGGAAAACACCAGCAAAAAGTGAAAAAAGGGGGGCAAAAAGATAGGGGGGCCTCTGCAATCACCCCTGTTTTCTCACACAGGCCGGTTTACAGTTGCAAGGAGGCCAAACTTCAGGATTCTCCTCTTATCTTGATTGTGGAGCCTTCCATTGGTGCCAGCCAATGGAATAGTCTGGGGCCTGGTGGGCACCTCTTGAGGATCAGGACTCATTCCAGTAGAGGCCAGCAGCACTACTCAATATAAGTCTAGTTGCAAGTCCAGGCAGGTCCAGTCACAATAGATCAACTGGGCAGTTGCAGGGAGCTTGTTTGTGTCCATGTCGCTCATTCAGGAGGTTAGCCAAATGACCCTTGGGGTCACTCAGGGTAGTTTGGGATGAAGGCAAGCAATTCCAGTCTTCCTTCTCAGACAGCAAGACAGTCCATAAAGCACCAGAGCAGTTCTTGGGCAACAGGACAGTCCTTCTGAATTTTCCACAGGTCCAGGAGCATTCAAATGAATGGCTGTGGAGACCCAATATTTATACTTAGTCCCAGCCTTTGATTGGGGGACTACCTGTCCTAACCCCACATCTGGTTCTTGAACGATTCTCCCTTTCCTGTGTCAAAGCTCCAAACTGTTTAGGAGTGACAAAAGGCAGGGCAGGCCTGGTATCAGGTTTCTTTGTGTGAGCAGGAGTCAAAGCTGTTTGAAGTGTAAGTTGCGGTGGATACAGCCCCTCCCCAGTCATCCTGCCAGGATGGCCCATCCTGTCCACACCTAAGACCCCTTTGTAGTACAATCCGGAAGCAATGCACAATCCCTAACAGCAGAGCCATTCACATGTGACCCAGGGCATCTGCAGTAGACACAGATAGGTGGGACAGACAAGAAAATTCCACCTTTCTAAAAGTGGCATTTTCCGAATTGTAACTTTAATTCCAACTTCACCAGTAGAGAAGGTTTTAACTTACAAATTATTTGAGTATAATCAGCATATCTCTACCTGCTCCCAATCTATAGTTAGCACTTATTATATGTAAAAAGGTAACCCAGTGTTAGTCAATGGGATAGATGGGACATACAACAGTGAAAAACAAGAGCTTTTCACTGCCAGGACTTGTACAACTTAAACACACATGTCCTTCCTTTTGAATACAATGATCCTGCCCTATGAGCATTTACGGCCATCCTTAATGGTAACTTATAAGTATTGAAAAAGAAGGTTTCAGGCCTGGCAAAAAGTTTAGATTGCTTGGTCATGATGGCAGTTTTAAATCTGCAATACAGTCTGCAGTGGCAAGCCTGGGCTATGTAAGGCTAATTTAGTGGGTAACACAATTAGTGATGCAGCTTATTAGTAGAAGTTAATTTACAGGCCCTAGATGCATGTAGTAGCATATACTAGGGACCTGCAAGTGAATTAAGTATACCAATCAGGTAGATAGCCAATTATACTATATTTAGGGAGACAGCACACGCAGTTTACCACGGAGCAGCTGGGACCAAGTGCTCAGAGTCCTAATGTGAACATAAATGGGTCCAGCAATAGATGGCAAAAAAACTGAAATCTAAAAAACTGAGGGTGACCCTGCTAGAGGGCCAGGTCCATCAACTTTCTATCCTTTTCTGGGAGATGGACACTGTAAAGATGTTGTGCTTGCAGACAAGCCTTGTCCACTAGATCGAGGATCACATTCCTGACCTCGCTGCTTATATATCTCACATATATAAAGAAACATTCACCAGTGAGCCAGAAAATGTGGGGTGTGATGGACATTGTGTGATAGAACTATTTTTTACACCATTCTCTCAATTGCATGTACAATCTACAGTCCAAACATGGAATACTCCAGAGCAGTCAGTGACTGAATCTATCATGCTCTGAGGACACATCACTCACTATTTTAGAAAAACAGCCACAGCCACTGCTATAGTGTGTTCATAATATGGACATTGTCTGTTTACAAACAGGCCCCTAAAGGGCACATATTTTATTGATAATGCTAAGCGTCGGTTCCCACTGTGGAACATGCATCATCACATTACCTGTAGAGAAATCTAGTGTGCCTCCTGTTCTTATCCTCTTTTCCGCCCGTTCCTCACCTTTTTACTTCTAGTGAACAGAGGTTTATTTTGTCAACAAACCTATTGTGTACACTGCCAATACTTACAGCGGGCTTTGGAAGAGCCCTTTGCTTATTATTGGTGGGCTTTCTTCTCAATCTCATTTATTATCAATTTCATATATGTGCTTTTTATTCAATGGTTTACCTTCTGCTTCTAGTGTTTGTCCCCTGGGGCATAGCAGTTTTACAGGGTTTCTGGTGGCTAAGCTATATTCTTTCATGGCTTATATTCAGGGAACTATGTTTTCTTTTTCTTCCAGCACTACTTGGGAGCGCATATGTTTCTTGCTTTCTCCACCTTGTGTTGCTTCCAATTGCTTCCAATGTGATTTTTCTACTCTTTTCTGCAATTTCATATCACTCCCTGTTTGTTTTATGGTTCCCTCCCTGCTTCCTTTTTCTTGCCACCATGCCCCAGTCTATCCCTACCATTCCCTAAGTTGTGGGTTTATGTGCATTGCTTGGCCTCTGAATTTCTTTTGGTTTCCGATCTCCCATTGCTCCCCCTTGTTATCATTTCGAGGGCCTGTATCTTTGTTTACTACTGTTTTCCTAGTTCTTTGTTGTTAGTGTAACATCACTCCCATGCTTTTTTACACCAGCATGCTATTATTCTGCACAGTGTCTCCTTGCTTCCTAATTTCTCCCCTGACATTGCTTCCTGGCCTTTCCCATTGCTTGCTCATTGGTCCCTAAATGGGCACAGTGTTCTACCCCATGCTTCTCCAAGTTATCATCTTTATTCTTACACTTAGAGGGTTATTACAATTTTGGAGGAGGTGTTAATCCGTCCCAAAAGTGACGGTAAAGTGACGGATATACCACCAGCCGTATTATGAGTGCATTATATCCTATGGAACTCGTAATACGGCTGGTGGTATATCCATCACATTTGGGATGGATTAACACCTCCTCCAAAGTTGTAATAACCCCCTTAGTCTTTCTGCTTCCTACTCACTCCCCAAGCATTGCTTCCAGCCATCTACTTGTCTATGCAGCTTGTTCATAGCTGCGATACCCATACCTGGTCACCCACCCTAAATCCCAGTTATGGAGACCATGCTTATTTTTTGTTTGGAAGAGGACAGGGTGCAGTTTATTGATTGTTTTCACTTGCAAGTGATCCATAATAGCTTTACATTGTGCTTTGTAGACAAAGTAACATTTGTAAATTATTTTCCTGCCCACTGGACATTCACTGGTGTCACCTTCAGTTAATTAGGCATATTGGGTAGTCATCCACTGTGATTGGCTGTGTCTGAGATAGTCAGGCACACTGGCAGATCATTCACTTTTCACAGACAGGCTTCAAAAGTCCCAACCTCACAGAAGTCATGTTTCATTATCTTCAGTCAATCAGCCATACCACATGGTAGCCATGCCTCAGTCACTTAGACACACTGTATGAACCTTCACTTACCTCCAATCATTAAAGGAAGCTGGGTGGCTGTCCACTTGCTGTAGCCTCAGTCAGCTTGGCACAGTGGGGGCCATTTACTTCTGATGGGCATACCACAACGGTCACAATCTTACATGCCATAAACTGATGTAAAGCATCTAAGGTTCGACTCCATCTTATGTAGGTCCCAACTCCATCTTGACCAATGGAGGTTGCCATCTTCCCTGTCTCAAACACATGGAAGTCAACATTTTTCTTGATTTATGCAGAATGATCGTCATGTCTGCTATGAGTCGCAAATGTTGCCTGACCTTAACTTTCAAAGAACTGTGAACACATCAAGCAATTCAATTGATAACACATCAATAACTATCAATGCAACATTTGTCTGGATCAAATGTCTACTTTCCATCATGTCAAGGTCAATTAAGAACACATACAGACAAATAACCAAAATAGTGTAGTCTGAATTTGTGTCCTTTTACGTTATATGTTCATAAGGAAACGTCTGGGGTGCACACAATGATGCACATAATCTTATGTCAGACATTTTTTAACTTCTGTCGGAAATTGCAATTTCTGATAAGATTTAGTATATGAGGACAAACACTTGGCCACTTGTCAGGAGAGGTCCTTTCCCCAGATTATCACACAAGAATATGCTAGAAATTGTCTCACCTACTGCCAGCACACTTCACACTTCGCAGATGCTGCATCTTGCCTGAAGCCGATAAAGCTGAGTCAAGGAGAAAGCCCATAGCATGTGATTGCCCTTTTGCCCTTCACAAGGAACACTGTCTTCATGCCTCCACTGATAAAGACACTCTTTGCTCAATAAGGTATGCAGGGTGTCTCTTCTTCCTAAGAAACTCTAGACACCAAGTTGCTGTGCCTTCCATGTAGCGCATGGAAGTAGGCATTGGGGTGTTAGGTTTTAGATGACATTTTAAAACAGGATAGAACTGTTAATTTTATTTTGTTATTTCTTATGTACCTTCTTGCTATTTTTATTATATTCTGTGTAGTTGTTTTAGATGCCCTGAGAAACAAATTGTTCTCGGAGCAGTGAAATACTTTTTACTTAAGAATTAAAATCTTCATACAATGTGTTTAATACTGTTAATAATGAAATGATGTTTGTTACTTTTTTCATGATGCCCCTGATCCCTTCATGGGATTGCTATAAAACCAAAAGCAATGCTTCTATCTCAATTATTCAGTGAGTAGTATTTTGAGGTGCTACAACAACCTGTCTTTCACAATCATCGCTTAAGCTTTGAATAAAGTTTACCTGTGTCACTTGAGGGTGAGAAACCACCCCTTGCAGAGTCAGGCCACAGTCATAACTTATGCAACAACACCTTCAGTCAATCAGGTATGTGTGGATGCACCACTTATGTTAGCCCTGCCTCAGTCAAGCAGGTGCTCTGGGTGGACCTTCATTTCCAGTGGCAGTCTTTCAGTCCCCGTCACTTTGATCAGGCCTATCATATGGCTATACCTCTCCGTCTCCATACATGGCGTTTCATACATGGCCTTCCAGCTGAACATTTACAAATTTGGCAAAATGTTTCCCTCCCACCATCATTTTTGGGCAGTTTCCATTGCTGTGTCACCCTGACCTATTGCAAGGCCATGTTTTCCTAGACGTCTCTTCCACTTGGGATAGGGACTGACTTTGAAGCTGCACTGGATCAGCTTGTAAGTACTATGGCTCAATAAAACAAGTTAGTTTATGCTTTTATAATTGTTACCTGCTTTGCTCAATGGACCTTTCCTATCACTGCCGCTAGGGCAAGAGGGTGGTTTTTGCCCTGCTATTTCAAAACCAAAGAAAGGGTCCCGGAGTGTGTCAGGAAATTAAATATCCTCACCTCCCCCATTTGACTGTTTTCAGGTATGGAGTACTGGACTGGCTTGAGATTGGGAGATGGATGCTTTCCTTCTCAATGCCTGGGGGATAGATCCTGTATATCGTGCTGGAGTCTAGGTGGAGATGGTCTTCCTTCCGGGATGCACTGTCCTTTGATGTATTTGTTGAATGGTCATTGCTTGGTACCCTTTACTACTCCTTGCTTTAATCAGTAAATTTCTGCACTGTGTCTACTTGGTAGCTCGTCTCCATCTGTTTATTGCTCTGTGTCCTGTGTCTTTCTTTGCAGTGAATACTATAATTGTAGTCTGTGATACAGATTACTGTGTTTTTGAGCCAGAAAAGAGGATTCAACTATTTACTAGACAATATTTAGTAAGATGTTACTGTGAGAAAATGCCCCTTTTGCGTGGCCATACCTATGTTTTTTAACTGATGCTGCTGGTTTTTTCACACTGTGCACTGGGGCCGTGCTAATCAGGCCCCAGTGCATGTACTCCGATCCCTAAAATTTGGTAAAATTTGAAAACGCCTACTTGGCATTTTTACTTTTCCTATGAGGTCATAGTATATTGTGCTGAAGTTCACCAGTGGCATGGAAAGTAAAATTTCACCAATGGACTACAGCATTTATAATGCTCACCACTAACGTGACAAAGGAAAACATGGCTTCAGGCCTACTAACTTAGCTTCACTGCTGCATACTAAACCTGCAGTGAGACTTGTGAAATAACCCTTTTTAACAGGTAAAAACCTTCCTTTCAAATACTATGCAGGCCTTTGAAGCCACAAGGTAAGGTGCACGGTATTTAAAAGTGTGACTTGTGGAAAATTGTTATCATGACCCCACAGTGACAAGGCCCTAAAAACTATTTTTACTGTGCCAGGCCTAGATATCCTACATAGACAATCAGAGTACACATTTAAGTACTAACACTATCTCTGGAATGGGACTAGATGGAAAAATAATTAAACTGCTATTTTTATAGTGTTTCAAAAACCAAGCCAAAGCCGAGGTCTGATTCAGAATAATATTAAGGAAAAGTAACTTCTAGATAGTTACCCTTTTATTTTCTTCCTCGCTTTTTCTTAGGCCTGGGAATTAAAATATCTCACAAAGGAAACAATAGGCTGTCCTGAATGGGAGGAGATGACTTTTCTGATTTCCACAGACTATTCAGAGTGGGGATTGTGGGCATCCAATTGATGCCACTCTGTCAGATCCTGCTTGTGAGGTCTGTTGAGCCACAAGCAACACTTCTGAGAGGGATACAATTATTGAATATCCCTTGAATAGTTGCTGGAGGACCCTTTTTTTTTCTCTAACAAATGCCTGCTCTGGTTTTGCTGTGGGTACAGTGCCTGCTTCCAAACAAATTTTAGTGTAACATGGGGGGTACACCGATGTCCCACACAGACCACCAACCGTCATAGCCCAAGTTTAACGTGGCTGTAGACTTTCACTAGCTTCAGTGGGATTTTTATTGTACTGAGTTTTTGGCTTTTTTTATGTGCTGTTACTTTTACAAACTTTACATATTTTTTTAATGCTCAGTTTTAAATCACTGAAACCTTTCACTGGTCCTAAAGGATAGTGACTATTACACTCAAGGTGTGCCTATGGCTGTAATATGACACAAGCACAAGGGCAAAGGAATCATCTCAGGACTCCATGCAAATTATAAAATGTGCACGTCACACAGCATGAAATATGGACCCAAACAGTGCATATTTCAAAAGGTGACACTGGGTAAACAGTGGCTATGTTATTATGGCCTGTGTGTAAACTAGCCTGTTATTTACAGCACTTAGAAATCGAGTGCTATATCAATGTTAGTTAGTAGTATTACATTTGTTTTATACTGATCATATTTTGGATAGAACAAAGAAGTGTAACTTTTTGGGATGTGTCCCTTCTACCAACAGATACTTCATCATCTGAATCAGGAAGTCATTCCAGCACCACATCTCTGCCAGTGACACATTCTACAACAATGGTACCTTTCAAATCTGCTGCTTCAGTTTCTAGTACTTCTGTGCATTCTTCGATAAATACGCTGATCCCCGCCACGCTGCAGCCTTCACCAACACCACTGCCGTCATCAACTACCCATTCGTCAAAAACAACCACCACTACCACCACCATAGCAAGTAGAGGTGGATACGTTTCTCTCAAAGGGAACGCTCAAGTGGAGTGCTTCAGCGCGAGTATTGTGCTGAGGATTAGCAAGGCTTTCTTGAGCAATTTACACATCAGTGCATCATCCTTGACCTTTGGAGAGCCCAGCTGTAACATGAGCACCACTGTTGAGGACCTTCATGTTAAACTCACAGTGGCATGGCCAAGTGGATGCTTACACATTAACACCGTAAGTCACCTTCATATATACGTATATAAATCTTCTACCACTGGTAATATTATTCAAACTGAGCACATAATGTCATTGAATAAGGGAAAATATCATTTTTTGTCTGCTTAATTCATGTGACGCCTGCCTGGGAGGAGAAGTCTCATGTTTAGGGATGTTCCATTCTTTTGCGTACTTCTGTTGTTGTATCTCCTTCTGGAACACTAGGTTCTCCCATAGGTCTGTTACGGTGTGTCTCAGGGTTTCAATGAAGGCTGGGATTTGGACATCAACCTTGACTGGCTGTGGGTAGGAGTTGAGATTGTGTTTGGTTTAGAAGGATACTGTGTGGGTTGGTCAGCTGGGTCGTGAAAAGGTGTCCTTATTGTAGAGGACTGCTGCCTAGTATTTTCAATGGTACGTTTTTTATCTGCTTACACTTAGGCTCTGATTACGAGTGGCAGGCATCCAACCTGAGTAATAACTCTGGGTGATTTTTGCCACTCACCAGTAGCTTAGTATCTCAGTTTTTGAAATCACTGGTTCTGCAAGTTCTGGATTTTACATTTATGGGCCTGCTTTCACTGGGAGGGAATGGACACAGTGAAACCACTGCAACGGCAGTGTCTGAGAGCAAGACCTCAGTCAGGATCGCACATGTGGCCTCCTGCACCAGGTGGGATCATACAATGCTTCACCAGTCAGGCCCAGATCTTTCTAACTATCTACTCCTCCCAGGCAGCAAAGCAGGATGCTCCGTCGCACTGAGCCATGAACTAAACCCCCCCCCCCTCACCACCACCCAGCGCCTGCATGCTGGGTTTTCTTTGGCTAGTCTTCCAAAGCAAACTCTGCCCTTCCCATTCCTCTCTCCCATGGAAGGACAACCAAAGGCCCTGGCATAGCCCAGAGTTGAATCAAACTCATCTCTCCGAGGAAGGACACACCTGGGTCAATAGAAGAGCGCAGAAATGGTGAAGCAAACAGCGTTCCCCTGAACTGCCTGGCCTATCCATATGCCCTGAACCGTCTTCCCTGCTTATATTTTCTACTTTCTCTGGGCAGGCAGAAAACATCAGTGGATTGTCCCCAAATTCGGGAAAGACGATGGGAAATAACTCAGTATTCCGAGTTCTGTGTTATTATTTCAGGGGCAAAACATGTAGCTGCTTGTTTTAGTGTGGCATCCCCACACCAAAACCAGCAGACTTGGTGACATTTAGAAGAAAACAAAAGGAAAACTCAGAAAGATGTATACTTCTGAATATTTTAATCAATGGAAGGACGCAGAAGCTTTGCTTGTGGGTTCACCCTATTTCCACAGTCAAGCTATTTAAATCAGATGGAGGTGCTCACCACCTTTTAACTTAGTACAACCTGCCTTGGAAACACTAATAACTTATTTTTAAAACTCTAATCCATTGTGTTCTCACTCCGCAAGCATGCTTCATCATCGAGTCCCCACCAAAGAAAACTTAAATTCATATCTGGGGCTGGTCTCAACCTTGTCCAAGTCCAAGGGAGTTCTTTAGATGGTAACATTTTTAGGGAGACAGTATCTAAATGCTAAAATTGCCTCAGGGTGCCCCCAACTACTTTTAGTATTCATTTATTTTTTAGCCCCTCAGACAAGGCTAAACACAAAGTGTTGCTGCTTCTAGAGTTTTCAATATGTACTCTGGCCCACATGTTTCAGCCCTAAAATGCTTTGATCAGGTCACTGGGCTTTTTGTTCAGGACCAAACTACTTAGATCCCTACTGTTAGACCTGTCATCCTTAGGGTGGTCTTCCCCCCAACGTTTTGCCTTCCTCATCCATTTTTCTCACCTTGTTTTTGCTGTTATGCGGACTCTGCACACTTTACCACTGCTAACCAGTGCTAAAGTGTCTGTGCTCTCTCTCCCCTAAACATGGTAATTTTGGATTATCCCCATTTGGCATATTTAATTTACCTATAAGTCCACTTGTAAGTGCACTATGTGTGCCTAGCACCTGTAAATTAAATGCTACTAGTGGGTCTACAGCACTGACTGTGCCTCCCACTTAAGCAGCCCTATAAACACTTCTCAGGCATTCCTTTGCAGAGCCCTGTGTGTGCAGTTTAACTGCCATTTTGACCTCGCAAAACTTTGGGCCTTTTGCCAGACCCAAACCTTCCTTTTTAATACATATCTCATCCCTAGGGTAGGCCCTGGATAGCCTAGTGGGCAGCTTGCAATGTATTTAGAAAGGAGGACATGTATGTAGGATGCTGACCTGGTTTGTAGTGGGTACCAAGGGATACTTACACTCTGCACCAGGTCCAGGTATCCCTTATTAGTGTAGAAGAGGTGTCTAGCAGCTTTGGCTGATAGAAAAGGGTAGCTTAGCAGAGCAGCTTAGGCTGAACTAGGAGACGTGTAAAGCTCCTACTATACCACTGGTGTCATATGCACAATATCATAAGAAAACACAATACACAGATATACTAAAAATAAAGATACTTTATTTTTATGACAATATGCCAAAAGTATCTCAGTGAGTACCCTCAGTATGAGGATAGCAAATATACACAAGATATATGTACACAATACCAAAAATATGCAGTAATAGCAATAGAAAGCAATGCAAGCAATGTACAGTCACAATAGATTGCAATGAGGGCACATAGGTATAGAGGCAACACAAACCATATACGCCAAAAGTGGAATGCGAATCACAAATGGACCCCAAACCTATGTGACCTTGTAGAGGGTCCCTGGGACTGTAAGAAAACAGTGAGGGTTAGAAAAATAGCCCACCCCAAGACCCTGAAAAGTGGGTGCAAAGTGTACCTAAGTTCCCCAGAGAGCACAGAAGTCGTGATAGGGGAATTCTGCAAGGAAGACCAACACCAGCAATGCAACAACGATGGATTTCCAGACGAGAGTACCTGTGGAACAAGGGGACCAAGTCCAAGAGTCACACTCAAGTCGGGAGTGGGCAGATGCCCAAGAAATGCCAGCTGAGGGTGCAAAGAAGCTGCCACCGGATGGTAGAAGCTGTGGATTCTGCAAGAACGAAGAGGACTAGGAACTTCCCCTTTGGAGGATGGATGTCCCACGTCGTGAAGAAGCTTGCAGACGTGTTTCCATGCAGAAAGACCGCAAACAAGCTTTGCTAGCTGCAAGGGTCACGGTTAGGGTTTTTGGATGCTGCTGTGGCCCAGGAGGGACCATGATGTCGCCAATTGCGTGAGGAGACAGAGGGGGCAACCAGCAAGACAAGGAGCCCACTCAGAAGCAAGCAGCACCCGCAGAAGTGCCGGAACAGGCACTACGAAGAAGAGAGAACCGGAGCTCATCCGAAGTCACAAAAGAAGGTCCCACGACGCCGGAGGACAACTCAGGAGGTCGTGCACTGCAGGTTAGAGTGTCGGGGACCCAGGCTTGGCTGTGCACAAAGGAAATCCTGGAAGAGTGCACAGGAGCCGGAGCAGCTGCAAATCACGTGGTACCCAGCAATGCAGTCTAGTGTGGGGAGGCAAGGATTTACCTCCACCAAACTTGGACTGAAGAGTCACTGGACTGTGGGAGTCACTTGGACAGAGTTGCTGAGTTCCAGGGACCATGCTCGTCGTGCTGAGAGGGGACCCAGAGGACCGGTGATGCAGTCTTTTGGTGCCTGCGGTTGCAGGGGGAAGATTCCGTCGACCCCCGGGAGATTTCTTCGGAGCTTCTAGTGCAGAGAGGAGGCAGACTACCCCCACAGCATGCACCACCAGGAAAACAGTCGAGAAGGCGGCCGGATCAGCGATACAAGGTTACAGTAGTCGTCTTTGCTACTATGTTGCAGTTTTGCAGGCGTCCAGAGCAGTCAGCGGTCGATTCCTTGGCAGAAGGTGAAGAGAGAGATGCAGAGGAACTCTGATGAGCTCCTGCATTCGTTATCTAAAGAATTCCCCAAAGCAGAGACCCTAAATAGCCAGAAAAGGAGGTTTGGCTACCTAGGAAGGAGGATAGGCTAGCAACACAGGTAAGAGCCTATCAGAAGGAGTCTCTGACGTCACCTGCTGGCACTGGCCACTCAGAGCAGTCCAGTGTGCCAGCAGCACCTCTGTTTCCAAGATGGCAGAGGTCTGGAGCACACTGGAGGAGCTCTGGGCACCTCCCAGGGGAGGTGCAGGTCAGGGGAGTGGTCACTCCACTTTCCTTTGTTCAGTTTCACGCCAGAGCAGGGCTGGGGGATCCCTGAACCAGTGTAGACTGGCTTATGCAGAGATGGGCACCATCTGTGCCCATCAAAGCATTTCCAGAGGCTGGGGGAGGCTACTCCTCCCCAGCCCTGACACCTTTTTCCAAAGGGAGAGGGTGTAACACCCTCTCTCTGAGGAAGTCCTTTGTTCTGCCTTCCTGGGCCAAGCCTGGCTGGACCCCAGGAGGGCAGAAACCTGTCTAAGGGGTTGGCAGCAGCAGCTGCAGTGAAACCCCAGGAAAGGTAGTTTGGCAGTACCCGGGTCTATGCTAGAGACTCGGGGGGATCATGGAATTGTCTCCCCAATGCCAGAATGGCATTGGGGTGACAATTCCATGATCTTAGACATGTTACATGGCCATGTTCGGAGTTACCATTGTGACGCTATATGTAGTGACATATGTATAGTGCACGCGTGTAATGGTGTCCCCGCACTCACAAAGTCCGGGGAATTTGCCCTGAACAATGTGGGGGCACCTTGGCTAGGGCCAGGGTGCCCACACACTGAGTAAATTAGCACCCAACCTTTACCAGGTAAAGGTTAGACATATAGGTGACTTATAAGTTACTTAAGTGCAGTGGTAAATAGCTGCGAAATAACGTGGACGTTATTTCACTCAGGCTGCAATGGCAGGCCTGTGTAAGAATTGTCAGAGCTCCCCATGGGTGGCAAAAGAAATGCTGCAGCCCATAGGGATCTCCTGGAAGCCCAATACCCTGGGTACCTCAGTACCATATACTAGGGAATTATAAGGGTGGTCCAGTATGCCAATGTAAATTGGTGAAATTGGTCACTAGCCTGTTAGTGACAATTTGGAAAGAAATGAGAGAGCATAACCACTGAGGTTCTGGTTAGCAGAGCCTCAGTGAGACAGTTAGTCATCACACAGGGAACACATACAGGGCACACTTATGAGCACTGGGGCCCTGGCTGGCAAGGTCCCAGTGACACATACAACTAAAACAACATATATACAGTGAAATATGGGGGTAACATGCCAGGCAAGATGGTACTTTCCTACAATGTACTTTTAAGTTTTACATGTCCTAGTTGGGAAAAACTCTTAAGGTCATTTTTCACTACTGCAAGGCCTATCTCTCCCATAGGATAACATTAGAGTTGCCTTATTTTATATTATATATGTGTAGTTTCCAAATGGGATGAGGTACCTCCTTCAAGTTTGGTACCTCTAGAATTATAATTTCAAATCCTAACATATGGAGAAGTTAGATTTTAAATTGCAATTCAGAAAATGCCACTTTTAGAAAGCTGACATTTTCTTGCTTTAGCCATTTGTCGCCTGCAGCCTGTCTGTGGTCACATGACTTGGAGTAGTTGGCACTTGGGCTTTGTGTATTCCTCCTAGACACCTACACACAATTCGAGCTTACATGTGACTTGATGTGCCATCTAGGGCAGGATGGGATGGAGTAGCTCACTTACACCTGAAAAGGCTGTGTCCTGTCCACTCACAAAGGGCCTAACAATAATGTATCTTAAGCCAGCTTGGAGCCAGGGCAGAGGAGATAGGGAATTCCTTGGACTTTAGAGCCACTGTCTAGAAGTTTCTCCCACTTTCCATAACTATCGCACAAGGGTATAAATACTGAACCTGAGGCACCGCCACTTAAGTACACGTCTGGACTTGTGGATATTCTACAAGGAAGAAGGATTGTTGTGCCAAACTCTTGCTTTGTTGTGCTGACCTGCTGCCTTCTTGTCTGTGTGAGAAGGACTGCACTTGCATCTCTTGAACCCAGACCCCAGAGTGACTCCAGGGGGCTAGTTTGCTGACCTCCTGATCTGAACCCTCAGGAACATAACAGGATTCCAACAACTTTGCATCTGCACCTGAATTCTGTCAACTGTGAGTCTGCCCTGCCAAGTGGTGCCACCTCAGTCCTGGACCCTTGGAGGTGGGCCTAAGGTGCTCTGCCAGACTGTGGATCCAGTGGAACCAACACATCCACTCTGCTGAACAATGCCAACCCAAGCAGAACTGACACATCACTTCTGCTGCATGGATTGGACATGTCGCAAAGACTCACATCACCACTGAAACCCTCATCCCCTTTGGAACCACTGCTGTATGATGATTCCCCGTGCAAGACCTCAAATCTCTTGTCAACTGCAGCCTCGACAATGACGATGGACTGTGCATTGCAGTTCTCTGGTAATGACACATCACCCAGCTTTCCATCTTATTCTTGACACTGTACTTTGCATCGCAAGCCCCATAAGCAGAATCCTCAGCGACTCCACAACAGGACCTCACACCACAGCCTCATCGCATCTTGGAACCAACACCTCGCCCCGGCTGCTCTACTCATTTTCAAAACATACCGATGCACCTCCCCACAAACAGGATTAAAGGTACTTTTGTTCAGAGGACCTAGCTGGGTCCCTGAAGCTGGCCTGTGCTCCCTCACGGTCAGCCTGAACTTTTAACTGCCTCGGTCCCGAGTGTCCAGATATCCATAGTTCTGTTTTCTTTATAAATTTACAATTCAATATCTCCAGTTCTTCTAATTGTTTTTTTGTCGTTCTGATCTTTTTTTATTTATTGAAAAAAACAACCCTATTTTTCTTACTCTGTTGTGGCCTCCTTTTGTGGTGTGTTGTCACTGTGTTACAACTTGAAGTGTTTCACAAATACTTACACATTGACTGTAGGTTAAGCCTGACTGCTCTTTGCCAAGCTATCAGGGAGTTGAGCACAGGTTAATTTGGGGCTTGCTTACACCTTACCCTGACAAGGATTGTGGTTTCTGCTTGACAAGGGCTCATAGCCCAGTCAACCATCACCCCAATTTCTTACACACCTACTAATAGTTAGATTAAAGTCAGATACCTAGGCCCGTATTTATACTTTTTGACGCTAAACTGCGCTAACGCAGTTTAGCGTAAAAACATTTAGCGCCGGCTAACGCCATTCTGAAGCACCATGCGGGCGCCGTATTTATTGAATGGCGTTAGCCGGCGCTAGCAGACCGGCGCTGCCTGGTGTGCGCGAAAAAAAACCACGTACACCAGGCAGCGCCGGCGTAGGGGAAAATGGCGTATGGGCGTCTTAAAATGGGGCAAGTCAGGTTGAGGCAAAAAAATTGCCTCTACCCGATTTGCGCCATTTTTTTACGACGCCCATCCCCCATTAAGATGACTCCTGTCTTAGTAAAGACAGGAGTCATGCCCCCTTGCCCAATGGCCATGCCAGGGGACTTATGTCCCCTGGGCATGGTCATTGGGCATAGTGGCATGTAGGGGGGGCACAAATCAGGCCCCCCATGCCAAAAAAAAATATTTACAAAAATACTTACCTCAACTTACCTGAATGTCCCTGGGGTGGGTCCCTCCATCCTTGGGTGTCCTCCTGGGGTGGGCAAGGGTGGCAGGGGGGGTCCCTGGGGGCAGGGGAGGGCACCTCTGGGCTCATTCTGAGCCCACAGGTCCCTTAACGCCTGCCCTGACCCAGGCGTTAAAAAGAGGCGCAAATGCAGGTTTTTTTTGACCCGCCCACTCCCGGGCGTCATTTTTGCCTGGGAGTATAAATACGACGCATATGCGTCTGAGTCATTTTTTAAGACGGGAATGCCTACCTTGCATCTCATTAACGCAAGGAAGGTGTTCACGCCAAAAAATGACGCTAACTCCTAAAACTTTGGCGCTAGACGCGTCTAACGCCAAAGTATAAATATGGCGTTAGTTTTGCGTCGAAAAAAACGACGCAAATTCGGCGCAAACGGAGTATAAATATGCCCCCTATTGTTACTCGGTGTACCTATATTGCTACATCAGTGTTTTGCATTTGTACACATAGTTACTCAACCTTCTGAGACAGGCACTTTCACTGCTTGGTTTCTCTGGGTGAGAGAAAGACATATTACTCCTTGGTCAATCAACGTCATTTTAGCAACTGTTTTTGTATACTGCAATGCTTTTTGAGTGCACTCTATCCTATGTGATTCATTCACTGTGAAGAAAAACTATGTGAACACTGTTTCATGCATCTTAACACATAGTGGTAAAATGCTCTAAGGTGAGTTTTTGATGCCTTCCAATAACTTGTTACACGTGTGTCAATTCATATGCTATAATAGAAGCCTACCATTAGTATGCATTACGCCTCTACAAAAGCAGAATGCAAGTGAAGCACAGATTGAAAAAAATACAACAATTAAAAAATGCTGAAACCCTCATTGCCTTTGGAACCACTGCTGCATGAAGATTCCCCAGCGCACGTGGACATAAAAAAGAGAATTAAGTATAACATTCACAAAAATACTCCATAAATAAGCATATCAATAACTTAATGGTTCTAGAATTCTATTTGACTTTTATATAGCTGTGAGTTCATGGTACTCACATCACCAGAAATACGTTATATTTGACTGTAGTTAGAATGATGAGAAGGCTGAAGAATTCATTTATGTTCTGCTCAGGAGTGGCTCCTCCATTGTGGCGGAGATGCGTCGCCCCACTAAGGAATGCAGCAGAAAAGCCCCAGAGATGAAAAATAAACTGGTAATAAATTGTATCTATTACCAGTTTATTTTTCATCAACCTGTTCCAAACAGTGTCAGGACAGGGCAGGGAGCTGTGCACTTATGTTTAAAGTGCGCATGCCCCTTTGGCTGGCCGTCCAGCCAGACATGCACATTTTAAACCTCTGTAACCCAACTCTCTAAGACAACTGGGTTAGAAAAAGCACAGGCCTCGTATGCTCTTAAGGGTGCTGAGAGAGGCCGCTCAACAGTATTGGTTAGGAGAGAGAAGACTGGAACACCAGAGTGAGGAGGACGTCGTTTGCCAAGTGTTAGAACTGGCAGCCTTAGGACTAGAGCAATTTGGACTCTTGCTCTAGGCAAGACTGCTGGTTTAGGGATGACAACACTTTTGTTTGTAGACGACTAGGTCAATCCTACAACAAGTCGCAACTATCGGCCCAACCCTCCCGACTCACAAGCAATACCATACCAAAAACCCAAATAGTAAAAGGTGATTTGTGGCAGCCTTTACAAATGGACTCAAGAGTCTGACATCTCAGGGGAGTTAAACAGAGGTTACCCTTTTCTCACATGAGCAACACGTCTCAGTCATACACAGGCAATGAAGGAGATGCAGTGAAGTTTTCAATAGGTTTTATAAATAAGACCGCAATCTACTGTAAATTGCATGGGCTGCAATGATTAGGATAATGAACAATGCAAGAAACAGAATGGTAAAAATGAGAGTCACTAATACAAAGACCCCAACCATTTTGCAATAATATAAGATGTGAAATTAACCCTAATACCCTAGAATGATTAACCTAATTTCTAACCTAACGAGAGCTAGGTGTGATAAACCTAATCTGCCAGTACTATGCCCATGAGAAAAGCCCCCCCCAACCCTTGTTACCTTGGAATGAGGTCTTTAGATTAGACTGTGGGACATGAAGGCTGGGTCTGCATCAAGGCGACGTGTAGCATAGATAGCATTGATGGCATCTGGTAGGATCAATGCTATCTATGCTCCAGACCCCCTAGGAGCCCCGTAAGGGTCCTCCATGTCAACAGACTCAAGCCTCACTTTGAAAGGTCCGAAGTGAGAATGCTTCTTATGACAGATGAGGGTGTGGAGGAGGAGAAAAGATTTAGGTGTGATAAACCTAATCTACCAGTACCATGCCCATGAGAAGAGCCCCCCAACCCTCGTTACCTTGGAATGAGGTCTCTAGATTAGACTCCGTGGGTACACGAAGGCTGGGTCTGCATCAAGGCGACGTGTAGCATAGATATTGTTGATGGCATCTGGTAGGATCAATGCTATCTATGCTCCAGACCCCCTAGGAAACCTATAAGGGTGCTCCACGTCAACTGACTTAAGCCTCACTTTGAGAGGTCCGAAGTTAGCATGCTGCTTATGACAGATGAGGGTGTGGAGGAGGAGAGTGAACCTCTCCCTGACCTCTTCTCTTCAGAGGAACACGATGGGTCAGTGGAGGGTGTCAATCTCTCTGCCGCCCTGGCACCAGCGCAGCAAGGTGACTGTTACTTGTTTCCGGGACAGTTTGCCTCACTGTTCTCCCTCACCCCTGGACTCACACATCTGTGTGTCTATGAGATTGACAAGGGAGACAGTCCCCATGTAAAGAACAAAATGTACAAGTTGTCAGATAGGGTGTGAGCCAGCATCCAGGAGGAGGTCTCCAAAGTGTTAGCTTTTTGATTGAGCCCTTTAGCAGTCCCTGGTCCTGTCCTGTGTTCTGGGGATCAAAGGCTGACCCACTGGGTGCCAAGCTAGAACTTCAGTCTGCATGGACTACAGAGGCCTCAGTTCCATCACCAAGACTGACGTGCACCCCATCCCCAGAGCTGATGAGCTCATTGACAGGCTAGACGCTGCCAAATTCCTCAGTATTTTTTATTTAACATCAGGGTACTGGCAGATCACCTTGACTGAGTGAGCAAAAGAGAGGTCAGCATTTGCAACCCCTGGGGGCCACTACCAATTCTAGGTGATGCCCTTTGGCTTGAGGAATGCCCTTGCTACCTTCCAACAGTTGAGTAACAGGGTCATAGCTGGCAAGGAGGCTTTCTGTGCCACCTACTTGGACAACATCGCTCTCTACAGTGCCAGCTGGGAGGAACACCTGCATCACCCTGAACACCTGAATTACCTGCAACAGGCAGGCCTGACAATCGATGGCCAGCAAGTGCCGGATTGAACAGGGTGCTGTGGTGTATTTGGGATGCCTGGTAGGTGGTGGCAAGGTGCACCCCTCCAGGCTAAGAATGAAACCATCATGGCCTGGCAACCACCTAAAGCCCAAATTGAAGTGAGTGCCTTCCTAAGCCTCACAGGCTGATACAGGAGATTCATTAAGGGCTTTGGCACTACTGTTGCCCCTTTAACTGAGCTGATTTCTAAGAAGCAGCCCAGGTTGGTGATCTGGGCAGAGGCTTGCTAGAAAGCCTTTGATTCTCTCAAGAAACCCACGTGCACAGCACCTGGGCTCAGAGCTCCTGATTACTCCAAGGAATTCATCATGCAGATGGTAGCCTCAGAGCATGGCATGTGCAGTCTTAACACAAGAGGAGGGCCTAGACCAACCAGTACCCTTCATTAGCAGGAGGTTACTTCCACGGGAACAGAGGGGGAGTACCACTGAAAGAGAAGCATTTGGTGTGGTCTGGGTACCGAAGAAGTTGAGACCATACCTGTTTGAGACTTCCTGATTCAGACAGATTACAGGCCCCTCAGATGGCACATGCAAATGAGAGCTGAAAATCCAAACTCTTGAGGTGATCAGTCTCTCTACAGGGAATGGACCTTACGGTGGTTCATTGCCTGGGGACTGACCACACCAGTGTTGATAGTCCCTCCAGATTCTTCAGCCTTAGTGAAAAAACTCCCAAGGGGTTGGGTAGCTCTGTCCACTTTAAGCTTCTCCAAATGTTTTGTCTGCATCCATCCATTTTTCTGGTTCTCCTTTTTGCTGGTTTTAGGACTCTGCACACTTTACCACTGATGACCAGTGCTAAAGTACTTGTGCTCTCTCCCCTAAACATGGTAACATTGGCTCCTAACCAATTGGCATATTTAATTTACCTATAAGTCTCTAATCGAGTGCACTATGTGTGCCTAGGGGCTGTAAATTTAGTGCTACTAGTGGGCCTGCAGCACTGATTGTGCCACCCACATAAGTAGCCCCTTAACCATGTCTCAGGCCTTCAATTGCAAGGCCTGTGTCTGCAATTTTACTGCCACTTTGACTTGCCATTTAAAACAACTTGTCAAGCCTTAAACTTCCCTTTTATTACATATAAGTCACCATAAAGGGCTCTATCTGGATCCGCTTAACCCTTGCATGTCAGAATCTGGATTGGTTTCCGCCAGACAGCCTAGCTGGAAAGCCTTAATGGGTCCTGGGGGAGGTAGCCAGAGTGGCAGTAACCTCCCCGTTGGAAGTTTGGTAGACAGGTCTTCTCGTCCGCCGAACTCCTAATGAGGCCCAAAGTATTTTTCTTTCAGTGCTCTGTTCAGCCCTCTTGAAAAGGATAGTGTTCCTAGAAGGCAGATAAAAAAGCAATCATCCCCTTTCTCGTTCATTCTAAGTGGTATCCTTCACTTGCTGGAAGGTGGAGGAAAAAGCAGATGCCAGTTAAGATGCTTTCACTGTAGTCTCTTCCCACTGACTTACTGCTCTTTCCACCTCATATACCCCATATGGAGTGTTTTTTCTGCTTCTTTCGGAGTCCCTTGGAAAGGACAGGTAACAGGCCTTATACTCCACCTCCAATTCTGCCCTTTTGAGTCCAGATTGGCTAAGGAGAGGCTTTTCTTAACCCAACCCTACCCACTTTTAAAAAGAAGCTCCTCCCGTTTTCCTACTGAGAAATTCAACATGATGTGTTGGGGAAAAGCTTCCCTGCTTGGCTCAGTCTAGGGCACCATCTACCACTAGCACACCTGCTGCCCCAGTATGAATAAAGTAACTTTGAACTTGCTTCCGCCTTTATTGCGGTAGTGGCTTCCTCAACTTCCTGTCAGCCCTCTCGCTCCACCTTTTAGAGCTTTGTGGAACAGATAAAAAAATACCCCCTTTTATTCTTTCTCTGACCTGAACTACAGTTTGATCCAAAACTGTTTGTTGACCTGTTGCTTTCCCTCTTTCTATAGTCCTTCTGTGAAGGTGTGTATTTTTGGTGGTAGGAAATCTGCCCATTTGCAGTCTCTACCACAGTTTTGGGCTGACTATTGTTTCAAATAATGCTGCAGCAGCTCTAGATTACCTCCCACCAAAATGGTAAATGCTGCTTGTCATTGGAACAACAGAGGGGTATGCTACGTTTGACTGGAAATGCTGCTGCATTTGTTGACATATCTAAAGAGAACAGAGCGTAACATAATAAGATGCAGAAGCAATACAACACAATTAAAACATAGGCCACAACACAACAAAAGAGTCAAAACAGAACACAGCATACCAACGACAGTAAACACAATACCATATTGCAATAATGCATCACAAGCACAGTAGCACACAAAATGCAACACAGCAGATCTTCAGAGCCTTTTCACAAATTGGCAGTTCCAATAATCAGCTGTCATAATACAGTGATGAAATGTGTTTGGACCAAACACTGACTTAATTTACCACAGAGGACTTGAAGAAGGGCCTTTCAGAATGCTTTGTAATCCGGCCCCAGGTGCCTACATCGATTGCAGGAAGCCATGTGCTGTCTCGCACAACCTATCTTCAGAGAATTAGATGGTTTGAGAACATTGTTTAGGTTGGTAGATCCAACCTAGGATCAAACTTGAAGTATAGAAAATACAATACGATCACGTTGTTTAGATCTCCCTAACTTTGAATTGTATTATCTGGCATCTTGGCTGCAATATCCAGTATATTGGCTGAAAGATAGTCAGTGATGTCTTCAGTGATGTCATCAGTTATGCCATTTGAGATATCATCAGTGATGTCATAAATGATGTCATAGAACATGTCATGAGCGATGTAATATGAGAGGCCATAAGCATGCATAGTGTGGGGCGCAAGTTATAGTTAGCTCTGCTCTGTTCAAAACGTTAATGTTGTCACTGACATATTCACCTAATTGTAACGTTACTTTAACCTTTGATTTTTTTCAGTGAATAATTATATATACATACTACTCTGTAGCTATAGTTAGGGTTACCAGAGATAGGAATTCCTCTAAATTTTGATTTCTAATAACTTTGAGCCTGTTTGAAGAATCTCCAAGGAGCTTTGCAGTTGTATTCCTTTTCATACATTGGTGGATGGCGCAAAATCTCACGGAGATTTGTCAATGGGTGCAAAGAAAAAAGGCGGGTTCCAGAACGCATTTTGGCACCAATGCCTTTTCCATAGACTTTTTACTCATTCGTAGTGCAAAACGGCTGAACAGATTTGAATGAAATTTGGTAGGAATGTAGATTATGGTGTGTACATGTTGCTTTTGGGTAAAAGAGGTAAGTAAAGTGAATATTTTTTAACTTACAAGGTATTTTAATTTTGTGATATCTGTATTTCGCGGAAGTATCACAGTACCTAAAGATGACAAGGCATTATCTGAATGGCATCTACAAAAGCTAAAAGCAGCCATGTTGTTTTTAAGGATACTTTTCCTGTGTTCTGGGTAGGGGACTTAGATATAGGTAAGTATTAGGTTTAATAATTTACCCTACCTATTACCACTTAATTAAATTGGTAATTGGTAGGGAAAAATTATATATAATTTTTTGTAAAACATTTCACTAAGCACTGCGGTACTTCCAAGGAGGTACTACAGTACTAAATAAAAGCTGAAAATAATTTATTCAAAAAAATAAAAATTACACTGTAATACACTAGGGCCTGATTATGAGTCTGACGGTCTTAGGACTGCTATGTTGGCGCTAGTGGCCATACACCCAACAGGCTTGCAGAGAAGGCCGCCAAATTATGACCATGGTGATATTCACAACAGAATACAGCCAAACCACTGCCGGCACCGCCTGTGCGATCAGGCCGCCAGAGATGACGGTAGCCACCTGCAGGACGGAGGAGACCATGATTCTGGACAGATTATGATGCTGCACACCGCCAAGGTTTCTGCCGCGATCGCACCACCACGGAAACCCAGGTGGAAATCAACTGAATAAAAGGAGACACTACCCTTCAGGAAGCCATACTCGTCCGGAGCCGCCGTGGAACCAGAACAACACGTCTTCCCGCTGATCCTGCTCGGCCAACGACTTCGGAATCTGCAACAACCATGACAACAGCAACCGTGAGTACACACACTTACCTGTCACTGTTGTAAAATGTCAAAGTACCTACTCACACACAGCGTACGAATCCGGAACGGATGGCGAGGGCGACACACACATGTTACCTCACACTGTCACAGAAGCTCAGAGATAGCCACGTACACACCCGCACATACAGAGTACACACACTACGGCCATCATACACCCACACACTTACCCCCAGAAACACAGCACCGGCACAGTCACACACAACAACACACAACACCACCAAACTACACTGCAACACCACAACCGTAAAACCATCAAAGCATTGACAAGCACCCACAACAGACACTATGCATTGAGAAATCACACATACAACACAACGTACCACCACCAACAGGGAACAAAAACACACTATTACGTAACTATACAACACAGCATTCTACATACCCCGCAAACACACATCACAATGTATCTGACATACCATTTGCCACACACGCTCAGGAACACAGTCCAAACACACAAAGGCACACAACACTGCAACAAACACATCAACACAAACACCACTCAATACCATCACAACAACATATCCCCAACATACACATGCCCATCACACAACACACACCCATCACTGGGGGACAAATGCACTGCACACAACCTCACATGCTGCCCAGACAAAACAGGTAGCACAACCACCATTTAGACAAATACTCGCACACAATGTCAGCCAGGAACAAATCTGTCCTAACAAAAGAAATGCAGGACAAAGATGTAACTTTGAAACTGGTTGGACCAAATATGTATTAAGGGAATAAATATTTTAAAAGTGTCCAAGGCCAGAGGCCAGTCCAAAATAACAATGTGCAACATGCACACAATGCACATGTGTGTGACTACAACTTGACTCCTGACTGCCATGTAACCTCCACAGGTAGGAGCATCAAGAGGGAAGGCAGGCACCTCAGGGATTAAGGGGTGGGACTTGGGTTTTGGATTGGGAGGGACACCTTTGAGTTGGGGTTGGACGGGGGGTTTAGGTCTAGGCTGAGGGGATGGTTGGGTACTCTTGGGGGGTGGACTTCTTGGTGGGGGGGAGGGGCATGGGTATTTGTAGGGGGGGCAAGGGAGGTCTTGGAAGTGGAAGGGCCAGACTTGGGGAGGGACAAAGAACGTTTAGGGGTATCACAGTGTGGGAGGGGAGTAAGGAAAAGGGCACACTCTAAAAGGAAAGCTTTTGTAGACACACGGGGACGGTCATAGCAGAAGGGTTTGGGTGTGGAGGGAGAGGGAGTGGTTGTCTGAGGTGTTGGTGTGGATGTCTTGGGTGCATGTTTATGCGAGGTATGCTTGTGGGTGGTGGGTGCCTGTTGGGTAGGTGAGTGTGGGAGTTTATGTGTCTGGGGAGGATGGGGTGTAGGTGCTGGGAGATTCTATGGTGGGTGAGTGAGTGTCTGTTGGGGTGGTGACTGGAGGTATGGTGGGTGTGCAGCATGTCTGCGTGTCTCTGGTTGTGGTGTCTGCAGCTGTGGTGACTGGGGTGGATGTCTGAGGGTCTGCTGTTGTGCTGTCTGTGGGTAAGATAGGTGTAGTGGCTAGATCTGTAAATGTTGGTGTGGAGTCTGCAGGTGTGTCTGGTGTAGTATCTGTGATGCTGTGGTAGGGTGTCAGGGCAGGTTGTGACTGTTGCTGTGTCTGCAGGTGGATGTTGTTTGTGTGCATGCCGGTGGTGTGTCTTGTGGTGCTTGTGTTTATCAGAGCTACCCTTGGATGTTGAGGAGGATGCATGCTTGTCTGTCTGTGTACTTTGGTTGGGTCAGGGAAGAGGGGTTTGGGATTGGGAAGATGAAGGTGGATCAGCTAAGGTAAGTCTGGGACAAAATAGGCTACAATATATAATCAGACATGAAGTATAAATTGACACATGATGTAGGCAGCAAATAGCATATGTAGCACTTATATAGGTATGGCATTGGCCTATCTAGCATGGACAATACACCAGGGCTAATGGTTAAGCAGCCTAGCCACTTGCCTTCTCTACCACAAACACATTGGGATACAAGTTATTTTTACATATGTCAATGTAATACCATGAAAAGTGAAGGTCTAATAGACAATATGTGGGTCATTTTGACTGGTGGTCTCCTGGCTCCTGTGTATTCCCAGTAGTCAACATACCTGTAGCACCTACACTATCATCACAGGTGCAATATTTAGACAGCACACACTAAACTATCAGAGGAAAGTATATGGGTTCTCTCAGTATTTATCCACTTATGGCTGCTGTGCTGCTCTCAAATGCCAATCCACCTCAGGGTAGGCCACCGCCAAAATGCGGGCCATTAGCTGCTTCCTACAGTGGGTGCTCCACCGGCTGTCCACACTTGCTTGGTGATGGCATGCCAGATTCCCTTCTTCTGATGGGTGTTGACTTGCACGGATGACACAGACAAAAGGAGAAAGCCATGTTCATATGCACCATAACAATTCCAATAGTAGTCGAGAGAACACATCAGTAACAGCAATATACCACCTGCAACACCTTCACTAGTTTACATCAACGGTACAGCTTCTTACACCATACCTATCACACATTGGTATGACTTTGGACTCACCTGCTCCTCTGGTGCACCATATAGCTGTTCATACAGGGGTAGGGCCTCATCTACTAGCTTCTCCAGCTCTTCAGAGGTGAAGGCAGGGGCCCAATCACCTGCACGATGTGGCATGATAGCTCCCAGAGGCAGTCAACAGCAGCTCAGGTTGTGGAGGTTTTGCTGACAGCAGTGTCAGGAGTCAAGTGAGCAATACTGCAGAAGATGGTGGTCACGTCCACCACGTACATGACCATCACCGCCAGCAGACATCGCCACTGGCCCAATATGGCAGCAATATGTTCCACTGGCAATTAACCTCGCGGTTGTGACTCCCTACCGCCATGACAACTTTTGTTGACGGACTTAGGTCACTTCCACATGTCCAGTACGTCAAGCAGCTGCCATTCTGAGCACATTTCATGTATGGAAGTGTTTAGTAATCTGCATCATTAACTATACCCCATATTGAGCTGTACATCTGTAAGTACTTCCTTCATGGTCAGGTGACTTTGTGCATATGTGCATCAATACTTTGTTGTTGGAGGACATGCAGTGCTAGCAATGTGCAACTACTCTGAGGTCCTATGTGTTTCGAAAATGTTGATAATGTCCAACAATATTTGTGAAACATGTCAAAACGATAGCTCTTACAAACATGTACATTAACAGTTTAATTCATTAGTGTAATCCCATAGTTTTTAGAGGCAATCTGTACCAATGAGGGTGTCATTGGATGCATAGCTATGTGCTGTACTGTATATGTCAGAGGTAGTAGCTGTCCTCGACAGCTGTTATGTTATGTGTGAGTAATTGAATTAACTGTACTTGATGTGTACATGCTGCATGCCACATACTATGTTAACATCTTTTCACATAGTTACCCTGCCATGAGAAGAGGAAGACAACCACCAGTGTACCGTCCACTAGTAGACCTGCACGCCATGGAAAGACATTGCATACAGAAATGTTGTCTGAATCCTCATACTATCATGGATCTTTGTAAACAGTTGGAACCAAATCTGATGTCTTCTCTTCGCAATCCCTATAACATACCTCCCATTGTTAAAGACTTGTCAGTGCTACACTTCCTGGCCACTGGCTCCTTTCAGAATACAGTGGCTGTAACAGCAGGGATGTCTCAGCCCATGTTCAGTCTGGTTTTGACGGATGTACTGTGTGCATTGTTGAAAAATCTGGACAGCTAAATCAGGTTTCACCAACGAGCGGATTTGGCCTATGTGAAGGCAAACTTTTATGCAATGGGACACATTCCACATGTGGTTGGAGCCACTGATGGCACCCATGTAGCCTTGGTTCCGCCTATTGCCAATGAACAGGTGTATGAGAACAGGAAAAACTACCACTCCATTAACATTCAAGTGGTGTGTCTGGCAGACCAGTACATTTCACAAGTCACTGCAAAGTATCCAGGAACAGTCCATGATTCCTTCATCATGTGGAACAGCAATGTCCCACTGCTAATGGCACAACTCTACACAGAGAGGGCCTGGCTGGTTGGTAAGTTACATTTGAAATGTGTGTTTGCAATGTATGTCTCCTGTCATCATAATGTTGCATGTCCCACATAAATGTATGTGTTGTTCAACCATTTTGTTCACAGGTGACTCTGGCTATCCAAACCATCCATGGCTGTTGACACCAGTGAGGTACCCAACCATGCCAGGGGAAATCCACTACAATGAGGCCCCTGAGAGGACAAGGCATGTAGTTGAGCAGACTTTTGGGCTCCTGAAGGCAAGATTTAGGTGTCTGGACTTATCAGGAGGAGCTCCCATCTACTCACCCAACAAGGTAAGTCAAATAATAGTTGCTTGTTGCATGCTACACAATCTTGCCCTGAGAGGTCAGATACCATGTATAACAGATGAGGGGGAGGCAGCAGAACCTGAGGGTGAAAATGCAGATATGCCAAGTGATGAAGATCCAGAGGAAGATGAAGTAGGAGACTCTAGGGCAGATCTCATCAATCACTACTTCAACTGACTAGTAGGTATATGAAGTTGACCTATTGTTGTGATGTTATTGCGCAACCAGATGCTCATGGCTAGCATGTCACCTCCTTTCTTGCATCATCTGTTGGGCTGTAGTGAGCTCCAATGCCTATGTTTGAGTTGTGAATGCAGGCTGAAAGTTTGTATTGTGTATGGGACAGAGTGGTCTACAGTATTGTAACAGCAGATTCAAACTTACACTTGAGGACATGACTTCTCCGATGAATGTATCCTGCTATGCCCTATCCCTTTTCCCTTTCACTCACAGATTTGCCTAGATCCTGTTTGGCTCAGCAACCTTGGCAAATGAAATACAGTGTCAGAAGCAGATGGGAATTGCTGACAGACATGAGAAGTGGACATGACTGAAAGCAGGTACTATTAGTGTTGTTTAAGTTGGGTGTAACCTAGATTGTTATACCGATAGGACACTGGGGTTGAAAATTATTTTCCCGTATATTTCACCTGTTTGTGATCTATATTGGACCTAGCTGTCATTGTGTTCTTACTTTGCAGACCAATATGCATGTCACTGTAGACTGAAATAGGTGAGTGACAATCCAACAGGTATGGGACCAATGTAAGTAAAAGGTTTCAGGACTAGGTACTTCAGTAATCATCTTTGTATGTTACATGGGGTATGTGATTTTGAAGCTATAGTATGGGTATGTGATAAGGCCATACGAGGTGATACAGAGGACCAATCAGTGTCCCTCCTGCCTTGCAGGAAGATTACCATGACCCTGACATCTGTATCCCGTGTTTTTGCATTGTGAGGCACCTTAGCCTACATCCTCATGCTACTGTCAGTCATGCCATATGTGCTGTTTGCAATTCTACCTATAAATGTGTGTAGAAGTAGATTTTCTTTGAAATCTGTCCTTTTACACTTCTGTTGTATTGAGTCTCCTGCTGATAAACTCCACCTTTGATGTCCATGACAATGGGTGTACATCACAGAGGGACACAATCAGACCAGAGTTGGCATGCATAACCATTGCACATTAAGGATAAAAGACATACACAGGACCTGTGCTTAAGTGTGATTTATTGTGAATATAAAATGAATATATGTGACTATAAAAGGAAAGAATGAACAAAAAAATTGTTGGGTGAAGTCATAGTGGATGAAATCATCAGGGTAGCTGCTACAGCAGTTGGAAACACAAGTCCTATGTCCTTGTACCATGGGACAATGGAGTTAGGTTTCAGAACAGGCAACAGTGTGTATCTGTGGCACACAAGGGGAACAATTCAAGAGAGGTTCACTTCCTGGCAGTGGGTTTGGTCTTAGTATCTGCTCCTGCTGGATGTCTGGGTGGACGTCCACATTTGCAAGGAGGTTGTTCAGCTACAGAGTGAAGGGTGTCTGAGGCATGCAATTCCCCTGGCAGAGCCTCCATTGCACTAGCAGCCGCAGATGTGGAAGAGGCTGATGTTTCATTGCTAGTGGAAGGGGCCAGATGTTGGGTACAAAACCTAATCAGGGTGGTATTCATGTCCCCCAGCACTCCCACAACGGAAGCCTGGTGGGCATTTTGTGCCTGCCCCTGCACCATTACTTCCTGGTGGTGGTCCCTCTGCAGCATTTGAATTTCTACCAACATAGTGATGACTAGGCTCCCAAGGCTTGGGAGATGGTTTCCTGGTCCGTTTTGTCTCTTCCAAGCCCAATCCTCTAGCCCACAGCATCCCTCCCACACACCCTGCCCCCATGTGCCTGTGCCCCTGGCAACGTGTGCCCACTCCCAGTGGTTGCAGGTCCATCATTGTCAGAGGCGATAAGGTGAGACTCAGGTACCTGTACTGTGGGGCACACAATAGAGGAAACAGTCCTTGCAACACAGGTTTGCGGGCAAATGGTTGCCTGTGATATCGATGCAACAAGGCTGGGAGGAGTTAATGAGGGCAGGGTGAGGCTGAGAGTCATTGACTGACCAGGTGTCCCTGATGGGCCAGGTGTTTCGTCAGTGTTCAGACATCCAAGGGTGTTGTCTTCACTGGGGCCTTCATCCAGAGGGGGAGTGACAATCTCTGGTATCTTCTCTATGGTGGCAATGGCAAGGAGGGAGTGAGACACAGAGATGCAGACAGTGCCTTAACATGATTCCCAGCAATGACATTGACTGCTGCTGCACAGCATACCTTAGTTGTTCATACAACTCTGTGACTTACTCCATATTCCATGTAAAGAGATGTTAGACTAGGTTGGTAGTGATTGTACTGCTGATGGCATATGACTGTTCACCTCTGTTGCCTAGTGAACAGTCAGGCATGCTAGATGGCACAAATGCACAATGGTGTCCTTGTAGGAATGCAGTATGTGGGTAAGCAAGAAGCATCGACCCGTATCTGGATGTACTGAATGTGCATCGACTCAGCGATCTGACTTTCCAACCCAGGTGAGTCTATTTCTAGGATGGGATCTTTGATTTGTGGCCATTATAAATGGGCACTCATCTATAGCTGTGTTTTCCTTGGGATGCCAGTGTGAGTGACCCAATGCATTGTTGTCATTGCCATGTACTGTTCCACACTAGAACAATCAAGGTGGGGTAGCTAGTAAATTAGTTAAACATGCATGTTGTGTGATATTTTGTGCACATTCCAGGTTTTTCACATTGATGGGATAGTGCATTCTGGGAGTTGCAGTGATATGATTTGCCAGTAGTTCACATGCCATGCAAGGGCTGTGAGGCCAGATGAGTTCAATGGAGCTCTGGCATGCCAGTGAGGGGTATTAGGTGATTTGGACAGAGGTGTAGTGGGTAAAATGTTAATTGGGGTGGGTTTAGGTGGTGAGGGAGCATGCAGGATAAGACAATTGTGTGACATCAATCCACTCCCCCAGTATTCCTATGAGGCCCTCAGGATGCAGAATGTTCAAGACCTCCTCCCAAGATGTGAAAGTAGGGGGAGGAGGTGGGGGCTCACTGTCAGTCTTTAGTATGGCTAGCTGGTACCTGGATGCCATGGAATGCAGCTTCCCCAGTAGGTCGTTCCACCTTTTCCTGATGTCCTCCCTTCTGCATTGATAACTGCCTACAGAATTGACCCTGTCCACTATTCTTTGCCACAACTCCATTTTCCTGACAATAGATGTTTGTTGGACTTGTGCTCTGAACAGGTGTGGCTCTACCCTTTCAGTTTCATCCACCATGACCCTCAACTTGTCATCAGTGAAATAAGGGTGTTTTTGTGGGGACATGGTAGTGGTTGTGAAGACGGTGTGTGGGGGTGTTGTAAGTGAAAGGGTGCAGTGTTTGGTAAATGGTGAGGTATAGGTGATGTTGCAGCGGATTGTGTTTACCAGTGATGTGTATATTGTGAATGTTGTACTGATGTGGGATGAGTGCTGAGTGAAATGTGTGCCTACTGTTAAAAGAGAAAAATCTATTTTTTGGCTTCGTAGTGTAGATGTGAATGTCATTCTGGATGCAAAGGATTTTGGGTTGTGTAGGGGTGTGTTATATAGTGCAGTAAGTAGGTGTGTCAGGTTTGTGGATGTGTGTCAGGTGTAGGGTATTCAAACTATCCAATGTGGTGTGGTGTTGTAACAGAATTGAGTTGAGACCGCTGCGGTTCGCACCGCCAATGGTTTTCCGCCATGGAAGAACCGCTGTCATGATTTGTAGATCATAATCTGATGGGAGGATTTTTGTCGGGCTGACGGTGCTGGTGATGGAACCGCCTCTTTTCTGTCCTCCAGTATCCTCGAGGTTTCAGAAATATGGCTGTTTTTTGGCAGAGTTTAAAGTTTCACTCCTAATACGGTGGTCATATGACTGCCAAAATGGTGGTCTTTTGGTGGCCACCTCCACATCGGTCTTCCCAAAAGACCGCCAAACTCGTAATGACCCCCTTAGTCCTTCAAAAAATAAAGTGTACAGAGTGCTACAGAAATACATAGCAACTGCAGCACAAATCAAAAACTTAAAAAAAGATACACCCGAGGACTAATGCACTAGTTTGTGAACGTTTTTAAAAAAAATATAAAAATATATTAATTTATTTCCCTACCTATTATCAAATTAATGAAGTGGTAGTAGGTAGGAAATAATAATAATATTCACTGCCTATGTATAACTAAGGCCCTAACTCACAACATAGGTAAAGTGTATTGGCAGTTCGGGCTGGACAGTTCCCATTAGGAACAGGGTCAAGACTGATTTGCATATGGCTGGGTCCAAACTGGGGTGGCATGGTGAGCAAAAGAACGATGGATTAAACCCAGATCTGTGACTGGGGGTGAGTGTTTGCATTGTTCAGCACTCTGTCCATCATCCTTTTGTTTTGTTAAAAAATAAGCCTGCCTTTTAATTTTGTAAAGGGTAAGCAACAGCAGGGAAAGTGTTTGACGTAAAAAGGATTACATATATACATTCAAATCCTATTAAATTAGTAAAACATGTTTAATACTTTTTTTTTACAAAACATTATTAAAACACATATAACCTAAAAAACAAAGAAAGAAAAAATAAAATTACATATAATAACTTCAACTTCACCAGCAACAAAAACTCAATAATGAAAACATCACTTAACTATTTAGTGTAAATTAATACATACAAAAATGCAGTAAGAAATATCATCACAGTAACAAATTCTCACAAAAACTTAGCATTAAATATTTTTTATAAAAATAATAATAAATATGAAACATTATACACAATTAATTTCCAATTCATAATTTACCTAAATATACAAGAATGTAATAAATGTTTATTTTCTTAGCAACTCACACACCTAAAATACCACTTTCTAAAAACCACATATAAAAACAAAAATACATATTAGAACATTGGAATGTTGGCATGTCCATTGAAGACAATGGACTGCTGCGGGCTTTTACAGGCCGGTAAAAGCCCGCAGCGCCAACATTCCAATGTTCGCTTTGTTCACAGCAACAGCTGTGAACAAAGCCTCACGGAGCCCGAGGGGATTTAAATCCCCTCGGGCTCCGTGAACATTTTTTTTTTTTAATAGAACATTCTGCCCTTTGTGGCAGAATGTTCTAATAGCCTTAGAACCCGCCGTAGCGGGCTCTACCGGCTATTAAAGTCCCTCTCCCTTGTTAAATGCCCTCGCCTTCGGCTCGGGCATTTAACGCGGGGAGCGGGCCTTTAATAGCCGGTAGAGCCCGCTACGGCGGGTTCTAAGGCTATATTAAAATGAATAATACATTACAATTACACAACAAGTAATAAGTGAAGTAATATTCATGACTAATGATGAAAAAAATAATTTTCATAAAATAGCAGTAAACTAATAAACATTTAATTTGATTCAACTGCTCAATATATTCCACTACAAACCTAGCAACTTACAACTAAAATATAAGTCAAAAAGTTCACCATTAAACTATTTACATTTTTAACTAACAAATAATTCATTAACAATTTAAAACTGATTAATCATTATTTATAATTTAATACATTTCTAATCATGTATCCATACAAACCCAATAACCACTACTAATATGTAACCTGGAATCGGTAACAAGCTATTCTCATAATTAACAATAAATTATTTAAAACATTAACAATTAAAAATTAATTGCCAATAAATGTAAATGATTTATAATTAATTACCTTCACACTTTATACCCCTACAAAACAAACAACCCACTATTAATATATAACTAACAATAAACCTTAATTAAAAAATGTAATTTAAATTTCAAATTCAAAATATATTCTAACACATAAAATTTAATAATTAATGATCGATTTAAAATTAACAATGAAAAAATTAATAAATAATAAATTAAACATCTTTCTAAATTAAATAACTTCCCACTTTGTTCCCCTACAAACTGAACAACCCACGATAACAACATTAAACACTAATAAAATTAAAAACAAACTAAGGCCCTGATTACGAGTTTGGCGGATGGGAACATCTCTCTGCCAGACTCCCGACAGGGTGGTCGCCACTGTAGTGGCGACCTCCACGACAGCCCCATTATGGCTTTCCCCCTGGGCTGACCATCGGAAACTAAGGTATCCCCCAGTCAGCCCTGCGGGAAGGTGACAGCAACCTTGTCGCCGGCTCTTAATCAAGCCTGTGGAAATGCTGCCACCCACAGCGGACATTAGCACACTCGGGTGCACATTACGAGAGTGCTAGGCAGAGGGACCCCTGCACTGACCATGGGCATAGGCAGTGCAGGTGCCCCCCTGTGGCTCCCAGCACCTTTTCTCCACCAGCCTTTCTGCCATGAAAAGGCTGGCAGAGAACCAGGTTGGAATCAGCAGGGTGGCGTTGTGTGCAGAGCCACCCTGGATGATTGCAACCTGCACCTGCTGTCAACCCGTCAGGATCACTGATGCCAATGTGGACGGTGGTACCCTGGTGGTCAGACCGCCAGGGTCGTAATATGGCTGTTGGACCACCACAGCAGCGACAGTCCAGACCGCCAGTGTGAGTCTAGAGGTCTAGTGACCCCCAAGACCCATAACGACCCACAAATCACGTTAGCGACTTTTCCATGACAGAACATCAATGACTGTGCGAACTGCGGCGGACCTCGGTCACCACAGTAAAACACCACACCAAATTGGATAATTTGAAAACCCCAAACCTGACACACATCCACACATCCAAAACACGTACACACTGCACTATAAAACACACCCCTTGACACCCCACAATCCATTACAACCTGAACGCCATACACAGCTCACAAAATGCCACACTAAAATACCGGAATCCATAGATTAGGCACCCCAACACACTCCACATTGCACACATCACACATCAACCCAACACACACAACACAATAAGTACCCCACACATTAGACACCACCGGTCATCCACTCACGTCACAGCACCCACACTTCATCACCAAATTGATTTCCCTATTTTTATCACATCCTTACTGTCTCATCCACCACCTCCACATCCCCACAAAAATATCCCAGTTTCACCACAAGATACATCACTGGCATACACTCAAGCAACATCCACCTGCACACACAGCAACAGTCACTACCTGCCCTGATACCCCCACCATCCGCAGCATCACAGACACAATACCTGACACACCTGCAGACTCCCCACACAAACATTCAGTGTAACAGCCACCACACCAATCCTATCCACAGACACCACCACAGCAGACCCTCAGACATCCACCCCAGTCACCAAACTTGAGTACACCTCAACCACAGACCTGCCTGCATGCAGCACATCCACCATACCTGTAGTCACCGCCCCAACAGGCAGCCACCCACCCACCACAGCATCCCCCATCACGTCCACCCCCCTCCGTCCAAGACACATTAAGGCCCTCACTTACCCACCAACATACACCCACCACCCGCAAGCATACCTCCCACAAACATGGACCCAAGACATCCAAACCAACACCTCTTACAACCACTCCCTCTACCTCCACACCCAAATGCTTTTTTTATGACTGTCTCTGTGTGCATAAGAAAGCTTGTCTCTCGGAGTTTAACCTCCCCAAGGACATCCCTTCCACCTCCAAAGCCTCCCCTACCCATCCTGCCAGTACCCATGCCCCTCCCCTGCCAAGAAGTCAACCCCACCCAAGAAGACCCAACCCTCTCGAAGCCAAAACCAAAAGGCCCCCCTCTCAAGCGCAAGCCCAAACCATCCTCTTCCCAGCCTGAGCCCAAACATTCCTCTACCCACCAAACATCCCTGAGGTACATGCCTGCCCCTAGCTGTGGCGGTTACATGGCAGTCAGGAGTCAAGTTGGGCACCACTTTATGCCTTTGGTGCATTGACTATTGATTTATATGGACTGGTCGATAGCCTTGTACTTGGTTTTTGCTAAGAATATTTGAATACATTATAACCAAACAGTTGTTGGTTTTCTGGTTACACTTTTGACCTGCATTTCCTTTCCTAGGTTTGAGTTGCTCCTGGCTGACATTGGTGGTGTCCGAGTGTTTCTGTGTGTGTGGTGCTTGTGCTTCCTGTGTTGTTTGAGCAAGAAGTGAGGGTGCGTGCAGTGCTTTTGTCTCACAGGGATAGGGGGTGTGTTGTGTGATGGGCATGTGTATTTAGCTGATATGTTGTCATGGTGTTGTGTTGTGTTGGTGTGGACATGTGTTTGTTGTTGTAGTGTGTGGCTTTGTGTGCTTTGACTGTGTGAGTGTGCGTGTATTGAGCATGCAATGATAGGTATGATATGCTGTGTGTATATGATGTGTGTGTTGATTGCTAAGTTGGATGATGGTGTAATTGTGTGTGTTTGTATACTCATAATTTGTCGGTCCTCTCCGCTAGCCTGTTGGAGATCTGACTGCACAATCATGGCAGTCCTGGGACCACCAAAGTCATAATGAGGCCCTTACTGGTGTGGAATACGTTTACAGCAAATATTTTTCAGATGTTCAGCAACTGATATTGAAATGATGGTGTATATGTTTATATTGTTTAAAATAGCATTTCAACAGAGGGGGAAAGTCTAAGGTCCCCCAGCGGAAGAAAAGTATGTCGCCGGAAAATAGTTAATCACCATCAATTCTGATTGAGGGACCCTATTGCCGTCCAATGTCTGATTGGGGTTATGCAGTTAAAGTGCTGCATTTGGAGCTGAGGTGTAATTGTGTGAAAGTTAAAGACGTTTTGGGTTTTGTCTGCATAGAGCAGACACCAAAAACTGGAAGAAAAGATAATAATGGAAATAGAGCGAAAAGAGCAGAAGACCCAGGACTGAGGCCTGACGGATGCTTACAAAAAGAGCAGTGGGCACCTCTGTGTCAATCACCATTTATAATTATTGCTTCATATTTATTGGGAACGTTTGTATTAAAATTGATAACTGAAACAGTCTATTTTTGGAACCATCACATACTTATGTTATCCTTATCTATCACTGTATAAGCATTTATGATACTTCATGATATTATGTTTGATTCCATGTGTACAGTTAGGATCTTAAACTAATTATTTAAAGAGGGCTCCGTTCATCCTTTTTTGTTATAGTTTATTGGGACAGGCTTGCCTGTCCCTCAACACATGTTTGACGACAGGCATGTTTGGAATGTGTGAGCACCATTACTAGACTCTACATTAAGGGAATGTGAGGCCCTCCAGTAGGATTTTCTGTTGTCAAGCCTTTGTGGTATTGAAATCTATAACCACATTAAACCTGGGTACAGAATGCCTCACTAATCCAGCTGTAATGCCACAGCACCTGAAGAACACTTTTAAGAAACAGGTTAAGCTCCTGTCAAAAGAGCAGGATGAAAATGAAATTAGATCCACATCAGGTGCCACGGGGTTCTATATATCTTATGAAGATGTCGTTTGCCAACCATAGCTGAAAGGGGACATGGGAAGACAAGACATAAGGAATATACTATGACTAGACTTCTGATATTGCCTGTATGGGAATATAGAACTCAACAGAAAACAAATCCTTGAAGGCAATGGCAGTGCAGGCTGTGTCTACATAGCCAGAAATCCATGGAATACTTAGGGCCCGGTTATGAGTATGACGGTCCTAGGGCTGCCGTACTTGCGATGGCAGTCCGACTGCCAGATTACGATCCTGGCAGTCGGGCTACTAGAAGACCAGCACCAGGATCATGGATCCGGAGGGGATAGCAGTGGTGCAAGCTGCGTTCAAGCTGGCGGTGCTGATTTCGGCACCACTGTGCTGATCACGACTTGCTTTTCTGCCAACCTTTTCATGTAGGATCACCCCCATGAAAAGGCTGGTGAAAAGGCAGAGATGGAGCCAGAGGGAGCCCCTGCACTGCCCAATCCATGGCATGGGCAGTGGAGGGGCTCCCCTGTCAGCACACTCTGAATGCAGTGCTTATTCAGAGTGTGCTTGTCAGCGCACACAGTGCAGTGGTAATGGCTTCTGCTCTCCTTGAGAGCTGAAGCCAATGGCGTCTCACTGTGTCCGCCAGCTGGTCTGGCAGGGAACTCATAATATGGCGGTCGAGAGGCCGCCAGCTTGGTGTAGTGGTGGTCCAACGGTCAGACCACTACAGTCCTAATGAGGCCTTTAGTATGCTGTTGCCCAGCACTGCTACCACCAAGGCAAATCTTCATAAAACCACTATTCTTGCAGCATGGTATAAGAACATATAAAAAGGCAGCATCTTATTCTTCTCATCTGATGTCCCTATTGAGTTAGCATGAATGGGCAAGTTCTTTGCAACAGCTGGAAGGCTACTGAGGGATCTTAGCCCCTATCCTGATACACTCCACCAGGTTGTACCAACTAAAGACTTGTACGAACCTAAATAATGAACCTGCGGCCCGGAAGATTTGTTGACTTCTCTCTTCCAGGAACTGTGTTACACTGTTTCTATAATTATTTATTGTTTTTTTTATGTCAGCCATATCTCAACTCACCTCTTTGAAATAACTGTGTTGGCTTGTTTGCACGTCACGTTGCACTTTGTAACACACTTGCACTTATCTGTAGCATATGTTGCATTTTGTATTAGCAGATTTCTCGCAGCTAGCGCCTGTGTTGTAATGTATTGTTTTTAACTTGCCTGTTATAAAACACTTGCATAGGTTCAATCGCACAGCACTTGCACTTATTTATCCTTCGTTTTGCACTCTCAAGCATTATGGCCAATCATCTTGGCACCCCAGCCACGGAACTAACGACTCACACTAATGAATTTGATCACAATGGCTTTGGGGATACCTGCATCAAATGTTGCTTTTATCAGATACCTGCAAAGGTTCGATGGCACGCCACATCATACTGTGGAGTATACTTACGCCTAGTTATTATTCATGTTGCATTCTTGAGTGCTATGCTGGATCATCTTGGTGACCCAGTCCTGGGACAAATGACTTGTGTTAAAAAAATGTATTCCAATGGCTTTGGGGCTACCCACAACAAATGCAGCATTTTCATGCGGAATAGACCTGCATATGTCTGATTAATAGGACATCTTTAACTATGATGGAAATGAGATATAGGGCCAGATATAGATCTTGGTGGAGGGGAATATTCTGTCACAAATGCAGTCAAGGACAGATCCTTCACTGAGATCCTCACTAACATGTGACTTTTGCTTTTTAGAATACATCCCACATTGCGGTGAGTGGATTGCTTCTCAACACCATCCAGGCAAATAATCCAGGACAATTCAAGGTGAACAGCAATGTCACCTGTACATATAAAAAGGATATTGAGCTGTCATCCGGGGATGGAGTCGTTAATGAAGGGTAAATACAGCAACACATATTTCATTGAAACGTTTCTAATGTTGTGTTGAAATGATTTGCCATTTACAGTAAGGTGGTTGCACTTTAGCACTCCTGATTTTCCAAGAAGTTATAATATTTTTACTAAAAATCTTTAGGATTATGTAGAGGAGATCATTTCCATTAACCTGACCTTAGAATCAGTGCAGTTTTTGATGGAGAGGAGCTGTGGTCATGGCAGAGCTTCAATTATGCTTTGTAAAGTTAAAGATGAGATAACGTGCAGGCAATTTTGGAAATAAACATCCACGGGTTTCAATATTTAAGGCCTGATTCCAAGTGCCCTGAAAAGGTAGTTAGGCCCGTATTTATACTTTTTGACGCAAAACTGCGCTAACGCAGTTTTGCGCCCAAAAAATTTGCGCCGGCTAACGCCATTCTGAAGCACCATGCGGGCGCCGTATTTATTCAATGACGTTAGCCGGCGCTAGCCACCGGCGCTGCCTGGTGTGCGTGAAAAAAAATGACGTACACCAGGCAGCGCCGGCGTAGGGGAAAATGGAGTTTGGGCGTCCAAAAATGGGGCAAGTCAGGCTGAGGCAAATTTTTCGCCTCAACCCGATTTGCGCCATTTTTTTACGACGCCCAACCCCCATTAACATGACTCCTGTCTTAGCAAAGACAGGAGTCATGCCCCCTTGCCCAATGGCCATGCCCAGGGGACATATGTCCCCTGGGCATGGTCATTGGGCATAGTGGCATGTAGGGGGGCAGAATTCAGGCCCCCTTATGCCACCAAAAAAATTTAAAAAAATACTTACCTGAACTTACCTTAATGTCCCTGGGGTGGGTCCCTCCATCCTTGGGCTTCCTCCTGGGGTGGGCAAGGGTGGCAGGGGGTGTCCCTGGGGGCATGGGAGGGCACCTGTGGGCTCATTCCGAGCCCACAGGTCCCTTAACGCCTGCCCTGACCAAGGCGTTAAAAAACGGCGCTAACGCCGGTTTTTTTGACCCGCCCACTCCCGGGCGTCATTTTTGCCCGGAAGTATATATACGACGCATATGCATCGGAGTCATTTTTTTAGACGGGAACGCCTACCTTGCATATCATTAACGCAAGGAAGGTGTTCACGCAAAAATATGACGCAAACTCCATGAACTTTGGCGCTATACGCGTCTAACGCCAAAGTATAAATATGGAGTTAGTTTTGCGTCGAATTTGCGTCGAAAAAACGACACAAATTCGGCGCAAACGGAGTATAAATATGCCCCTCAGTATTTATCACACCTGATAAAATCTGACAACCAGCACTTGGATTTTTTCATGTGCATAAAAACATCCTGTTTTTTTAAAAAAAAAGGAGAATATTGTGCGGCATTTTTCACCTTTTAAATTCTGTCAGATTTGACCTGCCTACATCGAATGAGGGTTACAACATTTTTTGCACTTATTACAGGGTGTGTCAATATTGCACTACTTATGATTGCGAGCTATCAACAAACATGAGTTTGCACTGCAATTGCATTTTTCTGGGGCACTCGAAATCAGCCCCTTAAAGTCTATGAGGTAGGTGTACAGTATAAGAATGTAGCTGTTATTTAGGGCCTGATTTAGAAGTCAGCAGAGGGGAATACTCTGTCACAAATGTGACAGATATCCTGTATGCCATATTATGATCCCATTCTCTCCTATGGGGATCAGAATATGGTGGATGGGCTATCCGTTACGTTTGTGACAGAATATTCCCTCCGCCGATAGCTAAATCAGGCCCATAGTCTTGTAGTACTCCTGCATTACACCTAGGTTCTGGGCATATGTTTGGAATAATTCTGGCTTACTCCTGGGATTCAGGATTATTTAGGACATTATTACGAGGCTGGCAGTCTAAAGCCGGCAGCCTTGTGGTGGCAGTCGGACTGCCACGGCTGTGGTGGTCCGACCATCACATTATGAAGTTGGTGGGCAGACCTACCAAACTACCGCCGTCCCCGCCAGGATCAGTGATCTCGACGGGCTGACAGTAGACATGGTTGTAATCAGCCAGAACGGCGATGAACTCAGTGCTGCCCTGCTGATTACAACCTTATTCTCCGCCAGCCTTTCATGGCAGTCTAACAGCCATGAAAAGGATGGCAGAGAACAAGTGAAGGGGGCCACAGGGGGGCCCCTGCATTGCCCAGTCCCAGACATTGAAGTGAGGTTACGTAAATGGGCCTTTTGCCACCAGTACGCCTATGCTTATCAACAGACCTATCTAACTTACCTCCACTTTGTCCTGCATACCCACAATAAATAGGAGTGGAACCAAAATGACCAGTGTAAGTTACTACTGCCAAGTAAATTGTAGTACGTTCAGGACCATCCATGGCAACAACGTTCCACAGAAAAAGTTGGAAGTAGAGACTTAAAAGAAAACCCAGTAGTGAAATAATGTTAAATTGAATTAAAATATTTAAAGTACTTAAAAATATAAATAAATATACTTTAATGTGAAAATAGCTCAACTAAAACATATTTAATATGAAATAATTTTATCAAATGTACATTAATATTTAACAAAAATAATTTACCCAGTTTATTAAGAAGTTTAATATACGTTTTATTTTTTGGTTCACTTTACCAGAGGGCAATAACCAGCTTGATTGTGGGGTCTCCCTATCGTCAAGTGTAGGGAAAAATAAAAAAGTTTACCTTTGAAGAGATTATTAAAAATATTCAATGTTATATATTAATAATGTATTTTTTTTTTTTTAATCTAGAACAACAATAAAAAGATAGTGCACTATTAACCTAATTTTTAATTAAATATTTCACTAATTTAAATATATTTAATGACATTTTACAAAATATGAAGTTTAAATTTAAAACAATTCCAGCTAAAGTAAAAAAAACATTTACTAAGCGACAATAATCACTAAATGTGATGTTAGGTTTAATTAAAAGTAATTTGTTATATGGTGATAAACAGTAAGGTTACATTAATTTATAAATTCAAAAAGATGTTAAAATATTTTATAATTAAATAATAATTATGTTTTATTTGTAGATATTTCTTAAAAATAAGCTACACATATTTGTATTTTTAACTATTAGAAATAATAATTAAATTTAAAATTATTTTCTATACTATTTTAATTTAAATCCATACTGCCACCCAGTTAGTGGTAGGTATGCCACTTTTTCGGTCCCTGCCATGGTCCCTTCCACATTTACTACTAAGCAGCAAACTTACATGTGTCAGGATCTCCCTATAGGAAAGATAGTAGAGGTACGGGGAGAGTTTGACAGTTGCAGTATCATTCATGCCACCTGATTGGTATGATGCAGCAGTTGCTGTGTTTTCCATAAATGTACAGATTTTTCACATTTGTACTTCAAGCTGTCTTCTGCATATTCTGCTGATTTCAACAAAAACACCTGCTTGCAACCCAAACATGGCTTACTTACTAAAATGATGGCAATTTACAAATGGCTACTAGAATGTCCTGTGGAAGAGAAGGAGGCCCTGGTCTATGCCAGATTTTCAGGATAGCCACAAAAATACATCAATTAACTTAAATTGATCCTTTTTACATTGGCCACAGTAACTCTTGAAAATGGAACGTACCCTCCACTTTCGGACTTACTTAGTTGTTCACTTTTTGTTGACTACTTGAGATGGAAGTATTAACTCCTTGCTATCCAGTTCTTTTTTTCTTGTTTTCCTCTCTGCACTCCAAGCCTAGGACACTGACTGTCACACAATAGATGGGGCTTCCCTGACCTATTTTTCACACGTCAAAAAATTAGATCATCTGGACTGCATCACCCACTTTAGCATCATCGACCTCACCTAAAACAATTTAATCATGTCCTGATCATGTCCTGATCAACAAAGGTTGCTCATTCCCCCTGACTGTCTAACCTAGTTGTTTACCTCAGCAGCAAAATGTAACTTGTCTGCTGCTTAACTCAACCTCCTCAACATCTGAAAGTTCCAACCGTTTCTCACATATTACTCAGCAAATTGTCTGATCACTCAACCTGTCATCAGTAAGGTATATAACCTAAACATCCATCAATGATCTTGTTAATGGCCTCATCTTTAACATCCACACTGAATTCACCTAACCTCCTAATCTCCCTTAGAGATTGCAGACTAGATGGGATACACCATACAACAGAGCCCTCTTTAATTCACTGGCCTCATGCCTACATGTAGCACAGACAGTTTCTCAAGCATCTTCTTCAGATTCAGATCTATAACCTCCTAATGTGACTGTACTGAAAATTTCACTGTCATTATCTGAGAACTGACTACATTTAAAACAGATACGTAAGATCCCTCAGGCATAATTTGTCCCAATCAAGCCAGGGTATCCATACCTCTGTTGTTGGAATACTGTTGGACCAAGTCCCTAATGCAAAATGTTAAGATGATCTAGTTGTTTACCTGGAGGAGTATGGCGATAATCTCACTAAACTAAATTGATTTCATTTTCCATTTATTTCAACACACTTCAGCTGAAGAAGCCTTTCATGCAGAACATAAGTAAAAAGCTAACTAATTAAATATATGCAGGCAGGAATGTGAAAGGATGAGAATATAAGGGAGTTAGAATGTTAGCACACTTGCAAAGTTTGGGGAATTTGTGTCAAAGCCACCATAATCATGAACATGCAACAGTGTTGTAACCAAACAGAAAAAAGGATGAAAGGAAGGAAGCTATTTTAAGGCATAAAGATAATTGGGGAAAAGCAAACCAGTTTCAGGGCCACCTTGTTCACTATGCTGTTCAGTGATTGGTTCTTTTCAACAATTTACTCCTTCCTCTGTAAGCGAACACTTTCTTGACCCAGAGGCCTGTTCAACTTTACACTGCAAATGGAGGATTTCGGGTGAAGTGCGTTACCAGTCCTAAGACTCCACTGGGTTGCAGAAAGGTTAGAATTTCTGCAAACTAGAGCTATGCATTCCTTTTGTGTATCCTTTCCTAAATATGAGCCTCTTATGCCAGTGCAGAACCAGATACCTTACAATTAATGGGTTCACTCTTTTCCACAGCAAACCCAATTTTTATTCCTAAAAGCCTCCCTGGCCCTCTCTGCAGGGTCGTCTCCAAACTATTTGCCTTCATTCCTCCTGTTTGTTTTCTGAACCCGTTTTTGTTGGCTTTTATGACTCTGTGCACTTTACCAATGCTAACCAGTGCTAACATGTTTGTGACTCTCCTTTAAATATAGCGAAATTGGCTTACACCCAATAGGCACATTACATTTCCTTACATGTCCCTTGTCAAGTGGTACTTAGGGCATTTAAATTAAATGCTACTAATGGGCCCGCAGCGCTCATTGTGCCGCCCATTTAAGTAGCCCTTTAACAATGTCTCATGCCTGCCATTTCAGCCTGTGTGTGCCATTTTAAACTGCCTTTTGGAGCTCGCAAAGTAAACCTTTTACCAGGCCTAAAACTTTATTTTCAGTGCATATAAGTAATGCATAGGGTAGGCCCTAAACAGCCCATAGGGCAGGGTGTGCTATATTTACAAAGTTGGATATGCACTTTTAAGTTTTACATGTCCTGGTAATGAAAAACTCTCATATTTGTTTTTTACTATTGCAAGGTCTACCACTCCCGTGGGATAACATTTGACTGGGAAAACATAGGAATGTCATGTGTGGTGTCTGAGAATTTGTAATTTAAAACCCTCTTTAATGGTAAAGTCGGATTTTAAATCATAATTCTGAAAATGCTCCCAAACAAAGGGCATCACAATAGCCTGTTGTGAGGCAGTAAATTCCAGACACCTCTGTAGGGGGAAACTCCAGAAGCTCCTCTCACTTCAAAGTGGGCATGAGGTATAAAATGAGGACCTTCATACCTATTTTTCAATACACTCCTGGACCTGTGGATACTACAGAAGGAAGGCACACTGCTGCCCAGCTACTTGGGGGTCTGCTCTGCTTGCTGAGAAGGAAGACCGTACCTCCTCCATTCGGCCCAGACTGAGCAACTCCAATGGTCAGTTGACTGTTCTTAGATGCAGTGACACAACAAGCTCCAGAGGCCTCTCTGCAACTTCATAACTGACCTGCTGCACTGGACCTGCCAGAGCCCTGCTTGAGTGAGTTCCTGATCCCAAAGAGGTACTTGGTTGGTAACAAAGAAAACTCCTCCTTGCCCTATTGAAGGTTCCACCAAAACCAGCGTGAAGCAACGCAATGCTTTGCTGCACAGCTAGAAGCTTAATTTTAACTGATGCCAGGCAACATGAAGCCTTGCAAAGCCTCGCCGCATAACTGCATGCCTCATCAAAATCAACGCTGAGTGATGCAAAGCCCCACAAAGCCTCACCGCACAGCTGCCAGATTCATCAGAACCAATGAGAGATGCAAAATGCCAGAACGCCTGGCCACACAGCTCACTGGAACTGATGCAGAGCAAAGCCCCGCAAAGCCTCACTGTGTAGCTTCATCAGAAACAACATCAGACAACACAAAGCCTCACAAAGCAATGCCACACAGAACTTGCACCAAGGACATAAGGTACAATCCTCAGCAGGCCAAACCTGGTCCTCCATTGTGTTCAGCCTTAACTTGTGACTTTGTCCCAGTCCAGTGGATCCAGATACCTTCAGTTGGTGCTCTGCACCTTTTCGCGCTACTTTCATCTAAATCTTTACAACTACATATCTCAGTTCTACTGATTGGATTTTGATCATTTTGGCATCAAATAATTTATGAAATTGTGCTATCTGTCTAAATTTGTGTGCGATTTTTCTAATCTGTTGTGTTTTCACTTTATTATTGTTTGAGTGCTGCATGGCATATGGTGTATCCATCACTGTTTTGACGGAGTAATTTGTCTGCCAATATCTAAATCAGTCCCATGGTTCTGAGAAAACATGAGGACTGTGAGAAGAATGACAGTAAATTATTTTTACTATTGTTCAGGTCTTCTTGTGTTTATTCTGTTCAGATGATAAAGGAATAGGCTTGCGTGGGCAGATCTCAAAAGTGAAGAATATGATGAGGAAGGAGAAGGTCAGGTAATGCTCAGATCACTACCTGTAATCTTCAATACTCTGATTCTTCCTTACTCGATCCAGTACTTACAAGCTTCCCTCCCTCCCATAGGATATAATGGGATAAGGAGTAACTCGTCCACAAATATCTAAATCAGGCCCTTAGTATTCAACTGTAATATCTAGGTGGTAAATCACAGAAACTGAAAAAAAGTGATTTAACATGACATAGAACCTGAAATATACTAGAAGCTGAAGGCTACCTCGGAACCCAAAGCAACATGCATCCCATAGTGAGTTATAAATATAGAGGTAGAAGCCCTTGTGGCAGCTCTACAGATATTACCAATTGAGAAACCCCCACATTGTGCCCAAGAGGCAGACATGCCCCATGTACAGTGTGTTTGACTGTACCAGAGATCCCTTTACAATAATCCTAGTAGACATCAGAAATAACCTACCTTATTTCATCTTGCCAGTGTGGCTGGAGAATGTTTTTTACCCCTTTTGACTGGCCCAAAGTTACTAAAAAGAGTCTCTGAAGTCGGCTGATCTTCTTAAACAGCTTAAATGGCCCTTAACAGCTCCCACAACATCTAAATCAGGAGAAACCAAGCCCTTCTTGTCCATAATGGAAGGATTAAAAACTACTTCTCGATATTAAAACTATTTCTGCTGACTCCCTCTGCAATCTTGCCAGCAACCTTAGAATCAGAAGAAGGGAAGAGAAGTCATATAATGGACCTGCTGGACTCATTAGGGCATCTATTCCTGCTGCCTCTTGATCATAAAATCTGGACAGGGACAGAGGATGTTGGGGGTTCTGGCATGTGGCAAACAAATCTGTTGGACCTCCTGCATATCTCCTGCAAGATGCCGAGATTAAGGAAAACCAACAGGATGATTGAAGGAATGCTTGAATTAATCGCAGCCAGTGGTGATCGCTCTGGGCCCTCTGTTCGGTCCATCATTTTTCATCCACTGTGCCATCACCTTATGCAAATTAATTTTAGTCCTACTCCAGTAGGAATAGTCCTGCCTGAACTGCCAGGCCAGGTTACCTCCAGATGGTGAACACAAGCAACCCCAGTCTGTTTTTGAGTTTCTTCGGTCTCATCAGGGAGATATAGCTTGAGTTCTATGGCACTGTTATCACAGGACCCACGTCTGGGCACACCTGTCAAACTTAGGGCATCTACTGCAAAAACAACAATGTGGTGGAAGGAACGCCTGACTTAATCTCAGCCACTGGTGAGCACTCCGGGCCATATTCCAGACCGTTGTTTTTTTCTGCTGTGCTATTCTAGACAGAGACCTGCATTATACAAATCAGTCTTGATCCTGCTCTCTGCTTGGGTTGCCTTTGTTCCAGTTCATGGAGGACCTTGCTTGGCAGTTTGGTCTGGACTATTCCTATTGGAACAGGGTCAAGACTGAGTTGCATGTGGCTGAGTCCAAACTGACTGGCATGGTATTTAAATCAACGATGAACTGGGATGTGGCCTGAGTGCAAGTATTCTATCCACCACTTTTTTGTATACTTTACTGAGAACAAAATCCTGAGAGTTTAGAACGGTCCTGTTAAGGTAATTTGCCTGAGTATTCAGAAACTCCTCAATATAAACACACCTAGGATTGGTGATTCAAATAGGGCATGGTCACCATAGTGTTAATATGGACCACCAGGGTCCTTCCCCCTGCAGATGAGCAAACAGTGAGTTACCTTTCATACTGCCATTAACTCCCACCAAGTGGAGGGCCATTCCTGTCCAGGATCACCCAAACACCTTAGGCCCAATAATCGTGTAAGAATGTCCACAAACCACAGCTACTGGTGTCCATAATCAGAATCATGTCATGGAGATAAATGAAAATATAATCCCTGTTTAAAGAGTGAGGAGTCAACCACCACACATGACTACCATACTGCAGGAGTGACTGGAATTATGTTCTCATAACTTTGATAACAAGGTATGCAATGACTCAGAATATGGCTTTCCACTTGGTCCAAATGGAATCATGCCCAGGGAATGATGATCAAAGTTGTTGTCTGAAAGGAAGAAAACATACAAATCGTTAGTTCCCTTTCAAAATGGTGTCAATACAGTAATCCCACAATATTCCCCCTAAACTTAATCCCTTCTCTTGCCGAGGCCTCCTGTTCCGATATCTGACTCTGAACTAAGTTCTTGAGCTTGCCCTTCCTGTGTTCTGGGAAATGTACAAGGACTGTATTGAAAGAGGTTCTAATGTAGTCTAAGCGCTAAAATGGCTCTCGGCTGGATTTTGGTTGTTTGGTGTCACTGTGGTTGATCGGGAATCCACATTTCTGAAGCATCTGAGTAGAAAGTGTTGTGTCTTTCACTGACCGACTGCAGGAAGGAGACCAAATAAGTAGATTGTTCAAATATCAGTGAGCATGTAAAAGCCACACAACAGGAGCCAGGATATTTATAAAAACCCTGGGCTGGGAGAGTTCTTCATTCCCAATGGCAGCACCCATTTAGGAAATGTCTGGTGAGGGAAGGTGTCAAAATAGGCATCCTTAAGATTGAATAAAAGAAGAACGGTCTAGTAGACCACTTAGAAGCCAGCACAAACAACAGGAAGGAGCTCTGCACCATTGTGAAGTAGTTCTCCAACCGTGCAGCCACCAGGAATGACATCACCCACTCCCAAGAACTGTGTGACACCCTGGGGGACTTCTTCCATGACAAGATCTCAGCCATTTCATAAGAACTTCAAGCCCCAACTCCGAGCTCCAAAACCTTCAGCCTACTCACACCCACAAACACAAACCCAGAACACCAGACCTGCTCACATGTTGGGAACTTCTCACACCTCAAGCCACAATCTCCATCATGAACTCTGTATACTTGGGAGCACCCAGAGACCCATGTCCCCACCACTTTTTCAACCTCATCAGCAAGACAAATGGTGATGAACTCAAGAAAGTTCTGAACGCCTCCGTCACATGGCTTTCTTCCCTGAAGACTGGAAACACACTAAAGTGAGGCACTTCCTGAAGAAACCATACTCTGATCCAGCAGATCCGAAGAACTACCTGCCCATCTCCCTGTTCCCCTTTCCGGTGAAGGTTCTTGAAAAGGCAGTCAACAAGCAAGTCACCAAACACTTGGAACAGTACAACCTCCTGGACCCCTCTCAATCTGGTTTCTGACCCAACCACAGCACCAAGACACCCACCAACATTAGGGGCCTCTAAGACCATGGGGAAACAGCAGCACTAATCCTCCTGGAACTGTCAGCCACTTTCAACACCATCTCCTATCACATCTTGATCAAAAGACTCCATCAAATCGGAATCCAGCGAGACACCCTCAAATGGATTGCCTCATAACGCAACAGAAAAATCCCAATAATCCATCCCCACCATTCACCTCAGAACCCAAAGAGATCATCTGCAGCATCCCACAAAGACTGTCCCTCAGCCCCACCTTCTTCAACACGTACATGACCCCCCCGCCAACAGATGTCATGGACTGAACATCATCTCCTATGCCGAGGACACCCAGCTCATCCTCTCACTGTCAGAAAGACCCTTTTTCCACTAGAACCAACTTCCACAGATGTATAGTGAAAGTCACCAACTGGATGAAAGACAACTGTCTCAAGCTCAATACCGACAAGACAGAAGTCCTCATCTTTAGGAATAACCCCCCTCCCCCATGGAACAACACTTGGTGACCTGCTGAATTCAGCCTTTCCCCGGCCCGAAAGACCATGCCCTCCACCTGGGCATCATTTTGGACAAGTTATCTATGCCAAAACAGATTAAAGCAGTCTTGTCCGCTTGCTTCCACACCCTACGCATTCTCCATAAGATCTTCAGATGGCTCCCAATCAACACCAGAAAAACTGTCACTCAAGCCCTCGTCACCAGCAGGCTGGACTACGCTAACACTGTTTACATAGGAATCACTACACGCCTCCTGAAGAGACTACAGACAGTACAAAACTCAGCAGCAAGACTCATTATTGTCCTCCCCAGATGGACTCATATCACCCCGCTCCTCAAGAAGCTACACTGGTTTCTGATCCACACGAGATTCCAGTTCAAGATGCTGCACTACGAAGGACCAGCATACATCAACCACCGAATGTCCTTCCACCAACCAACCAGATACCTGCAATCGACCTCCCTTTTTCTCACAGACACCCCTGAATCTTCCGATCCAACAGCAGAGGATGCCTTCTCTCGCCTGGTGGCCAAAGCCTGGAACTAGCTTCCCCTGCACCTCAGGAATGCTGCTTCGATCAGGGAATTGAGAAAAGGTTTCAAGACATGGCTGTTCACATGAGTAGCACACCATGAAGACGCTAGCAACCTTTAGCGCCTTGAAAGCTTCACAGGTGATTTGACACTCTATAAATCCTGATTGATTGATAGAAATCAAAGGAATGACTCATTGGAGAGTGTTCATTTTGAAGTGTGGAGTGGAGATGAAGCGATTCAGGAACCATAAGTCTATGAACAACCAGAAATCACCAAAAGCCTTCTGGACAACGAATATTCTAGAGTAAGAATCCTGCTATAACCAATGTCTGTGGAAGCTCTGTCTCTCGTTTATCTAGGGGTAACAGTCTCACATAAGTCTGGGAACAGAAGCTCTGTGAGGATCCCTCCACTCTTGCTTCAAAAGGATTTGAATTGCTGGGATCACAGGAACTTTGGGGAAACAAGGCATCTGAAACTGTTGAAACTACTCCCTGCTTGTGACCTGAAATTGAAGATCAGAAAAAAGATATGATATAATTGGCTTTAAATCCATCTTTAAGATGTATTTTCCTTTAGGAGTTAACCTCAAACCCAGTCTCTGCTTTATCAGATTCATGAGAAGCTTAGGAGGAACAGGAGGAAAGATAGGAAACAGACAAATAGGATTTGTCCGATAAAGGACTTGGACCCTGAGGAGGATAGTTCCTCCTCTGATGACAATTGTACGCTTTGAACATAGATTTGACCATGTTCTGCAGGTCACTTATCAAGCTAGGAGAAGGGCAAGACCCGCTTTTCCTATCTCTATACAGATATCTCTCCACTGAAGGAGACGTATAATGCAGTTTCTTCTGATGCTTACCCAGAGCCACGTACAGCAATACTCTCAGGCCCATATTTATACTTTTTTAGCACCGCATTTGCCTCATTTTTTGACGTAAATGTGGTACAAACTCACAAAATATAATTGTATTTTGTAAGTTTGCACCGCTTTTGTGTCAAACAATGATGCAAATGCGGCACTAAAAAAGTATAAATATGGGCCTCAGTTTGAAAAACACACCCAGTAAAAACAAGAAACACATCTATGATCTACTCACCGACAACACAACCTGACTTACTTGTAATAACTGATTCATGGTTGGGAGATGACATGGCTCCAGTAGTAAAGGAAGCTGATCCTATGGGCTTTCATACTGTCACACATAATCACATAGGCAAAAGAGGAGGTGGGCTAGCTGTTACATTAAAAGAAACAACAAATCTCCCCAAAGTGGACAATGTTTACATACAAGGTTGTAAGGCCCTCATCACTGGATGCAATCACTTCATATTGTGTTGTCTGATTAGCAAGCTGAAAAGAGTTTGTAATGAGGTCCACTACTAAAAATAATTTGAAGGTGGTGAATACATTGTAAATGAAAGCTATAACTATAACTTTGGAAATGTTAAAGTTTGTGTAGTTTAAACTCAGTTTGTATCTGGAAAATAAGTTTCCTAACTATAACTAAGATTTAAACTTTGTTTTTTTCAAATTTTTTATAAAAATATGTTCAGTGTCACAAGTGGAGGATTGTTATGTGGAGCGTTGTACAGTACAGTGGAGAAGAGTGATGTAACGTCTATTGTCATAAACTGGAGTATTGTAAATTGGAATCAAGTGGAGTAGAGTATAGTAGTGTATTATAAAGTGTAGTAAAATGTTATACAGTGTAGTGACATGGTGTCTCATACAGTGGAGTTAAGTATCGTAGATTGGAGCATCAAGTTGTACAGTGGAATGTGGTGTCGAACAGTAAAGTAAGGTGTTGTAGACTGTGATAGAGTACAGTAGAGTGTTTTATTGTGGAGTAGTGTGAAGTAGAGTGTCATAGAGTGGAGTAACATCAAGTGGAGTATCATAGATTATAGAGAGCATTGTGGAGCGGAGTCTTGTGTCATATAGTGGAGTGGTGTATTATAGAGAGAAGTTGAGTGACATGTCGTTGAGTGTCATACAGTGTAGTACAGTGGCGAAAAGGGGATCAGCATTGAGTGGAGTACAGTGTCAAAGGGAATACTATAGTGCTGTAGAGTGGAGTTCCATGCAGTGGAATAGAGTGTTGGACAGTGGAGTGGCATAGAATGTAGTATAGTACAGTGGCATAGAGTAGGATAAAGTGTAGTATAGTGGAATGGAGTGGAGTACACTGAAGTGGGGTAGTTTAGAGTCGAGTAAAGTGTCATACAGTGGAGTGGTGTGTCATAGACTATAGTAGCCTGGAGGTCATTAGAGTGGAGTGGTATGGTGTACACTGGAGTAGTGGAGTAGAGTGGAGTAAAGTAGTTGGGTGCAATGGCATACAAAGAGTTGCGTACAGTGTTGTATAGTGGACTAGTGTATCCTAGAGTAGTGTGGAGTAGTATTGGACAGTAGCATACAGTATATTACAGTAGAGTGAAGGGGTATAGGCAGGAGTAAAGTGTTGCAGAGTGGCATGCAGTGTACCAGGGTGTTGTAGTGGAGTTGCATAGAGTAAAGTGGTGTATGAAGCAGTGGAGCTGTATAGAGTGGATTGTTGTTTAGTATTGTTGTATAGAAGTGTAGAGTGAGGTAAAGTCTCGTACAGTGGAGTAGATTCGAGTGAAGTAGTGTAAAGTGCACTAGAGTGTATTGGTGCATCATAGAGTAGAGTGGTATAAAGTGGAGTGTACTGGCATAGCATAAGCAGTAAAGTGTTATAAATTGGAGTGGGGTCTCGTACAGTAAAGTGGAGTGATGTGTTGTATAGAAAAGTGTTGTATACTGGAATACCGTGTTGTACATTGACGTGTACGAGCTCAGAGTAGAGTTTAGAGTTGGACAGTGGAGTGTATGTGGAGTGTACAGGGATAGAGCAGAACATAGTGCCGTGGAGTGCATGAAGTGTAGTAGACTTATATAGAGTGGAGGAGAGTGTCATACAGGAGCAGCATAGAATGGAGTGGCATACACTGTAGTGGAGTAGGGGTGAAATATGTTTAAATGGAGTAGCATACAGTGGAGTAGCATACAGTATAATACTGTACAGTGGAGTATAAAAGAGTGAAATGACACAGAGTTGAATAGCACAGAGTGGAGTGGTGTACAGTAGAGTGCGTACAGTGGAGTTGGGTACAGTGGATTAGCATAGAGTGGGAGGCATATATTGAAGTAGTGTAGCACAGAGTCAAGGAAATTGTTATAAACTGGAGTGGTGTCTCATACAGTAGAGTGGAGTTCTCTGTTGTTTTGGACAGTAGGGTGTATGTGCAAATTTAGAGAGTGGAATGTACCTGATAGAGAGGAGCGGAGTCCAGTAGAGTGGCATAGAATGTAGTAGAGTTTTGTAGAGTGCAGTTATATAGAGTGGAGGAGAATACACTGGAGTGGCATAGAGTAGAGTAGAGTACAGTGGATTGGCATAAAGTGGAATAGCGTACAGTGTAGAGGCGGAGACTGGTGTATAGTGTAATAGCGTATAGTGTAGCAGCGTACAGTGGAGTGGCATAAAGTATAACAGCGTAGTAGCATACAGTGTAGTGCATACAGTGAAGTGGTTTAGAATAGAGTGGTATATTGTAGGGTGGGGTAGCATACAGTTGAGTGGTGTACATTGGAATGGGGTAGAGTGGAATTCCATACAGCAGAGGGGCAAAGATTGAAGTTGCGTACAGTGTATTAGCTTAGAATAGAGTGGCGTACAGTGGAATAGCATAAAGTGCAGTGCAGTGACGTTGTGTAGAGTAGAATAGCATAGAGTGGAATAGTATAGAGTAGAATAGCATAGTGGTGTAGACTGGAATGAGGTAGAGTTTAATAGCATGCAATGGCGTAGAGTGGAGTGGCATCCAGTGTATAGCATTGAATAGAGTGGAGCATAGAATGGAGTGGAGTAGAATGGGGTGGCATACACTGGAGTGGCGTACAGTGGAGTCGCATACACAGGAGTGGCACACAGTGGAACAGCATTCAGTGGAATAGCACAGGGTAGAGGGGCATACAGTGGAACGGCATAGAATAGCATATGCTGGAGTAGTGTATAGTGGAGTGGCATACAGTGAAGTAGTGTACACTGAAGAAGTGTAGATTGGAGTTGCATACAGTGCAATAGTGTAGGGTGGACTGGCGTGGAGTGGAGCTGTGTACAGTGTAATAGCATAGAGTGGAGTGGTATAGAGCAGAGTGTTGTAGACTGGAATTGCATACAGTGGTGCAGGGTAGAGTGTAATAGCATTAACCGAGTGTCGTACTTTGGAGTGGGGTCCAAAAGAATAGCGTGGAATTAAGCGGTGTAGAGCTGAGTGCCATACACTGGATTGGTGTAGAGTGGAGTAGCGTAGAGTGGAGTGACATACAGTGGAATAGCATACAGTGGAGTGTTGTAGAGTGGAGTAACATACAGTGGAATAGAGTAGAGTTGAGTGGCATACAGAAGAATGGAGTAGAGTGGAACAGCATATAGTGGAGTAGAGTCTAGTGGAATGACGTACAGTGGCATGGCACACAGTGTAATATTGAAGAGTGGAGCGGCATAGAATGAAGTCTTGTACAGTGGAGTGGCATAGAGTGGAATAGCCTAGAGTAGAGTGGCTACAGTGGTGTGGCATATTGATGTATGTGAAATTTATTAGCAGTGTAGATTATGGTGTGCAGAGTGATGCAAAATAGCGAGTTGCGATGCCTTGCATTTCTCCAGATTTACCAGTCACCGCACAGCTGCACGTGGTGGCCTTGCGTTCCTTGGTAAATATGACTTAAGTATTACATTGCCCATGCAACACCATGAGTGATGCAAGGGTACCACAATCCAATAATTTAACTAGGCCTTAGTTGTATTTTGGGCCATAGGATGCTGTGACAACTTTGCAGTATACCATGGTACACAGTGATGACAAGCCAGTACGTAATTGGGTAATAGCTATTTTTTGAGAATAAAGAGGCATCCATACATATTATTTTTACCACACTTTTGCTGTGTTCAGTGTTAGGGCCTTAAATATAGGTAGGTAGTAGGTCCCTAACCATTACCACTTTGTTAAAGTGGTAATTGATAGGGGAATGCATTTATTTTTAAAATATTTTTTAAAGACGTTTACGGCCATGTACCACAATACATGGCCGTACAAAGTACATAGTACACAAAAAGTATAATCTCTGTACCACGATGTATAATCCTGCCAAATTTCTTATAAATCCATTCAGCCATTTTCGGGCGACGTAAAATACAGTAGTCTATGGAAAATGTATTGGTGGAAAACCCCTTTAACAATTCACCACAAAAAAGTTTGTGGTAATTCAACAAACAGGTGGAAAGTTATTAGGGAGGAAGTATCCGAGGAATTCCTATCTTTGGGAATACTAACTGTAACTACAGGGTGGCATTCAGATTTTATGTGAATTCTTTCTTTTTCTCTATTGTATTTGTTATGCACATGTTTACTGGTTTACATAATCATGTGGCCATAACTATGTCTTTTAGTTGTTCATGTAGTAATTCTAAAACTTTCCATACACAGTCTAGTTTATTTTTTAGGCTCCCCTTGCTACTTTTAGCAGGATTGTATTAGGATTGTGCCACACATGAAGCCCAAAGTCAATGAAAGCGAGTCGTTGTTATAAAAAAATAGGATCTTTTTTTTTTCCTAATGGCCAGTCATCATGTCCTCCATACAGTAGTTTGTGTAGGACACTGCTAGGTCATTTTTCCATTTTGTTGCACAGTGGTGAACAAGAACGATGTTTTTTGTTTGATTTGTTGGCCCACTTTTATTCTGTGAGATAGAGAGCATGCAACAATAACTTATGTAGAATAAGATATATTCCATTATAGGTTTCCATTAGCATGTGACTATTAATGGGTCTTTCACTTGTTCATGTTGTAAATCTGAAACTTTAGATATGCAGTCTAGTTTATATTTTGGGCTTCCTTGCTACTTCTAGTACGAATGTGCTACATATGAAGGGCAACGTGAAAGGCAATCATTATTGCTTTAACAATTTAGATTATAATGTTTTTCTTAGTGCCCAATTATCATGCCCTCCAAATAGTAGTTTGTGTGGCTCCATTTTTCATTTTGTTGCACTTAGATGCATAAGTAAGTTGACTTTTGTTTGGCTTGTTGGGCCAGTTTTATTCTCTGAGCCAGAGAGCATGCAAATATGGCATATGTAGATTAAGATGTATTCTATTTGTTATGTATTTAGTTATAGGTTTCTATTAGCATGTGACCATAAACGGGTCTTTCAGCTGTTCATGTAGTAAATATGAAACTTTACATATGCAGTTTACTTTATTTTTTGGGCTTCCCTGGTACTTTTAGCAGCATTGTGCTACAAGATATCAATAAGATGAGAAAACGTATAACTTAACATTTATGTACTCTACATGCCTGCAATACCCCCACAGAATCATCTGCCCCCTTTAATATGTAATACTGCCAAATTTCATGAAAATACAGCTGACTATTTTTGCACAATGCGAAATACAAAAGGCTATGAAACATGCATTTAGATTTAAAACCCGTTTTGGCACTCCCCCTTTTTTTCTTTGCACCCACTTAACAAAACACCGCAAAAGTTTCAGTCTTCCCAATTGAAACAGGGGCAGCAGATCTGCAAAGTTTCACTAACATTTATCAAAAGGGAAGAGATACGTGGAAAAATGGTGTGTGCGTCGATTTCTCTCCAGCACACACGGACTTGAGTCGTTATTTTTCACGCGGGGAAGTCGTGCGTCGTTTTCCGGTGCGCGGACAGTCTCTTTCTGTGGGTCGCGGGGATTACCAGATGTCCCGGGTCTGTGCGTGGATTCTCCTGCTTGTTTTACGGCTGCGCGTCGTTCTGCGGGCTGTGCATCGAAGTTTCGCTCTCCGGCAGGCGTTGCGTTGATTTCTCCTCTGGATGTCGGGCGGCATTGTCCTTGCGAAGCCATGCGTTGAAGTTCCGGTCGTCCCGAAGGCGTCGCATCGATCAGCGTCGGTGTGCGGCGTTTTTCTCACCGCGGAACAAGCTGTGCGGCGAAAAATTCGGCGCACGAAGCGTCCACGTGAAAAAGAGAAGTCTTTTTGGTCCTGAGACTTCAGGGAACAGAAGGCAAGCTCTATCCAAGCCCTTGGAGAGCACTTTCACAGCCAGACAAGAGTTCAGCAAGGCAGCAGGCCAACAGCAAGGCAGCAGTCCTTTGTAGAAAGCAGACAGGTGAATCCTTTGAGCAGCCAGGCAGTTCTTCTTGGCAGGATGTAGTTTCTGGTTCAGGTTTCTTCTCCGGCAAGTGTCTGATGAGGTAGGGCAGAGGCCCTGTTATATACTCAAATGTGCCTTTGAAGTGGGGGAGACTTCAAAGAGTGGCTAAGAAGTGCACCAGGTCCCCTTTCAGTTCAATCCTGTCTGCCAGGGTCCCAGTAGTGGGTGTGGCAGTCCTTTGTGTGAGACTAGGCCCTCCACCCTCCCAGCCCAGGAAGACCCATTCAAAATGCAGATGTATGCAAGTGAGGCTGAGTACCCTGTGTTTGGGGTGTGTCTGAGTGAATGTACAAGGAGCTGTCAACCAAGCCCAGCCAGACGTGAATTGTAAGGCACAGAAAGATTTAAGTGCAAAGAAATTCTCACTTTCTAAAAGTGGAATTTCTAAAATAGTAATATTAAATCCGACTTCACCAGTCAGCAGGATTTTGTATTACCATTCTGGCCATACTAAATATGACCTTCCTGCTCCTTTCAGATCAGCAGCTGCCACTTCAACAATGTATGAGGGCAGCCCCAATGTTAGCCTATGAAGAGAGCAGGCCTCAAAGTAGTGTAAAAACGAATTTAGGAGTTTTACACTACCAGGACGTATAACTACACAGGTACATGTCCTGCCTTTTACCCACACAGCACCCTGCTCTAGGGGTTACCTAGGGCACACATTAGGGGTGACTTATATGTAGAAAAAGGGGAGTTCTAGGCTTGGCAAGTACTTTTAAATGCCAAGTCGAAGTTGCAGTGAAACTGCACACACAGGCTTTGCAATGGCAGGCCTGAGACAAGGTTAAGGGGGCTACTTAAGTGGGTGGCACAACCAGTGCTGCAGGCCCACTAGTACCATTTAATCTACAGGCCCTAGGCACATATAGTGCACATTACTAGGGACTTATAAGTAATTTAAATAGTCCAATCAGGTATGATCCAAAGTTACCATGTTTAAAAAGGGAGAGAGTATATGCACTTTAGCACTGGTTAGCAGTGGTAAAGTGCGCAGAGTCTAAAAGCCAGCAAAACAGGGTCCAAAAAGTGGAGGGAGGCAGGCAAAAAGTTAGGGGTGACCACCCTAAGGCATGTCAGGTCTAACATGTGTCCCCTCCAGCTGAAAGTGGGGAGAGCTACCCGACCTCCTGGGAGCTCTCATCGCTAAGGCGGAAGTATCTGGAGAGACCATCAGCATTGTTGTGGTCAACCCCTGGGCGATGCTCCACTGTAAAGTCCATCCCCTGTAGGGAAATGGACCATCTCAAGAGTTTTGGATTCTCTCCCCTCATCTGCATGAGCCATCTGAGGGGTCTGTGGTCTGTCTGAACCCGGAAGTGAGTCCCAAACAGGTAGGGTCTTAGCTTCTTCAGTGCCCAGACCACAGCAAAAGCTTCTCTCTCAATAGCACTCCACCTCTGTTCCCGTGGTAATAGCCTTCTGCTAATAAAGACTACTGGTTGGTCTAGGCCCTCCTCATTTAGCTGTGCTAGGACTGCCCCTATGCCATGCTCTGAAGCGTCTGTCTGCACGATAAATTCCTGGGAGTAGTCAGGGGCCTTGAGCACGGAGGCCGTGCACATGGCTTCCTTCAGGGAATCAAATGCTTTCTGACAAGCCTCTGTCCAATTCACCAACCTAGATTGTTTCTTGGAAGTGAGTTCTGTCAAGGGTGACACAATGGTACCATAGCCCTTGACAAATCTGCGGTAGTATCCTGTGAGGCCTAAAAAGGCTCTCACCTCAGTCTGTGTTCTAGGTGGTTGCCAGGCCTTGATAGTTTCAATCTTGGCCTGGAGTGGCTGCACCCTGGAACCACCTACTAGGTGTCCCAAGTACACCACGGAACCCTGCCCAATCTGGCACTTACTAGCCTTGATAGTCAGGCCTGCCTGTTGCAGAGCCTGAAGCACCTCCTTGAGGTGGAGCAGGTGTTCCTCCCAGCTGGAACTGTAGACAGCTATGTCGTCCAGGTAAGCTGCACAGAAGGCATCTTTACCAGCTAGGACCCCGTTAACCAACCTTTGGAAGGTAGCGGGGCATTTTTCAGCCCAAATGGCATCACCCGGAATTGGTAATGGCAATCAGGGGTGGAAAAAGTGGATCTTTCTTTAGCCCCCTCAGTCAGGCCAATCTGCCAGTACCCGGAAGTAAGATCGAACGTACTCAGGAACTTGGCAGCGCCTAGCCTGTCAACGAGCTCATCAGCTCGGGGGATGGGGTGAGCATCAGTCCGGGTGACTGAATTGAGATCCTGGTAGTCCACACAGAACCGGAGTTATGGCTTCGCGCCTGGGGCAGTAGCCTTGGGAACCAATACCACAGGGCTGGCCCAGGGACTACTGCATTTCTCAATAACCCCCAAAGTCAACATCTTGGAGACCTCCTCCTTGATGCTGGCCTTCACCTTATCTGACAACCTGTACATTTTGCTCTTTACAGGGGGACTGTCATCTGTGTCAATGTCATGCACACAGAGGTGGGTTAGTCCAGGAGTTAGGGAGAACAGGAGGGAGAACTGCTCTAACAGCTCATAGCAGTCCCCTCTCTGGGTTGGAGTCAGGGAGTCAGAGAGAATGACACCCCCTACTGACCCATCCCCTTCTTTGACAGCGAGGAGGTCGGGGAGAAGTTCGCTATCCTCTTCCATGCCCTCATCTGTGACTAGGTGCATACTGACCTCAGACTTCTCAAAGTGAGGTTTGAGCTGGTTGTGATGGAGGACCCTTAGGGGGTGCCTAGGGGTCTTGAGGTCCACTAGGTAAGTGGCCTTACCTTTACGCTCCTTGATCTCAAAGGGGCCAGTCCAGCGGTCCTGGAGAGCCCTGGGCTCTGCTGGCTCCATCACCCAAACTTTGTCTCCAGGTGAGAACTCAACTAGAGTGGCCTTCTGGTCATACCACTCCTTCATCACCTCTTGACTGGCCTCGAGGTTACTCTGGGTCTGCTTCCAGAAGCGTTGGGTTTGTTTGTGGAGGGACAGCATGTAGGTGACCACATCCTGGGGAGCTTTCTCCCAGCCCTCCTTAACAATGCTTAGGGGTCCCCTGACAGGGTGACCATAGAGAAGCTCAAAGGGGCTGAACCCCACCCCTTTCTGGAGCACCTCTCCATAAGCAAACAACAGGCAGGGTAAGAGGACGTCCCACTTACGCCTCATGGCCTCAGTCAGGCCACCAATAATGCCTTTCAGGGTCTGGTTGAATCTCTCAACAAGCCCATTGGTTTGAGGATGATAAGGGGTGGTAAACCGGTAGGTCAACCCACACTCATTCCACAGGGTCTTCATGTATGCAGACATGAAGTTTGTTCCCCTGTCAGACACGACCTCCTTAGGGAATCCCACACGTGTAAATATTCCCAACAGGGCTCTGGTCACCACCTGTGCAGTCACTGTTCTCAGAGGGATTGCCTCTGGATAGAGGGTGGCATGGTCCACCAAAACCAGGATAAACCTGTTGCCCAAGGCAGATTTGGGGTCCAAGGGACCAACAATGTCGATGCCCACCCTTTCAAAGGGGGTGGCAACGACTGGGAGTGGGAGCAGGGGAGCTTTAAGCCATTTCCCTGCCTTCCCACTAGCCTGGCAGGTGGGGCAAGCTCTGCAGAAGTTATCTGAGGCTTTCCTCATTCTGGGCCAATGAAAGTGGGTGTCAAGCCTGTCAAAGGTCTTGTCTTGGCCCAGTGTCCTGCCAGGGGAATGTCGTGAGCCAGGCCTAGTAGGGATTTCCGGTAACACTGGGGGACCACCAGCACAGTGTGCCCCAGGACCTGGAATCCTACGCTCAGTGTAAAGGAGATCATTCTCCCAGTAAGTATGGTGAGCCCCAGAGGTGTCACCTGCTGCGTGGTCTGTGGCCTGCTTCCTCAGACCCTCAAGGGTGGGGCATTCTTTCTGCGCCTTGCAGAATGCTTCCCTGGTTGGCCCCCCCTCTACTTGCCAGCCAGCAAGGTTAGGTAGGTTACCCAGGGCAGCTATGTCCTTCCCGGTTGGCTCAGGGGCCTCCTCCTCAGGGGCCTCGTCTATCACCGTGGGAACACTGGAGGCGGGTTTCCCGCGCCCCTGGCCTTCCCTTTTGGCAGCTGTCTGGGCCATCTTTCCAGGCTCCAGACGCCCTTGACTCCCTTCCCGGGCAGCCATGGACCGTGTGGTCATGCAGACCCACTCAGGTAACCCTAACATCTCCAGGTGAGATCTGAGCTCTACTTCTTTCCAAGCAGTATGCTCAAGATCATTGCCTAACAGAAAATCTACAGGCATGGCAGGACTCACAGCTACTTTCAGAGTACCAGAGACCCCCACCGACTCAAAGGGAACCAGAGCCACCGGTAGGTGACTCTCAAGATTGTCAGCGACTATGACCTGGTGGAATGTATTAGGGACTATCTGCTCTGTTGACACCAGCTGACTCTGGATAGTAGTCATACTGGCTCCTGTGTCACGCAGAGCCTCCACCTTTTGCCCATTAATGGTGACCCACTGCCTGTACTTGGAAGTATTTCGGGGCATGTGGGCTTTGGGCACCATTTCTCTTTCTCCCAGGGACACTAGGGAAATCTCTACCTGCTCCCCAAAGCTATCTGGGTCCATCTCCCCCCAAGCGCTACACTAGTCAGCCCAGGTGTCTGTCCGGTAGTGGACGGTGCCCTCTTGGAGCACTGGGGGTCACCTTTATAGTGACCATACTGGTAACACTCCATGCATTTGGGGTTGGATTTCCCTGACCTATTATTTGTCCCTGGCTTTTTCCCAAATCTGGAAAAGGAATGGTTGCCACCCCCTCCCTGGGAATTATTTTGGGGGCCTTTTGAGAGTTCCTTATCTGTAAGTTTATCTCCCCCCTCTTTCTTCTGTTGGGAACCCTGACCACCTTTGTGGGTGTCCCCCCCAGGTACCTTTTTGGACACTTTGGTGCTAACCCAGAGGTCCGCCTCCTCAGCAAGCTTCCTGGGATCAGTCAGCTTACTATCTACCAAGTGCTGGCGCAACTCTGTATAGGTAACATTGAGTATATGCTCTCTCAGAATCAAGTCATATAGCCTTTTATAATTATCTACTTTGTTGCTTCGCACCCATCCATTCAGTGCCTTACTGGACAAGTCAAAGAAATCTACCCATGTTTGTGTGGTTTGTTTGGTGCTGTCCCTGAACCTCTGACGGTATACCTCAGGGGTCAGCCCAAACTTGGCAAGTAAAGTGGCTTTCTGAAGTGGGTATGTGTTTTGATCAGGTTGATCCAATGTGAGAAGTGTGTCCCTCCCCAATGGCGGCACATAACCCCACATAGCTACCCCCCATTGCCCTTCAGGAACCTCATGAGCCCTTAGTGCAACTTCATAAGCAGCTAACCATTTATCTATGTTATCTCCCACCACAAAACTGGGCACCACATTTTTGGGTATACGAACCTTCTTTTCTCCAGCAGGTCCTGTCTGTATGCTGCCACCATTATTGCTGGATTCAGACTGTCTCGCCTTGATCTCCAGCTCCTTGAGACTCAGTTCATGAGCCAACAATAGTTTCTTTTCAGCCAAAGCTCTTTCAGCTTCCACCTGTTTGGCTGTTCTTTCAGCTTCAGCTTGTTTGGCTGCCCTTTCAGCTTCTCTTTCAGCTTCAATCTGTTTGGCTGCTCTTTCAGCATCAGCTTGCTTGGCTTCTCTCTCTGCCCTTCTTTCCTCCTGTTGAGCCTCAATTTTCAGTTTTGCCATTTGCAATTGGAACTCCCTTTCCGCTCTCCTTTCCTCTGCGGTCAGGCTTTGCACAGAGACACTGCTCCCTGGTCTGGAAGGGGGCACAATTGCAGTGATAACATCATCCACAGATAACAGCAAATCCTCTGAGGGGCCATTTTCTGGCTCCTCTTCCTCATCATCCTCTTCTAAATGGGCTTCTGCCCAGGCCCTCAGCGCCACTTGAAAGTCCTCCTTTTTCCTTTTTGGAGGCCCCTTGGGTGGGTACCCTCATTGCCCTGCAGAACCCTCTTAGCTGTTTGATTGTATATGTATCCAACAGGACTAGGTCAAAGTCTCCTATTTGAGACCCAGTCAGAGACATGTTCAGTGAGGATTTATTTTTTGAAAATTGTCAGGAAAAAACGAATTTGCAAAAAAGAGATAAAAATCAAGTTGACCTTCAACTGTGGGTAGGTAGTGAAATACTTAGCTACTGTATGGCACTGCACAAATACAAGCCCTATCCTCACCGCTGATCACCAATGTTAGAAATGGGGTTTTTGGTTGGCAGTCAGGTTACCCTCTGTCCAAGCAAGAACCCTCACTCTAGTCAGGGTAAGTCATACACAATCCAAAATTAGCCTGTGCCCACCCTCTGGTAGCTTGGCATGAGCAGTCAGGCTTAACTTAGAAGGCAATGTGTAAAGTATTTGTGCAATAAATCATACAATACCACCATATAGCACCACAAAAATACACCACACAGTGTTTAGAAAAATATATAATATTTATCAGGATAATTGTAGGTCAAAAACGAATAAAGTTGCAATGTGAATTTGTAAAGATATCACTGAAAAGTTATATATAGTGTCTTAAGACTTTAAAAAGCAAACAAAGGGGGTTATTCTAACTTTGGAGGTGTGTTAATCCGTCCCAAAAGTGACGGTAAAGTGACGGATATACCACCAGCCGTATTACGAGTTCCATAGGATATAATGGACTCGTAATACGGCTGGTGGTAAATCCGTCACTTTTCCGTCACTTTTGGGACGGATTAACACCTCCTCCAAAGTTAGAATAACCCCCAAAGTCTCTTTCAAGCACAAAGTACCTGGTTTGGAGTGGAAAATCTTTGCAGAGGGCCGCAGAAGAAGAGATACGTGGAAAAATGGTGTGTGCGTCGATTTCTCCCCAGCACACACGGACTTGCGTCGTTATTTTTCACGCGGGGAAGTCGTTTGTCGTTTTCCAGCGCGCAGACAGTCTCTTTCTGTGGGTCGCTGGGATTACCAGATGTCCCGGATCTGCGCGTGGATTCTCCTGCTTGTTTTCCGGCTGCGCATCGTTCTGTGGGGCTGTGCGTCGAAGTTTCGCTCTCACGGCAGGCGGTGCGTCGATTTCTCCTCAGGAGGTCGGGCGGCGTTGTCCTTGCGAGGCCGTGCGTCGAAGTTCCGGTCGTCCCGAAGGCGTCACGTCGATCAGTGTTGGTGTGCGGCGTTTTTCTCGCCGCGGAACAAGCTGTGCATCGAAAATTTGGGCGCACAAAGCGTCCAAGTGAAAAAGAGAATTCTTTTTGGTCCTGAGACTTCAGGGAACAGGAGGCAAGCTCTGTCCAAGCCATTGGAGAGCACTTTCACAGCCAAACAAGAGTTCAGCAAGGCAGCAGGACAACAGCAAGGCAGCAGTCCTTTGTAGAAAGCAGACAGGTGAGTCCTTGGAGCAGCCAGGCAGTTCTTCTTGGCAGGATGTAGTTTCTGGTTCAGGTTTCTTCTCCAGCAAGTGTCTGATGAGGTAGGGCAGAGGCCCTGTTTTATACACAAATGTGCCTTTGAAGTGGGGGAGACTTCAAAGAGTGGCTAAGAAGTTCAATCCTGTCTGCCAGGGTCCCAGTAGGGGGTGAGGGGGTCTTCCACCCTCCCAGCCCAGGAAGACCCATTCAAAATGCAGATGTATGCAGTTGAGGCTGAGTACCCTGTGTTTGGGGTGTGTCTGAGTGAATGCACAAGGAGCTGTCAACCAAGCCCAGCCAGACGTGGATTGTAAGGCACAGAAAGATTTACGTGCAAAGAAATGCCCACTTTCTAAAAGTGGCATTTCTAGAATAGTAATATTAAAACCGACTTCACCAGTCAGCAGAATTTTGTATTACCATTCTGGCCATACTAAATATGACCTTCCTGCTCCTTTCAGATCAGCAGCTGCCACTTCAACAATGTATGAGGGCAGCCCCAATGTAAGCCTATGAAGGGAGCAGGCCTCACAGTAGTGTAAAAATGAATTTAGGAGTTTTACACTACCAGGACATATAACTACACAGGTACATGTCCTGCCTTTTACCCACACAGCACCCTGCTCTATGGGTTACCTAGGGCAGTGTTGTCCAACCTTTTTATCGCCGCGGACCGGTAAATGTTTGATAATTTTTCCGTAGCCCGCTTGGGAGGGCGCAATGCTCTGCGCCTCGGCCGCCCGCCACAGTGAAATGATTTGAAGTTCCTCGGGCGGCCCGGTGCCGATTGATCCACGGACCGGCACCGGTCCGCGGCCCGGGGTTTGGGGAACACTGACCTAGGGCACACATTAGGGGTGACTTATATGTAGAAAAAGGGGAGTTCTAGGCTTGGCAAGTACTTTTAAATGCCAAGTCGAAGTGGCAGTGAAACTGCACACACAGGCCTCGCAATGGCAGACCTGAGACAAAGTTAAGGGGGCTATTTAGGTGGTTGGCACAACCAGTGCTGCAGGCTTACTAGTAGCATTTAATCTACAGGCCCTAGGCACATTTAGTGCACATTACTAGGGACGTATAAGTTAATTAAATAGTCCAATCAGGTATGATCCAAAGTTACCATGTTTAAAAAGGGAGAGAGCATATGCACTTTAGCAATCGTTAGCAGTGGTAAAGTGCGCAGAGTCTAAAAGCCAGCAAAACAGGGTCCAAAAAGTGTAGGGAGGCAGGCAAAAAGTTAGGGGTGACCACCCTAAGGCATGTCAGGTCTAACAATGATCAACTGCACTCCGTTGATTGTAACACTTTAACCCCTCCACCGTTTATCAGTGAAAATGTGAACATCACTGAACTGAACTTCCTGTGACATAACCTTAACTTCTTGCCTCTTTCTTGTGTGAATTTGAATCACACCCTCCCTTACAGTCTGGATCACCTATGTCAACAACAATATCCTTAACTAAAGTCCTGCAACCTTGAGGGCAACCCGCCACGAGAAAAAGGCAGTAGTTGGACTTTTTTGGGCCTTCACCCCCACAACCTACCACTGGACCATCTCACACTTGTACTTGCAAAGTTTGAGAGAAAACTCCTTCACTTCCAACAGGTATGATCTCATCCCATAGCAGGAAAGATAAACTCCATCGCTTCTAAAAAAACTCAGCTGTTTCATAACATAAATCTGGATGAGACACATGGCGAATTCCTACATCCCTACAAAAACACTGTATTTCTCTGTTTATTGTCCTCCTCGCTCTGTCTATTGCCATCGGCTTGCTAGCACCTCTCCAAATCCTCCTTGGAATAAATTCAGCTCATGCAACACAACAGCCTGACCACTGCGCTTTTATCTACTTCCAATCCTGTTTCATGTAGCGCAGTGGCAACACTCCTTTCTGTAACACAAAATCATTTTATCCTGAATGTAATAGCAATATGTCGAGGCACACCGGCTCCCCAACTCATCCTGTTAAAAAATGGCAAGAGCTCATGCCACCTCACACCTTGTTTACCATGCCATACCAACCAAAGGGATTTTTAATCAAAGCCAAGGTAATGGCCCCGGAACTCTTCCCAGCCTCTCGTGCAGCCCATTTCACGAAAGAATGGCCAATGATCCCAACCATCAAGCCGTCAAAAGCAGTCCCAGAACCAAAAAATGAAAAAGAAACAGCATTAAGCGAACATACGGTGAACTACACGTTCTCAAATCCCCATCCTCCCATCCTAACTGATCAGAAGACCATCTACCCAAGCCCATGATTTCCTCCCTCGACCAACTCTTTAACCCTGCCTTTGTAGATGCCCCAGTCCGAAAGGAATGTGTACCGTGCTCATTGACCACCAGACCCAAACACGCAAGCACTTTTCTCAGAATGGCCAACAACTGAAATGCAGTGATCGCTTCACCGTTCGCATGTTGAAAAATGAAACCACCTGTTCTTGAACTTTGCCGCCAAAGCTTCTTACCCCATGCTACTGGGCTGAACTGGTCCCTGTGGTGTGGGGGCAGAAACACTGTAGTGCCTCTTGATCTCTGGTCTGTCTTTGAGCTGTGCATGTAAATTGCCACTCCATGTGGTTGAAAACTATGGCCCAGATTTAAGAAGGCCTAGCGACTCCTTGAGCCACATTAGCATAATTTTTTATGACACTAAGGTGGCTCAACAAGGCCAAATTCGCCACACGATATTTGCAAAGTGGTGCAATGCATGTATTGCACCACTTTGTAACCCCTTGCACCACATTATGCCTACGTTAGGCATCATGTATGCAAGGGGGCGTTAGGGGGACCGCAAAAATGGCGCAGTGGAATCAATAGGATTTCACTGCACCATTTTTAGTGGCTATAACGCCTGCAAAGAACAGGCATTAAAAGGGGGCACACCATTATTCTTAATGGGCTTTATGTACTTTGCAGGATTAGCGCCAACATTTTTGGCGCTAATCCTGCAATGTACAACAAAAGCGTCACAAATGATGATGCTATTGTCAACCTTGTAACCTGCGCCATGGTGGGCTGTATGTTGAAGACGGCGCACACATACGTTGCACACATGGTGGTGTTAGGGGACGCTAAGGGCCACAAGAAAAGTGGCGCTGCAGATAATGTAGCGCCACTTTTCTTAAATTTGGGCCTTAGTTCTTCTCATAATAACCCCTTTCCACACAGACCTCCAACAGTTCCAACACCAGAAAAGCCCCAAAGAACATCCACGTCATCAGTGTGGAGAACAAGGTGACCTCCTGTTTGAATGAACAAATGGCTGGTAACCAGCCAACCACCTTACCAAAGACATGTAATATCAGGGGCTTCTTCTTTTGCCCAGAATGGCCTTGATCCCTGGTCCACCCTTCCAATAACCTCTTGCCTAAATCCCCCACTGAGGGAGCACAGCCCCAAAGCATTTTACCCATGAAAGCAATGCTTCCCCGCAATCGTGGCACAAGAAAACCCTTCCTTGATCTGCCCCAACATAAACTGCACCGCATCCTTGACTCTTTCCCATTCCCCGACCTCCTGCAAGCCCCAGTACTGAGAAATTCTTTCCATGAACATAAGAATTCCAAGTCGGCACAGAAAGAGACCCTACCACCAGCTGAAGCATCTTTTTTCTCCTGTTGTTCATAAATGCGGTGGCTTGTGAGACTTGTCCCAGTCATCCCTCATCAAACTGGGGGGATGTTGCGAGCAAAATAACGATGGATTAAACCCAGATCTGTGACTAGGGGTGAGTGTTTGAAAAGCTTCAACACTCCGTCCATTATTTTATCTTGTGATGTCAACCACCTGCACCACAGCCATGATGTCCACTCGAAACAAAACTGTCCTCTTTTCCAACGAGTCTCCCAACAATGTGACTGCAACCACCAAAGGAAACAGCTCAAGAAAAGCGATACTGTGACCATCATGCTTCCAACTAGCTGGCCACTCCTCCGCACACCACGGCCCCCGTCAGTACAAACCAAAACCTATACCCCCAGACGCATCAGAACATACATGTACATCCCATTCTAGTTCCTCTGGGGTATTCATGGGGATGCCTTTAAAAGACTTCAAAAAGAAACAAGACATTTTCAGATCCTCATTCCCACAGACAGTCTTACATGATGATGCAGTAGGGAGAGTCCTGACAGCGCCAAACCCAGTCTCCTGCAAAAAGCTCTAATGGCCAGTACCACCAGGCCTGCAAAATTGATATGTCCCAAGAGCACTTGCATCTCCCTTAGTGTTACCTAAGGTTTCCCAACCATGGTTTCCAAAAGTAGTTGCATCCCCAATTTCTTATTCTGTGTAAGGCAAGCCTCCACGACCTTTGAATCCAGCTCAGTTCCTAAAAAAGAAAGGGTTATCTGTGGCTCCACTGACTTTTCCAGTGCCAAGAGAACTCCCACGTCCTCCATGGGCTTCTGGAAATTTACCAGCAATCACTGGCAGTCTGCGGAATCGGAGTCAGTGACAAAGAAAAAGTCATCCAAATAGTGTGTCACCCATTCTTGCCCAGTACACTATGCGAATAACCATTGCAGAAAAGAGCTGAAAGGCTCAAATAGAGCACACACGATTGAGCAGCCCATTGGTAGAGTCTTATCCACGTACAACTGCAATCCAAATTGAATACCTAGTAACTGGTAATCCTCTAGGTGCATCAGTAGTAACCTGAATGTTGATTTGATGTCACATTTTGCCATTTGTGGATTTCTCCCTGCCACCTCCACCAATGCCGTTGCCACATCCACTGACGAATTTGAAACTGAAGACATTTCCTCACCAATGAAGTCCTTCACTGAGTCACCCTCCATCCAGGACAGATGCTGTATCAGCTGGAAGTTACCTTGTTCTTTCTTTGGAACCACCGTTAAAGGGGACACAATCAGATTGTCCATTGGCCAATCATTTAAAGGACCAGCCACCCTGCTCACTCTTCTTTTATCAGTTTCACCCACACTGCCTGTGGGTGTGCCTTGACTGACTTTAGATTTTCTGCCCATCTCGGCTCTCCAAGACCCTCCTAACCAAAACAAAAATCCCACTGAAATCCTTCCAGCAAGATCGCTGCATCCTACTTTATAGTATAGCACTGCAGCCAAAAAGTCAGTCTGTTCAGTATAACCGGTGTATGCATATTTCCCCCAGTACCTTGTGCCCCACAGCCTTCTCTGTCGTTACCTGACACAGCCCACAGCCTGTGGCATTCCTGGTCCTCCCGGAAGCTGTTGGCACTTGCTAGAGTTTCCCCCTGCATGACCTCATTGTGCGCCCCCGGTGTTACTATAGCAAAGCACAAGTGTATGCTTTCCCGAGCACTTTGAGCATTCATGTTTAAATTTACAGTATTCTGTTGTGCATAACCCCTTGTTAAATTTCCAGCAGAACCCCAAAGTCCCTCCCTGTCTTTTTGTTGTGGACCCTACCCCACCCCTCCCCGAGTGGGACGGACCTGAAAGGGCTGCTATACTGTTAATAAACCTCTACCTGCAAAGACTGTTTTACTAAATTTCGCTGGGCCCATTGTATGTTGCCATAAGTCTGTATCTATTTCCCCCTATTTGGCCTCCAGGTCTAAGGCCATCGGAGCCTAGCACTCGCTGTTGTACTGCACCCAGGCATTGTCCCCAAACGGGATTTGCGCCTTGCATATGACATCCATATATTTGAACAGGGCCAGTCTGCTCAGGGTATTTTTCACAATACATGCTGCCATAAATTAGAAAAGCTGCCATCCAATTGTCTATATTCATTGCCACCCCTGGGCATTTTGCCAGTTCATATTCCTCTTCCTTTGATCCCTCAGTGTCCCTTAGTTTTTTCTTTTGTAGACAACATCACACTGGACCCCAGAGGTTTATTCCTCCCCATGTAGCAGAGTTTCTTTATCTTCAACTCCTTACTCTATTTACTGTATGCGTTGGACTTACCTGTATCCTTTTCTGCTTCTTTATTGTCAGCGTTCATGGCCTTCGCCTCTGACTGTCCCCGCTGATGTCCCAGATTGTGATCCACCCTCTACACAACTCACCTCCTGCTTGTTGTCTGTAGCCATACCTTCCCTGTTCAGTTCCTTCTCATCTGTCCCCACCCCAGTGTCCCTTACATACTTACCCTTCTGCAGCCAAGCTTTGTTTAGACCCCAGCCGCTACCCGTGTCAACCCTCTTTGACACCATTACCAGAACCATCCTCACAGCCTTTATATTTTTACCTGCCGTTAAGGTTGGTGCCCGCTCTGATGCTGCAGCCTTGCCAGTGAAAGTTTCCATTCCGTTGGTCGGGTGCCAACCGGCTTCACCTGTGCCTCTCTCATGGCCTGAAAAATTACTAAAATATCGTTAACCTTGAGCCCCCCTTCATGTATGCCCCTTCCTGGCACTGTCTCTGTTTCATCTCACTCTGCACATCTGTGTCCACAATCTTGCCTTCCTTGAGACTGTCCTCCTCATAATCCAGTTCCGCTTTCTCCAACCAGTCTACATCCACCAAACTGCGTTTGCTTACCAGCCACAACTTGTGGCACCTTGTACCCCACCTTGGGGTTGCTGTCAACCTTACCCTGAGGTACCTAACCCATCCAGGCAATCCACATCTGCAAGCCGCCTTGACCTGTACATCCATCCAGTCAATGTTGCTCTGTGCGAGTCCTCTGATCTCCCCGACGAGGCCTCACAGAATCTTTGTGGGTTGCCTAAAGCAGGGTCCCACAACACGGTCTGGCCGACCATTCTATACCATTGCCTCTCTTTCCCTTGGGGTCGCTGAGCTGTACTGTGCTGTTCCAAGTCCGCTCCACGTCGTTGCCTCGACACCTGTAAAAAAGTGGGTACATCTGTTGTACCTCCACAACCTGCCAGCAAGAAACACCCAAAAGCAGTTTTACCCGCTTTTGTGCTGCCTCCCTTCCAGAAATATACATGTTGTGGCATACACCTTTATCGCTCAGTGGGGCTCTCCCAGCCTTCCGTCCTCACTCCATTCTAGCATGGCTACAGCCTCTGCTGAAGCTGGACCCGTGGTTCTTTGACGTGGGAGATGCCGTGAGCAGGTCAGTCCCTTGGCTCCTGAAGGTCTCCCTGCTGTTGTCCTTATCCATTCCACCCCATGTGTTACTGGCATTTCACTTGGATTGAATGGCCAAGGGCTCCCATTCCAACCAGTCCCATTGCCCCAAGGAAACCCTGTACCCAGAGCCCCTGTCCTCCAAATTAGCTGACCCCTCCAGCTTCAGGTGACAAAGGGGCTGCCCTAACTACGCACTGGTCTACCCTACTTCCTCTTCCCACTGGGGTGTTTCATCCTTACCTTGTTCTCCTAACGTAACCCCACCCATCTGCACCTGATCCTCCTCCGTAGGTACTGGGTGGATCTATGCACTCTACTGTGACTGAGTCTGCCCCAGGTCTGCTCCTTCAGTATGTGGCCTTCCTGCTTCCCCCATAACTTGCTGGGCTGTGGGGAGGATTGGGCCATGTTTTCCCACCCTTCCATATGTGCCTATGATGCAATCTTTTTTTGCTGGTCCAAGGGGAGAAAACACAAGTTGTTTTTTCTCCCATAACCCGCCCACGCTGCTTGTGCCCCATGGCTCTCCCTTGCCCGCCCCGACCCTGTGTACACTTTTGGGCCATTCTGCATGCTTGCAGACATCCTGTTACTCAGTGCACACGACGGTGAGCAGCCCATGGCTACCCTGCCTGACACGTGCCTCACCGGGCATGTTGGCAGAGAAGGCACGCTGCCTCCTGCCAATAAATCCAAGCCCCTGGCTTCCTTGAGAAGTCGGAGTGCTTGCTGCACCTTTTCTTCTTTTGAAAGAGACATTAATTCAGCATTAGTGACAAACCTTAACACAGTGAAATCCAAACAGCTACACTAGCCTAAAGCTAAACAAAAACTGCTGGTTCTCACTGCTAAAGAGAGCTGCCACTGAGTACACTTACCACAAAATGGTGGGTGGCAGCTACAATGGTCAGATATGGTCAGATATATAACCTTGAGCTACATCCTTTAATGGATGTAGCCTGATATAGCCCAGCCGTCTAGACTGAGTCCCGATTACCCCAATGCCACTGGGGACAGATCTCCCTCCGGTCCTCTGCCCCCCAACCCCCTAATGTGCTGTCCAGCAAACAGAAGAAGCACTGCACGCAAGGTAAGCGGTGCCTGTAATCACGCATGACAGATAGACCCACAAAACACAACTACCATGCTGCTCCAAATAAACAATGCAGGCCAAAGCAGCTGTGGGGAGATTAACAGAAAGAGTGAAAAAAATCCTAAATACTGTAAATGCAGTGCATCTGTAATTGCAAAGAAAATGCAGTCAGCGCGTTTAACCTCTGCAAACCTCAACAGCACTGGAAGCCACAGGGCACAAGAAAGAACAGGAAGTAAGGTGGAGACCAGGATCCCTTATGGGTTGTGTATCAATCTGTGTTATAAAAAAAAGTAGAAAAGATGTGGAAGCAGTTGGCTCATGGTAGTGAATGAGTTCATTCACACAAAAGTAAAGACTGGTATGAGGAAGGAGAAGAGGAGATAATTGAAGTTTCAAAGAAATAAGAGTGGACAAGCAAGTGAGGCTACACACCCATGGACAGTTTAGCTGATACATGTATATTGAAAATTATTTGTTTAATTTACCTTGATCCCAAATTGCAAATTAGAAAGTAAACCTACCTATCAAAAAATAATTTGTGCAGAACACGTTCACAAAAACTCAGACAAACCATTTGCTGCAAATTAAGTGTCACATGCCCTTGTTGACTCAGGCTCAAATCATCATTTCCCCTGTCTAATGCTGTCAGGTCCAACACCCTCAAAATACACCCACTTCTAATTGCACTTTGTGCTATGCTCTGTGCATGTGGAAATATTTGTAAACTTGTGTAAAATGCTCAAATCACATGCAGGTATCTCTTGTGAATCACATGTCTTAAAAGAGATTTATTTCTGTAACTCTGATCAATTCTTTTTCAAAAGAATCATCTTTCCATGAGCAGTAGGGTGACCACTTCCCTCCCGGTCAGTACAGACATTGTTTTCATTAATGGACTTTTGAGCGATAGTCGAATACATTCTAGGTGTGGTACCGCCGAACCATTTAGACTAACACACCTGAAATCAATGATTTGTAGTTGAAAAGTTTAGGAGTGGAGACCATGTGGCTGATTTAGACTTTGTAGTATGTATTTTATTCTGTTAGGGTGATAGAGTAAACTACTGCATCATCCTGATGGAGTAAGGCACTCTGAATATAGAGATGTCCGCCACCCCCACGTTGGTTCCTGTCACTGTTTTGAAAGAGTGATGTGCGGCTCCACTGACATGATGGTGTCGTACAGCACACGTTCAATAACTTTTTGAAAATAAAAAAGCAATGACCCTTTGCCATGGGAGTTTTTGCCCATGTCATGGGGAATCACTAAAATGGTATTGCCTTCACTTACCACCACATTTTGGATGGCGGTGTGTGTGAGTAGAAATGGGTAATTTGCCTATCCACTCTAAAAAGGGCAGGCAGACAAATGTGCACCCTCCAACAGCCCTTACTTCATTTGGGCCGCAGGAGATGTATGTCGGTGGCAGAGACAAAGTAGTCTTTGTCGCTGAAATACTTAAGTTCCACCCGATTCTAAATGAGGTAGCGGAACTTCAGTTTGGGAGCGAGGATACTCTGTTTTTGTTGTGAGGGAGTATCCTCTCCGTCAAACTCTAAATCAGGCCCCATGCCCTTAATGACCTGGAGTGAGGTGTAACCCTACTCAGGGTGTAGACATACCATGTTTGTACAAACTATCTGCAAATAAGGAATTAACACAGTACCAAGTAATGTTGTTACCATTAAGAATATCTTTTAATGTTGCATGAAATCAATGGGTATTTATATTACAAACCAATGATGTACAACCTCCCTTACTGACTGTATATTTCATCTATTTTTCAGGGAAATGATCTATGATAACATTGAAGCAGCGGGATCCTTCCAACCAGAGTTTCTGTTGTATAGCGAAAGTGGCGAAGTTGGCAAAAATGGGACTCTCCGTACAGATGAGACGGCACGAATAGTAATAGGAATTAACACACAAGAAACAACCTTCAAGGTGGTCCTCAACGATTGCTGGGCCTCAAATTCCAGTGATTCATCAGATCCCGGCCCTCACTTTTTAATCAAGGACAGGTACTGTTCATGCATCTCCTGAATGTCACATCTAGTAGGTTGCAATTAAGCAACTTAAATAATGACCTGTTGGTTAATCAAGTGGCATGAGCCTTGGCAAGGATGGTGTTTTCAGGGCTGTAAAATATTTCTTATGGAAGTTAATGCTAGTAAACGTTGGCACACCTGAAAAGAAATTAAGTAGCCCATAAGTCCTAATAACGTGAGATTGGAAAAAGCACTAAGATGGCAGGAGTACTGGTTTTGATGTCTCACACACAAACACCTTTACTCCTGGTGACATTGGAAGGCTAGCCCTTGTCCCATCATTAGCCTTTCAAAAAGCCTAGATGTTGCTAATGAGCCAAGAGAGAACGACAAAGATGTGACCTACTGTATGCTCCTAATATCTGCACTTTACACACTGCCTTCTAGTGCGTCATATATCACTTTCACACTACAAAGAACTGTGAAAACCTATCCTGAATTTAAATATGATACACAAAGAACTGTAAACACCAGTAGTGGTAACTTCCGAAAGTAAATTTGATGCTTAGATCCCTGATTATTTTTTGTTCATTTCCATTTTTAACACACTTGAGACTAGTGGTAGCAAATACAAAGACCATGTAGCGTCTGTGTAAGAAAGTGGATTCCTTATTTGGGGTGGGCAACTGCCCACCTCAAGGAACATTAAAAAAGGTGTCTTACAACCAGTTTGGTTCCTGTTGCCACACAAGACATCAGCCAAATGACCCTTGAGGTCCACTTCTTTGTCAAAGAGGGAGCGGATCCAGTCCTTCAGGGCTCCTCTCTGGTCACAAACAGAATGTCCGGTACTCATCTGATCCTCCTCAGGTCCTGAAAGTGCTCCGAGAAGAGTGCTTTAGGGTGCCAAATTTATGGTTGAAACTTGATGGTGGGTGGGGGTGACTCTTGGGTGCTCGACACCCAATGGGGAGAAAGTTCTCGGGCCCTGGCCTACTAATTTTTGTCAGTGATTCCTATGTGCCTTATAGCAAAAAGGACGAAAATGCAATGTGTCAGGGAAATTTCAAGATGGCCAAAGTATTCACTAAACCTGGCCTCTGAGAGCTAGGAGATTGTAGGAGAGCATACTCTGGAAATCTCTACTGTACTCCCACATATAACACTAAAATCCAGTTTTAAGCAGGTCCTGGACCTTTAACAAAAAATGAGACAGATGTCTGGTAAGACAAAGAAGGGTCCTTTAGCAAACAGAAACATGATATGCTGGAACTGTGTTCTGGCCCTGTTTGACCACTAGGGTTCAAATGTTTTACATGTGCCTCTGATAGGCCTTTCAGGCAGGATTTGACAATTTGGTGTCAAGAAGAGGAGCAACAACAAACCTGCATCCTGAAAGTACAGCTGAGCTCAGAGGAGTCATCCCTGTCCTTTCGGGTTGACCTATCAATCAAGGTGGTCTATTTTGTAGCTCCTGGATGGAATTTCACACCTCATTAAAGCCAAGCACTTGGTAGACAGCTGCTAGAGAGCTAATGTCAAACAGCTTCCAGGAGCTTCAGGCATGGAAAAGATAACTTTCTAGAAATTTGTTTTGCTAAATATATATTAAAAATCAAGTTCTCAATTTCATAAATAATAAAAAAGAGTGGTTGAATTATTTTTCTATCTGGTCTCAAAGTGAAGACACAGAACTAATATTTTAATCTGTACTCTGGCTTTCTGGAAAAGATGGCTAGGCCTGTCACGGTAAAAATTGCTTTTGAGACCTTGTCACTGTAGGGACATGGAGATATGCCCAGATTTATAAGTTTTGGTACAAAACTGCACAAATGATGGTTTGTGTCAAAAAGTATACCACTGGCTTGAGCCATTCCACAGTGCCAGCCGGGCGCCATATTTAAGGAATGGCACAAGCCGGTGCTAAGGGTGGGCTAGCGTCAAGGAAAATTACGTTAGTTGGGTGGGGGTGGCGGTATGGGGGAAGGGTGTTTTGCACCAAAAAACAATGTTGGGCTTGTTAGGGTCAATAAAAATGACTCTAACCAGCCCAGAATCCTTTCTTGATGCAAAATCTACCATACCACAAGACTCCTGTCTTAGAAAAGACAGGAGTCATGCCCACCGCCCCAATGGCCAACACAGGGGACAAGGGTCCCCTAGGCATGGCCATTGCACTCATGTAGGGGGGGGGCATTTCAGGATCCACAATGGCACTTTAAAATAATACAAAATAATTACCTCTAGTTATCTATACTTACCTGGGATGGGTCCCCCATCTTCTGCTCTCCCACTGGTGTGGGTGGGGTTGTCCCTGGGGCCTGGGGAGGGCACCTGTGGACTTATTCCATGGTGTCCCACCATGGAAATGGGCCCACTGGTCCCCTAACGCCTGCCCTGACCAAGTCGTTAAATAATGGTGATAAGCATGCTTAGCACCATTATTTAGGTCTGCCTCCCTCCTGTGCACCATTTTTGCACAGGAGGATAAATAAGGCGCTAGGACCTTAAAGTAATTTTTTGGACGGGAACGCCTACCTTGCATCTCATTGACTCAAGGTAGGATCACACATCCAAAAAATGACTTTAACTCAATTATATATAAATATGGAGTTAAATTTGCACTATATTAGCATAAAAGAGTGATTCTAATTCAGCGCGAACAGAGTATAAATCTGGGCATTCTACCGCCGCGGTCAGAAACGGAAAACCGGCGGTGTACCGCCGGTTTTCCGCTGCCCTGGGGAATCCTCCATGGCGGCGTAGCTTGCTGCGCCGCCATGGGGATTCCGACCCCCATACCGCCATCCTGTTCCTGCCGGTTTTGGCCACCAGGAACAGGATGGCGGTATGGGGTGTCGTGGGGCCCTGCATGGGCACTGCAAGGGCCCCCGTAACAGGGCCCCACCAAGATTTTCAGTGTCTGCCATGCAGACACTGAAAATCGCGACGGGTGCAACTGCACCCGTCGCACCCCTTCCACTCCGCCAGCTCCATTCGGAGCCGGCATCCTCATGGAAGGGTGTTTCCCGCTGGGCTGGCGGGCGGCCTTCTGGCGGTCGCCCGCCATCCCAGCGGGAAACCCAGAATACCCGCGGCGGTCTTTTGACCGCGCAGCGGTATTCTGGCGGTCCCAGCCAGGCCGGCGGCTTTCGCCGCCGGCCGGGGTCAGAATGACCCCCTATATTTGATAGTGAATAAATCCTGTTGGACAGAGTATTTATGCCGTTGTTGACAACCGCTAAAGCGTTTTCTAAATTTTCCTTTTCCAATTGCCTTAAACGCGCAGCAGCCTCAATCTGTGAAAGTTTCCAAATTTCATTGTACATAGCATATAGAAACCTTTTGGAGCGCTCCTTTCTAGGACCCAGCAGAAATTCCTGCAAGTCTACATCTTCAGAAAGAGTGTTCAGGTGTTTCTTAACTGCAGCTAACGTGTTCGTTTGTACCCATTGCTGGCACAGCTTACCCACACTGTATGTCGTAACTATACCTGTATGTTGACCTGATACAATGCGAGGGTCTGGCCTGTTAAATGAAAAAGCCCCTGAAGGGTTCAAAAAACGTGTTTGACACTCATTAGTGTCCGTGGGCCATATTAACCAACCACCGGGACTGGAAAGTGAAGAATTATAGGCACCAGCCTTAACCATTGCATCTAGCTTTTCCTCGGTGATATTAAGGAAACATTTCCAATCTTTAAACCTTGCCGGAGTGGGGATACTGGGCGTGTTCATTTCTTTAATATTTGCTAACCCCAGACAGGATGTCTGCTGAATAGTGTCATTTAAGAAAATCATTTGCACAGGAATCAGGCATGCTCGAAATAAAGCTTCCCTACCCTGTATCTGCCAATCTTGTGTTCCCCATACACTTTTCATGTCAACAGTGCTCTTCCAGTATTCGTAACCTTCAACTGCGAGCTGGGAAACAAAGGGATATGAATAAATCAGTTTTGTGTCAGTTAGCAACATTTTCCTCATTTGTGCTGGAGGTATTTTAAAATAATACGAGACTGCTTTTTTGTGTCATGCCCAGAAAAATATGTAAATTTATCACTATAGTATTTTGGGCTTCCCACCGGTGGTGTAGAACAGTGTTCCCACTGTGTGTAGTTTAATACTGGTCTGTATCTAGTGGCACGGTGTAGGTAGTAATGTCCCCAATTGTTATAGCAGAACATTTTCCCATAATTCATTGTATGTTCATATACATCATCACTTTCAAAAGCGGAATAGTCCTACATTTCAGTTAGCATGGAATCAACTGTTTGGACATCCCAATCATCAGAGACAACATCAGGTGTAATTACATCTGTCATAGAAATTTTGAACACGTATGGTATTTGAATAATTTCTGTAGGCCCGTATATATCAAATGGAACTTTGTCCCACACAATCCCATCAGAAATTGGTATTGCTGTAACATTTATAGGGGACTAGTCTCTTCGGACCTTATGTGAGGAATGATATGGAGTTTAAACTTCATCAACAGGCTCAACAGAGGAGCCATCAGGATTATAGTGACCATTTATGAGCAAAAAGAAAACAGTCACAAAACCAATCCATAAAAATAATGCAAAAAATGTCAAACAGAACCATAAATAGTTCCATGGGTATATCAAATAGTTCTTTTTAAGCCATTGATACAGCTTACTTCTTTTTGAAACAGTTTCAATCACAGTAGTGGATGAGTCTGAAGAAAAGTTATCAAAGTCAATGAAATAGCCAGAGGTAGTCTCTGCAAACACGGGAGCCGGTGCACTATCCGTACTTTGGTCCACTTCACGTGGAGGCTCTTGGTAGACGATGTCATTAGTTTGTGATGTGTTTGTGTAAAAAAAACAGCCAAATCTTGGATGGGAGTGGTCACTGAAGTGGTGACAGGAACTAGCAAGAGTAAAATTTCCTGCCCTCCCCATGGTCGAGGAGGTATCTGGAAACGTGTTGGACATCATTGCATAGTCCGTAGTAACGTTGTTCATCCTACTACGTAGATGTATGTCCTTTTGGGTAGTGAGAGGGGATCGGGAACCACCCAAGGGACCTTTTGGTCTACTGTGAAGGATCGGCCACATGGTGTAATTTGATGTCATCGATGGAAATGAATCTGTTCATTCTAGAGCCAGACAGTGGTGGTAAGATGACAGTCCTGGCACCTTGGATTCCCAAGACCGGTACAGGTGCTCTGTATGATGGACCGAATTCCTTCTTCACAGTGATCTTCTCACGAACCAGCTCCCCAATTTTAGGAATCCAGCCAGTCGAAGTTTTCGCTAAATCCCTTATTCCTAAAGTGGCAGCACTTGCAGATGATTTATCATCATGAAATTGCTGAAGCTCCTGTAAAACAGTGAGACGTTCATTTGTGTCAAATGGTGTTTCTGCTGCCACCATACCAGGGGCATCAAGATCTGGAACATACATAGGTATCCCAAAGAGAACCTCATGTGGATTGCGTCCCCCCCAAGGACCGTCTTGGCAGATTATTCAGTGCTCTCTGGACCCCATATAGGTGATGTAACCAGCTGCGGCCTGAACCTAATACTCGAGCTGTTAAGGACTGCTTTAGATCACGATTCCGCCTCTCCACGACTGAATTTCCCTTGGGATGGTATGGTGAGGAGCAATGGAGCTCAACATCCATTGTCCCCATGGTGTCCCTGAATGCCTTAGAGACAAATGCAGGGCCCTGGTTCGAATGGAATGCTGCAACCGCAAATGTACCGATAAAGATCAGCAAGGGCCAGATGTACGAAACAAAAAAATTGCGAGTCGCATTTTGCGAGTCAATGCGACTCGCAAAATGCGACTCGCAAATTGGTATGCCAGGAAAGAAACCGGTCTGATTTAGCGACTCGCATCCGCAGATTGCGAGGTCGCTGTTTGCGAGTATGCAAAAAACGAACTCGCAATTAGCGAGTTGGTGTCGCAAATTGCGAGTTCCCTCAAAATTGCTTGCAGGTGCAGCAGAACACTCCAGAAAGCACACCAAAACACTCTGGAAACACTTCCTGGCAAATGATGATGATGATGACATCACAGCCAGGAAGTTAACAAATACACCTGGGAGGAGGCTGGACCACACCCTTTTACAACTGCCAGTCTGCACACTGAGCTAGCTGCAGCAGCCATGGAGGGAACCCCCCGAAAAAGGAAAATTAAATTCTCAGAGAGGGAGCTTGAGGTGCTGACCGAAGAATGTTGTCAGCACCATGATGAGCTCTTTGGGAGAGCTGCCCTCACTGTTCCAGAGACCACCAAAAGAAAAATCTGGCAGGAAATGCAGGAGAAAATCAATGCCCTGGGGGTGAGCCACAGGACAATTGAGGACATAAGGAAGAGGTGGTATGACCTCCGCTCCCGGACCAAGGAGAGGGTGGCAGAAAGGCTCCGGGAGATGAGAGGCACTGGAGGGGGACCATCATCTGTGCCACCACCCACACCCCTTGAAGACAGGATTGAGCAAACCTTTGAGCCGGAGGCAGTGTGTGGATTTGGGGACCTGGACACTTCAGAGCCCAGCACATCAACCGGTGAGTACCATGTGATAAGCCTGTACCCCTATCAATGTCATACCCCACCCACTATGTACACATGTGCATGCACAACCAAATTAGCTCCATTTCAGGGTAGAAAAAGCCAGAATGATGCATTATGGGAAATGTAGTCCAATAGGCAGTGCATAGGCAAATGTTTATTAGGAATTGTGCAACAGATACTAGACACTGACAGTGTGTTCCCCATGTCCCACAGGTCTCCAGCAAGACACCCCCTACACCCCAAGCACCCAGGCCCAGGAGGACACCCCAGGACCCTCCAGCACCCCCACATGCACAGTCAGCAGCATTCCTGCAGTTGTAACGCCTGCTGCAACAGCAACGCCAGGAGCTGCCCCAGCAACAGCCAGGGAGGATACAGGTGCAAGGACAGGGCAGCCACCACTGCGCAGGCGTCGCAGGGCAAGAGCGTCTGATATCCGGAATCATCCTCCAACCAGCAGTGAGGCACATCTGCTGCGGGGTCAGCGCCTGCAAAACACAACATTGGGCAGGATCAGTGGGGTGCTGCACCGCATTGAAAGACAAAACCAGGCAAGCATGCGGCACCTCAACAGGCGGATGGACCTGATGTGCCAGAACACTGGGGACATTGCCTCTGCCATCAGGGAACTGGCGGCCGGACTGCTGGGTCAGGCAGAGGCTGGGCGGCGCAGGGATAGGCAGATTATGTTAAGACTGGACAGGATGGCCACATCAATCGGCAGGCTAGCCATCAACACAACAGGCCTGTCGAGGAGGACAGTTGGCCTGCAAATTGAGATGGGCCATTTTGCTGGGGATGTTGCCAGGGGCCTGGGACGTCTCACACATATCATTGAACTAATGGAGACACGTGAGATGTCGAGGGCCACCGGGGAAACACCCCAAGATAGTGAAGAGGGCTCCACAGTGAGCAGTGTATCTGCCCCTGACAGTAGGGTGCTAAGGAGTGGGAGGCAGAGCACCATAGATGCGGCTGGGACCAGCCAGGCTGGCAGGAGGGGCAGGAGAAGTTAGCCAACAGCCCGGACAAACAAATGTGGCACATGGCTTTAATGTGCCACATGAGTGGGTGGCATTTCCCTGCCCATGGACAATTGAATCATGTATATAGTTCATCCATTACATTATTAAAACTGTTATTTCTCTTCCACTTAACAAAAGGAGTGTCTGGTTAATGGGTGAGTATGGTGGGAGTTTACACGTACCGTCCAAAATATTGCGTTGCGATGTGTTCCCGTCTCAGTCTGCCTTGATTAGCTAGACTCCTATCCCCATGATGGCGGTGTGGTTGTTCTTGCTCTTCCTCATCAGGATCTGGGTCTGCAGGGGTGAGAGGTAGCCCACGTCTGGTGGCTATGTTGTGGAGGATGGCGCATGCGACCACAATTTTGAAGGTGGTAATGGGGGTGTATTGGAGGGCGCCTCCGCTGCGGTGGAGGCATCGGAATCTTGCCTTCAGGAGTCCGAAGGTGCGCTCGATCAGGTTCCTGGTCCTCTTATGCGCACTGTTGTATTGCCTCTCTGATTCATTGCTGGGTGTTAAAAATGGAGTCATGATCCATGGCCTTAGAGCATATGCACTGTCACCTGTTGGGCACAAAAGTACACTGTTAGTAAGTCCAGATAGTCGTGCACAGTGACCTGTGTGTGTGTCTGCAAGGTGTATGCAGCTCTACCTAGGAGGTATCCGTCTCCAAACTCCCCACGTTCCAGGCGTTGATGGATCCCACTATGTCTAAAAATGTAGGAGTCATGGGTACTGCCTGGAAACTTAGCTACGATGTCCGTGATGACGTAATGGGCATCACAAACAACCTGTATGTTGAGTGAGTGGGTACACTTTCTGTTGCGAAAAATATGTTCCAGATTAGCGGGGGGCATATTTGAATGTGTGTCCCATCTACACATCCAATGACCTGGGGGAAGTGGGCAATCGGTAAAAGTCCAGCTTCGTGCTGTTAATTTCTGCCTCATTCCTTGGTAAGTATATGATCTGAGACCTGTGCGCTACTAAGGCATCTAGGAATGCCCTGAGGAACCTTGACACTGCACTTTGGGATACCCCACCTGCCACGGCAATGACCCCCTGATAGCTCCCTGATGCCAAGAGGTGCAATGCGCATAGTACTTGCACATGCGTAGGGATGGCGCAGCCACGCAGGGTCTTGTGTTCTAGCTGTGGTTTTAGTAAATCTATTAATTCTAGAATGGCAGCGCTGCTAAGGCGGTATTTAGCATAGATCTCCTCTTCAGTTTGCTGGAAAAGAGTCTGCCTTGTTCTATATATCTTCTCCTGTCTGTGGCCCCTCCTCCTCCTCTGCTGGGCTGCGTAGACTCTCCTCCTCACTGCTATCAGGTATATGTCCGCCATCTTGAGTGACCCAGATGCCTTCTGGGTCTCCTTTTATACTTTGGTAATGGTTACCACCTGCTCTGAGTTAGTGGTAAATGCGACTTGCAAACTGGGTTTTTTGCGACTAGTCGCAATTTGCGAGTTGCAATTGCATAAGCTTTGCGAGTCGCAAATTGCGACACGCACATTGCGGGTCGCAAAAGGGGGTCGCAACGGGTGCGACTCGCAAACGGGGCACATCGCTTTTTGCGAGTCGGAAATGGGCTTTTTGCATCCCATTTGCGAGTCGGAAATGGGCTTTTTGCATCCCATTTCCGATTTTGCACTGTCGCAAATTGCGATTCTGCCCGTTTGCGAGTCGCAAACCTTTGCTACATCTGGGCCCAAGTCTTTTATAACAGTCCGAGCGTCAGCCGACCGCTGTGGCCATACCCACAGGAATTTAGAACAAGAATCTACATCGACTAGAATGTATTTGTATGCACCATCAGGATGTAAGGGACCGCAATGGTCCAGGTACACACACTGTAGTGGCCTATTGGACACTTAGAGGGATGTCTGCGGTGGGCGTTTGATATTAGAGCCCTTTATCTGCTGGCAAATGTCAAAGCAAAGGACATACTTTTTTGTTCATCTGCATAGACCAGGCCACCAGTAGAGTTTGTGTAAGAGTGTTATTGTGGCCGATATACCAGCATGTGCAGAAGCGAGACCCTCATGCGCTGCTTTTACTAGATCTAATCTCTGGTCTTCATTGGTGATCACCAACCCCAGGAATTGTTGCATAGGCAACATTCTGTGCACTGATATGGTAAGTATAGTTCATAGGGTATCCCTTTGGAAGGGGCTAGCCTGCAGCCGAAGCTTTCACAGCAGTCAATGTTTCATTATATAATCTCGTCTGTGAACGAGTCACTGCAGCCACAGAAGCCGTAGCCAATGTATTACTGTTAACGTGTACTCCTACACGTTGGTGGCCCAATGTATGTACTACAAGGACACATGGTAGCTTATCCTTAAGATCAGCCACCCTCCCCCACAATATTTTGTGTTTAATGGTGTTCCCTTTAGAATCTCTAAACCTTTTCAGCTTCAATGATTAAGATAATCGTTGTATGACTGGACGCAGTAGTATGAGTCACAGACTATTAAAGTCAGGCTTCCTGGCTCGGTATGTTCAAGCGATAGTACTAGAGCTTTAAGTTCAGCCAACTGGGCTGTGCAGTCCCCTAAGGTCTGCGTGTAGGTATTGTGAGGGTGGAAGACTCCGCTCACGGCTGCGCAAGCTGCTGAGTATTGATGTTTAGTACCTACAGCCAGTTGTGCTGAACCATCAGTGTATATGACAGTATGGTATCTGTCTAGTGGCAAGATATTTAGAGAAGCGGGGTACTCGTTCATACTGGAGAAACTCTTGTGTCTGAAGTTTTGCATCAAAAATGTAATCTACATCAGTTGTGGTCAGAGACGTTGCTCATTGAATCCAACGTAGATGTAATGCTTTAGCGTTAGGAATGCTTGCTTTGGTAACAGCCTCTAAGGCCGGCACCGGGGAGACAACAATAATAAGTTTCCCGTGGGCAAATGGCCTCTCTTTTATGACGGCCATCTGAATTGCTGTAAGAATTTTTTCTGTAGGTGCAAAATGCTGTTCTGCACTGGAGTATAAATGTGATTTATATGCTATAGGTACTGTGTCACCCTCGTTGAAGGTGACATAAGTAAAACCAATGGCACCAGCAAATATTCTGATGACCAAATTTGTTTTATTGTCCCGTGTGTGCAAATGTTTAGCTTCTAGCATGTCCTCTTGCATTTCCCTAAGGATGAGTGTGTGTTCAACCGTCCAGTGTCTGCTAGAAAAATTGGGCTGAACCAAGTCATAAAGTGGCTTGATACGTTGTGCATAATCTGGAATGTATGTTCTGCCAAAATTAAAGAAACCTAGTAATGACTGTAGTTTCTTAAGTGTGTTAGGAGGGTGCAGTTGAGCACATTCCTCCAGAAAGGGCAGGGCTAGGCTCTTTCCCTCGTTTAATAGCTCATATCCCAGGACTAATACGCTGAGAAATTGCTTTTCTTGAAGTTAAATTTGTAACCGAGGTCTGCAAATCCCAAAATGATCCGATCGACACTTGCAAGATGAATGTCGAGGTCGTCGTCTGTGAGATATATGTCATCCACGTGGGATAACGCCTCGGAATCAATATCATGTAATATTGATGTTACACAGGCTGAAAATAGCCCCGGGCTATTTTTATAGCCTTGAGGTAAACGACAAAACCGTTTCTGAGAGCCAAATGAGAATGCACTCAGGTCCCAACTTTCATGTGCTAAGTTCTGGCAGAAAAAGCCATTAGATATGTCTAATGTTGTTTTATATTTTTTACACACTATATTGTTTATTAGTGCTGTGCTGTGTGAATTTTGTATAGCATATGTGCGTGTATGACTATTTAAATGTCTATAATCAATGACTATTCTATATGAATGGTCCGGCTTTGCAACTGGGAATAATGGATTATTCATTGCAGATGTACAGGGCTCAATTACTCCCTGGTACTCAAGCTGGGTGAGGATTTCCCTCACCGGAGCTTTTGCTTCATGTTTGACAGGATACAGGATATTGTGGCTGCAGTTGGGGTGTAGACCCAACGGGAATAACATGACAAGGAGACTCTCTCAACCTACATAATTGGGATATAGCGCAGTTGCCTGAGCTAAAGCCCATTCAACAGCAGAGGCTTCTTTTTCTGCTTCCGGAACAAGATCGGAGAAAGAAGGCAAAATGACATTTTTCCCAAGCGGGAACTTACGGACGTGTTCAGGTGGCCAATCTCTTTCGGCCAGTAGGATATCACTAATAAGTTCATCCCAAAATATCAAACTAATGGTGCGCTCCACGTCTCCCTCTATCTGAATTTTTAAATCATCAACCCTGTCGGGGGGAGAACGCGGCCGTCCGCTATTTAAACTGAGATTAAATCGCTAGTTGCTCTCACATCCAGATGATCTTTCAGACTCTGACGACATATCGTGACCTCTGCTGCGCTGTCTAACAGAGGCACTGCCCACGTCTTGTTCCTCAATAGTGTTCTCAAGTATACTGGCATTTTTTGCTGTCAGTGCTGCCACCTTTTTCTTTTTAAACTGTGGCTTTTGCTGAGGAGTCTTTTCTTCTTTTTTAATGGTAGACTGCTGCAAGTCTTTCTTTACTTTCACGTATTCAGAATGTTGATCTGGACGAACCCCTCTCTAGCTACATCTATCTGGTGGATCCTGAAAGGAACGAGAGGGACGTGAATCAGTCTATCTGTCTGGAGTTTTAATATTCTCCCTATTTCTGAGATTGTATCTCCTTTCGGAGTTCTCCGGGTGTGGAGAATCAGCTCTCTTATTTCTGCTATCTTTAAAATCTTTTTGTTTGTCCCAGTGCTTCTTAGGGCCTTCTTGTGCCTGCTTAGTACCTTCCTTATGGGTGGTACCTTGTAACTCAAATTTCTTTGACTTGGCTCCCAAACTATTCCGCCCTATAATACTATAGGTATTGGAAATAATTTTCGGTAACTGTCTCTCTTGTTCCTGGTGTGGAGTTTCCGGGAGACGCAGGCGTATCGCCAGTGTTACCGCTTCCCCTTTAATATTACTGAGTATTATTGAGGAAACCGCGTCAAAGTTACGCATTAATTTCATCCCCAAATCCAAGGCCGGTGCAGTCCGTGCTCATTTTGTATTTGTTTTAACACTTCCGGTAAATTGGCAAGTGTCGGGGTACCATGTGTGGTAGTGTATATCGCAGCGAAGACTGTAACCCATGTGGTGCAGTCATCCACTGAGGGAACCATCCCAAAGGGCAAGCACATAGTGAGCAGTCTATGTTTTTCCTGTGGTCCCATATGGGCAAACACAGCTTCCAGCAGATTAGTTTTCTGGGCAATCCAGAACAGTATTTTTTCCCCGTTCCGCAGGAACTTTACCCATAATACTATGCACTGTTTGTGGTTTAATCCCAGTAGCCAATTGTTAACCACCAGGTGCTGGCAGTGCTGGACGCGCTGGTGTTGTGTTCAATGTTCGCATTACAAACTGAACTAATCGTCTATATAATAATGTCACTAATTCATTATATAAATCTCGCAGATCTGCTATTGGCATATTTTGAATGCCTGGGTGAGGTGTGTATCTGGCAAACATAGGCCATGTTGGTCCATCATTACTTAACGGACCTAGCCTCACTCTTTGTAATACATGTGGTAGGGCGCCTTCAAACCAGTTCTGATGCTCTTGGTATGTGAGCAATATTTTATGATAGTGGTATGCTCGGTACCGTAAAGGTACGTTTGCAATTTCATATGTGTGGAATGTATGTGTTCTTTGGTCTACCTCAGGAAAGGTGACCCAACAGTAAAATGTTTCTGTTTGGTATGCTTCATTACCTTCTATTATAAGAGTAGCATCCCCACCCGTATCTGTAAGGCCATGCGTTAATAAATGTTGTGTTAGTGCATGTCTAGCATTTTCAGGAATGTCTATGGCAGCAGCCATTTTTGTTTAGAAAAAACGGAACACCAAAATGGGGAGTATAAGTCCTTTTATGAGTTCGAGCTCGAACAACCTACAGCTTATTTAGGTGTTACCTTTTCAGCTGAGGAGGATTTTCCCAAAGACCACGGATGTCTCCGTATAATGGTGCTTAGGGTACCTGTTGTCTGTGAAACAGTGATAGTCGGGATATCCGTAAATTAGTGCCTAAACACCATCTTTGGTGGCACCATGTCGTAGTTTGGACTCTTGCTTTAGGCAAGACTGCTGGTTAAAGGATAACTGTACTTTTGCTTGTAGGCACCTATGCCTGTCCTTCAACAAGTCACAACTGTTGTCCCAACCTTACCGGCTCACTAACAGCACCTCACAAGAAACACAATAGTAAAATGTGATTTGTGGCAGTCTTTACACATAGACTCGAGAATAAGACATCTCAGAGAGTGTCATGGTTAAACGGAGATTACCCCTTTCTCACTGATATATCATGTCTCATACAAACTCAGGCAATGACAAAGATGCAGAAAGTTTCAATATTTTTTATTTAACACAACTGCAATTTGCGATAAGTTGCATGGGCTGCAATGATTAGGATAATGAATAATGCAAGAAACAGAACTTTGAAGACAAGAGTCATTATTACAAAGACCTCCACCATTTTGCAAGGCATAGAAAAGACATACAAGATGCAATATGCCCTAATACCCTAATGTGAGAGGCCTAACCTCCTACCTAAAGGAGAGCTGGGTTTGCTAAACCTAATCTACCAATGCCATGTCCTTGAGAGGAGCCCCCAACCCTTGTTACCTTGGAATGAGGTCTCTATCGCAGACTCCGCAGGTACACGAAGACTGGGCCAGCGTCAAGACGATGTGCAGCATCGATATCAGCGATGGTGGCGATGCCCTCTGGTCGGAATCCCTCTGATTATCTGTCTAAAGTGTGATGTATTTATACAGATCTACCAGGACCCCTGGTGTAGGTGTGTTCCCAAAGAATAGATAACAGACATGATTGGGACGGCAATTAACATAAACAATCCCTCGAAAGTATAGAGAGGGAAAATCCCGAAGTGTGAACACTTACTGTTTGTTTGTCTTTGTTGCTTGATCTTGACGCCTTAGCTCTGTGGCACTGATAATGCAAAGCATAACAAGTCGCCTAACTATAAACAAGGAGCCATCCTAGAAGAATTAAATAATTAAATGGGCTAAGACAGAGCAAGCTAAGTAGGTTAAAAGTCACTAGGTGACGGGGGCATGAGTCTGCAAGCCAGAGGCTAAGCTAACTCCTGTTATCCCATTAAAACGAACTAGGATTCACTACACTATCACACAACCAAACAATGCAGCAGTCGACATACCCAGCAAACACACATCACAACGTAAATGACAAACAATTCACCACAGACGCACATGCACAGTCAAGCCACACAAAGGCACACAGGACTGCAACAAACACATGTCAATTCTAACACCAGTCAATACAACAACATGTCCCCAAAATACACAAGCCCATCAGACAACACACACCCATCAGTGGGGTGCAAATGCACTGCACACAACCTCACATGCTAACCAGGTAAAACAGGTAGCACAAGCACCACTTACACACAAATACTCACACAAAAACAATGTCAGCCAGTTCTCTAAAGTTCCCCAAGAAAAGAAATCCAGGGCAAATATGTAAGGTCGCAACCAACAACTGGTTGGTCCAAATATATAACATCAATGTGATAAATATTAAAAAGTCAAATAACACATGCACAACATGTACTTTATGAACATCATAGTGCCCATAACTTGACTCCTGACTGCCATGTAACTTCCACAGGTAGGGGCATCAAGAGGGCAGGCAGGCACCTCAGGGATTAGAGGGGGGGTTCAGAGGGGCGGGTTTGGGCTTTGGCTTGGGAGGGGATCCTTTGGGATTGGGCTTGGAAGGAGGGTTTAGGTGTAAACTTAGGGGAAGGTTGGGCTCTCTTGGGAGGGGTAGACTTCTTGGTGGGGGAGGGGCATGGATACTTGCAGGGATGTAGGGGAGGCCTTGGAGGTTGAAGGACGGGCCAGTGGAGGGAAACGGAGTGGTTAGGGGTCTCACATGGGAAGAGGAGTAGGGAAAAGGCCAAAACATGAGAGGAACACTTTCTTAGACACACAGGGATGGTCATCAGAAGGGGGTTTGTGAGGGTGAGGGAGTTGTTGACTGACATGTTGGTGTGCTTGTCATGGGTGGTATGCTTGTGGGCGGTTAATGTCTTTTGGGTGGGTGAGGGAGGGCATTTATATGAACGGTACTGAGTGGGGGTGGAGGTGCTGGGGGAATCCATGGTGGTTGGGTGATTGTCTGTTGGGGAGGTGACTGCAGGTATGGTGGATGTTCTGCGTGTAGGAGTGTCAGTGGTTGTGATGTCTGTGGGTCTGGTGATTGGGGTGGATGTCTGTGGGTCTGCTGTGGTGCTGTATGCGTGTAAGATAGGTGTACTGGCTGGATCTGTGAATGTTGGCAAGGTGTCTCCAAGTGTGCCAAATATTGTGTATGTGATGCTGGGGGTGGTGGGAGTGTCAGGGTAGGTAGTGACTGTTGATGTGTGTGCAGATGTATATTGCTTTTGTGCATGTCGGTGGTGTGTCTTGCGGTGCTTGTGTTTGACTGAGCTACCCATGGATGTTAAGGTGGATGCAGGCTTTTCTGTCTGTGTACTGTGGCTGGGTCAGGGAAGAGGGGTATGGGATTGGGAACAGGAATGTGTAGGGGGGATGGAAGACAAAGTGTGACTGGCTGCCATCAGTGTGGAGGCCAGAGCCTGATAGGATCTCTGTAAGGCAGCAAGTACACCGTGAATGCCCTCTAGGAATGCATTACTCTGTTGGACTTGTGTTGCCAATCCAGTCGGCTCCTCACTGAGGGCAACAGTGCTGACAGGGGAGTAAGCTGAGGTGACTGCGGCAAAGGAGACGCCAACTCTATTGGGTAAGCAGGCATGGCCAACTGGGTGGGGAGCTACAGGGAGGGCGGTGGTAGTAAGGGGGTGGCAGACAGAGATGGTGCTGTGGTGGTCCCAGATGGGTCCGCCACCACCAGGGAGTGTCAACTGGAGGAGGATTCCAATGATGAACTGGATCCTGTCTCCCCTGTGGCACTGCCCTCGCCCTCTGGGCTACTGTGTCCCTCTGTGTCAGTGGTCTCAGAACTCGCTGTGCCCCGTCCTGCCAATGCTGATGCACAGAAAGAGAGAGGACATCACTTTCTTCACACATACATACATTACTACATGCAAAACTGTTACAAAACATCTTTTGCTAATAAGGCCACAGTCAGAAACCATTCAGAGTCTACATCATGTCACAACAAGATACTTTCAACTTTCCCATATGACAACAGTGCCACCCACCATGTAAGCCAACCATCTGACCACTTCTTCACCATCCCATCAAATCAGCTATAGCTGTAACTCAAAAGCATTATGCACAGGATGGATTGGCTACATCAAAAATATATCCCCATACAGATCATCACTGTCCATCATCAAATCAGTCTAAGGAAATACAGTTGACTGATAACACAATATCATGCCTACTCCTACTCAACACCTGCCCAGCCCTTCACCAAAACTCATGTTCCATGAAAGTAAACTCATCTCACCTCACATATAACACAGCATGTTGCCTCCCAATCACATGCCTAGCTGATCATTCTGTACACAACTTAAACAATGGAAAAACCCCTCAGATGAGTACACTAGAAGTTGCATTCCCATACAGTGTGCATCACAAAATGACATAGCATTTCATTGAAACAACTCTGTAAATACTAGGAAAAGAATCATTAGGAGTTCCTGCTGCCACTAATCATATACATTGTCACATTGACAGCAGTCTTATGTACTGCAATTGGGGCCTAGATAGAACACAGAATACATCCACAGACAACCACAGGGAGCATAGTTCCACCAACAAAACAATAGACACCAAACAATGTCCATGAAGGGTTCATACAATTCCACCATACATGTTGAATAGAAACCTCTACATGACAACATATAAACACCTACATCACTAACAACTGTCCAGACATGTGATTCACACTACATAATTCCTGAACTAACACTTACACAACTGATTACTGTTGTACCCATTAATGACACATATGCTACAACACTGGTGGCTGTGAAATAGAACACCTGCTTCACCATTAAGTCTGGCAAAAATGATCATAGCTATCACCAAAACTCTCCAGACAGCCTCAGATTTGCAAAAGTATATCTTGAAAAATGTGTCTATAACATCAAATCATGCACTAAGTATCAATTGAGACATGATGTAGGCAGCAAATACCATATGTTGCAGTCATATAGATATGGGATTGGCCTATGTAGCATGGACAATACACATGGGCTAAGGGTACAGCAGCCTAGCCACTTACCTTCTCTACACCAGAATAATTAGGATAAAGGTATTTGTACACGTCACTTTCATACCATGAAATGTCAATGTCTAATTGTCACCTTAGGTTCCCCATTGTAGGATGTCCACCCTTATCGAACTTCACATCACCAAATGTATGAATCTGACATGGCAATGGGGAATAGTCCTCAGACCTCATGGGGAGTGGTGTAAGTTGGTCATACCAAATACTTGATTTGGATGACAGCCTCACTTGAAGTGTCCAACTATTTCAGGACACAGGATTACTTGCCCCGACACTCACCTGTCAGACCCTATGTTGCACATAGAGCAGAGCCATTGGAATATGAGTGGTCAGAGACCAAAGAGCTATAGAACTCACCATTTGGGAAATGGACTTGGGAACACTAGGTGGGAAGGATGACAGAGCAGGTTACAGATATGTATGGCTGAGTAGAGTCACACATATGACTCAGTCACATGTGCGTCTCCATATGCAGTCATACTATTTGGTAGACAAAGCTGATATACATGTTCCCTTGCACAATACAACGGTCCCATCTGTTTTTGTATGTTGGCATCTGTAGTGCCATGTCTTCCTAGTAGTCACTTACCACATCCTCACAACTGCAACAGTCAGACATCATACACTAAACCATCAGAGGTAAGTACATGGGTTCTATCAGTACTTACCCCCTTGTGCCTGCTGTGCTGCCCTCAAACTCCCATCCACCTCAGGGTAGGCTATCGCCAAAATGCGGGCCAATAGGAGGGGGTCAAAGTCCGACGGGCACCCCTCCCTCAATTGGAGGAATCCCTAGCTGGGCCTCTGTGGTCTTCCAGGCCCAGTGCCTCAGTTCCTCCCATCACTTCCTACAGTGGGTGCTCTGCCGGCTGTGGACCCCCAGTGTCTGCACTTGTTTGGTGATGGCACACCAAGTTCCCGTCTTCTGATGGTGTTGACATGCATGGATGACACAGACAAAAGGAAAAAGTAATGTCCACATGCACCATACCAATAGTAGAAGACAGTACACTTCAGTGACAGGAAATAGGCAAACATTGTCATCCTCTCAACTCACACTCATTTACAGATTATCATTTGCATGCATCAACACCTTCACTACATACAAATTCAGTAACACCATCATTCACCACACCTATCACACATAGGTATTGCATTGGCCTTACCTGCTCCTCTTGATCACCATGTAGCTGTTCATACTGGGGTAGGACCTCCTCCACAAGCTTCTCTAGCTCCTCAGGGGTCAAGGCTGGGGGCGTATCACCTGCAGGACAAGGCATTACAGCTCTTAGAGGCAGTACACAGCAGCTCACGTAGTGGACGTGTTGCTGGCAGCAGTGTCAGGAGTCAAGATGGCAGTCACGTCCACCACGTACAGGACCATCACTGGTGGCAGACATCGCCATTGGCCTAAGTCCGCCAAAGGCAGCAATGTCTTCCATTGGCAACTTCCACCATGGTTGTGGCCGCCTACCGCCAGGACAACTTCTGCCGATGGACTTAAGTCACTTCCATGTGTCCAGTGCAGTAGGTCAAGCGGCTGCCATCTTAAGCACATTACATGTCTGGAAGAGTATTTTTCATCTGCGTTATTCACTATACCCCACATCGTGCAGTGCAACTGTACATACTGCCTTTAATGTTTAGTTGTCAGTATGTGCATCTGTGCTGTAAATACTCGGTTACTGGAGGACATGTGATGTTAGCAATGTTGACCAACTTGGATGTTCACATGGTTTCTAGAAAATTTACATGATGTGCAACAATCAGTGTAAGACATGGCATATCAGTTGGAGTGACAACCATGTCCAGTCACTGATCTTATGTGTAGTTCAAAAGCTAAGTGGGGGACTGTGCCCCAATGAGGTTGTCATCAGGTAATATGTGCTGTAATGTAGATATATGAGTTAGTAACCGACCTCGACATCAGGTATGTGTTAGTTTTATTTGTGACTTTACAAAATGTCTGGATGCTGCATGTCACATACCATATTTTAATTTCTTCACATAGTTTTCCTGCCATGAGGAGAGGACAACAATCATCAGTGTACCGCCGTCCACTAGTAGACCTGCACACCATGGAGGAGAGACTATGTATGCAGACCTATCCGCTGAATCGTCATACTATCATGGATCATTGTGATCAATTGGAGCGAGATCTGATGCCTGCCATTCGCAATCCCTATGACACACCTCCCATCGTTCAAGTGTCGTCAGTGCCACACTTCCTGGCCACTGGGCCCTTTCAAAATACAGTGGCCCTAACTGCAGGAATGTCTCAGCCCATGTTCAGTCTAGTGTTGAGGGATGTACTGTGTGCATTGTTGAAACACCTAGACAGCTACATTAGCTTTCCCCAACATGCGGATTTGGCCTATGTGAAGGCAGTTCTTTATGCTATGGGACACATTCCACATGTTGTTGGAGCCATACATAGCACCATTGTAGCCTTGGTCCCCCACAGCGCCAATGAACAGGTGTACAAGAACAGGAAGAACTACCACTCAATCAACATTCAGTTGGTGTGTCTGGCAGACCAATATATTTTGCAAGTCAGTGCCAGGTACTCTGGTTCAGTCTGTGATTCCTTCATCATGCTTAACAGCAATGTCCCACTGCTGTTGACACGACTCCACACAGAGAGGCCCGGCTGCTTTGTAAGTTACAACTAATATGGGTGTTTGCAATGTATGTCTCCTGCCATCACAATGTTGCATGTCCCTCATATATGTGTCTGTTGTTCTACCAATTTGTTCACAGGTGACTGTGGCTATCCAAACCGTCCTTGGTTGTTGACACCACTGAGATAACCAACCATGCCAGCGGAAGTCTGCTGCAATGAGGCTCACGGAAGGACAAGGCGCGTAGTTGAGCTGACTTTTGGGCTCCTGAAGGCATGATTTAGGTGCTTGGACAGATCAAGAGAAGTCCTCACCCAACAAGGTATGTCAAATAATGGTTGCCTGCTGCATGCTCCACAATCTTGCTCTGAGATAACAGATTCCATTCATACCAGATGAGGGGGAGCCTGCAGTACCTGTGGGTGGTAATGCAGAAGTTCCAAATAAAGAAGAGCCAGAGGAAGCACGAGACTCTAGGGCAGATCTCATCAATCAGTATTTCAACTGGCTAAGAGGTATGTGAAGTAGACGCAATGTTGTGGGTCAGATTTGCAACCTGAAGTAGATGAGTAACATGTCACCTCCTTCATTGTATCATCTGTGGAGTTGCAGATAGCTCCAATGCCTATGGGTGAGTTGTGCTTGCACACTGTTAATTGTATTGTGTACACAACAGAATGGTGTTCATTGTCATGTATTTAATAGCAGATGTAAAGTTAAACTTCAGGAAACGTCTTGCCTGAACTGAGGAGTGTATACTGCTATGTCCGATCCCTCTTCCCTTACAAACACAGATTTCCCTAGATCCTGTTTGGCAGACCAACCTTGGCAAACGACAGACAGTGTCCGAAGCAGAAGGGAATAGCAGACAGACATGAGAAGTGGACATGGCTGATATCAGGTACAATGAGTGTTGATTACGTGGAGTATAACAGGCAGTGTTAGACTGTCAGGACTCTAGAGTGGTAAAGTGTTTTCCCGTCAAAGCCACTTGTGGGGTACATGAGGCTGTCTAATGATGTCATTTGTGTCTGAATATGTGCCTGGTTCATGTGTAAATTTGGGACCATAGCCTCTCCCTGCACAATGGTTACAGTATTTTATGTTCTACCTTGAATCTGGCTGTCAGTATGTTCCTACTTTGCAGATCATGTGACTGTGGACTGACATAGGTGAGTGACAAGCCTACAGGTATGTGGCCAATGTAAGTGAAGGTTTACATCTATGGGTAGATCAGTACTGATCTCTGTCTGTATAATAGAATATGCAAATTTGGAAGCTATGGTATGGGTAATTGATTAGGCTTAGCCAGGTGATGCAACGTCCCAATCTGTGTGGCTCCTGCCTTGTTGGTTGGGACATGTCCTTACTTTCTGTATTGTGTAGTTTAGCATTGTGTTATACCTTAGCTGACATCCTGATGCTACTGTCAGTCATGCTCTTTGTGCTGTTAGCATATATGTCACTGATTGTGTGTAGTTGTAGATAACAAACTATTTGGTATCTGTCCAGTTACATTCCTATTGTACAGAGTCTCCTGCTGATGGACTCCACATATCGGTCCATTACAATGGGTGTACAGTACAGTGGGACATGAGACTAGAGTTGGCGTGCATGCCTATTGTACATGGTTGATAAATGTGTCATTCACAGGACCTGTGTTTAAGTGTGATTTATTGTGGAGAAACATAACACAAATGTGACTGAGAATGTTACACTGACACAAAAACAAAAGGTGATAGGTTTAGTCATGGTGGATGAAATCATCAGGGTAGGTGCTATACCATTTGGGAACAAAGGTCCAGTGTCCTTGCACCATAGGAAAATGGAGACTGGTTACAGAACAGTCAACAGGGTGTATCTGTGGCACACAGGGGGAACAGTTCAGGAGACGTTTACTTCCTGGCAGCAGGTTTGGTCTTGGCATCTGCTCCTGCTGGAGGTCTGGGTGGACATCCATGTTTGCGGGGAGGGGATTCTTCAGCTACAGAGGATGGGGTGACTGAGGCCAGTCCTTTGCCTGGCAGGGCCTCCATTCCACTAGGAACTGCAGCTGTAGAAGGGTCTGATGTAACATTGCTAGTGGAAGGGGCCAGATTTTTCAAGTTCTCCGCATCCCTACAATGGAAGCCAAGTGGGCATTTTTTACCTGCCCCTGCTCCATGACTTCCTGGCGGTTGTCCCTCTGCAGCTTTTGGATTTCCCCCAACATGGTGATAACTTGGCCCATCATGCCTTGGGATCTTTGGAAGGCTCCCAAGACTGGGGAGACTTTTCCTGGTTAGTAGTGTCCCTTTGAGACCCCATCCTCTGGCCGACAGCATCCCTCCTCACACCCTGCCCCCACGTGCCTGTGACCCTGGCACGTGGGGGCAGGCACGTGCCCACTCCCAGTTGTGACAGGTCCATCATTGTCAGGGGTGGCAAGGTGAGACTCAGGGACCTATACTATGGGGCACAATATGGATGACTCAGTCCTTGGGACACAGGTTAGGAGGTGAATGGTTGGCTATGATGTAGATGCTACAGGGCTGGGTGGAGTTGCTGTGGGCAGGGTGAGGCTGACAGTTGTTAACTGAACGGGCGTCCCAGATGGGCCAGGTTTTTCGTCAGTGCCCAGACATCCAGGGGTGTTGTCCTCACTCGGGCCTTCATCCAGAGGTTATGTGGCAGTCTCTGGTATCCTCTCCATGCTGGAAATGGCAAGGGTACCTTTGGCGGGAGTGGAATACAGAGTTCAGGTTACAATGGCTGTATTGTAGCAGTTGTGTGAGTTGCAGACAGTGCTTTGACATGATCCCCAGCAATGGCATTGACAGCTGAATGCACTATGTAACTTGGATGCAACATGATGCTAAGTAACGTCAATTCCATACACCATGTTTTATGCTGGTAAACCATGTTGGTAGTGATTGTTCAGCTGATGGCAGCTGGTATTGTCAGATAATTGGCATGGCTGTTCACCTCTGTTACCTAGTGAACTGTCTGGCATCATAGCTGGCACAAATGTGAGCTGTGGAATGCACATTGGTGTCCTTGTAGGGACACAGTGCATGAGTTTGCAATGGACATTGACCTGTATCTGGATGTACTGCATGTGCATCCACTCAGCCATCTGACTTTCCAAACCAGGTTAGTGTGTTTCTAGCTTGGGATTGGCCATTATATATGGGCAGTCAGCTATTGCTGTGTATTGGTTGGGGTGTTAGTGTGAGTGAGCCACTGCATTGCTGTCATTGCCATGTTCTGTTCCACACTAGTACAATCAAGATGGGTTAGATGGGATACTGCTTTGACATGCATGACATGTTATCTTTGATGCAGTGTACTGGTACTGGCAATGTTGGTATTTAGCATTCTGGGATTGTAGTGCTATGATAAACTAGTGCTTAGCATGCTATTTCCAAGGGCTGTGGGGCCAGATGTCTTTAGTGGACATGTGGCATGCCATAGAGGGGTAGGAGTTGTAGTGGGTGGAATGTTATTTGGGGTGGGTATAGGTGGTGAAGGAGCATCCAGGACAAGACAATCGTGAGACATGACTGTTGTTGGTACTTACCAGACTCCTCTAGTCCAGGTATTCATGTCAGGCCTTCAAGATGCAGTATGTCCAAGACTCCCAAGATGCGAAAGTGGGGGGAGGTGGGGCCCACTGCCAGTCTTCTCCACCCTGAGCTGGTGCCCAGCAGCCATGGAACATACCTTCCCTCTGAGTTTATTTAACCTCTTCCTGATGCCCTCCCTTGTATGTGGATAACTACCCACAGAAATGACCCTGTCAACTATTCTTAGCCACAACTCAATTTTCCTGGCAATAGATGTGTGTTGTACATGTGCTCCGAACAGGTGTGGCTCTAGCCTGACAATTTCATCCACCATGACCCTCGACTCCTCAGTGAAATCTGGGTGTTTTTGTGGGGCTATGGTAGTGGTTGTGTAGACGTTGTGGTTGTGTGCAAAGTGAAAGGGTGCAGAGTTAAGTAAGTGGTGAGGTGTAGGTGCTGTGATGTGAGTGGGTGACGAGTATTGCGGATTGTGAATAGTACTAGTCTGTGTTTTTTGTATGTTGTGCAGGTGTGTGATGTGTGCTTCGTAAAGTGCGAATGGGTGCCAATCCTTGCTATTTTTGACACTTTGGGATGTTGGTTTTCTTTTGCTGTGTGTGGTGTTTTGATTGAAAAGGATTGTGGGTTGTGGAGGGGTCTGTTATATAGTGCAGTGAGTAGGAGTGTCCGTTGTGTAGTTGTGTTTCAGGTGTGGTATTCAAACTATCCAATGTGCTGTGGTGTTCTGACAGAACTGAGTTGAACCCACTGCGGTTCGCACCGCCAATGGTCTTCCACCATGGATGAACCGCTGTCTTGATTTGTGGATCATAATATGATGGGAGAATTTTTGTCGAGCTGCCGGTGCTGGTAGTGGGACCACCTCTTTTCCATCCTCACTTTCCTGGTATTTTTCGAAAATTGGTTGTTTTTTGGCAGACTTCACAGTGTGACTTTTAATACAGCGGTTGGATTACTGCTAACATGGGGGTCTTGTGGCAGCTGCCACTGCGGGGGTATTGTCAAAAGACAGCCAAACTCGGAATGAGGCCCAGAATGTTACTTACATTTATTTAATATATTATATTAATGTTATGTATTAAACTATTTAAGATTTACTATTTTAAACTGTACATTTAGTGAAAAACAATATTTTTGTATTTGGTTTACGATATTAGTGTGAAACAATATTTTTTCGATATGTTTATACTTACCATTATAAGTATAGGGAAACAATATTTGTGTCATAATATCTTTGGATTCAGTGTTATGTCAGTGATCCCATCCTGGCAGAATGACCCATCCTGCTAACACCTAGTTCCCCTTTGTGCCACTGTCTGGTTGGAGTACACAAAGGCCAGCGGCCAACTACACCTAGGCCTGTGACACAGGACACCGACTGCAGGCACTATCTAGTACCAATTTACTAGGAAATTATAAGTAAATTAAATATGCCAATCAGATGTAAGCCAATTTTATCATGTTTAGGAGATAAAGCACAAGCAGTTTGGTACTGGATAGGTTAGCAGTGGTGAAGTGCGCAGAGTCCTAAGGCCAAAAAAAACAAAACAAATTTAAGCAAACAGGAAGGGAGAAGACAGAAAGCTTGGGGAGGCCACACTGAAGGGTAACAGGACTACCAATAATAATGAATAATTCATATGATAATAATTTGCATTAAAGAAATGTGCCTTTTTGAAACCATGAATTTTTATTAAAATATATGGGAAATTACAGAAGGCAGGAATATAGCAATCACAGTAATGTCAGTGAGTGAGCCCTCATAGAGATTAAGGCCCTCATTATGACTTTAACAGTCAAAACAGTTGACCTCCGAAGTCACGCCGACCAGGAGACCGTCAGTGATGGCAGTCTTGAGACCGCCATATTATGACTCCTGGCAGCTCTCCACCATAAATTGGGCGGAGAGCCGCCAGTAGCCATCCTGGCAGTCGGCGGGCTAGTGGAGGTTGCTCTGCTGGCACTGCCATGTCATCACAACACCGCTCGCGGTATTACAACTTTGTAATTGGCATGGCGATGTTGTGGTGACGGGGCGGTGACGGCGGAGCAGGCCCGATGGAGCCTGTTCCCTCCCGGATGACCACAGCGAGCAGGTAAGGTGATCATGGAGTAGGGGGGTGTTGAGTGATGTGTGCATGAATGGGGGTGTGAGTGTGTGTGAATGGAGGGCTGGGTGTTTGTGTGCGTGTGTGTGCATGTTCCTGTGTGAATGTTTGAGTGCGTGTCAGCGGGGGATGGGGTGTGTCGTGGACGGGTGTATGTGTGTGAATGTGTGTGCGTAGATGTGTGAGTGTGTGTGGTGTCTGCATGCATGGATGGGGGGCAGGGGTATGTACGGGGCTCGGGGGTGGGGGAGGGCGGTGTCTATGAAGTTCGGGGGCTGAAGGGGGACCGTGGCTGTTTCGGGGGAGTCACATACTGGTGACAGGAATATTAATTAGACTCGTAAAACTGTCGCCGGTATTAGGTGGACCGCCAGGCCGAAGGTGGTATAACTTCGGCCCGGTGGTCCCACCGCCCTGGCGGTACAGGTGGTGAACTGGCTGCTTTGAACCCCATTCACTGCTGTGGTCATAATTTGGCAGTCCTGCTCTGCTACGCTGTCGGCAGTGTCACCAATACCGCCGGCGTGGCGGAGCAGGACCGCCAAACTCATAATGACCACCTAAATGTGGGACAGCCTGCCAAGAGTCACACAGTCATCATAAATGACTGAAATGTACAAAGTAGATATCGCCAGTTCAGCACAATCCCCTAAATTAATATTAATGATTACACTATTGCCCTAATGTTATCAGATGTGACAGTACAAATCCAGTTGCAACCAAAACAATGACAAACGTATTTCATGAATAAGCCAACAGATTTTATGGCAGTGAGAATGGAAGAACATTGCACTGTTACATTTGAGCTGAAGACTGAGTTCAACAAAAACAGCATTGTGCTGCAAAGTATTTCACTTGTGCACACTTTGAATGAGTGCGGAAAAAAATGAAATGAAAACACAGTCATCTGTAAAATTCAAAATGAAGTTGAGGCCTAGTTCAGATCTAGTATGGCCAAGTTAACAAACTTGCCTACATAATAAGCAGAATTATTAAGAATCATAAGCAAAATAATAAATGTTTAGAAATATCTTTTTACAAATTGCCCCTCCGATGATGAAATCATCACTACTCTTTCAATACATTTCCATAATACTGTCTCCATCAATTTCAGTCTCTTGTGTCTCACAGCTTCCAGAATCTTGGTATAGTCACCGGCTCGCACTTTAAGATTCTCCACCTTAATCACATCTCTTTTCTTCTTCTTTGCAGACACCTCCTTTTTGTAACTATATTTTAAACCCTACTTAAACCAAATACTTTCTAGAAATGTAATAGAAAGAACAAGACTGACAACACAGATGAGGAAAATAATCAACGAGGTTAAAACCTTCTGTAGCATGTTTCCACCTATATTATACAACCATTCACCAAAATATCCACACCTTTCCAATCGCCAACAGATTCCTATAACCCATGCTGTCTAATGACTGTTGGTGCATGCAAAATATTAGTTCCATCACCTATGCAATTATTTGTAAAGTTACTATTGTCAGGGATAAAGGTACAGCACTATTGAGCCTTCAGCATTTGACAAATTCTGCCTTCTTGTGCAAGAAAGATTTCTAGTGCAATGATATTTGGCATCACCACAGCATGCATTGCCATTAACTCTTCCTAAATACAAGTTAATGCTCCAGCAGTATTAGCGCAAGCCTGTCCAGTAGGGTAGACAGTTTCCTAATGTTCATATCTTTAAAGCCACACATATAGGAGGAATCAAAACACTAAACATATCTAGTAAGTCTTGTCTAAACCCATTTTTTACGCATCTATGGCCAGTGTTATCTCTCTCACTAAACACATGACATACATAGGGAAAGCCCTTGACAAGAGAGCAGCTTCGCATCCAATCTGTGAATTTTTAAAATAAGCAGTTTTACTACAAACATAATAAAGTAATCTAATTATAGACTCTCATCAATCACAAACGTATCATCAACTACAGAACTTTCATTACATTCACTCCTTCCAAACAACTCTATCAACATCATTCAGAGACTGCTCATGCACCATGCACAACACTAGTTTTCTGTCCAGCCTAGGTTGGAATTTTGTGTTGGAGGGTTGTTCATTAGTAGTGTGGCTTGCATAAGTAATGGGTAATCACTCGACCACCACTGGGAACCAAACATCCCATTTTAGCGCTTGACTCTCAAAGGGTAACATTGCAGAGCAGTCCAAGGGTTACTCAAGGGAGGTGGTGTGGCCTAGTAATCACCACTCACAAGTACACAAGATTAACACTCAATAAATAATTGTTTAGTTTGTGCTTTTTTCTTTTGATAAAGGAAAAGTCAATTTATTACACACACATACTACTCAATACTATGCAACAATTTACATATATATGCACAAGCTGATGCAATTACTTTGGGGTGACATAGCGTAATCATTCTTGTCTCTCCCAAAGGGAGATGTAAACCAAAAACCCACATGGAAAAACATTAACTTGTATTCCAATGCAATATCTGACTGTAACTTGGAGTGAGAGCATCTAATACTGCCAATAAAGTACATCTACTTTGATCACTAGTGACTGTCAGTTTTGTTACTCAAATAAAGCATTAACAAGAACCATGTATAGGCATGTTGGAATGATTTGTGCGGTTATGATTACTCTCAGCAAGATCTACGCAATCTAACCACACCTCTAAAGGGTGTTGGCAAAGTTTCATCATATTTCACATTGAAGCATTCAACATAAAAAAGGTGCACAGTTGACACAGTCTCTAAAGGCATCACATGGTTATTCTCAGTTGCGTAATACCATCTTTCACCCCTAGAGGGTGCCTTTTCATATGACCATACACATGTCACATAATTGGCGGCAACGCTGCAGCCATACAGTTTTAATCACACTCAGCACAACTTGCTGCACTTTAACCACAGTCCCCAAAGGGGTCCATTTCTGTAGAAACACATGCAACTACAGCCTTTCACCCCCAAATGGTATTCACCATTATCACAATTCAGTTTATTTCCCATTCAGGCCACCAAGGACTGCAGCCATGATCTTCACCACTAGAAGGCGCAGTTCCACCACATTAAACAAGAGTTCCAGCTGGGACTGTGCATGAAAATACATTGGGACCCTGAAACTGTGGGTGGGGACATTTGAAACCTTGTTCAATCATTCCTGATGCACCTGTTCTGTAACTGCAAAGGAATTTTTGATCAATGTGTAGGGCTTTGTGCAGTAACTTAATGATTTCACTTTTAAATTGATTACCCTTAACTAATTCTGAAGAGGTAGGCATACCGCATCTAGGGATCAACTCACCCAATAGTAGTTTGGCCACCCTCATATTATCACATCCACTAACCTAGAGAAGGGGCAAACAATCACAATAATGAACCTAAGATTACTGTAGACTGGCTACTCGGCAAATACTATTTCTAATTTAGTAAAAGGTCCTTCTGATTTTCCTTTGTGACTCATTGTCACCAATGTCCTTATCCCTGCTGTTATTTGCTTCTTACACAGCGTTGACAAAGACTAATGCTACTGATCTAAAGTGACAATTATATCAATATTTGTTATACAATGTAATCATTGCATCACAACCTACATGTATGGGGCCATAAATCAATTGTGACGTTGGTGACAACATCGTTGCATTTACTAGATCTACTGTGGATGAGAAATATACCACAAGCCTTTTTCATTCACCATGTTTTTTGGGTTAGTACTGATAATGCACACTGTTCGCTTTCTGGACAAAACAGGCACAGGTTTTGTAATTTGGCATTCCTTGAGGGAATGTGCAACAGAGTTTACTTCTGACCTCTAGGAAGGCACTAATGCATGCATCATCCCAGGGTACCAGATCACTTGTATGACTTTAGGTAAGCCTCAGTAAAGGCTTGAAATCAGGGAAAAGTTTGGAATCCATTGTCTACAATAGTCAACCATTCCCAGAAACATTCTCACTTCCCTCCAAATAGTTGGCAAGTTTGTTCTCAATGGTGTAGAAATGCCTTCTTTGGAGACTTTCCAACCATTTTTCTCAATGTGGTGTCCCAAATAGATAACTTTTCCTATACAATGCTGCATTTTTGTGGGTAACATTTTATGACCATAATCTATAGAATGGCTCAAGAGTGCAATCTTCTTTAATTTTGGATGCAACTAACAGATTATTGATATACAGCACCAATACTGAGTTATGAGGTAGCGTGTGTTTTCTAAATCTTTCTTTAGGATTTGGCTAAAGATAGAAGAGCTTTCTGTATATCCTAGTGGGATGCGACACCAAAGAAAAATATTACTTCTAAATCTGAACACAAAGAGGTATTGCAATCTCCATGAAGAGGAATGGAGAAGATTGTTTAGCACAAGTCAATGACTGTGTACCATTGAGCATCAGCTGGGATATGACACAAAATTACAGCAGAATTTGTTACCAGAGACAGCATGGAACTACAATGGTGTTTCTTTTACAAAGGCCTTGGAGTAACTTCCATTTTTTACTTGGTTTCTTTATGCCTATAATCGGAGATTTGCAAGCACTCCCGAACACTTCTCTTAAAATGTTCTGTTCAATCACCTTTTCAATTATGGGTTTCATTCCTTCCTCTGCATCTCATGTACTGATGGGTTTGAGGATAAACTTCATTTGGTTTCAATGTAACCTTCACTGGCTCTGCACTTTTGAATAACCCAATTTCGTTTCTAGTAAAATCCCATTCCTCCTTATTCAGTGTGTCTTAAATCAAGAGGCATATCCTGTTTCGTAATAACTGGAAACATACAGACTTTTGATTCTTCTGATTTTATTTTAAAAAGAGAATATACTTGAGTTTGAATTGCAATACCATCCAGTGTACAGTAAATCACCCAAATTATTTTGCAAAGTAGATCTCCACCTAAAATATTAACTGCACTCATGTCACAAATTATTAATTGATGGTCTCTCTCTACAGAGACAATTTTTTACCTGGACACTTGCTGAAACTTGACCAGTAATCTGCTTAATAGTGATGCCTACAACTTATTTTTTTTTTGCTGCAACAAGTAGGTTTGGAACCTCCATGGATCTAACCGTGGAGCAGGTAGCGCCTGTATCAACTAAAAATGATACTGGATCACCTCACCTCCTTTTAGATATGGGTCACATTTGTCTACTTCTGGGACTACATCAAGCATGCATTCCTCTTCCCCCTCAAGCACCATATTTGTGATTGATTCAGTCCTTCCCAAAGGCATTGTATTCAAGGGAAGTTCATTACAAAATATCGAAGGATTTTGCTGAAAAGCGGAAGCCTGATGGAAGTTTGGCGTTTTATCCCACATGTCTAGCTGGATTACAGGAGCAACAAACATATTTGTGTTAAATTGCCCTGTTTCTGAATCGTTTGCTCAGAAAACTGTTGGGTTGGGACAACTGACTAAGTATTTTGTGATCCACTCTGTGTTGCCTAATTTTCACTCGCTGTATTTGGGAAACAAAATCATCTTGAATTTAATTTGGATCCTGTCTATGTTCCCATCTCCAGTGTCTAAGGCACCCACAATAATGACAAGGAGTACTGTCTTGTTTATATTTGCATTATTCCCATTTGGACTATACACAAACACTCCACCTTTGATCCAAGGAACAACATTTCCAACCTGTGCATTCTGTATATTATTTCCCTGCACTTCAATGCCACTTACTCCTTGAATACCAAAATTTGCACCACCATCAAAAACAGAATCATCCATATTCATCTTTTGATTCATAGCACTCCTCTGAAAATGCCTTGTCTGAGCAATCATTTGTTTTTCTTTTTGTTTTTGCTGTACTTTGTGTATTTCAGTATCTCATCAATACACTTAAGCTACCACATAACCTACTCTACTGGACATGAGAACTAAGCTTCGGACACAAACCTAACACAAAAGCTGATACAAATCCATTTGTGCCTTCCTTTGTGGGATCTGTGACACCACTGACTCTTTTGGCTCTTGTGTATCTCTCATAATATTTAACCAATTCACTTCTTCTGCTTCAAATGTGCTCACACTTACTGATTCTTTTCTACACTAGAAGCAGCTGCAGTTTTGTAATGAGGTACTCTTGGAAGCTCCTTTGTCAGCCAAGTTATGGCTGCTTTACACTTATCCAACAGATCTTTTTAGACCACAGTTTTAAGCAACATATTCAAACCAAGCCAAAGCACCTTCAAAATTACCACCAATCTATCCACCTCCTTCTATCACCGATCTAGCTCGTCTCTAAGCTTTGAAAATGTTGTTGGAAATGTAAGGAGATTAGATTCTGCCATGGAACATGCCCATACGCCCCTCTATGCACTTCTCACTAAGGAAACTAAGGGGCATATTTATCAAAGGTTTTGCATCACCCTTGCAGGATGCAAGGCAACGCAAAACCTAGATGGGATTTACCAAGTGATGCAAGGCCACCTTGCGTGGCCCTGCGATGCTTGTTAAATCTGGACTAACTTGAGGTACTGCAAGTCATTGCCTTGCGTTACTCTGCCCCAGGGAAATGTTCCATGGGTGGAGCGTGGGTGTTCCCACACATCCACCCATGGATTTTGGCACCTTCCCAGATTTACCATGAGTGGTAGATCTGGGAATGCATCAAAATGCTACTTCTTCTCTGGGTAGGCCTAACTAGGAGAAAATTATTTTTTCTATTTGTTGATTGTTTTTGTGTCAGAAGGTGTCCATTCTTGCACAAAACACAATCCTGTCTGCAATACAGGGCCCCTTCCAAAGGTGCCTGCATTGGTGCTAGGCAGTCAAAATGGCACCAGCGCAAGGAGAGAGCAGAAATGTGCCATATCTGTTTAGATATTGTATTTTGTAAGTTTGCGCCGCATTTGCGTCAAAAAGTGGTGCAAATGAGGTGCTAAAAAAGTATAACCATGGGCCTAAATGCTTACAACCTTTTACTAAGCTCTTCTTAACCATTATCAGGTTTCAGCTTTTCTCTTCGCTTGGGTTTACAACACCAGGGCTTATGTTCTCTCATCCACCACTAGGTATTAATGGGCTCCTGTATGTGCTTGCAGATTGTTCTGAAAGTTACAGTTTCTGGATACAGTTAGTGGAGAGCCCCTACACCTATAGCTCTGTAATTCTGCCCCTTCCCATTATAGGACCTGTTCTGCCTTAAGGATCTATTGATCTACAGGGCAGCAGCTCTCCATATACCTCTCCACACCATGAAGCTCACATAGTCTGTCAGTTCACTTATCTTGATCTTTTACCGACTTTTGCCTGAAAAAGATACCTATGAAACCCAAGCCCTCCTGTCTACCCGTGACTCAGGTTGAGTCTGATCTTGTAATACCAGTTACTATGACGTGTCTAGGAATAGAAACCAGCTATGGTAAGACCATGTGCAAGTCATAATATTGCCTTGAATAAAGGGTTATCTATGTTACATTTTTTCAACACATTTGAGCCTCACACATGCACCAAACTCTTCACTAATAGGACATCACACATCCACACATCCAACCAATCATGTAGGCCAGGGAGGACAAACATTGAGATGACAATGTGTGCTACAAGGTCATGCAGTTGCCAATATTAAGTTATATACATTGCAAAAAGTCTAAAATTGACTAACATAGAATGTCATCTCACCCTCAGAAGCAGGTTTAAGAGGCAGATGTTTGGGTATCATGCTCACGATGTACAAACAAATAAGAAACAATCTTAACCTAATCAAAACAGAACAATTAATCCACAGTACAAAACAGCACTAACATTTTTTGGAGTTTTTTTTAAAGTTTTTGTAATTTCTTTAGCTGCAATTCTTTTTTATGATTTGTTTTGCTTCTTCTATGTGACACTTTTTTAAAACTAGCCATGTCAAATATATTAGTAAATAATGTAAGTGAGTGATTGTATAGAGTCTTGGGTCTGCTGCACCTCTCCTGGTCCTCCAGGAACCACTACATCTTGCTGATCTGGATGTTAGGCAATAGAAGAAAGTTGGATCCCAGCAGCCAAGCCCTTTGCCTTCCAAGAGCTGAGTACACTGATGCTTGAATGATAGGCAAGCATAAAAAGCTGAAACAGGGAAGAAGTGGTAGGGAAGAAGTAAGTAAGAGAGGAACACTGGCCCTGATATCAGGTCCTCAAGCACTCCAGTACCACTCAGGCAGTATAACAATATAGGTTTATAGAGTCAGAACATCTATTGTCAGTTCTATGAATTGCCAACCCTCTAGCTATTATAAACCTATGCTATAATGAATAAATATGAATACTCACCACTGTACGCCAATTGTGGAGCCTGAGGGTAAGATTGACAATCTTAAGGCTGTAGACAACAGGACTCACATTGTAGGATGTAGTGTCAAAGAAGGTAAATATCCAAGGCATGACAAACATAACAAAGGTGCAAACAAAGGGTGAGAATCATTATAGGTCAAAAGGAGTATTCTTCATAGGATACACAGACTCTAGCAAGGAGGTATGCTTCATCATCGGGTCGTGGTCCTCATTGGGTGGGTGCTGCAATGCCCAGTGGGTGTGCAAGGGGGCACTTTTCCAGAGATGTAAGGATGCCCTGAAGCTGTGGTCTATTTAAGACAATGTGAGGACCATTATAATCCCACAAGTGCTTTGTGTTTTTTAATCCTAGCACATGCTCTTACCAAAATAATACAGTTAGGGGCAGCCTTAGCAATTTTAACTCAACACAATCTGTTTAATCTCACACTTATCAAGGCCCCAACATTATCTTAGGGCTGATGCTGGTGGTGGGGTAATTTCCTTACCACTTAGGTGAGGAAGAAGATCGCCAGCAAAGTGGGCCTTTTACTGGGTGCCTATCTGTGCAACCTGCAAAAGATTCTCTTTTTGACCTGTAATAATTCCCTGCCCTAAATTTGTGACAGGGAGTTCATGGAACTGCACATATATTTTTGACTTTTTGTAATTGGAGGGAGGACATGTGCTGGGCCGTTATTCCTCTCTATCTCCTTGTTGTTCTATACCACCAGAAGCAACTCATCTGTATGTTCATTGTTTTGTGACAGCATAGCCGAGTTGCTGAAGTTGATGCCTCCATCTCCCCTGCAAACAGTAAAGCTACATCTGGATGCATGGAGAATGGTGCAGGTGTAGAGGCTTCTTAATACAGCGATGAGATGAGATGAGTTAAGATAAGAGGAGGCACCAAGGATGAGAAGTCTGGTATAAACTGATGATTCGGGTACAAGAAATCAGCAAAGCAGATAAATTATTGAACATCATTTATACAACTGTTACAGCTTGATTTTTTTTTTATTGACCCATACTGATTCAGATGTCGAGATCTTGTACCACAGGAAGGAAATTTGTAAAGATTCACACGAACACTTGGGCTACTTAGCATGCAATTGATGCTGGTGGAGGCACTGCAGGGATTGTTGAGGAAATTAAAATGCGATCTAGAAAAACAAATACAAATTTATCCAGTAGATCAAGCAAGATGTCTTTCATGAAATGTTGAAATGCTGCTGGAGTTTCATGTAATCCGAACGGTGTTATCAGATATTCATAATTCCCATATTTCGTATAAAAAGCCATCTTCAATTCATCTCTACTTTTGATGCATACTAGATTGTATTCCTCATGAGTATCTAGCTTTGTGACAAAAAATATAAGGCTACCAAATGGTTAGGGCATGAAAATACCAAATTTCTAAAAGTGGCATTTTTAGAACTGTGACTTAAAATCTGACTTTATTATTTAAAAATTACAATTCCTCAGGCACCAACCTTAAGTTTCCTACCTGCTCACAACCAAACGTTACCATTTAGTACATGTAATATAGTAACCCAGTGTTATTGTATGGGAGAGGTAGGCTTCACAGTAGTCAAAAGTTAGACCTTTTTCACTACCAGGACATGTAAAATGTAACATTCCATGTCTAACTTTTTATTTTAATTTCAATGCACCCTGCCCCACAGGCTTGTGTAGCGCCTACCTTAGTGGGTGACATGTGTATTAAAAAGGGAGATTTAAGCTTGGAAAAGGGGTTATTTTGCCAAAATAAATTGGCCATTTAAAGCTGCTAGCAGGCTGCAGTGGCAGGCCTGAGACATGTTTTAAAAGGATACTTAAGTGGGTCCCATGATCAGTGATGCAGGCCCACTAGTAGTGTTTAATTTACAGGCCCTGGCTACCTGTTGTACCAACTTGCTGGGGGCATATTAATAAACCCCCTTGAACCTGACCCACAGCATAAGGGCAGTATGTGTACAATTCTCTGTCATTTTAGACCATGCAGGGCACTGAAGCACATACTTGTACCTCCACATATATATGTAAATGTTGGACCAGGCCCTTTTTGCAGGGTGTCCCCCAGATTTTTGCATTCTGTTGCTGAATGTACTTCTGTGTTCCTAGTAAATGTGACATGTATCCAGGGCCTTTAAATTAAATGCTACCAGTGGGCCTGCAGCACTCTTTCTGCTGCCCACTAAAGCAGCCTTTTAAAAAATATATCAGGTCGGACACTACAGCCTGTAGTGCAGTTTTAATCTGCTATTCCAATATGGAATAATAAACATTTTGCCAGGCTTAAACCTCACTTTTTAACACTTATGTCACCCCTCAGGTAGCCTCTTAAAGCTCATAGAGCAGGGTGGGTCCTTCATAAAAAGTAGAACAGGTGTGTTTATGTTGGAGTTGTTCAAGAAGTGAAAAACGTCTAAAGCCACTTTTCATTAATGTAGGGCCTATCTCTCCTATTGACTAACACTGGGTTACCTTATTACATTTAATAATTGATAACTTTAGATTCAGAGCAGATAGAGATGTGGTGTTAGCACTCAAATGAATTGTGATTTAACATCCTCTTAAATGGTAAAGTCAGATTTTAAGTCACAGTTCTAAAGATGCCACTTTTAGAAAGTTAATAAACACACTTAGGGGCAACTCAGTATTCCCCTAAGAACTTGGTACAGACAATGTCTCACTTACAAATGCTCCTAGAGGAATTATTTAGATATAGTATGCGTACATATTGTCCAGTCTTCAATTAATGAATAAGACAACTCCATACTGTTAAAATCCAATATATTACTCAACATTGAGTCCTGATGACGGTCTGGTGAACCTCTGACTGCCACTACAGGCCTAAACATCGACATTACCTTCTCACTTGACAAGCTGAATTGAATGTCCATGATATTGCTTGAACTGGGACTGAAAACTAGGCAATTATTGTGCAGAACTGTGTCATGAGGAGGGTTGTAATCCCTTCCTGGATCTGCAGTTGGGATTCAAACTTATGATCTAGAGGGGGGTTATATACAGTGTTGTTGTTTATGAAATTAATATTTGTTGGAATTGTTGTAAATTTTGAACTTCCTGAATCCTATTGAGTAGTATATTGGATTTTAACAGTACAGAGTTGTCTTCATCAATTGAAGACTGGATCATATTTACGCATACTATATCTAAATAATTCAGCAAGGAGCATTTTTAAGTGAGACACTTTTAGAAAGACGGCATATTCTTTTTCTAGACATCTGTGCCTTCTGCAACTGTGTCCTGGGTCACATGGATGTAAATAACTCTTCTTTTTGGGTCTGAGTAGTCTTTCCAGACAGTGACACAAAGGGGCTTAGGTATGGACAGGATGGGCCATCCTGGTAGGATGACTAGGGATGAACTGTGTCATGCCTTACTTACACTTCAAAAAGGGCTTTGCCTCCTATCCACAGAAAGGAATCTGATTCCAGGTCTGCCCTGTCTTTTGTCGCCCAGACAATTTAGAGCCTTGACAGTGGAAGAGGGGGGAGAACTTTCCAGAACCAGATGTGGGGGTAGTATAGGAATTGTCCCCACACAAAGGCTGGCACCATAAATATTGGAGCTCTAGAGTCACTAATCAGAACACCTCTGGATCTGTGGACATTACAGAAGAGGATTGGTCTGCTGATAGAGGACAGCCCTGCCTTGCGGTCTGAGAAGACCTGCTTCCTTCCCTCCATCCTAGGCTAACCTGAGTGACATCAAGGGACTGCTTCCCTTCATCCTAGGCTATCCTGAGTGACATCAAGGGTCAGTTGGCTGACCTCCTGTGTGAGCTACAGGACACAACAAGCTCCAGAGGCCTCCCTGCAACTACCCAGCTGACCTACTGCACTGGACCTGCCTGAGTCCTATTGGCCTTTGCTAGTGTGAGTACCAGATTCCCAAGAGGTGCCTTCCACACGGCCTGGTCCCTTGGCTGGCATCAGAGTGCACTCCTGGAGTGAAAAGGTGAACTCCTGAGGTTTGGGCTCACCTTGGCTGAGAAAGGCCCATCCATGATGAGACTCTGATGCATGCAATGGCTGCCAATGCAAAGGTGTGGTGAGACCTGCTTTGTGCATTGACAGAAAGCTCCAGCAATGAACAGCAACCGGAGAGCTGCATTGTGTGCTACAACAATGATAGGACATGGCAACTGCCAGTGCAAAGCACCAACAAAGACTACCCGAGATGCTCAATGGGACCCTTGTGCTATAGCGACAACCTTCCAAGACACTCTCTGTGTTCCTCGTGACATATAAGGTACCTTTCTCAGTAAGACTAATCTGGTCCCTGTATCTGACTCTCTCTCTGTCACAGTCCACTTGAACTTGTGACTTTCCCTGGTCTAGTGCGAACAGATGGTGCTTTGTGCTGTTAGGCACTATTTTTACATAAAACTTTGAAATGTCATACTTTCTACTGATGGGACTTTTATTGACCTGGTTTCGTTTTGTTTATTAAAAATGTTCCTGTTTCTAAAGTGGTTTGGGATTTTTCTTGTGTTGTGTTTTCACTTTATTACTGTTTATGTGGTGCATACATACCTTGCACATTTCCTCTAAGTTAAGCCTGACTGTTTTTGTGCCAAGTTTCCACAGGGTTTAGCATGTAATAACCTAATGACTTTTGTGGTTCACCCTGACAATGATTTCGATTGTTGCCTGAGTAGTGCCTCCACTTCCCTTAACCACCAACCCACTTTTTTACATTGTATGTATGAAATAGCATACATATTACTCCTACGCAATACATTGTGTTGTTAATGTCACTTGATGGCTCCAATAACCTTTAAGAGTTTACAAATTCCCTATTTAAACATCCAAACTAGATATTTGTTCTAGGCAGCATGAATTGTTGTCGAGGTGAATGTTTCTGTTTGAAATACTCCTACCTTTTTGCATATACGTAAGTGCGTCTAAATGAGCTGAGGAAAAAATAAATATTTTCTTGTTTTTTCATATCTGTACGTAACTTTTCAGATGTGCAGTTAAAGGAACCAGCACCGCTATTGAGAAAAATGGAGAGGACAAGAGAGCTGCGTTTTCCACCAAAATCTTTGCCAACATTGATGCCCCTATGGTTTACCTACACTGCAGGCTGCATATTTGCAAGGAACTATATGAAGGGAGCTGCAAACCGGTAGGGTTTATGATTATCTTGTTATAAGGAACACATGAACTTTACACTTTCAGAGGTTTACTAAATAATGGATAATTCATGACCGAATGTACACAATAAGGAGATTGCAAATCATTTAGGGGGTTCTGTGGTCATGTAGAGACAGGGGGCCTCATTGTGGGTGCCTTTATGAAGTCACACAACTCGAAATGTATATTTGGGAATACTTAGCACATACAATAAGTCGGTCTCTGTGAGTTGACAGCACAACCCCAAAGTGGAAACCCCACTGCACCAAACTAGTAGATTTTCTGCTCTCCGGCAACGTTCGGGTTGGCTAGTGAACAAAAGTAGTTAAATACAGCCCTCCACCTTTTTTTCTCAGGGTAGCCTGTCTTTGATGGTGTCCCTGGTAATTTGGAGATGTGCAGCTGTCCCATGGTCAATGCTTTAAGTCGGATAAAGAATGTCTAAAGATGGCTATAAAGGGGAATTGCCTAAGGGACCTAAAAACCCTTTACGAGAGAATTGATCTATGCAATTAAGGAAGGGGCTTAATATAGCCTTAGAGCCTGCCATAGTGGGCTATACCGGCCATTAAAGGCACGCTCAAGCGTTAAAAGGAGTGGGACTTTAATTGAAGGTATAGCCCAGCTGGGAAAGACTAGAAAGCTATTAGAACGTTCCGCACTAGAGGGCAGAATGTTCTAATAAATAAAACAAAGTTCTCACGGATCCCCTTGGACTCTGTGAGGCCTTTATTCACAGCTTTTGCTGTGAACAAAGAACATTGGAATGTTGACGCTCTGGGATTTTACAAGCCAGCAAAAGCCCTAAGCACCCCATTGTCTCCAATGGAGCTCACAACATTCCAATGTTCTAAAAAATTTGAAACAAAATCCTGGACTTGAATAATTCTATATGTTACAAGGCAGTTAAAGTGGGTTCATCTTTCCCAGTAGAGGCAGACACGGTTGTGCATGCCCTGACACACTCAAGTGTGCAGGAGCCAGCCTGGCTTGAAAAGTGCAGAGCAAACGTGTATGGTGTGTAGAGTCCCACCACTGAGACACCTATACAACAAACACTGAACACTGACCATCGCGAGGACAATACACGCTAGAGCCAGAGGGAGTATCCCACACACCGCAGAGTCAGATCCGATGATCCGATGATCCTGACTGACGACGAACTAAACTCTTAGAGTGATTAAAGTGCATCGAGAGCCATGACATGAACATTAGCCCTAGGATACAAGACAAGTAAGGATTGATTAATTGCTGGATTCCTGCTTAGAGTATACTGCATGAAACAGGCATGAAACAGGGACTTTGGGGTTGGAGAAAGGTCTTCTAGACAACGTGTCTTCCTGCTTTGAGTCCGCCATAGCAAGCTGGAGAGTTTTTGAGACCCACTTCAGTACAGACAAAGACGGTGCATGTGCCACTTGTCTTCTTTTGATATGGAATTAGACCCAGTGAAGGGCTCAGTGGTCTTAAAGGAAAACCATATGACCCTCTTTTTGAAGAGAGTAACTACTGTCGTCTCATTGGGCAGCAAAGTGATTATAGTTGCGGGAGAGGACTTTTTACCTGTTGAATGGTAGGAGAGTGGCCTACTGGCTTCTCACATGTTTTAAATTGTCTGTCAGTCCTCCGCAAATGGGTCATTTGCTCATTCTTGTAAACAACAATTGTCACATGCCTGAGGTTATCTGCGTGAGAGGAAGGAGTGCGTGGTCTGTAGTGTATGCAACCATGGCCACACTGGCTTCCATTTTGAATGAATATTTAAGAGAACAATGGTTGGCCTGGAGTTCTTTGAAGATAATAAAACACTTTTTGCTGTATAAATCGGTGTGTACAAAAAAACTGCATATATGTAATTCAGCCATACAGATATGTCAATCAAAACACATTAATGTATATTTTTAAAAATAGAAATTATGAGCATATCAACCTTGACACAAAAAGTACCAGTGCAATTGCAAGAAAAAAAGTGTGTGGTACCCCCAGTGAGATAAGAAGCCGCAGAAAAAGGAAGTGTGCATGTGGTGAAGAAACTGTGAGCCTGATTCACAAAGGTAATCGTATACGTTTGTATAAATTTATGCTTTTGCACTATTCACAAAACTGCATTTTAATATTAAGTTTATGAGTCAGTCAGGGCAGAGAACTCAATGCATAAAAAGGTACCCAGTCCTGATAATTTGCGGAATTCTCCACCCCAACTTCTGAGTCTCCCCACTTGTAAACTTACTATTAAAATGCAGTTTTGCTCAAATGTGTAAGTTTACCTTTGTGGATCAGACCCCATGTGTTTAAATATAGCACAGAACTACAGTGTAGGAGGCTGGACTGGCTTGTAGTGAGTACCAAGGGGTACTTACACCTTGCACCAGGCCCAGGTATCCCTTATTAGTGTACAGGGTGTCTAGCAGCTTAGGCTGATAGATAATGGTAGCTTAGCAGAGCAGCTTAGGCTGAACTAGGAGACGAGTGAAGCTCCTACAGTACCACTAGTGTCACTTGCACAATATCATAAGAAAACACAATACACAGATATACTAAAAATAAAGGTACTTTATTTTTATGACAATATGCCAAAGTATCTCAGAGTGTACCCTCAGTATGAGGATAGCAAATATACACAAGATATATGTACACAATACCAAAAATATGCAGTATAGTCTTAGAAAACAGTGCAAACAATGTATAGTTACAATAGGATGCAATGGGGACACATAGGGATAGGGGCAACACAAACCATATACTCCAAAAGTGGAATGCGAACCACGAATGGACCCCAAACCTATGTGACCTTGTAGAGGGTCGCTGGGACTATTAGAAAATAGTAAGGGTTAGAAAAATAGCCCACCCCAAGACCCTGAAAAGTGAGTGCAAATTGCACTAAAGTTCCCCATAGGACAAAGAAGTCGTGATAGGGGAATTCTGCAGGAAAGACACAAACCAGCAATGCAACAACAATGGATTTCCAAACGAGGGTACCTGTGGAACAAGGGGACCAAGTCCAAAAGTCACAAGCAAGTCGGAGATGGGCAGATGCCCAAGAAATGCCAACGGTGAGTGCAAAGAAGCTGCTACTGGACAGTAGAAGCTGAGGATTCTGCAGGAATGAAAAGGGCTAGAAACTTCCCCTTTGGAGGATGGATCCACCACATTGTGGAGAGTCGTGCAAAAGTGTTTTCCCGACGAAAGATTGCCAACAAGCCTTGCTAGCTGCAAATCGTGCGATAAGGGTTTTTGGATGCTGCTGTGGCCCAGGAGGGACCAGGATGTCGCCAATTGCGTCTGGGGACAGAGGGGACATCGAGCAAGACAAGGAGCCCTCTCAGCAGCAGGTAGCACCCGCAGAAGTGCCAGAAACAGGCACTACGAGGATGCGTGAAACGGTGCTCACCCGAAGTTGCACAAAGGAGTCCCACGTCGCCGGAGACCAACTTAGAAAGTCGTGCAATGCAGGTTAGAGTGCCGTGGACCCAGGCTTGGCTGTGCACAAAGGATTTCCACCGGAAGTGCACAGAGGCCGGAGTAGCTGCAAAAGTCGCGGTTCCCAGCAATGCAGTCTGGCGTGGGGAGGCAAGGACTTACCTCCACCAAACTTGGACTGAAGAGTCACTGGACTGTGGGAGTCACTTGGACACAGTTGCTGGATTCAAGGGACCTCGCTCGTCGTGCTGAGAGGAGACCCAGGGGACCGGTGATGCAGTTCTTTGGTGCCTGCGGTTGCAGGGGGAAGATTCCGTCGACCCACGGGAGATTTCTTCGGAGCTTCTAGTGCAGAGAGGAGGCAGACTACCCCCACAGCATGCACCACCAGGAAAACAGTCGAGAAGGCGGCAGGATCAGCGTTACAGAGTTGCAGTAGTCGTCTTTGCTACTTTGTTGCAGTTTTGCAGGCTTCCAGCGCGGTCAGCAGTCGATTCCTTGGCAGAAGTTGAAGAGAGAGATGCAGAGGAACTCTGATGAGCTCTTGCATTCGTTATCTGAGGAATCCCAAGAGACAGAGACCCTAAATAGCCAGAAAAGAGGGTTTGGCTACCTAGGAGAGAGGATAGGCTAGCAACACCTGAAGGAGCCTATCAGAAGGAGTCTCTGACGTCACCTGGTGGCACTGGCCACTCAGAGCAGTCCAGTGTGCCAGCAGCACCTCTGTTTCCAAGATGGCAGAGGTCTGGAGCACACTGGAGGAGCTCTGGACACCTCCAAGGGGAGGTGCAGGTCAGGGGAGTGGTCACTCCCCTTTCCTTTGTCCAGTTTCGCGCCAGAGCAGGGCTAAGGGGTCCCTGAACCGGTGTAGACTGGCTTATGCAGAAATGGGCACCAAATGTGCCCAAGAAAGCATTTCCAGAGGCTGGGGGAGGCTACTCCTCCCCTGCCTTCACACCATTTTCCAAAGGGAGAGGGTGTAACCTCCTCTCTCAGAGGAAGTCCTTTGTTCTGCCATCCTGGGACAAGCCTGGCTGGACCCCAGGAGGGCAGAAACCTGTCTGAGGGGTTGGCAGCAGCAGCTGCAGTGAAACCCCAGGAAAGGCAGTTTGGCAGTACCCGGGTCTGAGCTACAGACCACTGGGATCATGGGATTGTGCCAACTATGCCAGGATGGCATAGAGGGGGCAATTCCATGATCATAGATATGTTACATGGCCATATTCGGAGTTACCATTGTGAAGCTACATATAGGTAGTGACCTATATGTAGTGCACGCGTGTAATGGTGTCCCCGCACTCACAAAGTCCGGGGAATTGGCCCTGAACAATGTGGGGGCACCTTGGCTAGTGCCAGGGTGCCCTCACACTAAGTAACTTTGCACCTAACCTTTACTAGGTAAAGGTTAGACATATAGGTGACTTATAAGTTACTTAAGTGCAGTGTAAAATGGCTGTGAAATAACGTGGACGTTATTTCACTCAGGCTGCAGTGGCAGGCCTGTGTAAGAATTGTCAGAGCTCCCTATGGGTGGCAAAAGAAATGCTGCAGCCCATAGGGATCTCCTGGAACCCCAATACCCTGGGTACCTCAGTACCATATACTAGGGAATTATAAGGGTGTTCCAGTAAGCCAATGTAAATTGGTAAAATTGGTCACTAGCCTGTTAGTGACAATTTGAAAGAAATGAGAGAGCATGACCACTGAGGTTCTGGTTAGCAGAGCCTCAGTGAGACAGTTAGGCACCACACAGGGAACACATACATATAGGCCACAAACTTATGAGCACTGGGGTCCTGACTAGCAGGGTCCCAGTGACACATAACAAACATACTGACAACATAGGGTTTTCACTATGAGCACTGGGCCCTTGCTAGCAGGATCCCAGTGAGACAGTGAAAACATCCTGACATACACTCACAAACAGGCCAAAAGTGGGGGTAACAAGGCTAGAAAGATGCTACTTTCTCACACAACCCCCCTTCCCCCCCAACGAAGGACAATAAGGCTAATCTTGGCCAGTTGAGACTTTATTGTCTAAGTGGTGATAAGTAGAGAGTAGTTCTGCAATAGACTGGTTACTCCCTGTATCATCCACTATATGGTTACTTCCCTGTGGGGATGTAAACCACCCTGTTTGAAGTTTTTTAGCTAAGCAACAATGTGAAGATGTATTTTCAGAGTTTCTATCAGTAAGTTTTAGTTTAGAGCAGTGGGACTTGTCCACTGAACCTATTTGTAGTGAGGGAAATGCCAGACAGGGATGCTGTCTCAGAAAAGCCATAGCTGGGCAGAAAATGTGTCCATATGGCTGGAAGAGAGAACAGGGATGCTGTTTCTCTTGAGTTGGAGCAGGGCAGGGATGCTGTCCTATGAGCTCCACACTAGGGCAGGGATGCTGTCCTAAGTGTTGTGAGGTAGTGCAGGGTTTCTGCATTAAAGTTTCTCTGGGAGGGTTGGAGGGATGCTCCATGTTAACTAAAATGGTGCTGTTTTTCTCACCAATGTTAGTTATCCCACAGAGAGGTACTTCTACCTCAGGGAGTACAGTTTTGCCAACTGATGATTCCCTTGGAACAGGTGCCACCCCAGGAGAGGTTTCTCCCACCACAGGAATGGTATCCTGAATGGTAGGGTGGTTAGGGGATACTGTGATGCCCCTTTTACCTGTTGTTGGAGAGGGATCCTGTGTTTTCAGGTCTTCTCTCCTTTGCTTTTTCATTTCAGTAGAAATGAGAGGGAACAATTCCTCTGGGATGCCCAGCATGGCTGCATGGGCATAAAACTCTACATCAGCCCAACCTGAGGCCTCTAGGTCATTACCTAAGAGACAGTCTACAGGTAAGCTAGTTGATACTACCACCTGCTTAGGGCTAGTAAATCCACCACAACTAAACTGAATTATAGCTAAGGGAAGAAACTTAGTGGAGTTATGGACATCAATAATCTTATACTGTTGTCCAATGATGTGTTGTTCAGGATGCACTAGGTTTTCAGTCACCAAAGTGATACTGGCACCTGTGTCCCTGTAGGCCAAGGCCTCAACACCATTTATTGAAACTGTCTGACCGGACTTATCCATTGTAAGGGGAAGAGCAGCCAGTGTGGCAAGGCCAATGCCACTAGGTTTGACAGAAACTGTCTTGGGACTGACTACCCCAGTTTCTACTATGGACCCATAAGTGAACCCAACTACACCTTTAACTTGACTGTTGCCAGCAGTCCCACCACTAGTACCACTACTGCTAGGGGCACTAGAGCTTGATGTATTAGTGGTGGTAGGCTCAGGGGGTTTACCTGGACAGGACTTATCCCCTGGCCTATGGCCTCTATTTTTACACACAAAGCACCAAGGCTTTTTAAATTGTGTAGGTTGAGAAGAAGAGGAAGAATTTGTTTTATCCCCACCCCCTGAAGAGTGTTTAAGATTTGAAGTGGGATCTTTGGTTTTACCCTTATCCCCATGCTTATCTTGAGATTTTTCACCATCTTTCTTCATATTGTTCTCTTTGTCACCCCCTGTATGAACTTTTCTGTTCACCCTTGTTCTGACCCATTTGTCTGCCTTCTTTCCCAATTCTTGGGGAGAGGTCAGATCAGAGTCCACCAAGTACTGGTGCAACAAATCAGACACACAATTATTAAGAATATGCTCTCTCAGGATCAAGTTATACAGGCTGTCATAATCAGTAACTTTACTGCCATGTAACCACCCACCCCTCCAAGGCCTTCACTGAATGGTCAACAAAATCAACCCAGTCCTGTGAAGACTCCTTTTTGGTCTCTCTGAACTTTATCCTGTATTGTTCAGTGGTTAAGCCATAACCATCCAGGAGTGCATTCTTAAGAACTGTAAAGTTATTGGCATCACTTTCTTTCACAGTAAGGAGCCTATCCCTACCTTTTCCACTAAATGATAGCCATAGGATAGCAGCCCACTGCCTTTGAGGGACATCCTGTACAACACAGGCCCTCTCAAGTGCAGCAAACCACTTGTTAATGTCATCCCCCTCCTTATAAGGGGGAACTATCTTGTGCAGATTCCTTGAATCATGCTCTCTTGCAGGATGACTATGGGGAATACTTCTGCTGCCACCATGGGTTTCTAAACCCAGTTTCTGTCTTTCCTTCTCTACTTCTAAGGATTGTCTATCTAAATCCAGCTGTTGCTGTTTAAGCTTCAGTCTGGATTGCTCCACTCTCAATCTATTGAGCTCCCTTTCTAACATTATGTCATCAGGGTGGGTGGGAGGGACATTCCTAGACACAGAAGTATGGTGAGAATGGACAGAAGGAGACCTGTCCCTTACAGAAGGCACCCTAACAGCTTGGCTAACAGAAACATCACTTCTACTGTGGTGAGAAGCAATGCTCTTGCTATGATGTGAGATAACACTATCTGTATGGTGTACCTCCACATCAGTACCAACTATGCTAGACTGTCTAGTAATGGGCAGGCTGGGAAGTTTCTTTCCTGAATCTTTTTCTGGGGGAGTCCCTGGATCAGATTGGGAACCAGTAGCTACTTTTTCAACAGATGTGGCCCCTTTGGCCTTATCTTGTTCTCTAAGCATGTTAAGCAACAATTCCAAAGAAGGATTCTTCCCTACACTCAAACCACTTTCTACACAGAGACTCCTTGCTCCTTTCCAGCTAAGGTGGTCATATGCAAGTTTGGACAGATCAACAGCTTGGCCTGTGCCAGACATTTTAGAAAGAGTTTAAGTGACAGAAAAAGTGAAGAAAAAGGTTTTCAGAACTTTTTAGAAAGACAGAAAAAAAAAACTTTTTAAACTTTTAAAGAACTTTTAGAAAGTTTAGATGTACTTTTCAGCACTTAGAAAAGAGTGAAAAGAGGAAATGGAAAACTTTTTAGCAATGTGTACACACACTGAACTAGTTTTGTATATTTTTCTTTTATGAAAAGTACAATGACAAGAGTGGTAAGTAGTCTCAAAGCACTCATCCCACCGCTGCACAACCAATGTAGGAGGCTGGACTGGCTTGTAGTGAGTACCAAGGGGTACTTACACCTTGCACCAGGCCCAGGTATCCCTTATTAGTGTATAGGGTGTCTAGCAGCTTAGGCTGATAGATAATGGTAGCTTAGCAGAGCAGCTTAGGCTGAACTAGGAGACGAGTGAAGCTCCTACAGTACCACTAGTGTCACTTGCACAATATCATAAGAAAACACAATACACAGATATACTAAAAATAAAGGTACTTTATTTTTATGACAATATGCCAAAGTATCTCAGAGTGTACCCTCAGTATGAGGATAGCAAATATACACAAGATATATGTACACAATACCAAAAATATGCAGTATAGTCTTAGAAAACAGTGCAAACAATGTATAGTTACAATAGGATGCAATGGGGACACATAGGGATAGGGGCAACACAAACCATATACTCCAAAAGTGGAATGCGAACCACGAATGGACCCCAAACCTATGTGACCTTGTAGAGGGTCGCTGGGACTATTAGAAAATAGTAAGGGTTAGAAAAATAGCCCACCCCAAGACCCTGAAAAGTGAGTGCAAAGTGCACTAAAGTTCCCCAGAGGACAAAGAAGTCGTGATAGGGGAATTCTGCAGGAAAGACACAAACCAGCAATGCAACAACAATGGATTTCCAAACGAGGGTACCTGTGGAACAAGGGGACCAAGTCCAAAAGTCACAAGCAAGTCGGAGATGGGCAGATGCCCAAGAAATGCCAACGGTGAGTGCAAAGAAGCTGCTACTGGACAGTAGAAGCTGAGGATTCTGCAGGAACAAAAAAGGCTAGAAACTTCCCCTTTGGAGGATGGATCCCCCACGTCGTGGAGAGTCGTGCAGAAGTGTTTTCCCGCTGAAAGATCGCCAACAAGCCTTGCTAGCTGCAAATCGTGCGATAAGGGTTTTTGGATGCTGCTGTGGCCCAGGAGGGACCAGGATGTCGCCAATTGCGTCTGGGGACAGAGGGGACGTCGAGCAAGACAAGGAGCCCTCTCAGCAGCAGGTAGCACCCGCAGAAATGCCAGAAACAGGCACTACAAGGATGCGTGAAACGGTGCTCACCCGAAGTTGCACAAAGGAGTCCCACGTCGCCGGAGACCAACTTAGAAAGTCGTGCAATGCAGGTTAGAGTGCCGTGGACCCAGGCTTGGCTGTGCACAGAGGATTTCCGCCGGAAGTGCACAGAGGCCGGAGTAGCTTCAAAAGTCGCGGTTCCCAGCAATGCAGTCTGGCGTGGGGAGGCAAGGACTTACCTCCACCAAACTTGGACTGAAGAGTCACTGGACTGTGGGAGTCATTTGGACACAGTTGCTGGATTCAAGTGACCTCGCTCGTCGTGCTAAGAGGAGACCCAGGGGACCGGTGATGCAGTTCTTTGGTGCCTGCGGTTGCAGGGAGAAGATTCCGTCGACCCACAGGAGATTTCTTCGGAGCTTCTAGTGCAGAGAGGAGGCAGACTACCCCCACAGCATGCACCACCAGGAAAACAGTAGAGAAGGCGGCAGGATCAGCGTTACAGAGTTGCAGTAGTCATCTTTGCTACTTTGTTGCAGTTTTGCAGGCTTCCAGCGCGGTCAGCAGTCGATTCCTTGGCAGAAGGTGAAGAGAGAGATGCAGAGGAACTCTGATGAGCTCTTGCATTCGTTATCTGAGGAATCCCAAGAGACAGAGACCCTAAATAGCCAGAAAAGAGGGTTTGGCTACCTAGGAGAGAGGATAGGCTAGCAACACCTGAAGGAGCCTATCAGAAGGAGTCTCTGACGTCACCTGGTGGCACTGGCCACTCAGAGCAGTCCAGTGTGCCAGCAGCACCTCTGTTTCCAAGATGGCAGAGGTCTGGAGCACACTGGAGGAGCTCTGGACACCTCCCAGGGGAGGTGCAGGTCAGGGGAGTGGTCACTCCCCTTTCCTTTGTCCAGTTTCGCGCCAGAGCAGGGCTAAGGGGTCCCTGAACCGGTGTAGACTGGCTTATGCAGAAATGGGCACCAAATGTGCCCATGAAAGCCTTTCCAGAGGCTGGGGGAGGCTACTCCTCCCCTGCCTTCACACCATTTTCCAAAGGGAGAGGGTGTAACCCCCTCTCTCAGAGGAAGTCCTTTGTTCTGCCATCCTGGGACAAGCCTGGCTGGACCCCAGGAGGGCAGAAACCTGTCTGAGGGGTTGGCAGCAGCAGCTGCAGCGAAACCCCAGGAAAGGCAGTTTGGCAGTACCAGGGTCTGTGCTACAGACCACTGGGATCATGGGATTGTGCCAACTATGCCAGGATGGCATAGAGGGGGCAATTCCATGATCATAGACATGTTACATGGCCATATTCGGAGTTACCATTGTGAAGCTACATATAGGTAGTGACCTATATGTAGTGCACGCGTGTAATGGTGTCCCCGCACTCACAAAGTCCGGGGAATTGGCCCTGAACAATGTGGGGGCACCTTGGCTAGTGCCAGGGTGCCCTCACACTAAGTAACTTTGCACCTAACCTTTACTAGGTAAAGGTTAGACATATAGGTGACTTATAAGTTACTTAAGTGCAGTGTAAAATGGCTGTGAAATAACGTGGACGTTATTTCACTCAGGCTGCAGTGGCAGGCCTGTGTAAGAATTGTCAGAGCTCCCTATGGGTGGCAAAAGAAATGCTGCAGCCCATAGGGATCTCCTGGAACCCCAATACCCTGGGTACCTCAGTACCATATACTAGGGAATTATAAGGGTGTTCCAGTAAGCCAATGTAAATTGGTAAAATTGGTCACTAGCCTGTTAGTGACAATTTGAAAGAAATGAGAGAGCATGACCACTGAGGTTCTGGTTAGCAGAGCCTCAGTGAGACAGTTAGGCACCACACAGGGAACACATACATATAGGCCACAAACTTATGAGCACTGGGGTCCTGACTGGCAGGGTCCCAGTGACACATAACAAACATACTGACAACATAGGGTTTTCACTATGAGCACTGGGCCCTTGCTAGCAGGATCCCAGTGAGACAGTGAAAACATCCTGACATACACTCACAAACAGGCCAAAAGTGGGGGTAACAAGACTAGAAAGATGCTACTTTCTCACACAACACCCCTTCCCCCCCAACGAAGGACAATAAGGCTAATCTTGGCCAGTTGAGACTTTATTGTCTAAGTGGTGATAAGTAGAGAGTAGTTCTGCAATAGACTGGTTACTCCCTTTATCATCCACTATATGGTTACTTCCCTGTGGGGATGTAAACCACCCTGTTTGAAGTTTTTTAGCTAAGCAACAATGTGAAGATGTATTTTCAGAGTTTCTATCAGTAAGTTTTAGTTTAGAGCAGTGGGACTTGTCCACTGAACCTATTTGTAGTGAGGGAAATGCCAGACAGGGAGGCTGTCTCAGAAAAGCCATAGTTGGGCAAAAAATGTGTCCATATGGCTGGAAGAGAGAACAGGGATGCTGTTTCTCTTGAGTTGGAGCAGGGCAGGGATGCTGTCCTATGAGCTCCACACTAGGGCAGGGATGCTGTCCTAAGTGTTGTGAGGTAGTGCAGGGTTTCTGCATTAAAGTTTCTCTGGGAGGGTTGGAGGGATGCTCCATGTTAACTAAAATGGTGCTGTTTTTCTCACCAATGTTAGTTATCCCACAGAGAGGTACTTCTACCTCAGGGAGTACAGTTTTGCCAACTGATGATTCCCTTGGAACAGGTGCCACCCCAGGAGAGGTTTCTCCCACCACAGGAATGGTATCCTGAATGGTAGGGTGGTTAGGGGATACTGTGATGCCCCTTTTACCTGTTGTTGGAGAGGGATCCTGAGTTTTCAGGCCTTCTCTCCTTTGCTTTTTCATTTCAGTAGAAATGAGAGGGAACAATTCCTCTGGGATGCCCAGCATGGCTGCATGGGCATAAAACTCTACATCAGCCCAACCTGTTGCCTCTAGGTCATTACCTAAGAGACAGTCTACAGGTAAGCTAGGTGATACTACCACCTGCTTAGGGCCAGTAACTCCACCCCAACTAAACTGAATTATAGCTAAGGGAAGAAACTTAGTAGAGTTATGGACATCAATAATCTTATACTATTGTCCAATGATGTGTTGTTCAGGATGCACTAGGTTTTTAGTCACCAAAGTGATACTGGCACCTGTGTCCCTGTAGGCCAAGGCCTCAACACCATTTATTGAAACTGTCTGACCGGACTTATCCATTGTAAGGGGAAGAGCAGCCAGTGTGGCAAGGCCAATGCCACTAGGTGTGACAGAAACTGTCTTGGGACTGACTACCCCAGTTTCTACTATGGACCCATAAGTGAACCCAACTACACCTTTAACTTGACTGTTGCCAGCAGTCCCACCACTAGTACCACTACTGCTAGGGGCACTAGAGCTTGATGTATTAGTGGTGGTAGGCTCAGGGGGTTTACCTGGACAGGACTTATCCCCTGGCCTTTGGCCTCTATTTTTACACACAAAGCACCAAGGCTTTTTAAATTGTGTAGGTTGAGAAGAAGAGGAAGAATTTGTTTTATCCCCACCCCCTGAAGAGTGTTTAAGATTTGAAGTGGGATCTTTGGTTTTACCCTTATCCCCATGCTTATCTTGAGATTTTTCACCATCTTTCTTCATATTGTTCTCTTTGTCACCCCCTGTCTGAACTTTTCTGTTCACCCTTGTTCTGACCCATTTGTCTGCCTTCTTTCCCAATTCTTGGGGAGAGGTCAGATCAGAGTCCACCAAGTACTGGTGGAACAAATCAGACACACAATTAATAAGAATATGCTCTCTCAGGATCAAGTTATACAGGCTGTCATAATCAGTAACTTTACTGCCATGTAACCACCCCTCCAAGGCCTTCACTGAATGGTCAACAAAATCAACCCAGTCCTGTGAAGACTCCTTTTTGGTCTCACTGAACTTTATCCTGTATTGTTCAGTGGTTAAGCCATAACCATCCAGGAGTGCATTCTTAAGAACTGTAAAGTTATTGGCATCACTTTCTTTCACAGTAAGGAGCCTATCCCTACTTTTTCCACTAAATGATAGCCATAGGATAGCAGCCCACTGCCTTTGAGGGACATCCTGTAAAACACAGGCCCTCTCAAGTGCAGCAAACCACTTGTTAATGTCATCCCCCTCCTTATAAGGGGGAACTATCTTGTGCAGATTCCTTGAACCATGCTCTCTTGCAGGATGACTATGGGGAATACTTCTGCTGCCACCATGGGTTTCTAAACCCAGTTTCTGTCTTTCCTTCTCTACTTCTAAGGATTGTCTATCTAAATCCAGCTGTTGCTGTTTAAGCTTCAGTCTGGATTGCTCCACTCTCAATCTATTGAGCTCCCTTTCTAACATTCTGTCATCAGGGTGGGTGGGAGGGACATTCCTAGACACAGAAGTACGGTGAGAATGGACAGAAGGAGACCTGTCCCTTACAGAAGGCACCCTAACAGCTTGGCTAACAGAAACATCACTTCTACTGTGGTGAGAAGCAATGCTCTTGCTATGATGTGAGATAACACTATCTGTATGGTGTACCTCCACATCAGTACCAACTATGCTAGACTGTCTAGTAATGGGCAGGCTGGGAAGTTTCTTTCCTGAATCTTTTCCTGGGGGAGTCCCTGGATCAGATTGGGAACCAGTAGCTACTTTTTCAACAGATGTGGCCCCTTTGGCCTTATCTTGTTCTGTAAGCATGTTAAGCAACAATTCCAAAAAAGGATTCTTCCCTACACTCAAACCTCTTTCTACACAGAGACTCCTTGCTCCTTTCCAGCTAAGGTGGTCATATGCCAGTTTGGACAGATCAACAGCTTGGCCTGTGCCAGACATTTTAGAAACAGTTTAAGTGACAGAAAAAGTGAAGAAAAAGTTTTTCAGAACTTTTTAGAAAGACAGAAAAAAAAAACTTTTTAAACTTTTTAAGAACTTTTAGAAAGTTTAGATGTACTTTTCAGCACTTAGAAAAGAGTGAAAAGAGGAAATGCAAAACTTTTTAGCAATGTGTACACACACTGAACTAGTTTTGTATATTTTTCTCTTATGAAAAGTACAATGACAAGAGTGGTAAGTAGTCTCAAAGCACTCATCCCACCGCTGCACAACCAATGTAGGAGGCTGGACTGGCTTGTAGTGAGTACCAAGGGGTACTTACACCTTGCACCAGGCCCAGGTATCCCTTATTAGTGTATAGGGTGTCTAGCAGCTTAGGCTGATAGATAATGGTAGCTTAGCAGAGCAGCTTAGGCTGAACTAGGAGACGAGTGAAGCTCCTACAGTACCACTAGTGTCACTTGCACAATATCATAAGAAAACACAATACACAGATATACTAAAAATAAAGGTACTTTATTTTTATGACAATATGCCAAAGTATCTCAGAGTGTACCCTCAGTATGAGGATAGCAAATATACACAATATATATGTACACAATACCAAAAATATGCAGTATAGTCTTAGAAAACAGTGCAAACAATGTATAGTTACAATAGGATGCAATGGGGACACATAGGGATAGGGGCAACACAAACCATATACTCCAAAAGTGGAATGCGAACCACGAATGGACCCCAAACCTATGTGACCTTGTAGAGGGTCGCTGGGACTATTAGAAAATAGTAAGGGTTAGAAAAATAGCCCACCCCAAGACCCTGAAAAGTGAGTGCAAAGTGCACTAAAGTTCCCCAGAGGACAAAGAAGTCGTGATAGGGGAATTCTGCAGGAAAGACACAAACCAGCAATGCAACAACAATGGATTTCCAAACGAGGGTACCTGTGGAACAAGGGGACCAAGTCCAAAAGTCACAAGCAAGTCGGAGATGGGCAGATGCCCAAGAAATGCCAACGGTGAGTGCAAAGAAGCTGCTACTGGACAGTAGAAGCTGAGGATTCTGCAGGAACGAAAAGGGCTAGAAACTTCCCCTTTGGAGGATGGATCCCCCACGTCGTGGAGAGTCGTGCAGAAGTGTTTTCCTGCTGAAAGATTGCCAACAAGCCTTGCTAGCTGCAAATCGTGCGATAAGGGTTTTTGGATGCTGCTGTTGCCCAGGAGGGACCAGGATGTCACCAATTCCGTCTGGGGACAGAGGGGACATCGAGCAAGACAAGGAGCCCTCTCAGCAGCAGGTAGCACCCGCAGAAGTGCCAGAAACAGGCACTACGAGGATGCGTGAAACGGTGCTCACCCGAAGTTGCACAAAGGAGTCCCACGTTGCCGGAGACCAACTTAGAAAGTCGTGCAATGCAGGTTACAGTGCCGTGGACCCAGGCTTGGCTGTGCACAGAGGATTTCCGCCGGAAGTGCACAGAGGCCGGAGTAGCTGCAAAAGTCGCGGTTCCCAGCAATGCAGTCTGGCGTGGGGAGGCAAGGACTTACCTCCACCAAACTTGGACTGAAGAGTCACTGGACTGTGGGAGTCATTTGGACACAGTTGCTGGATTCAAGGGACCTCGCTCGTCGTGCTGAGAGGAGACCCAGGGGACCGGTGATGCAGTTCTTTGGTGCCTGCGGTTGCAGGGGGAAGATTCCGTCGACCCACTGGAGATTTCTTCGGAGCTTCTAGTGCAGAGAGGAGGCAGACTACCCCCACAGCATGCACCACCAGGAAAACAGTAGAGAAGGCGGCAGGATCAGCGTTACAGAGTTGCAGAAGTCGTCTTTGCTACTTTGTTGCAGTTTTTCAGGCTTCCAGCGCGGTCAGCAGTCGATTCCTTGGCAGAAGGTGAAGAGAGAGATGCAGAGGAACTCTGATGAGCTCTTGCATTCGTTATCTGAGGAATCCCAGAGACAGAGACCCTAAATAGCCAGAAAAGACGGTTTGGTTACCTAGGAGAGATGATAGGCTAGCAACACCTGAAGGAGCCTATCAGAAGGAGTCTCTGACGTCACCTGGTGGCACTGGCCACTCAGAGCAGTCCAGTGTGGCAGCAGCACATCTGTTTCCAAGATGGCAGAGGTCTGGAGCACACTGGAGGAGCTCTGGACACCTCCCAGGGGAGGTGCAGGTCAGGGGAGTGGTCACTCCCCTTTCCTTTGTCCAGTTTCGCGCCAGAGCAGGGCTAAGGGGTCCCTGAACCGGTGTAGACTGACTTATGCAGAAATGGGCACCAAATGTGCCCATGAAAGCCTTTCCAGAGGCTGGGGGAGGCTACTCCTCCCCTGCCTTCACACCATTTTCCAAAGGGAGAGGGTGTAACCCCCTCTCTCAGAGGAAGTCCTTTGTTCTGCCATCCTGGGACAAGCCTGGCTGGACCCCAGGAGAGCAGAAACCTGTCTGAGGGGTTGGCAGCAGCAGCTGCAGCGAAACCCCAGGAAAGGCAGTTTGGCAGTACCAGGGTCTGTGCTACAGACCACTGGGATCATGGGATAGTGCCAACTATGCCAGGATGGCATAGAGGGGGCAATTCCAGGATCATAGACATGTTACATGGCCATATTCGGAGTTACCATTGTGAAGCTACATATAGGTAGTGACCTATATGTAGTGCACGCGTGTAATGGTGTCCCCTCACAAAGTCTGGGGAATTGGCCCTGAACAATGTGGGGGCACCTTGGCTAGTGCCAGGGTGCCCTCACACTAAGTAACTTTGTACCTAACCTTTACTAGGTAAAGGTTAGACATATAGGTGACTTATAAGTTACTTAAGTGCAGTGTAAAATGGCTGTGAAATAACGTGGGTGTTATTTCACTCAGGCTGCAGTGGCAGGCCTGTGTAAGAATTGTCAGAGCTCCCTATTGGTGGCAAAAGAAATGCTGCAGCCCATAGGGATCTCCTGGAACCCCAATACCCTGGGACCTCAGTACCATATATAAGGGAATTATATGGGTGCTTGGCAAGGTCCCAGTGACACATGGACTAAAACAACATACATACAGTGAAATATGGGGGTAACATGCCAGGCAAGATGGTACTTTCCTACACAACCCCCCCAAACGAAGGACAATAAGACTAGCCATGACCTGATGAGTCTTCATTGTCTAAGTGGAAATATCTGGAGAGTCGATCTGCATTGGAGTGGGTACTCCCAGGCCTATGTTCCACTGTATAGTCCATTCCCTGTAGAGATATGGACCACCTCAACAATTTAGGGTTTTCACCTTTCATTTGTTTTAGCCAATGCAGAGGTTTGTGGTCTGTCTGAACAATAAAGTGAGTGCCAAACAGGTATGGCCTCAACTGTTTCAGTGCCCAGACCACAGCAAAGGCCTCCCTCTCTATGGCAGACCGATGCTTTTCTCTAGGGGTGAACCTTCTGCTGCTAAAAGCAACTGGTTGATCCTGGCCCTCAGAATTCAGTTGTGATAAGACTGCCCCTACCCTTAATTCAGATGCATCTGTTTGAACATTGAATTTATTGGAGTAACATGGGCTTTTTAGGACAGGCGCAGATCACATGGCCTGTTTGAGCTCCTCAAAAACTTTCTGAAAGCTAGCTGTCCATAACACCTTTTTAGGCATTTTCTTACTTGTGAGATCATTAAGAGGGGCTGCTATGGAACCATAGTTTTTAATGAATCTCCTGTAATACCCTGTGAGGCCTAAAAAGGCTCTCACCTGGGTCTGAGTTGTAGGGGGAATTCAATCCATGATTGTCTGGATTTTCCCCTGTAGTGGTGAAATCTGTTCTCCACCTACCAGGTGTCCCAGATAAACCACCTTACCCTGCCCTATCTGGCACTTGATAGTGAGGACTGCCTTTTGTAGGGCCTCCAAAACTTTCCAAAGGTGGACCAAGTGATCATCCCAGGTGGAGCTAAAGACAGCAATATCATCAAGATATGCTGCACTGAAAGCCTCCAACCCTTGCAGGACTGTGTTCACCAACCTCTGAAAACTGGGAGGTGCATTTTTCAAACCAAAGGGCATCACAGTAAATTGGTAGTGCCCTCCTATAGTTGAAAATGCAGTCTTGGGTTTAGCATCTTCTGCCAATTTGATCTGCCAATACCCTGCAGTCAAATCAAAAGAGCTAAGATACTTGGCAGATGCCCGTGTATTAATGAGCTCATCTGCCCTGGGTATAGGGTGCGCATCCGTTTTTGTTACCTGATTGAGACCTCTGTAGTCTACACAAAACCTCATCTCCCTTTTACCATCTTTTGTGTGAGGCTTTGGTACAAGTACCACTAGCCCATGGGCTTTCAGAAGGCTCAAACACTCCCAGATCCAACATTTTCTGCACCTCTTGTTTAATGCAGTCAGGCTGCCTATAAATCTTACTTTTGACAGGCAGGCTGTCTCCAGTAACAATTGTGTGTTCACGCCAGGATGTTGTACCTGGCACAATTGAAAAGAGGTCTGAAAATTGTCCAAGGAGATTGATGCAGTTGTCTTTCTGTTCTGCAGTTAGACAATCTGCCAAAACTACTCCCTCCACTAAGGCATCTGCTTCAGTGGTGGAGAAGCGATCAGGGAGAGGGTCACTCTCTTCTTCCTGTCCCTCATCTGTTGCCATGAGCAGGGTGAGATCAGCCCTGTCATAGTAGGGTTTTAGGCGGTTGACATGAATCACCCTAAGGGGACTCCTGGCAGTGCCCAGGTCTACCAGATAAGTAACCTCACCCTTTTTCTCAACAATTAGAGGTTAGGAGGATTGGCTACCAAGAGAGGTAACAGCCAATCAGAAGGAGCCTCTGACATCACCTGCTGGCACGGGCCACTTAGAGCAGTCCAGTGTGCCCCCAACACCTCAGTTTCCAAGATGGCAGAGGTCTGGGACACACTGGAGGAGCTCTGGGCACCTCCCCTGGGAGGTACTGGTCAGGGGAGTGGTCACTCCCCTTTCCTTTGTCTAGTTTCACGCCAGAGCAGGGCTGGGGGATCCCAGAACCGGTGTAGACTGGCTTATGCAGAGATGGGCACCATCTGTGCCCATCAAAGCATTTCCAGAGGCTGGGGGAGGCTACTCCTCCCCAGCCCTTCACTCCTATTTCCAAAGGGAGAGGGTGTAACACCCTCTCTCAGAGGAAATCCTTTGTTCTGCCTTCCTGGGCCAGGGCTGCCTGGACCCCAGGAGGGCAGAAACCTGTCTGAGGGGTTGGCAGCAGCTGCAGTGGAGACCCCGGAAAGTCAGTTTGGCAGTACCCGGGTTCTGTGCTAGAGACCCGGGGGATCATGGAATTGTCACCCCCAATACCAGAATGGTATTGGGGTGACAATTCCATGATCTTAGACATTTTACATGGCCATGTTCGGAGTTACCACTGTGACGCTATACATAGGTAGTGACCTATGTATAGAGCACGCGTGTAATGGTGTCCCCGCACTCACAAGGTCAGGGGAATCTGCCCTGAACGATGTGGGGGCACCTTGGCTAGTGCCAGGGTGCCCACACACTAAGTAACTTTGCACCCAACCTTCACTAAGTGAAGGTTAGACATATAGGTGACTTATAAGTTACTTATGTGTAGTGGTAAATGGCTGTGAAATAACGTGGATGTTATTTCACTCAGGTTGTGGTGGCAGGCCTGTGTAAGAATTGTCAGATCTCCCTATGGGTGGCAAAAGAAATGCTGCAGCCCATAGGGATCTCCTGGAACCTCAATACCCTGGGTACCTCAGTACCATATACAAGGGAATTATATGGGTGTACCTGGGTGTACCAGTATGCCAATGTGAATTGGTAAATTTAGTCACTAGCCTGTTAGTGACAAGTTTAAAAAGCAGAGAGAGCATAAACACTGAGGGTCTGGTTAGCAGAGCCTCAGTGAGACAGTTAGGCATCACACAGGGAACACATACAGGGCACATACTTATGAGCACTGGGGCCCTGCCTGGCAGGGTCCCAGTGACACATGGACTAAAACAACATACATACAGTGAAATATGGGGGTAACATGCCAGGCAAGATGGTACTTTCCTACAAATGGCCAACACACTATTGAGATCAAGGAACGGTTTGAGCTCCAGAGGAAAGGTATCCGCTGCCAAATGAGACTGTGGTGGAGCTCAGAGGGGAGGCAGAGAAGTCTCCTGCCTGAGCTACGGTGATATTTTTGCAAATTCCACAAATTCTGATTCTGTGAATCTTAAAGTGGAATTCTATTAAGTATTTAATTTTGTGTGTACCTAAGCTCTCTATTTTTCTAAATAAGTATGAGGATCAAGTCCATTATGATTATTTATTTGTGAGCAATATAATTTGTATTTTAGGCATTTCAAGATGTGTACTGTGGCAACATTAGCCACATTTTAGGTGAAATTAGCAACGCTGGGAACTGTCAGGAGATCATTTTCAAGGGAGTCACAACTTACCAGTGGCCTGTGAGCGATGAATAGCTACAGTCAAGAAACTGCAGTTCTGAGTATTTTTGTCCAAGACTTAGTAATGTATTTGCTAATTCTGTTAGCATTATCTTGGTAACAGGGAAAGTAGGAGTACGACTAGATGAAAAGGAGAAGGCACCAAAAAGCTGCTGATACATATTTCAGCCACTGCAAAGTTTGCTCTGTATTTTATCTCATCCATCCTGCGCTCTGTTGATGTTATATGTGCTTGTTTGAAAACCTGTCATCTAAATGGAATCATAGTGTGTTAGTTTCATTTCTTTTTATTGCTCTTTATATCTATGAAGATGTAAATATGAGATGATTAAATGCCATATATTTTATTATTGTTGCTGCAGGTCTGCATTGAAGGCCGCAGTGCGAAAAACAGTGAGCCCTATGAACCAAAGTATGCCAAGATCGGACCCTTTAGGCGAGCTCCCGGCTGTAAGTTTTTTGTTATATAGGTTAAAGTGCATGCATTATCCACAAACACTTTCTGTAGTAAAAAGCAGGAAGAACAAAATAACATAGGTGACTATGTCTCCCAGGAAAGCACAGCAGGATGTAGAACTGGGACTTAGTGCAATGGAGAGTGCTATTAGAATTCAGGGCATTACCGCGCTGATCCTCTCTAATCTATGAGGATTTACCCGGTAGAAAAGAGGGCATTCAATGAAAACAAAGACCACCATAAAGAACCTACACGCTTGAATCAGTGTCCAAAACAGCGAATGAAACCAAGAAGCACACAGAAAAAAGAGGCATGCACAGTGGACCCAAACCAGACACCGAACCATGATTTGAGAACTGGGAATGACCAACAAATTCCAAAGAGAAACCCTGGATACAGCAATGCAAACATTAACATGAGAGACAATATGAGCCGCAACTCAAAATGCGGACAAGCACAGGGGGTCAAACAACTAAAAAGAAAGTAACTCAGCAGATGTTTACCAGACAAGGTGCGAATGACCGGATAACATCAAACCTGCCAGTAAAAAAAGCAAGCAACACTCCTGCACTAAGGGCTTAACATCTGGTACAATCTAACTGAACAGGAAAAGTGACCTAAGCCGAATCAGACAAGCAGGCAGTGGTAAAGGACACTTCCTTGCAACTCAGGGCAGTAGAAGCAAAAGTAGCAATAAAACCACACACTCAAAACAATTCACAGGCACTCACAAGCCTTTGCAAACACTACTCTCAGAATTCGCAAAAAGCCACTAGAGAGTTAAAATAAACACAGGAGCAGCACGAACCCAAAACTGACCCGGAATAGTGGCCATAAGAGCAATAGCAAGTGGCCAATAGTCTGGAAATGGTTCAGGCATACAGCCAACCAGAAAGAAACCCAAAGTGAAGCAACAGTAACTATGCAGTACACAACTTCCCAGTAGCAACCAGCACATTAACCACAAAGAATGACCAGTACTGCAGCGAAAAACAAGTCAGATCATCACAATAGCCCTGAGCAAGTAACCTAAGGGCAGAAGCAGGAGGCCACATATGCATATGTCCATAGAGGAGATGCCAAAAGAGACACTCCGGGGCAAAAGGCATGGAGCACAGACAAAATGATACCTGAAAGGTATGAACAAGCACACTGCCACCCAAATAATTGCACACAGGTTCTGATAGTCAAGCAAACCATGGCACTAGCATTCAGAAAAGAGACCCCTGCCCCCAATATGTGAGACAGGGCAACATTCTCACTTTTTCAAACAGAAAGAGAGGGTAGATTGAGCCCATAGACATGCTGAACATGAACCTCTAAGACTGGCAAAGCCGTTGACATACAGCAAGGAAGGAGACCAAACTCTCAAACTGGACCTGAGGACAGGGGCAAAATCAAACCTTAAATACCAAACTGACCCTGTATCAAACCCAAGTCTGTAGGAAATAAGTAGAAAGAGGCAGACAAAAGCAGTAAGCAAGCAGCAGGCATGAGGTTAGAAAAGTATCAGGCAGGTGACTAAACAGAACAGATAGAACAGATAATCTTTTGCACGTTGACAGGAAAAAGCAGAGTGTGACACACCACATGAAAATGCAAGGACCCGGCAGTGGCATGACAACAAAGACATAAACCAGAATCCTCTGACGCCTTTGGGGGGCTGGTAGGGGACACGTTGCATGAATGCAGGGAAAAGAGAACGGCCACACGAATATGTGAAGGAACAACTAGGTCCTAAACAACTACTTGCCTAAACCACTACTGCTAAACAACTAAAAAGTCTCTACAACGAATTACTGAACAACTACTGTCTAAACAACGATTTTGCCTGTATAACGATTGCCTGAACAACAAATTTTAAGATACGTTTAAAAAAAAAAAGAAAAACTTACCTTAAAATGTGTTGTTCAGGCAATCGTTATTCAGCCAAAATCATTGTTTAGACAGTAGTTGTTCAGTACTTCGTTGAATAGACTTTTTAGTGGTTTACCAGTAGTGGTTTAGGCAAGTAGTTGTTTAGGACCTATTTGTTCAGGATGTTTCTCTTTCGCACTACCATTACAACCATACCAAACATGCCTACGCTACCCCTCATAAATCAGACAATACCCCTGTAGGAAGTTGGCTCTGTATATACTATCTTAAAGTGAGAGATAGTGTGCACAGAGTCCAAGGGTTCCTCTTAGAGGTTGATAGTGGCAATAATAGATAATACTAATACTCTATTTGTGGTAGTGTGGTCAAGCAGTAGGCTTATCAGAGGGTAGTGTTAAGCATTTGTTGTACACACACAGGCAATAAATGGGAACCCACACTCAAAGACTTAACTCCAGGCCAATAGGTTTTTATATAGAAAAATATTATTTTCTTAATTTATTTTAGAACCACAAGATTCAGAATTCAAGTAAGTACATAAACTGTAAGGTACTTGGCATAGGTAAATATAGAATTTTGAATCAAAACAGTAAGGTGCACAGTTTTGGCAAAAATGGCAATAAGCTATTTTAAAAGTGGACACTGCAAACTTCAACAGTTCCTGGGGGAGTAAGGATTAGTTACTTACCTGTAAATCCTAGTTCTCTTCCAGGGGTATCCTCATCAAAGTCATAAACATTGAATATTCCCGCCCTTGTGCGGGGACCCCGGAGCATATATATATAAAATACATACATATTATCATGTGTAAAACAGCAATGCAGGCTATAATCATAAATAGGCTAAAATGCTTTATTTCTATGCAAGTTTTTATTTTTTATTTTTTTATATTATAAAATCACAATAGATCATAAATATCTACCTAAGCCCCAAAAACTGGACTTAGGGAAGTAAACAGCAGTAAATATCAGAGAAAAATAGAAAAAAACACATTGAAAAACAATGAAGCATTCTTAGCCAATAGGCTGCATGCAGGTTAACACAGGAGAACCATAAAAACGTTGGCACCGTGCCTTTAAGACCCTGAGCACCTCCAGTATCCCACCATGCCTCAGGGGTGAAGGGAAGGTGACAGTTGGTTCACAGTTAGGTCAGTACTTTTTTACGGTGACAATCTGTGTAACTGATCAGAAAGATAATCTGTCCTGCACTTCTAGGAGACTTAAGTCCGGGGAGGAGGGTGGGTTGTTTATGACTTTGATGAGGATACCCCTGGAAGAGAACTAGGATTTACAGGTAAGTAACTAATCCTTCTCTTCCAGGGGATCCTCATCAATAGTCATAAACATTGAATAGATTAGCAAGCCCATCCCTAAACTCTGCGGACTGTCCGAAAGAAGTGCAGGAAAGAATACATATTCATGCAAATAGATTTCTAAGAGAGGCCTGCCCCACCTGGGCATCCGCTCTTGCATCCGAGTCTAAACAGTAATGCTTAGTAAAGGTATGCACAGACTTCCATGTAGCAGCCTTACAAATCTCGGAAATTGGTACATTGTTAAGGAGGGCAGCAGTAGCCGCTTTTCCCCTTGTGGAATGCGCTTTTGGCCTAGCCAGTAATTGCTTATTAGCCAGTTGGTAAGTGTTAACAATACAAGACACAATCCATCTTGATATCGTTCGTTTAGACGCTGCCTCTCCTGTTCTTAAATGACCATAATTCAGAAACAAATGGTTAGAATGTCTAATCGGTTTTGTTTTGTCCAAATAGAATTTCAGCACTCTTTTTAAGTCTAAAGAATGCAATGCTTTCTCAGCCGGAGTCTCCGGATTGGGAAAGAAAGTCGGTAAAGATATAGTCTGATTGATATGGAATTCTGACACCACCTTCGGAAGGAAAGATGGGTGAGTTCGCAGAACCACTCTATTATCGTGAAAAACCGTGTACGGTTCTCTGCAAGACAGAGCCTGAATTTCGCTGACCCTCCTCGCTGAAGTAATGGCCACCAAAAAAGCCGTCTTCCACGTAAGGTGCTGTAAAGAGGCCTTGTGGATAGGTTCAAAAGGAGGGCCCATAAGTTTTGACAGGACTACATTCAGTTCCCATGGAGGAGAAGGTCTCCGAATGGGAGGAAAAACCTTTTTCAAGCCTTCTAAAAAATCCTTGACTACAGGTATCGTAAAGAAGGATTCCTGAGAAGGCGACTTACGATACGCTGTAATTGCAGACAAATGAACCTTAATAGAAGATACCTGCAGACCAGACTTCGCCAGATGAAGTAAATAGGATAGTATGACGTCCTCCTGAGCTCGTATGGGATTTATACCTTGTTGAGAGCACCAGATGTAAAATCTCTTCCACTTAAAAGCGTAAGAACGCCGCGTGGAAGGTCGTTTTGACTCTTTCAAGATGCTCATGCACTCCTGTGAGAGCCCTAGGTGCCCATACTGTAGGAATTCAGGAGCCATGCTGTCAAGCTCAGAGAGGGAAGGTTGGGATGTAGGATTCTGCCTTCCATTCTGCTCAGGAGATCCGGTCTGCACGGCAACCTCCTGTGAGGTCTTTCCGATAAGTTGAGTAGGTCCGTGTACCAGAATTGGCGGGGCCATTGTGGCGCTATCAGAATCATTCTGGTTCTGGAGTTGTAAAATTTGTTGATTACTGCCGGTATGAGGGGAATCGGTGGAAAGGCGTAGAGAAATGTCCCTGACCAGTTGATCAACAGGGCATTCCCTTGAGATCCCGGACGGCAGAACCTGGATGCGAAGTCTGGGCATTTCTTGTTTGTTTCGTCTGCAAAGAGATCCAACTGAGGTCGACCCCATTGACCGAAGATGTCCTCGACGACTTCGTCGTGTAGCACCCAGTCGTGCGCGTCTTCCAGATGTCTGCTCAGGAAATCTGCCTCTACGTTTTGCTGACCTGGCAGGTGTACCGCTGTGATAGACATTCCCCTGGCCAGGAGCCAATGCCATATCGTTTGGGATTCTCGAGACAGAGGTAGTGATCTTGTTCCCCCCTGTTTGTTCAGGTAATACATTGTGGTTGTATTGTCTGTCTGAATTAGGATAGATTTCCCCTGAACCAATGGAGAGAAAGATTTGAGAGCCAGATGGACTGCTCTGAGTTCCAGTAGATTTATGTGATAGTTCTTTTCCTTGTCGGACCACAGACCCTGAGCTTGGAAGGAACCCAGATGAGCACCCCAACCCTGAAGAGACGCATCCGTTACCAGAGTGTCGACTGGAATTGTCTGGTGAAACGGAGAACCTATCGACAGGTGAGGTCTGTGCATCCACCATTGTAGTGATTGAAAAGCCACTGCTGGTAGTCGAACTCTGTCCTCCCAGTGACCAGTCTTTTGGCTCCAATTGTTCTCTAATGCCTCCTGAAGGGGCCTCATGCGTAGCCTGGCATTCGGGACAATGAAGATGCATGAAGCCATGGAGCCCAGAAGCGATGTCACCTGACGAGCTGTAGGTGCATCGGCTGTTAATAGATGTTGACACTTCCTGTGGATTGATAAAAGTCGTTCCTCCGAAGGATACACTCTTTGGAGCTCTGTGTTTAGTATCGCTCCCAGGTAGTGGAGGTTTTGTGTTGGAATCAAGGTTGACTTGTCGTGGTTGATTTGAAGACCTAGAGACTCGAAAGTTCTTAGAACGATATCTCGATGTTTTCTCGCCTGATCCGGAGATGAGGCCTTCACTAGCCAGTCGTCCAGGTAGGGGTAGACGAATATTTTTTGTCTTCGAAGGTGTGCCGCTACCACTGCTACACATTTTGAAAAGACTCGGGGTGCAGACTTCAGGCCGAATGGAAGGACTCTGAATTGGTAGTGCTGTGACGCTATCTGGAAACGTAAAAATTTCCGATGTTTGGTTGCTATTGGGATGTGAAAATATGCATCCTGTAGGTCGATGGAGCACATCCAGTCTCCCTGATGCAGTTGCGGGACAATCTGGTGAAGGGCTAGCATCCTGAACTTTTGTTTTCTTATGTACTTGTTCAGGAGCCGTAAGTCCAGAATTGGTCTGAAGAGGCCCTGTTGACCTTTTTTCGCCACCAGAAAGTAACGGGAGTACACCCCTTTTCCTTTTTGTGCCGGAGGAACCTTTTCTACAGCTTTCTTTTGTAGGAGTGCGAGAACTTCCTTGCGTAGCAGGCTGAGATGAGAAGGAAAACACCTTGCTGGCGGCAAGTGTGGAGGAGGTTTTTTGAAAAGGAGAGAATAGCCATGTTCGACAATATTGAGCACCCATTTGTCTTTTGTGATTGAGTGCCACTCGCGAAGATGATGCGTAACACTTCCCCCCACCGGAGTGGTGCACAGTGCTGAGGGAAGCAATGCCTCATTGCTTTGATGGTGTCTTTGCTGTAGACTGTTGAGGTCTACTTGACCCTCTGTCTCTTGTGGGTCTACGTGCCTGAAACAGGGGACGTCCCTGTCGTTGTTGTGGCCTTTGAGACCAGTGAGGGGTTTGAACCCTCTGCTGGAATGGTCGTCTGTCATACGGCCTGTACCTCCGCCTGAAGTCTTTTTTACGTTCCAGGCCCACTGCCCTCATCGTGTCGACTTCCGTTTTCATTCGGGCCATCTCTTCATCCGCGTGGGTACCGAACAACGAACTCCCGCTGAATGGGAGGTTCAAAATGCGCTGCTGTGCTTCCTGTTTCAGACCCGTGAGCCGTAGCCAGGAAGACCTCCTAGCGCAGATTCCGTGCGCATACCCATGCGCAGCCAAATCCGCCCCGTCCGCCGCCGCGCTGATGACCTGGTTAGATACTAGGCCCCCTTCCTGCAAGATTTCCTGGAAGTCCTGTCTATCTTCCCTGGGCAACTTTTCTGTAAATCTGTGGAGTGAGTCCCACAGAGAGCGGTCATATCTGCCCAGAAGTGCTGAGGCGCTGGAGACCTTCATAGCAGATGCCGCCGTACCGCACATCTTTCTCCCCAGAGAGTCTAGGTGTCTGCTCTCCTTATCCGGGGGGACTGTGGAAGATGATGCCACAGAGTGTGTTTTTCTGGCTGCGGCTAAGATCACAGAGTCCGGTGGCGGATCCTTCCGCAGGAATAAAGGATCTTGTTCCGGAGCTTTGTATTTCTTTTGAATCCTAGCCGGGGCAGACTTGAGAGTGGCTGGAGACAGAAAAGTGTCCATAGTCGGTTGCAGCAAACCCGGTACTAGTGGCAGCAGTTTTCTCGAGACTGATCTGTGTTGTAGGGTCTCAAAGATAACTGAGGATGAGGTGGCCGGCTCCGGTACCTCAATATTTAGCTTCTGCGCTCCCCTTAGAAGAACCTCATTAAAAGTGGTGATATCATCCACCGGGGAAATCCTAGCAGGTGGAGAATCTGTGAGTGTGGGGGAGTAGCGCCCAACAGACGATCCTGAAGAAGACCAAGAAGGTGATCTTCTGCGTGGTGTTCGTGACCTGGTTCTCCTTCGGGAACGGGACCTGCTCCGAGAGGCTGTAGCAGAGTGTGCAGGTCTTGTGGTCGGCTGACGAGAAGCAGAACGAGCCCGTCCTGCTCTAGCTGTAGGCGATGGCGTTCTCGGTAATGAGGCAGTAGGAGAATACATCCTAGAGTATTGTGAATCCGGGGATGCTGTGATGGGAGAAACATGCCCCGATGCTCTGGAATGGGATGATGCACTCCTTATAGAGACCACCGGTGAGGGAGCTTTGTCCGCTGGCTCTACTGCCTGTGACACAGCTGAAGGTTGTGTCGACGTCGATTGCATCCTCGACGTCGAAGGTTGCGATGGCTGATCTGTTCTCGACGTCGAAAGTCTTGCCGTCGGAGGTCTTGCCGTCGAGTGTCTTGACGCCGATCGCCTATCGCGGGACCTGGACCTACTCGCCGTCGTGTGTCTCGACGTTGAGTGGCGAGTGGTCGACGGCGGGTGTTCATGCCGTCGAGGTGTTTTTGGTGTCGTGTCCTTCGACGCCAAGGGGTGAGACGTTCTCAACGGCGAACGGGAGCGCCGGAGATGACTCGACGCCGAACGGCGGCCTGCCGTCGACGGAGATGTACCCCTGTGTCCATGCTTCGACGTTTTGTCCCTCGACGTCGGTCTGGTCGCCGTCGACGGCGATCTATGCCGGTGAGACGGTGGTGCCGATGACGTCGATGGAGAACAAACAGGTACAATCCTACCTGTCGACGTCGATCGGGCCATTCCTTCTGCTGTAGGTCTGGGAAGTGAAGAGGATGTTGACTTTTTCCTCTCCTGAAGCCCATGTAGCCTGATCTTCTCTCTGTCTTTGAGAGTCCTCCTTGACATGTTCTTACAATACTTGCAGGTGTCAGGACAGTGACTCTGTGGCAGGCAGACAATACACAGAGAGTGTGGGTCTGACTGGGCTTTCTTCTTCCCACAAGAAGGACATTTTACAAAAAGAGATGGCATTTTCTGTCAAAAAAGACTTCCAAACTCAGACAAAAGATGTTATCTGTCGAGTAAATAGGAAAAACACTATTTTTAAGGATTTTTCTGAAGAAAAACTCAGAAAAACTGAGAGCTCAATGCTCCAGGATCCTCTCAGAAGAAGCCGGAAAAAAGAACTGACCTAACTGTGAACCAACTGTCACCTTCCCTTCACCCCTGAGGCATGGTGGGATACTGGAGGTGCTCAGGGTCTTAAAGGCACGGTGCCAAAGTTTTTATGGTTCTCCTGTGTTAACCTGCAAGCAGCCTATTGGCTAAGAATGCTTCATTGTTTTTCAATGTGGTTTTTTCTATTTTTCTCTGATATTTACTGCTGTTTACTTCCCTAAGTCCAGTTTTTGGGGCTTAGGTAGATATTTATGATCTATTGTGATTTTATAATATAAAAAAAAAAAAAAAACTTGCATAGAAATAAAGCATTTTAGCCTATTTATGATTATAGCCTGCATTGCTGTTTTACACATGATAATATGTATGTATTTTATATATATATGCTCCGGGGTCCCCGCACAAGGGCGGGAATATTCAATGTTTATGACTATTGATGAGGATCCCCTGGAAGAGAAGTACAAGTTAGTTTAGTTAACCCCAAACACCCAGCACCAGCAACACAGGACCGGTCATGTGCAGAGGTCAAACAGGGGCCCAAATAACATAGACACCTATGGAGACTAGGGGTGCTCCGGTTCCAGTCTGCTAGCAGGTAAGTACCTTTGTCCTCGGGGAGCAGACCAGGAGGGTTTTGTAGGGCACTGGGGGGGTTCCAAACAGGCACACAAAATACATCCTCAGCGGCACAGGCGCGGCTGGGTGCAGTGTGCAAAGTAGGTGTCAGGTTTTGAATAGAAATCAATGGAGGGACCCGGGGGTCACTCTGGTGATGCAGGCAGGGCATGGGGGGGGGGAGCTTCTCGGGCCAGACACCAACTGGGCACAGATGAGGGCCACCTGTTGGTCACTCCTGCACTGGTAGTTGGTTCCTCTGGGGCCTGGAGGCTGCGGGTGCAGTGCTTCTTCCAGGCGTCCAGTTCTTTGTTACCGGGCAGTCGCGGTCAGGGGGATCCTCTGGATTCTCTCTGCAGGCGTTGCCGTGGGGGTGCAGGGAGGTCGTCTAAGGGTGTCCACGTTGTGGGAGTCACCTGGGGGTCCTCGCTGCAGTGTTGGTTTCCCTGGACACCATCCGGGGGCGTTGGGTGCAGAGTGTTGGGGACTCATGCTTTAAGAGTGAGGCTGGAGTCCCTTTAAAGATGGTTTCTGCTTTATTGTTTAGACAGAGCCGCTTTCCACAGGAGTTTCTTGGTCCTTTGGGTTGCAGGACAGTCCTCTGAGTCAGCAGCGGTCGCTGGTCCCACTGGATGCGTCGCTGTTGCAGGTTCTTTGAGTCTGGAGACAGGCCGGTAGGGCTAAGGCCAAGTCAGTTGTCATCTCCGTCTTCTCTGCTGGGCTTTCAGGTCAGCAGGCCTTCTTGTTCAGGTTGTCAGGAAATCTGTTTTCCTGGGTTCAGTGTTACCCCTAAATACTAACTTTAGAGATGTGTTTAGGGTTGGAGGGCAGTAGCCAAAGGATACTGTCCCTGAGGGTGGCTTGGGGAGGGGACCACATCCCTAATCCTATTGGGGTAAATCCTCCAAACCAAGATGGAGGATTTTCTAAGGAAGGGGTGATAACGCGTCCAGCCCTCATAAATTACCTGTACCTGGACACGTTGGAGGTCGGTGAATCTTTTATCAGAGTTGGGCTCTCCTCATCCTAGAATAGTCGGGTCACTCAGATCAATAGTCGATAACCATTGCAATCGGTAATCAATACTCAATAATAGATCAATATAGCATGTCAGAAATCAATAACAGTTGGTATTTAGGCGCACCATGACCTTTCAGTCATGAATAACCACACCAGTTTATTAAAAGTTAGTGAATTTATTTTCCTATATTAACAAAGCTAGCACAATATATATCTGTCTCAAAACTAAATGATACATGTATATGAACATTACTAGCTGTCCATAGCGGCGGAAGAAACGCAATCTACGCAAAATCTGAACAATAATACACTCAGTTATGGCAATGCAAATCACTAATATGACTAATTGTATTTGACTAATTTCATACATTGGTCAGCATAACAAGATCTCAAATTGACATGGTGCATCGAATAAATACCTCAACTAACCTCTAATTAGCATTGGCATGTGGGGCTTCATGCAAAACGAATTTAATCAACACAAATTTGGAAAACTTCTAGCTTGGGCCCTATCAAAATAGCAGTTGGTACCTAAAAGGAAAAAAAAACACAATGCATAATACATTTATCCTTTCATATTTACCAAATACAAACAGCATTCAATAAAGTCTTCGTCCCTCAGGTACCGGTTCGATCAGCATGGGGCAGGTTAAAGGGGGCAAATTAAGGGCAAGCTTCCTTGCAGCGGCAAGGAGAATGGGGCAAAGTTATTGCATGGGCAAGATGGGGCAAATCAAAGTTAAAGTCTCTAGGGTGAGAATTCTCAAAGTCTCTTTCTCTCAGATAGAGAAAAGGGCATCAGGGTGTCGTCCAAAACGGAGTCTGGCATCTGGCTTCAAATTGGCATCGAGGAAAATGGCTGACTTCTCTTTGTTCAGTGGGTTTAAGTAAGAAACATTCCAAATTCTGCAGGTTCTTCCATTGGAGGGTTCATAGGTTGGCTTCAAATTGTCCAATGAAATTTGTCTTTTACTAGCGCTCATTTATGCATACATTGTCCTTGGAGCCTTGGAACACAAGTTGAAACATGGGTTGCCAATTATTTTTACTATCTGTACCTTCATTGTCCGCACCTACAGAGACTGACCTTGTATCAAAGGGGATGAAACCGGCCTAGTACGAAACCTTGAAGATAAATGCATTAGTCGTCTCTACTGGAAAAATACAACTTCAAGCAAGAATATATTTCATTAGTTCAAGGAAAAGCCACGCAGTTAAAATTTGAGACCAGGCAACTAGGCCAAAGCCTCTACTAAATTTAAGCTAAGCAAAACAGTTTTAAACACAAAATCATGGCATACATTTGCAATTATGACGGATTACAACATTTTCAATACTTCATGATTAATAAAGCTCGTTTATAATGATGGCGAACTACCCCGAGGGCACAATTTCCCTCGTACATTATTTCTTTACTAACATCACACTATATGATACGCTGTTTGATTATACAATATGTATGAATATATGTAGGACCCTCTTTTTCTGCGTCATCAATCCCTCCTCTGATGACTAATTATGTCATCACATCAAATCTACCCACAAATTTTATTCCATTAAAATTCTGTATAGTAATTTGGCACTTCAGTCAATTCCCTTTTTTTTTTTTCATCCCTTTTGATTTTTCTCTATATATCTCTACCATTTTGGCTTGTTCTTTTTCTTCTCTTTTTCTTTCACGCCTTATTTTCCATATTTTAATAGCTTTCCATATTCCCCAAGAGCCTGATAAACAAATTAATATTATTAATATTCCCTTTACTATTTTTAGTAACATTCCGTTCCAAACGTTGCTGAGCCAATTTCCCACTGAAGCAATTCCTTTTCCAACTTTCTCCCAAATCCCGGGTTCTTTCAATTCCTTCAAATCTACACTTTCTTTAGTTAAGTTTGTAAGCATTGTTCTAATTTTTCCACTGCTGTTCGGTATATATGTACAACAGTGACGCGTACCAAGCATTTTGCAAACGCCGCCATCCTTTGCTAAAAGAATGTCTAAGGCAAGCCGATTTTGAAGAGTCATAGCTCTTTCTGCAGCGAGTTCAGCATCCATCAGGATTATAGCTCCTGAAAAGTTTGTCAACATGTTATCCACAATAGTAGACAACTTTCGTATTTTGATTGAATTCAATATGACTCCCACTGAAGGAATCAATGCTCCAAATATATCTCCTACCACACCAGAAGCTGTCTCTCTTTTCTGAACATGATGTGATTCAGACAGCTTTGGAAATTTCTTTAAGTCGTCTAGTTGATAAACCTTTGGGAACACTATTCCCAAATAACATCTCCCATACCATCCTTTAGGAAGACGGTAATAAGCGCTGAGTCCACAAATATAATATATTCCAGGAATAACTGGGTCTTGTCCATTCAGCATGAACGTCCACTTAGGTTTAAATGCGAACGTATGTTTGCATTCACTCGTTCCCACAAAAACTGTGTCATAATATGATTTAGCTCTATATATACAAAATTTCCCTACGTGCAATGTGTCTAAAGCTATTTTCCCTTGTGTCTTTATTGCGGCAAAAGCATAGTTATCTACAGATGTCCTTTTGTGTAATTCCCTTTCTAATTCCTCCTTCATTTCTTTCCTCCTATCATCAGTGCGGTCTAAGAAGTTTATTTCTACTGGTGAAAGCAAGCATGTAAGGTTCTCTCTATGTGCGTGAGCTGTGTGAAAAGGTGCCATCGGCTCAAAGAATTCCCTCATTAATTTGGCATAATAATCTCTAGATATTTTACTCAGGTGCCCAATTATGGGGACATATGCAAAAGTAACGTCATAATTAGTGTAAAAATAATGAATGTATGTCTGATCATAAAATCTGGACGCTATTATACTACATGTAATTCCATACGTGAGAGGCATGCTGTGATATGTCACCCCTTCCACTACTGAGGTAGGTATTTGTGTACACACATAACAATCTTTTGCATCCATGGTCTCAACATACTCACTCAGCAAGCGATAGAAAACGTTAGATGAAAGTTCCTTCTTATCATGCAAGTGTCTCTCGTCTTGTTCGAGTCTCTTTAGAGCTGTTAGTTCAGTAACAATAATAGGTTTAGAAGTAGAAGCATCATTCGTCTCACTCTTACCATGCATTCCAAGAACTATCACTACAAAGATTAGTACGCATGCGGTTATTAGACCTATACACATGTATTTACAACACTTCATTTTGTGCCCTTGTATAACGAAACTAGACATGATCTGTATAGAATCAGAAAGTTGAAGACACTTTATCAAAGCGGATTTGCAGATATTTACAAAGCTGAACGAGTTCAATGTTCACACACTTTTCTTTAGCAGCTTAGTCTCTTATCGGTTAGCAGCGTTGTCTCAAAATCGGTTTCAAAGTCAATCAAGTTAGCAATGTCTTAGCCGGTTGAAAAGTCAATCAGGTTATCACTGTCTCTATTCGGTAAAGTTCGTGGAGTTTGACTCCTCAAGTGCCAAAGTGGAGTTCTGCCTCTTCGTTCACGAGACTGAGGGATACGAATTCGTCTGACCAATCGTTAGTGGCTAAATACACCCACTCCGGACCAGAATATCTTTTGCTCAGTATTCTTTTTCTTTTCAATTTTGCATCTCTCTTTGACTCTCTTTCGCTGGTACTTTCTTCCTTGGCCAAATCTCCCTCCTCACTTGGTGCTGGTATTGCGACAGACACTTCTTTCCTTTTCTCTTTCACCTTTGGCCCTTCACTGTCGGTTAACGTTTCTCTGATTCTTAATTTTACTGGCGATATGCTTTGTCTTCTTTTCGCACTGGGTCCACTTGATGGACGTGCGAGTTCTTCCGAAGGAGTTTGAACAGCTTCGTTCTGTCCCGTCTTATCTTTTCCCTCTGGGAAGTCAATCAGGTTCTCCTTTTCTTTTCCTGTATCGTCTGCTTCTGGGAAAGCCCTCCTCTGATCAGGCTCTCCTGCTCCTTCACTTGTCTCGAGCTCTTTGTCACCGTTACCTGCTTCAGGCTCTCTGTCGCCTTCAGCTGTTTCAGGCTCTTTGTCGCCTTCAGGACCTTCGTCACTCTCTGAGGCTCCTCCTTGGTCTTCCCCAAATGAATCGGCTGCTTCGTCTTCAGAAAATATTTCTCCTTCCTCTATTTCTATTTGTTCGCTTCTAGTTCCTCTTTGTCCTGTCTCGGCACTTGGCACTTTGTTATCAGACACGGGTGATTTCAGTGTCTCAACTTCCTCATCTGTGGGACACGACACCCTCTTTGTGTGACTGGCGTGAATCCAGTTGGGAACTCCCGCACACTTCACAGCGGTGGTAGGTGTCAGAATCACTTGAAAAGGTCCTTTCCAACGGGGTTCCAAACACGATTTCCTCACGTGCTTCTTTATCACGACCCAGTCACCTGCTTTCAGGGTGTGTCCTGGACCTTGGACCGGTGGCAAGGTGGTTGCCTCCACCTGGTGAGAGAAAGAGCGGACCACATCAGCTAGACCTTTGCAGTAGTCTAACACCATATCATCTGTAATATTCCAAAGAGCATTTGCAGGAACTGCAGGAAGTCTCATGGCTCTGCCCATGAGAATCTCGTGCGGGTACAGTCCGGTCTTTCTGTCAGGGGTGTTTCTCATTGACATTAACACCAAAGGCAATGCGTCAGGCCATTTTAAGTTTGTTGATGCGCATATTTTCGCCATCCTTGATTTCAATGTGCCATTCATTTGCTCCACTAGACCTGATGCTTCAGGGCGGTAGCTACAATGCAACTTTTGCTCAATGTTCAACGCTGCACAAAGCAATTTTATTACTTCATTATTGAAGTGACTTCCCCTATCTGATTCTAAGGAGATCGGGAATCCGAAACGTGGTATTAACTCTCTCAAGAGTAATTTTGCAACTGTGAGACTGTCATTTCTGCGTGTAGGGTATGCTTCAATCCAGTGACTAAAAATGCACACAACCACCAACACATACTTCAAGCCTCCATGCACAGGCATCTCAATGAAGTCCATTTGCATCCTGCTGAAGGGACCCCCTGCTCTTCCAATGTGGCTCAAATTTACTACTGTTCCCTTCCCTGCGTTCATCTGTTGGCAAGTGACGCAACAATGGCAAACTGCTTCAGCAACCTGACGAAATTTGGGGTTAAACCAATCAGTTTTGAACAGTCTAATCATGGCATCCCTCCCAAGATGAGCCTGTCCATGGTAAAATCTGGCTATCTGTGTCAAAAGGCTGTTTGGAAGAACAAATTTCCCCTCATTTGAAACCCACAAATCATCTAGTCTCTTTACGCATTGTGATTTGGTCCATGAGAGTTTTTCATCCTCACTGACATCATTCTGCAAGGTTTTCAATTCATCCATTGTATCTATAACTTTTAAGGCAAAGATTTCACTTGGTTCAAGTTCTGGCTCATTTATCAAGTTCCACTCATCCCTGAGCAATATACAGTTCAATGCGCAAAACCTTGCGACTTGATCCGCATATCCATTTCCCAGAGAAACATAGGGGGTCATTCTGACCTTGGCGGACGGCGGGGCCGTCCGCCAAGTTACCGCCGTCAGAACACCGCACCGCGGTCGAAAGACCGCGGCGGTGATTCTGACATTTGCCCTGGGCTGGCGGGCGGCCGCCAAAAGACCGCCCGCCAGCCCAGGGCAAATCAACCTTCCCACTAGGATGCCAGCTCAGAATTGAGCCGGCGGAGTGGGAAGGTGCGACGGGTGCAGTTGCACCCGTCGCGTATTTCAGTGTCTGCTGGGCAGACACTGAAATACTTTTTGGGGCCCTCTTACGGGGGCCCCTGCCGTGCCCATGCCATTGGCATGGGCACGGCAGGGGCCCCGCGGCACCCCCTACCGCCATCCTGTTCATGGCGGGAGAGCCGCCATGAACAGGATGGCGGTAGGGGGTGTCAGAATCCCCATGGCGGCGGAGCGCGCTCCGCCGCCATGGAGGATTCAGACGGGCAGCAGAAAGTCGGCGGTACACCGCCGACTTTCCGTTTCTGGCCGCGGCTGAACCGCCGCGGTCAGAATGCCCAGCGGTGCACCGCCAGCCTGTTGGCGGTGCTACCGCCGACCTCCGCCATGGCGGTAATTACCGCCATGGTCAGAATGACCCCCATAGTCTTGTCCCTTCGAGTGTGCACTGCATTTCACCACTGCTACTTCTCCTGGTAATTGAATGGCATGTAACAATTCTCTTATTCTTTCACCATTTTTCACTGGTGATCCTGAAGAGGTCATGAAGCCTCTCGGTGACCACAATTGTCCAAAGTCATGCACTATTCCAAATCCGTACTGACTGTCAGTGTAAATGGTGACTTTCATTAATGCGGAAAGTTGGCAAGCTCTAGTAAGGGCTACCAATTCCGCTACTTGAGCAGAGTAAACTCCTTGAAGCCATGATGCTTCCAGAACACCTGTTACAGTACATACAGCATATCCTGCTTTCAATATTCCCAGTGCATCTCTTAAACATGAACCATCAACAAAAATAACTTGATCATTTTCTTCCAATCGGGTATCTTTGATATCAGGTCTTGGTTTGGTGCAAAATTCAGTCACCTGAAGACAGTCGTGCTCGATGTCTTCAGCGTTCTCAATTTCGGCATTTTCACTGGGAAACAAGGTTGCTGGATTCAACGTAGTGCACCTTTTCAGCTGCACATTAGGTGATCCCAGAATTATTGTTTCGTACCTTGTGAGTCTAGCACCAGTCATGTGCTGCGTTCGGGAACGTGTCAAAAGTATCTCGACTGAGTGAGGGACCATGACTGTCAAAGGGTGTCCCATCACTATTCCTTTACTCTGAGTGAGGCTGATACCAACTGTGGCGACGGCACGCAAGCACCCAGGCAGTGCTGCTGCGACCGGATCCAAAGTAGCTGAAAAATATGCTACTGGTCTGTTTACGCCACCATGGGCTTGGGTCAAGACAGACAAGGAACATGCATCACGTTCATGACAAAAAAATGTGAAAGGCTTCGTGTAATCAGGCATACCTAAAGCTGGAGCCCTGCACATGCATTCCTTTAACTCAATAAAAGCATCCATTTCATCTCCTTTCAACTCAATTTCATCCAGTGCCTCTTTCTGGGTCAGTTTCCGTAAAGGTTTTGCTAGAGTCGAAAAATTGGGGATCCATTGGCGACAGTAGCCCACCATTCCCAAAAATGTTCTCACCTCCCTCCTCGTCTTTGGGGGACTCATTTGAAGTACACTTGTTATTCTTTCCTTCATAATTCTTCGTGATCCTTTCTCTATTTGGTGACCCAAATATTTCACTTTCTGGCAGAACTGTAACTTTGAAGGAGACACCTTATGTCCATTCCTTCCCAAATGGTTCAATAGGGCAATGGTGTCAGCTGTGCAGTCACTTTCTGTCTTGGATGCGATCAGTAAATCGTCAATGTACTGTACTAGGGTTGACTCAAATGGCAACTCTAACGCTTCCAAATCTTTCTTTAGAATCTGATTGAAAATTGATGGTGACTCCGAAAACCCTTGAGGAATTCGACACCAACTATAGACTCTGTCCAAGAATTTGAAACAAAAGAGAAATTGGCTGTCCTCATGAAGAGGCACAGAAAAGAATGCTTGTGACAAGTCGATGACTGAGAACCACTCAGCATCGCAGGGAACTTGAAACATTATCACAGCTGGATTTGGCACTACGGGGCAACATTTTATTATTATGTCATTTATTTTCCTCAAATCCTGAACAATTCGGACCTTTCCACTTGGCTTTATCAGCCCCATGATTGGTGAATTACATGGACTGCTTAACACTTCTTTCAGTACTCCCTGCTTTACGAACTCATCAATGAGTTGGGCGACCTTTATGAGGGTGTCTTGCGCCATATGGTACTGTGGGGTTTGGGGAAAGGTTACATTGGGTTTTACAGTCACTTTCACTGGTTCCACTCCTTTCACCAATCCCACCTCTTTCCCTGTCATGTCCCACACTTCCTTTCCTACTGTTTCCTGTAACTCAGCAGGAATATCTGCTTCAGTGATCATTGGATAAAGAGCAATCAGGGGATACTCTTCATCGACAGTTTCCACTTCGTCTCCTCCTACACTATCTTCTTCTTCCCATTCACTGCTTGTCTGATTTTTAATTCCAGCGTTTGAACACATAATTGAACATCCCAATTTGCACAATAGGTCTCTCCCTAACAGTGATATCGGGCTTGAGTCACAAACCACAAATTTATGTGACCCTTGGTAGTTGCCAATTCTGACTTGGACTGGATCTGTGATTGGATTCGTCAGGTACCTATTTGCTTCTCCCACTACTTGAACCGTTCTCCCTGAAAGTGGCAAATTTGGTACTTCAATGCTCCTAACAGTGGAACGTGTATCTCCTGTGTCAACCAAGAATGAAACACGGTGACCCATAACTCTTCCCTCCACATACGGACCCTTTTGATCAACTTCCAAAGATGCCGCAAGTACACAATTTCCCTCCTCATCTGAGCTTTCACTCTCCCATACTTTGTTTATTCCATTCTCACTGTGTAATGGGAATTGGTGTACTGTGTCATTTTGATTCATTCCTTGACCCGTAACCTGTTGAGGAAGCATTGCTTGCTGCTGATTCATTGGTGCTAAGGGTATTTGCATTTGTTGATTAGGTACCACAGGAAACTGCTGTTGCATTGGCTGCAATTGGTCCATTTGCACACGGGGCATTTGCACCTGTTGCGGTTGTATGGGTTGTAAACCCTGCATCTGGTTTATATTATTTTTAAAATTTGGATTCGGACCTCTCATTTTCGGTCCTCTCATGGTCTGAAATGCATTGACATCATTGTTTTGCTGACCTACACCTTCCTGCACCATCATTGGGCACTCCCGTTTCCAATGCCCGACGATTCCGCACGTGTGACATGGCATCACCTTCTTCATTGCCTGTATACCATTTGGAATCATAACAGTATTTAAATCAGGACCATTATTCACAAAACCTCCTCGGCCTCTGCCTCTCATCTGCGGCTGAAACATAGCATTTCCCTGCTGCTGCTGCTGTGGCATCTGTTGTTGAAACCCTTGCAAACCTGTCTGAGCTGCTCTAAGCTGCATCACCATCACCTTTTCTTTCAACCTTTTCTGCTTTGTCTCAATCTCATCACTGCAGTATTTTGCATAATTCAACACTTCATCGATCGACTTTGACTGCCAACAAATCAAATGCGTTTTAATCATCTGGCTGATTTCGGGTCTCAACCCTTCCACAAATCTGAACACAAAATGGAGCATGTCCTTTGCCTCAAGCGTCTCTGTGCCACTGTAATTCTTAAACGCTTTCAACAATCTCTCATAGTACGCATGTATTGATTTTTTAACTTCTTGGGCTGTTCTGTCAATTCTCTGCCAATCCACATTTTTCGACGCAACTTTTGTTTTCAAGTGCTCGATCACCTTGTGGTACAAACTCATTACCGTAGGTGATGGCGCACCTGTGTCCCTATCTCTCTCTGGTTCACTCGTCGGCCAACCTACAGCCCTTTTACAATCTTCCCACAAATCTGCCGGAACCACAATTTCAAATAAAGTATTCAGGTCTTCCCAGAGGCATTTTGCGAGTTTCACAAATCTATCTGTCTGTTGATACCATTCGATTGGCTTCTCTCTTAATTTGGGAAGATCATCAGTGAATGATTGAATATCACATCTATGCCATGGTACATGTACAAGTTTTCCCCCTGCTGTCTCTCTCATTGGTAACATAGTTATCAGATGGTCATTCTGTTGTGCTTTCTCATTCCGTTCTGGAGTATTTTCTTTCTTTTTATCCTTTTTCTTAACCCACCTGCTTTCCCATTTGTCTAAACATCTCCAGACCTGTGCACTCTGCAGTATCTCTTTAAGGTGTGTCTTCATCCCTGCGGATCTCATGTGTTCAAAGTCTTTTGTCTCAAAATCTAACCTATAACTTCTGCTCAGGTGTTTAGTCTTGCTTATATCGATCTCATTTCTGTCTCCAATTTCTTGCAGCTTCTTATGTATGGTGCTTACCTCCCTCGTAATTCTAGGGCACAGGTATCTCAGCTCTTCTTCTGTGTATGACTCTAATCTGTTCAGACCCATTGTTCCCTCTACCAATTCATCTGCCTCCATACCCAATCTTATTTTATTCAGGTATTCTTCTCCCTTTCCGCTGGATGTACTCTGTGGGGAGTTGAGGCTGTTGAACCACTGCGTCAACTGTTGCGCGTTCAGTCCCATCAGTGTAGCAGTTACATCAACTGCTACTGATGGTTTCTGTAATGTTTCAGTCTCGGAGGTTAACGGTACTAATAGTGGTGGATGTGACCTTACCACGGTTGACGGAGCACAAATTTGAATTGGACTAAATTCCGACAAGGACCCAGATCCATTTGGCAGTGCCGCTATCGGAGTTGTTTCTGGAGTGGTTTCTATGCATCTTCTCCCTGTCCCACTCTGTATCATTAACCCTTGGTCGCATGTGCTTGAATTTGCCTGTATGTACAGTGGTACTGGTGGACCTACAGTAATAGGCAGAGATATCACGTCTGGATTCTGTCTGTTCCCTGAATTCTGTGGCATGTTAATCCCCACATTATGGTTCATCATTGCTGGCATACCTAACTGGCTCTCTGTTACTCGATTATACTTTGGCACTTCTTGTGCCTGCTTTTGAGGCATCAAAAACTGTGTTGATTCTGCTTGAATCAATGTTGGTCTTTGATAATTTTGTCCTCCCTGCGCCATCGAATCAGAGGTCATTCCCATGTTGTGCTCATCACAACAGTGCCTTTGGACCTGTGGCTGATAATTATCAGCAAGTTTCAATGTAGGCACTTCTGGGTATATCCTCTGAATCCGTGGTATTTGTGATGGGAAAGGCATATCGGAACTGCTTGGCCTCTGAGATATTCTCAAATTCGGTGTTACATTACCCTGTGCTGGTTCTGGAGGGGCAGTACTAATGCTTGAGCCTTTTTCGCTTTCCACGTATGGTGGCAGGCGATCATTCAACAGCTGTATAATGAATTCCTCATCATCTGACTCGTCTCCCCTTTTCGAGTTTCTATTGTTCTCTCTATCTCTGGACTGACTCCTGTTTGTCTTATAGGTAGCTTTCCTTCCTTCCGTCTCCGCTTCGTCAGTAATTGCTGGAAATAATTTAATCCCCTGCAATACATCTGATCTCCAAACCTTTTGTGTGGTGTCCCATCTAGCATCCGCTAATGTCTTTTCCACTTTTCTTATTCTAGTCTCAAACTTCTTTTGTTGTTGGTTTCTAGCTATCAGTTCCCAACTTGCTAGTGCCTCAAACTGTGCTGGTCTTGGAGGTACTTTCATATCATACAGCGCAAATCTCAGATTTTCCAAAACACTTAGGTTAAATGACCCATGTATAGGGAACGCTACACTCCCATGCTTCTCTGTTAATTTGCACCATTGTTTTAACCAAAGACATGGTGCCACACCCTTTTCTTCAATGACAATAGAAGCTGGTGTACCCTCTGGCGGTGTTTCTTCTCCTACATTTGCCTTAATGTAAACATCTCCCCTCATGGCACTCTTAAATGCTTTGAAAAATGTAATCTTTCCGTCTCTTTATTTTCTTAAAATGTGTAATCAATAAGTGACTTTTAATTCCCGGAATACTATTCGCTTGTCTTTCCCCTACCAGTTGCGCTTTGCAGACTGCGTCCAATCCGTGCGCGACCCTTCTCACCAACCGACCTATCCCAGCGCGGCTCCTAGTGACGTCACACTCACACACTGCGGCTGACAAAGTCCTGCGGCTTGTCCTCCTTTCATTCAACTTCACTCATAAACTAACTTTTGCAATATAACGCAAGCACTAACCAAAAAGAAGAAAACAAATCTATTGGTTTACTACAGGAAGGGTAATACAATCGCTTCAGAAACCTTAGGGATTTTTCACTAGCCTCAGCAGTTATTCCATCTTTCTCGGTTTCCCACTTTCGCAAGCAAAATTTGACCCGCAAACTTTACTCTCAACTGATCAATGAACTATTCTAGTGCACTTTAGAATTCTTCTGATCTCAAAGTCGAAATTTTCTCTCATTCCTCAATATTCATACCGACTCGTTGACCACGCCCGATCAACCTATTAAACCGACCAGATCACAACATCAACTAAGTGTCTCATACACTTTTCAACATACTCCTGAGTCTCTTGACCTCGCAGGGCCCGTCTCAACATCAACAACCACGTGGACAATTTTTCTGCACAAAGCGCTACACACGTGAAGTTCGACGACTTCCCTACTCTCACACTTTTAGAGTAATACTCCTCTAATGTCTTTTAACCCCCTAAAATCCTCTCACAAACTTCTCAATTAATCTGTGGCAATAAGCTGTGCAAGCGCAAAACCCTAACTTCACTTATACCGTCACTAGAAACGACGAAACCATTCTCACACCTCCATGTCCTCCATTCGCAAGCTCCGAGATCCCGGGAAAGTCACTGGGGACTTAGGGCATCATCATCTCTCCAACTTGTTTGATCACAGAAAATTCTAACTTAACTCCGTCTATGGCTCGGATGGGGTCCCAAAGGGCTAAACCATCAATCTCTGCTGCCATCTACTGATAACGCGTCCAGCCCTCATAAATTACCTGTACCTGGACACGTTGGAGGTCGGTGAATCTTTTAACCGAGTTGGGCTCTCCTCATCCTAGAATAGTCGGGTCACTCAGATCAATAGTCGATAACCATTGCAATCGGTAATCAATACTCAATAATAGATCAATATAGCATGTCAGAAATCAATAACAGTTGGTATTTCGGCGCACCATGACCTTTCAGTCATGAATAACCACACCAGTTTAGTAAAAGTTAGTGAATTTATTTTCCTATATTAACAAAGCTAGCACGATATATATCTGTCTCAAAACCAAATGATATATGTATATGAACATTACTAGATGTCCATAGTGGCGGAAGAAACGCAATCTACGCAAAATCTGAACAATAATACACTCAGTTATGGCAATGCAAATCACTAATATGACTAATTGTATTTGACTAATTTCATACATTGGTCAGCATAACAAGATCTCAAATTGACATGGTGCATCGAATGAATACCTCAACTAACCTCTAATTAGCATTGGCATGTGGGGCTTCATGCAAAACGAATTTAATCAACACAAATTTGGAAAACTTCTAGCTTGGGCCCTATCAAAATAGCAGTTGGTACCTAAAAGGAAAAAAAAAACACAATGCATAATACATTTATCCTTTCATATTTACCAAATACAAACAGCATTCAAGAAAGTCTTCGTCCCTCAGGTACCAGTTCGATCAGCATGGGGCAGGTTAAAGGGGGCAAATTAAGGGCAAGCTTCCTTGCAGCGGCAAGGAGAATGGGGCAAAGTTATTGCATGGGCAAGACGGGGCAAATCAAAGTTAAAGTCTCTAGGATGAGAATTCTCAAAGTCTCTTTCTCTCAGATAGAGAAAAGGGCATCAGGGTGTCGGCCAAAACGGAGTCTGGCATCTGGCTTCAAATTGGCATCGAGGAAAATGGCTGACTTCTCTTTGTTCAGTGGGTTTAAGTAAGAAACATTCCAAATTCTGCAGGTTCTTCCATTGGAGGGTTCATGGGTTGGCTTCAAATTGTCCAATGAAATTTGTCTTTTACTAGCGCTCATTTATGCATACATTGTCCTTGGAGCCTTGGAACACAAGTTGAAACATGGGTTGCCAATTATTTTTACTATCTGTACCTTCATTGTCCGCACCTGCAGAGACTGACCTTGTATCAAAGGGGATGAAACCGGCCTAGTACGAAACCTTGAAGATAAATGCATTAGTCGTCTCTACTGGAAAAATACAACTTCAAGCAAGAATATATTTCATTAGTTCAAGGAAAAGCCACGCAGTTAAAATTTGAGACCAGGCAACTAGACCAAAGCCTCTACTAAATTTAAGCTAAGCAAAACAGTTTTAAACACGAAATCATGGCATACATTTGCAATTATGACGGATTACTACATTTTCAATACTTCATGATTAATAAAGCTAGTTTATAATGATGGCGAACTACCCCAAGGGCACAATTTCCCTCGTACATTATTTCTTTACTAACATCACACTATATGATACGCTGTTTGATTATACAATATGTATGAATATATGTAGGACCCTCTTTTTCTGCGTCATCAGGGGTCACCTCAGCTCAGGAAACCTTAGGGGCTGTCCTGGCTGGAGGGTGACTCCTCCTTGTTTTTCTCATTATCTCCTCCGAGCTTGCCGCCAAAAGTGGGGGCTGTGTCCTGGGGCGGGCATCTCCACTAGCTGGAGTGCCCTGGGGCGCTGTAACACCAGGCTCGAGCCTTTGAGGCTCACTGCCAGGTGTTACAGTTCCTGCAGGGGGAGGTGTGAAGCACCTCCACCCAGGACAGGCTTTGTTCCTGGTCACAGAGTGCACAAAGGCACTCACCCCATGTTGCCAGAAACCCATCTGGATTTGGCAGGCTGGCAGAAACTGGTCAGCCTAGCACTAGTAGTTGGGCTGACATGCAGGGGGCATTTCTAAGATGTCCTTTGTGTGCCTTTCTCAATAAATTTTACACTGGCATCAATGTGGATTTTGTGGGCTGAGAAGACGTTTGACACCAAACTTCCCAGTATTCAATGTAGCCATTATGGAACTGTGGAGTTTGTGTTTGACAAACTCTCAGACCATATACTCTTTATGGCTACCCTGTACTTACAATGTCTAAGAATTGGCTTAGACACTGTAGGGGCATAGTGCTCATGGACCTATGCCCTCACCTGTGGTATAGTGCACCCTGCCTTAGGGCTATAAGGCCTGCTAGAGGGGTGACTTACCTATGCCACAGGCAGTGAGTTGTGGGCATGGCACCCTGAGGGGAGTGCCAAGTCGACTTAGTCTTTTTCTCCCCACCAGCACACACAAGCTGTGAGACAGTGTGCATGTGATGAGTGAGGGGTCCACAGGGTGGCATAATACATGCTGCAGCCCTTAAAGACATTCCCTGGCCACAGGGGTACCATTTACAAGGGACTTATCTGTGTGCCAGGGATGCGCCAATTGTGGAGAGAAAGGTACAGTTTTAGGGAAAGAACACTGGTGCTGGGGCCTGGTTAGCAGGGTCCCCACACACTTTCAATCATAACTAGTATCAACAAAAGGCAAAACGTTAGGGGGTAACCATGCCAACAGTGGCATTTTCCTACTACCCCCTAGACATAAGGCAAGGCATTTCCAGTGCAATCCTATGAGAAAGGAGCACTCACAGCAGTGAGAAACCAAATAGGCTGTTTGTCACTACCAGGACAGGCCATGCAATATGGCACATGTCCTGCCTTTCTACATACATGGCACCCAGCCCATAAGGCTAGCTAGGGCGTACCTTAGGGGTGACTTACATGTAGTAAAAGGGGAGTTCTGGGCCTGCCAAGTAAGTTTAGATGCCAGGTCCCTGTGGCAGAAAACTGCGCACACAGGCCCTGCGCTAGCAGGCCTGAGACAGGTTTCAAAGGCTACTTCTGTGGTTGGTACAATAAGCGCTGCAGGCACACTAGTAACGTTTAACTTATAAGCCTTGGGTTTAGGGATACCACTGTACAAGGGACTTACAGGTAAATTAAATGTGCCAATTAGGTGTAAGCCAATCATACCAACTTTAGAAGGGAGACCACCTGCACTTTAGCACTGATCAGCAGTGATAAAGTGCTCAGTGTCCTAGAGCCAACAAGAGGTCAGACAAATAGGAGGAAGGAGGCAAAAAGTCTGGGGATGAACCTGCAAAAAGGGCCAGGTCTAATAGCAGCCTAGTCAGGTAATAACACCAAACCAACGGCATACAATGAATCAAGCTCAGAAGGATGGCAGGCCAGGTTGGTCTTTAGAGGAACCAAACACATGACTAGCTAACAACAGAGTACAGCCAAAGAATGTGAAGGGCAAAAATACACTTGTCCTTCTTCCGAGATGCTGAGAAGGAAGCAAACAACAAAGGATTAAAATGGACACAGTCTCAACCGTGAGATTCATACTCGGACCTGAACCAAGAAAACACAAGCAGCCACTGGCTCAGGATGACTAGTCCCAGCTAAAAGTCTGAATAAACTAGAAGCAAGTGAGGACCCCAGGCCTATGCCCAACCACCAACTCGCACAGCACCAGCCAGCAATTCCTAGCACCATCTGCGTGAATGTCAAAACAACCAAGGTTCCTATAAAGCCATTTTGGAAAGTAAGACCCATGACACTGAGGAGAGGCAGTGGTTGAAACAGAAGTCCTCAGAAACATCTGGTGGTAAGAGAATGACGAAGGTTGCATGGAATGCCCATCTTCATCAAGGACCCCTCAACCAGTGCAGAACCTATGAATGCTAAGGTCAGGTTCACACCTGATCAAATCAGTCTGGGGGTCATTAGTACCATGGTTAGTACCATTGAGTGGGAAGGACACCAGGATTCTGCAAGAAAACAGTTGAAAGAAGGACTGGCCCATGCTGACAAGAGAGTGTTTGTGGTGGTGACAATAATGCAATTGGCTTATTGTACCTGTCAGGGGGAGAGTGCCTCATCGCGGCATCTAGAGGAACTCGACTTCAGATTTCCCATGCAGCATCAGTGTAAAAGAAGGCTAGCTGTTAAGGCTGAGGGCAACACAGGAGAGGTAATCAGCAACCTCCTGCACAAAGTATTGGGATGTAAGGAATCCATTGAGCTGCAACTAAGCTCAGCTTAGCCTTTGAGTGGATGACTGGAAACCTGGATTCAGACTTATCAAGCCTTAGCACTAGTTCAGTGTCACACAAAGTGTGACAAGTCAGGCTCTGTGCTATTTTGCTTCCCATGGGTGGTACATGAGCATTGTTTTGCTGCTACAGTGGCCTCCATCCCACTTGCCTTCTCCTTGCTACATCATAGGTGGGTGGCACACACTGCTCTTTCTGTGCAGGAGGAGGTCTCTCAGTAGCACAGGGCAGTCGATCTCCCTTATTATACTTACCCCTTGGCAACCAGTCCATCCCAGCAACCTCTCCATCCATTGCTCCTCTTAATTGGGGATCTTCGTAGGTCGATGTGGCTTCTGCCTCCAGCAGCATGGCTTCTCTTTTTCTTAGGACCCCTCAGTGAGAGTTTCTGGGAATGTAATTTCTATCCGTATCCAAGATGTCCACCACATTACAGGTCTCTAGGAAACCCAACCCAATCCCACATGGAGTACACAGTTGTTCTTGACCTAAAGAGGGAGACAATCTTCTCTATTAGTTTCATCATAATGCTTCAAGCAGTAAGTTTTCTCACTTTGTATGTTGTTCATGGATACTTCCTTGGATATTGTCCGTCTTTTGTCCTAATTTTCCTTGTTCCCTTCCTTCTCGTTTCTTCCACTCTAGCTTCTATTTTCTGTCCGTGAATATGGATGCCTACTGGTTTCATCACCTCCTTTTTAGTCTGCCTAGTAGTTCTTTGAACCACATTCCTCTAACCAGCTCCAGAGCCTTGCTACCATGTCAGATTTTGTTTTGCCTTTGGGCTTTTCTCCCTTTGGGCTCCGGCCAACTGGCATTTTCTGCTAGGATCTACCTAGTGTTGGTGGCAACGTGGCTTCTGGGGCAGTGTCACCCTTACCTCTAGCAAACAAAGACTCTGAAGGCCTGGAAGTTGAGACCTTGAAGTAGCCTGAGAGATTCCGTCAGGAGTCAACCCCATGAAAAGCATCACCGTGCAACTAGCCATATTTTTTGATGCACAGTCCTATTTACTAACATTTGTAGACAGGGCTTAGAGCTACAAATGTATGCTTCCTCAAGACAGGCACAATGTTTAAGAAACTTTGTTTTCTCCAAACTCTGTCTTTTCTCCAAGTTTGCTTATGTGGTGTAATGTATAACACACATACAGAGTTGTGAAAGTTTTAAACTATGCCTCAGCAGCGTATTTTGTACTGGAGGACAAAATAAGGAAAGACTATCTACAGTGCTCCAGCACAGGGGGAGAGAGAAACAGCACCACATCTTAGCAGATACAGTGCTGCTCTGTTCTCTTCCTTTCACTCAAGAAATGCAGCAGCTTTGGTTGCTGTGCTGTGTTGCATCAAATGTAAGTACATCTGGCCCCTAGAGTTTGACTCTCAGTTCTGATGTCCATGCAGTGTATTGGGATGCAGAAGCACAACACACTGCAAGCAGATCTGAAGGTGGGTTACCACTGTTTGAATGTCTTGTTTGTTACCAAAGGACCCAATATGCCATACCACCACCCACTTACCTTACCACCAGACCAGTACAACAAGTGACTCCAGGAAGCAGAAAAAATAGAAGGGGAAGACAGGGCAGAGTGTATTCAGCCTTATACACAATTGGGAGGTATTTCAAGGGTAAAAATAAGACAGACCCTGGTCTGCGGTGGACTAAACCGAGCATGGTGCTAAATCCCAGGTCCGGGACTGCACAGCAATAGCTCCTCAACAACTGAGGACTAGATAAAAATGCACCTAAAAAAGCAGTGTCCTGTAGAAGGACTGAAGAGGGACAAAAAAAAACTATAAGATTATTCAACCTACGACCTCCAAAGGCAAGTGCCAGAGCACTAGGCTCCTGCTTTAAGACGTGAAACACCACAAAGGGCCTGATTTAGAACTCAGCTGATAGGTTGCTCCATCACAATAGTGACGGATATCCCGTCCGCCGAAATCTAAATTCTATTGGATAGAATGGGATTTATATTTTGCTGTGACTGAGTAACCCCTCCGGTGAGACCTAAATCAGGCCATTTGTGTTTAAGGAGGACCTCAACCTCGCCTTGGGGAAAAGATAGGAGATTGCAAATTAGTGCCTACATGTGTCTGTCTTTGGAGGTAGGGAAGGTACCATCCTTAAACTTCTCCTGATGAAAGGGAGGGGAGTAGGAAGAAAATAGGGCTTACAGGGGACTATCTGGGGAGTGGATCACCCTCATAGGTTAGGACTGGAACAAGGGACAGGGACAAAGTGGTACAAAAAAATATACTACGATGATTTGTACTAACATATGACCTCTACGTCACTGCTCCTTGACCCAGTCCTGACGTCATGAGGTTATCTCCTATCCAGACAGGAAACAAAACAGGAAACACTCTCCGGCCCTACCCACCCTCCAGGTCTGTCATACAACCAACCAATAGGAGGACTTCCTGAAATATCAGGCCCACAAAGGACTGCCCCAAGAGGTTGGGAGGGAAACAGGACTGGGTCAAGGACGAGTAATACTAAGAGTAATGGGGATTACCGGTAAGTAATCGGGGCAATATGCACCTTTACTCATCGTTTAGGTGCTTGCCAGTCAACATATGTCATGCCTGGAACAAAGTCATATGATCTGTGTAATCCTTACTCGTACTGAGAACTAATATTTGCCCCACTCGTTCTCCTTACAGCATCTCCCCAAAACGCAGCTCCGGATAGCAAGATGGCTCCCGGATACGTGGTCCTCATCTTCCTCGCAGTTGTTTCTGTGATTGGAGCTATTTCCTCGGTTCTCATTTACAGATATTATCGCCGGACTGGAAGATACGACTTCAAACCCAAGTGCGACAAAAGGGGCTACCTGGTGTTCTCCAACTAACTTACGAAGTTTGCTCGCTTGTCATTGCTGTAGTCTTCAAATACATGCCTTTTTTGTTTTTGTGAAGAATCCTCTTATGTTTATTGAAAACTGAGGGACCTTTAGAGATTATCTAACCCTCACTATAATTCCTTTACCGCTCTGTTGGCCAACGAGGCACATTGTCGCCGCAAAAATATATCAGTTCCCAGGGGGTGAAGGTTATTTTGAACTAGTCTCCTATTTGTGTTTAGTTTACTTTCCGATGGATTCCCATGTTTATATTTAGTACATTAGACAACATGTTCTTCCCTGACATTGTCTTAAGACCACATCTCTAACATAGACATCTTGGGAGGTGAAGCTGTTTACCTCGATGTTTTAAGCAGAGCAAGTAACTTGTATCTGGATTCAGAAGCTTATCCTGTATTGCTTTCTTGTTTGTATTCAGGTATTTGTAGATTTCGATCTCTATGTAACATGAGGGTCATAGGTTCCAAAACCAGTAAAAGGGTTAATAAAATTATTTATTTTTACCTGCTGAAAATGAAGTTACATTTCTACCATCTAGGTATATTTCTGGCATCTTGCAACCATTCTACAAGTCCCAGAATAATGTTACTCATCTTCAGGTGAATAGTAATTCAGAACAGTAATTGCGTATCTGGTATGTCCTTCTGACATGTTGTTCACTAAAAAGGTCAGGAACATTCCAACTGATACCAATATTCACATCCCTCCCACCTCCCCCTCCAACTACTCTATGGTATACAATTTTACGTCAACTCCTAATCTCATGAGAATGTCAGTAAAATGGAGTTTGTCTGAACTAGCCTGCAGAGGTTTATAGTCCTAAGGCAACATGTGAGCCCAGAAATAGCCTTCAGTAACGAAATCCGTGTTTAGAGAAAGTGCAGAGTCGATTAAAAACATTTTGTTGCTTTCCAGAGAACCAAAAAAAAAGACGCAATTTAGCCATTAAACTAATCTTGCACTCCCCTGTTAATAGTGGGAAAAAATACCCTGTTTGTTCTCATCACAAAATCGACTCTTCGTAGCCCGCTCAATACAACATTTTGATAAGTCGTGAACTGTGCGAAAAACTCAGAAAAAGGGAGCGAAGAAAAAAAAAAAAAGGTGTTCGTCCATTCTGTCAGCAAATCGGAACACTCTTAAGTAACCAGAATACAGAAATATGTCCGGTGCTCAGGCACTAATTGTTTATTAAGTTTTCAAAACTTTGAACTATTTTAGTGAATAAGGTAGACAAGGGTGAAGGTTCAGATCTTAACTAAACCTCGTCTTCCAGCCTGAATGCAGCCGGAAGGACGAAACCTTGTTTTCAGCCAGCCAAGAGATTGTGGTCGGCCACTTACCATGATTTTAGAGTGCAAATGCGTTCACTTTTGGATAACGGTGGTTTCGCTGAAGGGTATTCATTAAGACGTCTTATGAGTAGCTTCAACATAACAAACAAGGAATGACGTCAGCCTACGTTTTGCTTGTGTGCCTGTAATATCAACAGCAGACCAATGGTGGCAGCAGAGTGCCATGCATTCGAAGTTATAAAGCTGAAAAATACTGAGCCCCTTCACTGCCGACATACTGCCAAATGAAAGGAATATCGCAACTGCTTCTCTGCAATATGCCGGGCGGCATCCCTATGCATCTCATTAGCATCCGGTAACAGACTGTTACAGCTGCATTAAAAATAAAGAGAAACACGTATTACGTACATAAAAGACATGCTTTACATATTAGACTGTGCAAACGGAACCATTGGAAAGGAGGCGTATGGGAGATATCCAACGATTTTAAGTCGAGCATAGTAGCTAGCAAGCGCTGCTTTGTCGCGGTGTAGGTATGTATCTGGGCTTTAAACCACGCCCACCCTTCACTATCACTCGTTCATGAGCTTGCCTTTCAAAAATCCTTTGTTATCATTGGTAAATGCTTTACCTTTGCCCCTCCTTGGGGCAGTTTTGTTACCGCCTTGGCCATCAACCCTGTTACCTGGCAAATTGCACATTTGCCTATAACTTTGACTGCGAGCAAACTTGTTTTTCCTTTTGTGTGTCTCCTTCTGGCTCAGGCTCATGGCGGCCGTGGCACTTTGAATCGGCGCGCTTATGTCAACTGTTTGACTTTTTATTTTCAGTTTACGGGGTAAGAAAAGTCCAATTAGGAATTTACAATGCTAATAGCTCTAACTCCAGCAAACGCGCGACCCAGTGCATTGCAAATGCTTGTTTTTGTTGTTGTGGGGCTGTCGGTGTACGTTATGCGACATTTGAAAGTAGCAACCTGTTCCTTTTAAAGAGATAGTCATGTCCTTGAACGCGTGGTTTCTGTATTACTTTTAAATTTGCATGTTTGATTGTGATTCTGGAAATAATGTGTGCACGAGACTGAATGGTTGGAGAGAAAAGTGTTCAGTATTCTCATGCCGAGTTAGCCAGTTATATTTAGGGGGCATTCGTTTTCATTCACTGTTCTAGCGCCTAAATCAAGCGCCTAATATTGCCCACTCGTAGCACCTCCATCAAAAGCATAAGCCATGACAGCTGCCCCACGCCAATCAACACTTCTCCAAGTTTTCTGAAGCAGTAGGACAGAGCTGCTCAAGAGCAGGAGGCCATTGTAGGTAAAACCTGCACATACCCGAGTGATCCTGCCAACTTCTGTCCCAAAGTTGGCGTTCCTTAGTGGGCTAGGGCTTTCCAATGCAGCTCTAACCCTGCGGAGTCACTGTATACCACTCTTTCTGGAAATTCTTCATCTTTCGCACTTCTGCTAATCAGATTTGTATCCATCCGAGATTGCTCTAAAGTGAGGCCGCTTTTAAGCAGTGCTTTAAATGGGCAGGGACTGTCCGGTACTGAGCACCTGCCCTTCTCAGCACTGCTGCAATACATTTAAGGGGAGAGTACCCGCACCTCTCAGGAGCAAACAGGCACTCTAAAACGTGAGCACCTGTACTTCTATATTTCCATTAAAGCGCAGCTGTTAAGACCTCATACAAGAGACAGATTTCCCTGATTGACGCGCCCTTTCTATGGCAGGTGCTTTTGGAATGTCTTGCCGACGCTGGTAATCTCTCTGGCACTTACTTCCGGTGTCAGCGTTCCCTACTCTGCGCTCGTCTCAGCATCTTCACCCGCCCAGTCGTCCCCTCTCTTGGTGTGTTCTCTTTATGTGCAACCCAGAGAAAGGCTGCGATAATCAACGCATTATCACCAGATCAGGCAGTAGAGTGGCTGTCATCATTATTTCTACATATTCCCTCAGACTTTCTTTCAGAACGCTAAATTCACTGAAAAATTCTTGAAAAAAGAAAGAGGGCTATCATTCACATATATTTTTTTTGTATTAAAGCGCAGATAAAGGCTGGCCTTACCAACCCACTCAAATGTCCACATACAGTACAGATCTGTTCTTTGCAGCAGGCTTAATAACCCTCTGTGCTACTTTATGGCGAGTCAAAACTGCCACTAGACAAAATTCGGATCTCTCTTTCTAGCAAGAACATTAACTACAAGAGTTATGTTGACATTTTTTTATTGCTGCTTGAAGTCTGGATGCACAAGGAACTCTGCAGCAGGTGCTTTTATATTGTAAGCTATTGGTAAACACGGTGCCCCCCCTGAGGCCAGTGCCCCCTTCCAAGTCAGCGCCCAGTGCAGCCGCACCTTTCTCACTGCCCTAAAGCTGACCCTGCTTGCTCCCTATTAGTAAGATGTTTTCTTGTGCCAGCAAAGAAAAGAAGAATGCAGCTGACAGCCCCCTGAGGAATATATACCGTGACATTTACTGAGGTCTGCCTGAGCATTGTACCCCTGACAACAGCCTCGACTTTACACAAAAAGAAATGCAAGCCTTTATGTGGAAGAGCAGATAATGTTGATGTACCTCCTGTGAATGAATTTGGAACAAGCAGGCTTCCATCGAGGTTCTTTCAGTTCTGGGGTATTATGGAAGTATTCCAGAAAGACTGTAAACGAGTGCAGCAGAAGAGAAACATGTAGGAAGTTGATGCAATAGTTTACAATTCTGATGTAGGTGTAACTCTATCAGGAGTAACAAGAAGAGAAGACAGATTCAGAAGAAGGCGTGATGCGCCCCCATATCTGGAGCGTAGCTATGTTGGGCAGATTCGGGGGTGTGAATCTCGAATTTTTCAAGTAAGCAAGTAGGAAAAAATACACAGACATAGCAGATCTGATTCTGGGTTCCCAGGCCCAACTACAAAGCCAGAAATGCATTCATATGGAGGGCATCTCACCCCAAACACCCCCCTGCCCAAGCAACACTCCTGCTCATTATTTCTGAATGGCCAGCAAACCTGACTCACGGTGGGCTCAGTAGAGGGTTACAGCGGTGACTCAAGAAGGGAGTCTGCACGGTTGTCGGAAAGTCATGCGTTAGTACATTCCCAGGCAAAACAGCACTTCACTAGCAGCCAAGATGTCCTCATATTGCTGGCATGCTTGCAAGATTAAGGGATAGCCAAATGTGGGCTGCAGCTACATTTGGGAATATGATGCCTATTGCTGTAATTAACATGTAACTGTATCCAAAGCACAAACACAATAGCAAAAACTTTCTTAAGCTTTCAAAATGCTCCCATCTTCCTGAAACGCAAACAAATTATCGATATTCAAGGAAGGATCAATTAGTAGGTTAATGAAATTATTCGAGGCAGGAGACCCGAGCAGCTGAAAGGCATTCTCTTGTGCACCAGCGGTCAGGTGCCCTAATGTCACCGACAAGGTTCAATATGATGATAACGCTTGAGCTGGCTAAATGTGAGATGCAAATGAACCAACAAAAATACACCCTAAAACTCTTATTATTTACCAACATGTCTCCTCCAGAGTTTTTTCATGGACACAGCCCTACATTATATCAATGGCCATTCATCCAAACTCCTAGAGGTCAAATTAGAAGTTATCTCTCCCCTCAGGCACACCTAGAACCAATAATCAGGAACATAGTGACATCTTATTCGTTCCAATTTGACAGCTTTGACAAACCCTCCCTGACACTGCTGTCATCTCTCAAATGATTGACTTTCCATATTAAGATTTCTTATGGACTCAAACTGGTTTATGCTGCCTGCCTTAGAAGGTAGATGTGTCCGCTGCTCTCATGTCTGTAAACTCAGTGCTGGGTACATAGCATGACAACTTCATTACACCTTCTCTGCTGTACTCACTTTTATGGGGCGCAAATCGCTCGGTCCAATTCTGTAATCTCTCTTTGGGCTTCAAACCACGCCCATGTCACTTTAGTCACTTTCATTGGTTCGTGGGCTTGCCTTTTAAAATCCGCTTGCTTTCATTTGTGAAAGGCATGCAAACGTCATGCCTTTTCCGGTGTTTAGCACAGCACCGGTAAACTACTAAAAACATACGAGGCTCAGTGTTTTCAGCATGGTGTCCGGACTACTTTATCCGTTTATTTTCCACGCAGCGTGATCGCGCTGCCTTTTACATAGTGCAATCGCACTGCGTTTTTTTTCTTTACAAAGCTAATAGCTCTAACTCGAGCTAATGAGAGACCCGTTGCATTGAAAATGCTTGTTATTACTGTCCCCAGGTTCTGTACTCCTCGCTTTTTTGTTACTAAGGATGTACATGCCTTAGAAGCATATTGTCTGGCTAATTGGATTCTAAAATCCCTCTCTTTAGCTCCAGAAATATTTCACTTTATAATAGAAAGCTTTAAAAAAAGCTATTTTCCTTTAAGAGACCGGGTTTTACCAAAGCTAATGCACAGCCGCAGCATATGTAAGCCATAACAGCACTCCCTTTCCACAATTCTGAAATGAGTGTCACTTAAATGATGTACATTCTACAAAGTTAGAATTACAGGAGAAAGCTTGCACTCATTTGTTTCGGAGCACTTTATGGAGACTTTACAGTTCCGAACTCCAAGTCCCTTTCTCCCTTTCGACCTCCCTGCCTCTCAATGTCCAAGTACATCTAGATTAAATCTTAATTTAAAAATTTAAATATAGAGCATACTTCATTTTTGGTAGTAGATTAATTTAACAGCAACTTCTGTGTTTGTCACACTCTTTACGTTGGTGTCTTCAGCAAATTAACATTTTAGCAATTTAAGATTAGGTTTGCGAACATCAAGTTTTGTGACATTTGGTAGTTTCTTATGCACTGTACTATTTGCACTGTGGTACCCTTCCTGAGCTGAAATTGAGCCATTTTAATATCTGCTTAGAGGCTAGTATTTAATCCACAAAACAGTTTCAAAATTGGCCCATATTGTGTAATAAGTAGCATCAAGCACAATTATAATTATTTTAATCTGATTGTTATTTCATGTATTATTGTAACAGAGAAAGAAAATACAAGATAGACTATGGTTTCTATTTTTGATTCAGCATATTGTCATATTTTATTACTTGTACTACTGTGGGAACATTGTCATTCAATCTCAATAAAGACTATAGACTGGCCAGTTTGCAATTTCATGTTATCCTTTACAGCGGGTAACTCTTTAGATGTATATACTAGCTTTAAAATTAATGGGGTTGGAGGTCATTCAATTCTCTAGGGTTCTTAATGGGTTATGGAAATAGATAACCACTATTATTATGCATGATATTGTGAGCTGCTCTGTAAAATGTTAATAACATCTATTACAATAGCAATTTTGTTTTGTAGAACTGTGTGGAATAAGTTAACTGTATAGTATGTGCCATACAAATGCTGTCAATCATTCACAAAACATTTAATGCATTCTTAATAAGAATTTCCAGAATGGACACAACAAATGCCAATTGTTGGAAATGGCCTTTCTGCAGGGTCACCCCAAACTTTTTGCCTTCCTCCTCCTCGTTTTCTGACCTCATTTATGCTGGCTTTAGGACTCTGCACAATGTACCACTGCTAAAGAGCGTATGCTCTCTCCCTAAAACATGTTAACATTGGTTCACACCCAATTGGCATTTTTGATCTACTTGTAAGTCCCTAGTAAAGTGCACTACGTGCACCCAGAGCCTTTACACTGAATGCTACTAGTGGGCCTGCAGCACTGGTTGTGCCACCCACATAAGTAGCCCCTTAACCATGTCTCAGGCTAGCCATTGCAAGGCCTGTGTGTGCAGTTTCACTGCTGTTTTGACTTGGCATTTAAAAATACTTGCCAAGCCTTAAACTCCCTTTTTTCTACATATAAGTCACCCCTAAGGTATGCCATAGGTAACCCAGAGGGCAGGGTGCTGTGTGGGTAAAAGGCAGGACATATATCTGTGTGTTTTATGTGTCCTGGTAGTGGAAAACTCCTAAATTCATTTCCCGCTGCTGTGAGGCCTGCTCCTTTCATAGACTAACATTAAGGCTACCCTCATAAACTGTTTGAGTGGTAGATTCTGATTAGAAAGCGGTAAACAGGTCATATTTAGTATGGCCAGAATGGTAATACAAAATCCTGCTGACTGGTGTAGTTTGATTTTATATTACTATTTCAGAAATTGCACTTTTAGAAAGTGAGCATTTCTCTGCACTCAAATCCTTCTGTGCCTTACAATTCACATCTGAGGTGGGTTGGTTCACAGCTCCCTTGTACATTTCACCCAACCACAAACACAGGATGCTCAATCACACCTGCACACATCTGCATACTGAATGGGTCTTCCTGGGCTGGAATGGTGGAGGGCCTGACACCTACATTTCAAAGGACAGTGGCATACCCTTACACAATGGACTGCCAAACCCCTTACTGGGAATCTGGCAGACAGGATTGTACTGAAAGGGGACCTTGTGCACTTCTAAGCCACTCTTTGAAGCCTCCCCGCCTTCAAAGCCACTTTTGGGTATATAAACTGGGTCCCTGACCCTACCAATTCGGACACTTCCTGGGAAAGAAACTCTGAACCAGAACCTGGAACCTGCCAAGAGAAGCTGCCTGGCTGCCCAAAGGACTCACCTGGACTGCTGTGCTGTAAAGGACTGCTGCCTTGCTGTTGCCCTGCTGACTTGCTAGCCTCTGGCTCTGCTGAGAAGTGCTCTCCAAGGGCTTGGATTGAGCTTGCCTCCTTTTCATGAAGTCTCAGGGCCAAAAAGACTTTGGCCCATATTCATACTTTTTTTAGCGCCGCAATTGCGGCGCTTTTTGACTCAAAATCGGTGCAAACTTACAAAATACAAATGTATTTTGTAAGTTTGCGCCGATTTTGTGTAAAAAAACGATGCAAATGCAGCGCAAAAAAAAGTATAAATATGGGCCTTTATCTCTGCAAAGAACTCCTTGTGCGTTGAAAAATCGACACACAGCCTGCCAGAAACAATGCACAGCCTGCTTAGCGGGGAAAGAATCCCTGCATCAGCGAACTGGAACGACGCATCCCAGCTCCTCGAGTGGAGATCGACACAGTGCCAGCATTGAGACTGAAACTAATGCTACACTTGGTATACTTGGCTACAGTTTGGTTGTCAATATTTCAACACAATATTGTTATGTAGTTTCCAGATGCAGATTTATGTATCATAAATTACAATGTGTACCAGGGGAACTTAAATTACCCAAAAGTAAACGTCTTGACTTTTAGCCTAGTTCAGTGAATACTAGTGTAATTTATCCAACCCAAGCTATGGACTTGGTGACTAGATGAAATCGTTTTTGCGGTTGCGATCCCTGTGAATCTTCTAACCTTATTTTGCAATTCACAAAAGATTTTCTGAATTGCGTAACAGGGTTTCCGATCTCACCAGAATGTCAATTAGGAAGGGGTGTGCTTGGGACATTCCTTTCCAACTGTGAGTCTGTATGTTAGGTATCAATGGTTTGCGGTAATACAATTTCCATCAAAGACTATTATCAGCTATCAGTTCTCAAGTGGAGATTGTAACTGATTTGGAAAAGTGAAGGAGTTCCTCTTTGGAGCCATTCTACTTCAGGATGACAACTTTGGGGGAGTAGACAATGGTCCAGGAGTAGACATGGTCCTTTAAGGAAATAGGGTTGCTTTAAAAATATATATTTTTATTTTTTAAATGGAATCACAGGGACGGTGATCTGCTGTCCATTGCAGGCCACAATGCTGTCATTTAGCCAGTAGCAGGGAGTCACAAATTTTGACTGGCCTAATGAATATTAATTAGGCAGGTCATTCTGCATACCCCTGGAAGTGTCTATTTTTTAACTGACCTATTTGTACATGGAGGATTTCACAAAATCAGATTGGATTTTCAAAACTCTATGTGCGATTTGCGACCACTTTTTGCAAATCCAATTTTACGACATCTAGGGCTATATGTAGAAATTAATGTTTGTGGTCGAAAATGGCCCAGTTCTGCAAATCTGGCCGTTCCCGATCTCAGAAATGCTTTTTCATATGTGCAAAACACAAATTGCGATTTGGTAACATGTTACTGAATCACAATTTGTGTTTAGTGATTCGATATTTGGAAAAGGCATGTTTAGGGTGTCCATTTCAAATACTGAATAGCAGTTCCATGTATGAATGTTTTGCAACAGAATTATGCTTGCTAGCATATTTAAGAGCTCCTAGCGCCTCCTTGCGCCACATTAGCGTCATAATTTTTACGCTGTTGTGGCCCAATGAGGCCAAAATCCCAGCGTCATATTTACAAAGTGGCGCAATGCATGTATTGCACCACTTTGTAAGCCTTTGGGCTACATTATGCCTGCGCCAGGTATAATGTATGTAAAGGGGGTGCTCCCCTGTTAGGAGGGCCATAAACATGGCACAAAGAAATCTAGATTTCTTTGCGTCATTTATTTCAGCACTTTTAACGCCTGCTTAGAGAAGGCATTAACAGGAGGCACACCATTGATTTCAATGGGCCTTTCAGGATTAGCGTCATCATCTTTTTATGCTAATCCTACGAAGCCCTGGACTAGCATAAAAAAATTATGCGATAGTCCCCTAACTACTGTCATGGTGTGCTGTATTTTAAAAACAATGCACACATGGTGGAGCTAGAGTGACGCAAGAAATATGATGCTGCACTCTGTGTGCAGCGTCTCTTTTCCTAAATATGCCCCAAATTTTTCACTGACACCTCAAAGGTGATGGTAACCATTCGCAAATGGTGAGAGGTCCCCACGGGAACCCTTCTCCTTTGGGAGTGTTGAAATTAATATTTTTTAAGAGTACGCAGTGGAGCCTCTGACATTAAACATTTCATTTGATTTTTTTTAAACACATCCCACTTTCCTTTATTTTTTAAAACAAGATTGCTTTATTAAAAAGCAATCACAGATGTGGTGGTCTGCTGACCCGAGCAGGCCACCATCACTTTGACGGCTGCAGTTTGTAATGGGTTGCAAATTGCGATCTACCTCATTAATATTTGCAACCCCATTATGATTCCAAAGTTTGTAAGTTTTCTTACAGTAGGAATTTTGATTTCCTAATTGTGATTCAGTAAAAATTACAATTAGATCGTCATAATTCCTATTTTTTGTACGTATGGCCCTAGCTCCTAATCATCAGAAGGAGAAGCATTCCTCTGATTGAGATCTTCTAAGCTGACTACCTTCCAACACCTTCATGCCCCTCCCTTGAGAGGCTAGAATCCAGTTCAAGCACCCACAGACTCTTTAAGCCACTTGGACGGTAGAATCAGGCCAGTCTTTGCGCTGGTGGTGCCCTGTGCGACAATGTTTGTTGGCGCCCCCCCAATGACCACCTCCGCCACGGATTGCCTCATTACCACCCTTTAACAGTGCTCCTCAAAACTCCGATCCCTCTCCAGGCAGAACATTAATCACCAGAGTTATCTTGACATTTTTATTGTTGCCTGAAAATTGTTGGAGGCAAGGAACACTGCAGCAGGTGCTTTTAAAATCATAATATACTTGAAAACACGGCGCCCTCACCCGAAGTCAGGCGCAGTGACACCAGTCGCGTTGCCCTAGAGCCAGCCCTGCGTGGAATGTCTCTCTTGGGGTGTCACTTCAATGCAGGCCTCTTTTCCCTTGCAAGCCTTATATGGTACTCATACATGAGTGTTTGCTTTTTATGCTATTGCCCTCATAATTATGATGTCATATTTTTTTATAATCCTTGGTTGAAGGGGTATCATCCGAACATTAATTGCTCAACTCAAACAATATGAATGCATGTTTATGGCATTTCTATAGCGCAAACCCAGTCAAAGGCCTTGCCTTTTGGCTAGGTTTGCACTATAGAAATACCATATGCATTCATACATACATACAAATAGATAGATCTTTAAGTGGTATATATATATATATATATATATATATATATATATATATATTTACTTTCACAAAGTTTGTTATTCACTTCCAGCATCTCGCCAATCACATTTCAGTCAATGCCTTGATAAAGAAAAAGAAAATGCACATCTCATATTATCATTGGCTGATCGACAGAAGAAACACAGGTCACATCCCAGACAGTCATATTAAAATTGTGGGACATTTATTGACAATACTGTGTCTGTGTCTGTTATCACATAGAAGGATAGTTAGTCCCGCAATTCCATGCCAGAACTAGCCAGAACTCACACCAACAGTTAGGCGTTGGTCGTGGCACATCACCGCTATTGCCAGAACATTTGTAATGAATTTAACACATGAAAACAGTTTGATCAGAGTGAAACGCTTCATATCCAAGATAAATGATGGAACCCTTGTAGCTCCAAGACACATGAAACCCTTCAACTCATAACGTGTGGTTGGTATGTAGTCATAATAACTTGCTGGCACTGTTTTAATCTGTGATGATATGCACATTCTGAATAGCATTATAAAAAGGATAAAGTGAGTAATTCCAACTAACTTTTAATGACGTGATGGTGGAGGTGGATAGATTCAGGTGGGTTTCCAAGCGTATTATTAATGCAGGATACCAGCAACTTCTGTTGGATGAGTCATCAAGGGAATAATATTTTTAACACAACAATCTTCAGCACTGCAACTGCCACAGTTTTCAAATTTTAGTGCAGCATAAGTGTTGGACTTGGCCCTCTCAGCAGGGTTGCCCCATATTTTTTGCCTTTATCCTCCTATTTTCAGAACCCATCTTCACTGCTAACCAGTGCTTAAGTGATTTGTCTCTTTCATTTAAACATAGTAAACTTAGCTCATACCCAATTGGCAGATTTAAGTTATTTGTACGTCCCTAGTAAAGTGGTAGCGCATGTACCCAGGGCATGTAAATCAGATGGTACTAGTGGCACTGCAGAACTTATTGTGCCACCCACGTAAGTGGCCCTTTAAACATGTCTCACGCCTGCTATTGCAGCCTCTGTGTGAAGTTTTAATTTGGCACTATGATGTGGCAAAATAAAACTTTTAAAAGGCCCAGACTTTCCTTTCTAATACATATAATTCATCCCTAGGGTAGGCCCTGGGAAGCCTGAAGGCAGGGTGCAATGTTTTTAGAAAGTTAATTTTTTCATGGCCTGGTAGTAAAAAAACTCTTAAAGCCGTTTCTCACTACTGCAAGACTTACCTCTCCCATAGGATAACATTGGAATGACTTTTATTACATTTAATGAGCTGTAACTTCTAATTGGGAGCAGATAGGCGGGTAAGCGTGGTGTCTAAAGAACTGTAATTAAAAACTCCATTTGGTGCCTGCAGCCTGTTCCTGGCTCACATGACTATGTGTAGCTGGCAGCTAGTCTTTGTGCATTGTTCCCAGACAGCAAGGCAAAGGGAAGATAGGTGTTGGAAGGATGTGCCCTCTGAGCTATTAAGGGAGAGGAGCTGTCAGCTACCATACTTGCACATCACAAAGACTCTGCCTGAGCATTCTCGCAAATGGGTTGTCAATAGTCTGTTGTGACCCACGACAAGCTGGGGCCAGGTCAGGAAGCAAGGGGATTTCTGGCAACTCAGGGGATGGAAACCTCTAGAAACTCTTCCACTTTAAGGTGGACACTACGTATAAATATTGGACCTCTGATCTCAATTCGTACTCTCCTGGAACTGTGGACTCTGCCAGGAAGAAGGACTACTTGTTCTGCTGAAAGAACTGCGACTCTGCTGGACTGCTGCTGTGAAGGACTGCTGTCTTTTTGCATGGGTGAGAAGGAGGAGACCTGCATCTCTCGAACCCAGAACTAAAAGTGACTCTAAGATCTAGTTCGTTGACCTCCAGATCAGAAGCTTCAGGGACATAACAGGCTTCCCACAAATTCCCATCTGCAACTGGCCTCTGCCGTCTGTAAGTCTAACCTGCCAAGTGGTGCCACCTCAGTTCTGGACCCTTGGAAGTGGGCTTAAGGTGCTCTGTCAATCTCTGTGGATCCAACGGAACCAATGCATTTCCTCTGCTGTGCAGCTCAACCTCAAGCAGAACTGATGCATCTCAACTGCTGCATGGATTGGACCTGTCGCAAAGACCCTTGTTTCATTGTAGCTCTTCAGCACTGCTGCATCACTCCAACTGTGTGCCGCATCCTCACGGCCAGACTTCACATCTCAATCTGTCGCAAGCCCTGTTGAAGGAATTCTCAATGAGTCCACAGGCCCTAGTAATGCAGCCATGCCACATCTTTGAACTGATGCATCACTTCGAGTGTCTGACACCTTTTCAAAGCAGATTCACGCAACACTCTGCAAACCCGGATTTAAGGTACTTTGTTCAGCATGCCTAACTTGGTCCCTTTAGCAATGGTGAACCATGCCACTTGCTACCTAGAGGCCATTCCTCTGAGGTCGGTGACCACACCTGCAGTGGCCAGGGACCTAATGGGGATTTCTGCCTGTGTGGGGTTCCCCGAAGAGGTAGTATATGACAAAGGCACTGACTTCATGACAGCGTAAGTAAAGTCCACATGGAATGAGTGTGAAGTAACTTACAAGTTCTCCATACCCTATAATCCCCGAACCAACAGTTTTGTGGAGAGATTCATTAGACTGTGAATGGCATGATAAAGGGCCTACCTGGGCCCTTGAGGCATAAGCTGGACATCCTTCTGCCATACCTCCTCTTTGCCTACAAGGAGGTGCCACAGAAGGGGATGGGGCTCACCCCTTTGAACTCCTCTGTGGCAACTCTGTGAGGGGACCCTTTAGCTTTGTGACAGATAGGTCAGTGTAAGCTCCCAGGAAACCCCCTCAGGATGTGGTCAGCTACAGATGCACCGCTTCTGGAAGAAGGTGAAAAGTAATCTTGAGGCCATTCAAGAAGTCAGGAAACTCTGGTATGATCAGAAGGCCACTCTGGTAGAGTTTCAACCTGGCCAGAAGGTGTGGGTATGGAGCCTGTGGAGCCCAAAGCTCTCCAGGATAGCTGGATAGGCACATATGAGGTAAAGGAGGCCACATACCTGATGGATCTCCAGACCCTACAAACCCCTTAAGGTTACTCTAAGTGAACCGCCTCAAACTTCATTTTGAGAGGTCCAAAGTGAGCATGCTCCTGGTAACTTAGAAGGAGAGGAATGGGAGAGCAAGCCTTTCTCTGACCTCCTGTCTGCCGAGGAGTATGATAGGTCAGTGGAGGGTATCAACCTCTCCCCTACCCTCACCCCGGAACAGCAGGGTGACTGTCTCTAGTTACTGGGGCAGTTTGCTTCTCTTTTTTCCCTCACCACTGGACTCACACACCTCTGCATCCATGACACTGGAGAAAGTCCTCCTGTTCAAAATAATACTTACAAGTTGTCAGATAAGGTGAGGGTCAGCATCAAGGAATGGGTCTCCAAGATTCTGATATTAAGCCCTCCAACAGTCGCTAGTCCAGCCCTGTGGTGCCACACTGGGCACCACTCCAGAACTTCGGTTCTACAAGGACTACATTGGTCTCAATTCCATTATGAAGTCTGATGCACAGCCCATCTCCGAGCTCATGAGCTCATAGACAGGCTGGGCACTGCTAAATATTTATATTTATACTCTGTTTGCGCTGAATGTGCGCCAAAAATTTTGACGCACATTCGGTGCAAACCGTGCACCATATTTAAACTTTGACGCCCGAGCCAGCGAACGTCAAAATTCCTCTGTGTGTGTAATTTTTTGATGCGGGAAACTGCCTTACGTTAATGACATGCAAGGTAGGTGTTCCCGCCCAAAAAATGACTTTAAGGCCTGTGCGCCTTATTTATACTCCTGCATCATTTTGATGCACAGGAGGGGGCAGGCCTTAAAAGATGGCGCACAGGCTGATGTGTGCCGTTTTTTAACGCCTGGGTGAGGGCAGGTGTTAAGGGACCTGTGGGCTCACTTCCATGGTCTCAGACCATGGAAGCAGTCCAGAGGTGCCCTTCCCTGCCCCCAGGGACACCCCCTGCCACCCTCGCCCACCCCTGGAGGACACCCATGGATGGGGGGGACCCATCCCAGGTAAGTACAGGTAAGTTGAGGTAAGTATTTTTTTTATTTTTGTTAAGTGGCATGGGGGGGCTAATTTGGGCCTCCTACATGCCACTGTGCCCAATGACCATGCCCAGGGGACATAAGTCCCCTGGGCATGGTCATTGGGAAAGGGGGCATTACTCCTGTCATTGCTAAGACAGGAGTCATTTCAATGGGGGTTGTGCGTCAAAAAATGGTGCAAATCCGGTGTGAGGCATGATTTTTGCCTCAAACCTGACTTGCACCATTTTTTGACGCCGAACCCCCATTTCCCCCTACGCCGGCGCTGCCTGGTTTGAGTAATTTTTTTTCACTCTGACCAGTCAGCAGCGCCGGCTAATGTCATTCCTTAAATAAGGCGGCCGCATGGTGTGTAGAAATGGCGTTAGCCGGCGGTAAAATGTTTGACGCAAACCAGCGCCGGCGCTGGTTGTCATCAAAAAGTATAAATATGGGCCTCAGTATTTGTGACATCATGCCCAGAAAAATATGCAAACTTTTCTACATACGTTTTAGAACTCCCCACTGGTGGAGTTGAACATTGTTCCCATTGTGTGTAATCGTAAGCAGTCATGAGGTGCTGGCTTTATGTATAAAGTGGTGTCCGTAATTTTGGTAACAGAACATTTCCCATAATTTGCTGTTGTTTTATAAACGCCGGCTAATGTCATTCCTTAAATAAGGCGCCCGCATGGTGTGTGGAAATGGCGTTAGCCGGCGGTAAAATGTTTGACGCAAACCAGCGCCGGCGCTGGTTGGCATCAAAAAGTATAAATATGGGCCTCAGTATTTGTGACATCATGCCCAGAAAAATATGCAAACTTTTCTACATATGTTTTAGAACTCCCCACTGGTGGAGTTGGACATTGTCCCCATTGTGTGTAATCGTAAGCAGTCATGAGGTGCTGGCTTTTTGTATAAAGTGGTGTCCGTAATTTTGGTAACAGAACATTTCCCATAATTTGCTGTTGTTTTATAAACATCTTCACTTTCAAACACAGCATAATTTGTAAGCTCAGAAAGCATTGAATCAACTGTTTTCACACCCCAATCATGAGCAACCACCCTGGTGTTATTATATAATTCAAGAGACTTTGAATACATATGGAATTTCAATCATTTCCATTGTCCCGAATTTATCAAGTGACACTTTCTCTCAAATAATCCCATCAGGAACTGGTATAGCTGAAATGTTCACTAGGGACAAGTCTCTGCAAACCTTATGTAAGGACAGGTGAGGTTGCAAACCCTCATCCACCAGTTCAACAGCAGAGCGTTCAGGAAGATAATGACCATGTATCAGTAAAAAGAAAACAATGACAAATCCAATCCAGAGAAGGAAGACAAGCACAGTTAACAGGACCCATATATAATTCTATGAACGAATCAGATAGTTAGTTTTAAGGCAATTGAATAGCTTACGTGCTCTTGATACAGGTGCAGTTGAAGATGCTGAGGAATTTAAAAAAGAATCGTTGATGTCACCCAAATATCCAGAAGCAGTTTGTGCAAACAATGGAGCCAGTGTTGGAGAATGAGAACTGGCAGATGTGTCCCTTGGTGGTTCATAGTAAACAATTTAATCCATTTGTGTTGAATTTGAGTATTATTGCTTGAAACTTTGGACATTTCTTGTAGATGTAGTGACAGGTACTAATGAAAGTTCATTTTCCACCCTCCCCAAGGTCAGGGAAGCCTCATCAATGAGTGTTAAATTTTGAAGAGGCACATCCTGACTGGCAGTGAGAGGGGTTCTGGAACTGCTCAGGATTCCTTGAGGACTACTGTGTCGGACTGGCCACATGGTGTAACTTGACATTGTCAAGTGAAACAAAGCAGTTTTCTTTGGAACCAGGCAGCGGTGGTAGGATGACAGTTCTAGTACCATGTATTCCCAGGACTGGAACCGATGCTTGATATGCAGGACCAAATTCCTTTTTCACAGCAATCTTTTCATGCACCAGATCCTCAATATTTGGAGTCCAGCTGGTAGATATTGTTGGTATATCCCTCATCCCCCATGTTGCGGCACATGCAGATGAGTTTTCATCACAGAGCTGTTGTAATTCCTGCAAGACAGTGACATGTTCATTTATGTCAAAAGGTGTGTCTGCCATCACTGTGCCAGGGCCTTCAAGATCTGTGACATATATAGGTATGCCAAACAGAACCTCATATGGGGTGTGCCCTCCCAAGGAACTTCTGAGCAAATTACTAAGTGCTCTCTGGACCCCATACAGGTGGTTAAGCCAACTACGGCCTGAACCTAGTACTCTGGCTGTTAAGGATTGCTTTAAGTCATGGTTCTCTGGATGATATGGAGATGAGAAATGTAGTTTGACCACCATTGTTGCCATGGTGTCCCTGAATGCCCTGGAGGCAAAGGTAGGGTCCTGGTCCAAATGGAAAGCTGCAACTGCATATGTCCAGATGAAGACATGCAAATCTTTAATACCAGTTCAAACATCAGCTGACTGTTGTGGCCATACGTATAGAAATCCGGAGCATGAATCAACAGTGACTAAGATGTATTTGTATCCACCATCAGGTGTTAGGGCACCACAGAAGTCCAGGTACACACATTATAGTGGTTTGTTGGAAATTAGGAGGGGTGTCTGCGGTGGGCGTTTGATGGTGGATTATTTTATTTGTTGACAGATGTCACAACAAAGGACATGCAGTTTGACCTGTTTCTATAGGCCTGCCACCAATAGCGTTTTTGTAGTAATATAATTGTTGCCACCACACCAGCATGGGCAGAAGCAACCCCTTCATGCGCTGCTTTCACTAGATCTAATCTTTGGTCTTGGTTGGGGATCACAAGATCACACACCCCTGGTATTGTTACAAATGCAACATTTTGGGTGCTGAGATGGTAGGAATATTTGGTGGGATAAGCCTTTGGCAAGGGCTTGCTTTAAGCCGAAGCTTTCACAGCAGCCAGAGTTTCATCATCCAACCTCATCTTAGTAGGAATAATTGCAGCAACAGAAACTGTGGCTACTGCTGACTTGGCTGCTTCGTCAGTCAAAGTGTTTCCTGCAACGTGTATTCATACACATTGACGGCCCATTGTATGACTACACGGGTATTTGGTAGCGTCTCGTTTTGATCTGCCACCTTACCCCACAGGAGCCTGTGTTTGATGGTGTTCCCTTTTGAAACTCTGAACCCATTCCTGCACCAGTAATGCAGATACTTATTAAAGGACAGGACGCAATAGTACGACTCACACACAATGAGTGTCAAAAGGTCAGGACTACCACTGGTTGTACTGGACCATCAGTGTAAATAATCATTTGATATTGATCAAGAGGCAAAATGTTTGGAGGTGTTGGGTATTCAAGTTCATACTGTTGGAACTCTTGTGTTGAAGTTTTGTATCAAAAACATAATCAACATCAGTGACGGTCAGAGAGGTGGTCCATTGAATCCAACGTGGATGTAATGCTTTTGCGTTAGGAATGCTGGCTTTTGTCACAGCCTCTGAGGCTGGTATTGAGGTCAAGACAACAATTAGTTTTCCCTGGGCTAGGGGTCTCTCTTTTGTGACGGTTAGCTGAACAGCAGTCAGAATTTTTTCAGTGAGGGCAAAGCGTTATTCAGCCATGGAATATAAATGTGATTTGTATGCTATTGTAACGGTATGACCTTCATTGAATGTTACATAAGTCAACCCAATGGCACCAGCAATTACTCTGATGACCAAGTTTGTTTTATTATCACATGTGTGAGTGTTTTGCTTCAAGCATGTCCTGCTGCAATGCTCTGAAATTGTGTATGTGTTCAACCGTCCAATATTTACAGGAAAAGTCTAGACATCAAATCATAAAGTGGTTTTATGTGCTGTGGATAATCTGGAATGTAAGTTCTGGCGCCACAATTCATAAAAGCTCAATAATGATTGTAGGTTTTTGATGGTGCTTGGTGATTGTAATTGCGCTCACCTTTCCAGAAAGTATGGCACCTGGCTCTTTCCTTCATCTGATAACTCATATCCCAAAAACAGGACACTGAGAAGGCAATTTTTGTTTTCTTGAAATTAAATTAAATTTTTTGCCTATTTTGGCAAAACCCAACACAATGCGGTACACCCGTCTTAGGTGTGTGACTATGTCGTCATCTGTCAAGGACAACGCCTCAGTGTGAATGTTGTGTAGTATAGATATTACATATGCTTAGAACACTCCAGGACTGTTCTTACACACTTGTGGGAGTTGAGAAAATTTCCTTTGTGAGCCTAATGCGCTGAAGGCAGTCAAATCCCTGCTTTCAGCTGCTATATTTTGGCAGAATTTGTTTTGAAAAAATCCAAGGTTGTTTTCTATTTTTTTTACACTAAATTATTAATGGGTGCTGTGTGCATTTTGTATAGCAAATGTGCGAGTGTGACTGTTTAAGTGTCTGTAGTCTAAGACTATTCTATATGACTGGTCCGGCTTAGCTACAGAAAGCAAAGGGTTGTTGTTAGAAATGGGGTCTCTAGTTGGCAGAGGTATAGACCCTTGTCCAAGCAGGAACCACAATCCTAGTCAGGGTAAATCTCACACAATCCAAATTATCCTGTGCCCACCCTCTGGTAGCTTGGCACTGAGCAGTCAGGCTTAATTTAGAAGGCAATGTGTAAAGTATTTGTGCAATAAATCATAGAGTAACACAGTGAAAACACCACAAAAAAAGATCACACAGGTTTAGAAAAATATAGGATATTTATCTGGTTAAATTAACAATAAAGATTCAATAAGCACAAGTTGAGATATCACTTTTGCAAGATTAAAAAGAGTCTTAAATCTTAGAAATCAACAGTTGTCTCTTGATTACACAAAGTACCTGGTTTGCATCAAAAATAACATGCACGGAGACCGCAGACGATATGCGTGGAAAAATAAGGTGTGCGTTGGATTTTCCAATTCGGCACAGCCGATGCATAGTTTCTTTCCATGCTGCAAGGAGCTTGCGTCGTTTTTCGGTGTGTAGTTTTGGTTCCTCACTGTGATGTGGGGATCTTTTTGATGCCCAGGGACAATGTGGGTAAATCCTGGGTGTGCTGGAAGAAGTCCCAGGCATTGAGTTGATCCGGTAAGGTAATGCATCGAATTTTATGTAGCACAACACACACTGCATCGATTTCCACTCGTGGAATCAGCTGCGTCATTCCGGTTTGGCTGTGTGTCGATCTGGTAGGGCTGGGCGTTGAATTTTCTGTCACAAAGCAGGATCTGCATTGAATTTCCACTCGGGAAGTCAGGCTGCGTTGTTCCGGTTCAGCTGAGCAAGGCAGGCTGTTTGTCGTTTCCGGCAGGCTGTGCATCGTTTTTTGGCGCACAAGGAATTTCCTGAAGAGATGAAGTCTTTTTGTCCCTGAGACTTCAGAAAACAGGAGGCAAGCTCAATCCAAGCCCTTGGAGTGCACTTCTCAGCAAAGTCAGAGGGCAGCAGGGTAGCAGTCCTTCACAGCAAAGCAGTCCAGATGAGTCCTTTGGGCAGCCAGGCAGTTCCTCTTGACAGGTTGCAGGTTCAGGTCCTGAAGAGTTGGTCAGAGACCCAGTTTATATACCCAAAAATGCCTTTAAAGTGGGGGAGACTTCAAAGAGTGGTTTTGAACTGCACAAGTTCCCCTTTCAGGACAGGTCTGTCTGCCAGGGTCCCAGTAGGGGGTTTGGTAGTCCATTGTGTGAGGGGAGGCCACTAGCCTTTGAAATATAAGTGTCAGGCTCTCCACCCTTCCAGCCCAGGAAGAACCATTCAGTATGCAGATGAGTGCAGGTGTGACTGAGTGTCCTGTGTTTGTGGTTGTCTGGGTGAAATGCACAAGGAAGCTGTCAACCAACCCAGACGTTAATTGGAGACAGGCTGGGTCTTGGCACAGATGGATTTTAAGTGCAGGGAATTGCTCAATTTCTAAAAGTGCCATTTCTAAAGTAGTAATATAAAATCCAACCTCACCAATAAGCAGGATTTTCTATTACCATTCTGGCCATACTAAATATGACCTGTTTACCCCTTTCTGATCAGAATCTACCACTCAAACAATATATGAGGGCAGTCCTAAAGCTAGCCTATGAAAAGAGCAGGACTCACAGTAGTGGAAAACGAACTTAGGAAGTTTCCACTACCAGGACATATAAAACACACATGTACATGTCCTGCCTTTTACCTACGTAGCGCACTGCCCCATGGGTTACCTAGGGCATACCTTAGGGGTGACATATATGCAGAAAAAGGGGAGTTTAAGGCTTGGCAAGTACTTTTAGGTGCCAAGTCCAAGTGGTAGGGAAAGTGCACACACAGGACTTGCATTGGCAGGCCTGAGACATGGTTAAGGGCCTACTTATGTGGGTGGCCCAATCAGTGCTGCATGACCACTAGTAGCATTTAATGTACAGGCCCTGGGCACATGTAGTGCACTTTACTAGGGACTTACAAGTAAATCGAATATGCCAATTTGAGATGAATCAATGTTACCATGTTTAAGGGAGAGAGCATATTCACTTTAGCACTGGTTAGCAGTGGTAACGTGTGTAGAGTCCTAAAGCCAGCAAAAATAGTGTAAGAAAAGTAGAGGGGGGCAGGCAAAAAGTTGGGGGATGACCACCATAAGGCTGTCAGGTCTAACAGTTGTTTATTGGTGATATGCGGGGTTCTATTCCACACTGGTACTCAGGTTGTGTGAGTATTTCTCTCACTGGTTCTTTAGACTCATGTTTAATGGGGGTATTGTGGAAGTGGTGTTGATCTAATCGGTATTATATGGTAGGTGGAGTCTTTATCCCATCCTACATGGTTGTGATACAACGCCAGGGCTTGTGCCAAGACCCAATCTTCTGCATAAGCTCGTCTTAATTCTTCAGGAACAAGAACCAAGAAAGATGACACAATGACATCTTTCCTTAGTGAGAGTTTACTAACAAATTCTGGTGGCCAATCTTTTGCTGCCAATAGAATGTCATATCATAACATTTTTTTGCAGAATATAACTTTAATTGGTCACTCTTTGTCTCCGTCAACTTGTATTTTCACTTTGTAAACCCTATTTGGGGGGAGACCCGCGTGTCTGCAGTTTCGACTTCTAAAAAGTTGTTGGTTGCTGTCATCTCCAGAAGTTTGTGAAGATTCCAGCGGACTATTGTGACCTCTGCCATGCTGTTTAGCAGAGTCAGTGCCCACTTCCTGTTCTTCAGTAAAGTTCTCATTATATGTGACATTTCTAGCCAAAATTGCTGCCACCTTTTTCTTTCTAAATTGTTCTTTATGTTGGGGTAGTTTCTCTTCCTTTTTTATGGAAGGTTCAGATGAGTGCTGTGAGTCTTTTCTCGGTTTCACATACTTGTTTCATTGTTCAGAACGTCCACCTCTCTCACTGTGTTTATCCGGTGAGCCCTGAAAGGAACGAGATTGGCATGTTTCAATATACTGGTATCTATCAGGAGTTTTTAAACTATCTCTATTTATCAAATTGTAACGTTTCTCAGAGGTCTTTGAACGTGGAGATTCTCCTCTTTGTTTTGCATTATCTTCATTTTGTTTTTGTTTACCCCAGCATTTTTTAGAACCCTAAGCCACTTGCTTGCTAGAATACTTATTGGATTTACCTTGTTGTTGTGGTTTACGTGGTCTGGCCCCCAGACTATCCCGACCTATGCTAGAATAGGTCTCAGCGATAATCTTTGGCAGATTGCGCTTCTGATTCAGTACAGGAACATCCCGGATTCCCTGGCGTACTGCCAATGTTACTGCTTCCCCTTTAAGGTTACTTAATATTATTGAGGATACTTTGGCAAAGTTTCCCATTAATTGCATCCCCAGATCTAAGGCAGGGGCAGCCCCCTATTCATCCTGAATTTGTTTGAACACTTCCGGAAGATTTACAAGTGTTGGTGTACCATGTGTGGTAGTGTAGCGCGCATTAAACACTGCACCCTAAGAGGTGCCGTTGTCCACTAAGGGAACCATTCCAAATGGCAAGCACATTGTGAGAATTCAATGTTTATCTTGGGGTCCCGTATGGGGCAACCCTGCCTCCAAAGTGCAAATATTTTGTGCTAACCAAAATGGAATCTCTACACCGTTGGTGGGTGCCTCACTCATTATTAAATGCACAGTAGTAGGATTCCTGCTGTGACCACATGTGGTTGTGCATTACGAATTGAATTAATCATTTATATATTTCTACTAAATTAGTGTATAGGCGGCGTACATCTGCCCCCGCCATTGTACCTTCATTAGGGTATGGTGTCGAGATTGCCAATTTTGGCCAGGTAGGCCCGTCATTACTTAAGGGACCCAATCTAACATTCTGTGGAACGTGTGGTATGGTGCCATCAAGCCAATTTTGGCGTTCTTGATAAGATAGTAGTATTTCCAAATACACATATGGTCTACATATTGCAGGTGCATTTGCTGGAGTGTAATGATGAATTGTTTGAGTGTTCCCATCTGCTGCTGGAAATGTGACCCAAGAGTAAAGAATGTCAGTCCTGTATGCTGTGTGTGCCTCAACGACAAATGTAACTTCTCCTCCCTCATATGTGAGGCCATTATTGTGTTGTGAGGGGGAGGCTTATGTTTGCTGCAGTTACAACCCTGTTTTGGTCCACTATTTCTTAAAGTGGAATTAGAAATGTTCAGAGATAGAAACACAAATTAGGAATTCCTTTTAAAGATTGAAGCTTGAACAACCTACAGCATCAAATAGGTAGTACCTATCTAGCTTAGGAGGATATTCCCTAATACCACAGACATCTCTGTATAAGGTAATTAGGGTGTCCTTTGCATGTAATGAGACAGAGACACTTGGGAGATCCGTAAAGTCAATGCCTAACCAACATTGGCAGCACCATGTCGTGGACTCCTGTTGTGGTAACAAGACTGCTGGATTTTGGATGGCAGCACCACCGAGCGTGGGGGACTGAGTTTGATCCCACACTGTTTGACAGCTGTCGGCCTAACCCTTTTTCTCTATCTAACAGCACCTCACAAGTACCAGAGGTAGAAGCTATTTGTAGCAGCCTATAGCATGACACTTAGGCCCTGATTATGAGTCTGGCGGTCACTAGACTGCCAGACTCATGGTGGCCGCTGGACAGTGGCCAATGCGGTGATCCAAGCACTATATGGAGACCACAGCGGTCGTGCCGCGGTGGGACCGCCAGCACCATCAGGATCGGAGATCCCTGCAGGCTGGCGGTTGCGGCATCCTCATACGCCAGGGCAGCACTGCTGGGGATTACGACCTCGTTCTCGGCCAGCGAAATGGCTGGCAGAGAACGGGTACTTGGCATGGGCAGTGCAGGGGTATAATACTAAAATAACCTCACAACACCTTCAAGGAACCCATGTGTACATCACCCTTACTCAAGGCTCCTGCCTTCTGTCAGGAGATTATAGTACAGACAGATGCTTCAGACAATGGCAAATATTATTATATTTTGTAAGTTTACACTCCTTTTGCTTCAAAAAATGACGCAAAGGCAGCGCTAACGTTTCATAAATCAGACCCTTGGTTTCTTTGGGAAAACCTTGAAAGATCTACACAAATGGCCCATGGCTAAGTTGAGAATTTTGTCTAGTTTTCAGAAATGTATAGCTTTCCAGGATTCACCATGGGTTTCACACCCATTCCCACCACAAACTGGAAGGATGTTGAAAGCACAAAAAATAGGAAAAATTGGCTATCTCTCAATAAAATGCCAAAATGGTGCTAAAAACAAATTGTTTTTCTGAATCAAGACTGCCTGTTCCTGAAAGCTAAGAAGATGGTAATTTTAGCACCGCAAACCTTTCAATGATGATATTTGCAGGGAAAGAAACAACTTTCTTCTGCAGTATGATTCCCCCCAAAAAACAAACGTAGCTATATTTTGTATAATTGTTTCCCCCAAAAACAAAATTTAGCTATATTTTGCGTAATACAGCTATATTTTGCCTAATTTCTACAAACCCTGGGTACCTTTACAATCCACAGGATGTAAAAAAAAAAAAGGACTCAAGTTTGACGTTGATAGCTTATGTGGACAAAAAGTTATGGAGGCCTAAGATCAAACCACCCCAAATAGCCAAAACAAGTCTTAGCACTAAAGGGGAAAAGACCTAGCACTGAAGGGGTTAAAAACGCAAATTGTGAATAAGCCAATGTTACCAGGTTTAGAGCACAGAGCACCTGCCCCTTAGTACTGGTTATCAGTGGTAAAGTGCACAAAAACCTAAAGCCAGCAAAAACGAAGTCAGAAAGACAGGAGGTCAGAACACAAAAGGTTTGGGGAAACCACACCAAGGATGCCATGTCTAACACGTGTATCCTCAGCTGGAAGTATAGAGAGCTACCCAACCCCTTGGGAGTTCTCGTCACTAAGGTGGAAAAAACCTGGCGTGGTTTGTTCCAGGATGGTGTTCCACTGTATTGTCCATTCCCTGTAGAGAGATGGACCATCTCAACAGTTTGGGATTTTCACCCATCATCTGCATAAACCATCTGACGGGTCTGTTGTATGTCTAATCCCAGAGGTGAGTGCCAAACAGGTATTGCATCAGCTTCTTCAGTGTCCAGACTGCAGCAAAGGCTTCCCTTTCAATTGCACTCTACCTCTGTTCCCTGGAAAGTAGTTGCAGGCAGATCTAGGCCTTCTTCATTTAGCTGTGAGAGCACAGCGCCTGAGGCATCTATCTGCACATCAAATTCTTGGGAGAAATCAGGGACCTTGAGCATGGGTGCCATGCACCTGGCTTCTTTCAGGCATGACTCTGCCAGATCACCTGATGTGGCTGCTTCTTGGAAGTCTGCTCTGTCAAGGAGGCAACGATGATGCCATGCCCCTTAATAAATCTCCTGTAATAACCAAGGAGGCCTAAAAAGGATCTCACTTCTGTCTTGGTCTTGGGGTGTTGCCAAGCCAGAGTGGTCTCAATTTTGGCCTGGAGGGGCTACACCTTGCCACCTCCCACTTGGTGTCCCACTTGGTGTCCCAAGTAGACCACAGAACTCTGTCCTATCTGGCACTTACTGGCCTTGATAGTCAGGCTTGCCGTCTGCGAAGTCTGAAGCACTTCCTTCAGGTGGCACAGGTGGTCCTACCAATTAGGACTGAAGACTGCATTGTCATAGGTAGGTGGCACTGTTACGTTCTCCAGTCCAGCTAGCACATGATTTACCAACCTCTGGAAGGTGGCAGGAGCTTTCTTCAACCCGAAGTGCATGACCTGGAACTGGAAGTGCCCTTCTGGTGTAGCGACTGCAGAATTCTCTTTTGCCTCATCGGTCAAGACAATCTGCAAGTATCCAGACGTATGGTCAAATGTGCTGAGGAACTTAGCAGCTTGAAGCCAATCTATGAGCTCATCAGTTCTGGGGATGGGGTGTGCATCAGTCCTGGTGACTGCATTGAGCCCGGGTAGTCCACAGAGAACTGGAGTTCAGGTGTGACACCATGCGAGGCAGCCTTTGGGACCTGGACCATGGGCTGGACCACAGGCTGTTGGAGGGCTGAATAACCCCAAGTGGCAACATTTTGAAGACTTTGGGGGTCATTCTGACCCCGGCGGTCTAAGACCGCCGGGGTCAGGGTCGGCGGGAGCACCGCCGACAGGCCGGCGGTGCCCCGCAGGGCATTCTGACCGCGGCGCTTCGGCCGCGGTCAGAAGAGGCAAACCGGTGGTCTCCCGCCGGTTTACCGCTGCCCTTTGAATCCCCCATGGCGGCGCAGCTTGCCGCGCCGCCATGGGGGATTCTGACACCCCCTACCGCCATCCTGTTCCTGGCGGTCCGCCCGCCAGGAACAGGATGGCGGTAGGGGGTGCCGCGGGGCCCCTGGGGGCCCCTGCCGTGCCCATGCCAATGGCATGGGCACGGCAGGGGCCCCCGTAAGAGGGCCCCGCAAAGTATTTCAGTGTCTGCTAAGCAGACACTGAAATACGCGACGGGTGCAAACTGCACCCGTCGCACCCCTGCAACTCCGCCGGCTCAATTCTGAGCCGGCGTCCTCGTTGCAGGGGCATTTCCTCTGGGCCGGCGGGCGCTCTTTTGGAGAGCGCCCGCCGGCCCAGAGGAAATGTCTAAATGGCCGCCGCGGTCATTCAGCGGCAGTAGCTTGGCGGGCGGTGGGACCAGGCCCTTTGTCCTTAATGTTAGCCCTCACCTTGTCACACAACCTGTACATTTTATTCTTCACAGGACTATCCCCAGTGTCAATATCATGGGTGCATCATGTAGTGTGCTCTGGGGTAAGTAAGAATAGAGAGGCACTCTGCCCCAACAACTGGCAGCAGTCTCTCCGTTGATCCAGGGTCAGTGTAGGGGAGAGGCTGACACCCTCCACTGTCCCAACCTACTCTTTGGAAGATATGATGTTGGGGGGAGGTTCACTCTCCTCTTCCACCCCACCATCAGTTATAAAGAGCATGTTAATCACAGACCTCTCAAAGTGGGGCTTGAGGCGGTTCACATGCAAGACCCTGAAAGGGTTCCTTGGAGTTCTGAGGTTCACCAAGTAGGTGACATCACTCTTTCGCTTCTTTATTTCATAGGGCTAAGACCAGCAGTCTTGCAGCACATGGAGCTCCATGGGCTCCATGACCCACACTTTTTGGCCAGGCTGAAACTGCACCAATGTGGTATTCTGGTCATACCAACGATTCAAGTCCTCCTGGCTGGCTTCTAGGTTCTTTTGGGCGAGCTTCTTGAAGCTCGCTGTCTGGTTGCGAAGGGCCAGCATGTAGCTGATCACATCTAGGGCTCTTCTATGAGTTTGCTCCCAGACCTCCTTCACCAGATTGTGAGGCCCTCTCACAGGGTACCCATACAGAAGTCCAAATGGGCTGTAGCCAACCCCCTTCTGTGGTGCCTACCTGTAGACGAACAACAGGCAAGGCAGGAGGATGTCCCACCTATGCCTTATGGGTTCAAGTAGACCCATAAAAATGCCCTTGAGAGTTCAGTTGAATCTCTCAACCAACCCGTTGGTTGGAGGTGGTAAGGAATAGAGAACTTGTAGGGTACCCCTCACTCTTTCCACATGGTCTTCATGTAGTTGAGCATGAAGTTGGTACCTTTGTCAGATAACACCTCCTTGTGGAAACTCAGAGGGGTAAGATCTCTGTCAGTGCCCGATCACGGCGGACGCAGCCACTGTCCTCAAGGCATAGCCTCAGGGTACAGGGTGGCATGGTCCACCAAGACCAGAACAAATCTGTTGCCCATAGCTGTGCTGGGATTCAGAGACACCACAATATCGATGTCAACCTGCTCAAAAGGGTTGCTAACCATAGGTAAAGGTTGTAGGGTGGCCTTGCACTCCCCCCCCTCCTCCCGGCTTGCAACCTGCCTGGTAAATAGGACAGGACCTACAGTATGCAGCTAAGGCCTTCCTCATTTGAGGCCAATAAAAGTGGGTGACAAGCCTGTCAAAGGTCTTGTCTTGCTCCAAATGACCCTCCAGTGGCAAATCATGAGCCAGACCCAGTAGGAAGGCCCTGCAGCTCTGGGGGACCACCAACACGTGTGTTGCACCAGGCTCAGGATCCTTATGCTCGTTATACAGGAAATCATTCTTCTAGTAAATCGGGTGTTTGGCAGGGGAGTCACCAGCTGCCTGGGCCTCAGCCTCCTACTGAAGGCCCACAAGAGTAGAGCAGTCTTTCTGCTTGTTGAAGAACTCCTCCCTGTTGGGACCCCCTTCCTGCTGCCAGTTGGACAACTTAGGCAGGTTCCCCAGTTCAGCTATATGTTTCCCTGTAGATACTGGGGCGTTTATCTCAGGGTCAGCCTCCTCCCAGACTGTGGGAATCTCAGGAGTGGGTTTCCCCCATCCCTTGCCCTTCTCCTTCTTGGCAGGGCCTGAACCATTTTTCCAGGCTCCAGGTCCTTCTGACTACCCTCCCAGTTGCCATGGACCGTGTGGTCAGGTGTGCCCACTCAGGTAACCCCATTATCTCCAAGTGTGACCTACGCTCCACCTCCCTCCTGATGGTGGGCTTCAGGTCATTGCCTAGCAGACAATACTCAGGCATGGATGGACTCACAGCTACCTTCAGCAGACCTGAGACCCCGCTCAAAGGGAACCAGAGCCACTGGGTAGTAGCTCCCATGGTTGTCAGTGGCAACAACTTGGTGGAACGTGTTAGGGACTACCTGCTCTGAAGATACTAGATGACAACTGATGGTAGTCATGCTGGCTCTTGTGTATCTTAGAGCCTTCACCCTCTGCCCATTGATGGATACTCACTGACTGTACTTCCTAGTGTTGTCAGGCATGTGGGTTCTTTGTATCATTTCTCCATCACCCAGGGACACTAGGGTCAATTCTACACTCCCACCAAAACCATCTGGGGCAATCTCCTTCCCAAGCAGAAGCAGTATATGAGGCAACCCCAGTGACTGCCCACCAGTGGGCAGCTGTTCCCACTAGGGACACTTGGCATCTCCCTTGTAGTGCCCTTCCTGCTGACACTCATAGCACTTCTCAGAAACCTTCCCTGCAGACTCATTCTCAGGGAACGATTTATTTTTCTTTTCAGAGGGGGGAGGGGAACCCTGTCCCATAAAAATACTGTGGGACCCTTTCGAGAACTCCTTACTCTTTTTGTTCCCCCACCCCTGCTTCTGGCGAGGACCGTGCCCACCCTTGTGGTGATCCCCCTAGAAGTCTTCTTATGGACCCTAGTTCTGATTCAGCGGTCCACCTCCTTAGCAAGCTCTCTGAGGTCAGTGAGCTTGCTATCAACAAGGTGTTGGTGCAGAGCCGTAAAACAAAGACTGAGCAGGTGCTCTGGTGCTAAAAATTGTACAGCCCCTGGCAATCTTTTACTTCAATGTTACCTCATCCAGTCTCTCTCCCTTCTAGGGCCATTAGAGGCCCCCGTCTCTCACTTGGCAAGTGTTTTCACAGACTACCACCACAATCCTCATCAGAGACCCTCTACCTCTGTAGAGCAATCTCACAGGGCTCAAACCATTTGTCTATGTCATCTCCCACCACAAAGTCAGATACCAGACCCTTGGATATGTGGACCCTCCTATCAGAGGTCACAGAAGAATTGTTGCCACCATCACTGCTGGACTTCTTGGTCTTCTTGGCTTTGAAGCCCAGCTCTTTCAAGCTCACTTCCTGAGCCAACATCATTTTCTGTTCCTTCATAGCCTTTTGTCTGTCCTCCAAGGCTCTTTCCTGTTCCAACTGGAACTTAGCAAGCTCTAACTTTAATTTCCTCTTCTCCCTCCTGTCTGCCAGCTCCTCTGGTGACAGGCCCTTAGATGCCACACTGCTCCCTGCCCTGGACAGGCTAGTTGTCCCCTGTCCCACAGGCAGTCCCAGATTCCCCACTGAATTCTGGCTTAGCTCATTATTATCCTCTGTCTCCACATCCTCCTCCTCTGTGGTCTCGTTGACTGCATCTCTAGATTCCCACCAGGCCCTCAGTTCCACCTACGTGGTGAAGCCTTTGGTAGAGACCTTAAACCCCTTGCAAAAACCCTTGAGTTGTTGCACTGTGTATTTCTCCAGCTTGGACAACTCAAAATCCATGTTTGCAGGTGCAGTTATGGGGCCCCCAATCAGGGACATGATTAAGAATCAAAAAATAAAATGCCAATCAGGGACAATTGAAAAAATGAAAAACACTAATTAAAGAATGCAGGGAAAAAACAATGGGGATCAGAGATAATTGATTCAAATTGATCTAGGTGTGGATAGTAGTATCCGCCAAATTACTTCACAAACACAAGTGTTATACTCACCGCTGATCACCAATGTTAGAAATTGGGTCTCTAGTTGGCAGAGGTATGCACCCTGTCCATGTAGGGACCACAGTCCTAGTCAGGGTAAGTCAGATACACACCCTAAATTAATCTGTGCTCACCCTCTGGTAGCTTAGCACAGAGCAGTCGGGCTTAATTTAAGAGGCAATGTGTAGCGTATTTGTGCAACACTTAAATTACAGTAACACAGTGAAAACAACACAAAAACTCCACACCAGTTTAGAAGAAAATAGACTATTTATCTGAGTAAAACAAGAACAATACAAGAAAAATCCAATAAGTAGAAGTCGAGATATGAATTTTTAAAGATTATATCCAAAACCAGTGCTTGAAATTCAACAGCACTAAAAGGTTACTTGAGGTTGCAGTAGACTGGGTAAATTTAAAGTTCAGGCCAACCACAATGGAGGGTAGGCCGGCTTCAGGACTCACTCAGAGCCTGCTGAAAAAGTACCTTGGATGGAGCAAGCGTCAACATTAAGGAGCAAAGGTGATGCGTCAGTTTCGATCTACTAAGTCGGGCAGATGCATCGGTGTCAATCCTAGCAGTCAGGTCACTCATCGCCATCAAACTCTGTTGAGATATATGCAACACATCATCCTCAAACCACGCAACGATGTCCTCAGATCAGCGCTGCAGCATTGTCGAACCTCACAGTCAGGTCCTGCATCTTTGTTGAATCGGAAATGAGTTGGAGTGCACTGTCAGTACCGAGCTGTGCAACGGCTTGAGCGTGCCGGTTCTTGCAGAGAAACAGCTGTAAAACCCAATTCTAAGGCCTGGGACTGGATTGGCACCTCAAGCAAAGGTAGTACTCACAGATGGCAGAGTCCAGGAGCAGAGTTGCAGGCAGTCTTTGAGGTCCCTGAGACTGCAAGAATAGGGGGCAAGCCAGCAAGTCATTGGAGTCACTTAGATCTGTGGAGGATGTAGAGAGCAAAGTCCAGTCCTTCTCACTGCCAGGCAGTAGGCAGCAGGCCAACACAGCAATGCAGTGGAGCAGAGTGGCAATCCCCCTGGCAGCACAGCAGTCTTTCTTCCTGGAAGAATGTCCTTTGAGATCCAGAAGTGTACAGTTTTGGTGGGGCTTGGGTTCCAGTACTTATACCCAGTTGAACCTTTGAAGTGGGAGAGACTTCGAAGAGAGGCCTTTAAAGTGCACAGGGCCCCTAATTTTCCTTCTCTGTCTCTAGACACTCTACAAGGGGTTATTTTACCCTTTGGGGGGGGGGAGGCACAGTCCTATTCAGGTATAAGTGTTAGCTCTCCCCTCCCATATAGCCCAGGAAAACACATCAGCCAGGTGATGGGCCATCAGATGCAAATATCACAACCCAGCTCCCTTTGTTTGTGACAGTCTGCAGGGAATGCACAAAGTCCAGCTGTCACACTCTTCAGACGTGTATTCAGAGACAGGCAGAGGCACAGAATGGTTAAATTAAGAAAATGCCAACTTTTTAAAAGTTTTATTTTCTGACATACAATTTAAAATCTGACTTCACCATAAGCTGGGTGTTTAAATTGTGAGCCCAGACACCAAAATCCAAATGTCTATCTTTTCCCAATTGGAAGTCGCACTTAAAGGCTGCTTCACGGTAACCCCAATGTTAACCTATGGGAGAGACAGACCTTCCAGTAGTGAAAGTCAAAATGTAATAGTATTTCACTACCAGGACATGTTAAACTTAAAAGAACATGTTCAGCTTTTTAAATACACTGCACCCTGCCCTTAGAGATAACTAGGGCCTACCTTAGGGATGACTTATATGTAATAAAAAGGAAGGTTTGGGCCTGGCAAGTATGTGTACTTGCCAGGTCGAAATAGCAGTTTAAAACTGCACCCACAGGCTCTGCAGTGGCAGGCCTGATACATGTTTAAAGGGCTACTGTGGTCGGTGGCACAATCAGTGCTGCAGGCCCAATAATAGCATTTAATTTACAAGCCCTGGGCACATATAGTGAACTTCACTAGGGACATACAAATAAATTAAATATGGCAGTGGTGGATAGGCCAATGTTAGCATGTCTTAGGGAAGAGCACATACACTTTAGCACCGGTCAGCAGTGGTAAAGTGTGCAGAATCCTAGAGCCAGTAAAAATGAAGTCAGAAAAACAGGAGGTCAGAAGGCAAAAAGTTAGAGGAAACCACACCAAGGATGCCAGGTTGAACAAAAAGGAAGTGAAGTTACCTGGGTTTTCAAAGATCAGGACTGGCCTAATGTCTGAGCCATGCATTATGAACACTGTGTGAAGAAGAGACCCTGAAATACTTGGATGTTAGTATTACTTATTTTGAACAATCTTAGCATTCTTATGAACAATAGTGAGGGCACACTGCACACTCAGATTGCAACATTGAACTTATAAATTTTAATAATGTAGCTTCACAATGATTGCTTTTGATTTTTAATACAAAAATACAGTTCTATAGTGTAATATTTAAAAACATTAATGATAGGTGATATGCAAGTGTGATTAAAAGGCATCTAGGTGAACTGATTCCAATTACCTTTCACTTTGTAGCGTTGGGTCTGTTAGTTTGAAACACAGGTGAAGCATTATCCCTTATTTCTTACATACTGTCTATGACAGAATTTTTCCTACAAACTGACAATCTCTCGGCATTAAGTGGCAAAGGTATTCCATCCCCTAACAGTCTTCTGCTAGTAGAGGTATGTTCATGGACATCATTTTGCTGTTGCAGCTGTGACCCCTGGCATGCCTCTTGTGATCCCTGTCACTGCCTTTGTGACCCTTGGACTCAGCAGTGGCAAAATGAGTGCTAGGAACACGAGGGCAACTCATCCTTATGGATGTCAGTTGGGGCATCCCTTTCCTTGTTTTCTGTCATTTTTTTTATTACTCTAATAGTTAATAACAGTTGTTCCCGCTCCAATCTGAGGAATAGTGGGAAAAAGGTGGACTTTGGAGAAGTTAGATTAACTATTCCAACTCCAATCTGAGCACCAGGAGGGAAAGTGTTGGATTTTGGTGGGATCACATTTCCTATTCCCACTACAACGTAAGTAAATGCATGGAAAATTATGGACTTTCGGAGGGGTTAGTTTCACCATTCCCAATCCAATCTGAACAATAATAGGGAAGGTGTTGGGCTTTGGAAAGTTATATTTACTATTTAAACATACTTAAAATTTAAACAAAAATAATGATAAATACAATTAATTAAAAATCAAAAACTAGCTCCCTCCTTACCAGCTACAAAACACCAGCAAACAATTGAACATTTTTTTAAAGAAACATTATTAACATTAAAGATATGTTAAATAAAAAAAATAAAAACAATACATAAAAAAATCAGTTTCATACTTCCATAATTAAATAAACTGATCAACTAGTTCAAAATTCACCTAAGGTTGTTGTCAGTTAGACAAAAGTCTAGGGGTAGAGTGTTCCATTGGGTTGCTGTCAGGTGTGAAAATGAGCGGCCACCAGATCTGACTTTTTTTGTCTGCTTCGTTTTTGCAAGTGCAAGATTCTGTGATCTCAGATTGGGCGTTAGATTATAGAATCCACTTTGGATTGTAGAATTTCAGGCCTAGTGTTATATAGTGATTTGTGGGCATGGTTGAGACGTTTGAAACTGGCTCTTTTATGCATTGGCAGCCAGCGAAGGGTTGCCAGGCAAGCAGATGCCAGGGCTCTATCTGCCCTTATTGCACACAAGCATTCTATAGTCTGTCTCACGATATTTTGTTTGAGTTGAGGATACTTTTGACTCAATATTCTTGCATCGCAATATTTTTTTATTTATTGGTATTATATATTTTGGTAGAATACCCCACCACCAGTTGCCAGCGCATCTTGATGTGCAATGGCAACGAGGGAATGGACTCTTCCCCACAGGTCATTGCACCACTTGCGGATGTCCTCCTGTGAGAGTCTGGTACTGGAGACAACATGCACCTTACCATGATTCTGTGTCACATTCGCCTTTCCTGACTCGGGTGATGTCTGGACTAGGGCCCCAAATAATTGGAACTCAACCCTAATTAATTCATCCACTATCACAGTTAACTAATTTTCAGAGAATCTGGGTTGGCTTTTTCCAGACATTTAATCACATAATCAAGACACAGGTTTGCTGCTGGTGCTTCATGTTGTGAGTGGCAAATGAGTTGTGTGGTTCGGACAGTGTCTTTTGCAGTGGGAGCTAAAGTTGGTGTTGAGTACATTTTGATCAGACATGTTTTGACATACAACAACAATATGACCACGGCACACAGTATAGTATGATAACAGTTCGTATTGGGGACTAGTGTCCCTGGTGTCCAAGTTCCGGATATGGATGACAAATTTGAGAAGTCCTCAGTTGGTGATGTGAGTGTCTTTATTTGTAGACTCAATATGCCACAAACTTGCGTTGTCAACAGGAAACAGCCAACACGTGTTTCGTCACACAAGTGACTTTATCAAGGCTGGGCCAATTGGCCAAGAGATGAGAAGTAAGTGGAGTCGATGAAGTTGAGCGCAAGTAGTATTGATGTGAATGGCTGAAAGTAGGTAACAAGCGATCCAGTAAGAAGCAGGTGGGCAAGGTGGGCCTTGATAAGCCTCGGTTCAGGACCCTGTAACAGTGATGGAGCGGTCGTCAATAGAGCTCGAGCGCGTCTTGGTGTTTTGACATACACATATGCCAATGCTTATTGACATGTCTGTCATCCAGAACCCTACCCCCTACTGCTGTACTTTGTTGTGAGGGTCCCTCCATCCACTCTGCTGGAAAACATCCCTTTATTTGGTGGGTATACCAATGCTGATGAATTGGTGTCCACCTACAGCGGATGGGGAAACCAATGCCAGACGAGTGATGTTCAGCTAACCGATTGTCTGGCGGTCTTTCAGGTGACACCTTAAATAGAGATGATAAATAACCACCAGCCTGACTCATGGATCAGGTCTGCTATAACGGAGGAACTACAGTCTCTCTTCCAAACTCTAATTCAGGCTCTATGCTTGGATCATTGCGATTAACTCATGACCATGCCCTCCAGCCTTGGAAGATATGGTCGAGACAACGCATGCTGGTGTATGCCTCAAAACAGCAAAACTGAAAAACAAAAACAAAAGGACAACTAAAGAAATCAAAAGTAGCAGGCGTCAAAGACACAGATGCACCCCTGAACCAAAGTAAACATAAGAGACTATGTACAAATGATGCTCAAGACAGTTAGTAACAGAAGAAGGATTGTTACTGAGACGTGGCTGGATTGTGAGTCATGTTTCTCTAGTACCAAGCACTCGGAAAACAACAAAGATACAAATATGATAAAAAGTTTGGTTACATGACATTGATCAACAAGTGGAGAATCTGTTGGATGGCTGTATTCCCTGCCAGAAGATTATTCCATGTGAGGTGCCATCATGCAGGGGACTCCTCCTGCACCCCGTTCTGAATTTAGTTGCAAAGTTGCAAATGGTTCATAAGATCACTATTTTGTTTGTGGTCATTGGAGATTACTGCCATGGGTGCCAGTTCACCAAAATGCAAGGAGTTTCAGAAGTGACATCACAAGCCACACCATTTAACCTTTACTTTGACTCACATACACTTGTTTACACATACACACATATTAACACACTCTTTCACATAAATACACTCTCACCTGCAAGCATGCGTACAACATATATTTAAAAGCATTTTTTACTTACCATAGCTGCCAGATAAGGTCATATTCCAGCTAATTGTACTCCACTTTTTATTACAGAAATAGTGAATAATATTATCCACTATTTGGGTAGTAAAATAATTGACAGAAAACAATGAAAAAGGGTCCCCAGTCGACATCCATTAGGACGAGCTGTCACTGTGTTCTTGGTACTGATTTTGCCACCTCAGAGGCCTGGGTTCGCAAAGGCAGAGCTAGGGGTCACAAAGGGCAAGCCAGGGATCGCAACTGCGCCCCCGAAATGACGTCCATGAATACTGCAAATAACCAGAAGGTTGAACGGATACAGTGTGCTTTGTCAGATGAGGTGAATCTTTTGTTATAATTAGTAAATGCGTACGTTTGTCCTTCCTTGGGGCAGTTTTATCGCCTTGGCCATTGACCCTGTCACATGGTTAACTGCACGTTTGCCGATACGTTTGACTGTAAGTGAACTTCTTTTTCCTTTTGTGTCCCTCCCTCGTGCTCATGCTTATGGCAGCCGTGGCACTTTGAATTGGCTCGCTTATGTCAGCTATATTACTTTTCATTTTCAAATTATGTGGCAAGAAAATTCCAGTTAGGAATTTACAACGCTAATAGCTTTTACTTGTTCCTCTTTGCCAATACTTGTTTTGTTACAGCATCTGATGCAGCCTTATAGGCTTCAAGTACAAAACACACTGGCTCATTCATTGTCTCAGAAAGAATAGCACCAAGACAGCGAGCATGCTTTGACGTAGACATATAAAAATCCTCTTCTTGGGTGCCACCGGTCCTCACAAAAGCCCATGTGAGGCACCATTCAAAATGTGCAGAGTCAAAGGAGCTGATATTATGACTTGAGTAGGGAAACTATTGTGGTGCAGCCTTTCCTGTCAAATGACTTACAACTAAATTTACATATCTATAGTTCTGTGCCACTTCTGAGTTCCTCTGTTGTTTCTTTTTGTGTCAACAAGTGTTTTATCAATGTCCCGGATTACAACAATTATTATAAACTGATTTTATGTTAAAGGGTTTTCGAAGATGAACTTAGTAAACTAAATCATCCTGACATTCTGTGGAACGGTGTTTCCTAGCACCACAGACGGCGGCCAGAAAAAACATATACTCTTCAAATCAAATAAATCTCTTGTCTTTTGCTAAAGATTTCCATGGAGAGGAACATTTAAGAGATTCAACAAAATTTTTGAAGGCTCTGCCAAGTGCAGGGTTACCCTTATTTAGTAAATGAAAGGATAACTATGTAGTAGACAGATTGATTATTTTCTGGTTCCTCTAGTGCGACAAAATTCTTTTGTTATCCGTTGCGCTTTTTTGGGGTGATTCTTACTGTGACGCAGTTAACCTATAGCCCTGTTGGGGAGTGATTCTTACTGTGACGCGGTTGACCTATAGCCCTGTTACATGACATATAAAAAGGACGCCTGCTGCTCAAAAAACTCCATATTCTCCAAAAGGATCTACTACCATGTGGGAAGCAGCGATATATAACAACAGGTAAGGAAGGATCAATTGGTAAATGAAACACGTAACTGTATCCAAACTGGGTTTTATTTCTGGATCGGCTGTTGCTTCTCCTTTCTCAATGATTATTGAGATTTTATTCAAATCCCCTCTGTGACTCAATTGTAAAGATGTGTTAAAGTATACATTTATATATATATATATGTGTGTGTAAAATGTATGTATATTTATATCATGCGATGGTCTAATGGCTGACTTTGAAACTGGTGAATAAAGTTCGAATCCAGCACAATTAACCTCTTGCAATCCTGGGAAAATCACTTAATCAACCCTTGCCTAAAAACCACAAGCAATAACAAAGCCAATAGGTCGTACTTAGGCAAGATCTATTGGCTTTGTAAATGCTATTTCTTAGCCATGTACAGCAGTGTGGCTGCTATTCAACAAGGCTGAAAGTAAAAAAAAAAAGTGCTATGGCGTGGTCAACGCTTGCTCCATGATAACGCTTTTTTATTTGATTTTATTTTGAACCATGCTGCACAGCAGCCGTGCAGCTGTACAACATGGCACAAAAGATTGACAAAGTCAATAGGTCTTGCATAGGTGAGACCTATTGGCTTTATCAATGCTTTGAGGAAAATTGATATGATGAGGCTAGCGCTGGACGTGTCTAACTTATCCATTAGTTTGAGCGCACAAGTGCTTTGACCTGTTGTGATCTATCTGTGGGCTTTTAACCATGCCACTGCTCGCCCATCACTATCATTCGTTCATGGGCTTGCCTTTCAAAAATCCTTTGTTATCATTGGTAAGTGCTTCATGTTTGTCCCTCCTTGGAACAGTTTTGTTACCACCTTGGACACCGACCCTGTTACATGGATAATTGCACACTTGCCGATACGTTTGACTGCGATCAAACTTCTTTTTCATTTTGTGTCTGTGGGCTCGATTCATGGCGGCTCTGGCACTTTGAATCAGCTCACTTATATCAACTGTTTTACCTTTCATTTTCAATTTATGGGGCAAGAAAAGTCCAGTTAGGAATTTATAACGCTAATAGCTCTAACTCGAGCAAATGTGAGACCCATTGCATTGCAAATGCTTATTTATACTGCTCATACTCCCACTTGGAATATGACATTTCACTTAGGAGATCTAAGAAGGTCATAGACCTTTCACAGCCCCTAAGGCAGTGGGGGGGAGCACTTTCTTAAACCGTGCAACAAAATCAAGCCAATTGTAGACCCATTTCTTAAAACTGCAGAATGGGGCTGCACAAAGCCATTGACATTGCAGCATAGAGGCTGAAAGGATGGTCACTTAATAGAAAACCACGTTCCTGTGTGTGGACGTGCCTCAAAAACATCATTTGAAAAAAAAGACGTGCAGCTCCTTTTTAGGTGCACGCAGTTGTAAATATAACACCTTATGTATCAGTATTGCCTGTACAGAGATATGTGTGGATATCTATATTCCCATTCATACACTGTAGACATATGTGTGTCTTAACACATGTATGTGAATCAGAGAGGCCACTTTAAAAGGAGAGGCGCAAAGAAACAACACGGCTGCCCTAGAGATGACCTATTGCTTTCAAGTCACTTGAACACATCAGAATTTCCATTGTTGCGGTTAATTAATTAAAACTGATGAGTCACCATGATTATAGGCTGTTTTTCTGTTTAATGTAGTGAGACTGATTTGGTAAATGCTTCATTGCTGTAGCTGTGCAGTGCAACATATGGGCAGGAGACATTTAGGGGCATATTTACAAGCCCCTACCGTCACCTTGCGCCACCATTGTGCTATTTTATTTTAACACTCAGACGGCATTTCCCCCACCCGTATTCACAAAATGGCGCAATGCTTGCATTGTACTACTTTGCAACCCCTTGCACCACATTATGCTTGCGTCAGGCATAATGTATTCAAGGGGGGTGTTCCGACGCAGGGAGGATTGAAAAATGGCATAGTGAAATTTACATTTCATTGTGCCATTTTCCCCTTCATTTTTAATGCCCGCTCAGTGCAGGTGTTAAAATGATGCACCCATTTTAATCAATGGACCTCCTTGTGCTTTGCTGCACTAGCATCAACATTTTTGACACTAGTGCAGCAAAGCACCACAATAGGGTCAAAAAAATTGATGCTATTGTCCTAACGACCTCCATGTTGCGCCAAAGGCAAGTACGGCACAAACATAGTGTCGTTAGGTGGGGTAGGGGCAATGCAAGAAAAGTGGCACATCGCGACCAATGTACCATTTTCTTGTAAATATATCTCTTAGTGTGTCCCTGAACAGACGTATATGCAGTGGGAGGGAGCGCTTTGGTAAACTGTGTAACAAAATCAAGCCAATGGTTAACCCCTTTCTTAAAACTGCAGAATGGCGGGTTAACCCCTGCTGCCTTACCTCTCTAGCGTCTTCATCTGCCACAAAATGAAACCAGGGCTTCCAGCCTTTGCATGCTGCTCAATGCAGGCCATGGCACTCCAGACAAGATCCGGATCTGTGATCCCAGAAGCTGTCACTGCAGTATGTCATGGGCATGGTCTACCAGCCGACAATGAGGCAGCCATATTGGAACAGGTCCAAATCTCAAAAGAAAATGCAGTAATCCGTGATTAACATAATAAATAAAATATAATTTAAGCACTTGTGGGATGTGCTTGTTTAAAAATGAAGGTTTGGGGTTAGGGTCGCACCATGTGTGAGGACACAAATAAATAAATGCACCCTTTCAAGGGGCGAGAGCTGATGTGAAAACCGCACTGGTACCCCAGAACATACACAGACCTTTGTTTGACTTTACAGTTAACACTGCAAACTGAAAACAGCCACTCAGCTCAGACCCTGCTAAGCTGAAATACAGTTGAGGCATTCAGAGGAGCTGCCGAGTATGCAGATACTAAAAAAAGGAGATCGGGTCTTTCTACAGGGAGGCCACGACGTGGCAAGCCCACATTCCTTTGTGTACTATCTGCATCCAACATGGCAAGCATCGGTTTCATTCTTACAGAAAGAAATACATTCTTTAAGAGTATAAATCACAACGTTAAGGTTTTTAGCCATTGATTTTTATTGTATTTGAAGAGGTGTATTTTCCTCATTGATTTCTATTGAGACCGTTCTGCTTAGTGGGAAGTGCTCATTGAAACTTGCTATTAAAAAAAGCATAGTTTTAATTGAAGTGCAGAGGCCATGAGGCAGGTCCCGCACCAAGTACAAAGTGCTCGTTAAAAATTTCAACCCCAAAGATAAAACAACAATGTAAAATAGAAAAATCACTAGCGCTTGTGAACACGCACCCACAGTGTAACACGAGCAGGCAAGGAAAAAAAGTAGTCCCCATAAACAACAGATAAATACCTAGAGTGCAAGAATATAGTATTTGTCTGGTGCTCCTCAGCTAAGAAGGGCAGTGCGGTATCGGCTATGTGAAAAAGTTGGGAGTCAAAAAAGAAGGGCGACACAGAAGTCAACCTATGGCAAGCAGCAAGCGGGATCAAAGTCCTTCTACTGAAAACAGCAGGTCTTGCAGACAGCGCATGCACACTGCCTAGGCTTGACCTAAAAACAGGGACTGTCTACACAAACAGTAGTCCACCTTTTTAGAGACTTATTTTAACTTCATTCTAGCTTCTCCCCACATTAAAAGATAACACTGACAAGGCACTGGCAAAAAGGGTGCGGAGGTGTAGGAGGGAGGTGGCTGTAGAGTTGCCCATACTCACACCCACCCCCTTTTCAGGGATACAGCTGGATAGCAAACTTCATTCTCCATTCAAGTATATAATTTTAGTTTTTCCATGGTACCCGCAGGGTATGCTGCTGAAGCACTGCGTGGCAGTTACTGAGTCAACAATGGAGTAATGGTTTGATAGTGAAAGTAAGATAGGAGGAAAAAAGCAAAGTTATATAGTTATTCGCATCTGTGAATTTACTGGTATGAACCAGCAAAGAGCACTATTCTGTCACAAATAACCATCCAGATGACATGTTTCTGCAATTTTGTAATCGCTGCACTTTTATTTTTGAGTGCAGCAGAACTACTTTTTCATTCCCTAAACTCTCCATTAAAATAATTATTAGAAAGCCCTTTACTTTCCTCTTTTTTGGGTGGTGGAAGCGTGGGAAGGAAGGAGTGGGGTGCTGACATTTTTGGACTTGCACTTGAGGTACCCTCACCGACGGGAGATAGGAAGTATGTCTTTTTTGGTCTCACAATATGTTTAGCACGAGCACCAACAGTATATATGCCCACATTTAAGAAAAGTAAAGCAGGAGATTTAAAAAAAAAAAAATCCAGAGAATTTTGTTTTTTTCCCATTGACTTCTATTGAAGCAGAGCAATTTCAGGCCAGTGAGAGCAAAAACAAAGCAATTTTTGGCTCAAAAAATTAGGAATGTCCCGTCAGAATCAGGTCTATTGTAGTTGCGGCAGGCGACGAGGCAAAGTGGCAGGCGTGGGGAACAAAACAAAAATAGAAAACATTTTCTTTTCAAAACTTACCTTGACCACATCGCTGCACTGCCACTCTCTGTTTCATTGAGGCCCAGGCTTCCAGCCATCCCTGCGGCCAATCCTGATGCTGCTCAGAGCAGCGTTACGATTGGCTGGAGTGCCTGACTTAGGAGCTCCGAGGCAGAGTCGAAGTCTCTGCCTACTCTCTCCAACCGGCAACACAGTGCTGGGTTGGAGAGAGCCCTGTCCGTATGTGTGCCTGACCGACCCGAGACGGCCAGCCAAACCTACATGCGCACTGAGGGGAGTGCTACACTCCCCTCCATGGCTGTCATCCCTCCATGGCCCCGCCCCTTTAATACAACAATAATAAACACTGTTTATCATTTTATTTTTAAAGGTTTGAAGCTGCTGCTGTGCTGTTGCTGATGCTGGCTGGGGTCGGGGCGACGCTCCTCCGCCTTGGTGGAAGAGCCGCCCCTGGTCTATTTTCATGTATGCAACATATATGTATCTGTTGCCAATTTGTAGTTGAGTAACTCTTTGCATGGCAGAAAAAACTGTGTTTTTCCTACTTCAGTGTGCCAATTATGGAGCATATGGAAAAGCATTATTTTGCCCATATGCACACATGCCGCGCTCCCAAATCTGCCAATATTTAATGTGATTAGTCACGTATTTGTACCATTCATTTACGTGGAGTGTAATCACAGAGTCTGATGGCTATTTTGTGTTTTCTGTTGAGTTGGCGTTCCGCTAGGGCATTCACTTTCTTTTTAATTTTACTTTTCCTAATTACTTTGACACATTCAGTAGAATGTGCATGAAACTTGGCAGATAGTTAGCCGCGTTCACCTCAGGTTCTACAATTAAAACGTCTTGTAGAGTGATCAAAGGGGCGCGGGCAATTTAAAAGTAGCATTTCCTATTTCAAATCTATAGGACTTTTTTAATTCTGCGTACAGCAAAAACTACTCAACACAATTGCACATGTTTTGCTACGAAAGTAGAATTTGACTCAAAATAGATCCTTTCACTACTTTGGTGTTCATCCACTGGGTTTGGGAGACTTGGGATCATGATTTGAAAACCTCAGCCTGCATCCAGAACCTGTTGCACATGGCACAGGCGATCACACAAAGTTGGCAAGGTAGGTTGAACCCACTTCATTAGCCCAGAGATAACTGTTTACTGATGTGAACGTTGGGGTGAAGTTCTGCTGACTCTTCAGTGATGTCACCGGTATGTCATAGATCTCATAATTTGTGCTATTGTATGAGGTCATGGACAGTGTATTGGGGTAGTTATAGTTGCATTGCCGCGTTTGTAATTTTAGGACTTATTAGGTTTTAATTCGTAACCATCACATTCCTTCAAATTTCGTTTTTTGAATGGAAAAGGCAAGTATTTTTAACACATTTTATGCTTTTTTCAGTGCTGATGTGTAATGGCTCTTGGGCTGCATATGCCAAACATACTGTAAAGTATACGTTGATAAATTAACACATAAACTAATATATACTTAATATACATTTAGGCCGGTCCCTAAACAGCTCCCTTACAGCCACTGTTTTGCATGGAATGTCAGTCACATATATATATTTTTATTTTTATTATTTTTATTGAACAGAGAAGGGTCATACAGTAGGATTACAGTAATTCACTGTCATTATAGTAGTTTAACCAGCCAATGATTCATTACGCTGCAGAATGAATTTCACAGGTGAAGCACAAGTGGCCCTTTTACAGTCGGGTACAGTTGAACATTCTTGAATGGATCATTGGTGCTCCGGCCCTTCTAGTTACCTCCCCCAAATCTCTTTACGTCTCTAACCCCAGTATTCCTCCCATGCTCCCCACACTTTCTTCCATTTTTGGGGGCAACCCCTACCCCCATAGACCACTCACTATGCCCTCTGGCACCAATCCAGGACTGATTCCCAATCCACTAAGTCTAGAGGTGTTGGCTTGTCCCAGGCTCTCACTATGTTGCGTTCAGCTATCACTGCGGCCAACCTTAACAAATCCCTTGATATGTAGGCCATGTTGATTCCCAAGAGCAACCACTTGGCATCTAGGGGGATCGCCAGCTTGGAGACCTGTGACATTACTTGTGTTATTTTGGACCAATACCTTTTTATAAGTGGACACTCCCAGAGAATATGGAAGGAGACCTCCCCAGCACAGCCTCTCAGGCCTAATGGTGTGGCCGATTTGCCTATCTCGTGTAGCAGCGTTCGTGGATAGTAGGACCTATGCAATATTTTGAGTGGAACCATTCGAAAATGAGTGTGTATAGCTATCTCCCAGAGACCACAAAGGACCTCCTCTCACTCTTCATCTTCAAGGACTCCTACATCATCTCATGTGGCCCTCAGCCGACCGATCAGATCAGGTAAGATATTAACCAGTTTTCTCTAGAGCACTGAAACCCCTTTTTTTGGAATAGGTTTGGTCAGTATCCTGTCTTCCAAAGTGGAAGCCTCGGGTAATTGCTCCCCCTCCCTTATATGTTTCCTGAGGGCATGTCCTAATTGCAAGTATCTAAAACATTTAGTTTTAGCTAGTCCATATTCCTGATGAAGATCTTTGTAACAGATTATTGCTTGTCCTCTCCAGACATCACCCAGGTGTTCAATACCTATAAGGTCCCATTTTAAAAACCCCTTCAGTCCCCTCACTTCTGACAATAGATCACTGTGCCAAAGCAGGGATAGGCCCGTAAGTCTTCCCCTCCAGCCCAAATAGCTGGTAGCTTCTTTCCAATCCTGGACCACCCTTTGGGTGTGTTGCAGCAGCCCTTTCTCTCTTCTTGCATCATTTAATAAGGCCTCGTGCCCATCCCTGCCTATTATGTCCCTGTCCCTGTCCACCCTGTAGGCTGGGTCCTGACGATCTGTAAATGCCCCCTTATTGCCTATTAGGAGGTGTGAGGTCCATTAATACGTCCAGATATCTGGGACCTTCAGGCCCCCATTGTATACTCCTTTCTGCAATTTCGCTAAGGCTGTTCTTGGTGTACTGCCATTCCACAGTAGCTGGTGGACCTCCTGATCTACATTCCTGATGAATTCTGGGGGATCCTACAAGGTGTGTTCTGCAAAACATACAGAAATCGCGGTAGACTCATCTTTTTATAAAAAGCCACTCTTCCCATCAAGGTCAATGGGATGCTGCGCCAGTGAGCTATGTCTCCCCGAAGTCTCTCCAGCTGAGGTGACACGTTTCTACGAAGGAATTCTTAGGGATCTCGTGTGATATAGATACCCAAATATTGGAAACCCCCAGTGACAACCGGCGCCCCACGATCTCGGGGTTTGCACTAAGAGGGGATAAACCACAGATTTAGACCAGTTGATCGTGCAGCCCAAATGTTCCCTAAAGATGCCAAATATTGTCAGTCACATTTTGGATCAGCCCACAATTAGCAAATATAGCTCCTCATTCCGAGTTGCATAGTACTAGGAGCACGGTAAAATCGCATTTGATATTCTAGCTGTAGTGCAGTCAATGTATCTCGTACTGCGCAACTACAAATGAAATTCCTTGGAATGGGGAATTATCATATGGGACAGATTTTTTCCTGTTGTAAAACTACATGAAATTCACAATTCCATGGGGTTTAACTCATATAGCAGCCAGATGTACAAAGCCATTTATCATTTCTTAATGGTCTGAATCGCTATTCTGCTCCATCAAGAAATGCTAAATGGGCTTTACAGATGTACAAAGCCCTTTAGGGAATCGCAAATTGGGATTACCTATATGTGATTCCCATTCAGATGTACAAAGCATTTCCTAAATGCGAATTAAGCATTTAGGAAATGCAATTAAGCAAAACTGGCCCATTGTCACAAATGGCATGGGATTTCTTAATTGCAATTTCCTAATAGCGATTCCTACTTGTAGGAATTGTTATTAGGAAATCGGTATTTTGATACATTTCACTTTGCATTTCCTAAATAGCAATTTCTATGGAGTCGCTATTTAGGAAATACAAAATTGCATCTATGTACATCTGGCCTATAGTTAGCACCTACTCTCAGCAGGTGGTAAATGTATGTGGGTACCTCTAGGTGTGGTGGGGGAGAAGAAAGGATGTGAGGGAGTAAGGGAGGGCAGAGAAAGGTATTTTATGATAGAGGGAGAATAGGGGGGTTCTTGTATGTTCCCCCGCCAGAAAATATAAAGCCAAAGTCTCATGCAATTTTACTGTGTGGAATTACCGCACATTAAGATTTAGTGTGGGTCTCCCACTCTGGAACAAAATGAGTTTGAAGAAAACTGACCCATGTGAATTCAGCTGGAGCGGAGTTCCATGGCGTAATTCCACTCCACCTCTCTCATAATGAGGGCCATAGTGTGAACAATGGGTCAGACTCCTTCAGTTATTGGCTTACCTGCTACTGTCATTGACATCTAGGGTCAGCCCACAGGATGCACATTGATCCTTACACTGTCAGGGTGTGTTAGTGTCAGCGTTTGACTGTTTTGGGTGCCTTCACATTAGGAGTATGTTGGAAAAAAGTAGTCCACTTTAAGAGAGTGTTTCTTCCTGCCGGGCCTCTCATTTATAGTGAAGAGGTAAAAAGAGACAGCTTTGGGAGTAATGTTCTTCCTCCATGCTGCCTATTTACTGTGTAGAGTTCCCAGCAGCCTCCACACTACTTCTGCCCGATGTCCACCATGGACTTCACTTAGGGGTCGCCAGGGGATGCAGGTGCGACCACTGGCTTGCCCCTTGCGACCCCTGGCACTTCCTTTGCGACCCTTGGCCTCAGAAGTGGCAAATCAGTACCAGGAGCACAGGGGCAGCTCTGTTGGGGTCTGTTTTCCTTATTTTCTGTCAGTGTTTTATTACGCTAATAATGAATATTGCATACACTATTAGTGTAAAAAGAATGGAGTACAATTAGCTGGAATATGACCTTCACGGCATTTGAGGTAAGTAAACATTTTTAAAGGTATGGTATGTGCGTCTTTGGGTTTGAGAGTCTGTTTTTATGTGTATGTGTGAATGTGGAAAAGAATGTGTGTGAGTAAAGGTAAAGGTCAAAGGACGTGTGATGTCACTTCCGGTACCTCTGGCATTTTGGCGAATTGACGTTCATGATGTCCACCCCTTCAGTACTCACATCCCTTCTCAGAGCTCCAGCGGCGTAATGAAATTTGAGGGCCCCATGCGAAATACATGGATAGCTCTTCCCTCCCCGGCCCACCACCTACCTCTTTTGCTGAGCGGGTCCCCTGGATCTCAGGCCTCCCCACTCCCCTGCCGGAGCTTATGTTATAACACAACCCGAACGGTCACCGTGTCCATTCAAAATGGTAACCGGTACTTAAAATGGCCGGGTTAAATACCCGACTACGTAGCCCAAAGAGCGCCCAAGCAGTGCCGTGGGCTGCACCACTTTCCCAAACTCCCCAGGGGGGAAGACCTTGAGGCTCGGCTATCTCCCCCCCCCCCCCCCCCCCCCGCACCTCCGTGTCCTAAACATAGCCTAACATCAAATTACAGAAGCATTCGGCACAATGGAACGGTAAATTAAGCATTTCGATGTCTAATTGAAATCATCAGCGCTTGTATGTTACTTTAGTACTGAATTACCAGTTTTTCCACATTAAAAGAGCGCATTCTGAGCAAAGCGAGGCTTTTAGGAGCTGATATAATAAAAAATACAAAGAAGACACTTCAGTTGATGGAGATGGGATATTTGACTCCCAATCTCTTGGTAAAATCATCAAACAATCTCCCACACTGATCGTATGAACGTTTGGCTGTCAACTTGAAGCACTGCGAGGAAGCTGTCATTGGGGATACATTTCAACTCCACAATAATGACAGAGAAGTTAATATTCTGCCTTTAAAGTTTGTTTTTAAGTATTAGTCAAACCATAAATCAGAGAACTTGACAATGGTTAGGAAAACATATCAATACAGTCAGAACATTGAAATGTTTGAGTTTTCTAAGTCCTAGTATTGTAAAATAGAAAATGGTAACAGCCAATGTGTAAAGATTGAAAATATCCATATCAAGTGTTCCATGAACAAAACACACCCTGTCTATAGAAGGCGATGAAAGAGAGTCGGGGATTTCTAAAGAGGAAGGAACGAAGGTGTCAGAATCAGTAGAAGTTCAGAGACAATTAAAGAATATCTAGAATGAAGCTTTGCAACCCAGAAGAGAGATCTGCTCTCTCTCAAAGTCAGTTAAGGTTTTCCCTTACTAACTTTGAAACTCTAATTAAAAGCACATATTACAGAACATCCATAACGTGTTCCCACCGCCAGGAGTCAATCCCATGATGGCATTTGCTGGGAGTTGGTAACCCCCCTAAATTCCCATCCTCACACAATTAGGTACACATCTGCTCATCCTTAAGAGTTGCATCTTTCTGGTATGGTTGATAACACACCTGCAGAAGAGAGAAAAATAACATGCTGGAAAACTTTAAATGTGACATGTTCAGTTAAGGCCTGATGTCAAGCTAGGCTAACCTAAGGATCAAAGTGAAAGTACATTACAGTACTGTTAATCTTTAGCAGTTAGACAATTATTATTAAATGTCAAAATCCAGTAAAAGCCTACAATTACACTGCTCCAGAATTTACAAAGCTGTAGCTCAAAGCAGGTGTGTTTAGCTGCAAAAGGAAAAGTCTCTCGATCAAACCCAAGCATGCCCTTCTAAACTTTACATCTTTGTTCAAGATATTGTTTTTCCAAAATCATAGTTTTTCACAGTCACTGATTACTATTAAAAGGGTTGTTTCGAAGTAACATACATCCTTCTCAAGTTATGTTTCTTGCTATGAGAAAAACAATCAATATTTTAATTTTTATTAGCTTGCAGTCATCTTACATTTACAAATAGGTGCACATATTTTATGAATGTCCCACAGGAAGCATTGCATTTCTGCTGCATGCTTACTTCTATATACAGGCGATACTAACAAGCATGTACTACATTACTGGCTTATTATTATCATTGATAGAATTTATAATGCGCACAGCTACCGCAAAAAGTTTCCTGGTGCAACCGGCAAAACAGAGATCAATCAATCAAACAATCAAATTTTATTTATATAGTGTGGCTTATCACCGCAAGGGTTTCCAGGCGCTTTGCCGGGGGTTTCATTTTAAGAGCCAGGCCTTTAACCCCTATCTGAAGTCAGTCAGCTAGAGCGAGGTGTGGAGGTGGAGGGGGAGGGTGTTCCAGGCTTTGATGGTGAGATGGGAGAAGGAGCGCCCTCCGTTTCAGCAGTGACTTACGTGGGGGGTCCGTGCGTGGGCAAGGTGTGTGGAGTGGAGGTTCCTGGAGAGATGGTGGCAGTGTAGCCAATGGTACAGGTAGGCAGGTTCCTGGTTGTAGGCATGGGTCAGGAGCTTGCATTGGCATCTCTTCTGGAGCGAGAGCCAGTGGAGGTCTTTCAGGTGCTTGGTGATGTGGGGGCTCTCTTGGGTAGGTTGAGGGTCAGTCTGGTGGATGCATTCTGAATCGACTGGAGTCTTTGTATGAGGTCGGAGGAGGTAGCTTCATATAGTGTGCTGCCATAGTCCAGTGAACTGGTAATGAGGACATGTGTGTCACTGCCTTCCTGGTATCGACGGGGAGCCACTTGAAGATTTTGTGGAGCATGCAGGGTGTGTGGAAGCAGGCTGAGGAGACAGCGTTGACCTGTTGTTTCATGGAGGGCTTGCTGTCTAGGATGATGCTGAGGTTACAGGCATGGTCTTTTGGTATGAGCGTGGGTCTGAGTTCCGAGGGCCACCAGAGGGCTGTGTGTTTTCCGAGGATGAGGGCTTCCGTCTTGTTGGTGTTGAGTTTTAGGCAATTGTTCCTTATCCATGTCTAAACATCCTTCATGCAGTTGTGCAAGTTAACCTTCATTGGGAAGGGGTTCGGAGGGGAGCAATAAGACTAGCTGAGTGTGGTAGAAGATGATGTTGATGTAGTGCTTTCTGATGATGTCTGCGAGAGGGGCCATGTAGATGTTAAAAAGTGTGGGGCTGAGAGATGGGCCTTGGGGCACACCGCATATGGGGTCTTCTAAGTGAAAGTTGAGGTTTCCCAAGAAAACCTACTGTTCGGATTCAATGGTGAGCGGGGTGATGAAACTGGAGATGGCGTTGCTTAGTCTGGTGCGTGGTCCTTGCGGTATGTAGGCGAGGGTGCCTTTGATGGTGGTGTTATTGTCGGTGCAGAGCTGGAAGTTCATGTATTACATGATAGGTGTGGTTTTGTCATCGGTGATGGTGCAGGTGATTGTGTCCTTGTGTTTGATGGCTATGTTGTGGTGAATCCATTTTAGGTCCCCACTTGGACACAGGAGTTAGCTTAGCCTTTGGCTTGCAGGCCTATTGGCCCATCACCTAGTGACCATTCACCCACTTAGCATGCTCTAATTTATTTCATTTATTTTATTATTTCTTTTGGATTGCTGCCGTTGTTTACATTTTATAAGAAATGTTTTGATTTCCATTATCAGTGCCATTCTGAGAAGGAGTCATTGCGAGCGTCATGATCAGTGATGTACGTAGGTATTATCAACATGTCCTTTTCTCACTTACGCATGACAGAAACATAATGTGCACTTGCTTGGGATTGTTTATTAAATTGCTGACAGAAGTCTGCCACATTATCAGTTGTTTAGGAACATACCTGTGTCAGGGGTCCTACATGATCTGTATAAATACACCTCACACAGACACGGTTATTAGAGGGGTTCCTTCCAGATGCCATCTATGCTGCATGTCACCTTGCTGCAGAACTCAGCCTTTGTGTCTCCACGGAGTCTGAACTAGAGACCTCATTTCAAGGTAACAAGGGTTGGGTAGATGCTTCTCATGGTCATGGTACTGGCAGATTAGGGTTTATCACACCTAGCTCTCGAATTTCATATCTCATGTTTATTGTAAGATGGTGAGGGTTTTCATATTCACAACTCTCATCTTTACAGTTCTGCTTTTTTTCCTGTTCATTATCCTAATCATTGCAGCACATCCATTTTATCGTAGATTGCAGTCTTTTTGATAAATATATTGAAAACTCTCCTGTATCTCCTTTATTGCTTGTGTGCCTATGAGACGTATTGCTAAGAAGGGAAAAGGGTAATTTGCTTTCCACCATGACTCCCCTGAGAAGTCACAATCTAGATTCCATGCGCAAGACTGACAGAAATCACCTTAATATCTGAGTTTTGGTGAGGTACTGCTTGTGAGCCGGGGGATGGGCCAACAATTGCGACTTGTTGTAGGAGTGACTCAGTTGCCTACAAACAAAAGTGCTGTCTCCGCTGCACCAGCAGCCTCGCTAGGGAGAGAGAGTCCAACTACAACATGGCGCTACCAATGATGGTGTTTTGGCACTAATTTATAGATATCCTGAGTATCTCTGTCTCACACACAGCAGGTACCCTAAGTACCATTGTTGGAAAGTGGATTATTGGTAAGGGCAGGTAAGTAACTACACTTAGCAATGGGCCACTAACCCCTGATTTAAGGCCGCCTGCGATGGAGCCCTGCTCGGCTACATCAAGCGTGAGGCCTTGGTCAAAGGTTTACCATCGGACTTAGTTGTTTTCTTGAAGATTTTCTTCAGCGAGATGAAGTCACCAGTCCGATCCAACCTCCCTGGAGCCCTTCCTCAGGTTCGCGTCGCGGGAGCCCTCGGTGAAGATTTCTACATTTGGACTTAGATGATTTTTCAAGATGAAAATCCTTCGACAGGGGCATGACTGAATTTTGATACAATGTCTCTGGAGCCCTCTTCGGATACACAGTGTGGAAGGTCTTGGTCAACTTTCTATGTTCGGACTTAGTCACTTTTTCTGAGATTTTCTTCAGTGGTACGAACCTGCAAGTCAGACTGGGTCACGGTTAAAACAAGTTGGCTAGAGTTGCCGCGGCAGGTCGGTCCCTTTATGGAGCTTTTTCCCAAAAATTCTCCAATCTTCTCCAAACTTCTAGATCGTCTTCCAGAAGGTCTTTTAAGGTTCTGTTGGAGTCCGCAGCTCACCCCAAGGTTCCAGAAGCTCTCAGTTGCTCCTGGAGGGTGCGGACTACAACTCCCAGAATGCACCTGGCTCAAACGCCAAATTGGCCACTGGACAGTGGTTAGCTGGTCAGTTTCTTCAGGATTTGATGCAGGGGACTCTGTTTAGCAATTTTTAACCTGTGGAAAACAGGGAGTCCCTCATTGAACCAGTTGAAGCCAGGCAATGTCCTTTTGTGGTGAAGCCCTAGTGTGCAGCAGGTGCAGTCCTTCAGAGCGCAGTGTCCAGGTGCAGGTCAGGGGTCCAGCAGGGCAGTCCTTCTTCTTTTGATGTTCTTCCTTGTTGGGATCTGAGGTGTGGGTGCAGCTCTGCCATATTTATCCTTGCTCCTGGGTGAAAAACAGGGTGTCCTGGTTCTTCAATCAGATGCAGAGTCCTTCCCCCTGTGATGACCACTTCCTTGGAAGTGTGGCAAAAATCAATCCCAGGGAGCGACATTCTTCAAAAATCCATCATGGCTGAAATTGATTTTTGGAGGTTACATCTGACTGAGCCTACACCCCTCTCCTGTCCTCTCCTTATCTAATCAAGAGGCAACCCTTTTGTCTGGGGTTGCAGGGTGTGAGGGAGGTGCTGGGTTCCTCCAAATGTCCTTCCCTGCCTTTGAAGACCAGTTTAGAAGCCCTCCCCCTTCCTGCTTCCCCATCTGCTGAGGTAGTTGTCCTCCCCAGACACATTCCTTTGTGTTCAGCCCAGGCCACTTCACACCTCATCAAGACATTCTGGCCAGGCTGCCAGAGGCTGGCCAATCAGAGAAGGGCAATACAGAGCTGAAGTTGTCAACTTTTCAGGTAGAGTTTAAAACTCTTTACCTGAACTAGTTATATTAAATCCAACAATTGTAAGTTGTGGGATTTATTATAACAATTAATTTGAGACCAAACTTTAGGCACACTTAGGGGGACTTTGTTAATTAAAATAAAGTCTCCCCATTTTAGCCTATAGCGGCCATTCACTACAGTGAGGGAAAACAACTTTGGCTATTTTACCTCACCAGGGCTTATAAAACAATTTTTATAAGGTCCCTGCTTATAGTTACATGGCACCCGACCCTAGGGGCACATAGGGCACACCTTAGGGGTGACTTATATGTAAAAAATAAGGTAGTTTAAGACTTTGGAAGTACTCTTAATTCCAAAGTTGAATTTGAATATAACTTTAGTTTAAAAGAAGCCAGCAAGGCAGGCCTGCTTTTAAAATGAAACTGGGCACTTCAGTGGTGCACCTATGGGTGCAATAACTATAGTAGGGGCCCTTAACCTACATGCCCTACCATATACTAGGGACATATAGGTAGGTTAATATTGCCAATTATAATTACCCTAATTTGCATATCCACTTTACACAGAGCACACTCCAATCTCCACTGGCCCTGGGACTAGTTTGCAGTACCCAGGGCACAGCCAAGAGTCAGTAACCACCAGCATCTGTCCAAAGAGTTTGGGGGTGACCAGGGCAAAAAGGAGGACTTACCTACACTGCCCCCCCCTAGTGAAAGGTGATGGGTACTAGCCTACACCTTGGTAGTCCTCATCAGCTAAGTGGAAAAATCTGGAAAGGCCACCTGCGTTGGCATGATCACTCCCAGGTCCATGTTCCACTGTGAAGTCCATCCCCTGTAAGGAAATGGACCACCTTAACAGTTTTGGGTTCTCCCCCCTCATTTGCATCAACCATCTGAGAAGTCTGTGCTCAGTTTGTACACGGAACTTCTTTGGAGACCAGACCACTGTAAAGGTCTCCCTCTCAATGGCACTCCATCTTTTCTCTCTGGGAAGTATTCGCCTGCTGATGAAGGCAGCTGGCTGATCTTGGCCCTCTTCATTACCTTGTGCTAACACTGTCCCAATCCCTTCCTCTGAAGCAGCCCGTGCTGGGGCGGTATTCAAAGTTCACATAGTGAATTGTACCAATCATCCGTAAAGTTGTACTAGCTCATTATGAAGTGCACAGGCACCCACGCTATACCGCAATCACGTAGGGAGGGATACGGATTCCCCACAGCAGGTAATACCCATTAGGTCTACACCCCAGCCTCATCCCCAATATCCTGTTAAACATGAGGCTAAAGCTCCAGTGAGAGAAATCCTTGCTCAACTGCTCACCAGATTTTTTAAGCAAACACTGGATGGTTGAACACACATGCATCATTAGAGGGTTGCAGCAAGATATGCTAGAAGCAAAACACTTGACAACAAAACTAATTTGTTCATCAGAATATTTGCTGGTGCCATCGGGTTCACCTATGTCACCTTTAATGAAAGCGACACAGTGTCCATAGCATACGAATCACATTTGTACTCTAATTCAGAACAGCGCTTTGCATCCACAGAAAAAATTCTGACTGCGCTACATATGGCTTTCATTAAGGAGAGGCCACTTGCCCAAGGGAAACGCATTATTGTCGTTACCCTAGTGCCGGCCTTAGAGGCTGTCACCAAAGCAAGAACTTCTAACGCTAAAGCATTACATCCACGTTGGATTCAATGGGAAACCTCCCTGACTGTCACTGATGTTGAATACATTTTTGACCCAAAACTTCAAACACAAGAAATTCTCCATTATGAACAGGAGTACCCAGCACCTACTAACCTTCTTGCCACTTGACAGATACCAAAATATCATTTACACTGATGGTTCAGCACAACCAGCTGTAGGTGCGAAACATCAGTGCTCAGCCGCTTGCACAGCTGTGAGCGAAGTGATGAAGAATGGTGTATTCCTCCCTAAACATACCTACACCCAGACCCTGGGGGACTGCACAGCACAGTTGGCTGAGCTTAAAGCTCTTATCTTGGCACTGGAAAATACGGATCCAAATAATGACAAGTTAAAAAGACACTTAAGCATGTATTAATAGGGCAATTTAAGATGTCAATTGTGGCGTCAAGAAATCCGAATTTCAAAAGTCAGAATTATTTTTAAAATTGCCAATTGAATCCGGGATATAATTAAAGACAGGAAATTGTCCACTTCGGCAGGTTGTAAAGTAGGAAGTTCATCGCCAAGGGAAACCAAGGAGAATTCGTGTTCCAAAGCCTGAGCCGAGGCAGCAGCATTCCTTGTTGTGCCCAAAAGTGATTTTAGAGCTGCATGATCAACAAAGGGCAACTCATAAACGGCTTCCTGTAGCAAACACACCCTCAACGTGCATGTCTGGTAATGAGCCCTCACCGAGGACATCAACAGATCAGCGTCCAATGAAAGCAAGCGCTGTATAGAAAGACAAACGTTCAGTGCACATTCAAAAGGGCACCAGAGGCACCGAAACACGGGTTGAACACAATGCAAAACCAGTCTGAATGACAGAGAAGAGTCACACTCTATTTGCTCCAGGAGTGGTGCTCCAAAGTATTGCATCATGCGTTCACGACACAGCTGCGCTGGTGGAAGCGCTTTCAGTCCTCCTTATTGTAACGGAACAGCCATTGCGCAGAAAAAGTAGCAATAGCATGATGCCACCTATTATAGACAAAGTTATTGGAAATCCCCCCAAAATACAGGAAAATATTGAGTGAAGGGCTGAAGGTATTGAGCCAAATGTAGAAGAGAAGGTGTGAATGAAACCAGAACCAACAGCCTCAAAGAAATTTGTGATTCCTATAGTACTGGACACATTAAATATCTGTCTTATGAGTTCACCTAAGTGTCTTGGAAAGTTAGTACTTAAAAGGGACTGTATCTCTGCAGATGACCTCGCAACCTGAAGCGCATAGGTCTCACATGCAGATGTAAGCACCACATGTTTTTGAAACAATAAAGACTTGAGTCTGCTCAACTTGTTAAAATTCCCATTTGAAGTAGAGATATGGGCCAAATCTCGGCTACTTTCCTCTGTTGTGTAGGAGGAAAAAGTACATTCCCGCAGCATAACAATTTTGGAGACTGAAACAACACAAAGTACTCTGGCTCGCATCCCACAACAGCTCTCATTATTAAGAGCACATAGCTGCCGTTTGAGGGCACCTGGAATGCAGGTCTAATCAAGGGGACTGGGACTCTCTTCAGATAACAAACCAGGTTTGCTGCCCAAACGTTGCACGCCTGTGTAAGGACAGCTGTTTACAAACCATTGAATGGCTAACAGAAGTCTTGCATTCACTACAGCTAAGAAAGACATCTTTCATGCTACTGAGACATTTGTACGAGCAGGGTAGCTCCCATACATCGTGGATGTAACTATCTCCTAGCCTTTCATATCTGCCCACTGGAATGTGTTTTAAGCAGGATGTGAATTGATGTGTTGACATAGGCAGATTGATGACCCCGTGTATTAACCACTCAGCAAAGGCTACTTTTCTAATTTCTCAATATTTAACATGACATATGTTGCTTCTTTTTTTGCCATTAGTTGTTGTTAAATTAAACGTAGAAAATATATCCCTCGCGCTAACGGGTTGCCAGGGAACATGACCTGCTTTCAGTGTTTGTAGTGTCCAACCAAACTGCATAATGGATATTAGTTGACACTGTCCATGATGTAAGGAGGACATGCCGCTCTGTACTATGTCTAGTTCAGAGGAAATTATGTTGTTTAAGGTGTACATTCGGTCAGACAGGGTATTAATCCCATGATCTACAACAGCTAATGCCTTCTGTAAATTTTCCTGGTCTATTTGCCTTAACTGGGCAGCAGCTTCTTGTTGAGAAAGCTTCCAAATGTAATTATAGATTGCAGTTAAGAAGCGCTTTCTGCGTTGTTTTCAGGGGCCGAACAGGAAATCCTGTAAGTTAGTATTATTAGACAGGAGTCTGAGGTGTTCTCTAACAGCATATAGTGAGAAACTCTTCAACCATTGCTGGCATAGTTTCCCTACACTGTATGTTATTACTATACCCACGTGTTCAGATGACACATAGCGAGCGTCAGGCCTACTCGTTCTAAAACCCCCCGTGGAGTTTACAAAACATTTAGGACACCCATTGGTATCAACTGACCACAAAAGCCACCCACCAGAATGTGAAAGTGAAGCATTAAAATGGGTTTTGGGCCCATTCATCAAGCTGATCTTCAGTTGCATTTATATACTTTTGCCTCAAAATGGGTTTTGGGCCCCTTCATCGAGCTGATCTACAGTTGCATTTATATACTTTTGCCACTTGTAAAATTTTGCAGGGGCCGGAATACTGGGCACATTCAAATCCTTAATTTTTGCAAAGCCTAAACAACTTGTTTGTTGTACAGTTTAATGCAAAAATATCATTTGAACAGGTATCAGGCATGCTCTAAATAAAGCTTCCTTTCTCCTTATTTGCCAATCTTTGTTCCACACACACTTTTTAGGTCAATGGACTTCAACCAAATATTCATAGCCTTCTGTAGCCAACTAGGAAACAAAGGAATCCGAATAGATGAATTTTGTATTTGTCAACAATACATGTACATTTTCCATAAATGGCAATTTGAAATAATATGACTCAGCATTTTTAACATTGTGCCAAGAAAAATATGCAAATTTTTCAGAATATGTTTTAGAAGTCCTTTGTTTTAGAGTTAGGCAATGTTGCCATTGTGTGTAATTAAAAATAGTTATTGGGGTACTGGCTCTGTGAATGAAATGGTGTCCATAGTAATTATAGCAAAACATGTCACCATAATTTTCTTTGGAATGATAAACATCCTCACTTTCAAATACAGTAAAATACTGCAACTCAGTCATCACAGAATCAACCGTTTTCACATCCCAGTCATCAGAAACAACTCTGGGTATGATTACATCATTCATAGAGAGTTTAAATACATATGGTATTTGAATGACCTCTGTCTTATACAGGTGTCTGGTTGACACCTGTTCGTTATAAGTCAATAAGGACGCTGAAAGAAGGACCACACGCAAATTATAACTACAATTTAGCTTTACTAGAATTGCAGGTAAATGTAAGCGTTTAGCACATTAACAATAGTAGAATAAGAATGGCAATGAAAAGCATCTATTTATATATTTATATAGGCAAAGAATTAATTGACAGATATGTTTTGATTAACTGTATACTAAAATGCATTGCACTACGATATTCAGGAATACTTCAGATAAGCTTTGATTTACTGCACACCAAAATGCATGTTTCAATTACTGCAGCAGGCTCTCACTACGATGTTCAGGAGGCAATATATAAACAAACTAAATACTTCTGATAAGCTTTGATTTACTGCACACCTAAATACATGTTTCAGTTATTGCAGCAGTTCACACTAATAGGTTTAGAAAGCAAAATAAAAACGAGCTGAATACTTCAGGTTATAAACACAGTGCAGGCATAAATAATCAGTCATAATGATAGAGCAGAGAAACAAAGGTGTTTTATCCCTGTGTGGAAACTTAACTTAATCCACGACATGCTGGGGAGCCCTCTACCGCCTGCTTGGACCTCTCTCCCCCTCAAGCACCACAAGCAAACAGGGAGGCAGCGCTGGGCCATGGCAGCTTCCACAATTCCATCTGCGAGCTTCCAAATCCCTCACACACAGTTCAGTGCTTAACTAACTCGAAGCTTGGATTCTATCTCATTCTGGCATTTTCTAGCTAATGTTATCAGTACTTGGCTGTTCTGCTCTGCTCCAGCCTTTGTTTACATTCCATCTTCTCCCTGTACTATCGTTCTCAAGGTTGAGACGGAGTCTTCTACACAAACAAGCGTGAAAATAATATCATTAACTTTTCCACGATGTTTGGGACGGGGTTTCAACAGGCATTGCGCTCATCTACACTGCTCAAGCTAATGAACCCTTTGTGTTACAATGTCTTCCGCATCTTTCCCTAAATACTGAACAACCTCCGTCGGCCGTATATATCAAATGTGACTTTATCCCAAACAATCCCATCAGGAGTTGGTACAGCGGAAATGTTCACGAAAGACTCTCTGCAGACTTTGTGACAAGAAAAATGGGGTTTTAGGACCTCATCCACCAGTTCAACTGTTGATTGTTCAGGAAGGTAATGACCATGTATTGCCAATCCGTAAAGCCAATCCAAAGGAGGAAAGCTAATACAGTCAAGGAAAGCCACAGATAGTTACATGGGAACAAAATAATTGTTTTAAGCCAATTTATCAGCTTACGTGTCTTTGGCAGTTCAGATGCAGAAGAGGCAGATGAGTCTGAAAAGGTGTCAATAATGTGGACAAAGTATCCAGAAGCAGTTCGTGCAAAAACTGGAGCCGTATTTAAAGGAGGCGAACTGGTAGAAGTCTCCCGCCATGGTTCATAATAAATGATGCCATCCGTTTGTGTAGAGGTCGAAACAAATCGATCAGCAGTTTCCATGTTGCTTGGTGCAATAGATGTTAGTGGAACTAATGCAAGATCATTTTCCACCCTCCCCAAGCTCGGAGAGGTGTCAGCATTTCTGCTCAGAACTTGTAGAGGGACATCTTGACCAGTAGTGAGAGGGATTCAGGTACTACTGGTTGTACTCTTGGTCTGCTGTGCAGGATCGGCCACATGGTGTAACTTGACATTGTCGATGGAGACAAAGAGGTTTTCTTTAGAACCAGGCAGCGGTGGTAGAATAACAGTTCTGGTACTGTGTATTCCCAGGACTGGAACCTTTGCACGATAGGAAGGACCAAACTCTTTTTTTCACAGCAACTCTTTCACCTACTAGATCCTCAACATTTGGAATCCAGCCGGTAGAGGTTATTGGCACATCCTTAATTCCTACAGAGGCAGCACTGGCAGAAGCGTTGTCGTCATGGAACTGTTGCAATTCCTACAAGGCAGTGACACATTCATTTATGCCAAAAGGTGTTTCTGGCGCCTCCATGCCAAGACCATCAAGATCTGGAACATACATTTGAGGTTCCAAATAGGCACTCGTATGAAGTAAGACCCCCCAGGGACCTTCTAGGCAGATTATTAAGTGCTCTCTGGATTCCACACAGGTGATTAAGCCAACTACAACTCGTACCTAATACTCTGGCTATTAGGGATTGCTTTACATCTCTGTTTCGTCGCTCCACTAAACTATTTCCTTTGGAATGAAATGGATATAAGTAATGGAGTTGGACCCCTTACAAAGCCATGGCATCCCTGAATGCCCTTGAGGCAAAAGCAGGGCCCTGGTCCGAGTGGAAAGCCACAACTGCATATGTGCCGATGAAGACTTGCAAATCTTTAATAACAGTCTGAGCATCAGCTGAGCATTGGGGCCACACCCATAGAAATCTGGAGCAGGAGTCAACAGCGACTAACATGTATTTGTATGCACTGTCAGGAGACAGGGGACTGCAATGGTCCAATTACACACATTGTAATGGTTTGTTAGAAATTAAGAGGGGTGTCTGCGTTGGGCGTTTAATGGTGGACCCCTTAATTTGTTGGCAGATAGCACAACAAAGGACATACTGCTTGGTCTGTTTGTATAGACATGGCCACCAATAACGAGCTTGCAACAATTAAATTGTAGCCGCCACACCAGCATGGGCAAAGGTAACTCCCTCAAGCGCTTCTTTGATCAACTCTGGTCTTAGGTCTTTATTTGGAATTACTCAAACTTCAACGCCTGGTATTTTTTTTTCTACATCAAGGAAGCCTCTCATCAGGTAGGAATATTTAATGGGATATCTTTTAGGTAAAAGTATGCCGTCAGCCGAGGCTTGCACAGCAGCCACTATTTCATTGTCCGGTTTCGTTCTAGAATGAGTTACTGCAGCAAAAGAAGCCATAGCTACTGCTGATTTGGCTGCTTCATCAGGCAGTGTATTCTCAGCAACGTGTATTCCAACGTGCTGGTGTCCAAGAGGTTTAGAAAGCAAAATAAAAACGAGCTGAATACTTCAGGTTATAAACACAGTGCAGGCATAAATAATCAGTCATAATGATAGAGCATTTGGTAGGGTTTCCTTCAGATCCGCTGCTTTCCCCCACAGATGTCTGTGTTTGATGGTGTTACCTATAGAATCTCTGAACCCATTCTGGTGCTAGTAATGCAGATATTCATTGAAGGACTGGACACAATAGTATGAATCACAGACAATCAGTGTTAGCTGGTCACAATACGTATGTTCCAGTGCCATCACCAGAGCCTTTAGGGCTGGGATTGGAGATACAACAATAATGCGTTTCCCCTGGGCTAGTGGTCTTTTTTTATTGACAGCCATCTGAACAGCAGTGAGAATTTTCTCAGTGGGAGCAAAACGTTGTTCTGATGTAGAGTACAAATGTGATTTGTATGCAATCGGGACTGTCTCACCCTCATTGCACCAGCAATTACTCTGATGACCAGATGTTTTTTTATTGTCACTTGTGTGTAAATTTTGTGCTGCAAGCATGTCTTGTTGCAATGCTCTGAGAATGCATGTATGTGCAACTGTCCAGAATTTACTGGAAAAGTCAGGACGTATTAAGTCATATAAGGGTTTTTATGTGTGATGTGTAATCTGAAATATACGTTCTGCCAAAATTTAGAAAACCCAATAGAGATTGGTGTTTTTTAATGGTATTTGGAGGTTGTAACTGTGCACATTTTTCTAAGAATTGTGGCACTAGGCTTTTTCCTTCGCTTTATAATTCATTTCCCAGAAAAAGAACACTAAGGAAGGCTATCTTTGTTTTTTTAAAGTTTAATTTATAGCCAAATTCGGCAAATCCTACAACAATGCGGGCTAGCGGTCTTAGATGTAGTAATTCATCATCCGTAGGGTAGATGTCATCTACATAGGACAATGCTTCAGGGTCCATGTTGTGCGAAATTGAAGGTACACGAGCCGCGAACAGTCCTGGACTGTTCTTGTACCCCTGGGGTAAACAACATAAATATTTCTGGGAGCCTAGTGCACTGAAACTTGTTAAGTCTCTACTCTCGGTGGCTATATTTTGGCAGAAGAAGCCATTGGAAATATCCAATGTTTTTTGTATTCTTTGCGCACTATGTTGTTCATAAGTGCCGTGCTGTGAGAGTTTTGTGTAGCATATGTGCGTGTATGACTGTTTAAGTGCCTGTAATCTAAGACAGTTCTGTATGAATGGTCCGGTTTTGCTACAGGGAATAGAGGATTATTCATTGGTGAGACACAGGGTTCGATTACACCCTGGTACTCTAGTTGTGTGAGAATTTCCCTCACAGCTGCTTTAGCATCATGTTTTATTGGGTATTGGGGTTGAGGTTAGGGTTGATTTTTAATTGGAATTACATGATAGGGGGAATCTTTATCCCACCCTACGTGTTTGCGATATAACGGGGGTGCCTGCACCAATGCCCAATCAATGGCGTAGGATTCTGCAAGCTCATCGGGAGCAAGAGGTGAGAAAGAGGGTTTAATAACCTATTCTCCATATGTGCCAGTACGGACAAAATCAGTTGGCCAATCCTTTTCGGCCAGTAAAATATAATAAATGTTAACAATGCGGTCCCAAAAGATTGCGTTGATTGTGCGTTCAATGTCTCCTTCTAACTGTATCGTTACTTTGTGCACCCTATCAGGCGTAGAGGCATGTATGTCTGTAGTTTCAACTTGTAAGACGTCATCAGTTGCTTTCACCTCCAGATGCTCTTGGAGATCCCGGCGAACTATTGTGACCCCTGCTGCGCTGTCTAGCAGAGCTAGTGCCCACGTCTTGTTCTTCAATAGAGCCTTCTTCTTGAGTGGCATGACAATTCGCAACTGCTGCCACTTTGTTCTTTTTACATTGGGCTTTGTGTTGGGGAAGTTTCTCTTCTTTTTAACAGAAACTTCTGTTGAGCGTTGTGATTCCTGTCTCAGTTTCATGTACTCAGTTCTCCGCTCTGACCACCCACCTCTCTCACTGTGTTTTTCTGGTGGGTCCTGAAAAGAATGATATTGGCGTGTATCAGTATATTGATATCCTCCAGGCATTTTTATATTATCTCTATTTCTTATATTAAATCTGTTTTGAGGGGTCTCCGAATGCGGAGATTCTCCCCATTCTTTTTTAGGTGTTTATTCCCAGCATTTTTTAGGACCCTCAGGTGCTTGCTTGGTAGAATCTTCATTAGATTTAACCTAAAATTGTGTTTTTGTAGGTCTGGCCCCAGACTATCTCGACCAATACTAGAGTAGGTCTCCGCGATAGTATTTGGCAGCTCATGTTCTTGATCCTGTAGAGGAACATCCCAGAGCTGCATATGTACTGCTACTGCTGGATGAGCCTCAAAAACAAATGTAACTGGACTCCCCTGGGCCATTAGGCCATGTTCCAGTAAATATGCAGTAAGGGGTGGTCGCATATTAACTACAATTGCTACCCGTTGCCATTTCGCCTAGTGAATGGTAAATCTTGTTCAGAGATAAGCACACAAAATGGGGATTATCCTATTAGAGTTCAAGCTTGAACAACCTACAGTGTTAGTTAGGTACACCCTACTTAGCTGAGGAGGAAAATCCTTCAATACCACAGAGGTCTCCGTAAATAGTACTGAGATGTCTTTGCATGTAGTGAGACAGAGATACTAAGGAGGACCTGAAAATTAGTGACTGACCAAACGTTGGCAGCGCCATGTCGTGTAGGTTCCAATTATCCTAATGAGACTACTGGACTCGGGCAGCAGAATCACCTGTACTGTGGGGGACTGAGTCTGATCCCGCACCACGTGACACCTGTTGGCCTAATACAGGCTTTGTTCCAGCTAACTAGCAGTGCCTCATCTCCACCAAGAGCAGAGATTATTGGGCAACCGGGCGCATGACATAAATGAATCCTCAGGGAAAACGTGGTCATTCAGATCTCATCCGTTTCTCTCAGTTACATTGGTCGCACGTATGTAAGGACAATCGGAGGCAGAGTATAATTCAATAAGGTTTTATTGAAGTAACTGCATTTTGGATAATAAGGCACGTATTGCAATAACTAGGACAACAAAGCACAACTAGATTACAATTGTGACAAGGAGAGTAAAACACAAGGATAATGCTACCATATTGTCACTAGGATTGTTAAGGATAGTTCCTGCCTAAGCTATGTTAGAGCACAGCATGTTAAGCTCTAATTCTGCCCTTCAGGTTTCCCCTGGGAAGATATCATCCCTCATACTTGAGCAAGAGGCCTGTGATCTACATAAGCAGCTGCAGCAAAGCAATCAGCAGTCAGCATACAGTCGTGGTCATCTGTCTGGAATTTCCCTCTAACGTACATGGGTCGAAGTAGTGTTTTTATAATACAACAGCTGATGTTCCAAGAAAGGATCCCCATGTAAGAGTGTCTATGTACATTGGAGACAAAGTGTACCACTTTTGCCAGCAACCTATCTTATTGCAGCCTTGAGAAAAGCACAGAGTGAAAGAAATGTCTTGTTAAAGAATGCAGTGCTGACCTAGGCGAACAACAGCAAGATTGAAAAAAATGAAACAAAACTGCAAATGTGGCTACTGTTAAAATAATGTAACGAAGCTAAAATAAAACATATCTAGGATAAAGTGCACAGCGGCAGGCCTAGTGTGCTAAAATAACATATATAAAACTATAGCTAAAATGGCTACACAACAGTACATACACTGGTCCACCAACGTGTGGGAGTATACATTGTAGGAAACACTTTGGCTGATGAAGCTGACAAATTCGCTGTAGCTAGGAATTCTGTTGCTGCAGTGACTAGTTCTCATACAAGACTGGATAATGAGATTCAGGCTGCTGTGAAAGCTTCGGCTGAGGGCAAGCCTCTTCCAAAAGCATACCCTACAAAAAATTCGGACCATATCAATGCACAGAATGTTGTCTTTGCATCAGTTCCAGGGGTGGGAGATCGAGTGATCCCCAACAAAGACCAGAGATTAGATCTCATCAAAGCAGTGCATGAGGGTGTCGCATTTGCTCATGCTGGTGTCGCGGCCACAATTTCACTCCTACAGAAATGCTTCTGATGGCTGGGTCTGTACAAACAGACCAAGCAATATGTCCTTTGCTGAGACATTTGCCAGCAAATAAAGGGCTCCAACATCAAACGCCCACCGCAGATATCTCTCTTAGTGTCCAATTGGCCACTACAATTTGTGTACCTGGACCACCATGGTCCCTTACAACCTGATGGTCCATACAAATACATCTTAGTCGCTGTGATTCTTCTTCTAGATTCCTGTGGGTATGGCCACATCAATCGGCTGACACTTGAACTGTTATTAAAGACTTGCTGGTCTTTATCAGTACATATGCCGTTGCAGCATTCCATTCGGACCAGGGACCTGCTTTTGCCTCTAGAACATTCAGGGACACAATGACGACAAGGGCTTTTGAGCCACATTACTCCTCCCAGTATCATCCCAACGGTAATAGTGTTGTGGAGAGGAAGAATCGTGACCTAAATGTCCCTTAACAGCAAGAGTAATAGGTTCAGTCCACAGTTGGCTTCTTCATCTATATGGGGTCTACAGAGCACTGAATATTCTACCAACATGGTCCTTGGGAAGAATGCATTCCTCATGAATTCCCTTTTTGGATACCTATGTATGTCCCAGATCTAGATGGCCCCGGTATGGTGGTGGCAGACACACCATTTGACATAAATGAACATCTCACTGTCTTACAGGAGCTTCAACAATTTTGTGATGATAATTCATCCGCCGGTGGCACCACCTTAGGAATAAGGGATTTACCAACAACATCTACAGGCTGGATTCCTAAAGTTGGGGATCTGGTTTGTTTGATTGCTGTGAAGAAGGAATTTGGCCCATTTTATAGAGCACTGGTTCTAGTCCTGGGTATTTAAGGCACCAGAACTGTCATTCTACCACCACTTACAGGTTCCAAAGCAAATAGATTTGTCTCAATTGACAACATCAAATTGCACCATGTGGCCGATCCTGCACAGTAGACCCCAAAGTCCCTTGGGTAGTTCCCGGTCCCCTCACCCTAACAAACAGGATATACCTTTTAAAAGATGAAACAACAACACTACCGACCATACCAGCATGTACAACAATGCTACAAATGCCTCCTCAAACATCGGAATGGTAGAGAATGAGCTTCTGCTAATTCCTGTTACCACTTCACCAACAAGAATTATCCAAGATGAGGCTGTTCATTACTCCAGCGCAACACAAAATGATGACATCATCTACTATGAACATCCACAGGAAGTGAATCCATTCACCAACTAAGCACCGGCTCCTGAGTTTGCACAGACTGCTTCTGGTTACTTCATCGACCAAGATGACGTTTCTATAGCTTCATCTCCATCTGCAACTGAAACTCTTTCAAAGACACGTAAGCTGTACATATGGCTTAAAAATAACTATTTGGTCTCTCTATGGTATTATCTGTGGATACTACTGACATTGCTGTTTGCCTTTCTGTTATGGACTGTTTTCTTTCTCCTGATAAATGGTCATTATCTTTCTGAGCGCTCTTCTTTTGACTCAGTGGTTTAAATTTTAACATCATATCTTTCCTCACAAAAGGTCTGAAGAGACATGTCCCTTGTAAACATTTCAGCAGTACCAATTCCTGATGGGATTGTTTGGGATAAAGTACCATTTGATATACATGGGCCTACAGAGGTTATTCAAACTCCTTATGTATTTAAGATTTCAATGACTGATATAATTACACCTGGTGTTGTCTTTGATGACTGGGATGTTAAAACAGTTGAATCTATACTGTTAATTGCAGGATTACACTGTGTTTGAAAGTGAAGATGTGTATATGAACACCACGAATTAGGGGAAATGTTCTGTTATCATCATTGGCAACATTACTTTCTGCACCGAGCTGATAGACTTAGAGCACTATTCAATGACATAAAATGGGAATATACTCCACCTGTGGGGAGCCCTAAAACACATGTAGACAAACTTGCACATTTCTCTGGGCATGACACTACAAATGCAAAGTCATGTTATTTTAAATTACCACCTTCTAAAATCACATTCTTTTGTTTCCCGTTTTTCTGTTGAAGGTAATGAATACTAGAAGAGCACTTTAGATATTTTAAGTGTATGGGGAAAACACGATGGGAAACACAAGATTGGCAACTTCAGGGTTGGGAAGCTTTGTTTAGAGCATTCCTTATTCCTGTACAAATTAAATGTTTGAATGACACAGTTCAACAAACATCCTGCTTAGGGTTAATAAAAATAAAAGAAATTAACGCGCCCAGTACCCCCACATCAGCCAAATTCACCAATTGGCAAACATTCCTAAAACGTTTTGTTAATTCCTCAGCGGGTTTCAAGATTAGCCGGCCAGACACTCACCATGTCTCAGGTCAACACTCTGGTATGGTTACTAAATACAGTGTGGTGAAACTGTACCAACAATAGTTACTCACTAACACCTTAGCAGCAGTTAAGGAACATCTTAATCTTCTATCAGACAAAGTAGACTTTTGGGATTACTTGCTAGGTCCAAGAAAATGCCACTCTGAACAATTCCTGTATGCCGCACACAATGAGATCTGAAAGCTTTCTCAAAAGGAAGCGGCTGCACGTTTAAGGCTGATAGATAAGGAAAATATGGAAAAGGCTTTAGCTGTTGTCGATAACGGCATGAACACTCTGTCTAAGAGAATATATACACTCAATAATATTGTTTCATGCAGTTCGGTTGGACATTGCAGATTCTGCAAAATGGCTGCATGCCTTGGAGATACATAAACAGAAGTAAATTGCTTGCTGCTTTTTATTTGTCCAGAGAACTACAGATAATGACTAAGAAGGAAGCAAATTACACCATGCTTAACATAGAAAAGTTAGAAAATCTGCCTTTCACTGTAGCAGAGACACCATCAACAGTATGGTTAGTACATGGCATTATAAATCTGCCAATTTCCACCTTTTGTTTCACAAAATGTTTGAAACGTTTTGCTGTGGGCAGATATGAGTGGCTAGGAGATGGCTATATTAAGGAAGAGTGGGAGTTGCCTTTTTCATTCAAACATATGAACAGCTAAACAGAGGTCTTTCTGAGGAGAAGCAAATGTGAGACTACTTTTAGTCATTCAGTGATTTGCAAATAGGTCTATTCCCTGTTTCTGCAATGCGGAGGTCGCAAACTTGGAATGCTTTCTGAAGGGTACTCCCGTTCAGCGTTTCATACACTTTCGAATGGAAGTTATGTGGTTCGAAATGATTAGAATTGCTGCAGAATAAAACCAGGAATTGCCTATGCAATTTTGGTTTCTCAAATTGTAACTTATTGTGGACATGTTTTAATCCCGCCCCCCCACACACACAAGAGATAAAAAGCAGAAATGTGACCTCACATTGATATTACTAATGTAAATTTTGACAAGCTGAGCAGACTAAAGGTGCTACTGTTCCAAAAACAAGTGAAGTTGACATCGGCCAAGGAGACGTACAATCTCCAGATAGCGAGATCATCAGCTGAGATACAATCCCTATTAAATACCAACAACCTCCTAGCACTTTGGAGAGTTGGTCTGCAGAATATTCAACACCTCAAGCACTGCTGGGATTGTATGCTTTTTTAAGGCTTTTGGGTCTGGATTCGTCTAGATGTGTCATGACTGCATGATGCAGTGCTTTAGAGTTCCGTTGCTGGAAAAACTGGAGCATGATTGGTCATTGTCATTCTGACCAGTCCTGTGGTGCGTGCAACCAGTCTTTCATTGCACATGGTGCCCCTTTGAATATGCACTGTTGGTGTGTCTTGCTTTACAGCCAGTGCCTCCAATGGATGAGGAACTGTTAATGTTCTAGATGAGGGTTCATTCACGGTCGTGCCCCATGAGACTGAGGTTGATTCACGAGGCCAATTATGAGCCACCGCTTGTGAACTATTTGACTCCAACGACATCAGGCACAATGGATGGTGCTGCCTACACTGGTGATCCTGCATCTCAGGCTTTGGCGCACTTCTGCTCTGTGGATTCCTCTGCCACTCTTGTGATCAATCTGGCATCTGCTGATGTGGAGTCCTTCCTTGACGCACTCCCATTTGATGACTTCAGAGACCTTCTCCAAGACCATACCTACTGTTGAATAATTCAACCATTGGCCTTATTTAAATTATCAAATGTTGCACCAAATTGCCTTGTTAATTTTGGCTTGCATTTGGCCTGCCTTGTATGTTTTTAGCTTATTTTTTAATTAGATTTTAGAATTTTAGTTCAGAGCTGTTAGAAATTGGGTCTCTAATTAGCAGAGGTATACACCCTTGTCCGAGTAGGGACCACAATCCTGGTCAGGGTAAGTTGCAACACAATCCAAATTATCCTGTGCCCACCCTCTGGTAGCTTGGCACTGAGCAGTCAGGCTTAACTTAGACGGCAATGTGTAAAGTATTTGTGCAATAAATCATACAGTAACAGTGAAGACACCACAAAAATACACCACATAGGTTTAGAAAAATAGATAATATTTATCTGAATAAAATAACGTCAAAACAGCAAAGATCCAATAAACACAAGGTGAAATATCACTTTTAAGAGGTTTAAAAGAGTCTCAATCCTTAGAAATCAGTAGTTGTTTCTTTGTAACACACAGTGCCAGGGGTGCGTCAAAAATAACGGTGCACGGGGACCACAGAGGAGGAGACGCATGGAAAAATAAGGTGTTGAGTTGGGTTTTCCGGCACGGCACAGACAATGTGTTGTTTCTTTTCATGTTGCAAGGGTTTGCATAGTTTTTCCAGCGCACAGTCTTGGTTCCTCACTGTGATGCAGAGATATTTTGATGCCCAGGGACCATGCGTTGAAAATCCTAGATGTGCTGGTAGAAGAAGCAGGCGCTGTGTCGATCCAGTAGGCGATGCGTCACATTTTCCGTTGCAAGGCAGGCGCTGCATCCAATTCTCTGTCTGGAAATCAGTGCTGCGTCATTCCGGTTGGCGGTGCAGCAGTTTCCCAGCCACGATACAGGCTTTGTAACGATTTCTGCCGGCGGTGAGTCGATTATTGACACACAAGGAGTTTCTTGAAGAGGTGAAGTCTTTCTTGGCCCTGAGACTTCAGAAACAGGAGGCAAGCTCAATCCAAGCCCTTGGAGAGCACTTCAATAGGAAGGCAGAGTCCTTCCAACAGAGTCAGAGGTCAGCTGGGCAGCGGAGCAACAAGCAGGGCAGCAGTCTTTTTCAGAAAAGTAGCCTAGATGAGTACTTTAGTCAGCCAGGCAGTTCCTCTGACAGACTGCAGGGGTAGGTCCAGAAATGTCTGATTTGGTGGGGTCAGAGACCCAGTTTATATACCCCAAAATGCCTTTGAAACAGGGGAAACTTCAAAGAGTGTTTTTGAAGTCCACAAGTTTTCCTTTCAGCCCAGTCCTGTCCGCCAGGATCCCTGTAGGGGGTTATCAGTCCTTTGTGTGAAGGCTGGCCACTGGCCTTTGAAATGTAAGTGTGAGCCCTTCCACCCTTCCTGCCTAGGAAGACCCATTCAATATGCAGATGAATGCAGATATGACGGAGTGTCCTGTGTTTATGGTTGTCTGGGTGGAATGCACAAGGGGAGCTGTCAACTAGCACAGACCAGATGTGGATTGGAGACAGCCTTTAAGGCACAGATGGCAGTAAGTGCAGAGAAATGCCCACTGTCTAAAAGTGGCATTTCTAAAATAGTAATATTAAATCCAACATCACCAGTAAGCAGGATTTTCTATTACCAGACATGGCTACTCCTTCCAGATCAGAATCTACTACTTAAGAGTACATGAGGGTAGTTCTAATGCTAGTCTATGAGAGGAGGAGGCCTCACAGTAGTGGAAAATGAATTTAGGAGTGAGTCTTTCACTACGAGGGCATTAAAACACATAACTACATGTCCTGCCTTTCACCTACATAGCACCCTGCCCTATGAGTTACCTAGGGCCTACCTTAGAAAAAGGGGAGTTTAAGGCTTGACAAGTAGTTTTAAATGCCAAGTCGAAGTGGCAGTGAAACTGCACACACAGGCCTAGCAAAGGCAGGCCTGGGACATGGTTAAAGGGCTACTTAGGTGGGTGGCACAATCAGTGCTGAAGGCCCACTAGTAGCATTTAATTTACAGGCCCTGGGCACAGGTAGTGCACTATACTAGGGACTTACAGGTAAATTAGGTATACCAATTGGGTAGGAACCAATGTTACCATGTTTAGGGAAGAGAGCATAGGCACTTTAGCACTGGACAACAGTGGTAACAGTGGTAAAGTGTGCAGAGTCCTAAAACCAGCAAAAACAGTGTCAGAAAAGTGGAGGAAGGCAGGTAATAAGTTGGGATATGACCACCCCAAGGCTGTCATGGTGTCAAGAGCCTTTTGTGATTTAGACTCATGCACCCTCGATAGTGAGTTAGCATCCTTGTTTCGGCAATGGGGAGGGTGTGGTGAATTCATTTTAGTTTCCCACTGGGACATAGGAGTTAGCTTCACCTTTGGCCTCCAGGCCTGTTGCCCCCGTCACCTAGTGAACTTTTACCCACTTAGCATGCTCTGTTTTATTTCATTTATTTTATTATTTCTTTTAGCTTGCTGCCATTTATTTACATTTTATAAGAAATGTTTTAATTTCCATTATCAGTGCCATTCTGAGAAGGCATCATTATCGGCCCCATAGTCAGTGATGTATGTAGGTATTCTCATCATGTCCCTTTCTCAATTACGTGTGACAGGAACATAATGTGCACTTGTTCGGGATTGTTTATGAAATTGCTGACACAAGTCTGCCACATTATCAGTTGTTTAGGAACATACCTGCATCAGGGATCCTACATGATCTGTATAAATACACCTCACACAGACAAGGTAATTAGCTGGGCTCCTTCCAGATGCCATCTATGCTGCACATCACCTTGCTGCAGAACTCAGCCTTTGTGTCTCCACTGAGTCTGACCTAGAGTCCTCATTCCAAGATAACAAGGGTTGGGGAGGTGGTTCTCATGCACATGGTACTGGCAAAATAGGGTTTATCACATCTAGCTCTCGTTAGGATAGAGATTAGGTTTTCCTGGTTAGGAATTTCAAATCTCATGTTTATTTTATGATGGTGAGAATTTTCATATTCACAACTCTCATCTTCACAATTCTGTTTTCATTCCTGTTCATTATCCTAATCATTGCAGCACATGCATTTTATCGTAGATTGCAGTCTTTTCAATATATATATTGAAAACTCTCCTGCATCTCCTTCATTGCTTGTGTGTGTATGAGACTTATTACTAACAAGAGAAAAGGGTAATTTCTGTTCTACCACGACTTCCCTGAGAAGTCGCAATCTAGAGCCCATGCGAAAGACTGCCAGAAATCACTTTTACTGTCTGAGTTTTGGTGAAGTACTGCTTTTGAGCCCAGAGGGTGGGGCCGACAGTTGTGACTTGTTGTAGAAGTGACTCAGTTACCTACAAACAAAAGTGATGTCTCCCCTAAACCAGCAGCCTCACTAGGGAGCGAGAGTCCAATGAGGACAATAGTACCTCTGAGTCTGTTTATGCGGTTGCGGTGTTTGATCTTATAGACACTGGTTTTTGCCACGGCAAAGTACGGGGTTGATGCTGGGGTGAGCCACATCTCCGTGAGGAAGGTTACGTCCGGTTGATGGCGGAGATGGTGTCCAAGATTTCAATTGAGTGTTTGCAGAATGATCTGACATTGAGCAGGAGGCATCTGAGTTGGTTGGGTGGGGTCTGTGGCGACACAGGTGGCGGATTCTTGTCGTTGTAGGCGTGTCTTGTGAGGTCCGGTGGAGGTGGCTAGTTCTGGCATGAAGCTGAGGTGGCAGAGGAGTCAGGTGAAGGGCCCTTCTGTGTGGTGGGACGATGCAAGGCAGCAGTTGTTGTTGCAGCCTGGGTCCAGGGGGCAAAGGACACCAGCGGAGTACCTGTGGGAGTCTGGGGGGCCAGGGTTCCTGGCGCCGGGCATGATTGGTGCACATGCGGGTGCTGATGGGCTTTCCTGCGTGCATCGCTACGTGGCCACTGTGCACCCATGCTGCAGCTTCCATAAAATAGGCCTGAGAGTGGGGTGGGGCATAGAGGAGGCAGGAAGCACGGGAGGATAGAAACGGGACTGAACCCTGAAAACCTTATGGCTGGAGGCGGCTGGGGAAGCAGGATCCTGGACCTTAGCATGTGCTGATGGGTGGCTGACAAGCAAGAAGAACAGGCAAGCAAGCATAGATGAAATCTGCTCACAGAGCCCGCGCTGTGGCCTTCATGAAATAGGCCTGGGAGGGGGGCGGGGCGTAGGGGAGGCAGGAAGCGCTGGAGTTGAGAAACAGGACTAGTTTCAGGTAAATGTGGGGCTGGAGGCAGCCCTGGGGAAGCAGGAACCTGGACCTGAGCATGTGCTGGTGGGGGCTGACAAGCAGTAGGAGCAGACCAGCAAGGCTGGCATCAAGGCTGGTAAAGATTGTAAAAATATCACAGCTTAGAAGAGCCAGGTCTTAAAAACCTTACAAAAAGCAATCAGTGAGGTACAAGCTCTGGGGTGCTCAGGAGGAGAGCTCCACAATTTAGGACCCAAGTAAGAAAATGAGTGGCTTTTCATGCTCAATAGGTGGAAACTGGGTACCGAGAAAATAGAACAAGAAGAGGATCTCAATGGCCGACGGTTGTGGTATAAGGAACCACCAAGTTTTGAATATAGCAGGCACCTAAGCCAACTCTGGCTTTAAACATATAGCATAAAGCTTTAAAAAGGATGTGTTTAGAAATCGGAAGTTACTGTAAGTCATGAAAAAGGACACAGAGGCAGATTTCAGCAAGTGGAAAAGTAGTCTAGAGGCCGCATTCTGTACCACCTGCAAATGGTGCATAGATGCCTTGTCTATGCCCAAGTACATAATGTTTCTGTAATCGAGCCTGGACAGCACAAAGGCCGACCTCACAGTTCTTAAGGTAGAATACTGAATCACCCAACCTATCTTCCTGAGCCATTTAAGCACCGCACAGCAAATGGAGGTCACTTTGACTACTTGGGGGCGCATGGATAATGAGTCATCCAATAAAAACATAGATTTTTTACTTTCGAACAGGGAATAGGAGGAGCCCTAAGAGAGGCCGGCCAGTGTTGTGGGCCCCATAGACATTGGTGCTTGCCCAGGATCAAGACCTCCATCTTGTCCCCATTAAGCTGAAGCTTATTGTTACTCATCCTTAAAGCAATGCGACTAAAGCCTAGGTTGAGTTAGGAAGGTGCCTGAGACTGTGCTGGAGACACTGATAAAATAATCTGTGTGTCATCAGCATGACTGAAAAGCATCAGCCCATAACGCTTCACTAAGTCTGCTAAAGGACTGACGTACATGTTAAACAAAAGTGGACTTAACAGTGAGCCTGAGAAGCTAAAGCTTGAGAACTGGACTAAGCATCTGCAGAAAAGACCTGAAATGAGTGTCCTTGTAAAAAGCAACGAAACCACGCCAAGGTGGAGTCTTTGAGCCCTAATGACACCAGTCTATCTAGCAGAATGAAATGGGACACAGTATCAAAAGCCAGGCTTAAATCAAGCAGAATTAGTGCAGCAGACACACCTTGGCTTTTGACAACAATGCAATCATTTAAAGCCGTGTCTTAATGTTGTAACACCTCGAGATAAGCACCAGGTGCAATCATCTGCTTGCAACCTGCATCTCGCATTCACGAGTGAACTCACCCTGTCCAAGGTCGATAAAATAGGAAGCAACATGTTGTGTAGTATAAGCCCTTATTGTTTATATGCTCAAAGAAGCAATTTAGTTTTTGGTTTAAGCTTTAAAAATGACAAATGTTATTTAGTTCACTGGTCAAACTATTGCCAACACCATGTTGAGTTGTTCTTTTACAGGGAGTGCTGCATTTCGGTTGTATATGTTAGATATCTATATTTTTGTGGTGTTTAATATTTTGGCCCACATTTACTCTGAGGATTGAGCGGGTGCTCGCATGGCTCTGTACATTTTGGTGTTCAACAAAGGGCTTTTATAATGGTAAGCAAATTAAAGCAATGCTTTCCAACATGCTTTGCCTAACGCGAGCACCCACACAAAACCTTCGTAAATAACCCACATTGTTTTCTGTTGAGCAACTTTTGCATGTCACGAAACAGCATATAAAATAGGCAAATATGAAACCAATTGGCTTTGCTAATGCTTGTTTCGGCATGGTATGAACTCAATTGCTAGCCATGCCAGAATGGAGACCCCTTATTTTAGAGTCAAATGGGATGTTATTCAGGGGTTGCTAAAAACGTAAAACAGCATTAACATCAACCTAATACACTTTCGGATGAAATACACTCGCCCAATCCTAGTCATCAGTCGGCGTTGGAGGGCGGACGCTCGTGTGGTGCAATGCAACTTTGCCCTGAGCCTGTGCTGTTTTTAGGGTATGTTGTGTTTGTGTTGATAAATGTCTATGAGGAAAAATGTTATGTTATGAGATAAAAAAATAAAGAACGCCGGTCAGACGATCCCTTGGTGAGACTCCATCTTGATTAATTTACAAGATGAGTTCAAAACTTTCTCTTGCAAAATTTGAGAAAACATGATTAAAGTAAATTCAAGAAAATTGGGGCAAGAAAATGACATTAAACAATTTAAGGAGAAAAAGGAAAGGGGTAAGAGAGAGGAAGATGTTTCAGGTTGTAGCTAAGTTTAGGCAATCTAGGTTATGTGGGGTACAGATATACTAGCTTAAAGGAAGAGGCAGAGGTATAATATGCTATTGGTAGCATGAGATGCACCGTGGTGTAAGCAGTGGTAAATGTTCTAGGGTATAGGTACAGGGGTATGTGGGGATGCTAAGGCATAGACAGGGTAAATTGTGCTAGGTTATTTCTAGAGTTAAAAATATTAGTATACAGGGAGTGACAGTGGTAGTAAAATATAGATGGGCTTGAAGTATTAGCTAGTAGGTAGGGCTAAACGTAATTGAGTATATGTAGAGGTACTAGGGTTTAGGTAGGAGAATTAAAGGTATAGACAGGGGTAGAATTATAGGCCCTATCTAGGAGAAGTAATAAGAGACTATGGGTACTAGGGAATAGGTAAGGGTACTAGCTTAGGCAGGGGCACCAGTAACAGGGTAGAGACACCAGCAGAGGTACCAGAGTATAGGGTGAAGAGCTAAGGGCAAATGTACTATTATTTCATGCAATGCATCATAGTATTTCATGTAATGCAGTATAGTAACCAAACAAAAGTTACTGGGCTGAATTGCCTGAAGGGGAGAGAGAGCAGGATAACATCATACGCTGCTGCTGTCCTCCCAGGCACTGGTGCACAACCGGGCTGCCTAGTGCCATGCACCCATCTTTGCACTATAGTGTTAAGGTATACAGGTGAGTATGTGAAGTTAGTCTATTTAACCTAAGAGTAGACTAACTTTGAAAGGGTTCCCATTTTGTATTTGTACCTGTACAGTGCAGCACACATGCAAAGTTTAAAAGGTTTGGAGAAAGAAAAGCATTTCTCTCATGTTTTTTGTCTCTCCTGACAAGGTGTAATTTTTATGGTGCAAAGTAGATAGGTTTTTGCATCAAAAGCCATGGAAGGTAGCGCAGGAACACATGTCTACCACCCCTGGGACACCCTGTTCACACAAAGTAAAGAAAAGCAGTGCAAAGTGCCACTATGCATTAGGTTTAAGCACCTTTCCAACCCAAAATGAGTTTTGCTTCAGAAAGTAAATAACAAATCAACACTTTCCACTGGTTTGTGTCACACTGATGACTTTGAACTGGTGAAAAGCATGGCTAAATCTGGCCCTGGTATATGAGAATGGGTGGAAGGCTGGGGTAAAGGAAAACATAGTTGAGGGAGAAGGAGGGCGAGCAAGAGAGGTGAAGAAATCATGATAGAAAGCAGTGGAGAAGGGAAAGACCCCTACTCTGAGAGATGGTAGACGGGGAGCAGGATAAGTAATTTATGGGGTAGATAGAGGGGTACTGAGTATAAAAGGCAAACAGGTGATTGACATGAAGAGCTTTAACCAGAATGAGTTTAGGATAACGCAAATGCCTTTTATTTGTAAACAAAGCATCGGACATGAATCACTTGTAAAAAACGTACCATCCAACCACTATTATCAAAGCTCTTGTTTTTTCAACCCCTGACAGTGTCACTGAAATCCCAAGAAATACACACCTGCAACTGGCATGTGTTCAAAGACACCCTGGGGCACAGATGAGTTTACTTAGGATACATATTTCATACTGTGACGTAGAGTACCACTACTGTCAGCATAAGCAGTTGGTGAGGCAAAGAGGGAGGACGCAAGAGTTATGGTCAATTTTCAACCACAATGTGTGTGTGGGTGTACTGGTCTGAACACTAAAATGTGGATTACTTGTATAACAAGAAGTTTGAGAAAATGATAAAATGCTTTCAATTTAAATGAGTGTACTAGGTGCAGGCTGGAGGGAAAGTAAGTGTACAGCTGCCATTGCTTATTGAATTTTGTCGTTGTTAGAAATGAGGTCTTTGGTTGCCAGTCAGGTTACCCCCTGTCCAAGCAAGGACCCTCTCTCTAGTCGGGGTAAATCACACATAATCCAAATTATCCTGTGCCCACCCTCTGGTAGCTTGTCACTGAGCAGTCAGGCTTAACCTAGAAGGCAATGTGTAAAGTATTTGTGCAATAAATCATGCAATAACACAATGTAAACACCACAAAAATACACCACACAGGTTTAGAAAAATATAAAATATTTATCTGGATAACATAAGGCCAAAACGATCAAGAAGTACACGTTGAAATATCACTTTAGAAAATGATAATCAGAATCTTAAATTCTTAAAAGCAGTAAGTGTCTCTTGCAAGCACAAAGTACCTGGTTTGCGTCTAAATTATCTGCAAGGGACCGCAGAGAAGTAAGTGCATGGAAAACGGGGAGGTGTGCGTCGGTGTCTCCGGGCGCTCACAGACAATGTATCGATATTTTTCACACAGCCAGGGCCTTGCGTCGATTTCCGGCATGCAGACTTGAATCCTCTTCGGGTTGCGGGGTATTTGGACGGCCCGGGGGCAATGCAGAGAAATCCTGGACATGCAGGACGAAGTCAGGAGCTGCGTTGATCCGGTGGGCGATGCCTGGAAATTTCTGTTGCACAGCAGGTGCTGCGTTGATTCTTCCCGCAGGAAGTTGGGCTGCATCGTTCCGGCTGGGCAATGAGTTGATCCAGTGGGCCGTGCGTCGAAGTTCCAGTCGCAATGCTGGTGCTGCATCGATCTCCACTCGGTCAGCCGAGCTGCGTCGATACGGTTCGGCATGCAGTAATTTTCTCACCGCGATGCAGCCTGTGTGTCGCTTCTGGCAGGCTGTGCATCGAAATTTCGCAGCACAAGGAGTTCTTTGCAGAGATGAAGTCTTTTTAGACATGATACTTCAGAAAACAGGAGGAAAGCTCAATCCAAGCCCTTGGAGAGCACTTCTCAGCAGAGCCAGAGGGCAGCAAGGTAGCAGGGCAACAGCATGGCAGCAGTCCTTTGCAGAAAAGCAGTCAGGTGAGTCCTTTGGGCAGCCAGACAACTTCTCTTGGCAGATTGCAGGTTCTGGTTCAGAGTTTCTTCATCAGTGGTATCTTGTCCAGAAGTGTCTGAGTTGGTAGGGTCAGAGGCCCTGTTTAAATACCCAAATATGCCTTTGAAGTGGGGAAGACTTTAAAGAGTGGCTTAGAAGTGCACAAGGTCCCCTTTCAGTTCCATCCTGTCTGCCAGGGTCCCAGTAGGGGGTTTGGCAGTCCATTGTGTAAGGGCGGACCACTGTCCTTTGACATGTAAGTGTCAGGCCCTCCACCCTCCCAGCCCAGGAAGACCCATTCAGTATGCAGATGTGTGCAGGTGTGACTGAGCATTCTGTGTTTGGAGTTGTCTGAGTGAAATACACAAGGGAGCTGTCAACTAACCTAGCCAGGCGTGGATTGTAAGGCACAGAAGGATTTTAAGTGCAGAGGTATGCTCACTTTCTAAAAGTGGCATTTCTAAAATAGTAATAATAAATCCAACTTCACCAGTCAGCAGGATTTTGTATTACCATTCTGGCCATACTAAATATGACCTTGTTCCTCCTTTCAATCAGAACCTACCTCTCAAACAGTATATGAGGTATCCCTAATATTAGCCTATGAAAGGAGCAGGCCATCTCAGCAGTGTAAAACAAATTTAGGAGTTTTACACTACCAGGACATATAAACTACACAGGTACACGTCCTGACTTTTATCTACATAGCACCCTGCCCTATGATGACTTATATGTAGAAAAAGGGGTGTTTAAAGCTTGACAAATACTTTTAAATGTCAAGTCGAAGTGGCAGAGGAGCTGCACACACAGGCCTTGCAATGGCAGACCTGAGACATGGTTAAGGGCAACTTATGTGGGTGGCAAAAACCAGTGCTGCAGGCCCACTAGTAGAATTTAATTTACAGGCCCTGGGCACATGTAGTGCACTTTTCCAGGGATTTACAAGTAAATTAAATACGCCAATTGGGTATGAGCCAATGTCACCATGTTTTAGGGAGAGAGCATATGCACTTTAGCACTGAAAAGCAGTGGTAAAGTGTGCAGAGTCCTAAGGCCAGCAAAAATGATTTCAGAAAAAGAGATGGAGGAAGGCAAAAAGTTTGGGGGTGACCCTGCAATAAGGCCATTTCCAACAGTCATCTTCTGATGCTCTCGAGCATTTTCACCACCAAGGTCAAACAATAATAATAATGATGATGAGAGCAAAAATAATAATAAGAAGAATAAGAGTAAGAAGGAGAAGGAGAAGAAGAAGAAGAAGAAGAAGAATTGTTAGACCTGTCAGCCTCTGGGTGGTCTTCCTCCAAACTTTTTGCCTGCTTGCCTATATCTTGTCTGGATTTTTGCTCTGTTGGCCTTAGTACTCTGAACACTTTACCACTGCTAACCAGTGCTAACTTGCAGGTGCTCACTCCCTTAAACATGGTTTGATTGGCATATTTAATATACATGTAAGTGCCTTGTAGAGTGCTATCCCATATACGCAAATTAAATTGTAAATTAAATGCTACTAGCGGGCCTGCAACCCAAATACAGAAGTCCGGTGGGAGAAAGTGGGGTCAATTAGCAACCAGACAGTGGATACACAAGAATTATCTTGGCATTTTGTTCTGTGCAGGATTTTACATTTTAATGTGAAAAGCAATGCTCAGAGCTTCTACCCTGCATATTCTTGAGCGCTCAAAAGAGTCATTTTGGCCCATTTAGGTCAGCCTATTGTTTGCTATTGGGAGGCATTTCACACCTTTTTCACACCTATTTTAATGATACATGTTGTGGGTGGGTTAAGTTGTTGGGGTCGAAGGTGCATTTCTATTCCTTTCTGAGTGTGACATGTTTGCTCTCTGTGAGTTCTTGGGGGTATTGTTCTGGGCGTTTTAGATTTGATGAGGGTGCATTCAGAGGTAAATTGAGATTAACATGGGTTAGGTTGTCTGTAGCGAGGAATGTTTTGAAAGCTGCTTTGGCTCTGTAAATTCGATGTTTGTATTTGAAAGAGCACTTGATTATCCTTGACACCTCAGTGTGAGATGAAGGATAGAGTAGAGGATGCTGAAGGGGTCCAGAAAGAGCTACTGGGGTTTCACAGTGAAATACCGGAGAGGAAGTCAGGATGAGACTGGGTTGGTTCAAATGAACTGATTAAGGTCCAGATTAGAAATGATTGTATGGAGGGATTCTTTCATTGTCTTTCTGCTAATATCACAGGGTCTAAGGAATGTGGTGTAGATGATCTGAATGGAGGCAGAGGAGGTGATGTCTAATATTTTATCCAAAACATACTTGTTGAGGTTGAGGGAGTATGTAAATCAGATTAGGGAGAGTTGTCAGAGATGCTTAAATTGGAAATTAGCCTGTAGTTAGCCCAAATATTATACACTTTGCTGGGTTACTAGGAGTGGAATGGCAGGTATATATGTGCAGTCCTCCGCCTGTCTAGAATGTGCAGCCTGTTTGCAGGATACTGTGGAGATGAAATCAATGATGTATATGGAGGAGGATGTGCGACAGTTTCTGAGATGAAGACTACACCCAGGTTGTGTTGACTAATAAAGTCTGTATTCCTGGTGCATGGGTAACTGTGGGATGTGCAAATGATGAGTATGAGCTGGAGCGTTAATGTTGTAAGAAACCTAAGTTTGCTAGGGGGTGGTATGCATGTGGCTGGGAATTTTGTGTGAATGTTGAGGGCTCATTTGCATAAGGTGAGCATGGGGATTGGTGCATGGTTTGGTATATGGTACTTTATGTGGCTGGCGTACTGAGGGGCAGAGTTTGTGTGCTTGTCTGGAAAGGTAAACCCAAACAGGAGATCAGCCCTTTGCAGTGGGCAACAGGGGAATGCTAAAATGAGGTGCCCTGCAGCCAAGCCATCAGTTCACTGTTCTAGAATTGTCAAAGCTGCTTACCCTGACTATTACTATTGACTGATGTCACCCCACACCAATTTGTTTCCCACGTTTCTTCTTAAACTTAATAACATTTTATCACCTTGTCTAGGTTAAAAATTCTAATCAAGACTTCCTTTACATCAGAATCGATTAGTTTATCAGTTGAATGAGTTCATGTTACTCACATCATAATTACTTTTACCAATCAAATCATTGTTGAGATGATGCTGGAAACCTCTTGGTTCTTCCAATTTGTCAGCGTGGGCCTCATGCATAAAGTGCTTTATCTTTCGTAAACCCCCAGAATCGGTAAATCAGAGGGTTTGTGAATGCTAAAACCTTTCTTGAAATGTACTAAACCCATTTAATGATTTGGAAAAGGGTTACCTGAAAAGTAAAATAGAGTTAGGAAACCATTGCAAATCAGTATTTGGAAGAAGCGTGTTAAGGACTTCCCTTCCAAGTACCCATTTCTTGTGGTATATATTAATGTTTTGCGACCTTAACACCACCTCAAAGGAGGTGGTAACCCCGTTCGCAAATGGGAATGGGTGCCAAAGGACCCCTTCCCCTTTGATAATGTGGGCAAAACCATTCTAGGAACAGGCAGAGGTCCTGGGGACCACTGCCTGCCCCTAAACAAAGTTTGTGTATCTTTTCAGTTGGAAAATGTGCTGCAGAAAAAAAGGCTTTATTTGAAAACCATCACTGATTGTGCCAGGGGGCACAGTTTCCTAGCGCTCATGACTACAATCTAAACTCTCTCACACACAACCAGGAAAGCTTACATCCAGATAAAATGATTGGCCTTGATGGGAACGTGTTTATGAGTTAGACCTGCCTCCCTTTTACCTCGAGGGCATGTAGTGTAATTCGTTAAAGGATTGTAGGAAATAAATAGCACGGGCTGACAGCCAGAACACGAATTTGCACGTCACGCCTCTAACTGGTGTATTTGACAAGGCCTCTTGTTATTTTTGGCTCTCGGTGCATCGAGATGATAAGCTCTTTGTATAGGGCGCACCTTCCTTTCTCTGTGGGGGACAGACGGGGCCTGGGAAATGTACCCAGTGCTCAAAAACATCGCCATGACTTAGTGCTTTGCAAAAATAGAATGATGTGTGATTGTGGAGCTAAAGCCCATCTTTTTAGACTCACGTCACCTGTGACGCTGATCCCGCCACTAACTCCTTTATTCATGGTCGTTATTTAAGTTACAAAGTAGGTTGATATTCGGAACAAAAAACAAACTCCATGCAAACTAACAGGAAGCACACATAACACTGTATAACCATTTATAATGGGGTTTACAATAGCATAAAAATGAATAACAAATCAACACTCCACATCACCCAGCATTAACTCTAAATTAATTGAACGACACGACTAGTTTCATTCTATTTTAAAAAATAACTATAACAAAGCTGACAGCTTTCTAATAACACTCTTCCCCTGCTCTCTTTCTGCTTTACTAACATTTTACTGCAGTAGCATTATAACATTTGTAATATTGAACTAAATAAATGCACATTTCTGGAAAACTTGTTTTAAATTCTCTTTAAAAGGTACACAATTTCGTCTAATTTTATGTTCTAATATTTTAGGTACATAAACAGATCTTGTAGAATTCAAATATATTGTGCAATTGTACCATGCCAACACTTTTTCAACAAAATTAACAATACCTACAGGCCTTGAAAATTCTTGTTTTGTGTTTTACTTTGCATTTCGGTAGGTATATTGTTTTCAATCATTAATAAACACAGGACCTTGAGCACCAAGAGAAATGTAAAGGAAAATGTACATCGGTGTAAAAATAAGGGAAGGGCATTTTCACCGTTTCTGTTCGTTGTGCAATAGAGAATGGACCAATCAGTATTTGCACCAGGATGAACATGCCACAAACTATTTCACATTTCCTCTGCCCATTTAATTATTAGGAAGCAGAGAAAACACGCATTGTTTAATTGTTAAAATTGAAAGACTGAACTAGGTAGAAGGCAATCACATTTTACAAATTTGTGTATAAAGTAAGTAGCAAAAGCAGAGCAATTAGTTTAAATGGCAGAGCACTAGGTAGTGTTCCTTTGCTAAAATCTCCGTGACAGGTGTAAACTCATTAAACAAACATCTGTGTTACAGTAACACATAGCTTAATTGTGGTTTAGTGGCTACATTGCCACTAAACCACAATTATCTCAAGTAGGCCCAATATTTTGTGATTTTGGGCATATCACTTAGCCTCCCTTTGCCTAAAATATGAAATGTATTTCTATAGTCCCCCCTTGATGCACACGGTCTTGAGGATCGTCTCTCAGCCTCTTACCTAATGGCTTGTTATTGGGGAACCTGCAAACCCATAGCATTAGCACTGGCAGTTAGATCACCCCTTGGCACTGACAATACCTCCTCTGCCTTATAAGCCTATTTGAGTACCAGTGGCCATATCTGATAGATTGATTGACTGAAGCAAAAATATGGAGACAAATCTGAATTGCAGACTTGGCAGGCTGACCACTGAGCGTCATATTATTAGCCTCAACCTTGAATATTTTAGCAAATGCACTTAATAAATAGCTTTTCAGAATATTGGAGACAATCTCTTAATCCCTTACATGGTATTACATACCTAATTAGTAGCTTCTCTGAATATTTGAGAAACACTCTTATATAGTATTTCCTACACTATAATAAATAGCTACTTGGAATATTTGAGAAAATCTCTTATACAGTAATACATACAATGTAATAAATAGCTTATACGAATAGTTGAGAAACACTTTTACATAGTATTACATATAATGTAATAAATAGATGATCTTAATATTTGCAAAAAACTCTTACATAGTATAACAACACCATTGTATATCACAGAAAGAGCATCAATTCTGGCAGTTGTTTTTCCAGAAGACCTACTGAGCTTTAGTAGGCACTATAACAATGACGTACACCTTGATCTGTATTTAAATCTGATAGTATTTCTTATGCTGTAGACTTTTCAAAGTCCATTTTTCCATTGGGACACAATGTATCAGATAGGTATTGCTTCTCTGTGTAGCAAAAACACTGCGAGCCATGCACTTGTACCCTAACTTGTACTTGTCTCTTTTTAAAACTTGTGAAATGCACATTATTTGCGCATGCAACATTTGCGTTACTGCATGAGCGATTAATGTTGATGTGCATTATTTATAGAAATACACATATTTCCCACACAATGAGGATTTATTTTGGCAGAAGTGACCACACATCTATGTACACTTGTAAGAGCTTCCTTAATGTAGCCGGTGCTTTTGGCAGTATGCATGCAATGAGCATGCGCGTAGTTTGAGTTGTGTTTTTCCAACACATTTTATAAGGCGGCATGGTGCACTTGTTGGCAGCATGCCTTTAAAAGCAAAGCATCTTTCATGGTTCTAATTTAGCAAGAGAAAGCAAACACAGTTTGTCTTGAAGCGGATTTGAACACTGAGGCCCAGATTTCAGCGGGCCTAGTGCCATTTAACGACACATTAGCGTCATGTTTTTTTTACATTAATGTGGTGTTAGATGGCCAAAAACGCAGCGCCAGGTTTACAAAGTGGTGCAATGCATGTATTGCGCCACTTTGGAACCTCTTGCGCCACATTATGCCTGCGCTAGGCATAATGTATGCAAGGGGGGAGTCAGGCCAAACAAATGGCGCAAAGAAATCTAAGAGATTTCTTTGCATCGTTTTTATCAGCATTTTTAAAGCCTGCTCAGGACAGGTGTTAAAAGGAGCCTCCCATTGCTTTCAATGGGCCTCTGGGTGCTTTGTAGGATTAGCATCAAAATCTTTTACGCTAATCCTGCAAAGTGCCAAACTAGCATCAAAAATTTAGATGCTAGTTCCCTAACTACCACCTTGGTGCGCCGTATGTTAAATACAGCGCACACATGGTGGCGTTAGGGGGTGCTAAGGTGCGCACGAAAAGTGGCACTGCCGTGGGTGCAGCTCTACTTTTCACAATTCTGCCCCTATATTTTCATAGCTGCTTTATAAAGTAGGTATTTTTCAACGTACTGAGCCAGTGTACCACTTAGTTGTGCTCTTTCATTTGATCTATGTATGTCTTTATTTGAATTTAGTAACCCTGGCCTTCTTACCGAGGTGGTTTTCCTGTCTATACTAGTGACCCATCATGCGTCAGAGAAATGCGACCATCCGCTGCACTGTGAGACCACTACAAAACCATTTGTGTCCATTGTTTCGTAGATTCACACCACTTTCCCTCTGATTGAACCTTTGGAGACATTCTTCTACTTCACAGCTGTCGCTTATTATTATTATTATTATTATTATTATTATTATTATTATCATTATTATTATTATTATTATCATTATTAGTGGTAGTAGTAGTAGTAGTAGTAGTAGTAGAAGTAGTGTGATTATTATTTGTGAAGGAGACAAGAATACATTGTCACCCAAAAAAGAATTCAAATCGCAGGCAGCTACCAACTCACAATGTAACTTAAATAGTTTTTTAAGATAAACTTTAAAAGAGGAGTAGATGAAAAGTAAATAGTTCCTAAAATATAAACCCAATAAAATTAAAAAAGCAAACTTTCGACAGTCACCCGGGGACCAATAGTTGAAGTGGGCGGACCCACTGGATGCTGTGGTGGGCTGAAGCAAAAGTTGGATAACAGTTTAACAGACTTGTAGATGAAGCCCAGTGACAAAACACTTCTTGATATATGTATATTGTATGAGGCTTTTGAGAAAAACAATAGTCTATGAACAAAAAATGGCTAATTGCTGTAGACTAAACCCCATGTTGCGATTTAGAAGCCGGGCCTTTCTGAATAGCAAAAGAGATTCATTCTGAATCGCAATAAGAGGGTGGCTGCCCTCTTATTTGCGAATTATCAATAGCCTACAATTGTGTTTACAGAACTTAAAAAAGGATATTGGCTCCTCAAAGGAGGTGTTAACTCATTCGTTGCAGCTACTTAATAGCTTTACCCTTTTTGAACTGTGTTGGGCAGCCTGGGGTGAAATGGTGAGTAAATAGTTATCTAGGGGACTCCTGCATGTGCCCCCGATGTAATCCCAAATATGAAAAAAAAAAATTTTTAAACACCAATTTTGTTTTTTAAGGAACAAGGACTGCTTTAAAACAATAAACATTGGCTAAGCAGGTAGGTTTTATTTCTGAAAGGCAGAGCTATTGGTTTTGCCAATGCTTTTTGCCTTTCGCAGGTGAACTCCTGCATCAACATGCAGGTGCAAGAAATCAATCGTGCAATGTTTGTCTATTAAGAAAACCTTTTTTTAAACGTGTGTTGTGATGCATGCGCAGATAAGCATCATGACAGGTGTGTATGCATGGGTTCTGACTCACTGTGACTAATTTACCGAGCTGACATTGCGGACGGACATGCTGGAAAAGGAAACTAAAATGTAAAAAAAAAAGGGAAAACAGGAGTGTACGAGGCCCAAAAAGGAGGGCACGGCCCAGCAGCACTTTGCTGTTGTTGTCCCTTGCAAAAATAAATAAATAAATAACATCAAAATTTCACAGAGGGAGTAGGATTATGAGTGGGGCAGTATAGCGCCACAGGGAGCAAGATGAAGGGGACGTGAAAAGAGAGAGTGTGCATGGGAAGCAGAGCAAAACACTGGGAAAGAGAGCAACATGGAGGTTTGAATGCAAAGTAATGGAAGCAATGGCAAAGCCAAAAGAGTGGAGTGCCAAGCAGGCGAGAAGGAATCCATGACTGAAGCATGGGGCAGGGTAGGGATTAGAAGGACATAATACCTCAGAGAGGGAGCCAATTACTGGGGCTGAAAGGAAGTAATATCTGGGGTGAAGTAAGCAATGATTGGGGTAATTGATGGGGAAGGAGATGGAAGGAAGCAATGATTGGGGAATGTATTCAATGATGGGGGAAGGAAGGAAGCCAGGAAGCGATGACAGGGAATGGGAGAAGACACCTGAGCCTCTTTTTGTCTTAACTGTGATCTGCCCCACTGGTATCTCTTGCAGCTCCTCAGCAGTGTGGGTTTTTTCTATAGCCATTCTAGCTTGTCCTATGAGCAAGGCTCCTTTTGCTCCTAAACCAAGCAGAACTGACATTAGAAAAAACCAGACTGAAACATAAAGATGTAGCATGGACAGAAAACAGGGAAGCTTAATGAGAGGCACTGTTGTTTGGGAGGCGGTAAGTCATGAGGAGGCAGTTGGGGACAGACTGGACATGTGAGGCAGCATGTAGCACTGTGCGGAATAGAAGAGAAAGCCAACTAGTCAGAGGTAGAAAGCTGAAATGGTCAAGAAAGCCATCCAATCATGACCAATGCTGACTGAAAGTACACATTACTCATGCAGTCAGGAAACTGAAGCTGAAAAGCACGTGAGTGGGACAAAACAAAACAAGAATAGAGAGGAAAGCCATTGAATCAAGTTATAAAACTAACACAGACTAAAAGCTATTCACTCATAATCTAGGAGATTTAAGAGCCCTGAGTGCCTCCTTGCATCACATTAGTGTCATTTTTTTGGGGTGCAGCAACACTTTCCTTAAATCAGGCCCTAAGTGTATGTTAAGTCATGGACACAACTGATTTGCCAACAGAGAGCTAAGGCTGTCTGTAGCCTAGAACTAAACAAAATGTTCCCATTTAGAATTCGTGATCTGCTGCTCCTCTCAGGCCACGATCCATGTGATCATAGCCAAGCAAAGGAGGTCACACATAGTGAACTAATTAATTAATGTGCAATAGGCAGATCGTTCTGCAATACCTTGTGACTGGACATTTTGTCAGGTCACATAAAGTCAGCAAACAATTTGCATCCACTTCTATTGTCCTGCTTTTTCACACATCTGGACCCCAGTTCTTCATATACATTTTTGTGGGGAGTACATTACACCAGCCACATCAGAGCTTATGCTCTGACATGGCTTTTTACCACCAAAGAATTTACAGATGAGTGCCCATTGCTGATTTTGCTATTCCCAAAATATATCTTCAGCTATGAGCTTATTCATATAAAATCTTACTTGTCAATTATGTCTTTTCAATGTTTTTATAAGTCTTTGTATAAAAGGTTTTCATGGTCTGTTTTCAAGTTTCACTTTATTTCTCTTCAAATCCGCAGTTGAATAGTCATACAAAAGGGAGTGTTAAAGACATTTTATTTAGCAGACTGAATCAGCACTAAACACTTAGACGCCATACGGTACACAAACAAGCAAACCACATTTCAACATTTTTGATGGTTTTACTTCATTGGTATTTGTTATAAGCCTTTGTTTGCTGTGGTATGTCTTGTTAGGGCTGTCATGTGGCTCTTCTGTGCAAACTTGAATAGAAACAGCAAAAGCCAAAAGCTAGGCATGCAAAGCAATCATGCTTGAGCAATTGATATTGATTGATTGATCCATTGTGGTAAGGATCTCTTCTAGGAAATCCAGTGTAGTTTGCGTAAATCCCTTTTAATGGAAATGCAACAAACACATACAACAATAGCTAGAAATGGGATAACCCAGATTGCATTGTCTTAATACTACTCCAATGTGAGGCCAAGATTCTGATGCACTGTACCCTTCTCTTAAAATTTCTGGTTGTCAGATTTAATTTGGCATGGATCGATTTGGGTACCTAGGCTTGCGTCTCGTTACTTCATTACCAATAGTCTGCATTGTGATTGGTGATGAGCTGTACTTTGTATCAATCCATTGTACTGTGCTTTTGTTTCTCTTGTCAAGGCTCCAAAATGCTTGACAGATTGTCAGGTAAATAGTATGGTACTTCACCAGTGCATAGAGGGAAAAAAGTGATATTTGTTAGTATTGAGTTTTGGAGATGTGTGTGAAGCCTGGAGCATGTGCTCATGGTGTCCCAGGATGTATGTATGTCCTACTTGTGTTATGAGCAAAGGCACATGAGGATAAGGTTTCAAGCAACTTATACAAACTAATTACATTTTATGGTTGGTGATTCAGCCAGGTCTTTATTTTTCTTCTCATTTCTCTGTGGTTGTTGATGACCTTTTTTCTAATTGGGAGTCCATTCCAGGATATATTTCTCTGTACTGAAATTCCACTTAGGCAAGGTTTTTGATAAGTGGGGATTATCAACGGTGGAAGCATCATTGATCTGAGGTTTCTCCTTTAGTTGTATGAATTGGGTTTGGATTGTGAGATAGGTAACCCCATCCTATGGATCATCAAGTGTGCAATGTAAATGGCTGTGCAGCATATTATTATTGTTACTGGTAGCCAGTGGAGAGGTTTGACAGTGGAGGGGTGACATGGTAACAAGTGGCTAGGTTGGCTGATGCGTTCTCAATTCCTTGTAGCTTGCAGAGTAATTTTCTCTACATAGCCTGTAGACATAGTCTAAATGGGATATCACATGGCCAGTGACAACTGTATTCTGTGAAAGACCTAGGTAGGGTAGGATAAATGTATGTGTTCCCATTATTTAGAATGAGTTCCCTTGTGAATTTGTTGATTTGGGATTGATGTGAGAGTTTTAAGTGATAGATCATGTCAAGTTTTTTTCACTTCACTTAAGATTGTTGAAGGATGCCTCATTTCCATAGGCAATATAAGCATAGGGTTATGCGATGAATGGGTTTCTGACCCAATTTAGCCACCCAAGATTATTTTGTTTTTTTGAACCACCTGGTGTTACGACCTCTGCTGTGATTGAGTTTCATTATCTGAGTCGTGCTCACTGTAAGCTCTGGTAAAATGGTTGTGCATGTCAACAGCCAGGGCCCACCTTTTAGAATAAGGTGAGCTGCTGCACAGCTGGGCTAAGAGGTTCTGAGCTGGTTACACTTGATCACATAAGCACACGGCCATTCATCCATGTATTGGCTGAGTGAGTGGGATTGCTGTTTAACTCTTCATTATCTGTGCACAGGTAGGCTTTCATAGATGGGACCTTTGATAAACTGATTATGAGCTATGCAATCCTAATAATGTAACAGGGCATTCAACAGGAAATATCCCATTCCTTTTCAACTATAGTTTGAGCATAAATGCTACCCTTGAAGTCTTCAGTGCTTTACTCTACTCACACTATAGGTGAACGCTGTACCAAAATACTGACTGTACATTAGATGATCCTATAGAAAAGATTTGCATCTGTTTCACTAGGGAAACTAAGATCCAGAGTGCAAATGTAATATTAATTTGCCCTTATTTCACTCCTTGTATACTTTGTGCTTTGCTCAGCTTTCTCTAAGGGATCTACTAATTAGAATGGGCTCTGAACTACACAACAGGGCCAAGTTAATTAATTACTCTGCAGCTAGATCAAACTCTGTACCAAACAATAGGCCCAGTTGGAGAAGATTAGGCTTTTTGATAGAGAAAGAAGAGGGTAGAATCAGATTCCGCATAGATTAATTATATTTGCCCTGTCAGATAGGCCTGGGCATGCTCTTCTCAGTGAAACAATAAGGAAGCAGCCAGACCTCTGTCTCCATTTTCCTTAGGACCCCTTTGAATGTTTGGTGGGAAGGAGTAGTTGGACACACTGGACTTGTAATGACTTAGACTATGTGATCCCTTGTCTCTAGCACCAATGGTACATTAGAGAGTGATCTTGCTAGGAACCCAGGAGGAGAAGATTCCCATGTAAGCTCCGCTGATTGGTCCTCAGCAAGCTACCTCTGAAGGGGGACTTCTTAACTCCTAGTGGACAAACAGGTGCCCTGCAAGAGGCACTGGTTAGTCAAGTAGGAGGCCATGGGGCCTTAGGAGTGCAATGAGGTAGTGTAACCTGCCTTGAGGGCCACAGGTTGCTTCTGAGGTAGGCCCGGGTCAAGAAAACTACCAGGAACCTAAACAGGAGGGCAGGTCCTAATTGCGGAAAAGGAGCCTCAAACAGCAAGCTGAAAGTAAGGCAGGGCAGCAAATGCAAACTCAACAAGGTGATGCATGTAATGGTTGAATTTATCGAAGCCACTGGCAATCATATTGGCCGCATTCCAATCTATCCTTTTTTTGCCCACCATGCCACCTGTGTTGCTCCCCCCTTCAGAATAACAGAACTATGCACTTCAGGATAGTTTAGAGCACAATGTGAAACAATCACTCTTGCACACCTTAGTAAGTAGAATAATCAGGTTTATTTATGGGGCAAGTTCTCATATAGCAAAACTGACCACACTAATATATCATGAAAAATAACATGAGAATAACTGTGAGAATATAAACACTCTGTGATATCATGAAGAATAACACAAAAATAACTGTAAGAATAAGTGCATATTACACACGCACACACAATATGCTTCAATGCTTATAAATTGAAAGGCTTCACCGAAAAGAGATTCTGCATTCCTCCGCCGCACACAAAGCCGGGGAACCCAAATCGACTGGCACAGGGAGTCTCCTTTGGGACAATCAGTCGTCCTGGCGTGTCGTCCAACCCAGAAGAGAGTTCCTCCCCCAGTCCATCCAGGCTCCTGACCTTTATAGTATTTACCAACACCCAGGAGTCTTTTCTAGAAAAAGACCCCCTCCTTTACAAATTGTGCAATCGACGGTACCTTGTTCACCCTTCGAGACATCTCCTCGGAACGGGCCAGGTTCCCAGAAGAGGGCTCCAAGGTGAAGTTTGCCTCCTTGAGTACAGGCACATCACCCTGTTTTCCTAACTGATAGCTCGTGGAATGTAAATAGCGCCCTTCGTATGAGGCAGATGGAGCGAAGTTGAGCAGAAAAACACCCCACCCTGCAGCTTGCCGAAGCTTGTGGAAAAACACAAAACAGTGCTTTACGCACAGAACCAGACTCGACAAAATGGAGTCGTGAACCAATGTAAAATGGAGGCAGAGGCCAATGGTCCATACCCCGCACCACTGTTCACCTTGCACGTAGTGCATGTAGCAATACATTCCACCCTTGGACCATTTGGCCATCTTACAACTAAGTATATCCTATAAGCTGAAATGGCAATGCTCCTGGGCGACACTGAGATAGAAAATTAGGCACACACTGAATACAACAACATAACGAAATTAAAAAAAATATTATGATAATGAATACACCAAGGATATAACGCAGTTGGCCTAAATCAGGCAGCCATCCAAAAACCCAGTACCACCACCCCTTGTCAACATCTTGCTGCACTCCCTTCACTAACTTATGCAGGGCCTCTATGTGGGAGTTGATTGATATGGAGTGGTCGGATAAATTAAAACAACACAACCCTTCAAAATCACTGCAGCCATGGTTGTGTTTGAGCAGTAAGTAATAAATAGCTGCGCGATTCTGCAAAGCAGCTTTTCTAGTTCCCTGTACATCTAATAACAGCTCAGCTAAAGCAGCTGATGTATAATTAATATTCTTAACCACTACACATGCAAGTTTATTAATAACTCTGGTAATATACACTGCGAGCCCTGGCACCCCTACGATAGAACTAGTTAAACTGACATATTCCATTTTGGAAAGCAATGAAATTTCAGAATCACAGTCTGTAGGCAGGCGTGGGTGTAGAGCAGTATCCATAGGAAACACGAGAAAGCCTAAGCGTGTCCAGGCACAAGGCCCTCCAGTTAGATTGGCTGGGATGTAGGTAAAAGAGATGTTACCACATGAAAAGAGACAACCTTTAGGCAACTTAACGTTTTGAATGTGGCTGGCAGCAGGCACCACATTTTGGCAGAACATTGAATTATTTATATTCAAACAGGTCAGATCATTTCGTGAGTGGCACAATGTCTGTTGTGCAGCAGTTAAGTTTTTGTCCCTTTTCTCCAGTTTAAACTGAGCACATTTACCTATTTTTATAGGATCACAAGTCAATGAATAGCACACATCCCCATTTGAGATGTTAAACGTGAGTATGGATGTCATGTTCCTCCACAACCGCCTTCCCACCTCCGGGCAATGACGGCAGTACTCATAGAGTGACAGATGGGAGCGAACGTCACTCACATCCACCATTCCATCCTGGTTTGTATTGTTAAAGATGTGCAATAATACCGCTGCAGGAGTGGGCACCGCCACTAGACAAGTGATCTTGAACGCTTCGCATGTTACTCATACAGAAGTGAGATACATTCAGCACTTCCTGCGCCAGATGAATCCAAACATTGTTCGGTTGATGCAGTAGCGTCGGCATCTGCGGCTGACGATTGAATTTTTGGGCTATGAGCCCCTCCCGCTCCACGGTGGACCCTCCCGAAAGGACTCCATACACCACACTCATCGCACAGGCACCCCACAGGATGATCTGAAAAGAACAAAAGACAAAACACGTATTATCATTCTCGCAAATAGCATTTGTCAGCGGGAACATGTTCCCATTTGTCTTGACCAGGTCGCATAACTACCAGGACATTGTCTGGTCCAGTGGCAATGACATCAGCGGGTTGAGGAGGGTTATTTGGGGATTCAATCCACACTTTGGCCCCTGGGCTCTTGTCAGTAGATCCGAACCCTCCTTTACCTCTTACAGTAAGAAGGGCTGGGGCACTCCCCTTCTTGACAACACCTCCATAAACCGGCATGATGATATTCTGGCCAACGCGATCACCGGGTTGCACCACTAGGTCTGTGTCACCACTGTTCAAGAGAATGACTTTCAACTCACCCTGGTAGTCTGCATCTATCACGCCTCTTAAAATTTGGATGCCTCTAAGGGCGAGCCCAGATCGAGGGGCGATTAGACCATAATGCTCAGGGGGAATCTGAATTCCAACCCCTGTTTCAATCAGAGTGATGTCTCTAGGCTTCAATCGATGCATGTGTAAAGCATGCAGGTCAAGTCCTGCAGATTCTGGTGTAGCTCGATATGGGGCCAAAGCTCCTGTAGCTGTTTCCCAATACACAATGGTATTGCTTGCTGTAAATGGATTAATCTGTAAAGCAGGTGTGAGCATTCTCATGAGAGGTGTCTCGGAATTCGTAAGGGGTCGGTTGTTCAAAATTTGCAAAGCATCGTACAAATTATCCCTCCACCCCTTCAGTGTACCATCAGACAGTTTGCGCAATTGTTCTTTCAACAACCCATTCATTCTCTCAATCAGTCCCTCTGCTTGTGGGTAGTAAGGTATATGAAAAATCCACTCTCAGCAGTTTGGGACTTTTTCTAAGTCATTCTAGCTTGTCCTATGAGCCAGGCTCCTTTTGCTCCTAAACCAAGCAGAACTGACATTAGAAAAAACCCGACTGAAACAAAAAGATGTAGCATGGACAAAAAACAGGGAAGCTTAATGAGAGGCACTATTGTCTGGGAGGCAGTAAGGCATGAGGAGGCAATTAGGGACAGACTGGACATGTAAGGCAGCATGTAGCAGGGTGCGGAATAGAAGAGAAAGCCAACTAGTCAGAGGCAGAAAGCTGAAATGGTCAAGAAAGCCATCCAATCATGACCAATGTTGACTGAAAGCCCACTTTTAGTATACATTACTCATGAAGTCAGGAAACTGAAACTGAAAAGCACCTGAGTGGGACAAAACAAAACAAGAATAGAGAGGAAAGCCATTGAATCAAGTTATAGAACTAACACAGACTAAAAGCTATTCACTCATAATCTAGGAGATTTAAGAGCCCCGAGTGCCTCCTTGCATCACATTAGTGTAATTTTTTTGGGTGCAGTGCCACTTTCCTTAAATCAGGCCCTAAGTGTATGTTAAGTCATGGACACAACTGATTTGCCAACAGAGAGCTAAGGCTGTCTGTGGCCTAGAACTACACAAAATGTTCCCATTTAGAAATCGTGGTCTGCTGCTCCTCTCCGGCCACGATCCATGTGTTCATAGCCAAGCAAAGGAGGTCACACATAGTGAACTAATTGATTAATGTACATTAGGCAGATCGTTCTGCAATACCTTGTGACTGGACATTTTGTCAGGTCACATAAAGTCAGCAAACAATTTGCACCCACTTCTATTGTCCTGCTTTTTCACACATCTGGACCCCAGTTCTTTATATACATTTTTGTGGGGAGTACATTACACCAGTCACTTCAGAGCTTATGCTCTGACATGGCTTTTTACCACCAAAGAATTTACAGATGAGTGCCCATTGCTGATTTTGCTATTCCCAAAATATATCTTCAGCTATGAGCTTCTTCATATAAAATCTTACTTGTCAAGTATGTCTTTTCAATGTTTTTATAAGTCTTTGTCTAAAAGGTTTTCGTGGACTGTTTTCAAGTTTCACTTTATTTCTCTTCAAATCCGCAGTTGAATAGTCATACAAAAGGGAGTGTTAAAGACATTTTATTTAGCAGACTGAATCAGCACTAAACACTTAGACGTCATACGGTACACAAACAAGCAAACCACATTTCAACATTTTTGATGGTTTTACTTCATTGGTATTTGTTATAAGCCTTTGTTTGCTGTGGTATGTCTTGTTAGGGCTGTCATGTGGGTCTTCTGTGCAAACTTGAATAGAAATAGCAAAAGCCAAAAGCTAGGCATGCAAAGCAATCATGCTTGAGCAATTGATATTGATAGATTGATCCATTGTGGGAAGGATCTCTTCTAGGAAATCCAGTGTAGTTTGTGTAAATCCCTTTTAATGGAAATGCAACAAACACATACAACAGTAGCTAGAAATGGGATAACCCAGATTGCATTGTCTTAATACTACTCCAATGTGAGGCCAAGATTCTGATGCACTGTACCCTTCTCTTAAAATTTCTGGTTGTCAGATTTAATTTGGCATGGATCGTTTCGGATACCTAGGCTTGCGTCTCGTTACTTCATTACCAATAGTCTGCATTGTGATTGGTGATGAACTGTACTTTGCATCAATCCATTGTACTGTGCTTTTGTTTCTGTTTTCAAGCCTCCAAAATGCTTGACAGATTGTCAGGTAAATAGTATGGTACTTCACCAGTGCGTATAGGAAAAAAAGTGATATTTGTTAGTATTGAGTTTTGAAGATGAGTGTGTAAGCCTGGAGCATGTGCTCATGGTGTCCCAGGATGTATGTATGTCCTACTGGTGTTATGAGCAAAGGCACATGAGGATAAGGTTTCAAGCAACTTATACAAACTAATTACATATTATGGTTGGTGATTCAGCCAGGTCTTTATTTTTCTTCTCATTTCTCTGTGGTTGTTGATGACCTTTTTTCTAATTGGGAGTCCATTCCAGGATATATTTCTCTGTACTGAAATTCCACTTAGGCAAGGTTTTTGATAAGTGGGGATTATCAACGGTGGAAGCATCATTGATCTGAGGTTTCTCCTTTAGTTGTATGAATTGGGTTTGGATTGTGAGATAGGTGACCCCATCCCATGGATCATCAAGTGTGCAATGTAAATGGCTGTGCAGCATATTATTATTGTTACTGGTAGCCAGTGGAGAGGTTTGACAGTGGAGGGGTGACATGGTAACAAATGGCTAGGTTGGCTGATGCGTTCTCAATTCCTTGTAGCTTGCAGAGTAATTTTCTCTACATAGCCTGTAGACATAGTCTAAATGGGATATCACATGGCCAGTGACAACTATTCTGTGAAAGGCCTAGGTAGGGTAGGATAAATGTACGTGTTCCCATTATTTAGAATGAGTTCCCTTGTGAATTTGTTGATTTGGGATTGATGTGAGAGTTTTAAGTGATAGATCATGTCAAGTTTTTTTCACTTCACTTAAGATTGTTGAAGGATGTCTCATTTCCATAGGCAATATAAGCATAGGGTTATGCGATGAATGGGTTTCTGACCCAATTTAGCCACCCAAGATTATTTTGTTTTTTTGAACCACCTGGTGTTACGACCTCTGCTGTGATTGAGTTTCATTATCTGAGTCGTGCTCACTGTAAGCTCTGGTAAAATGGTTGTGCATCATCACAGGGCCCACCTTTTAGAATAAGGTGAGCTGCTGCACAGCTGGGCTAAGAGGTTCTGAGCTGGTTACACTTGATCACATGAGCACACGGCCATTCATCCATGTATTGGCTGAGTGAGTGGGATTGCTGTCTAACTCTTCATTATCTGTGCACAGGTAGGATTTCATAGATGGGACCTTTGATAAACTGATTATGAGCTATGCAATCCTTATAATGTAACAGGGCATTCATCAGGAAGTATCCCATTCCTTTTCAACTATAGTTTGAGCATAAATGCTACCCTTGAAGTCCTCAGCACTTTACTGTACTCACACTATAGGTGAAAGCTGTACCAAAATACTGACTGTACATTAGATGATCCTAGAGAAAAGATTTGCATCTGTTTCACTAGGGAAACTAAGATCCAGAGTACAAATGTAATATTAATTTGCCCTTATTTCACTCCTTCTATACTTTGTGCTTTGCTCAGCTTTCTCTGAGGGATCTACGAATTAGAATGGGCTATGAACTACACAGCAGGGCCAAGTTAATCAATTACTCTGCAACTAGATCAAACCCTGTACCAAACAATAGGCCCATTTGGAGAAGATTAGGCTTTTTGATAGAGAAAGAAGAGGGTAGAATCAGATTCCGCATAGATTAATTATATTTGCCCTGTCAGATAGGCCTGGGCATGCTCTTCTCAGTGAAACAATAAGGAAGCAGCCAGACCTCTGTCTCCATTTTCCTCAGGACCCCTTTGAATGTTTGGTGGGAAGGAGTAGTTGGACACACTGGACTTCTAATGACTTAGACTATGTGATCCCTTGTCTCTAGCACCAATGGTACATTAGAGAGTGATCTTGCTAGGAACCTAGGAGGAGAAGATTCCCATGTATGCTCTGCTGATTGGTCCTCAGCAAGCTACCCCTGAAGGGGGACTTCTTAACTCCTAGTGGACAAACAGGTGCCCTGCAAGAGGCCTGGTTAGTCAAGTAGGAGGCCGTGGGGCCTTAGGAGTGCAATGAGGTAGTGTAACCTGCCTTGATGGCCACAGGTTGCTGCTGAGGTAGGCCCAGGTCAAGAAAACTACCAGGAACCTATACAGGAGAGCAGGTCCTAACTGCGGAAAAGGAGCCTCAAACAGCAAGCTGAAAGTAAAGAAGGGAAGCAAATGCAAACTCAACAAGGTGATGCATGGAATGCTTGAATTTATTGAAGCCGCTGGCAATCATACCGGCCGTATTCCAATCTATCCTTTTTTTGCCCACCATGCCACCCCAGTTTGGACCCAGCCATATGCAAATCAGTCTTGACCCTGCTCTCCATGGGAACAGTACTGCCCAAACTGCCAGGCCAGGTCATCCTTGGACCACAAATAAGCATCCTGGGATTGGTTTCCAGGTACCACCCATCATCAGCAAGGCTACCTTGAATCCAGTAGCATAGTGAGCCTGGGACCAACATCTGGGCATAACCGGTGCACTAAGGCACTCATGCAAAAACAACAAGGGGATGGATGGAATGCTTGATAAATCTCAGCCACTGGCTATCACCCAGGGTGGCATACCAATCCATCATCTTGTTGCCCACCTTTCCACCCCTTTGGAAGCAGCCATATGCAAATTCGTTTTGACCATGCTCCCTATGGTGACAGTCCAACCCGAACTGTCAGACCAGGTCCTCCCTGGACTAGAAATGAGCATTCTGGGACCAGTTTTGGAGTATCACCCCTCATCAGCCAGGCTAGGTTGAATCTAGTGGCACAGTGAGTCCGGGACCCACACCAAGGCTGGGACATGGAGCTGTATGGTAACCCAGTCTGTGGTTCACTGCACATTGCTTCCTTCACAAGCCATGCCTTGTGCTTTCCAGAGACAAACTAACAATTCCTACAACATCTTTGATTCTATTACTTCCTCATAATCTTCAGTACATTGAGTCTTGGTCTTCCTTGTAAGCGTTTCTCCATCACTTCTCCAGACAAGTATCCTTTAAAGCATACTCAGGAGACAGAAAATAAGCTTTTTACATATTTTTCTTCCTTTTTTATGGACAAGCACTGCTCGTTCGCTTTAATACTCAAACTTGCTTTACCTGGCTGACCTACAAATACCAAGCAGGAAATCGCCGGTTATGAAGGAAATGAAGTTGAGAGGGAGTAACGAGGGCTGTCATTACCAAGATTATGGCTTAGGGTAATGAAGAACACTAGTATGTAATTGGAAAATTACTTCTACATACATTTTCCTCATCCAAGTCCTTGCTATATGAGGATGTAACAAAGCTATCATTTTCTGCAGGCAAAAGAATATACAGGCTCTCAACCCTCTAAATTTAAGAATATTGAACACAGAAGTATTGAAACACAACAAATTGTCAACCATTTAATATATAGACAATATTAAATATGCTGACACACACAATATCAACTGCAATAGTTTTGCAAAAAATGAGGAAATAATATTTCAAATCACAAACACCTATTCAATTAAATCAATATAAAAGATAATAGTAAACAATCAACCTAAACAAGGCATATTACTTTGAAAACATAAAACATAAAATTATTCATAGATATAGCCAAATATATGTCAAATATGTTTTCTCTTACAAATAAACACATTATAAAAAACAAACATTGTTACAAGAAAATAAATATTACCACACATTAAAAATAAATAATATCAATTTAACACTTAAAATATATTAAAATGTTAACATGCGAACAAATACACATATTTAGAATTAAAACAGAAATACTAATTAGTGTCCACCAAAAAAACGTAATAACTGAATAAAATTCAAACTACATAGAGAGTAGCCAGTACAGTTTTCCGTAAACCAAACTGACCAATAAAATATAAACTTAATTAAGTGAACACTATAAAAAGAGCGCAATACCTTTTCACAGGAAAAACTTTACAACTGTATGAAAAAAGCAGACAGATTGCACAAAAAAAAAACATTTTCAAAAGTAAGTTTAAAAATTAAGGTCCTCATTTAGATGTCAGGCGATGGGTTACTCCAACCAAAGTTGACGGATATCCTGTGCGCAGAAATATACATCTCATTGGAAATAATATGATTTATATTTTCTGGGTGGGATATTCATCACCGTTGTAACTGTGTAACCCGCCCACTGACATCTAAATCAGGCACTAAATTAGCTACAATGTAACCTAACAAAGTTACTTTAGCATAACCAACCACTAATATAAAATAGATTAGTAAACTCTTGCTTTTATTATGTATATTACTCCTTGGAAACTAGTGATAAACCTCAGTAAAAACAACGCACTGCACTCCAAAAATAACCCAACTCAACAATCAAACCTGGACAAAGGGATTTTCAAAGTACGTAAAATAAAAACAATAATTAAAAAAAAAAAAAACCCTATACGTTAAACAAAAACCTAAAACCCCTCCATCCTCCTAATTTAACCAAACATATTTTAACATGTAATTAAAACAAAAATTTTTCTCACAAACAGATAAGGAAAGCCCACCTAAATAAAAATAAAAACATTTATAAAAAGAACATAACCCTTATAAGTTAAACTTAAAACTAAATCCCCACCACCTCAAAAACTTACCAAACAGGTATTTTTAACATTTAACTAAAACAAAGATTTTCTCACAAACAGAAAAGGAAAGCCTACCTTATCACAATGACATAAAAAAGTATTTGAAGAAAAAAAGGGAACTTAAAACAACAGTACATATGTAATTACAAAATATAAAACCTTTGAAACCCTGTTTGAATTAAATAATAAAATATAATAAATGTTTTTGACACAATAATAAATCTTAAAAGTGTGCTTCTTTCAGACTGAATTGCAGACAGAGCCACATAATAACAACACAGTAAGGCAAACAACTGATTTTGCACATGGGATACACATACAGTCAAGAAAGTACAAGAAACATGAGCGTAAACTGGAAATGTACTAAATATTGCACAAAAGCTTTTTATGGAGGGGCTAAAGTGAAAAACGATGTTGTCATTATTGTCAGAGAGCACAGCCCCTCCCCACTAAATTTAACAGACAAAGAAGTAAAGCTTCTACTACACGACATAAAAGAGACAATCATTAGTTCCCAAGAGCCCACTACCAACATTTTAAAAGACACAGGGGCATATTTATGAGTGTGGTGGCGCAGGGCAACATAGCAAGTCACCTTGCTGCACTGCCCTGCATCACAGGGAGAGGGCAAGAATGCGCCATATGTACAAGTTACTTACCTTCGGTAACGAAATATCTGGTAGAGACATAGGGGGTGATTCTAACCCTGGCGGTCGGTGATAAAGCGGCGGCCAACCCGCCAACAGGCCGGCGGTCCAAAAAATGGAATCCTGACCCTGACGGGAACCGCCAACACAGCCCGCCACATTAACACTCCGACCGCCGCGGCGGTACAGACAAACAGCGCGGCGGTCACCGCCAACAGCCAGGCGGCAGACAATGTACCGCGCACAGTAGAACAACTCACCAATCCGCCACTTTTTCCGGGGCGGGAGCCCCGCCGATAAAAACACGGCGGAAACAGACTACGGACGGGAAAACGCTCACCAAAACACACTCCACGAGTACGGAGGACAGCATGGAACCCGAATTTAACATCCTACCTGCTCTCGTCTACCTGCTCATCTACCACGAGTACGATCTCCGGCGCAGACGACAACGGTGAGTACTGCACCTACGACACACGGGAGGGGGGAGGAGGAGGAAAGGTTACGGGCACACACATATGCGACCCCCACCCCCCCAAACTATGTACACACCAATGCAGAGCAACAATGCACAGTGACACCACCCAAACCCCCCGGAATAATGCAAAGACATAATTAAATAGTGAACCAAAAATTTATATAAAAAATAGACTCTGATATGTATCGTCAACTATGCAAAATATACCTAACAAAAATATACTAAACACACAGCCACGGAGAATCGAGGCAATTAGTCCGCTACATCAAAGTCAAATGGAACAGTCCGTGGGCTACAGTGTAGCGACACAAGGGCAAAGCCCACACACGAGACCTGGGTCCTTTGGAGAGAACACTGCAGGGGCATCTGATGAAAATACTACAGGCACCTCAGGGGGAAGGGAAGGGGGGGGGCACCACAGCCACATGAGTCCACGACGCCAGATCCACGAAGGGGCCACCATGCCCACTGTGCCATCCTGGGGAGTGCAAAGCCACAGTCTCTCAAGTCCCTACAGTGGGTGGGTTGCCCACTGGACCATCCTGGGGAGTGCAAAGCCACAGTCTCTCAAGTCTCTACAGTGGGTGGCTTGCCCACTGGACCATCCTGGGGAGTGCAAAGCCACAGTCTCTCAAGTCTCTACAGTGGGTGGCTTGCCCACTGGACCATCCTGGGGAGTGCAAAGCCACAGTCTCTCAAGTCTTTACAGTGAGTGGCTTGCCCACTGGACCATCCTGGGGAGTGCAAAGCCACAGTCTCTCAAGTGGATGACAGTCTCCACTGGTCAAGGAGGAGGCATGGTGGGCACAGTGAACCATAAACAGTGCTTGAGACGGCGGGGCCCAGCGGAGCGGTGCTTGAGTTGAAGGGGCCCAGCGGAGCGGTGCTTGAGTTGAAGGGGCCCAGCGGAGTGGTGCTTGAGAAGGCGGGGCCCAGCGGAGCGGTGCTTGAGTTGAAGGGGCCCAGCGGAGCGGTGCTTGAGAGGAAGTGCCCAGCGGAGCGGTGCTTGAGACGGCGGGGCCCAGCGGAGCGGTGCTTGAGTTGAAGGGGCCCAGCGGAGCGGTGCTTGAGTTGAAGGGGCCCAGCGGAACGGTGCTTGAGAGGAAGTGCCCAGCGGAGCGGTGCTTGAGAGGAAGTGCCCAGCGGAGCGGTGCTTGAGACGGCGGGGCCCAGCGGAGCGGTGCTTGAGTTGAAGGGGCCCAGCGGAGCGGTGCTTGAGACGGCGGGGCCCAGCGGAGCGGTGCTTGAGTTGAAGGGGTCCAGCGGAGCGGTGCTTGAGTTGAAGGGGCCCAGCGGAGCGGTGCTTGAGAGGAAGTGCCCAGCGGAGCGGTGCTTGAGACGGCGGGGCCCAGCAGAGCGGTGCTTGAGTTGAAGGGCCCAGCGGAGCGGTGCTTGAGTTGAAGGGCCCAGCGGAGCGGTGCTTGAGAGGAAGTGCCTAGCGGAGCGGTGCTTGAGACGGCGGGGCCCAGCGGAGCGGTGCTTGAGTTGAAGGGGCCCAGCGGAGCGGTGCTTGAGACGGCGGGGCCCAGCGGAGCGGTGCTTGAGTTGAAGGGCCCAGCGGAGCGGTGCTTGAGACGGCGGGGCCCAGCGGAGCGGTGCTTGAGACGGCGGGGCCCAGCGGAGCGGTGGTTGAGACGGCGGGGCCCAGCGGAGCGGTGCTTGAGACGGCGGGACCCAGCGGAGCGGTGCTTGAGACGGCGGGGCCCAGCGGAGCGGTGCTTGAGTTGAAGGGCCCAGCGGAGCGGTGCTTGAGACGGCGGGGCCCAGCGGAGCGGTGCTTGAGACGGCGGGGCCCAGCGGAGCGGTGCTTGAGACGGCAGGGCCCAGCGGAGCGGTGCTTGAGACGGCGGGGCCCAGCGGAGCGGTGCTTGAGACGGCGGGGCCCAGCGGAGCGGTGCTTGAGATGAAGGGGCCCAGCGGAGCGGTGCTTGAGACGGCGGGCCCTGTTCAGCGGTGCTCTTCTGCACAGCGGGGCCCTGTTCAGCGGTGCTCTTCTGCACGGCGGGCCCTGTTCAGCGGTGCTCTTCTGCACGGCGGGGCCCTGTTCAGCGGTGCTCTTCTGCACGGCGGGCCCTGTTCAGCGGTGCTCTTCTGCACGGCGGGGCCCTGTTCAGCGGTGCTCTTCTGCACGGCGGGGCCCTGTTCAGCGGTGCTCTTCTGCACGGCGGGGCCCTGTTCAGCGGTGCTCTTCTGCACGGCGGGCCCTGTTCAGCGGTGCTCTTCTGCACGGCGGGGCCCTCTTCAGCGGTGCTCTTCTGCACGGCGGGCCCTCTTCAGCGGTGCTCTTCTGCACGGTGGGCCCTGTTCAGCGGTGCTCTTCTGCACGGCGGGGCCCTCTTCAGCGGTGCACATCCTGTAGGTTGAAGGGAGCCAGACCTGGCCTGGACTCCGTGCTCAGACGCCCCCCGACCGTGATGTTCCTGGGCCCTTCGGTGACTGAGTCCTGGACCCTTTGGTGTCCTCCTTGACAGCTGGGATGTGGCATGTGGGGCCCACCTGCTCCGCGCTCCTGCTGGCTGACGTCTCCGCCCTGCTGCCCTTACGCTCCTTAGATGGGGCTCTCGGGCCCTTGCCTCCCCTAGACGTTGTGGCTGGTGAAGTGGGCGAACTCTGCTCCTTGGGGGCAGCCGTGTCAGTCTTGGCACGGCGGCCCTTGTGTTTCCTGGTCCTCTTGCCGGGGGGGGGGCTGGATGTGTCCTTGCTGCTGATGGAGGTGTCACTGCTGGCAAAGGGTGGACTCCAGAACCCATGCACAACAGTGACACCCGAAGCTGGGCTGGTGGTGGCTGTGGTGCTCTTGGGACTCTTTGCAAATGGAGGGGGTAGGTCATCGGAGGGAAAGAGGTCAAGATTAGCCAGGAAAAGTTTTTTAGGGCCAAGGTAAAAGGTAGGAGAAGTGGAGATGGAAGTGGAGGAAGAGGATGTGGTTGTAGGAGAGTCAGGTGTGCTGTCATTGGGTGAAGGTGCAGGTGCTGTAGGCTGTTGTGAGGTGGATGTCTGTTGGGTGGGTGTCTGCCTGCGTTTGTGTGTCTTGGAAGGGGTGGTGACAGACACAGTGGGAGAGGACACAGGGGACGTGTAAATGGCAGTGGGGGTGGTGACTGCACGCGTGCGGACTGTACAGGAGGGTGTGCTGGTGATGGAAGCACTGGCTGATGTTGGTGTGCATGCAGGTGTGAGTGTAGACGTCACAGGGAGGGAGGAGGGAGACGAGGAGGAGGGGGACACAGGGGTGGTAGTGACTGTTGGTATGTCTGCATCTGTGTGTTGCTTGGGTGAGTGTTTGTGGGATCTGTGGTGCTTGTGTCTGGATGAGCTGCCCTTGGGTGTTGAGGTGTGTGCAGGCTGGTCAGATGGTGTGGATGGGATAGGCTGAGGAACAGGAGACAGAGACAGGGGGGAGGCAGTCAGAAGAGGGAGGCTGGAGACAGGGACAATGGCTGCCGTCAGTGCTGAGGCCAGAGCATTGAACGATCGTTGATGGGCAGCCTGACCCGAATGAATGCCCTCCAGGTAGGCATTGCTCCGATGCACCTCCCTTTCTACCCCCTGGATGGCATTCAAAAGGGTAGTCTGCCCAACAATGAGTGTCCTGAGGAGATCAATGACCTCCTCACTGAGGGCAGCAGGGGTAACAGGGGCAGGGGCTGAGGTGCCTGGGGCGAAGGAGACGCCCGCCTTCCTGGGTGAGCGGGCACGGAGCGTAGGCTGAGGGGCTGCTGGGAGGGCGGGGCTGGTGCGCTGGGTGGCGGCTGTACCTGTAGAGGCGGGGGTCCCGGATGTTGCCGCCACCGCTAGGGAGCTCCCATCCGAGGACGTGGCGCTGTCGCTGCTCTCACCACCGGTCCCCGTCGTGGTGCTCCCCTCGCCCTCCGTATCAATTGGGCCCTCGGTGTCTGTTCCTGTGCCCACGGGGCCTTGTGGGTTGCAGCTCCCTCGTGCTCCGATGCCAAATCTCCTCCGCCTGATGATGCTAATGCACACATGCACAAGAAGATGAAGAAGAAGGGTGGGGGGAGAAAGAGAAGACCTGGTTGAGTGCATGCAATGTCAACACCGTTGGCGGAGAGGACAGACACAGGAGCCGCATGCACTAAGCCGCGCATTCGGGGCACACTACTCAGTACTTGTGACTAGGACAACAGGTCTAGAGACGACAAACGCGCACGTGTGTGAGGCTGGACCATCAATAGCTGGACTTGTCACCCTACGGAGGTGGGGGCCGGGAGCACAGGGCCATGCCTAAGGGAGAGGACTACACTACAGAAAGCGCCCTGGCCTAATGTCACCCACAACCCTCCTCCCCCACCCAGACGCCTCCACTGCGCAGAAAGATAGCAGAATGTGCTGATACTCACCCCCTTGTGTCTGCTGTGATGCTCTCAAGCGCCCATCCAAATCAGGGTAGGCCACCGCCAGGATCTGGGACATCAGGGGGGTCAGGGTACGACTGGCACCCCTCCTAGGTTGGGAGGCCATCCCCAGCAGTGACTCGGCGGTCTTCCTGGTTCCGCGGCGGATGTCCTCCCAACTCTTGCGGCAGTGGGTGCCCCGTCTGACGTGGACCCCCAGGGCCCGGACTTCCTTGGCGATGGCACGCCAAATCCCGACTTTCTGATGGGCGCTCACCTATGTGACATGTACAGGGTGGGAAGGAAACATTCATCAACCTACTGCATGTTAGATGTGATTGGCCCCCCCTCCCCAACCTTGCAATATAGCACATGCTCTCATCTGTCGTGCGTTGCACTCGTCATTCGCACCCCACCCCACCAACTTACATCCACCCCACTCCACACAGGCATCGCCCATTCCATGTGCACCCGGTGTACTCACCTGTTGGTCTGGAGGACCGTAGAGTAACGCATACTGGGGGAGGACCCCATCCACGAGCTTCTCCAACTCTTCAGACGCAGCAGCCATTGTCACTTCCAGACCGAGTTCACAGCAGCACTTGCAGTATAGGTCCTCTCCTGTGGATGATCAGGTCTCGAGTGATTAGGCAGATAGAAAATGGCGGTCACGTCCGCGGCGGTGCGTACCGCGACCGCCGGCGCACGGCGTCATTGGCTCCTGAAACCCATAGGCTTCAATGTTATCCAATGCGGCTCCGTATAGCGGTCTTCGACCGCCTACCGCCACGGTGTGCTCCGCCAGCGCAGTGACCTCACATCCCATTGTCCCACTTCACAGGTCAGGCAGCCGCCATTTCGAGGGCCCACATGGCATAATTTCTACTGCGACACACAGGCCTAGGCCTGGCATTGCCACACATACACGCCTTTCAATACATAGATAACCGTGTGCCATGCAAGCAGTGGTGAACGTACCACTGATTATCTTGACTCTGTGCTCCATGTTGTCCTTCCTAGGCACCGTCCGCTGGGATTTGCGAGGAGAAGGATGAATCCTCGCGTGTACCGACCGCTGGTGGACCTGTCGACAATGGAAGAACGCCACATCATACTACGGTACCGACTTGACCGTGCCACTATCCATGAACTGTGTGCCCAGCTGGAGCCAGCCCTGTTGTCCCCCATCCGCCAACCCACAGGAATTCCCCCTCTGGTGCAGGTGCTGTCAGTCCTCCATTTTCTTGCAAGTGGCTCATTCCAGACAACAGTGGCCATGTCATCAGGAAATGTCTCAGCCAATGTTTTCTAAGGTTTTGTCTAGAGTGTTGTCTGCCCTGACAAAACACATGCGGAGTTACATTATATTCCCTGAGGAGGTTGATTTGCCCACTGTGAAGGGTGATTTTTATGCCCTTGGACATATTCCCAACATAATTGGTGCCATTGATGGGACCCATGTAGCCTTAGTCCCCCCAAAAAACGATGAGCAGGTGTACAGAAACAGGAAGAGTTACCATTCTATGAACGTCCAGGTGGTCTGTTTGGCTGACCAGTACATCTCCCATGTGAATGCAATGTTCCCTGGTTCAGTGCATGACGCGTATGTGATGCGTAATAGCAGCATCCCTTATGTGATGGAACAGCTACAGAGACACCGTGTGTGGCTAATAGGTGACTCTGGTTACCCAAACCTGCCTTGGCTATTGACCCCAGTGAGGAATCCCTGGACCAGGGCTGAGGAACGGTACAATGAGGCCCATGGGCGAATGAACTAGGAGGATCATAGAAAGGACCTTTGGGGTTCTGAAGGCCAGGTTTAGGTGTCTGCATATGACAGGGGGATCCCTGATGTACTCACCAAAGAAGGTGTGCCAGATCATCGTGGCCTGCTGTATGCTTCACAATCTTGCATTGCGACGTCAGGTGCCTTTCCTGCAGGAGGATGGTCCAGATGGTGGTGTTGAAGCAGCTGTGGAGCCTGTGGAGAGTGAAGAGGAGGAAGACTCAGAGGACGACCCAGACAACAGGGACAGAGTTATCCAACAATACTTTCAGTGACACACAGGTAAGAATCACACACGCCATTTTAATTTCATGAATGCCTCGTTCTTCTCAACTTTGTCTATGACCCCCCCGTTCTTTTAAACTGATGTGTGATTCTCCCTTCCCTTTTCAGTGCTGTATAACCCACTGCGTGACTTCTGCTTGGTTAGCCCATGGACTAATGCTTATTGCTCTCGGTATGTGTTCAGCACAAAGTTTACAGTACATAATTGATCTGTAATGTGTTTTACATGTGTAAATAATACAGCCTGACTCCAGCATGATTTCAGTGCATTGCGTGATTTATTTTTGGTGCTAGATGATGGTACATGATATTCACACGGTGATGGGTGGGGGTGGAGTAATGTCCATGGCAGAGTCCAGTTCTCAGTCTCACAGGTGCATTGTCCATATGCCTGTGGAAGGATGGAGCAGGGGCAGTTCAAGGTTGGACAGGGTGGCAATGTGGGACAGTGGAATGACTTCAGGGGGTATCTCATGCTGGCGGGGGTCTTGACATCCTACTCTGTCTTTTTTTTGGATCTCAGGCTCCTCTTGCGGGGTGGTTGTTCATCAGCAGGAGGTGGGGTTCTGGTGGCCTGTCGTTGTGGTGGGGCCTCCTGTCCACTAGCGCCGGCGGAGGTGGCAGGCTGTTCCTGGTCCGGGCTGGTGACAGGGGCCCTGTGTGGTGCCACATGGTCCCGCAACGTGTCTTCTATCCGGTGGAGGGCCTGGACTATGCTCCCCATGGCGGTAGAGATGTTGGTGAGATGATTGTTGAACCCCATGTAGCGTTCCTCCTGCTGTGCCTGGATCTCCTGGAACCTGGCCAGTACCGTCGCCATCGTCTCTTGTGAGCGGTGGTAGGCTGCCATGATGGTGGTGAGGGCCTCTTGGAGTGTCGGTTCCCTGGGCCTCTCCTCCCCCCCCTGTCGCACAGCAGCCCTCCGAGTTGCCCTGTTTCCCCCGGCCTCTGTCCCCTGGACGGTGTGCCCACTACCACTGCCCCCAGGTCCCTGTTGTTGTTGGGGTGGTGGGGTAGCCTGGGGGCCCTGTAGTGGCAGACACACCGCTGATTGACCTGTCCTAGAGACAGAGGCATGGGCCCGCTGGGTGGGAGCTGTGCTGTTGTTCCCAGAGGGGGTTGGGTCTGCTGTGGCCTGTGTGTGGGGAACCGACTGTCGAGAGGTCCCCGATGGTCCGGGCTGGCCATCAGGTTCCAGGTCGACAGAGCTGCTGTCATCACTGGGTGCCTCTTCCGGGGGGGGGGTGGACATTTCTGGACCCTCCTGGCCGGTGTGTTGGCGTTCGGGTCCTGCTTGGGGTAAGAGAGTATGGTTATTGTTTCGGTGTGTGCTATTGTGGGCGATTTATGGGTGCCCTTGTCCCACAGTGCTGTCATTCCCTTGGGGGAGGTGTTGTGGGGGTGTTGGGGGGGGGGGGATGTGCAGTGGTCATGCTTAGGTGATGGGTGTCCATAGTTTGTGGCGGCATGCAGGGGTTGGTGTTGGGTGGGTTGTGCTGGGGAGACATTCTCTGGGAGGATGTGTGATGGGGGGTTGGGGGTGAGGGTGCTGGTGGGTGTTGTCATGCTGGGGGGGGGGTGAAGTAGTTGAGATTGAACTTACCAGAGTCCATTCCTCCGTGTACTCCAGCGAGGCCATCAGGATGCAGGATGTTTAGTACCTCTTGCTCCCATGCTGTGAATTCGGGTGGAGTGGGTGGGGGTCCCCCGCCAGTCTTCTGCACTGCGATGTTGTGTCGCGATACCATCGAGCGCACCTTTCCCCGTAAGTCGTTCCAACGTTTGCGGATGTCCTCTCGATTTCTGGGATGCTGTCCCACCGCGTTGACCCTGTCCACGATCCGCTGCCATAGCTCCGCCTTCCTGGCTATAGTGGTGTGCTGCACCTGTGAGCCGAAGAGCTGGGGTTCGACTCTTATGATCTCCTCCACCATGACCCGGAGTTCTTGGTCCGAAAAGCGTGGGTGCCTTTGGGGTGCCATGGGGTGGTGTGGATGAGGTGTGGGGTGGTGTATATGGTGAAGAGTGTGTTGGTGTGTGGTGCTTTGTGCTTCTGTGTGGTGTGTGTGATGGTGTAGTGTGCCTCTGTGTGATGTAGCTCTCTATTCTGTGATGTGTCTCTCTCTCCTTCGTCTCTGATCTTCGGTCGTAGGGGTTTGTGGGTGATGTGGGTGTGTGTTTTATAGTTGGTTGGATGTGTGGGGGTGGTGTGTGTATGTGTGTCAGGTGTGTGTATTTCAAATTGTCCAATGTGGCTGTGTTTTGTATATGTGTGTGTATTTTGACATCGGCGGTGTGTACCGCCAATGGAATACCGCGGTTGAAAGACCGCCGCGTGGATTCGTGGGTCAGAATGGCATGGGCGTGTTTGTGTTGGCGTGACGGTGGAGGTTTGGTCATCTCCAGTTTTCCGCGGACCGCTGATGAGGCGGCCTTCCTTGGATGTCGGGATTTTGGCGGTTTCGCCGTTGTGGGTCAGAATGACCGTGGCGGTTTGCCGCGGCGGTAGAGTGGCGGACTTTTGACCGGCGGTAAGGGCCTTTTACCGCCGAGGTCAGAATGACCCCCATATTCTAGCTGCAGATTCCTTACCTTAGAATTTCCCCCAGGCGTCAGACTGGATGCTGAGATTTTTCTTCGAGCAATACCCTTGCGTGTCGGTAGGTGGCGTCTGTTGGCTCTGCAGGTGTCATTTGCATCGTAGTTGCCGTGATGACGTCGGGAGTAGTACATAGACGCTGCCTTCGCGCAGTGACTTCAGTTCATTTCTTTCCGCGCCAGGCGCTGTTTCGGAGCGAGCTACCCTGGTCTATTTTGGACCAACTTCGACCGTTTTGTCGACTTTTCAAGTGAGCTATTTGGTGCGTTGATGATATCCCCCCAACCAGGTGCATTTTTACTTGCTAGCACCAATGTAGGAACCCTTGCACCGTGGTGCAAGGGTGACCGCGTTGCATGCATGATTCTTTTCTGCAGAAAGGGAAACCTTCCTGTACAAAAACAATCCTGAGAGGCTTGTTCCTCTTTCTATGTGTGCTGCACACACCTATGCAGCACTCATGGAAAAATTTAAAAAGGAGGAGAAAAGATGAAATTTGCCTTTGTTATGCCTCTTCTGGGTAGGCATAACATTTGTTTCTTCCCCGCAATAAACTGTCTCCTCCCCTCCTGTTCCTGTATTGTGAAGGCAGGGTACAGCGAGACTGTCATTCCTTCATATTGCAAAGTTTTCAGTTCCCTGGCATGGCGCAAGGCAGCATCGCAATCTCTATAGTTCAACAGCTTTGCTATAATAGGACGAGGAGAGTCTCCCAGACGCGGGCAAGTCACCAAGGATCGATGCGCTTACTCCATGACCAAAAGGTCAGAAAAAGTAGCACACCCCAATAGTTGCACCAGTAACTGTTCAATGAAGCCCTCCATATTGTCAATCGCGGTGTACTCTGCGACTCCCACTATACGTAGGTTATTCCTCCGGGAAAGGGCTTCCAAATCATCTACCTTGAGTCGTAAGGAGTTTAATTCTTTGTTTAGTTTTACTTGACTGGTAACTAGTTCTGTCTGACCATCCTCCACCTCAGATACCCTCCTATCTGACTGATTCAGATGTTTCGCATGTTTGTCAAGGTGTTCTGTCATTCTGTCCATGCGGTATGAAAGTGAGTCTATCTTGCCGTCAGTCGGGGTTAAGCTATGTTGCATTGCCACCAAAATTTGATGCAAATCTTGTTCCTCACCTGAGGCTATATAGGGACCCTTCTCCGGTCCCAACTCTGCTCCATCTCCTGCAGGACCGCTCGTTTTGCGCCGATCGAACTGCAGCTTGGCCTGGTTCTTATCTGACTTACCACACTTGGCACAAAAGGTACAACAATCGCCAACTAAGGATAAGAATGCCTTGGGGCATATAAACTTGCCTCCGTTGCTTGGCATTTCGCAATCCAACCTCAACCAGCCGCACCAGCTGGGCATCAAGGATCATGGCGCCCCAAAATCCCCTCCAGAACCATCTCTAAATGTGAACCTCGCCAGTCACAGGCGTGTCTCCACCTTTCGTTATAGGCCAACAATAGGATTGAGACTCAGGGCTCCACAACGCGAGCGACCTCCGCGTCCGAGGGCCCAACACCAGGCCCAAGCGGCGCAGAGCACAGCGTCAGGGTCCCCAGCGCGCGCACTCCGCCACCAGCAGCGCACCAGCGGCTCCACGCCACCTTTCCCTATAGGGCCGCTCCAACTTCCAGCTGCACTCACCGCACGGAGCTCAATTTCGGGTCTCCCAGCGTGCGCACTCCATCACCTCACCATGCGGGCCGTGTCAGTCTCCAGCCGCAGTCACCGGCATCCCTCCTCAGCTAGGCCTCACTAGCACCTCGATTTTCTCCGCGGCTGTCCAGCAGCGCTGCTAAGTACAGCCTACAGCGCATTCTTAATGCGCTCCAAGGTGCACCGGCCTCTTCCCACAGCACTGCTCTCACCCAGGCCATCACTGCTCCGATGGTTGCCCTGTATGCCTCTTCTCACTGCCGGGACTCACAGACTCCCTCCCCGTTCTCTAATTTCTGGCAAAGTCGGAGCCCATAACGCACCTCCAAAGTGTTTCTGCCAGCAGCGCACATGTGGTAATCAGTCAGGAATGGTCTAAATTTGTAGGATTAGTTACGGATTGTAAGGCGGCCAGCAGAGCGCCGCTACAGCGCGGCCAACTTGTGACCGGGCAAGCTCCGCCTCCCCGGGAAGCCATAAGATTTCTGTGCATTTTCAGGTTTACAAGTTCTGGGAATGCATCAAAATCCATGGGAGTTGCATGGGAACACCCACCACAATGTCCATGGAATGCCTACCCAGGGCATAGTGAAACAATGCAGCGATTTGCGCTGCGTTGCCTTACTCTATATTTTTTAAGGCATTCAAAGCCACTCCGGATGGCTTTGCCTGGCTTCAAAAATATAACTTAGTGGTTTGTGCCATGCATGTACCACGTTGCATGGTGTAGGTGTGGCTCAACACGCTCATAAATATGCCCCATACTGTCTAAGGTACTTGACCACATTACAAGACAGGTACCAGAAATTCCTACTATACAATGACTAATATTACATACTAAAAAAGCTACAAGTCAAACCCCTACTGCCTCTAGGCATACCAAAGAATACTGATAACAGAACATCTAACCACTACACATAATAAGGAACCCTCCTCCTACACAACAATCACAATAACAACAAAAATAATTATATTTGTAACTGAAAACATTCTCCTAGGACTAAGCCAATGTAAAATGTGGTTGATAGAATGAACATTGAAAATGTGTTTCCCACCATTCACAGAGTTATACACCATACATGTTGAATTTCATAACACTAACATACCCCTCATGAGGATAGCACTTAGAGCTCCCCACTCCAACTAAAGCACCTGAGCTTGAAGAAAGATCCATGCACTACATTCTTGCCACTCTCTCAAGTGAAGCGCGCCAAATGAATTTTTTAGAACATACAGTTAAATTGGTACTTCTTACTTTACACACTGTCACAGTGTATTATCTCCTGATGGAGACAGAATGAAATAGGTCCGCTAGCGAGAGGAAGTAGAATGGTAAAGGGAAGTGGTAATGCTAGTGCAGAAAAAAGGAGGAAAATGCTTAAAATATTTAGGCCCAAATTTAAGAAGGGCTTAGCGCCAATTATCACCACATTAGCATAATTTTTTTTACGCTAACGTGGCGATAGTGTGGCAAAAATGCTGTGGCATATTTACAAAGTGGTGCAATGCACGCATTGCGCTACTTTGTAAACTCTTGCAGCACATTATACCTGCGGCAGACATAATGTATGCAAGAGGGTGTTCCCCTAATAGTAGACCCACAAAAATGGCGCACTGGAATCTATGAGATTCCACTTCACCATTTTTAGCGGCATTTTTAACGCCTGTACAGAGCAGACGTTAAAAGGAGGCACACCATTATTTTTAATGGACCTCTATGCACTTTGCAGGATTAGCGCCAACATTTTGTAAAAAATGATGACGCTATTGTCCCTAACCTGTGCCATGGTGCATGGTATGTTAAATATGACGCACACATGGTGGCGTTAGGTGGCCGCAATGGGCCGCAAAAAAAGTGGCGCTTCATGACATGAAGCGCCACTTTTCTTAAATCTGGGCCTTGTTTTCTTTCTCTTAAGTATGAATTAAAGGGTATGTATCTGGTCCACCTCAAGTAGTAAGTAAAGACTGTGACAAGGAAGGCACATGAAGGGGTAATAGATATTGCCTATGGGTCTACCTTGCAATTACCAGGCCTTAAGGTTTAGTTGCCTTTGGTTCATATGCTGAGATTACCTAATGGCACATATGGAAAGATAACCAATAATGAATGGGCTGCAGCTTAGAGGTATTCTATACAATAAAGTGGATCTTGGTTAAGGTAACTAGATGACTCAATGCCTCAAAACGTTCTCATAATGCATTCTGGGAGTTGTTGTCCTGGTTGACTTCAGTTGATACAATTAACTTAATGGAATAGACTGCCACACTTGTAAACAACAATGTGTAAATAAGAAAGGACCAAGCAGTCAAACTACATTAGGTGTCCCTTTCAGTGTTAAAGGGAGAATAAGGTTTGGAGGGATTCCAATCTTTCAAAAGGGAAATGTATTCTGGGCCCAGATGGCCCAGAAAGCCACAATTTGAACTTTCAGTCAAATCATGAACTCTCAATCCAGGGCACAGGGGCAAACCGGATCCTGAAATGCCATGTAGGATAATGGATAAAACTAGTGTGGCTCAAGGACAGTCTAGCTGTACAGCTCCAAAGCTGATGGGGTGCCATATTCACTCTAGTCAGTGGAGGCTAAAAGGTGGAGTAGGTGTGTAAAGGAATCTTGAGTTCACAAATGAACAAAAATGTCATTCTTTGGTACTTGTTGTCGATCTTGCCAGGTAGCCTATGCTATTGAGGGTAGGCTGCCCTATATCTCGTCATCATTGCAATAACTCTCCACCTTTCTGGTGAGGGATTGCTGAAGGGCTTCATGGCACTTTATGCAGCTTTTATGATCTCCTTGGGCTGGCTAGCTGGAGGCAACGTCAGGCAGCAGGTGGCAAACAGCATGTATCTGGTCATGGAAGCACCACAGTCCATGAAGATACAGTTTAGCGTAACTCTTTAACATGCTGGAGGGAAGCTCTAGTTGACTTCCTAAGTCAATGCTAGTTGAGTCAATTATCAATCATGCTGAATACAGTTGTTGAAGTTTTAGCATTATCAGCTATGCTGGTATCTTGCAAGCATTCTTCTACAGTAGACTGTTAGATGTGGTATTCTACTGAATATATACTTTGTGTATGTTCATCAAAGCCAGACAAGAGAACACCACCTCCATATACAGATTTTCCTTCTGCTCTTCCTAAGATGATTTCAGATTTCCTTCTCACCACCTTAAAGTCAAGGGCATGGAAAACTCTACTGGAACCCTCCGAGCTCCGTGTTGAGAAAATGCAGTGCTTTGAAGATAAGCATCTGAGTTGGCAATCAGATGGTTCTTTATTTTAGGGACCAACTGGACATGCCCAAAGCGATAACATGTGGGAACATCAAGTAAAAAAAGGACTAAATGAAAAAAGGACATCTGAGCTGAACAGCTGCACTTTCTCATCTTTGTGGCTTTACTACCATATAAAATGGAGAAGATGCTCACAAATATCCAACACTTGATATATGACCACTAGGGAGAGATTTATGCATATGCTTTTATAACACTCGTGTTTATATGTTCATACATCCTGTCGCCTGTGATTAGAAGTTTGATATGTAAGCTCTATGGGGTATGGAGATGTGCCACAATCTTTAAAAGATGCACAGGCACATTTTAATTGTAAAATAAATATCCTCTTTTCCATTTTCAATGTTCTTCTAGTTTAATTAACTTCTTGGTGATTCTGTAACTCTAAAGCCACAATGAATGCTGTGGGTTGCTGGATAATAAACAATCTGACCTGTTTCATAGTATAGTGACAGCATCACTGGAGTAGACAGTCCTGGACACCCTTCCTGCTTTATTATTCCTGAGAGGTATTTCTGTACAGAGTTTTGTGCTGAATATGAGAGGAAAGACCTCTTTCTCTCTTTTGTGGCCATGTCTCAGATTCCCCTTTTAACCCCTTCGCTGCCAGGCCTTTTCCCCCTCCTGTGCCAGGCCTTTTTTTGCCTATTTGGGGCAGTTCGCGCTTAGGCCCTCATAACTTTTTGTCCACATAAGCTAACCAAGCCAAATGTGCGTCCTTTTTTTCCAACATCCTAGGGATTCTAGAGGTACCCATACTTTGTGGGTTCCCCTGAAGGAGGCCAAGAAATTAGCCAAAATACAGTGAAAATTTTGTTTTTTTCAAACAAATTGGAAAAAGTGGCTGCAGAAGAAGGCTTGTGGTTTTTCCCCTGAAAATGGCATCACCAAAGGGTTTGCGGTGCTAAACTCAGCAGCTTCCCAGCTTTCAGGAACAGGCAGACTTGAATAAAAAAAAACAATTTTTCAACACAATTTTGGCATTTTACTGGGACATACCCCATTTTTGCAATTTTTTGTGCTTTCAGCCTCCTTCCAGTCAGTGACAGAAATGGGCATGAAACCAATGCTGGATCCCAGAAACCTAAACATTTCTGAAAAGTAGACAAAATTCTGAATTCAACAAGGGGTCATTTGTGTAGATCCTACAAGGGTTTCCTACAGAAAATAACAACTGAAAAAGAAAAATATTGAAATTGAGGTGAAAAAAACATCAATTTTTCTCTACGTTTTACTCTGTAACTTTCCCCTGCAATGTCAGATTATCGAGAGCAATATACCGTTACGTCTGCTGGACTCTTCTGGTTGCGGGGATATATAGGGCTTGTAGTTTCATCAAGAACCCGAGGAACCCAGAGCCAAAAAATTAGCTGCACCCTGCAGTGCGTTTTCATTCTATACCGGGTATACAGCAATTCATTTGCTGAAATATAAAGAGTAAAAAATAGCTATCAAGAAAACCTTTGTTTTTCCAAAAAGGGCACAAGAAAAGGTGTTGAGGAGCAGTGGTTATTTGCACATCTCTGAATTCCGGGGTGACCATACTAGCATGTGAATTACAGGGCATTTCTCAAATAGATGTCTTTTTTACACACTCCCCTATATTTGGAAAGAAAAAATGTAGAGAAAGACAAGGGGCAATAACACTTGTTTTGCTAATCTATCTTCCCCCAAGTCTCCCGATAAAAATGATACCTCACTTGTGTGGGTAGGCCTAGCGCCCGCGACAGGAAATGCCCCAAAACGCAACGTGGACACATCCCATTTTTTTGAAAGAAAACAGAGGTGTTTTTTGCAAAGTGCCTACCTGTAGATTTTGGCCTCTAGCTCAGCCGGCACCTAGGGACACCTACCAAACCTGTGCATTTTTTAAAACTAGAGACCTAGGGGAATCCAAGATGGGGTGACTTGTGGGGCTCTGACCAGGTTCTGTTACCCAGAATCCTTTGCAAACCTCAAAATTTGGCTAAAAAAACACATGTTCCTCACATTTCTGTGGCAGAAAGTTCTGGAATATGAGAGGGGCCACAAATTTCCTACCACCTAGCATTCCCCCAAGTCTCCAGATAAAAATGATATCTCACTTGTGTGGGTAGGTCTAGCGCCTGTGACAGGAAACGCCCCAAAGCGCAACGTGGACACATCCAAATTTTTGAAAGAAAACAGAGGTGTTTTTTGCAAAGTGCCTACCTGTAGATTTTGGCCTCTAGCTCAGCCGGCACCTAGGGAAACCTACCAAACCTGTGCATTTCTGAAAACTAGAGACCTAGGGGAATCCATGATGGGGTGACTTGTGGGGCTCGGACCAGGTTCTGTTACCCAGAATCCTTTGCAAACCTCAAAATTTGGCTAAAAAAACACATGTTCCTCACATTTCTGTGGCAGAAAGTTCTGGAATCTGAGAGGAGCCACAAAGTTCCTTCCACCCAGCGTTTCCCCAAGTCTCCCGATAAAAATGATACCTCACTTGTGTGGGTAGGCCTAGTGCCCGCGACAGGAAACGCCCCAAAGCGCAACGTGGACACATCCAAATTTTTGAAAGAAAACAGAGGTGTTTTTTGCAAAGTGCCTACCTGTAGATTTTGGCCTCTAGCTCAGCCGGCACCTAGGGAAACCTACCAAACCTGTGCATTTCTGAAAACTAGAGACCTAGGGGAATCCAAGATGGGGTGACTTGTGGGGCTCGGACCAGGTTCTGTTACCCAGAATCCTTTGCAAACCTCAAAATTTGGCTAAAAAAACACATGTTCCTCACATTTCTGTGGCAGAAAGTTCTGGAATCTGAGAGGAGCCACAAATTTCCTTCCACCCAGCGTTCCCCCTAGTCTCCCGATAAAAATGATACCTCACTTGTGTGGGTAGGCCTAGCGCCCGCGACAGGAAACGCCCTAAAGCGCAACGTGGACACATCCAAATTTTTGAAAGAAAACAGAGGTGTTTTTTGCAAAGTGCCTACCTGTAGATTTTGGCCTCTAGCTCAGCCGGCACGTAGGGAAACCTACCAAACCTGTGCATTTCTGAAAACTAGAGACCTAGGGGAATCCAAGATGGGGTGACTTGTTGGGCTCGGACAAGGTTCTGTTACCCAGAATCCTTTGCAAACCTCAATATTTGGCTAAAAAAACACATGTTCCTCACATTTCTGTGGCAGAAAGTTCTGGAATCTGAGAAGAGCCACAAATTTCCTTCCACCCAGCGTTCCCCCAAGTCTCCCGATAAAAATGATACCTCACTTGTGTGGGTAGGTTTAGTGCCCGCGACAGGAAACGCCCCAAAGCGCATCGTGGACACATCCAAATTTTTGAAAGAAAACAGAGGTGTTTTTTGCAAAGTGCCTACCTGTAGATTTTGGCCTCTAGCTCAACCGGCACCTAGGGAAACCTACCAAACCTGTGCATTTCTGAAAAGTAGAGACCTAGGGGAATCCAAGATGGGGTGACTTGTGGGGCTCGGACCAGTTTCTTTTACCCAGAATCCTTTGCAAACCTCAAAATGTGGCTAAAAAAACACAGGTTCCTCACATTTCTGTGGCAGAAAGTTCTGGAATCTTAGAGGAGCCACAAATTTCCTTCCACCCAGCGTTCCCCCAAGTCTCCCGATAAAAATGATACCTCACTTGTGTGGGTAGGGCTAGCGCCCGCGAAAGGAAACGCCCCAAAGCGCAACGTGGACACATCCAAATTTTTGAAAGAAAACAGTGCCTACCTGTGGATTTTGGCCTGTAGCTCAGCCGGCACCCAGGGAAGCCTACCAACCCTGTGCATTTTTGAAAACTAGAGACCTAGGGGAATCCAAGATGGGGTGACTTGTGGGGCTCGGAACAGGTTCTATTACCCAGAATCCTTTGCAAACCTCAAAATTTGGCTAAAAAAACACATGTTCCTCACATTTCTGTGGCAGAAAGTTCTGGAATCTTAGAGGAGCCACAAATTTCCTTCCACCCAGCGTTCCCCCAAGTCTTCCGATAAAAATGATACCTCACTTGTGTAGGTGGGCCAGGTGCCTGCAACAGAATAAGGCCCAAAACTTGAAGAGATAGAGGGGATAGCACAGCGAGTTTATAAGGGCATATTCTTTTATACATCTTTAGACGGACTCTGCTTTGGGGACCCACATAAGTGAGGTGTCATTTTACTTGGGAGACTGAGGGGAAAACTGGGGAGTAGGAATTTTGTGCTGGAGCGGTGATCCTACTAAGAAAAGTCAGGAAAATATGCATTTTTATGCAAATTTTGAGGTTTACAGAGGAGTCTGGGTAAGAAAATGTTGGGGGAGCCACGCAAGCCACACCTCCCTGGACTCCATGGGGTGTCTAGTTTTAAAAAATGTCTTGGTTTTGTAGGTTTCCCTAGATGAAGGTTGCACCCAGGACCAAAAACATAGGTGGGCCTTCCCCCCCAAACACAGGTATTTTTGTAATATATCATTTTGATGTGTGCACATATGTCCGTGATGTGCCAAACACTAAAATTGTGAAAAGAAACAGGTTATGTGAAGAAGACCCCTCACCCACCAACCAAGTTGGTGGCATGCTTCATCATCGGGGTCCCACCCGAGGCACTTAGCGTGTCACAGGTGTGCTGCGACGCCTGATTACAGCGGAGCAGGTTTTGTCATTTTTACAACACATACTGGTTGGAGGGTGAGTGATGGTTCAGTGGATCAAATTTTATTAACAAGAGATTTCACAAAAATGAAATGCACTGTTAATAACTGAAAGGCAAAAAACTGAACCAATGACTCACAGCTCGTGAGCTGTAAAGCCGCGACAAGGCACCAACCGCTTTACAGTCCATTCACACACCTTTCATACATGACATGCACAAGACCATTCACACCGCCAGCCACGGGCCCAGCACATTACAACACTCACATCGACAGACCGTGCCACTCAAGGGCCCATCACTTACATACGCCCACATGCCTGATACAAGAATCACACCAGCTGATGGGAGTGTGGACTGGCGTTTGGCTGGCACCGCCAGCCAAGCGCCACCCCAAGCACACCGCCAGCCAAGCGCCACCCCAAGCACACCGCCAGCCAAGCGCCACCCCACACACACCGCCATCACTTTTTTTGTTTATAAACAACAAAGAAACCACTAATTATAAAATAAGCACAAAACTACAAACACAAAAGCTCTAACTAAATACAACAGAGATGCCAACCGTGAAACATATGAAAATATAAAACAGACAGCTTACGCTCAGGGTATTTCCAAGAATTGTTTTTTGGTATGGTAACTTCTATAACAGCTGGGCACACACAGCCCAGGCTTTGAATGGCATTCGGGGCAGTACATCCGGCTCTCGCTCCGGATTAATCTCCGGGCACATACTTTACATTTCTTTGTGGGCAAGTCTTTTTTGGGAGTGGGAGGAATGTGATCTGGAAAGTGCCGATCTTTCAATCTAGCCACATCCTCCACCACTTCTACTCAGGAACTCTTGCCGGTTCCACCACAATAAGGCTTTCTATCACCGACTCCTGAAATTTAACAAATGTCATCCTTGACTCAGGTGAACAATCCTTGTATACAATAAAGGCATTAAAAGTTGCCAAATGAAATAAATGTAGGGCCAACTTTTTATACCACACATAAGACTTACGAAGAGCAGTGTAAGGTTCCAACCTCTGATCTACTCTATCAACACCATCCATGTGCCTATTGTAGCCCAAAATGCACGCAGGTTTGCGCACTTCCGCAACCTGACCCCAAACAGCCACAGGGGAAGTACTCTCATCATGGATGGTCAATAGCATGTACACATCCCTCCTGTCTGAAAATTTCATAGCTAGCAGCTCATTATTCCGCAAGGCACTGCACTGTCCCCTCACAAGTTTCTTACAGACAAGCTCCCTTGGATAGCCTTTCCGGTTAGAACGGATTGTGCCACAAGCAACAGTGTCCACTCTAAACAACTCCTTGAACAACTGCACTCCAGTGTAGAAATTATCTACGTACAAATGGTGACCTTTGTTAAACAGCCGTCTAGCAAGTTCCCACACAATTTTTTCGCTAACTCCAAAAGTGGCCGGACAACCAGGAGGGTCAATACTGGAATCCCTACCAGTGTAGACCCGGAAATTATACACATATCCTGTACTGCTTTCTGACAGCATATACAATTTAATCCCATACCGTGCCCTCTTACTAGGAATGTACTGCTTAAAAACTAAACGCCCCTTGAAAAGGACCAAAGACTCGTCCACACTTATCTCTTTGCCTGGAACATAGACCTCTGAAAACCGATCCACAAAATGATCAAGGACAGGCCTCATCTTAAAAAGACGGTCACAATCAGGGTGATCTCGTGGCAAGGCTAAAGCATTGTCTATAAAATGCAGCATACGAAGAAGAAGCAAATACCGATTACGTGTCATAGTTGCAGGAAATATAGTAGTTGCCATCAAGGGACTAGTAGACCAATAAGAAGCCAGTGACGGCTTCCTGATCAACCCCATCAAAAAAGACAAACCTAAAAACCTTTTCATCTCTTCCAGATATGTGGGAACCCACTGAGTAGCTCTAGACTGAGGCTTAAGTCTGGCAGCGTTGTCCCGCAAATATTGCTCTGCATACACATTTGTCTGCTCCACAATCTCTTCCAAAAATACATCGTCCATAAACAAGTGAAAGAAATGGACAGGCAAAAAGTTTTCCGTATTAACTCTACACCCTGGGAGACCAGTAAATGCAAGTAACTGTGGCTGCTCCATGTTTGGGGCAATCCAGGTGTCAGACCTTCTAATGGGAAACCCTTCAGCCTCAGGCTGCTGCACTCTTGGCACATCAATGTCCTCCTCTAACACAGGCCCTTCATCTGCACTGAGAGTAGCTTTCTCATCAGAAGAATACTCTCGGACAGAAAACTCACTTCCAGAATCTCCTGCTTCCTCCTCTGCCTCAGATGCAGTCAGTGTCGTAATCATGGTCTGAAGACGACTCAAAGAGCATGCGAACAACCTGCTGAGCGGTCACTTTGTGGCTAGCCATAATCCTCACTAACAACAAATGGATTGCCAACAACAACTAGCACTAAAACAAGTAAGTAAAATAAAAGTGTAGCTTTATCACAAAGAGTTATGTACTACAAAAAACTATACCACTCACTTGCCTGAAAAAGCTACTCACCAAGCAACTACTCTGCACAGACACAGCAATCACCAATGATATCCCACTAAAAAGAAAAAAAAAAAAAAGCAAATTAGACATTTGACAACACAAACATCACTGTGCTCAAATCTAAGGACAATGTCAAACACACAATACTGCATTTAGTACACCACCTACAAACATGTCATTCATGCATGTCAACAATACTCCTTTGAAGTAAATTGCTTTCACTTACCTAAAACATGCAACTATGCAAACCGCAGGACAACTACTGCCAAAACCACAAAGATCCATAGCAAAGGAAGCAAAAGCGTTGAACTAGAAGAAAAAGAAGAAATATATTGTTATAATCACAAATACAAATACTTCGCCAGTTGACAAACACCCCACCACCAAGAACTTAGAAGTTGTCCCTGGTACGTAAGTGGATCCTGCCCCCCTCGGGGGTAGATGGGCGTAAAACAATTGGCCAATCTGCCCCCAAGGGGGCAGAAATGGGCAACACCTCTGTGCCCCCGTTAGGGGGCGACCCTTCCCAAAGGGGGCACCCCAGCACAAAAAAAAAAATAAATCCCTGGCGTATTGGTGGTTTCTGCCCTCCTTGGGGGCAGATGGGCCTACAAAAATAGGCCCATCTGCCCCCAAAGGGGGCAGAGATGGCCAATACGAACTTTCCCCACTTTAGGGGGGCGACCGTTGCCCAGGGGGAGACCCCAAACACACACCACACACACCACACAATCCCTGGCAGCTAGTGTGCTTCCACCCCCCCGGGGCCAGATCGTCCAAAAAATGGCTGGTCTGCCATCGGGGGGGCCGAAACAGAAAAAAAAAATAGTCCCCTAGGGGAGTGACCCTTGCCCAAGTGGTTGCCCCCAAAATAAACAATAAAAACAAAATCCCTGGTGTCTAGTGGATTTCGCCCCCCCTGCGGGCAGATCCGCCGAAAAATCAGCGATCTGCCCCCGGAGGGGGAGGGGGGGCGAAATACAAAAAAAAATAGCCCCCCAGTGGGGTGACCCTTGCCCAAGGGTTCGCCCCCAAAAGAAACTTTACAGTAAAAATAAATCCCTGGTGTCTAGTGGATTTCGCCCCCCCCGGGGGCAGATCCGCCGAAAAAAAGGCGATCTGCCCCCATTGGGGGCGAAATACTAAAAAATATTGACCCCCGGGGGGGCGACCCTTGCCCAAGGGGTCGCCCCCAAAATACACACACAAAACAAAATCCCTGGTGTCTAGTGGTTTTCGCCCCCCCCGGGGGCAGATCCGCCGAAAAATCGGCGGATCGGCCCCCGGGGGGGGGGGGGGGGGGCGAAATACTAAAAAAAATTGGCCCCCAGTGGGGCGACCCTTGCCCAAGGGGTCGCCCCCCAAAAGAAACTTTACAGTAAAAATAAATCCCTGGTGTCTAGTGGATTTCGCCCCCCCTGGGGGCAGATCCGCCAAAAAAAAGGCAATCTGCCCCCGGGGGGGGGGGGGGCGAAATACAAAAAAATATTGACCCCCGGGGGGGCGACCCTTGCCCAAGGGGTCGCCCCCAAAATACACACACAAAACAAAATCCCTGGTGTCTAGTGGTTTTCACCCCTCCCCCCCTGGGGGCAGATCCGCCAAAAAATCGGTGGATCTGCCCCCAGGGGGGGGGGGGGGGGGGGGGCGAAATACTAAAAAAAATGGCCCAAGGGGTCGCCCCCAAAAGAAACACAATCAAAAAAATCCCTGGTGTCTAGTGGAGATTCCTGCTCCACCCCGCGATCGTGGAGCAGTAATCTTGTGAAAACAGGCACAGGGGGAAAGGAAAAACCCTTTCCTTTCCCCCGTGTCTGTTTCCCCCCCCCCAAAAACCCCAAAAAAGGGAAGGACTTACCCAGGGAAGTCCTCTCCCCTCGACGCACTGGAAGCAAATGGCTTCCAGCGCGTCCCGGCAACACTTGATGACGTTGGCGTGCTGTGCGCGCGCTGACATCATCAGATTGCCAGGGGGGGGGTCGGGGGAGGAAGGGGAAGGTCTTCTCCTTCCATCCCCGCCTTGGGGGCACAGGGGAACTGTAGCCTTGGACGAGGTCACCTCGTCCAAGGCACAGAACTGGTTAAGGCAATTCACATCCATGGTAGTGTGTGGATACTGTTGCACAGGCAACAGTACTAGTGATTTGGGGCCAGATGTATCAAGATTCCAGTTAGTGATTCTCAAATTGCGATTTGTAAGAAATCGCTATTTAAGAAATGCAAAAAGCGATGTATCGAAATTGAAAATTACTAATAGCGATTTCTTAAAATTCGCAAACGCAAATTGTGAGATGCAAATACAGAATTGCTAAAAAACAATTGCGATTCGGTAATTGAAAATCGCAAATAGCGAAAACGGCAAACCGGAACAGCCTGATGACATCACAACCAGGAAGTGATTCAGCCCATGCTGTTTCCAGGAACCACACCCATAGGAGCAGGGAGAACGACACAGCCCAGCACCAGGGAGCCAGCATTGTGAGCAAGCCAGGACCAAACAGCAACATGGCCAATGCTGGATATGGGAAGGAGAAGGAAGACAGGAAGAGGAAGCTCAAATTCAGTGAGCCAGAATTGGAGGTGCTCATTGAGGAGTTGTTAGGAACCATGATAGACTATTTGGCAAAAACTCACTCCAAGTACCTGAGAGTGAGAAGCGGAAACTCTGGTCTGACATCCAGACAAAAATATGCACAGTGGGTGTTGCGCTGCGCTCTGTGGAGGAGATACGCAAGCAATGGTACGACTTGCTGTCCCATGCAAAAGAGAGGGTGGCCAGCAGGCTAAAGGAGGCAAGGAGCACCGGAGGCGGACCATCCACCCAGACCTGGTGGAGTCCACATTGCTTCCAGAAGCTGTCAGTGGTGTTACTGACATTGACACCTCAGGGACACCCAGCACCAGCAAAGGTAAGGCCAGTAATTATGTGTATCCCCATATGTGCATATACAAATGCCCCTTAGGAAATAGATATTAGCTTGATGCACAGTGCAAAGTAGTCCATGTCACATCTTATATACAACACAACTATGCCTTATGGGAGTGGTAGTACACAACCCTAAGGTGAATACACAACATAAATAGCAAAATAGTGGTCAGCCACATAGAGAAACACCACAAACGACTTATGGTGACACGATTTAATTGTACATTTAAAGCAATACTGCGGAAATCTGTGAAAAATGCTAACACTGACATGGTGCACATTGTCTTTGCAGATGACCCGGTTCCTGCTGCTGCAGGATCTGAAAAAGTGGGGGAAGCAGAAACACAGCCACAGTCAGACTCAAATACCAGTGAGTCCTACAGTATTGTTCTTACTAGACGCAGGGCAAGGGTGTTACCACTTCCAGAGTATAACCTAGACTCAGATGAGATGGCAGAACACGAACCCACACCACCACCAGAGGCTAGTCCCACAGGAAGACAGCAGTCCCAGTGACAGTTAACTCCCCTCAGGAGGCGCCATGATGCAGGCAGACAGTGCACAGATGAAGGAGTGGGCCCATCAATCTTTGGTGGCCTTGAAGCTTCCATGCTGAAGGTGCAGCGCCTGCAATGCAAACAATTGATGTCACTGCACAGACAGTTTGTGTCTCACAATTACAATATGGGGTTACTACACAAGCAGTTGGAGACTCTGATTGAGGGACAGCGAACAGCAGCTGAAAACACCAAGGAGTTGACACACACCATTGGGGAACTCTGCACTGAGATCCAGCAGGAGCGCGTCAGCCAGCGCAGGTGCCATCACCAATATTTGGGAAGGTTTGATAGCTTCTGTAGATCTGTCAATCGGCTCACAATTCCAACAGCCTTGATATCACAGTGTGCTGTGGCCACACAGGTGGAGATGGCACATTGCAGTCGGGACGTTGCACAGGGATTGGTGCAAATAACCAACGTACTGGATGCAATGCAAACAGCACGCAGTGCCACAACCAGCGAACTGGGTGTTGGGGATAGTGAGGAGTCCTCTAGCCTCAGCAGTCTGACAGTCCCTGTGATTGATCCGAGGCGTAGCAGTGCCTGACACAGTACTGCATGTGAACATGCTACAAGAGGTGCCAGCGAGGGCACAGAGCACTCAAGTGGAGTGCGTGGACGTGAGAAGTGATGTTGTGGGCTACAGGGGACTACCTAAACATGTAGCAATACATTTATACCATGATGCTAATAGTGTGACACTGTTAATCGTTCATGTCTACCTATTGTAAATATCTATGTCCTATTGCCAATTTTTTTACCTGAAGTCAAGGTAATAAAGATGCCAACTACAGAAATACATTTTATTGAAGTGGAGTTGTCATTACTTACATCAAAAATGGTTGTGTGTGATGTCAGCACGTCTTTGCCTGCCCTCAGCTGCACTGGTCTTGTCTGCTGGTTGAAGGGGTGGTAAGGGATCATCATCCTCATCTGAGTGTGGCTCCATGAGTTCCACTGGTATGCCCCTGGTGGTTCCTATGTTGTGCAAGATAGCACATGTGGCCACAATTTTGAATGTTGTCTCTGGGCTGTACTGTAGTGCACCTCCACTCTTATGGATGCACCTGAAGCGGCTCTTCAGCAGCCCAAAAGTGCGCTCCACCACATTGCGGGTTGCCCTATGTGCAGCATTGTACCTCCTCTCTGCAGGAGTTGCAGGGCTCAGGTAGGGCGTAAGCATATAGGTGTGCACAGCGTAGGCACGGTCTCCTGAATGCACAGAGAGTAAAATGAGTACTTGTGATATCTGACGTCACGCATACATCAATGCATAATTCTAAACTATCCAATTACCTAGTATATATCCTTCTCCAAACTCCCCAGCTAGCAGTCTTGAGTATATCCTGCTGTGGCGAAAGATGTAGGAGTCATGTGTGCTCCCTGGGTATCTGGCCACGAGATCAGTAATGATGTAGGAGGTATTGCATATCACCTGTATGTTCATTGAATGATTGTTTTTACGGTTGCGATACACATACTCGCTGGCCGATGGTGGACAGATTGCTACATGTGTCCCATCGAAGGCACCTAGGACATGTGAGAACTGTGCTATCTGGTAGAAATTAATTTTAGTTTGTTGTAATGCCTGTGGGGTTTTGGGGAATTTTATGTACAGTTGTATTCTGCTCAGCATGGCATTAAGAAATGCGTCGAATAATCTAGAGAGGGCACTCTGTGATACCCCTCCAGCTGCTGCTATGACCCCTTGATAGCTCCCTGAGGCTAGTAGGCGCAGGGAGCATGTTACCTGCACATGGGTGGGTATGCTATTGGTCCTGTGTGTTGTGCGCTGCAGCATGGGTTGTAGCTCAGCTATCAGGTCAAGTATAATGGCTGAGCTTAACCTGTACTTCTCATAAATTTCCTCCTCAGTCTTGTTCAAAAGGGTTGTGCGCACTCTAAAAATTTGCTCCTGTCTCCTCCTCCTTCTCCTCAAGCCTGCCAAGATCCTCATTCTCCTTGCCATGACGCAGAGTGCAGCCATTGTGGAACAGCAGCTGAGGCATTCTGGGCCTCTTTATATAGGTTGCACCTGGTTACCACCTGGTTTCAATTCGTGGTAAATTGCATGTGCAAACGGCCATTCTACGAATAATCGCAAATTGCGATTTTTTGATGCATCGCAAGTTCATTTTTAAGTGTCGCAATCTGCGTATCGCAAATAGCGTCCCGATTTAGCGGATCACTATCTGCGATTCGCTAATCGGTGTTGCAAATTGCGTTTTGAAATTAGCGATTCAGTAATTCATATCGCTATTTGAGTAACGCTGTTTGCGACACACAAATTAATGTCTCATTCGCAAAAAAACACCCTTTTTGCGATTCCTTATTTTCGCACTGCGAATGCCTTTAATACATCGCAAAAGGCATTTTGGCATTTGCAAACGGCCGATTTCTGCAATTCGCACCATTTGCGAATGCAAAAAGCTTTGATACATCTGGCCCTTCGTCCTGGCAAGGACCCATGCATTTTGCTCCATCCCCTGAAACACACTAATTCTTCCTTTTCAGGCGCACAGTAAACATACAAAGTAAAAATGAACAAAAAATACAAAGAAAATTCCTAGAGTGATCCAAGAAGAAATTCCTTACTTTTTATCAGCAATATAAAATTGCAGATTAAGCACAGCAAGAACACGTGCATTGTTTGTTGATCTTGCACTAGTTAAAAATGAGGGTGAATCAGTGTATTTAAATTAGTAAGCACCAGTTAGTAAGCGCTGCCCTAGCCTTAACGACTTGGAGCTTGTCAAGCAACATGCCAGAGATAATTTAGTTAACCACCATATATAACAAGCCTACTGCCTGAATGCAGGTATATGTGCTATTTTCACAGCAGGAGTGCCTCTGATCCAAATGAAAGCCTGCTTTCAAATACTGCTACTATATTCCTCTGTGACTGTACAAATGACAAGGTTGTGCCCAGCTAGGCGGTCATGAAAGAAAATGGAGGCTGACGGAAATTATGTGCCCAGGAGCAGGGCCGTGCTCCTATCATTCAGCAATTGCCAACTGTGCATCCATTGCTGTACCAGTGCCCAAGACATTATCACCATCTAGCAAGACAATCATAGTGCCTGCAAATATTTAGCAGGATCTAGAGTGTTGCTGATATAGAGCAGACACTCTAGTTCACAATCCTTAATCAAATGGAAAATCAGTGTTTAGGTTAATAAATAACAGGGAAAGGACTGACCCTAAGTAAACCCTACTTTTCAGGACAGTGAAAGGAGATGAAAATTTGCACACCATGAAAAACTGATCTCTGCCTGTGAGAACGGGGTTGTATGTCAGAATAACAAGCACAAAGACATTGTACTACAAACATATCTTACTGGGGACAGCAAAAAAACTGATGGGTGAACTGTTTAAAAGAATGTCAGCCAATATTAAGGGCCGCAATCCAATCCATCGCTTTTTTTGCCCACTTTGCCACCTCAGACAGGAAATATATATCTACTTCAGGCAGAAATCAGCCATAGGGAAATCTGCCTTGATGCTGCCTGATTAAGAATTGCCCAGCATGAATTGTCAGTCCAGGTCCCTCTGAACAGGAACACAAGCATCTCCAATGTGGTAAGTGGGCTTCATTAGTAGAGTGCAGCTTGAGTCCTATGGCACAGTGAGCACGAGACCCGCTTCTGGGCATACCCATCCCACCCACAATGTTATACCGAGGAAAAAAATTACGATGGCTGCATTGCTTGAAGTAATCAAAGTCATTGGTTCTCACCCTCAGTATATATAGATAAATAGACATTTACTATACTTAACTCCACATTTACAGATTTTAATAAGTATTTAAGAAAAGTAACTTTTAGAAAGTTACTATTTCCCTGCTTGAATCTACTGCAGGCTGATGTGCATTAGCTCACCAACAGCTGCCTAGCAAGTGCTTGCCTAATGATGTGTGAAAACTGCTCACAGAGCAGAAACAATAGCCTGGACGTGGGCAGGCGTTTTTCTTCCTCTTTCAGGAAGAAAAGTTAGGGTAGGCCCAGCAACTTAATTAACTTCTAACGGACCTGCTCTTTTACAATTAAATGTTAGGTGAGCGGCTGAGCTTTCAAAACCAGGCTCTCACAGAGTGACTGTAATTGAGACAGTAATAAAGCAATGTAGCCAAAATGCAGCAAAGGAAGTTTTCCATGCAGGTTGAGTCTGGTTGCCACACATCTGAAAATCGATCCTTAGATATAGAACAGTTTGATATGAGAATCTGTACAGTAAACATACTTTACATGGAAATGTCTTACACCACAATTTGCACTATTTTCCCTATTACAGCAGATGGCTTTGCAACTATTGAACTGATTTTGCTAGAGTGAGATAGTTTCCCAGTGATGAAGGCCTTTATCTATGTGTCCAAATGGCGTGGGATTCTCCTAAAATGAGCACCACCATCTTGTCTGTATTAAACTTCAGACAATTGTTTTCTATCCAATTTGCTACTTCTTTCATACAATCAATAAAGTTTGTCTGTGTCAACGAAGCATCACCACTCATTTTAACATTGGTGTATCCCCTATTGGCATATTAAATGTACTTATAAGTCCCTAGTAAAGTGCACTGTCTGTGCCCAGGGCCTGTAAATTAAATGCTTCTTGCGGGCCTGCAGTTCGGATTGTGCCACCCATTTAAGTAGCCCTTAAACCATGTCTCAGGTCTGCCACTGGTCTGCCTGTATCTGCAGTTTTACACTGCCACATCAACTTTGCAAAGTAACCCATTTGCCACGCCCAAACCTTTCAGTTTTATTCATGTCACCCCTAAGGTAGGCCCTGTATAACCCAGAGAGCAGAGTGCAATGTGTTTAAAAGGCAGAAAATTGACTTTAAAATTTTACATGTCCTGGTAGTGAAGAACTCCCAAAGTCGTTTTTCACTACAACAAGGCCTAGCTCTCCCTTAGGATAACATTAGGATTTTCTTATTACAGCTTAGGTGTGACTTGATGGGCCTTGATGGGCCATCTGGCAGGATGGGAGGGACAAGCTGGCCACAGTCTCACTTACACCTGAACAGGTTGTGTCCTGTCCCCACACAAAAGCTGCATGCCCACTGTACTGAATCTGGAGCCAGGGCTCAAAGATCAGGACCTCTGTGCACTTCAAAGGCCTATCTTTGAAGTCTCCCCACTTCAAAGGCCCAACTGGATATAAGTAATGGACACCACCAACTCAGTACACTTCTATACCTGTGAATACTCTGCCAGGGAGAAGGACTGATGTGCTGCTGAAGGACTGCCACTCTGATGGGCCGCTGCTTGGCTGGACTCCTGCTTTGCTGTGGTGCCCTGCTGCCTGTTATTCCCCTGCCTGGGTGGGAAGGACTGGACCTGCATCACTTGAACCCAAAGTGATTCCAAGGTCTAGCTGACTGGCCTTCTGATCCGAAGTCTCAGGGAAATAAAAGACTTACAACCACCCTGGTCCTGGACCCTGCTAATTGTGAGTCTGATATGCCAAGTGGTGCCACCCCAGTCCTAAACCCTTTTAAGTGAGCCTAAGGTGTTTGCTGTAGTGGAACTGACACATCCATTGCTGTGGGAGAAGAATCGAAGCATTGCCGCTGTTGCGTGGAATGGAACCACAGCATCGCCTACGAAACTGCCACTGCAATGCTTTCCCCAGCACAAAGTCCCCGCTTCCCTGTTGATAGCAGCCTCAAAGTCTGCATTGCACCTTCTGCTCTCATTGGAACTGACACATCGCCTCGACTGCACAATGCATGCTCAATCCTGGTCTTTGCATTGCAAGCCCCGGCACCTGGAACCTCAGCGTAAACGGAGCAGGAGCTTGCACCTGAGCTCCAACACATCTTGGAACAGACACATCACTGCTGCTGCATGGAGACAATTAAGCAGCACCTCTACTGCATGGAGAATTTTGATGCATCACCTCTACTGCATGGTTCAGAACCTAGGCAGCACTCCGAAACTAGGATTATGATTGTAGGAAGTTGGCTCTGTATATACTATCTAGATAGTGTGCACAGAGTCCAAGGGTTACCCTTAGAGGTAAGGTGCTCTATTTTGTGGTAGTGTGGTCAAGCAGTAGGCTTATCAGAGGGTAGTGTTAAGCATTTGTTGTACACACACAGGCGATAAATGAGGAACACACACTCAAAGACTTAACTCCAGGCAAATAGTTTTTATATAGAAAATATATTTTCTCAATTTATTTTTAGAACCACAAGTTCGAGATTTTAAGTAAATACATAAAATGCAAGGTACTCCAAACAGGTAAGTTAGGAACATTGAATTAGAGCAATAACATATACAGTTTTTGTTAAAATGGCAATAAGCTATTTTAAAAGTGGACACAGTGCAAAAATCAACAGTTCCTTGGGGAGGTAAGTAATGGTTAGTTTGTCAGGTAAGTAAAACACTTACAAGTCTCAGTTCCTGGGCATAGGCAGGCTACCGTTGAGGGTTCAAGGCAACCCCAAAGTTATCCCACCAGCAGCTCAGGGCCGGTCAGGTGCAGAGGTCAAAGAGATGCCCAAAACACATAGGTGCCTATGAAGAACAGGGGTGCTCCGGTTCCTGTCTGCCTACAGGTAAGTACCTGTGTCTTCAGAGGGAAGACCAGGGGGGTTTTGTAGAGCACTGGGGGGCACACAAGTAGGCACACAAAACATACCCTCAGCGGCACAGGGGCGGCTGGGTGCAGTGTGCAAAGCAGGTGTTTTATGTTTTGTATTGGATTCAATGGAGGGACCCGGGGGTCACTCTAGCGGTGCAGGCAGGGCACAGGGGGGCTTCTCGGGCCAGCCACCAACTGGGCTAGGCAGAGGGTGGCCTGGGGGTCACTCCTGCACTGAGGTTCGGTTCCTTCTGGTCCTGGTGGCTGCGGGTGCAGTACTTGGTCGAGGCGTCAGGTTCCTTGTTACTGTCACAGTGTCCTTTCCTCGGGATCTGCACATTGCTGAACAAAAGGCCCACCTTCCGGCGTCACCTACTCAGAAAGCTATTATAGCACAGAGTTATGATGAAGCCAGTTGGGGGGGAGGGAATTAGGATAGGGGACAGCAGGGAGAGAGATCTGAAAAGAAAAGGTTAGAATGAATATGCATTTACTCATCCATAGCAGTATAACTCATCAATAGACTCTTGACTAAATGTGTCTCCGTGATATCAGATTGAGACCCTTTTTGAAGTGAGGGCAAAGCCCCTTCTTTGAATCATGGAACAAGAACAAACTACAACCTCAGAACCAAGAGATGGCAAGAGCTTTGGACTATGATCATACTCTGAATATCAATCCTGTAACATCTATGCATTCATAACATAAACCTTTGATCATGACCTAGAAAATCTCAAAGAATTAAATGTGCTTTTCACGTATTATGCTTTCCCAAAAAAAACAATGAAAAATATAATTTGCTTATCTCCAAAAATGCTTTCACATTCACAACTATAAGGCCGGAAAGTTTTTACTCATTGAACTTGAAGCGCTTTGTTCCTTATGCCAGATAGCGCTTTAATTTGTTTCATCTGAAGCGCTACGCTCCGCTCGTTATGCTAAGGGGCGCCTTACTCATGTGGCCTGAATCACTTTGATTGTTGTGCCAAGGGCTTTTTATGCATGTGGATTGAAGTGCTTTGATTGCTGTGCCAAGGACGCTTTCCTCATGTCGACTGAAGCGCTTTGATTGCAGCGCCAAGAGCGCTTTACTCATGTGGACTGAAGCGCTTTGATTGTGGCGCCAAGAGCGCTTTACTCTTGTGAACTGAAACGCTTTGATTGTTGTGCCAAGGGCGCTTTACTCATGTGGACTGAAGCGCTTTGATTGTTATGCCAAGGGTGCTTTACTCATGTGGACTGAAGCGTTTTGATTGTTGTGCCAAGGGAGCTTTACTCATGTGGACTGAAGTGCTTTAATTAACGTTCCAAGGCCACTTTCCTCATGTGGATTGAAGCGCTTTAATAACCGTGCCAAGGCCGCTTTCCTCATGTGGACTGAAGCGCTTTAATTACCGTGCCAAGGACGCTTCCTCATGTGGACTGAAGCGCTTTAATTAAGGTGCCAAGGAGGCTTTCCTCATGTGGACTGAAGCACTTTAATTACCGTGCCAAGGGCGCTTTACTCATGTGGACTGAAGCACTTTGATTGCTGTGCCAAGGGCGCTTTACATGTGTGTCCTGAAGCGCTTTGCCCGTTGAACTAAGGGGCGCTTTACTTCTGTGCTCTGAAGTGCTTTAATCGTTGCACCAAGGCGGCTTTACTCTGAAAACTGAAAATGCTATGCTTGTTGTGCTAAGGGGTGCTTCACCTTTTGGAAGTACAACTCCCTTCAAGATTTGGCTCATCTGGACCTTACCACTACGAGTACGACCTGCTTGTATCTGAATTCACCATGGAAACAAGGGTACTCCAATTTGCCGTCCATCTGCCATGCAGAAAATCTGCTCTTCTTCAGAGGAACCCCCATGAGGTCTGACTGCATCGAAGTCTTTAAAATAGTGAGCAATGTGCTTGAGTGTGGCTGGGCTTTATAGGCCTGCCACACCCCAAGATGGCCGCTGCCTCTAAAAACATGGGAATTGTAGTCCCTTCATGGAATAGCACTGATAAGTGCATCTTGTCCACCAATGTCCTGAACCTGCAGCTCTATGAGCTGTGCCACAGGGCAGACAACGCTGATGGCCACCTTTGGAACAAGAGGGGATGACAAGTGGGGCGCATAAAGTGCTGCAGAGCCACGCAGCGGAGTTTCGGGCGGGACCTGGACCACGCATAGCCTTATTCCTGACAGTTACAGGCAGTCACGGTCAGGGGGAGCCTCTGGATTCTCTCTGCATGTGTTGCTGTGGGGGTCCAGAGGGTTTGTCTCGGGCTACTCACGAGGTCGCAGTCGCCTGGGAGTCTTCCCTGTGGTGTTGGTTCTCTGGAGCTCGAGCCGGGGGCGTCGGGTGCAGAGGGTGAAGTCTCATGCTTCCGGTGGGAAGAGTGAAGTCTTTAGAAGTTGCAAGAAAGTTGCAAAGTTGTTGCTTCTTGTTGAGCAGAGCCGCTGCTCATGGGAGTTTCTTGGTCCTTAGGGTCAGGGTAGTCCTCTGAAGCTTCAGAGGTCGCTGGCCCCTGTTGTATGCGTCGCTGTTGCAGTTTTTCGAGTCAGGAGACAGGCCGGTAGGACTGTGGCCAAAGCAGGTGTTGTCTTCCATCTTCTCTACAGGGCTGTCAGGTCAGCAGTCCTTCTTCTTGTTTCTGGTTGCAGGAATCTGATTTCCTCGGTTCCTGGGTGCCCCTAAATACTAAATTTAGGGGGGTGTTTAGGTCTGGGGGGCAATAGCCAATGGCTACTGTCCTGGACGGTGGCTATACTCTCTTTGTGCCTCCTCCCTTAGGAGAGGGGGGCACATCCCTAATCCTATTGGGGGAATCCTCCAAACTTAAGATGGAGGATTTCTAAAAGCAGGGGTCACCTCAGCTCAGGACACCTTAGGGGCTGTCCTGACTGGTGCGTGTCTCCTCCTTGTTTTTCTAATTATCTCCTCCAGCCTTGTCACCAAAAGTGGGGGCAGTGGCCGGAGGGGCGGGCATCTCCACTAGCCGGGATGCCCTGTGGCACTGTAACAAAAGTTGTTGCATTTCCTGCAGGAGGAGGTGAGAAGCACCTCCACCCAGTACAGGCTTTGTTCCTGGCCACAAAGTGACAAAAGACACTCTCCCCATATGGCCAGCAACTAGTCTGGTTGTGGCAGGCTGGCAGAAACTGGTCAGCCTAACACTAGAAGTCGGATTGGTATTCAGGGGGCATCTCTAAGATGCCCTCTGGGTGCATTTTACAATAAATTCCACACTAGCATCAGTGTACATTTATTGTGTTTGATCCCAAACTTCCCAGATTTCAGTGTAGCCATTATGGAACTGTGGAGTTCGTGTTTGACAAACTCCCAGAGCATATACTGTTATGGCTACCCTGCACTTACAATGTCTGCTTTCTGTATTGTTCAGGACCTAACTTAGGGGGGACTTATATGCATTAAAAAGGAAAGTGCGGGCCTGGCAAAAGGTTTCTTTTTCCACGTCAAAAATGCAGTTTAAAACTGCACACAGAGGTGCAAGGACAGGCCTGAGACATGTTTAAAGGGTTACTTAAGTGGGTGGCACAATAAGTGCTGCAGGCCACCTAGAAACCTTTAGTTTACAGGCCGTACGTACACTCAGTACCACTTTACAAGGGACTTAGAAGTAAACTAAAGGTATCAATTGGGTATAAGCCAAGGGTATAAGCCAATTCCACTATGTTTTAGGGAGTCAGCACAAGCACTTTAGAATTGGTTAGTAGTGGTGTAGTACACAGAGTCCTAAGGCCAGTGAAGATGAAACAAGCAAAAAATAGGAGAGGTGAAGGCAAAAAGTTTGGGGTAAGACCACCTACGGCAGACAGGTCTACCAACATGAGATTCTGTAATCTCTGTATAAACGTCTTTCTCTAATTTCTTTATAGTCGGTGACTTGTGATGCACCCAGTTGGAAGTATAAAGAAAAGATGCCAGATCTCACCTGTAATAAGTTATTACAGTTGACTGCTGGTAACACAAAATGCCTGTTGCGAGAGCCAGAAGCTGAGGTGAAAGGCATGTCAGGCCATGGAGAAGCTGTTTAAAGCAAAGACAATGAGTAGTTGCTTTTCCTTCTTCTGTTCTATTTTTCTAGCTTATAGTGACAAGCAGAAAGAACGTGTTTATTTTGTGTATGTTTCGACACATTCCAAGTTATTGCAGTTATTTTGACCTGCTTCTAATATCTTTTTGCAACAACTATCTAACAGGTTTTTGATGTGTTAAATTTTGTACTAGAGGTTCTATTTTTATTCTTCATGTTTCCAAACATGCTCTCTCTTTCATATGAACCAGCTGCGCACCAAGGTTTTAAGTGTTTTTTGGGAAATGTGATGCTGTGACCATGTATCATATTGGATAAAGTATACCCTTGCTGTACATGATAAGAACATTGCAAGTTACCTTGGAGTTTCATATCATTATAAGGGAACTCGACTTGGGGGTGTGGCCAGACGCCAAACATTGTGGACGTGAACTAGCAGATTTCTCGTAGCCCACTCGGGGGGTCCTGGCTAATCTGGCAGATCTGGACAGGAACCTCAGCTAGCTAGGCTGGGGCGGAGTGAGGAGACCGGCGATAACCAGAGAGAGCCCTTTGGGTCCCTCCGTGTTGGCCCCTGACAGTGGGACTCCGGACGGCCACAGACAAGAGCGGTGTGCCCTATACTGGCCTAGGTTGTAGCCTAGTGGACGAGCCCGCTCGGCCCTCCAGCGGGCCGATTGATTCCTCTGGCGGCCTGGAGCAGGAGCCGGCGATGGGGATGCAGGAGCTGCAGCGGTATCTCCCCTCGGCGGTGGCTGGGACAACCCTTTGGCGCTCTGGTGAGTACCGGTGCTGGAGAGGGGGGTCCCACGGATAGAGGAGCCCTCACTGACTGGTGATCCCAGGGGGTTTGCCGGTGCTGAGAATCATCCAACCGAACCCATGGATCCTCTCCTTCCCACCTGCTGGTGGGCTGGAACAGTAGGGGGACACCGTGACCCGTATTGAGCCAGCTGGAGTGTGCGGCGGTGTTGGAGGAGGTGGGCCCAGGGGAGAAGACTCCCCCAGGGAACTATATCAGAAAGAAGATGAAGCTCCTCCGAGAGCAACCAGATCTGGGACTGGGTGCCCCATAGAGAAACTGGTGCCCCCGGTGCTGCAATTGGCGGGGAGCAGAGCCCCGCGTGGCTGGGTGTTGCCGACGGTGCTGGTCGCAGAGGAGTGGATAATACTATCCCTAAAGAAAACAGAAGGCCCAAAATTGATTGCCATTATGCAGTGCTGTACGGCAGCAGGTTGAGCCTCCCCACTGGCCAGAGCTAAATGATGTGAGGGATCTGTTGACAGCCGGGACTTCAATTGTGCTCTGCCACAATGCATCAATGATCTGGACCCTGCAGCAGAGTCCACACCAGCTGCTCTGAAGTAGGACCTCCGAATAACAGGCACAGTGAGAAGTGGAGGGGGGTCTGCTGTCGGGAGGCGCTGCTGGTCCTGTTGGTGAGGGGGAGGAGGTGCACAAGAGTGATGCGCCGCAACAAGGTGGGCCACATACCGTCCGGTTTACCAGGAGCGGAACAATTGTTCAACTTCTGGGGATTACATCCCTCCTTTCAATACTGTCCCCCCCCCACAGACAAGCTGGACCTGATTCTGCAAGTAATCTGTGAGTCTCGGACGGCCACTGAACACTGCATCAACTCTATTGCCACGGACCTCGGCATCTTGAGGGATGACCATATGAAGCTGACAGATAAAGTGCGTGCCACGGAGGGCACTCTAACCAAGCTGGTCTCCTAGCACGCCCGGAACTCGGACAACCTCGCTGACTTCAAACGTTGTATCCAACGTCTACATGACCGTGCAGATGATGCTGAGGGCCTAGTGCATCGAAACAACGTGAGGATAGTGGGCCTACCTGGAGTTGGAGATGGAACTAATCTCACTCAGTTCATTGAGCAGTGGCTTTGTATAACTGTCGCACATGAGTGTCTGTCACCCATATTTGCTGTCGAGAGAGCCCACCTGGTGCCTGCGCACCGTCCACCTCCAGGGTCGCTGCCCGGCTCATTGTGGCACGGATCCTAACTATCGTGATCGGATGGCGCGGGGCTCATCACCTATCAAGGTGGCCAATGCAACAGTTTAATTATTCCGGGATTACATGCTGGAAGTGAACCAGCGCCTTGCATCATTCCAGTCTGTGAAGAAGAAACTCCACGAGGAAGGCCTAAAAAATGCCCTCTTATTTCCAGCATGGTTAAAAATCTTGCACAATGATCACTCCCTGTTCTTTGAGACCCCTGATGCCGTCTGGGACTGGCTAGAATGAACATATCCTATAGCCTGCCATCAGAAGAAAGATTGAGAAGCCCCGACCCATGCTCGCAAGAACTCTAGACAGCGCAAATATCTTCAGAAAGGAGCATAGACAGCAGCCCCTTCGCCCCAGGAGGCTTGTGAGGGTAGGGCAGCAGCACTGCAGTCGGTGAAGAACATAGAAGCCCAGATTAGTGAATCGTCCTCGCATCACTCAACTACATCCATCGCGGATGCCGAGGGCTCCAGTATGGCCCTGTTCCCCTCGATCACCCCGCAGACCTCAGACACTACTATCTGACTATACCATAGCCTTACTAAATGATTCCCAGCATCATGCATGAAACTATAGGACTTGGTGTAACTCTCAGGGAGCCGAGGAGTGGCCTCAGAACACTTGCCACTAAATTCTGTGATTGGTAACGGCCACAGATTTCTAATAGATATGGACTCTGCGTTGTGGGTGCCAAGGAGCTAGATTATCGTTAATTCCTTCCTGGGCACATTGGTGCCCACCAGACTTAGACTATGCTTAGATCCCCTGCGTGCAATTGCACATATGGTTATACTTTTCCATTATTTGTGGGTAAGATGAACGTTTGGTCAAACAGATGTTTCATGTTGGACCTAATAGTTGGGGTTCATAAAATGTTGCTTTGCCTGCTACGTGATGCTCTGCTAAACTGGAGAGGAGGGGCGTGGACGCAGCCAGTCGCACATTGGAATGATGGTGACGATGCCCTATCATTAAAAGATAATGACATAGAATTTTAGAGGTTCGGGTTGGGCTCAAAAGTGGCATAGGGTGCCAGCCCAATTACATCGCTGTAAGGCATCTAGGGCCAGATGTAGTAAAATTCTGAATTGCGACTCGCAAATTGCGAGTCAGACCGACTCGCAATTTGCGAGTCGCAATCCAGAATGTAGGATGGTGTCCCTGACACCATCTGCGACTCACAAGGGGGTTGCAAAGGCCCACCTCATTAATATTAATGAGGTGGGTCGCAATTTGCGACCCTCTTGCGAGTGGCAGCACTCACAGGGATGGTGGCCTGATGCAGACAGCAGACCACCATGTCTGTGACTGCTTTTAAATAAAGCAGTTTTTTTTTTTTGTAATGCAGCCCGTTTTCCTGAAAGGAAAACGAGATGCATTACAAAACTAAAAAATGAAATGTATTTGTTTCATTTTTTCAGAGCAGGCAGTGGTCCATAGGACCACTGCCTGCTCTGAAAATGTTTTTTCATGCCATTCACAAAGGGGAAGGGGTCCCATGGGGACCCCTTCCCTTTTGAAAATGGGTTACCACCAGTGTGACACTGGTGGTAACTGTGATTGTTTTGTGACCGCGTTCTCAGTCACAAAACAATACAGCATCGCGCTGCGACTCGCAATTAGGAAGGGGAACACCCCTTCCTAATTGCGGCTCGCAGTCCCGTTTTGTGAATCGTAACCAGGGGCCAGATGTAGCAAGATATGCTTTTGCAAGTCTGAAATTGCGAGTCGGTGCGACTCGCAATTTCAGACTGGCAAAAGCATATGCAGAATGGTGTCTCAGACATCTTCTGCGACTCGCTATGGGGTCGCAAAGACCCACCTCATTAATATTAATGAGGTGGGTCGCTTTTTGCGACCCCATAGCGAGTCCCTCCACTCACAGGGATGGTGGCCTGCTGAAGTCAGCAGACCTCCATGTCTGTGACTGCTTTTTAAATAAAGCAGTTTTTTTTTTCATTTTGCAGCCCGTTTTCCTTAAAGGAAAACGAGTTGCAAAATGAAAAAAAATACCGAAACCATTTGGTTTCGTTTTTTCAGAGTAGGCAGTGGTCCACAGGACCACTGCCTGCTCTGAAAAAATATTTTTGTTGACATTCACAAAGGGGAAGGGGTCCCCCTTTGTGAATGAGTTACCACCAGTGTGACACTGGTGGTAACTGCGAGTTGCGTTGCGACTGCATTCGCGGTCACAAAGCAAGTCTGAATTGCGATGCGAGTCGCAAATAGGAAGGGAACACCCCTTCCTATTTGCGAGTCGCATTCCCAAATTGCGAGTCGGTACCGACTCGCAATTTGGGAATGAGCATCGCGGGAGGCCGTTTGCATGGCGCAAACTGCGTTTTTCGCAGTTTGCGACATGCAAACGGCTTGCTACATCTGGCCCCAGATTACTGACTCGCAAAACGTGGATTGGGCATCGCGATGTGCTTTTTGCACGTCGCAAACAGATAAATTTGCTGTTTGCGACGGGCAAAAAGTTTTGAACATCTGGCCCCTATTGTCTACCTGCAGGAAACTCATTTATCATTACCCGAGGCGGCCCGACTTTGATCAAAGTGGATAGGCTAGGTAATAGCCATCTCCAATTTTGGGTTTGCCAGAGGTGTGGCCATTTAGATCAGAGCAGGACCCTTCCTGGTTATGCAGACAAAAATAGACACCCTTGGTATATATGCCTTCCACTCGGAAATCTGGATGGAATACAGATGGTATTGAGGAACATATATTGCCCAAGCACAGAACAAGGTGTCTTTTTACAATGTCTTTCTGAAACACTGGCAGAATGGGCACATATACCATGGGTGCTAGGAGGACATTTCAACGCAATGTTAGATATTATACTAGACTGCTCACATCCACCCCTACCTCACACCAACCCAGCAAAGCAAGCACAGGCCCTTAAGCTTGGACCTCCTATTGGGATCTAGCAGACGTATGGAGAACACAACATGAGGGACTGAGGGCATACTCTTTCTTCTCCCCGCCGCACGGTTTACACACACGATTGCACCACATCCTCTGCATGACCTAAATGGCGAGGTGATTCACAGACACAACATACTTAGCTAAGACCTTTCCAGATCACAACCCACTGAAAGTGACGCTCCAGTGGGGCCACGTCCCTGCACCAATCCTTATGTGGATCATGCAACCGTCCTATCTGGAGAATGCGTCCTTTTGCAGCGCTGTGAACACAGCCATAGCAGAGTACTTTCCTACAAATGAGGGTAGTGGAATGGAATGCATTCAGAGTGGTAATCAGTAGGGTAGCCATTAAATCCATGGTAGGAACCAGGAGCCAGCTGTTAAGGGATTTGACAGATATAGAGATATGAATGGGTGAGTTAGAGGGGGTGTCAATTGTTGATCCTAACCATTCACTTAAATTACTAGCAACTAAAAAGCAACATGCAGTACTCATTGAGCAATAGCAGGTCTATGACTACAGAACCTACACACACCGGACACATTTAGACGGGGATAAGGCAGGGGCCTTGTTAGTGTGTATCATACAACCTCCCAGGACCCCTAACTCAGTCCTTCAGGTGATATCGCAATTCGGTCTGCAATGCTCCACCCAGCTAGAGGTGAACTGGGCATTCCAAGAATATTACAGGTCCTCATACACTGTCAACTCCACCCCTCTGAACTCTGTGCAGAGTTTCTCCAACTCCCTCGACTGTCTAGAGACTGTCATGCACAAATGGCTGGGCCACTAACGGAAGAGGAGGTACCTCAGACTATAAGTAAGATGCCACGCAATAAATCCCCGGGTATCGATGGGTTGCCAATTGAATTCTATTCAGCATTCGCATCACAGGTCACCCCAAAGTTGGTTGAAATGTACAAAACGGCACTAGAAAGTAGGGAGCTCCCCGTTACCTCGAGCCAAGCACTAATCACTTCTTTATTAAAACCAGGTCGTGCACCCACCAAGCTTTCCTCTTACAGACCATTGTCGATATTAACCACTGATTATACTCAGCAAAGTCCTTGCACAGAGGCTCCTGCCTCTCCTGCCTCAGTTGATTGACATTGATCAATGTGGCTTTATACCCCGCAGGAGTACTTCCTTAAACATTTGATGTCTGTATCAGGTGATGGAGGTAGCGCAGTCAGTCTTTCTGAGGGCGGGATGCTATTCGCTATATCTACAACAGGTGTTTGATTTGCTAGAGTGGGAGTATCTATTTACAATTCTTAGGAAATTCAACATACCGGCTGGCTACATAAGATGGGTTATGGTACTGTACTCCCGCCCTACGGCCAGAGCGAAGACAGATGAGCACATCTCACCAATTTGCCAGATTTCCCGGGGCATCTGACAGGGCTGCTGACTGTCCCCATTACTATTCACACTGGCGATGGAACCCCTTGTCCAAAACCTGAGACAAGAGGGAGGCAGTTGGGGGATTCCTGATGGGTGTCGAATGCACACAGTGTGTCTATATGCGGATGACATGCTGTCATACGTACGCGACATGAACAGGGAGCATGAGCTATCAAGCCCCACCCTTGAACATTTTGATGCAATCTGAGGCCTGAAAATAAACTATTGAAAGTCACTTGTGTTTTCATTCCAAGAGGGGTTATTCACCTCTGCCACAGTCCCTTTGAGAGTGCTTGGATCCCAGTAGCCCAACAGACATTTAGATATCTTGGGGTACAAATATATCACTCCACTACTGACCTACTAGAAGGTAATTTGAGCAAAGCGATAACAGCATTGAGATCACAGACCAAATTCTGGACTTCCCTGCCCCTCTCAGTGGCTGGGCGATTGGCATTAGCCAAGATGGTGATGCTTCCCAGGCGACTGTATTTTTTTTTTTAAACCTCCCAATCCGAATACTGCAGTCGATCAGTATTAGTCTTCAAAAACTGCAGTTGCCCACAGAAGAGGGAAGGATGGGTGCACCCGATTTTCAGACATACCATTTGCATTCCAGCACAATTACAATGGATGGCCTACTGGTTAGCGAGAATACATCTACAGGAGGTAAACTATACACAGTCATGACTAGAAAGTGGAGAACTACAAACGCTACTTCTGCCTAGGAGACTGCAACACACACAGCGGCTACACCTATTATTGCAAAATGTGCTGTGGTATTGGCACATGGCACTCAGGTTAACCAAGACTACAACACTATATGCACCCAATATCCCCCTATGTGGCTTTCCCACCCCAGCCGGGTTTCTCTCTATGGCGAGGCTAATGCACTTAGAAGAGAGTGGATTCTCAACCCTGGGGGATCTCTTTGTAGAGGGTCACCTCTTCTCCCATAGAGAGTTTGTAGACCAGATTCAGCTACCAGGTACCCAATTTCTAATACAGACCGATCTGATACATTTTATTCGCCACCAATGGACCACATCCAGGGAAGAGCCTCAGACACATTTCCTAGTACAGACACTTTATGACATGGGGTCGGGGAGGCACCTAATTAAATGGCTATACAAAGCGCAGCGCCCCATTGTCGTATATCACTGTCCCCTCTGTGGGAAACTGACTTAGCTTGCCCTTTGCTTGATAAACAATGGAAATTCCTTACAGAACATGCATCCCATATTCCCCGCAATGCACAATTTAAATGTATCCAGTGTGCAATCTTCCATAGAGCCTACTTGACTCCACAAATAGTGCACTCTCTTTTCCCAACCGCAAAATCCACCTGTCCCCGATGCCATACAGAGGAGGCCGATTTACTCCACATGTTGTGGGCCTGACCGTCCCTGAGACACTCAATCAATCAATCAATCAGTCATTTGTAAAGCGCGCTACTCACCCGGAAGGTCTCAAGGCGCTGGGGGAGGGGGGGGACCGCTACTACTCGAACAGCCAGGTCTTGAGTTGCTTCCTGAAGGAGAGGTGGTCTTGGGTCAGACGGAGGTGGATGGGGAGGGAGTTCCAAGTCTTGGCTGCCATGTAGGAGAAGGATCTTCCTCCCGCGGTGGCTTTCCTGATGCGTGGAACGGTGGTGAGGGCGCGGCTGATCGATCGGAGCTGGCGGGTGGGAGTGTAGAAGGTCAGGCGGTTGTTGAGGTACCTGGGGCCCATGTCGTGGAGGGCCTTGTGTGCGTGGGTGAGGAGACGGAACGTGATTCTCTTGCTGAAGGGGAGCCAGTGTAGGTCTCTCAGGTGTCCGGAGATGTGGCTGTGTCGAGGGATGTTGAGGATGAGGCGTGCGGAGGCGTTCTGGATGCGTTGGAGTCTTTTCTGTAGTTTGGCCGTGGTTCCGGTGTTTAGGGTGTTTCCGTAGTCCAGTCGACTGGTGACGAGTGCCTGGGTGACCATCTTCCTGGTTTCGGTGGGGATCCATCGGAAGATCTTTCGGAGCATGCGTAGGATGTTGAAGCATGATGATGAAACAGCGTTGACTTGTCTGGTCATCGAGAGGGAGGAGTCCAGGATGAAGCCCAGGTTGCGTGCGTGGTCCGTTGGTTTGGGTGCGCTGCCCAGTGCAGGGGGCCACCAGGAGTCGTCCCAGGCAGAGGGTGATGGTCCCAGGATGAGGACTTCCGTCTTGTCTGCGTTCAGCTTCAGGCGGCTATTCATCATCCACTCGGCTACGTCTTTCATCCCTTCGTGCAGATTGGTTCTGGCGGTGGCTGGGTCGTTGGTGAGGGAGAGGATCAGCTGGGTGTCGTCGGCGTAGGAGATGATGTTGAGGTTGTGTTGGCGTGTGATGGCTGCGAGGGGGCTCATGTAGACGTTGAATAGGGTGGGGCTGAGTGACGATCCTTGCGGTACGCCGCAGATGACTTTGGTGGCCTCAGAACTGAACGGGGGGAGGCGGACTCTCTGGGTTCTTCCGGTGAGGAACGAGATGATCCACTCTAGTGCCTTCTCTTGGATTCCGATGTTGCTGAGGCGTTGCACTAGGGTGTGGTGGCAGACAGTGTTGAACGCTGCGGAGAGGTCCAGGAGGATGAGTGCTGCTGTTTCCCCGTTGTCGAGCAGGGCTCGGATGTCGTCAGTGGCTGCGATGAGGGCGGTCTCGGTGCTGTGGTTGGCACGGAAGCCGGACTGCGAGTGGTCGAGGGATCCGTTAGTCTCGAGGAAGGCGGCTAGCTGTCTGTTGACGGTCTTCTCGATGACTTTGGCAGGGAACGGGAGGAGCGAGATGGGGCGGTAGTTCTTGAGGTCGGTGGGGTCGGCTGCGGGTTTCTTCAGGAGGGCGCTGAGTTCGGCATGCTTGCAGCTCTCCGGGAAGGTGGCGGTGTTGAAGGAGCAGTTAATGATGTCCCGGAGATGGGGTGCGATGATGCAGTCGGCCTTGTTGAAGACGTGGTGGGGGCATGGGTCGGTCGGAGAACCGGAATGGATGGTGTTCATCGTGTGGATAGTGTCTTCGGTGCTGACCGGGGTCCAGGCGCGGAGGGTGGTGTTGGGGGGCGTTGGTTTGGTGGTTGGGTGCGTGGTCTGTGCGCCGAAGCTGTTGTGTATGTCGGCTATCTTGCGGTGAAAGAACGAGGCGAGTGAGTCGCAGAGGTCTTGTGAGGGCGTGATGTGGTTGTTTCCGGCGCTGGGGTTGGAGAGCTCTTTGACGATGTTGAAGAGTTCCTTGCTGTTGTGTGCGTTGTTGTCTAGTCGTTCTTTGAATGCTGTCTTCTTGGTGGTGACACTACTGGAATAGCATCCGCAACACACTTTGTGAAATCAATTAGTTCTCTTACTGGGATTCAGTGGATCATTGCATATTGGACTTGGATCCTAGGCTGCGGAAAGCGGGAGTGACTATTAGATTTGTTGACCTAGCACTTATACTAGCCAAGCGGAAGTCCCGTACTCCCCTGTCGGATCAAAGAAGGAGAACAGAGTTATCTGTTGGGGGAGGGAGAGGGTGCACCCTTGCATAGAGTGGAATACAAGGGACTGCTGAAACACCCGATATCAGCAGATTGGGAGGTGTTCTTGAAACACCTCTTACAGAATTGGTTAGCGGACACGCAGGAGATTGCAGAGGGCACAGGAATTAACCGGGCAAGCTGAGCTGTGACTGACTAGGTATGCTACCTGCGGATCCCATCCTTAGTCCACAGCATGCCAATTCAAAGTTCTAGGTGGGGGAGGGCCTATCCCTTCTTTCCTCCACCCTCCCCCATGGGCAAAACGACAAAGAAATTGACACTTTTTTCAAAGGAGCACAGATCAGTTTAAGGCTAGTTTGAGAGGTAGAGGGCTGTTTAATGCAACTTTAACTAGTACCTGGCAATGTGGAAGGCCTTCATGCCAGGGATTGGAATATACCCAAGCAGAAATGAAAAAATAGTTGATCAGTCCTTCGTTACACATTGATAAGGAGGGATAGAATGCTGGCACACACTCAGTCCTTAAAGGCTATTTAACAGCATAGCGGCAACGAGTTGCAGGTATACAGGTGTAAGATATGGCCACATTATAAAATAGCAAATGGTTGTAGGTTGCACCAAGGATGGATGCATAGAACGGAATGTCAGTAGAACTGCCTCAGTCAATGATTTATGTAATTGCTCTTAACTCACTCGTTGGCTTAAGTAATGTTCGACTGTTAATTATGCAACATAAACGGGCACCAACGTTATTACGACGAGTATATCTTAATTGCCTGGTACACTGAAATGTCCTGGCTGCAATGTAATGACTGTTTTACAACATGTTAATAAAAAAATGTTTTTAAAAAAAAGGGAACTCGACTTTCGGTCTCATTCCTCTATATGATTATGGAACTCCTCTCTGACTTCCAATATCCTTATAATGTATGGCAGAGGGTTCTTATCCCATATGTAATTTAAATTGTATAAAGACATTAACCAGGGGCATGTAATGGCACATAAAATAAATGTTAAATTATTTTGAAAAGTTTAATTTGCAAGAAACTACTGTTGTATACTTTGGCAACCCATGCATTGAGAGACGATTATGTAATTAGTCCTGCATTAAAAAACTCTAAGGAGTGCCCTTTTCATAATAACATGTTTGAATTTGACAATTTGTTCTATAACTGATGCTAATATTAACCTGCTTAAAGGTATTCAAATGACTGATTTTGATGAATAAATAGATACATTTGCAGATGGCACATATGTCAGCAGGCTCAAACACCAGCTCAATGAGTTGTCTCAGCATTCTACAGCCTCAAAGTGTTCTAGCCATAGGCCATAGGCGTCAGCCCGGCCAAAAAGATAGAACACATTGCACTTTGTAGTGCTGTTTGCAAAAGAGTTATTATAATTACTCATACTTGTTGCAAGAGATGTTTTTCTGTTTCTGAATAAGACTTGTGTCATTCGCCCAGGGCTGCCATAAAACAAATTCAAGAGCACAGGATCAACCTACTACCACTACATAAACAACTTACAATTGTGACTGAGTGCAGACTATTTGACAGGAGGATATATGGTAGTGCAAGTTGGGAGCCCGAGGATGCATTGATTTTTTAGCAACTTTTTAAAATCTTCTTATCACATTGTAGCCAGGATTCCACAATCAGTGGCTAATCTTTACCAGTAAACGAGATATCTAAGAGCACCTGATGCTGGCAAACGATATAGGTTTACAAGAACTGTAATTTCAGCAGGGAAGTTATGTGAATGTAGCCAAACATGCAAATTCACTAAGATGCAAAGTTTGTCATCTTGCATAAATTCGCCTACATTCCTGTGTTACATTGTTACAGAACGATTTTTCCTCCAACGCCATTTTTCCTGTAAAAGTCTCCAATAAAGGGCCTGATTTAGAACTTGGTGGATGGGTTACTCCGTCTCAACGGTTACAGCGGTGACAGAGTAACCCATCTGCCACGTTCTACAGAGTAACCCGTCTGCCAAGTTCTAAATCAGGCCCTTAGTCGGAGAATTTTCCAGAGACTGTGATTCCTGCGACTGAATGAGCCACATGCCATTCAAGAGTTCTAACCCTTCAGAGAGGGGACTTTGCCCAAATAAATAAAGCCTCTGATTTGGAGAGGTTTAGTTGAAGATAATGGCTGGTCATGATTGGTATTCGGCCCCAAGTTATGTCACCCTGTTGACTGTATTATTGGGCTTTCAGACTTAAGACTAGCTGGGTGTCTTAACATAAAACATGTTTACTGAACCTGCATGGTAAAATCACTAAGATTAACAATCATTGTTAAGACCAAAGAGTCTGGGCTCTGCAATATGCTGCAATGGTTTAATTGCTTTTATCTTTTATTGTAAGTGTTAGACCTGACAGCCTTAGGGTGATCTTCCCCCAACTTTTTGCCTGTCTCCCTCCATTTTTCTGATCTCTTTTTTTGCTGGTTTTAGGATACTGCACACTTTTCCCCTGCTAACCCATGCTAAGTTGCTTGTGCTCTCTCCCGTAAACATGATAACATTGGCTAATATCCAATTGACATATTTAATGTATCTATAAGTCCCTAGTAAAGTGCACTAGATGTGCCCAGGGCCTGTAAATTAAATGCTACTAGTGGGCCTTCAGCACTAATTGTGCCACCTACATAAGTAGCCCCTTAACCATGTGTCAGGTCTGCTATTGCAAGGCCTGTGTGTGCAGTTTCACTGCCACTTCGACTTGGCATTTAACACTACTTGCCAAGCCTTACATTCCCCTTTTGTTATATATGTCACCCCTAGGGTAGGCCCTAGGTAACCCATAGGGCAGGGTGCTATGATTGTAAAAGGCACAATATGTACTTATACATCCTGGTAATGAAAAATTTCCAAAGTCATTTTTCACATTCTATCAAAGGCCAGCATTGGAAATTCCCTCATATGCTTTTATGTGGTAAATTCTGATCTGAGACGAGTAGCCATGTCATGTTTGGTATGGATGGAATGGTAGTGAAATATCCTCCTTACTGTTGAAGTTGGATTTTACATTACTATTTTGGAAATGCCACTTTTAGAAAGTATGCATTTCTCAAACCTTACTGCTCTCTAAGCCTTACAGCCTGTCTATAATCCACATCTGGTCTGTGCTGGTTGACAGTTCCCCTTGTGCATTGCACCCAGACAGCCATAAACACAGGACATTCAGCTGCATCTGCATTCATCTGCATACTGATGGGTCTTCCTGGGCAGGAAAGGTGGAGGGGTTCTCACTTACACTTTAAAGGCCAGTGGCCTGACCTCACACAAAAGACTGATCACCCCCCCCCCCCCCCACATAGATTTCCTGACAGACAGGGCTGGGTTGAAAGGGAATTTGTGCACTTCAAAACCACTCTTTAAAGTTTCCTCCACTTCAAAGGTACATTTGGGTATATATACTGGATCTGTGACCACACCAAAACAGACACTTTCAGGTCTACAACTGAACTCTGCCAGAGGGACTCTGCATCGTTATTTTTTAAGCACCCCATGTTTGGTGTGTTAAAAGGATACAACCACTGATTCATATGTATTAAGACTCACTTAAACCTTAAAAACGTGATAACTTGACTTGTGCGTATTGAATGTTTGTCGCTTTGGTCTTATTTTATTCTGATAAATATTATCTATTTTTCTAAACTGGTGTGGGGTGCTTTTTGTGGTGTTTTCACCATGTTACTGTATGAGATAATTGTCAAATACTTTACGCATTGCCTTCAAAGTTAAGCCTGCCTGCTCTGTGCCAAGCTACAGGAGGGTGAGCACAGGATAATGTAGGTTGTGTTGTGACTTAGCCTGACTAGGATTGTGGTATCTACGTGGACAGGGTGCATATATCTGCCATCTAAAGACCCAATTCCTAACAGTGAGCATATCCCCAAAAAAAGTAAAAAGAAGTAAAAGACGAAAACACCCCAACGGCTAAACCTGGAGGGTGGATGTCTAAAACTGTGCATTATAAAAAAATAATTATCATTTCACATAATTTTAATATAAAGGTTTGGGAGCTTCCTCCAAGCAGGTGTACTTCAAACAGATAAAGAAACCCATTTTACTTTTAAGAGAAATATGACTCTCATTTGAGCAAACAAAAAAAGGTGAACTGCTATATTTGGATGGATGTAGGGCACAAGTCCTTAAAAAAGAAGTAGGGGCTAACCAAGGTAGGCAGTATGCAACTGACATCATGGCGCATGACATTACTGTTCGTGACATGACAGCACGTGACATCGCAAGTGGCATCACACGAAGTGGCATCACAACCCATGACCTCACAGGAAGTGACATCACAAAAGTGACATTAGATATTAAGACCTCAGACATATGTTTAGTAGGTCTATCATGAGTACATTTGAGTCTTTTACAATATTTAACACATTCGTTTTTATATCAGGGTTGTTCCAAAAAAGTGACTCAACCCTGACTCAAATTCTGGGCCTCAATTTATACATTTATTTTTTTTAACCCCTCACACAAAATTGGCAATAAGAAAATCTGTGTGCCAACTAAATCTCACGGTATGATAACGGCAAGATAACTCTGAAGGGTAACACATTTGCTGAAGAGGTCTGTGTTTTTTCCATTCCCACTTTTGAATCAAAGTAGCATGTAGGATTAATATGTATCCTGCAAAGCACATTATGTAACACACAGATGTCAGATTTTAATTTATGTAAATGGGTAAGTGGGTTAATGCTTTTAACACAGAGATCCTTTTGTTCCTTGCAGTTCATAAATTGTTCTCCTTCTAATATAGTACAATGACCCAGAAAGGATATGTTGCGTCTGCACCTTGTAACCCTCACTGTCTTATGTAACACATCCTACACATTGATATAAACACATATGATTTATTGTCAATGTATAATGTGTACATGTGATGTAAAGTGTTCTGACGACCTGGATTGGATGTACGTATGTAATGAGGCAAAAGGCACTGGGGAAGTGGGCGGTCCATTGTCCATGCTACATGCTATGGTGGGCTGAATCAAAGTGTGAATGACTGTAGACAATCCAGTTGCTGAAAAAATGTTGTCCAAAAGCACCAGAATAAATCTATATGTATAGGTATTTTTATGATTAGTTTTTATGGGAGAGCGCAAAGCGCTCCATTCCGTGTTATCTCTCTTTGGGCTTCAAACCACGCCCATGTCACGTCACTGTCTTTCATTGGTTCGTGGCCTTGTCTTTTAAAATCTGTTTGCTTTTAGTAGTGGAAGGCATGCATACGTCATGCCTTTTCCGGTGGTTAGCCCTCCTCGAGCGCAGCGACCAAGTACCAAAAACATACGAGGCTCGCTGTTTTCCGTCCGGTTTGTGGACTACTTTTTCTATTTTTTCACAGCACGATCTTGCTTGGCAGAAGTCGAGCGCTTTGCATGACATCGACCCTGTTACATAATTAATCGCACTTTTCCGGTTACGTAGATAATTGCACTTTTGCCGATAGGTTTCACTATGAGTGAACTGTTATTTCCGTTTGTGTGTCTGCTTTGCACTGATGGCGGCCGTCAGCTCGCTTATGTGAAACTTTTACTTTTCAATTTAGATGGCAAGAAAAGTCCAGTTAGTTATGTGATACTGTTTTGTTTTAATTTTCAATTTATGTGGCAATAAAAGCCCGGTTAGGAGTTTACAATGCTAATTGCTCGAGCTCAAGCAAACGCAAGACTGTTTGCATTGCAAATGCTTGTTTAGTATAAGATACTGGTGAGGAAGATAAAGATCTTTATACACTAAACCTACAAAAAAAATATTGTAGATATTTAAAAAAAAAAAAAAAAAAAAGTAGGCAAAGCCTAACCCAAAACCTAAAGAGGTTGATAATGGTCCTGGAAAAACCTCAGCTGACGTATGGAAAATCTACGAAGTTGTTGACTTATGCCAACTATGTTGCGAAAAAGACATGGTTGAGTGAGTGTACTCAACATAACATAAGTAGGCTCATTCCAGTGCTTAGTTTGAGCCGGGGTTTTCCGGTGTGGGGCACCGGCACTTGTTTTTGAGGGCCAGCACTTATTTTTCTGCCTCAAACATTTACTGCGAGCAAAAGACACATATGCAGAGCACAAGTCGGGAGTACATGCGGGTGGATCGCGTACACCCACTGTTTTCACAGGGTGAACAGGTTTTCACAGGGTGGACAGTGGTCTACAAAGTTGGGCCTCATGTAATATGCTAAACATGTCTCGTTGTAATTTTCCGATACCAGCACCAGAGTTCTCTGCTTTCCCTTCTGAGCACAACATGCAGGATCTTTCTTAATTTCATCCCGACTGGGCCCGAGACAAAGGCCTGATATAAAGGGCTGTCCGCTCTGCTTTTGCTCGAGTAGAATCCTGACTGGAAGCTATCTCGAGCCCACCACCAAGATGCCAGAGCTATGGACGGGAAACAAAGGGACACAGCTTGTTATGCCTCACTTAATTACTTAAGATAAACTAGGATTTAGAAGCAAGCTGTTGACTTTATTCAATCATTTATTAAACCGGGTTGAATGCAGTTGAGTGTCAGATGTATTAGTACGTAGGTGTTTTTACATATACAACTATTTAAATGCCACATTTTTTTAATTTACTTCTTTTATAGTGTTACTCCTCCTAATGTAGTGTGTCGAAGCAATTTTCATCATGTGCACACATTTTACATTATGAATAAATCATACAAGTGTGTAAATCAATGTACAGGTTATGTGTCATAATACAATGGCCACAGGGCCACTGGAAAATATGAAGCAGTGGCAGACCAAATTGTGTGGCAGGATTGACTAAATTATGTGGCAAGAAAAGGGAAATTATGCAGCTTAATGTAGTACATCTAGTGCTAGCATTACCTCATTATTTTGATGTGTATACATGTTAACATTATCTGGGCTAAGGTTTCATTTTATTAGTACCACTTTGACACCCAAATACAGAAATAAGCAACAGAAAGGTGACTAGCCAATCTTTACAAATGACCTTCCACTGTGTGGCAGCATGTGTCACTGTGCTATTAATGATTTTTAACAAATATTTTTGTTGGCATCTGTAGCGTATGCAGCAAATTATGGATTATGTGGCAAAGGTGGCAAATTTATATATTTACGTGGAAACTTCAGCTACTGTAACATCACATTATTCCAGTAGACCTAAAAGAGGGTTACAGTGTATAGGAGTCACACATCATCCTTCATAGCTCACTGTGATAGATTAGAAGGATTGCAGTTTATCAACTGCAAATGACAAAACGATCTATGTGATGAAAGCAGTAACCCACTTACCTACCTACATAAAACAAAAATCTGTCATCTGCATGTTACATGATGTGCTTTTTCGGTGACACATTAATCCTCTTTGCTGCTTTTAGTCAACGAAACACAGATTTCTGCAGGACATGCATTAATCATGATAGTTATCGTATCATTATTATTCCTTGAGATTTTCTGGACACACAAAGATCTCAGAGGCAGGTGTCTTAACCCCATAAGATACTTTAAAATATGGCCCTTGCAACCAGTTAAGCCAGAACAGATGTAATATCATGTCTCTCCTTTTAGCCAATTTCTTTGTGGCAGAGATTTAAAAATATTTATATATAAATTTGATTGGCAGGCTGCTTTCCATGACCCCGCCCCTTGTGACTCCATCAACAGTTGTTGCGCATAGACATGGGTAAACCAACAAATTGGATGGAAACTTTTTCAGTGGAACCAATTTGATCCTAGGCCCCTGCTTCTTCGCCGTCAGATTGAACTTGTAACTTTGCCCCGGTCTCGCACGACCAGATACCTATGAGTGACATTTTTTAAATTGCAATTCTCTGGTTCTATTGATTGGATTTGTGTTGTTATGGTGTTAGATTATGTTTTAATTGTATTCTATTTTTCGAAATTGGTGTGAGATATTCTTCATGTGTGTTTCCGCTTCATTACTGTTTGTGTGCTGCATAAATATCTTACACATTGTCTCTAATTTAAGCCTAACAGCTTTTGTGCCAGCCTACCATAGGGTTACGCACAGGTTGATTTAGTGACCATGGCAGCACCATCTGACAAGGTTTGTGGCTGATGCTTGAGAAGGGCTCAACATCAACCAACAACTCAATTTCTCACAGTCTCCAATGTCTGAATTAATATATGTGCAGAATATTCAGTTAAATCTGTATTGTTCTTAGGGAATATCATTTGCCATGCTCAGAATACCAACTCCATTGTGCAACTTGCTTTTTTGATATAATGGCCAAAATGCTATAATTGCTAGTGTATATAATGGTGGTATGTTTGGTAGAGTAATACATTTTACAGCTCTCACTTGTAAAATCTTGTAATGCTCTCAAATGTACTCATATTAAACCTGCTAAACATTGGGGTGTGGTCTTAAGATTGATGTTACCACATGTGATGTAACTTCCTGTGAGTTTGTGATGTCACTTCCTGTGATGGTACACGCAATGTCATCCATCATGATGCCAATTGTATACTGCTGCTTGGATAGTCCCCCCACTTCTTTTTTATGACTTATTCCCTACACATATGGGAAAGACAGAAGAAGAGAAAACGAAAAAGCATCACAAAGGGAGAAAGCAGAAAGCTGCAATAGTGAGCTAAAGGGGTGGGGAGTGGCTGTAAATGGATTAAAGATCCGGATCATGCTGCCTCAGTATTCAATGCTTGCACATTTAATAGCAGCAGCCGCATGTTTCAGAGAAGAGCTTTGGGCACCAGCACCTCTCTATTTACAAATTAAGCACTGGGTCATTCTATGATTCCTGGTAGCTTTGTCAGTCAGCATCAGAATCCAGCCTGCATGCACTCACTCCCACTACGTAACTCCGGGAAATATAAGAAGTGCAGGGATCAAGGACAGGCAATCCTGCGGCACAGAAAAAAACAGCATTTCTCCAGTAAATGGCCAAAACTATTTTACTATTGTACAAGGAACTAAAAGTACAGTTATAGCATCCCATAGTGCAAGTGTTTTGATATTTGTTCAGTAAAATTGCTTTAAAATAAGCCTCTCAAAAACAGGGAACCATGTGCAGCAGCAGTGCAAGCTTCCCTCACATATACAGAACAATACCGACACAGGCAACAGCAAAGCACTCCTCCTCGCACACATAGGTTATGAACAACACATGCAACACCAGTGAACTATGTGTCTCACACTGACTTGGAGTAGCATGTGCAGCAGCAGTGCAAGCATCCCCCAGTGTCCCTGTGAACGTGTGTGCATGTGTACATATTTGAGAGCATCAGAATTCTGGGTGATATTGTGGTATGAGTGATGGGCATGCGTGATGGTATGTGTGAGTGAGGATGCACTGTTTTGGTGTGTATATGCTAGGCTGCATTTGTGTTTGTTTGACAGTGCATGTGTGGGTTATTGTCTGATAGTGGATTCGGCATGATATCTATATAACAGTGCAAATGTCTATATATGGGTGTGTGCACATCTTTGTGGTAGTGTGCTGTGTTAGTGTGATGGTGTGTGAGCTATTGTAGTGTGACTGATGTTATGTGTTATGTGTATATTGGCGTGTGTGCATATATGTCCGTGTTTGACAGTGTGTGTGGCATGCAGTGTGTGTTGATATGAATTATCTATCGGTGTGATAGTGTGTGCGCTACTGTAATGCATTGATTTTGTGGTATTATGGTGTGTTTGCGTCGATTCCTCTGAATAATGATGTGTGTGTTGGTGAGAGTGTTTTGGTGTGTTAGTAAGTGGTATAAGATGGTGTGGTGGTTCAAGAGTGTACTGGTGTGGAACAAGGTCACATGATGGTACTGGAAGAATCAGGACAATTACGGATGACCTCTTGAATCAGAGTAAAAACCATACTTTGAAAAATAGAGAGGCAAAGAAATAAGTCCTCTTTATTTTTTAATAAATCATGAATAATCATGAATTTCACAAGCAAGTACTGCAAACCCAAATATAACTATGTTCAATAATTTTGGAAGGAAATAAGGTGATTCTAGGGGACATATTTACATGCCCCTTAGCGCCGCCAAAGCATCATTTTTTTACCCTAAGGCGGCCTTTCCCCTGCGCCAGATTTACAAAGTGGTGCAATGGTTGCATTGCGCCACTTTGCACCACATTATGCCTGCGCCAGACATACTGTATGCAAGGGGGCATTTAATCGCAGAGACACCTGAAAAAATGGTGTAGTGAAATTTACTCGATTTCACTGTGCCATTTTTTCCATCACTTTTAACGCCTGCTAAAGGCAGGTGTTAAAAATGATGCAGCCATCAAAATCAATGGGCCTCCCTGTCCCTTGCTGTACTAGCATCAACATTTTCGATAGTACTGCAGCAAAGCACCACAACAGCATAAAAAATACTGACGCTGTTGTGGTAACGACCGCCATGGTGTGCCGTAATGTAAATATGGCGCATCCATGGTGTCGTTAGGTGAGGCAAAGGCAACGCAAGAGAAGAGATACATCGGGATCGATGCACCTCTTTCTCATAAAGGGAAACACCTTCATATTGAAAAGGCTGTTTTGCCGGGCGGACGCCGCCTTGGTGCTGTGGAAGAGGCGGACGTGCCCAGAAAAGCCTGCAAGACTTCAACATCTTCCTAAGGGTAGGTTTTAACAAATATATCTGTCTGTGCATGTGCATGCATGATCGGTCATCTTGTAATCGGTTTGGCAGATCTTATCATTGTTTACTGTTCCACAATGGGCGATTCATTGCCCATGCTGAAATGGGAAAAAATAATAAACCATTTTTATTGCAAACTTTTGCAAGATGGTCACCCATGTGTGCATACCCATAGGGAAGCACCATCCACTTTTTTTGTTTGTTTTGTCGGAGAACGGTTTGTTCAGGGGAAAATATATTCCCCTTGGACAAAACATATATTTAGCATGTACATTTGCCTTTGCTCTGCAGATTTCCACTTGTACAAATGCACAAGTCTATATTTGCTATAACCCAGAGAAATCTGAGGCTATTGCAGTTTCAGGGTAATCCTATGTAAATTAAAAAAAATGAGTAAATCTAATCGTCCAGATGAGTACTTACACATTTTTAGAGACTATCTTTTTACTCACTTTTAAAGTCTATTCTGTCCTTACGGACCTTGTGCAGGAACTGTTTAATGGAGCTCTATAGCCTCTCAGTGAGGTACCGCTGAAACTTGAATTGATTAATTGATGGTTCTTGATTTACATCACTTTGTGCACACTTGTCATGGCCTTAAATTAAACCCTACAGTGAATGGGAAGCCAATGGGGTTACAAGAGAATATGTGCTCTTGCCTTGCGACCTGGAATGAAGCTGGTCAGCTGCATTTTGGTTTAGAGGACATTAGCAAGTGCTGCATGGAAAGCACTCGTTCTCCATTTGATGTCCCTTTCCAAAAAAAAACTTTCTAGATTGTTTTTGGGTTTCTGTTTGTATAAAGCCAATTCTCAGCTTTATGACCCAGATTTGGGTATTTACTTGCTAGGGAGCAGCAGTGAGGTTGGCTTTAAACTGGAATTTATACAACTGGGCCACTGAATCAGGCCAGCTGTTTGTGTTTTCCAGTGGTGGGGGGTGGTAGGCGACTGGTGATGGCTCCACTCAACCTACATTTGCTTTGTTTACTCTGTAGTAATTGGGATACACTATCCAGAATGATTCTTGTACATGGAGAGCCCACTCCCCATCATACTCTTGACATTGAAACTGCTGTTCTAGGGGTTCATTGTCAGTGTATTCTTAATATTATGTAACTGCAGTAGGTACAAAGGATAATTGCACTGCTGATGCCATGTGCTTCTTGTTTTCTTCATCTGTGGGTAAGTGATGTTTGCAGTGCCGATGCCCATGTAGTCCCTCTTCTGTGTGTGCACAGGAGGCTTGCTCTTATAATGCAGCGTGGTACCTGTTGTCCATATATGTGAGTGGAGCAGGCATTGCTGATGTCTGTGCAAAGAAAGCCTAGACCCTCTATAGAAAACATCGCTAATTGTTTGAGGGAGATGGAAGCCTCACAACCCTTGTCAGGATGAACCACAAAAAGTCACTAAATTATCCTGTGCTTAACCCTCTGGCAGCTTGGCACAAAAGCAGCCACTGAGATGCCATGTGTCAGTTGCGTAACAAAGGTCCCCTCAGCCCCTGTGGTGGGGGGGGGACAAACTCCAGGGGACCCCCTCAGGACAGTACCCTGGCCTGACAGCAAGTTGAGTGCATCAGAGGGGGGCACTCCATGTACTTTGCAGGGGGGCTGCCTCAAGTTTCCTTATGCCACTGCAATGTGTAAAGTATTTATGCAGCACACAAACAGAAATAAAGTGAAAGAAACAAAACACAAGAAAATGCTCAAACCAATTTAAAAAAAAGAGTCATTTTTAATATATAAAAAATGATTTCATGACAACAAAAATCAAATAAGTAGACCCAGATATTTTGAATTTTAGAGTTTTTAGGGAAAATAGCACCAAAAAGCACAAAGCATCACTCAGGGACATCTGTTCGTGCTACACTGAGGGAAAGTCACAAGTTCAGGCTGACCGTGATTGAGCATGGGTCGGATACAGGGATCAGGTTAGTCCTGCTGAAGAGTCACCTTTACAAGTATGGCATGAACAGTTTCACTCACCCTGGAGGAGTCTGGGATGCAGCGAGTATTTGTTGCGGATGGCCATTGCTGTAGTATGAAGAGTAGGTCAGTTGTCACAGGTGGTTGTCACTGTAGTGAGAAGAGGAGGTTGAGCATCGTTGCTGTAGCTTTACATTGGTGGTCGTCTCAGGCTCGCGTTGCTGTAGCATGAAGTGCAGGTCTTGCTTTGCTGATCGCTGCAGACAGTCCTAGGGCAGCAGAGTTTCTGCGTGAAAAGATCTGTTGGAGGTAGCAAGGAGCCCAAACTTTAGGCTTTTTACCTTTCCTTCAGGTGGGGTACACTTGATGCCAGCCAAGGTAAAGGGCCTGGAGGGAGGACTCATTCCAGCAGAGTCCAGCAGCAGTGCTCTGCCGATGGAGTTTCATCAGGATGGGGGTGATGTGATCATATTTATTCAGGCCCTGGGTGAACTGTACTGGGGGGTGTATGATGACCCCCCAACAGAGTCTGTCCAAAGTACATCATGTAAACGCTTGAACATTGAAAGTAAAAAAGAGGTGATTAAGGAAAAATGCTAAGTCTAAGCTCACTTGTTTACTCACTTCCTCACACTTAAGCCTTTTTCTGGGTTCCCAAAGCCAATGGTAGAGTACCCAAAAGCAATCTTTAACTTTTTTCAGTTTACTTTGCATAAACTTATTTTTGATAGCCCTGCGCCCTCATGTAATCTATCTGGAAGCACAGATTTTGTGAAAGTGCACGTTCACAGAAAACACTTTACTGAGTGCAAAGGTTTATGAACATCGACCAGGTTGTGGCCTTGTGGGATTTCCCTAAGTTTTCTAGGGGCGTTCCCAAGGCACAAATCACTACTCAGCCAATGTTCATCTCCAGTCCGCAGTGATGCATGCGGAAGTTTCAGCGATCTGGCACAGTTGTGATTTGTTCCATCCTGTTATTAGGAATAGGGCTCCGAATAATATGGTATTTTATTTTTAGACAGTTCATCTGTATCTATCCATTTTTATAATTTCGCAAGAATTTATCAATATGTGTTGCCGGTAAAAAAAATAAATAATTAATTGGCATGTTAGAACATTTATTTTTCTACGAAATGTGCATTCACGTCTCGATGTCTTTAAGGTTAGATGGTATACAGAGACACAACCTACTCTACAGTTTAGTAGGATTGTAATGCTAGCAGATATGCATGATTGGAAGCCTTCAATTGTAATCTGGAAATTATGTTGCTCTTCTTAACTCCTGCTGTCAATATCCTCAGCCTGCCGGTCATGGTTGATGGCTTAAAAAACACAAAACAAACAACAAAAAGAATGAATTATGAATTTTTCCATTTTTAAAAATGAACACAAAAATAAAAACAGATTATGTGTAAAAAATGACAAATGAGAAAGATATTTATGCGGCAGTACTTGGAGGGGCTTTGAGAGTGATACACTTCAGGATTATTGGATGGTAGCGGTCCTCAAACCTTAGTATCTGTAGTTCACTGATAGTGTGAGTCAGGGTCTGTCATTTGTGAGTGCAGATGACACTAATGTGTGCAAAACGTCTTGTAACTTAGGGCCAAAGAGCAAAAGTGATCGAACAGCTCTATTATTGTTGATCGAGGGCTTAGTCATATTTAATTATATTTGTGTCCTACTCATGGACGTCATTTAGGGGGCGCCAGGGGTCGCTGTTGTGACCTCTGGCTTGCCCCTTGCGACCCCTGGCACTGTATTTGCGACCCCTGGCCCCAGAGGAAGTAAAATCAGTGCAAGAAACACAGGGTCAGCTGACATCGATTGGGGCTCCAGTCTTCTTGTTTTTTGTCATTTTTTACTACAGTAATAGTGAATAAATAATACATTATTATTCACTATTAGTGTAATAAAAATGGAGTACAGTTATGATCCTCCCTGGCAGCAAATATAAGTAAAAAAATGTTTTTAAATGTGGGTGGTGTGTATACGTGCAGGTGAGAGTGTGTTTATGTGGGAGACAGTGTCTCTGTGTGACTGTATGTGGAGGTGTATGCATGTCTGTGAGTGAACGTAAAGGTCAAGTGGCGTGTGATGTCACTTCCGCTACCCATGGCCTTTTGCTGAATTGACCTTCATGGTCCTACTGCTCAAATTATACCCCAGGTAACTCTGTGACATGACTAGCAAGCAAGAAACGTTCAATTTGGTTTGACAGTTGAAAAATATGCTCCACGACATACCCCTATCTTACTGAAATGTGACTGACATGACATTTTACAGGAATCTTACCTTGGAAAACAACAAAATTCTTTCCGAAGCGACCAGAAAAGCACATGCGTCACAAACTACAGCACCATAAGATGTTTGTGACACTTTGTCTGTCTTTTGACATTGACAAAACATTATTAGAAGTCACAAATATTTCATATGAAAATATGTTTCCATCAATCAGTTTGCAAGTATCTTATCTCATTGTACTGTAATCACTAAAATGAATGTTTGCATTCTTGAAGAAGGTGGGTACCTTTCTCAAAAATACTTCTTTATGAGACGTTTTCTAGTTATATGCTTTCTAGAATACAGTGAGCCACGTTTAAGGGAATGTGTGCAGGAAACATGGAAAGAGGAATAAGCCTCAAAGGATTGTTTTTGTGCAGGAAGGCATCCTTTCGTCCAAAAAAGCAATCCTGCCCGCAATGCATGCACCTTTGTGCCATGGTGCAAGGGTGGCCATGTTGGTGCCAAGCAGCCTCAAATGAGACAGCTCTAGGAGGGAGCTGAACTATGCCATATTTTTGTGCGGTTGTCTCCCTTTCATGCTAAGCAATGCAGCGACTGCGACACCTTAGTAAATATGCCCAGAGTTATCTTTCTTTTTTCTCTTTCTTATTCTTGTTTCCGTGGATGTACTTCTAAGCTACATATCTTTCCGTGTATGGGTGGCAGGGGTTCAAAGAAGTGCAGAAGCACACACCGCTCTCTTTGCATCCAAACTGCACAGCTGGTGGATTCAGACACATTGGCTAGATCACTGTGGGCCAGATGTACGAAAATGCAATTTAATTTCTTAAATAACAACTTCATAAAAATCGCTATTTAAGAAATGTAAAATGCTATGTACAAAGATACCGATTTCCTAATAGCAATTTCTACAAAGTAGGCATCATTAGTAGGAAATGGGTATAAGAAGTCCCATTGCATTTGAGTCAATGGGCCAGTTTTGCATTTCCTAAGTAGCAATTTCTTATTAAGAAATCGTTATTTAGGAAATGCAAAACCAGGGATGGCAATAGGAAAAGGTCCCCCCTTGGTGCACCCCAGAAATAGGGGTGCACCTGTAGAGCACACATATGCATAATGGGCATGTGTGTGCTCTATTGCAATTTTAAAAAGCACATTAGGGTGTTTTTTTATTTTTATTGCACCTGGTTACCACTGGCTTCAGGTTGGTGATAATTGCATCTCTAAAATGCCCAAGTCACATTTTGTAAATGCATGGTACATCAGAATAGAAAATGCAAATAAGAACTCCCTATTTGCATTTCCTATTCTGGGAATCGCTAATTGCGATTTCTACACAGTAGAAATCGCAATTTGTGATTCCTTAAAGGAATTTGTACATTATAGTAACCAAGTTACAACATTAGGTCAGTTCACTAAGGTCTGAAAAGTAATTTAATTTTATTTACACAAGAAATTGGTTCCATTCAATGAGAGACGGTTTCATTTGCCTACCTACTCATTATCAGTGCCAACTATACCTTTAGCCTCTCTAGAGACATTTAACAAAGATCCTAAAAAACTGTGCATTATACCCCAATCAGTGTCAACTGCATGTTCTTATGTATCTTAGTGTAAGCCATTGTATTTGCAAATGCCCAAGCTAGAGTGGCTTTAATTCGATTTAGTTAATTGTGAATGCTGCCAATTACAATTTTCCATTAATGGAAAAAATATCCATTGTTGTGTAATTTTTCTACCTTCTGTGGAAAAATGCAGATTTGACAGGAAGTAATGTGCTATTTTTCTGAATAATGAGTTATTGAATTTGAAGCAGGGCCATCGAGAGTTGTTAAGTTATAATACCTATTTTAATGATAGAATGGTTGAGACCAGTTGTTCTGTAAATAAATTATCCAGAGTTTTCTAGCAAGGCCTACGAGGGGAATTAACAAATACACTGACAAAGGCAGTCAACTCTCCTACCAAGAGTGCTGAGTTCACAGATCTGGTAGTGCACTTAGACCATAATTTAGCTGAACACTATTCAGAAAAAACTTAGTGGTGTATTTGAAATTAGAAGAGAGTGAAATTAGGCAGGCGAGGAAGACGTACACGAATGTTGAGTCTATACTGTGGAAGATTGGGCCGTTTTGTTAATCATTGTCAATCAGCATACCTAACATCTGACACAAAAAAAAACAACAGTGGGCAAAAAAATGGGATGCTTCAAAAAAGAAGGGTGCCTCCCTGTTAAATGCAGTTTAAATCAGTTTCAAAATGGGCAGTAAATGCCATGAAGTCACCAGTATCCATAATATTGTGACAATAAAGATGTCCTTGTCAGATGGGCTGGAAATAATTGTTTAACGAGTTTAGATTCAGGACTCTACGGATTTTATTATCTGAACATGCAGTTTTCTCAATCCTTACAGATACCATTCATTAAGAAAACGGTCTCTGAAGAGGTTACAGCAGTAGGTGGCTCTACTCTGTCTTAAATCATTTACCTGCAAAGGTTCACTCTATAATAATGTGTTGCACTTGTAAAGTAACTCAATAAAATGATTTCAAGCACAAGGAGATGATGAGCAATGGTGACAGATGGGTAATTTTCACTTTTCGACATTCTAGTATATTTTATTCTTCTATCAGCCAGAAAAGGCAAATTTATTGTAAGGCTCCTTATCTGGTGGTGGGCAACTTACTCAGTGACTGTTCATTTTCCGTTTTTTACGCAGACATCTGAAGCTAGCGTGAACACAGTAGTACACCACTGCAAAAGGAGTATTTATTTCATCTAGCTTTTTTCTTCCAGGGCACCGGGTCAGGTCGGGTTGTTATAGGGGCGTGGGCAAAGATGGGGATCGGGTGTTGGTGATGATGGTGGAATCGGATAGGTAAGTTCGCCTGTACCCTCTTTCCGACTACTCTACCCTTCACTGACTCCACATTCCCATTACCTGGACTTGTACTGTTCTCTTGCACAATGTCCCACTCTCTGCACACGTTCTTACACCTGCCCTTCAGACCTGTTCTTTTTATGGTTGAGTGTGCAAGCGCTCTGACCTTGTTGTAATGTCTCTGTGGGCTTTTAACCACGCCCCTCACTTTCATTGGTTCATGGGCTTGCCTTTTAAAATTTGCTTGATTTCATTTGTGAAAGGCATGCATACGTCGTGCCTTTTCCGGTGTTTAGCCCTCCTCAAGCGCCGAAGCTCCATGTTTTCGGTATGGCTTTTGGACTACTTTTTATTTTTATTTTTATTTCCTACACAGCGTGATCTTGCTGGGCAGTAGTCGAGCGCTTTGCATGACATTGACCCTGTTACATGGATAATTGCATAACTGCCAATAGGTTTGACTGTGAGCGAACTTCTGTTTCCTTTTGTGTGTCTCCTTCGCGCTTCACGCTTATGCTGAGGCACATGAAATAGTTTTGCTTATGTAAAACTGTATTACTTTTCATTTTCAACTTATGTGGCAAGAAAAGTCCGGTTAGTACTTTACAACGCTAATAGCTTTTTAGTTTCCCAGAGCCAAGGCGCAGTCGAGCATGCTTTGCTGTATGGGATTCTGTCTTCCAGGGGGAGCCAATGGAGACCTTTCAGTGTGAGAGTGTTGTGGCCTGACCTCTTATCTTTTCTGATGATACGGGTGGCTTTGATTAGGGTAGCTCTCATAGAAGGCTGAGCGTTTTTGTTCAGACCTTTCCCCATTGAAGTGTGAGACAGGACGGCGGATCTGAAGTTTTTGGGTAGGATGGACACCTTCCGTTTTAATAGAACATGGACTTGGTCCAGAAAAGTTTGTTGGGTTTAAATGCCCCCCGGGTGATGGTATTAACTAGTTGTGATAAATACGTCCTCGCCACCACCAGAAGCCACTCACAATCAGGGCCTAGGTGTCACTTCTGCATATGCTGTAGAAAACAAGTACAGGTGGATGGCATCTCCGCATGGACGGTGTACATTTTCCTGGTTCTGTGCATTAGCAAACTTTTCGACTTTCCTGATTTAAGTTACTCTCATGCTGCGGGAAAAAAAAAACTTTATTAATCGAACCCATGTTGTTTACAAAGGTACACGTTCCAGCAGTCGGAACTGTGTACAATATTGAAACGTGAAAAATGTAGGAGGCTGTGTGTGTCATGGGTCCTAGTGAAAGGACGGAAACTGTGAAATACAGTAATAATCAGGGTTCAGTGGGCCCCGGTGCCACTGCACCTGCTGCACCAGTGGAAGCTACACCTCTAACTCAACAGCCGTATGCTTTCTTGGTGTGAGGATGACATCTTCATAATGCAAAGTGACACGTAAAATTGGTATTGCGATTTTACGTGCGCCCTAGGATCAGACAGCGGTTAGTTGATATGTAATTCTAAATGCGGAATTATACATATCTAGGCATTGAACACAATACTCTTAGTGACAACAGCTGTCAAAGGAAAATAATATTATATTCACAATTTCCCTGTGACTTGGCCTCAAAACTAAAAACACCCCATACAAACCCCTTTGTATAATTATGCATTTCTTGGTATTTACATAACTCGAACCTAGCTGTACATTAATTGTGAGGGAACAGGAGGTGATCTTGCACATCGAGAGGGATTACACAATTAATTTAATTTTGCAGTTTTGTACATAACAAGTAATTTGCGTGGAATCACACCATGTAGGCGCCGAGATTAGAATTCGGACATGGATCCACAGATTCCAAACTCAGCGGCTCTAGCCACCAGGCCACATCACGTCTAGCCAGCAGTGATGTAGGAATTTGTGGAGCCCCAAACAAAAGGACTTTTTTCCCTTGGGGCACTCTCTCATCCCTTGGAACGACTTTCCTGGAGTTATTTGTTGCACCGTGGGGCACTGCTGCGGCCATTTGTGCGAGCATCCCCAAACAGTATCCTGCAGTGACCCCGATGTCGCACTGGCTCTGATTGCAGCATCCTCAGAACACGTTATGAAGGCTCACTTTCCCAGATCCCAGAAGTACACCTCAAACTCTAGCGTCGCTTTCTTATTCCAAAACAACAAAACCACAAATGTAAACCAGTTCAGGTTAACGAGCAAACATTAGCACTTTACGAAAATCAAAGATGCATTTCCGCAGCATTTATTTACCTTCGAGGCACCTGATTGCTTCAGAATCCGTATTTATTTGTCATGTTAGCGCGGAGGTCACGCCATCCAAGTACGTATTAAAAGAGATAATAACATTTTGTACTGAAATGTACAAGGATATTTATACATTTGTTAACGTATTTATATAGAGCAGTCTTAACAAGCTATGTCACACTCGTCGAATTTCTTTATTTTTGTTAAACCAATCTAACTCGGATCAGAAAAGTTTAAAAAACAAGGCGCATGCGTGGCCACGCACTAGCATGTCTAAGATTAATACACCTGCGTTAGCAAAATAATTGCAAATGTTTTTCTTTAAAAAAAAAAAAAAAAAAAGTTCCATGCTGCTCAGCATCGGTAAAAGGGAAGCTTTTTGGGGATGCTGAACTGCATAAGTTTAAATGCATTTCAGCATGCATAATTGTGCTAGCAATACATGTACGCAAGGGAAAATTGTTTTATCTTTGCACCCTGGCAGCATTTTTTTTATTTTTAGTGCAACTGAAATCTTCATGTACAAAAGCAATTTTAAAGTGGAGAAACTCCCTCCTCTGCAGCCCATCCTTTTATTGCCGTGTTCTCTTTCCATTCTCACCCTGGAAAGGGATTTATTTTTTCAGCCTCTTATGTGCCACTTGAGTAATTCCCTCAGACCCTCAGGTGGGTGTTCGACAAAGTTCAAGCCTGCCCTGGAACACCCAATTCACACCCTCTCAGCAGGATTCACTCATCAGTAATATCACTACATTGTAGGGTGACACTGGATATGAGTACACAGATTTATGAGTGCAGGGTCACCCTGTGTGAATAGCTTTCACTTCAAAATGGAGACCATTATGTCTGACTTACACGCACTAAGGGGCATATTTACAAGAAACTTGTGCATCAGTAGTGATGCGCCAGTTTTCTTGCGTTTCCCCTTCCCCACCTAACTACACCATGGGTGCGCTGTACTTACAAAGCGAGCATCATGGCACACATTAGTCCAATAGCGTCAAAAGTTTTGACGCTATTGTGGTGCTTTGCTGCACTAGCATCAAAAATGTTGACATTAGTGCAGCAAAGTGCAAGAAGCCCCATTGATTACAATGGGTGCGTCACTTTAACACCTGTATTGAGCAGTCATAAAAAAGATGCCAAAATGGTGCAGTGAAATCTTCTGGATTCCACTGCGCCATTTTGCGGGCCTCCTAACCCCAGACGCTCCCCTTGCATACATTATGCCTAACACAGGCATAATGTAGCGCAAGGGGTTGCGCCACTTAATAAATCTGGTACGGTGAAAATTGCTTCCTTGAGCCACATTAGCATAAAAAAATGGCACACGTGTGCTGCTAGGGCCTTGTAAATCTGGCCTTAAAGGCGGTGTGTGGATTGAGCTTGGAACGCATAAGTACTCCAAGGTACTCAGGGCGACTGCATACAACAATACCTTGTGCACATACATAAATCCCTCTGTGCTGATAGCAAAGTGAAAATAAACATTACGCTGGCCCCAAAACACTGATTTCTGATCATTCCTTAGTTATTTCCAGATTGTGAAGTTGCATTTGAAATTGCTGTATTTATAATTTTATGTCTATCTAACTAACTTCTGAGCTTGTTACATTATTTTTAGTTTAATCCTGCAACATTCAAACAGAGGATCTGAATTACAAACACGAGGACATATTTCACATTTTTATTTCTGGCGTTAGCCATGCCCTTTGATTTTCAACACAAAATATATGCACAATACACTTAGTAAAAGCCAGCTTTAAACCAGCTTTCTTCATCCATTGGTCTGTTTGTATGTCATTCACACTTTGCTTCCACCCACTACGGCATACAGGAGGGGGGCGTGGTTCAGCCCAATTCAGCCACTTTGGAGTGTCCTTTATCTGTCTGCTGGTATTCCACAGCTTAACAGATTGCATCCACTTGAAACTGTTCTGCATTAACTTATCAAAAGCTTCAATATTATACACATGAATTTAAAATCAAACGGGTCTTCGGACACCCTTATTCTGGGTTCAATTTCACCAATGGGTCTTTAATGAACTTTGCCCAGGAAGATAACCAGTGTTTATCATGTTAATTTTTAATGCCCTCTTTTCTTCTTGCTTTCTTTCTCTCCTTCCTTTCTTTTTTCCTTCTTTCCTTCTTTCTTGCTTTCATTCATTATCCTTCTTTCTTAGATTTCTTCTTCTTTCCTGCTTTCATTCCTTTTTTTTTCTTGGTTCCATTCCTCCTTTCCTTCATTTTATCTTTCTTTCTTGCTTTCTTTTTTCTTTCATGCTCTCTTTTCATCTTTCTTGCTTTCTTTCGCTCCTGCATTTTTTCTTTTCCTCTTTCCTTTTTTCTTGCTTTCATTCATTTTCCTTCTTTCCTGCTTCAATTTTGTTGATTTCATTGCTCCTTTCGTTCTTCTTGTCTTTCAATCCTTTCTTTTCTCTTGCTTTCTTTTTTCTTTCATGCCTTCTTTTCATCTTTCTTGCTTTCTTTCTCTCCTGCCTTTCTTTCCCTTTTCCTTCTTTCTTGTTTTCATTAATTTTCCTTCTTTCTTTCCTTTCTTTCTTTCTTTCTTTCTTTCTTTCTTTCTTTCTTTCTTTCTTTCTTTCTTTCTTTCTTTCTTTCTTCTTTCTTGCTTTCTTTTTGCTTGCTTTGTTCTTTCATGCCCTCTTTACATCTTTCTCGCTTTCTTTCTCTATTTCATTGCTTCCCTCTTTCCTTCTTTCTTGCTTTCAATCCTCTTTCTTCCAATGCGTGGTTCAACTAGAAATGCACTCTGATAATTGGTAAAATATGTTAGGCCTAAGTCATCTATAAACTTATTTACCCCAAGCTTGTGAAGGGAGAATAAGGTTTTTTGTATCCTTTCTTTAAAATTCAAATTAATATGGATTTGTGAAAGCCTTCAGAAAATTGTTTCAGAAATATCACAGGAATCCTGTTGACTTGAGGGGCTATCATCATTTTAACCATTACTATGTGCTCCCACCACGTGATATATCTTGGAGACCAGGCACCATTAAGGGTTTAATTCTGGAAAGAAGAGTATGTTCAATGTGAGCACTAGTGTCTTCGATTTAGATTTAAATCTATCACTAGGTATTTTAAGCAAGAAAGCTACAATTTAAGCTGACTTTGTTTACACTGTACATTAAGCAGAAAAAACTCAGGCCCATATTTATACTTTTTTAGCGCCTCATTAGCGCCGCTTTTTGACGCAAAAGTGGCGCAAACTTACAAAATACAACTGTATTTTGTAAGTTTGCGCCGCTTGTGCGTCAAAAAATGGCGCAATTGCGGCGCTCTAAAAGTATAAAAATGGGCCTCAGTTTCTTCCCTCATTTGAGAGGGTAGCCAGACTCAGAGGCGTATTAACTGATTAACTGTAGGATTTCAGGTATCATTCTTTCTTCATCACTAGATAAAATGAGGAAGTCATCAGCCTAAGCGACTAGTGTTTGGTCACCTGAGGGAAAGAGATACCACATAATTAGTATGTATGGGGTAGAGCAATGGGTCTATGGAGAGAAAGAGTCATAATGTGGAATATGGGCATTCCTGCCTGGTTCCCTGAGAGAGGAAAAATGTGCTTGAAGTATGTCCATTCGTTGGGCTACAAGTCAACTGCTTCTAGATTAAGGACAAAGCCTTTTGGGTGAATCTTTCATCTAAATTAAACTATTCCAGAACTGCAGCGAGGAATGTCTAGGACACCATGTAAAAGGCCTTCTCCGCATGCAGCTCCGTGGAGGGAGAAGGTTGCAGTTCAGCCTTCTCTGTAACATGAATAAAGAGATGCATATTACCAGCAGCCAGCCTGCCTTTCATAAAACCAGTTTGTGAGGGTGAAGCAAGGAGGGTAGGATCTTTTCCAATTGAAGGGCTATCATTTTGGCATGTATTCTATAGTCTGTATTCAGTAGTGACATCGGTCTACACTTCTTGTGTTCCAAAGCATCCATACCATCCAAATAAATTACAACAATGTGTGCTTCCAATGCCGTACCAGCAATCTTTCCTGTTGATTCCAAATGGGTGAATAAATCCTTAAGATTAGGGACTAGCATGTTTCAATAGGCTTTATAGAAGGGTGCAGAATAGCCATTGGGTCCAGGAGCTTTTTTGCTTTTGAGGGAGTTGATTTCGATTAGAATTTCATCCTGCTCAATCTTCCTATTCACATCCATATCAGAATCATTTGAGAGACTGGGAGAGTGTAATTTCTAAAGATATTTGCCGCACAAATCACTATCAGTGTCCAACTGTGAGTTATAAACGTCATCACAGAATGTAAGGAAGGAGTTAAAAATGGAGTGGGAGTCCAAGTGTAGGGTCCTTTTTATCTTCAATAGTATTACTGTTTATCTCATTACCATTTCCTTTCAGAGTCTGAGCCCGATACTTTTGAGATTTGTTGCATTCTAAGAGGTTTTTGACTCAAGTTTGTATGACCACATTGTGCGCCTTTTCAATTAGAATTTTATTGAAATCATATTTAAGTGGTTTGATTTTAAGTGTAATGTTCTGGTCAAGTGTTCAGGATCGTTCTAATTCAAGGTGCTTAATTTGTGTTTCTAAGGCATCCAACCTTGTGTTCTTTGTTTTTCCTCACCATAAACTTTATTAACACACAACTAATAGTGCCCTTCATTGCATTCCAAGTAGATTATGGAGAGAGTTTGGAGATGTATTTTGTTGAAGCATGTTAACAAAGGAAATGCAAATATGTCCTTTAGTGTCTGAGTCATCAAGAACACTCTCATTCATCCTCCATGTGCTACTCCTTTCAGACTGTGTCGATAAATTAATATCTAGGGTGATACATGCATGATGGAAGATCATAATTTGTTCTTTTGTGGAATTGGTAGATATCATCACAAGATTCCTGCTAGCGAGAAGGCCGCCAATTGTGGACAGTGATCTATGGGGCTGGAAGTAGAAAGTAAATTTACTTCCTGTTGCATTGTGAAGGTGTCGGATATCCAATAGGTATTTGTTAGAAATGGGGTCTCTGGTTGGCAGTCAGTTTGCACTCTGTCCAAGCAGGGACCCTCACACTAGTCAGGGTAAAGGAAAGACACACCTTGTTAACTCCACCTCACCACGGTAGTAGCTTTGCACAAGCAGTAAGGCTTAACCCAGAGGCAATGTCTAAAGTATTTGTACCAACAAACACCCAGTAATTCAGTAAAAACACTACAAAATGGACACTACACAGGTTTAGAAAAATAATAAATATTCATCTAAATAAAGCAAGACCCAATGCAATAAAAATCCAACATACACAAGAACAGATATGAATTTTGTAAGAAAAACACAAAAATAGTGCCTAGAGGCACAAAAGCTAAAATTTGATGTTATAGCGGCATTGTGATGGAGTTGTTTCCCACAATGCGATGCCTCTGGCGCCGGTTACGGAGTCACACTGACCCCCCAAGTACAGTATCTTAGCAAAAGTGTGGAAAAACAGGCCGGTGCACGGAGATGGGGAACGAGGTATCACTGGATCTGAGGTGGTGTCGGTTTCAGTGCTGCAGGTCGAAGGAGTGGAGGCTTCAATGAGAGGTGTCGGGTCCGTGCTGCAGTGCAGAATGGTGGAGGTGAGGTGGCGTTGGTTGCGAGGTGTCGGTCCCTTTGCAACCCCAGCAGGGTCTATGTCCGGCAAAGTCAAGACACTGTGGGGCGACCACACGGAGTCATGGTCACGCCACAGGGTCACAAGCACTGCGACGGAGTCCTGTGTTGCGAATGTTGGGTGTACGAAACTCCGCTCTCACAAGTTCTCAGGGACATCAGCGGCTGTAGCGACGTTGGGCCTGCGTTGTTGGTGTGGCCGTCGTGCTTCAGTGAGGTCACGGCTTCAGGTGCAGGCGGCATTGCGGGGTTTCATGCAGCAGAGTACTTTGCAAAGTCGCACGGAGTCGTCCGAAGTCATTTCATAGGGAATTTCACCAGATTTTACTTCCAGGGTCCCAGGAACTGGAATGGTACTCTTTGGAAAGCTTGAGTCCACAGCAAGAAGACTCAGAGATGGGTTGGTGATGTTTTTGCTGTCCCTGAGACTTCAAAACAGGAGGCAAGCTCAGTCCAAGCCCTTAGAGATACCTCTCAAGCAGGAATATACCACAAAGTCCAGTCTTTGTCCCCTTTCTCAGGCAGAAGCAGCAATTGCAGGACAGCCCAACAAAGCTCGTTCACTGGCAGGGGTGGCACCTCTCCTTCAGCTCTTCAGCTCTTCTCCTGGTAGAGGTTCCTCTTGAATCCTTGAAGTAATCTAAAGTCTGGGGTTTGGAGTCCAATACTTATATTCCTTTCTTCCTTTGAAGTAGATAAACGTCAAAGGAAAGTCTCCGTTGTTTACAAGATCCTCCCTTGCCCAGGCCTGGCCCCAGACACACACCAGGGGGTTGGAGAGTGCTTTGTGTGAGGGCAGGCACAGCCCTTTTAGGTGTAAGTGACCACTCCTGCCTCCAGCTTAGCCCAGATGGCCCATCAGGATATGCAGGTTACACTCCAGCACCCTTTGTGTCATTGTCTAGTGGAGATGCACAAACAGCCCAATTGTCAGTCCGACACAAACAAGGAATCCACAAACAGACAGAGTCACAGAATGGTTTAAGCAAGAAAATGGCCACTTTCTAAAAGTATAGCAACACAAAAGGATGATGGACGGAGTGCTGACCAATGCAAACACTCACCCCCCAGTCACAGATCTGGGTTTAATCCATTGTTCTTTTGCTCACCATGCCACCCCAGTTTGGACTCAGCCATATACAAATCAGTCCTGGCCCTGTTCCTCATGGGACCAGCCCAACCCCATCTGCCAAGCCAGGTCCTCCCTGGACCGGAAACAGGCATCCTGGGACCGGTTTCAGGGTATCACCCTTCATCAGCCAAGCGAGCTTGAATCCAGTGGCACAGTGAGCAAGGGACCCACGTCTGGGCATACCCTTCCCACTTAGGGCAACTTTAGCAACACAAAAGGATGATGGACGGAGTGCTGAACAATGCAAACACTCACCCCCAGTCACAGATCTGGGTTTAATCCATCGTTCTTTTGCTCACCGTACCACCCCAGTTTGGACCCAGCCATATGCAAATCAGTCTTGACCCTGTTCCTCATGGGAACAGTACAGCCCGAACTGCCAAGCCAGGTCCTCCCTGGACTGGAAACAAGCATCCTGGGACCAGTTTCGGGGTATCACCCTTCATCAGCCAGGCTAGCTTGAATCCAGTGGCACAGTGAGCAAGGGACTTTGTGCATTTGTTTTTGCACTTTCTAAAAGTGGCATTTTCAAACTAACAATCTAAAAACCACCTTCACTAAAAGATGCATTTTTTAAATTGTGAGTTCAGAGACCTCAAACTCCATTTTCTATCTGCTCTCAAAGGGAAACTGCACTTGCAGGATATTTAAAGGTAGCCCCCATATAAACGAATGAGCAAGAGAGGTCTTGCAACAGTGAAAACCGAATCTGGCAGTATTTCACAGTTAGGACATGTACAAATACACCAGTACATGTCCCATCTTTGTCCTACACTACATCCTGCCCATGGGGCTACCTTAGGGGTGCCTTACATGTACAAAAAAGGAAGGTTTGGGCCTGGCAAATGGGCACACTTGCCAGGTGGAATTGGCAGTTTAAAACTGTACACACAGACACTGCAGTGGCAGGTCTGAGTCATGTTTACAGGGCTACCCATGTGGGAGGCACACTAGTAGAATTTGATTTACAGGCCCTGGGCTCCTCTAGTACACTTTAATAGGGACTTACTCTAAATCAAATATGCCAATCATGGACAAGCCAATTACACACACAATTTACACTTGGAGCACTTGTATTTTAGCACTGGTCAGAAGTGGTAACGTGCCCAGAGTACCAAAACCAGCAAAAACAAAGTCCAGCACACAGAATAACCTGAGAAGTAGAGATAAAAAGTTAGGGGGTGACCCTGCAAAAAGGGCCAGGTCCAACAGTATTTGTCTGTACACATTAGGTGCATTTCAACATGAGATTTGCTTGGTTTGTCTGGCTATGGTAGTGTCACAGTGGAGATCGACGTCCCTGCCGCAGATTGTGTTGCAGATATTTAAGAGTTCATGTTATTTATTTTTTAGTTTTGTCCAGAAAGAAGAATCTTAACCAGTAGGGTCATCTATATTGATGATATAATATGCCATGACACCCTTTGATAAACTTGGTTATTGTTGGGCTTGCCCATTTATGCAGTCTAATTCCCATACCTTTTGCCTGTGCTCTCCTGTTTTTTTAAACCTGTTTTTGTTGCCTTTTAGGACTCTGCACACTTTACAAATGCTAACTACTGCTAAGATGCTTGTGCTTTCCCTAAAACATGGTGACATTGGGTTACACCAAATTGCCACATTTAATTTATATGTAAGTCCCCACTTAAGTAGCCTTTTGAACATGTTGAACATATGTCAAGCCTGCCTTTGCAGCTTGGCCTGTGCGTGCAGTTTAAACTGCCATTGTGACCTGCAAAATTTACCATTTGTAAGACCTAAACCTTCCTTTTTAATACCTATAAGTCACCCCATAATAGGCCCTAAACTACCCAGAGGGCAGGGTGCAGTTTATTTAAAAAGCCGGGCATGCACTTTTTCAAGTTTTACATGTCCTTGTAGGTAAACTTATAAGTGATAATTTTCAATTGTGAGCAGTTAGAAAGGTTGAGTTTAGTGTCTAAATAATTGTAATTTTAAACTCTCTTCATAGGTAAAGCCAGATTTTAAGTCACAATTATGAAAATGCCACCTTAGAAAGTTGTAATTTTATCATTCCAACCATTTGGTGTCTGCAGCCTGTTTTGTGTGTCATATGACTAGGTGTAGGTGGCAGGTGGCCTTTATGCTTTTTCTCCCATATAGTAGGACAAAGGAGCATAGGTGTTGGCAGTATGGACTATCTCTGACTTGAATGAGGGGGAAGCTGTCAACCACCACAACATAAATCGGGCAGTGAAATACACAATGGGGCTGTGCATGTAGGCCCCTGCACTGCCCATGCCAAGTGCATGTGCAGTGCAGGGCCCCCCAGGGGGCCTGAGGCACCCATTCCGCCAGCCTTTCCCTGGCAGGGGAAACCGCCAGGGAAAGGCTGGTGGAATAAGGTACATTATCCGGCAGGGCAGCACTGCTTGCAGTGCTGCCCTGCCGGATATGTAACTCTGCCATCGCCAGGCTGTCTGGTGGCGGGAGCCTGGCGGAGGCGGAGTTACAAAAGTGACAGTTGTGCCACAAACATTATATGGCGGTCTGGACCACCATGTCGGTGGCGGTAATTACCACCACCGCTGGCATGGCGGCCCAGACCCCCATGTTCATAATGAGGGCTATAGTCTCTTCCTGAGCACACTAACAAAGGGTTTGACACTAGTCTATTGCACCCCATTCAAACTGGGTCCAGGGCAGGGATTCCAGAAATTCCACACGCCTCTTGGGGTGAAAAACTGCAGAACCTTCTCCTACTTAAAAGTGGGCACCAGATATAAATATGGTCCCTCATATCCAACTCTTCAGTACATCTCTGAACCTTTGGAATACTCAGAAGGGCTGATGTGCTGCTCTGTAAGAAGGGATGCTACTCTGTTGCCCTGCTGTCCTGCTGCCCACTGTCCTGCTGCCTGAATGAAGGATTGGACCTGCATCTTGAACCCAGAACCACGAGAGTGAATCCAAGGGCCAGTTTGTTGGCCCCTGATCAGCTGCCTCAGGGATAGAATAGGCTCCAACCACCTTGCACCTGGATTTAGAACGCTGTAAGCTTGTTCCCCAAGTAGTGTCACCCTAGTCCTGGACTCTTGGAAGCGAACCGCAATGTTCTGTGCCAGCCCATCTGTGGGTAGAACCGATACAGCTGCACATCTCCTCAAAGCTCTGCTTTGGAACCACTGATGTACCTCTCCTTCCTGACACAAGACTTTGGATTGCAGCCCTCAGTCTCCTTGTAACCGCTGCAGTATGATGCTTCCTCGACATAGGCCTTGATATCACAAGCCCCTCATTGACAACATTGTTGATGATGATGCAAGGCTCTTCATCACAGACTTGCAGTCATTTTGGAACTGCTGATGTCCAAAGTGTCTTCAACGCAGGACTTAGCTTCACAAGTCCCGCATCAACGGCATCCTCAACGATGACAAAGGACCTCGCTTCCCAGCCTTGCAGCTCTTCAGAACAGCCACTGCGTATTGCAACCCTTAATGCAGGATGTTACAACTCTCCGTAACCAAGGCTACTCTAGTTCTGCATGACTAACTTGATCCCTGTATTGGGCCCATGCTCCACCACAGTCAGCTTTAACTTTGTGAATTTGTCCCAGTCCGGCATGTTAAGAGAACCACAGTTTTTACTTAAAACATTGAAATTGCATATATCCGGTTCTACTGATTGTTTTTCTGTCATTTTAATCTCATATAATTTTTATGTCGTTTTAATCTCAAATAATCTTTTTCATTTTAATGTATTTTTCTAAATTGGTGTGGGATTTTACTTGTGTTGTGTTTTCACTTTATCACTGTTTGAAGTGCTGCATAAATACTTTACACATGGTCTCTAAATTAAGCCTGACTGCTTTGTGCCAAACTACCAGAAGGGTAAGCACAAGTTAATTTGGGGATTGTTTGTGTTTCATCCTCACAGAGATTGCAGTTGCTGCTTGAGAAGGGTTTCACCTCCCTCATCTAGTAACCTAATTTCCAACAGTTATGAACCATCTGCCATCCTGATTGTGAGAGATAACAGGGAGTGTGGCTTCATCATTTTTAGAGAGTAACATAAGAACTTTGGGGCATATTTACAAGAAAGTGGTGCATCAGCTCTGATGCACCACTTTTCTTTCATCACCTGCGCCCCCTAATAGCACCATGGTAGCACTGCATTTGCTATACAGCCCACCACGGCGCACATTAGCACAATAGCGTCATAATTTATGATGCTATTTTGGCGCTTTGCTGGATTAGCGCCATAAATAATGGCGCTAGTCCAGCAAAGCACAGGGAGGCCCATACGCTATTATGGGAGCATCAACTTAACGCCTGCTCTAAGCAGACATTAAAAATGACAGAAAAAATGGTGCAGTGAAATATTGTAAATTTCACTGCACCATTTATTTGGGCCTCCTCCATGGGAATGCCTCCCTTGCATACATTATACCTGACACGCATAATGTGGCGCAAGGGGTTACAAAGTGGTGCCATGCATGCATGGCATCACCTTGTAAATATGGCGCACGGTGGGGAACTTCTTACCGCCTCCTTAGCATAATTTTTTTTATCTAGGGCGGTGCAAGGAGGCACAAGGGGCTTGTAAATATGTCCCTTTGTTTTTCTTATCAGGGGCACAGAAACTATGCTGAATCCACAAGTGTTGCGTCCTGCAGGCACTGCAGTGCCAGGTCTAGTTTCCTACAAAAGGAGGATGATATCCCTACTTAATTTGTGGCAGTAGTCTAATATCTTCTTGCGTTTAATTGGGTGACTGAGGTTAGTATTAAGTGAGAGAATTTTAATCAATTTCGTAAATATTGGAAGACAGGAAAAGTCAGGCCGGCAAGATTCTGAGGCTGGGCATATGATGGGAACATATGATGGTGCAAGAGAAATAGTTAATAAATTATATCTCCTTGAGTCAGTGTGAGAAGGCAAGTAGCAAAGTTGAATATTAATAGCAGAGAGGAAGAAATAGCGCAGGAAGGAAAAGAAAAAAGATAAGATAGAAGAAATAGAGTCAACATGGTTCACCATGTAAAAGCAAAATCATCATTATTAACAGACCACACCCCACACCCACCCCTCCAGCCAAAGAGAACACAGTAAGGCAGTGAAGGCCTCAACTGACCAATCCAAGTATGGATTCAAAAACACCATACAAAGTCATAGCCTCTTATGGCCAAAAACATTTTTCTTTGAGACATTAGCCTCTTATGGCCAAAAACATTTTTCTTTGGGTCACTATCGGCTTCACCCAGTCTTGTGATATACTTATTTTATTACCTTTCCAATCCAAGGATTTTTATTCTCCTAATGGATTCGATAATTTGTTCAGTGTGCTGATAGGGAAGAGCCATAAGATTTCTTGGTCTCGGGTTCAGTTGGCTTATTAAGATCCTGGTAGGTATTCTTTGAGTCCTCTCAGTTTCAAAGCCCTTCACAAAGGATATTCCAAGAACCTGCAGGAGCAATGATCCAAGAAAGGTAGCACAAGACACTCATGGGCATATTTACAAGCCCCCTGCCCCACCGGTGCCCTTTCTAATTTGTGTAGGGCAGTTCCGAAAACAGACTTGTGGCACTGCTATACGTCATTTCTGTGTAAATATACCCCTGGGTCCTTTTCTAGAATTTCTGGGATTCTGTTTTTCTTTTTACATGAGGCCCGTTTTTTTTAATAACAATCTGGGTATTTCCGATTTCCCTATCCTTGCTTCTGCTTCTTCAAGCCTTTTACTCAGGTCCTTGATATCTGTTTGCAGAACAGACATCTCTGACTTCAGGAACTCCTTGTTGGAGTTTGTGCATTGTGAAAGGCAATGAAGAGAGTTCAGACTTTATAGTATGCTGTGCATGTTTGCTGGTGCAGTGCAACTTTCCTTTAACCGGGGACTCCAGTAGAGGCAGGTCCTGCTTGGTCCTCTTCAGGTCCGCTTTCTGTTGCTTAATGTCATTGCCAGTTTTGTCATCTTTGTCTTTGTCATCCGCCCTCCTGGTAGTAAGAGGTTTGTCAAGATGAAGAGTCACAAATCAATGCTTCCTGCGGTTTTGCATGGAAACATTGAAGCTTACAGGGCAGTCCTCCAGCAGGGTATACGAGAGATTAGGTGTACACATTTGAGAGCTGTTACAAATGCTCCATTTCCCCTGCTTTATGGAGTTTCCTAGCAGCCTGGTGAGGCTGACGAAGATGATCCAATACGATCACTCCTATGTAGCTCCACAATAGCTCATGATGCAAACAGCAAAACTCCCATGGATCAGAGACAGCACCATGAGCACATCCATCAGTCATCTAGCTTGCCTATCGGCCGGTCCTTACCAAACTTGATGAAAGAAAGTGGTGCTTTAACAGTAGGTAAATGGTGATCACTGAATTCAGATAAGGGACTGATAGAATCAGCAGACAGCAATGGTGCTGAAGCAAGAAAGAATGAATGGACAAAGTGATGAGGAGACTCCGAAGAGGAGATCCATCACAAAAGGTAGTCAGTAGATTAATGTATGGTGGTCCTAACCCAGCAAAGACCCACGTAGTTGCTGGCGGGGGTGAGCATGGGTCATATGTCCCTCCCCGGGATGTGCACAAAGGCATCTGACCCCACCACACCCTCTGCTGAAGGATTGTGAATAGGGCAGGCTCTCACACAGCTTCTTTGCTGGGATCAGAGAGGACAGGCAAGGGTATGTGCAATTCTGCAAAAAGTGGTGGGCTTCGGTACCTTTTATTGGGCTCGCTCAACTCTCTGTAGCTGCTTATGGTGATCAGCAACCACATCTCCCAGCACCATCTCACAGAACTTTGTGCTTGGGCCAACTGTTTGAAGCTGGATTAGGGATAGTCATATTCACACATTGTATTTAGAGACATTTCATTTTATCGTTCACATCTTTGGCTTCGTCAGAAGCATGAGATCAGGTGACGTATGGGGGTAATTTTCAGTCTATCCTATAATATAAATTGCATTGTATGTTGAGCCACAGGGCTGTGCTCCCTAGCTAGCCGTCCATAGCTAGGTGGCCATCTGCATTGGTCAATATTCAATAGTGATCTGACCAACCAATGTCACTTTACACACTGGAATAAGTCTGTATTTCCCAGCCCCTCTACTAGTAGTGGGTCCACACATGTGGCAATCATGGTGTAGGATCTCTTGAACAAGGTGGGACCATGTCACCTATGATTGCATTATGCACTGCAGGAAGACTATGGCCCTCATTATGACATTGGCGGTAAATCCCTCTTTCTGTCACTCTCCTGTGCCAACTTACCACTGCTGCAGCAGATATCCGGCCACCATATTATGACACACACACACCAATCCGTCACTATTCAGCCAAATACACAATTCCGCCACACCAAAGGCCAGTGATAAAGTGGCGGTATCAAAACCCACACCGTTACGCCAACACAATATGACCCACGAATTACCACGGTGGACATTCAGTGGTGGTAAACCATTGGTGGAACATACCGCCGCGCTCAAAATACACACACACAAACAAAACAACACCACATTGGACAATTTAAATAACACACACCTGACACCCATACACACACCACACACACCCACTCACACCATTATAAAACACCCACCCACATTACACACAACCCTTTACCATTACAAACAATTGCCACCAGAAAGACAGCAAGACCACAGACACAACCAGAGCCACATACAACCTACACCTATACACCACCCACGCACACCACATCACACACCCCAATACATTACCCTACACACCCTCACCTACACACAAAACCCATGGCACCACAAAGACGTCCCCGATTCTCAGAGGAGGAGCTAAGGGTCATGGTGGAGGAAATCATCAGGGTAGAGGCTCAGCTATTTGGAGCACATGTGCAGCACATATCGATGCCTAGGAAGATGGAGCTATGGCGGAGAATCGTGAACATGGGCAATGCCTTGGGACAGCACCCAAGAACTAGGGATGACATCAGGAAGAGGTGGAACGACCTACCGGGGAAGGTACGTTCCATTGCAGCAAGACACCAACTCGCTGTACAGAGGACTGGCGTTGGACCCCCACCTCCTCCCCCTCAACTAAGGACATGGGAGGAGCAAGTCTTGGCAATCCTGCATCCTGAGGGCCTGGCCAGAGTAGGAGGAGGACTGGACGCTGGTAAGTCAACTCTCTACTGTTATCACCCCCCTACCTGCATGCCATCACATACCCCAACCCTCACCCTCACCCTCACCCTCACTCCCATCACACCACCACGTCCCACACCACCCACCATCACATCTCACTCATCCCAAAGCCAAGCCCTGCATGCCATACCAATGCATGGACACCACTCACAGCCCTGCATGGACACTTATCACTAAAGCATGCACACTAGAGAGAATCAGCTATCCCACCACATACCAACTTACACCAGTGAAAGCTGGCAGGGCAAATACAACCAAAGAAGGCAAGTCACGGATGCACAATATGTCAGACACAGAAACCATAACACATCATTTGCACACCCACAGGTACCCCAGCCAATGTCACCGGAGAGGAGGTGCCAGCAATATCCAGTCCCCCAACTGAAGAGGCCCGCAGTGATGACAGGAACTCTGGTCTTCAGTATCTGGATGACCAACCAGGCCCATCAGGGACCTCTGGACAGCCGGTTACCCAGGCCCACAGCACCCACCCAGCGTACCCATATCGGTGTCCCCAGGACACGTCAATCAGCAGTGTGTCCACCTCTACAGGGACCCAGGGCACACCTCATACCGAAGACAATCAGGGACCTGGGGTCAGTGGCAGTGGGCACACGGTTCAGTGGACAGAGGCACGGGACAAGAGGGAAACTGGGAGGAGTGCTGTGCGGCAGGGGGAGGACAGGCCCAGGGAACCGACTCTCCAGGAGGCACTTGCAGAGATCCTGGGAGCATATCAACATTCTTAGGACATGATGGGCCAGATCCTGGACAATGTGCAGGAGAACAGGAGGCTGCAGGAGGGGCAGTACCAGGGAATCAGGGAGGACTTGCAGGCCATTAACACCACCCTGGTCTCCATAGCAGGGGTGCTGGCAGACATGGCCAATATTATGAGGGAGGCAGTCTCATAACAGCGGTTGCCTGCCACTAGCCAGACATTTGAACTGCCTTCCACCTCTGCTGCCGCTAGTGGGCAGGATACCCCGCCACAGGACCAACAGGCTACCAGCACCCCTACCCTGCAGAAGGAGAACCACCCCGCAAACGTTCCCTGCATTCCAGACAGAAGCCAGAGACACTTGCCAAAACCCCTGCCATGAAATGAGACTCTCCTGATTGTCACCCTTGTGTCCCACCCTGTCTACCCTGAACTGCCATTGCTCCCTCTCCTATGGGGACATAGGACATTGCACCTGTGCTACAGACTGGAACAATACCCTGGACTTCCCTCCATCATTGCCCCATCCTATTGCACTTGCCCCTCTTTTTCTCAGCACTTCAATAAACACCCTTGGAAAAAATAGACGTATAGAGCATGCCAAATTTCTCAGGTATGTATTAATTTAACCAGGTTCAAACATTGCAATTCAACTGTACAGTAAATGAGTATATGTTAATGACCTGTAGCTGGCTGCAGTGATCACACCAGGAACTATTGTGAGGCAACAACATCTGTAAAATTAATTGTCAAAGGGTACTGTAAGTGGGTATAGAAGGGGAAATAACAGCATGCCAGTGCCACAGAAATTCAAAATAATTACAAAGAAATGTGAAGTAACACTGTCTTATCTGTGTGTCATTGGAAGTATTGTCTGATTATTGCTGTTCTGTTGTCCTCATCTTCATCCTCTTCCTCCTCATCCTCACTGTTCACAGGGTCCACTGCTGCCACACGGGCATCTCCAGTCTCCTCCTCCTGCAGAAAAGGCACATGGCGTCTCAGGGCAAGGTTGTGCAACATGCAGCATGCCACTATTATCTGGCAGACCTTCTTGGGTGAGTAGCACAGGGAGTCAGGAGGGGCTGTTAGATGGAGGCACCTGAACCTGGTCTTCAGGAGGCCAAAGGCCCATTTTATAATCCTTCTGGTTTGCCCAAGTGCCTCAATGTAACATTCTTCTGCCGTTGTCCTGGCATTCCCCACAGGGGTCAGCAGCCAAGATAGGTTGGGGTAACCAGAGTCACCTGCAATATTAGCGACAACATTTAGCCACACACTATCCCATATGGCCCACACCATAACCATACACCAACATATACTGGGTGGGGACCAAGGTTCACCTATTAGCCACACCCTGTGCCTCTGTAGTTGGACCATCACATTTGGAATGCTGCTATTCCTCAGGACAAAGACATCCTGCACTGACTCAGGATACTTAGCATTGACGTGGGAGATGTACTGGTCCGCCAAGCACACCATCTGAACATCAATAGACTGGAAACTCATACGATTTCTCAACACCTGTTCATTTTGACGGGGGTACAAATACAATATGTGTTCCGTCAATCACCCCAATTATGTTGGGGATATGTCCCATTGTATAGAAGTCGCCCTTTACTGTGGCCAAGTCTTCAACCTGGGGAAATACAATGTAGCTGCACATGTGTTTAATTATGGCAGACAACACTCTTGTCAGCACTATTGAGAACATTGGCTGTGACATTCCTGCTGCCAAGCCCACTGTCACTTGGAAAGAACCAGTTGCCAGGAAATGGAGCACTGATAGAACTTGCACAAGAGGGGGGATCCCAGTGGGGTGACGGATAGCAGATATAAGGTCGGGCTCCAATTGGGCACACAGCTCTGTGACTGTGGCCCTGTCAAGTCTATAGGTGAGTATTATGTGCCTGCCCTCCATTGTTGCCAAGCCCACCAGGGGTCTGTACAGGGGGGTATGTCTCCATCTCCTATTCATCCGCAGCGGTAGCAATCTATGGGGCAAATGAGTGAGGAGCCGGTCACAAACTGAACAATGGGGCTACAAAAGAACATTGCATGCTGTTACCTTGTAATGGGTCAGTGTGGATTGTCCAGTATGTCCAAATTTAAACAGTGATGCAGCAATTTTCCAGGGCTTGCCCCCCCCCCTGAAATGGCGTCCACCTGTCCTGTGTGGAGGGACAGGTGGAAGTAAGAAAGTGAAGTAATTCTGCTGACGTTGTGCGCCGTTGCGGGAGGCGGTCGGGAACCGCGGTGCAACTCCTCATTGGCTAACATTGGGCTCTATGGGGTACAGTGGCCAATGGTGATCTACGCCAGCGGTGACGGTATGCACTGCCATGGATGTGGCCGCCATTTTATATCAGATTCCTCACTTGGTACCTGATCTTTAACAAGCGAGGACCTACAGTGCATGTGCTGCTGTGACCTGTGTCTGGAACCTACCATGGCCCATGTGACTGGGGAAAGGGCACCTGCCTTCACTTCGGAGGAGTTGGAGAGACTTGTGGATGGGGTCCTACCCCAGTACGGACTGCTGTATGGGGCTCCAGACCAACAGGTGAGTACACTGTGGGCACGATGCATGTGGCATGAATGCATGGAGTGGTGTGTGTGAAGGCCTCATATAAGGGGGGTGGGTGGATGTCCTCTGGGCAGCGTATTGGTTGTGTGCTGGGCCATGTGTGTGCAAATGGAGATGTGAAGGGGTATGGTGGGCCATAAGTGTAACAGGCAGGACTGTCTGACTAGTACTATTTTCCTGTGTGTATTTCCCCTGCAGGTCAGCGCCCATCAAAAGAATGGTATATGGCATTGCCATCGCCAAGGACGGGTGGACCCTGGGGGTCTACGGCAGGCAGAGCACCCACTGTCGGAAACGGTGGAAGGACCTGAGACACTGGGCACGTAAGACGGCGGAGGCCCAGCTGGTGATGGCCTCCCAATGAGGAATGGGTGCCCGAACAACCCTGACCACCCTGATGGCCCACATACTGGCGTTGACCTATCCAGAGCTGGATGGGCGCTTGAGGGCATCACAGCAGCCACAAGGGGATGAGTACAGTGCCCATCATTACTACTAATGCCTGGTAGGCAGGTATCCGGGTGGGGGATGTGTGTCAGTGGGTGCCCCCGGGCCAGGCCTGACATTGCAGCGTAGGTCCCCTGGTGGCTAGGGTTCTGAAGGGATAATCATGCTACCTAACTTGTAGGCATCCACTACTGGTCAGGGCTGTGTGGGTCCAAGGGGTGCTGCATTTACCAGTGTGCCCCTCCTCATGCCTTGGTGGCTAGCAATATCACTGGTAGTGCAATGCATAGTGTGTAGGCCTGTTCCCTGTGTATGTGAGGGTGCTGTGTATGCCAATGGTGGTGTTGGTGCAGCCACTGACCAAGTGTATCCTTTGTCTCTTCCCCCACTCCTGTTTTGTTGCCCTGTCCTTATGTGCATTAGCATCATCTGGCAGAGGACCAGAGGCACCGGCGACGGAGGGAGCTGCAACCCACAGGACCTAGGAGGCGGTGATGGCACGGTGAGGGCGCCAGTGGGATAGAGGGTGAGGGTTGCACCACGGCAAAGACTGGAGAGCTACAGATACAGCTGCCACCGCCGGTACCAGCATCGCCCTCCCAGCAGCCCCTCATCGAGTTGCCCGTGCCCGCTCACCCAGGAGGGTGGGCATCTCCTTTGCCCCAGGCACCTCAGGCCCTGCCTCAGTTATCCCAGCTGCCCTGAGTGAGGAGGCTATTGACCTCCTGAGATCCATCTCTGTAGGGCAGTCAACCATTGTGAAAGGCATCCAGGGGCTGGCAGCCCAGATGCAGCAGACTAATGCATTCATGGAGGGCATCCACACTGGCTTGGCGGCCCAATAGAGATCAATCCAGGCTCTGGCCTCCTCTCTGATGGCAGCCATTGTCCCTGTTTCCATCCTCCCCCCTCCAACTTCCTCTTCCCAATCCCATTCTTCTCAACCCCAACCTATCCCAAGCACACAGGCAGACGAGCATGCACACAAGACAACACCCAAGAGTGGTTCAGGCAAACACCAGCACCACTCTTCATCACACAGGCACTCACACAAACACCATCCAGATACAGACATACCAACATCCACAATTTCCACTGTGTCCCCCTCCTCCTGCTCCTCCACCTCCCTCCCACTTCCGTCTACACTCACACCTGCATGCACTATACCATCATCCACTACCAACATCACAACCACACCTAGCAGAACACACACCTCAGTGGAAGACACCTCCACAACAGCCATGCACACGTCCCCTGTGTCCTCTCCACTGTGTCTGTCCCCCCCTCCCAAGGAACACAAACACAAGCACTCAGACACCCAACAGCCTTCCACCTCACAACAGCATCCAGCCCATGCACCTGCATTCAAAATCAGCAGACAGACACCTCCTAGAACCACTCCCTCTTTCTCCACTCCCAAACCTCCTCCCTCTTCCTGCCCCAATGTCCCTAAAAAACTGTTCTTATCCACCACTGACCTCTTCCCTACCCCTCCCCCCATCCTGCACGTCTGGCCAGGGTGGCAAAAACCATCCCAAGCACCTCAGCCACTCAGTCCATGGGCTCAGTCATCACCATACCCACTCGTGATGGAAAAGGATCCAGGGCACATGTTCTGAGGGTGAAGGAGCCTGCAGCAGGCAGCCTCAAGGGAAAGGAGCCTGCCACAGCTGCCGGAAGGAGCAAGGAGCCTGCCCAAACTGCTGCCAGGAAGACAAAGGAGCCTGCCCCAGCTGCTGCCAGGAAGACTAAGGAGCCTGCCCCAGCTGCTGCCAGGAAGAGCAAGGAGCCTGCACCAGCAGGCAAGAAGAGCAAGGGCCCGGGGCTGGAACTGTGACGGAACCCTCACCGCCAACCATAGTTGTGCAGTCATCCGAGGCTGCAGAGATGGACAGGAGCCTCCCCCACCAGCAGCAGTAGCACCACCACCACCATTGAGCAGCCATCTGAGGCTGCAGGGGATTAGCAGGAGCCTCCCCCCACCAGCAGCACCACCACCACCATTGAGCAGCCATCCGAGGCTGCAGGGGATGGGCAGGAGCGTCCCCCTACCAGCAGCAGCAGCACCACCACCATCACCCTTGAGCAGCCATCTGAGGCTGCAGAGGATGGGCAGAAGCCTCCCCCCACCAGCAGCAGCAGCACCACCACCACCACCATTGAGCAGCCATCAAAGGCTGCAGGGGGTGGGCAGGAGCCTCCCCCCACCAGCAGCACCACCACCACCATTGAGCAGCCATCCGAGGCTGCAGGGGATGGGCAGGAGCCTCCCCCCACCAGCAGCAGCAGCACCACCACCACCACCACCATTGAGCAGCCATCCGAGGCTGCAGAGGATGGGCAGGAGCCTCCCCCACCAGCAGCAGCATCACCACCACTGAGCAGCCGTCACCACCGGCAGACGGTATGTAATCCTGCCTCCATGGGCTGCTGTGTAGCCTGCCCCCTGCAAATCCAGAGGGTATGACACCCACCTGAGAGACTGTGACCTTGCGCTCCCCAGGATCAAGAGCACAGGGCACGATGCCCCCTCCAAAACCAGTGGTTAAGACACCCACCTAGCCTAGCCTCCCCAGGATCAAGAGCACAGGGTACGATGCCCCCTCCAGAACCAATGGGTAAGACACCCACCTACCCCAGCCTCCCCATGATCAAGAGCACAGGGCACAATGCCCCCTCCAGAACCAATGGGTAAGACAGCCACCTACCCCAGCCTCCCCAGGATCAAGAGCATAGGGCATGTTGCCCCCTCCAGAGCATGTGGGCAAGTCACCCACTTGAGAGACTGTGGCCTTGCACTCCCCAGGATCAAGCACAGGGCATGTTGCATGCTCTGGAGCATGTGGGCGAGTCTCCCACTTGAGAGACTGTGGCCTTTCACTCCCCAGGACCAAGCACAGGGCATGTTGCCCCCTCCAGAGCATGTCATCTGGTTCCATCTGCTGGGTGAGGTGCCCCCGTCTCCCGTCCCCCTGAGGTCCCTGCCTATTTCGAAACTGATGCCCCTGCAGTGTTCTCTCCGTGTTGAGGCAGGTGCCAGGTGTGGCCTTGGAATTTGGCCTGTGGCCATGTGGACAACATACATTGTTGACTGGGCTGTGTCCCTTTTCATGTACATATGTATATATCTATTATCTTGCCTCACTTATTTATCTTGATGTGTTGCTTGCATTACATTAACTTTTTCTAAAATGGTTTGCCCTAGCATTATTCATCCGAGGTACGGGCTAAATATATTTTAGTAATTCAGCTAATTGTGTGTATGGTGTTGGGATGTGTGTGTGTTGTGCATGTGTGTGTCACTCTCTTTTTCCTCCCTCCCTACTGTGTGTGCTAGGCCTCTTTATTCACCGTCGTCGTCTTTGCCGGCGTTGATGTTCGTGGTGGAGCAGCACGTAGAAGACCATGGGGAAGACATGCAGCTTATGCTCCATGATGGCGTGGTTGTTCCCTTTGTCTCCAATGGTAAATCCTTTCCCTTCTGAGGTCTGTTTCCACCAGGCTCTTGATGTCGTTAGTACCGCCCCGGAAAAGGTGGCAGTTTCCTAGGTCATAATATGGTGGGCGGAACATTGACTTCCGCCTGGCTGTAGGCGGCTACCACCGTGGTGCCTGTTGTTTCCGCCCTGGCAGTCGTTGTGGTACATTGGCTGTCTATCGGAGATCCTTCCGCCATGGTCATAATTTGGCGGTAATTACCACCGGCCTGTTGGCTGTATAACTACCACTTTTACACCAACCATGAGGGTTTTAATGAGGGCCTTTGTGACCTTGTGTATTGTTTGCAAGGGATAGGCCAGGATTGTCACCTATCCATGGAGGAAGGGGTCCCCAAGTCCAGGTCTGCGTACTCCAAAAGTACAACAGGTAAGTACACACATAAGGTTGGTAAAACATATATTTCCACTTCACATTCCAACATGTACTTGTATTCACCTACATTACACTGCCACATAGTCAGGTCTCTACACACACATACGTACACTTTGCCCACTGTAATGTGACACAAAGACATACTACATTCATACCCTCTTACATCCTGGACCAATGTAAAATTGTAGATGGTGATATTCCACCATTTTCCAGACTTTTACATTGGCCCTAAAACATTAGGCTACTTGCGTCATTTCAAACTGACACAGCATCTCTAATTTTTCATGACTAAAGTTGCATCAGTTGTGAGGTCAACTTCAGTGATGCACCACTTTTGGGTGTAATTTTTACGGTAAAGTTCCCACAGATGCATCATAATTTCTGACGCATCCTGGGACCTTGCGCCATGCTGCCCATATTGTAAATACGGTGCCTCCATGGCATCGGATTCCTGTGCACCTTAAATAATTTTCATGCATCGCTGCCGCAAAGCACTGATGCGTCATTTCTTGTAAATATGGCCCTAGATCTTTATTGGCTTGAGGTTTCAACAGGACCTCGAGTTGAGCCAGAGTCAGGCTTCAGGCTTGAGTATGGCTCAAGTTTTCAGTGGCTCATCCACCTCTAGTAAATACAGGAAGTGTGGCACTGCATATACTTTTTACCCCAGCCCCAGAAAAAACTCAGACAATCCCGGTTGGGACCAGATTTGAAGGTGGATAAACCTAATTTACTTGATTTTATACTGCAGTAATGCGCTGTATGTCACCAGTGGATCATCTGTGAGAGGACAAGACTCTTTAGTAATCCGTGGCCATTAATTCTGGTCAGCTTCTCGGGATATGTTTACAAAGAAAGAGACAAAAGTGACCTAGGTGCAGGGGTTATGGGAGTGTCCTGTCTTTACATCTTTTATGAAGTAATTTATGTATGGTTTGGTATGAAGGGACTTGTAGTGTTGTATTTACCTTGATAAGAAAATAAGCACATTTGTGCCCAGAATGCTTGGTGCTGTTGGCTGAAAAACCAGAATGACTGTAAGTCTCCCTCATGACATGATACCAGTTGGAGGCGTAAACATTCACTGCATCCTTCATGTTAAAGTCACACTTTTAGTCACACATAACTTTCCCAGACTTAGTGAACATCCACAAAATGTTTTGCAGATATCCCTGTAACAGTGCATTGAGCCTGATACATTTGGTGCATAGTGGTTGCGGGGGGGGGTATTAAAAAAAGGATTTGGTTCACGTCAGACAGCTTGGTTCCAAGCAGCTCAAAGGGGATGTATGATGGAACAACGAATGCATTTATAACGCATGCCTTTACAACGACCGCGTCTTTACCCTGCATGCCTTTACCATGCATGCCTTTACAACAAATTTAGCTGTAAAAGCATGTTTGGGAAAGTAACATGCATGGTAAATTCTCCCCCGCCCTGCCTCCTAAACCTGACATCATACTCCACCTGCCCAAGCCCTTAAAATTGCCCCTTCCAACCCCTGCTCAGAGCCCTAACACCCAACCTACCCTGACCTGTCCTAAAACCTGTCCCAACCTTTCCTAAAAACTACCCCAACCCCCGCCCTAAACCGTAAAACCTTCCCTGGCCTAAAAACTACCCTTCCCTGCCCTAAAAATTACTCCCACCCTCGCCCCGAAACCTAAAACCTACCTACTCTGTCCTAAAAACTACCCCGAGCCCCTGCCCTAAACCCTAAAATCTTCCTTGTCTTAAAACCCACCCCGCCCTGTCCTAAAAAAGACCCAATCCCACCACCTAAACCCTAAAACCTACCCTTCCCCTATCCTAAAACCTACCTCGCTCTGTCCTAAAAACTACCGGACCCCCGCTCTAAACCCTAAAACCTACCCTGTCCTAAAATCACCCCCACCCTGTCCTAAAAACAACTCGACCCTGCCTTCACCCGAAACCCTAAAACCTACCCTGCCCTAAAACCTACCCCGTTCTGTCCTAAAAACTACCAGACCTCTGCTCTAAACCCTAAAACCCACCCTGTCCTAAAACCTACCCCACCCTGTCCTAAAAACTACCACGACCCATGCCTTCACCCTAAATCCTAAAACCTGCCCTGTTCTAAAACCTACCCTGCCCTGTCCTAAAAACTACCCCAGCCCACCGGGCACCCTAAGCCCTACCCTGCCCTGTCCTAAAACCTACCCTGATCCCTCACCCTGTCCTAAAAACTACCACAACCTTCCCTCCCCAACCGAGGGCCCACTTACCTCTCTTCTCTGATCGCTGTTCCTTCCTGCATACTTCCTTCCGCCGACTGCTCTCTATCGTTACCACGCATAAGCGTGGTAAACACATGCGTAGTAAACACATATGCGTGGTAACGGCAGCGTGGTCAATCCATATTGTTGCATTGACTGCGTTATTAGTGCTGTTTCCCCTCAAAGGGGCTCACTAACAGACGAGGGCACACGTCGAGTGTACACGTGGGTAGACGGTGTCTAGCCACTTTCTTCACGGGGTGGATGCCGCCTGTCAAGTCAAGAAGTTGGGCCCCAGGAAAATATCCTGACTTTGTCCCTGCGTAATTTACAGACACTGGAACACTTTCAGCAGCACCAGCATGCCTGATTTCTTTCCGAAAAGCTATGTGCAGGCGGCAAGAGGGCTTTTGCAGACTGCAGCTGAGTCCATAACAAAGGCAGAAGTTGGACGACTATCAGATCTACTATTGATTGAGTAGCCTGGCTGGGAGTTATCTGAAACCTCACAGATAACTGTAAAATGCAATTGAGCCGAAACAAAAGCTCACAGATTATTACTTCACAGGTACATAAAGGAGGCATGCTTTTGACTGTTCAGTCCCTCTATATAAGATATATGCATGCACAGTAAGAATGTCCTATATGTTGGTCTGTCCCAGTATTTACACAAATACAAACTTAAATATCACTATTTTGTTATATTTCTTTTCTAGCACTACTCACACCAATTCGGGGTGTCTGAGCACTTTACATCACAAGTACACATTATACATTGTCAATAAATCATATGTGTGTAAATCAAAGTACAGGATGTCTCCTACATCTTGTTACCCTCACTGTCTTATGTAACATAAAACAGTGAGAGTTACAAGGTGTAGGACCTTCACTGCCTTATGTATCATAAGACAGTGAGGGCAACAAGGTGTGGGAGCAACATGTCCTTCATAGTTCACATTGCAATATTAGAAGGGTTACAGTTTACAAACTGCAAGTAACAAAAGGATCTTTGTTTTAAAAGGAGTAACCTAATGACTCATCAACAAAAAATAAAAATCTGTCCTCTGTGTGTCACATGATGTGCTTTGCAGGAGACATATTAACCTTCTGTGCTACTTTTGATCAAAACTGGGACTAGACAAAACACATATCTCTCCACGAACTGCATTGACCTTGTTAGTTATTTTGTCAGTATTATTCCCTGAGATTTATTGGGCACAAAAAGTTCTATGTAGCAGGTGCCATAACCCCATAAGATATTTAAAAATGCAGACTTTGCAACCAACTAAGCAGAACAGATTTACTACCACGTTTGTCCTTGTTGCCAATTACTTTGTGGCAGAGTTTAATCAAATAAATGCATAAGTTGAGGCCCAGAGTTTGTGTCTGGGTTGCGTCAATTTTTTGTCACAACCTTGATGCAAAATCTCATTTGTTAAATTTTGTTGTAATTTACTCAAATGTACTTCTAAACATATGTGTGAGGTCTTAAGATTTGATGTCACTTCCTGTGAGGTCATGGGTTGTGATGTCACTTCCTATGATGTCATGTGTGATGTCACACTTTGTGGTGTCAAGCGCCATAATGTCACTTACATACTGCCTATTGAGGTTAGTCCCCCCACTTCATTTTGTAGCACTTGTGCCCTGTAACAGAGTGTGCCTGAGACCAAGTGAGAAAACAGGTCATTAAGGTGTGCCTTTCCTCGTAATTATAAATAAGGTGCAACTAAACTAAAGTGAATTTAAAGAACTGATTTTCAATATCTGTGTGCCTTATCAGAGTCAGCTCAGTGTGTTAACAGAAGAAGCATTCCTTAGTGCAGTTACCCTCTGTCCAGAGCATTTTCACACCTTGTAATGACTTCTGGTAAGACACCAAGTCCATCATTAGGAAGGTTATATTCAGATCTTTCTGTAAACAGGTGATTGCACAGTAAGGGCCATATGTACGAAAGCTTTTTCCCATAGACACAGAATGGGTAAAATCCTTTTGTACATCTGGCCCTAATTGTCTTGCTAACTTCCACCGCTCACTCCAGTAATCCTGGTGGTGTCTGAGTAGCTCTGCAGCTGGTAAGCGCCTTCATGCTCCAGTGTGGCTACACACTCAAAGTCTACCCACCCATGATTTGAAGAGGGCAGAACGGGTTCAAGGCTTGAAGGCACAAAAACTTTTGTGTCAGGACAAACGGTTACTTTTAAAAACAAACAAAGCAAGCGTGGAAGAACAGTTCCAGGCAGATCATTGCATGATTTACTTCTAAATATTTGAAAACTACTTTAAGCGAGAAAGAGAAAAAATCTAATGATGCTTTTAAAACATGTACCTTCATGTTGAGTGATAATGGCAAAGAGTATAAAAAAAGTAGAATATATATATATATATATATATATATATATATATAGAAGCCTCCTTAGCAGGAAGCATTTACTTCAAACAAGGTCACTTCTGAGAACCGCTTGTATTTGCCTCTGGTGCTTTCGTGTTTTCTTATATTTGGATGTATAAACACATTGAAGCCTGAAGTACTGGCTTTGCCAGTGCTTGCTTTCTGCTCGAGCCTGAGAGTTGAATACTTCGAGTGCTTTTTGCTAAATAATTGTAGACCAAGAGTGTCCAGTATGAAAAACTACTTCTTATAGATGCGAAGTACATTTTTTAGATATTAAGGAGAATATAATTAACTTGATCTTAGATCGCTGACAGAGCATTTATCAGTTATGGGGCTTTCTCATAGAAAAACCTAAATGTCACCTGTGCTCCCGTAAAAACAATCTCTAAGCTGCTGAGGCCATATTATGCTTTGTGAGCCCATTTGTGTCTCCATGGGGCACTATGGGATTACAAAAGGGGGGCACAGGAACTTGTAGGTCCCTTCTATAATACTGATGGTTGATTGGGCTATTAGTTGACAGGGGTTGAGAAACCACCTCAAATAATAATGACAATCCTTGTCAGCATGAACCACAAAAGTTACTAATTAAGCCTGTGCTTAACCATCTAGTAGTTTGGCACAAAGCAGTCAGTCTTAACTTAGAGGCAGTGTGTAAATTATGTATGCAGTACTCAAATAGCAATAAAATGAATTAATAACTCAAGAAAACACCAAACCAATCTGGAAGAAAGAGTACATTTTAATAAATAAAATTACACCAAAAGAAGAAAACTCCAGTCAGTAGAACTGGAGCAATACATTTTTAAAGTTAAGGTTCAAAATAGGGCCAAAAAGCATTAAGCACCATGTGCGGTCATATGGCTGCGCTTGACCAGGGCAAAGTCAATAGTTAAGGCCAACCGTGATAGAGTGTGGGTTGGATAAAGCAACCAGCCTCATCCCTGTGAAAAGTTTTACCTTTGGACTAAGGGCCTGATTTAGATATTGACAGATGAATTACTTCATCACATCTGTGACGCATATTCCGTCTGCCAAAATCTAAATTCCATAAGATACAATAGGACTTCAGTTTCAGCGAATGGAAATTTGTCACTGTTGTGATGGAGTAACAGGTATGCCAATATCTAAATCAGGCCCTTATTCTCTGGAATGAAAATCCTCAGCGGGGCAAGGCAACAGGCTATGATCGAAGAGGCCATCATCAGACAGCCGATGTACGAGGTCTCGGAGAAGCCGTTGACTTTTGCCAGGAAAGCTCAGAACAGGAGAAATTTGATTTCATTTTCCAGAGAGGGTCCCTCACCGGCCGGATACTCTTCGTGCCTTTAACCAGTGAATATTTATACCTTAAGACTTAGTCACTTTTTTGGAGCTTGGCTTCTACCAGCTGAGTAACTCTGCAGGCTGTAGCTAAAGAGGGCTTCACAAGGCCACACACCTTCTCTACAAGGTCCCGCTAGATCAGATTTTTTGCTGTGAGGAAGAGCATAACAGGGGCAAACTGAAGATGGGGATCCCACTGCATTCCCAAAGTGTTCCAATTTTTCTTTATGTATGGTTTCTGTTGAACCACAAAACAATTACTTTCCCTTTCTGGATAGAAAATAGCTGCAAATAAACTGAGGCAACATCTGAAAGAGTACTCAATAGAGGCATATGAACGGATTTTAATTTTTTCCAAACCCTATAATTATAACTGACTCGAGCTATCTGTAGTAATTAATGTGATATGATCCTTAGTTTTCTGATCTTCCAACAGAATGCGCTCACATTTCTTTGCAGACATCTGTAGAAATTATCCTCCTCAGTCACCACATTATTCATCAAAATTCTAGCAGATCAATGGACTATTGCCAGAGCCCTTTAGCAAAAAACGATCTGAAGAGAGAGTATGGATGTATTACAAGTTGTAAACTACTTAATATAATTGCTCATAATTAACCAAAACTAAGTTTTCTCAATCAAGTCTTGTAGTTTTCATTCTTTGTAACTAAATCACCTTGAGGCTAAGATAAAGCACAATGTAATAAAGTCAACATCAAGTCCTGTTAAATATAGCAACACCATTAAATAGTGACTTCTTACAGCTTGCGTAAGTCCATTGCATAAAAGTGAGATGGAAGAAGAAAGACCATAGGGAGAATTAATTTTGGTATGTTATTTAGGCTTTCTTTTATTGAGCCATCGTATATCCCTATGGGTGTTATGAAGCTGGAGGCAAAATTAAATCCACTCCATGCAACTTTGATTGTGAGTTAATAACAATGTTTCTAGGAGCTTTCTGAATATGACAAGACTAGATGACTCTACGGGAAGCAAATTAACATTATACTAAGTTGATGCAGACCTGTCGGAAACTGTAGAGAAAGTGGCTCCTGGAACAGACACCGGACGACCATGCCACCTTCAAGAACACCATCCGTAATCACCATCACCTCATCAGATCTGCCAAGAAAACCTCCTTCAAAGACCACCTAGACAACAATGCACACAACAGCAGGGAGCTATTCAACATTGTGAATGAACTCTCCAACCCCAGCTCCAGCACAAACGACATTCCACCTTCACAAGACCTGTGCAACTCCCTCGCCGCCTTCTTCCACCACAAGATCACAGACATCCATGACAGCTTCAACAGCCAGACCACCCCGCCAATCACCGACTCCTCAGACTCTCCAATCACTTTCAACTACGACCCCCTGCTTGTCTGGGCCAACGTGAACGAAGATGACACAATCAAAACCATGGGCACCATCCACTCTGGATCTCCGTCAGACCCATGCCCGCACCACACCTTACCAAAGCAAGCGCCACCATCGCACCCCACCTCCGCAAAGTCATCAACATTCCCTTTGAGACCGCGACCTACCTCGAGAGCTGGAAGCATGCTGAGATCAAACCCCTACTCAAGAAACCCATGGCGGACCAGAGAGACCTCAAGAACTTCCGCCCCATCTCCCTGCTCCCATTCCCGGCCAAGGTCATCGAGAAGATCGTCAACATACAACTGACCCACTACCTCGAAGAGAACAACATCCTCGACCCATCCCAATCCAGGTTCTGCAGCAACCACAGTACTGAAACCTCCCTCATCGTCGCCACCGACGACATCAGGGCCCTGCTTGACAACAGCAAAACCGCGGCCCTTATCGTCCTGGACCTCTCGGCGGCCTTCAACACCGTCTGCCACCACATCCTACGCACACGCCTCCACAACGCAGGGATCCGGGACAAAACTTTGGAGTGGACCACCACCTTCCTCTCCAGCAGAACCCAGAGCGTCCGCCTCCCCCCTTTCCGCTCCAAAGCCTCCAAGATCATCTGCGGCGTTCCCCAAGGTTTGTCCCTCAGCCCTGCACTTTTCAACGTCTACATGGCCCCACTCTCCTGCGTCACCCGACTGCACAACCTCAACATCATCTCCTACACTGACGACACCCAACTGATCCTCTCCCTCACCAAGGACCCCCTCACCATCAAACCCAACCTCCAAGAAGGAATGAGGTCCTCATCTTCGGTGCCAACCCCTCAGCCGGGACCACACCTGGTGGCCGACCACTCAGGGAGCAGCACTAACACCCACCAACCACGCATGCAACCTAGGCATCATCCTCGATTGATTGATGCAGACAAGATGGAAAAAGATCTGCCTTGATGATGATATCTTATAAATAGGGCAACATTTAGAAAACGTATTCAATGGAGCAAAAATACATTGGCTGATAATTGGCCAAAAAAAGACAATGTTGGCCTTGTATGTGATAATTTAGAAATTTATACATAGTGTAATACAAGAATGCATTATACAATTTTTTTTTAACAATGTGGAAACTTGCATCATGACTAACACATTTCTATACACCATTTGGCATATAGATCTAGTTTCTGAACCTGCTTTTGCTATATGTCATGTTTCACTTAATGAAGTAATTGCTCAATTGGTTGATAAATCCTAAACAATAAACACATTGGAGGCAAAAAAGAGAGCAAGACAGTGAGAGATGCGCCTTGTAGTCTATTAACTGGGCCTTGCAGTGTAATGTTTCTCACCATGTCCCACAAACATGAAGCTGTTAGCATGAGGAACCTTGTCCCATCATTTTTGGACTTGCAATATTAACTCCCTCCCAATACACAATGATTCTTAGGCATGATCAAAAAAGAATGTAACAGTGTAATGGAAGTAGGGCCGTGTGAAAAGGAAGATGGAAACCCCAACCCCTATCATGGCCCATATGTCTGGATCACTATTGTGACCTGGGTTAGGATCAGGCTGCGTTGTTGTCTCTGTGGCAGGCACATCCTTGGTCCCTATGTCTGCTAGGCTAATGAATATGTGCTGTCTCTAGCAGAAGTTGAAAAGGTTCTAGGGAGCCTCACAATTAGTGTGCACCCTGAATATCAAATCCAAAATATTGCAGCACTCAAATATCGAGGACAAACTATCATTTATGTATATTAGTGATATTTATATATATCCAAGGTACATAGATGTGGCATTATGAAAATTTAATAAAAGTGTTATGCCGAATAACACAATATTGCAGCCCGGACGGTTAATCTGAAGATCCTTTATTGTAGAGGGGACAGCACATAATAATTCTTGCTGACTGCCTCAGGTCCAACACCAACTGATTGGATCTGGAACGGTACGACCAGAACACAGGTGTACATTTTGAAATGGAACATAACAACATGTTTGTGAAATGTCCTTGTCTCCTCCGGTTTTGGACAGAGGTTGATGAATGTATTAATCAGATTCTATCCTTGAGGTGTAAGCCCCTCTCTGATTATTTTTGGTTGTATACAGGGAGATAGTAGGATAAAAAAAGACAGTGCCAAGTTGCTGTTTTATATGGTATTGTTGGCTAGAAGAAAGATATGTAGGAAACGGATTAGCCTGTTGCCCCCAACAATGGTGGAATGGAAAGACTCATTAATGTATTACCTAGTATGTGATACTAAAGGGAGATGAATAAGGGAGAAGAGTTCTGAGTTTTGGAAGCCGTTAATAAATTGGTTTGCTAAGTAGTAAAAGTGGTCCTATGATTACACATTCAAGAGTCCAAAGGAACAAGATGTTTAGTGTTCCAGAGGGTTACCCTGCCCAGAGATGGACTGTTCCCTGGTCTGAGAGTCTTATTTGTTGAACGAAATAGAAGGAATCCACCTTGGCACTTTATTTTGCTAGACGTCTCAGACCATGGGATTCAGAGAATGAGGACTAAAAGAAAAAAAAAAAAAAAAGTTGCATTGTAAACAGAACATTACACACATCTTCCCCCTTAACAAAAAGAAAACAAAACATAAATGAAATAACCATGAAAAGGAGTTTATGGTAACAAAAAGAAAACAAAAAATGACTGAAATAACAGTCAAAATGAATTTATTATACACAAATGAGTATAACATACAGCTATACCAAATGATCTGCAAACGAAGAACAACAAAGGTCATGAACTCAACCCTACCTATACATATACATGAATAATTAATTCAAAATGTAATTTTGCAGTTACTTGGGAGGTGGTGTATTTATTCTGCTTACTCTTCTAGAGGAGACAACCATTCTATTGTCTATACATCCACCTGGTATGACATTGGTGGACTCAATTTCAATTGGAACCATGCCTACCCCATCACCACCCACAGCTTGCAAACTAGGACTGGTACTCTGCATCATTTCTGAATTTTGCATTTTGCTCTCACCATAACACACAAATCTTCTTCCACACCTGTATTCTCAGTGGTCACTCCACTGCCAGAATCAACCCTGTTCTTCACCAAAGCAACACACCTCTTGCTCCACGTCTTCCCATTTTCCACCAATATGGCATGCTTGGATACCTTCACCACAAGGGGAGCCGGTAAAAACTTTGACCAGTTCTTCTTCCAACCATGAGGCCTTTCACTTTTCACCAGATCTCCCACCATGAACTCTACCTTCTTCACCCTGTTAATTTCATCATATTTCTCTTTACTTCTCCTTTGAATCTCCACTACCTTACCACAGGAACTCTTCCAAGCCCCACAATCTTTTCTCAGCATTTTTTTGTCCAACACCGATCCAGGCGGCAGCTAGCAAGAAGAGTGTCTGCCCCTCAACAACACAAACGGGGAGACCCCAATAGATGAGTGCAAGGTATTAGGGTAACTCCATAACCTTTCTTGGGACATTCTGTGGCAGGTCTCAAAACCATGCTAAAGGCACCCTGGGCTCTCCAACCCAAGATAATATAACTCTTCTTGGCCACATACTCTTTAGTTGAAATCGGCCTGCTTGAAAAGTGACTGTTTCCGGAAAGTATCCCATCAAGTTAATCGTATGTCCTCCAAACGCCACATGCATATATCTTGAGGGTATAGACTAACCCCCTCCCACCACTGGTCCATTGCGATGGGAATCAGAGGATCGTAACTGGTAACTTAACATCCCCTATGCTAACATCACATACTGGATCACCACCTTTGACAGAACTTTCTCACCATTTTAATGGCTAGTACTACTCTGCTGTCCAAAGTTTTTGTCTCAGTGCTTTGTTTCACATGAACCTCTTCATCATCGATGGGGCCCACCTTGTAAACATTCTTGCAGACTCTTGCAAAATGACCCCTTTTTAACACTTTTAACACATCTTACTAATCACATGGAATAATTTGGAATTCGCTAAGTGTGAGGTTGTCCCTCAAAATCTAAAGCAGGAGGGCTTATTACTTGAAACTGAATTATTGTTTGAAAATAATAGCATAGATGTTACATCTTTTTTTGTTGATTTTCCTTGTTTTGAAATTAATATTGTTTTTTGCAAGGAACACATTTACTTGTTCTGTGTTAACACAGTTTTTGCTCCTATTTAATTATTTTGAGGCCATAACTTATCTTTCAATTACTCTTGCAATCTCCAATGTTTCTTGAAGGTTAGAATTGAGACAGCACAGCAATTTTTCTTAGATATGTCTGTCGTAGCAGTTGACTACAAACAGGTCTCTATAGCAATTAGCCACATTACCATCATATTCACATGTGGCAGAAAATACTCTCAGCTCTGCTAAAAAAATGTCAATCAATTTGTGTTGTAAATGTTTGCGCAGAAAGAACCTATGGCACTCTACAATTATGCATGTGTCATCTTTAAAGTTGTTTTGGCGACTATTTATAACTTCCACCTATTCATTCCATTCCACCTCAGGAGGTCGTATAACAACTGGTAAATGATCAGAAATTCCTTGGCCCTCAGCACCTAAGTAATTGTAAAGTAACACTATCTTCCTGGCTGGGATGAACTTTCCAAAAGATGTTGGTATATTTGCATTGAGTAGAGTGTCTCTAACTCGTCTTTGAATGTAGACATACAGACCCGAATGTACATATAATCACGATGTACAGTATGCTAATGCCAAAACTATCCTGAAGAATTTGGGCCAATAAAAAAAATCAGACCAGTGAGATAGTGGAAGTTATCAGCCAATCAACACTGTATAGAAAAAGAACCAATGAGAGAGCGGGAACAACCACCAGTTGGAGAACAGGAGGCGGTATTCCCTACACAAAGCTCTCAATGGTTTTGAAGAAGTGCACTCGGCACGTTTGCGCTTCAGCATTCCGGAATGAATCAGTGTGTGGGCCGAGTTGCATTAGATATGGCAGATAAAAAGGCCCCACACGCCTCACTGACTCGTGCTGGAATTGTCTCTCCAGGTAATTGTCTCTCAAGGTAATGATGATGTTGCACCAGCTATCTTCCCCCTAGAGCGCAATTTGAAGCACGTGTGACAATTGACTTGTGCTGATTGCGGTGATGAACAGTCAATTAAAAACATAAAGCAGCGGCCACTATTAATTTAAACTGGTTAATCAACAAGCGTTTGCTGGTCAATCAATCAATCAATCCAAAAAAATGTGTAGAGCACGCTACTCACCCGTGAGGGTCTCAAGGCGCTGGGGGGGAGGAAATCAGAGGGGGGGCAGGGAGGGTCACTGATTGAACAACCATGTCTTGAGGTTCTTTCTGAAGACCAGGAGGTCTTTGGTTTTGTGAAGGTCGGTGAGGAGGGAGTTCCAGGTTTTGGGGGCGAGGTAGGAGGAAGGCCTGCCTCCTGTGGTGGTGCATTGGATGTGGGGGACTGTGGCTAGGGCGAGGTCGGCTGATTGGAGGTTGCATGTGGGAGTGTGGAAGTTAACTCTTTCGTTGAGGTAGGTTGGGCCGGTGTTGTGGAGGGATTTGTGTGCGTGGATGAGGATCTTGAATGTGATTCTCTTGTCTATGGGGAGCCAGTGAAGGGATTTGAGGTGTGGTGAGATTCGTTCGTGGCGGGGGAGGCAAAGGACGAGGTGTGCAGCTTTGTTCCGGATTGTCTGGAGTTTGCGTTTGAGTTTGAGTGTAGTGCTGGCGTAGAGTGCGTTACCATAGTCCAGTCTGCTGCTGATGAGTGCATGGGTGACTGTCTTTCTGGTTTCTGGGGGAATTCATTTGAAGGATTTTTTAGAGTGCGCAGTGTGTGGAAGCAGGAGGAGGTTAGAGCTTTGATTTGCTGTGTTATGGAGAGGGAGGGATCAAGGATGATGCCGAGGTTGTGTGCGTGGTTTGCGGGGGTGGGTGCGGGGCCTAGGGCGGTGGGCCACCAGGAGTCGTCCCATGTGGTTTTGTTGGGGCCGAAGATGATGATCTCGGTTTTGTTTGAGTTGAGCTTGAGGTGGTTAGTGGTCATTCAGTTGGCGGTGTCGAGGAGAGCGGCGTGTAGGTTGGTTTCAGCGGTGGTGGGGTTGCGGGTGAGGGAGAGGATGAGTTGGGTGTCATCTGCATAAGAGAGGATAGTGATTCCGTTTGCTCGGAGGATGTTGGCTAGGGGGATCATGTAGATGTTGAAGAGTGTGGGGCTGAGGGAGGACCCTTGGGGGACTCTGCCGGTGATCTTGGTAGTGTTGGAGTGGAGGGGAAGGGAAGGGTGGAAGGCGGACTATTTGGGTCCGGTCGGTGAGGAAGGAGGCGAGCCAGTCTAAGGCTTTGTGGCGAAGTCCTATGTTGTGGAGATGTGTGCGGAGTGTGTGGTGGCAGACGGTGTCAAAAGCTGCGGAGAGGTCTAGGAGGATGAGTGCGACTGGTTGCTCTCACCAAATGCTTTCAGCTGCTTCAAGCATCTGGCTGCTGCTCACCTCACTCGTACTGGTGCTGTCCGTGGCCTGGGGATGTTTCTCCCCATATTTCAGGCCAGGTGGTTAATCTGAAGATCTTCTATTGTAGAGCTTACATGTACAGCACACAATAATTCTCACCGACTGCTCAAGATCCAACACAAACTGATTGGATCTGGAACACTACAACCAGAACACCGGTGCACATTCTGGAATGGAACATAACCACATGTTCCAAAATCAACCAAATATTACAAAATACTTCCCTTAATACACATACCATTCGATATTTAGTCCCTTAATATTCTTTTCAGAATATATTTGTATGTCAATATTTTTGGGCTTCCGGGTCAGCAGTACAACCTCACAATTAGAGGTAGGAGAAGATAGAAGGCCAAGAACCAGGCAGTAACTCCATTCCCTGAATGTCTGCCTGGATGTTGTGAGCAGGAAGGGAGCCAGCAGTAGGCTGACACATGCACCATCCCAACTCAAACGAATGTACAATAAAACTGATGGTCAGAGTTTATGGTGGCAATGCTAACTCGAAAGTTCTCACATAGTGAATACCAGATATTCCTTAGGTACTTGAACAAATGGGCAGAGCCACCACTCAAATGCTTCTTAAGATGAGGGAGAACCCAAATATCACAGTTCAGTCCTTGTGAGCACGCCAAAGAACATACTTTGAGTCTCGTGTGTTGCATCCCAAATGTGATCCTTATTTTATTTTCTTCTACAATAGTTCTCGCCATGTTTGATGTGGCTTCATCACCTAGACTTCCTCAGAACAAGACAATGCACATTATTTATGCAACTTATATCTGGTTCCATCAACGAAATAAAAAAAGAAAAAGTGTGCCATTCATGCTACATGTTTTCAGCATCATTCAACCTCCACAGTAGTTTCCACCATAGCTACTGTAAATAGTAACCCGAAGAGGATCCACGACCGAGCGCGGGAAATTGATGCACAGCCGCCCCTGCGTGAAAACTAAATGATGCATCGCCGTGTGTGGCCCGAGAAATCAACGCACTCCCCTTTGTTTCCACGCATCTCCTCCTCTGCGGTTCTTTACAGAGATTTTTGCACGCAAACCAGGTACTTTGTGCTTGAAAGAGACTTTGTTTGCTTTTAAAAGACTTAAGACACTTTATATCACTTTTCAGTTATATCTCAACATTTACTTATTGCATTTTAATCCTTTTGACCTGCATCTTATCAGAAAAATATCACAATTTTTCTAAACACTGTGCGTTGTATTTTTGACGTGCTTTATTGTATTATTGTATGATTTATTACACAAATACTTCACACATTGCCTTCTAAGTTAAGCCTGACTGCTCAGTGCCAAGCTACCAGAGGGTGGGCACAGGATAGTTTGGATTGTGTGTGACTTACCCTGACTAGAGTGAGGGTCCTTGCTTGGACAAGGGGTAACCTGACTGCCAACCAAAGACCCCATTTCTAACAATGGCTATGGCTTCTTACTATCCATGGCCAATAGAAGATTGTCCTTCTGAACCTTCTAGTCTAGCCCAGCGGTTCTTAACCTTTTGTCTTCTGTGGGCGCTCAATGAATCTCTGCTGGAAGCCATGGACCCTCACCACAGTAATGCATACAATTTAAATCTCAAAACAATATACATAAAACAGAAACAAAGTATGCACTTAACATATACACTGACTACAAAATATTTTAATTAATACTCAAACAAAAAATATACACAAATTGGAAATTTCAGGTACATGGGAAATTTGGAGCTATTCGATAGTTAGTGTCATTTCTCAAAGAGTAAGTGATATGCAAGATTCCAACAAATCAGTTTGTCTTTTTTGCTTAATGCACGCTCTCCTTTTGTCAGCGGATACCAGTCTTTCAATTTAGTCCAGTAATTATGGACAGTACATTCTCTATGCTGTACTTGCGCTGCTTCCATAATTGAAGCTAAGGACATAAACTTAATTTTAGCCTCCAGTTTCAAATGTCTTCATTAAGAGAGTGTGTTAGAATTTTCAATTTTGCTTTTTTATATACACAGGGGCATATTTACAAGCCCTTTTCACTGCTGGTGCGTCATTCTCCTTGTTGATTTCTCTTTCTGTGTGTGCTGCAAAATGCAGCACACACAGAAAGAGGAAAATGACTCCCAGGATTGTTTTGTGCAGGAAGATGACCCTTGCTGCACAAAGAAATCCCGCTGACAATGCAGACTCCCTTGCACCATTTTTTTGCAAACAGAATTTGGATCAGCTGCTATCACAATGCCCTATAAGTAATTCATAAAAAAACACAGAATGAATTTATAGAATCTGGTACTGAGTGATATTTTCTTCAAGCATTTGCAACCTTGCAGATTGAGCCTTTTTCAATTTGCAAGGATCGAAAAACATAGGTGACATTTGTTATGCAGCAAATTTTAGAGATATATTTCTGAATGGGATGAGAGGGAGGATGTTACCAAGAGAGCTGCCCGCTTAGCAACTGGGGAACCAGGTTTGAGACTCTGTCCGTCCAACATCCTGTGATTCATGGCAAATCACTTAACACCCCTGGACCTAAAAAAAATATCACCTTGTGTAATGTAACTGGTGCTCATATAAAGCGCTCCAATAATTTCCGGTCGAGTCAGCGCTGTATAAAATTGCAAAAAAACAAAACAACTGTGTAAATGTCTGCTGAGAGCCATACCACAGGATATGTGCTAACATTGAAAAGAGTGGAAGACCCTGCGTTTTTAATACAAGGGTTAATGCTAGGAGCTAATTCGTGCTGCATTCACTATTTCTGTAAGTATCATATGCATTGAACTCCCAAAACCACCAGCAGGGACACAATTGCCTTCGAAGGAAAAAGGAAATAAGAGATTGGAAGCTGCATCGAGGGTATTTGGATGGTTGCACTCTATCTGCACTTCAGTACATTGGTTTGCACTGTCTGCTTCTATTCTTTTTCCCAATTTTTTTATTTTTCGTGTACCCTTGAATCAGTTCGTGTATTTTAGCGCACATGCATTCTGGGCATTTTTTGCATGATCGTCTTCAAGCTGGAATGCGACTATTGACAAACTATGGCTAAGGCATGCATTACTCGTTGCATTAGTATACAAGATTCCGCTGTTCTTAATTGTTAGAATATTTTTGCGGATTTTAGAATAGTTTTGAATCTTATATTTCTACACTCTGGCTCAACGCCTCAATAAACACACATTAATAAAACGCAAAGAGGTAGCAACTGACACATCCATGCAGGCTCAGCACTCCTGCTGGGAGCAATGTTGCAGCCGAAGAATGTATTTTATATATTTATGCATCACTCCCAAAGTTTGACGTTAGACTCAGACCCGTGCAGAAGTTATGTGCTTGTTTATTCACAGTCACTCCTCGAGTTAGCTTGAAGATGGAACTCCTTAGAGCAGGCACATTTTGTTTTAAAACTGTCCATTATGTGTGACAGAACCCCTGTTATAAGAAGTTTCAACAAAGTATGCATGTTTCCTTTGTTTAAGGTCAGCTGTCCATCCGTGTTTCAGGTTAGTAAATCGCAGCATACCGCTTGGTTTTTGAGTCAGGCCTGGAGAAAAAAAACTTGCTGTCCCGAGAGTTTGCAGGGTTTAAATTCGTCACACTGTATATATACTGTTTCAAAATAGTAGACAATTACAGAGCACACAAACTGCTGCCAAATTACATTCAGTCAAAATTGCTAATGTTATAAAACGATTTTCTGTTTTTACAACCCGATGTTTGGATGCAGGCCAAAGCAAATGCCAGAATTCGCACTGCTTGTTTCGAATATTTTACTGAACAGGATAAGCAGGTTTAGAGATCCATTAGAGACGCCCCACACGCAAAAGATACACAGGTTGAAAATTACCTCCATAAAGTGGCATTGCGAATCCCCTTTTTAGGTCTTGCGACAGATTTGTCATCAATACAGTAAAAAGAAGTGTAAAAAGAGAGAGCGTTTGGTCAGCCTCCTGTAGCCACCGACTGTCGTGTTTTTCATGGATTGCCATTGGTTGGGTGGGCTATCCGTCAAGTCCATCGCATTATGATGGTGGCTATGTCAAGTAGCTGTTTTATTAAACCACAGAAATCATGGTGTATAGCTGTACCCACGCTGTGTTCTTTGATATATTTACTTCACTGGCACAATTAAAATAAAATGTCCTTCCATAACCAGATTATCTGAGTGGTAGGCGTGTATTTTGGCATCACAATTCCACCTCGGACCACAGTGGTGTTGGCCTTGGTTATGTCCAGGTTGGACTATGCCAATGCACTGTATGAGGGCCTGCCACAGTACCTGCTGAGAAGACTCCAGACTGTTTCGAATGCGGCGGCGAGGCTGCTTCTGGTCTTCCTAGACGAGAGCACATTACTATGTACGTGTGTAATTTGCACTGGGTCCCCGAGGAAAAACGGAGTCTTTTCAAATTCTTTCTATCAATGCACAGAGCGCTCCATCAGTCAGGAACTGATTATTTATCTGACGGGATTGCCCACTATAGCCCTGTAAGAGTCTTACGTTCCTGCAATTACCATCTGGCCAGAATTCCAAGAAATTCTGGGCCTGGTTTGTTGGAACAATCTCACTTTGAATGTGTGATAGATAAATGATCAAATGTTATTGAAGAGAAAACTCAAGACTATTTTGTGATCTGCCCACTTGCTATCTTTTGAGGCATTTATTTATCTTCTTCAAAATGTTGCCTTGCTGAATAGCTTGTGGGCCATAATTAGTAATCTTTCACACAACACAGTGTAGCAAGGCAACTTTCTGTGCTGTGCTGCGTGAAAGGGAGAGAGCAGAAGTGTGCTATATCTACTAAGATATGGTGCACTTCTGCTCTCTCATAGCGCTGGCGCACTTCAGGCACCTAGCGCCAACACATGCACAATAAGAATTGTTTCTGTGTAGAAAGGCTCAATCTTTCAAGGCATCTTCCTCTTTCTATGTGTGCTGTAAATTGTAGCGCACATAGAAAGAGAAAGTAGCGAGGAGAAAACAATATTTTTCTCCTTGTTAGGCTATGCTCTGGGAGGCGTAGCTATTTCACGCAATCTCAGGTTTACAAACCTTTGCAAATCTGGGATTGTGTGAAATCCATTGATGGATGTAAAGGAACGCCCATTTTCCACCTATGGAATGTCTCCCAGAATAAAATGCAAGGCAATGGAGCACAAGCCACTGCATTGCGTAACATTTTTTTACAAAGCCATACAAGACAGCCCAAATCGCTGCTTGCGTGGCTTTGAAATATCTACTAGCATTTTGTGTCATGGATGTGCCACACAAGTGGAGCAGGCATGATGCAAAATGGTAGAACATCTGGCCCTTAGTTTTTTTAGAGGCGTGAGTCACAAGCAAAAAATAACTTCTCCTGTATCACACCCAGGTCCATTATTGACTTTTCAGACAACATGTAGATTTTTTGCACATTTATGAGGAATTAATTTGGTCACTATTGACCTATAATTCATACACATGCTAATTGTTGTGTACAAAGGTCTTGCTCTCAGTACAACTTTGTGGACATATGCAGTCACTATACACCAGCCACACACCAAAAGAGCCATCAGAGTTCATTCCCAGGCAGACATAAAGGACTCCCATGTAGGGTGAGGGGGATTGGGTGCGACTCTGCTGAGGATGACAGGTCAAACTCAGTTGCATTATTATTCAGGCAAATTTTGACATTTATGCAGTTGTTCCAGACTAGCACAAGTCATCTACCTAAACTCATTCGCTAGGTATGAAATAAAGTACCAAGAGTCAAGAAGTTAAGTAATTCATTTGTCATAAGTATCTAAGTGACAGATATATTGAATAAAATATAAACACATGTCGAATGAGTTACTGTATAATGTACAATAAAATAACATAAAATGCTCACATACTTTTAAAACAGTCCATACTATTTTGTAGAGCTCTTGCTGCACAAATGATTTCAAGACAAATATCAATGGAGGTATTGCCCCTCAAGTTAGCATAACAAAGAAACATTTCTAGAAGCACCAGTACTACAAAATGAGTTTGAGAGTAATAAAACTGTATTTCTTAGTGAGAACGATTCTTTGACCTCCTCATCAAACCCAGTGCACAGTTCTCCCAAATGAGATCGCGAAAGATTATATGGTCACAATAGCTGATGAAGGGTCCAAAAATGAAATAGTATTGTAATTTGGAAGTTAGAAAGTGACAACTTTGCCTGAAGCTTGAAATATCAAATACGAGTTTTGAAAAATAATGAGTCTTATTAGGTTGTAAGATAGGCAATAACTTGGGAGAATCAGCCATTGAAATGGAAACATCCTATGAATGAAATAAGGGGAAAATGGTCTCCCAGCTAGGGGAGTCACAAATATATGTAAGGGTTTTTTGGCAAATGTGAACAGAAGAAGAAAGAGCTAAAACAGCACAAAAGAGTAGTAAGTAACACTAAGGAAATTAGGTCTGCAACCAAAGCCTAGACATTGATTATTGTCCTATATAAACCAGAAATAGCTGCTGCATAGACAAAACTCTCAAATATGTTACCGACCACTGCAGAAAGCTTATATCCAATCTAGAGATCAATATATCTGAGAAGGATTAGATTATCTGCTTAATCAAACGTCTTTAATGTTGCAGGATCAGGCATTCTAAACATGAGACAAAAAGAGAAAAAAAAGATAAAGTGTCGTCAAGAAGTCTTCCAAATTATAACAATCTTTTTTATCAGAGATGATGGCAATGTATACAGTGTATAATATGGAAGGAGGTAAGGTAGAGCATGGTTCCTCTGGAAGACTTTGAAGTAGAATGGTGGGTTCCACTTCTTACTACTTTTTTCTGATAGGCCTCAATTTCATAGGTCTGTCCTCCCTCCTGCTTGAATAATTTCATATTGCCTCTGTACAATACAAGTCCAACAAGCAGAGCGATGAGCTTGTTGGGCATTGTGGACAGTCGGGCTTGAGCTTCGCATTGGTGCCCACTGCAAGCTGTCGATGCTGTAATGTGAAGTGAAGATCTCGCACTGCTGGTTGTCACTGGTGTTAATTGCAGCACAGAGAGTCAGGATCACCAGACCTTTGCTTTGGCGTTCGGCGCAGACAGCAAGATCTTGTCATGAATTTGTGGTCGCAAAGAGCCAAAAAAGCCGTGTTTTCTCCTTTGTAGTCAGAGGAGTGCACTCTGATGCTAACCAAGGCCCAGGACCTGGGGCCTCTTGGGGATCAGGGACTCAGTCTTGCAAAGAGTTGCAGGGGTCAGGAAGGTCCAGGAGCAAGACCAGGCAGGCATAGTTGCAACAGCTGGGCTGGGCTGGGCAGTTGCAGGGAGGCCTCTGGAGCTTGTTATGTCACTGTAGCTTCAATTAGGAGGTCAGTCAGCTGACCCTAGGAGTCACTTCAGGTGGCCTGTGATGCAGGGTGCAGATCCAGTCTTTTTTCCCAAACAGAAGGGGGAGCCCTCAAGCATTAGGGAAGGCATCTGACAGCAGGGAAGTCCTTCGTCTGTAGAATCCACAAGTCCAGGAGTGTACTGGGGAGTTGGTCTGAGGGTCTAATATTTATACCTGGTGCCAGCTCGGAATTAGGATAAGCTTCTGGGATTCCCCCCCCCCCCCCCACCCACACACACACATTTGGTTCTGGAATTTACTTCCCCTGCCCTGGTCCCAGGAAGTCTGGGGTCAGAAAAGGCTAATGTGAAGTTCTTTAGATGAAAGATAGCTGCCTCAAACTGAACTCAGACAAAACAGAAGTCCTCATTCTTGGCTCCCCACCCTCTGCCTGGAACGACTCCTGGTGGCCCTCCACCCTCAGAAACACCTCCACCGACCATGCCCGCAACCTCGGCGTCATCTTAGACTCTTCGCTCTCAATGACCCGACAGATGAGCGCCGTCTTATCTGGCTGCTTCCACACCCTGTGCATGCTCAGAAAGATCTACAAATGGATCCTTTCTGAAACCAAAAGGACAGTCACCCTGGCCTTTGTCAGCAGCCGACTCGACTACAGTAATGCTCTCTACGCCCGAACCACTGTCAAGACCCAGAGAAGACTACAATGCATCCAAAACACCTCTGCCTGGCTCATCAAGAACACCCCATGACACAACCACACCTCTGCCCTCCTAAGAGACCTACACTGGTTGCCAATCAACTAGAGAATCACCTTTAAGGTCCTGACCCACGCCTATAAGGCCCTACACGATGCCAGACCAGCCTACCTCAACCACAGACTCGCCTTCTACACTCCCGTCAGACAAATCTGCTCCGCCCACCAGGCCCTCGCCAAGGTCCCCCGCATCCGGAAACCAGAGCCGGAGGAAGAACCTTCTCCCACATCGCCACCAAGACCTGGAACACCCTCCTCATCCGCCTCAGGCAATCACCCACCCTGTCTCAGTTCAGGAAGGACCTCAAGACCTGGCTGTTCGACTGATCCTTCCTCCCCCCTCCCATCCTTCCCCCAGCTCACCAAGACCTTCACGGGTGATTAACCACACTATACAAATCCCCTGATTGATTGATTTTGTGTGTGTGCTGTGCAAATGATGGCGGTGACAGCTCCGCCCCTCCCATCAGGTCAGGATGGCTCAGTCTGCCAGCAGCCAGTTCCCCTTTTATGATACTGTCTGGAAGGAATACACAAACGCCAACTACTAAACCAGCAGTGACAGAGAACACAGCCCCCAAAAAATACAGACACAGCATCTGAATCAGGAACATTGCTTCTCATGTTTTGATACTTATTTTTCTTGCACTGTTGGGTTTGTTTTTTTAGATCAATATCTCAGTTTACCTTTCCTTGTTAGACATGTCATGCATCAGATGGCACTACAAAAACAGGCTCATCTGTGGAAGGTTGAACAGTTCGTCAAACAGGAAATGCTTCATTGACAGTCTAGTAGTTGAAAGGCATAGTGAGCGTAAATAAATCAACATGCACCTCTTTGAAAAAGGGTTCCAACTCCTTGGTTGCTTTTGAAATTATAAATCACACCTTCTTTTTGAATCAATGACAGAAAATTGGAACTAGGCAGTTGAAATGTGCCTTCAGTGTATTAACTGTGACGTCTAATTTTGTTAGAATCCCTTTGACCAACCAAAATGTAAACAAAAGAACAGTGGGCAAAACCACTTGAGTTATACCTTCATCTAGTTTCCATCAAATGCTCTTCGTACAAAGAAAACTAATCATTGTTTATGTGACTATGGGCCGCATGTACGTACATTAGAAATTGCGATTTCCTATTTGCGATTCCATGTGAATTGCAATTAGGAAATCGCAATTCCGAATGTACAACACTCCATTGAGTTTTGTTTGCAATTCCCAATAGGGCACAAATAGACCTACCTCATGATAAATAATGGAATTCGCAAAAATCTCAGGGATGGTAACCTGCTGGGGTCAGCAGACCACCATATCTGCAATTGCTTTTAAATAAAACAAAGTAAACAGCCATGGCTTGAGTTGTTTGGGGAACGCCAGATGTGTCTCCATCCGATGAATAGTGCCCGAGAGGGAGTTCAATAATTTCTCCGCTACCACGGAGAAGGCTAGATCGCCCCATCTGACCTTTTTGGTTTGTGGGATACCAACCAGAAAAAGCCCTGCTGATCTCAAGGGATGTCTGGGCACATACAAGTTCATAGCCGCCCTAAGAAATCCTGAGCTCCGACGATATAGAGCTTTATGCACCAAGCAGAGGGCTTTGAAAGCCACCTGTTTCCTGACTGGAAGCTAGTGCAGTTAACACAGTCTATCTTAGACAGAGACATGTCTGGGTGATGCAAGAACTAAGCAGAACGCTGTATGTTGGATCATTTGTAATTTGTTCAAAGAAAGTTGATTGATGTTAGGATATAACGCATTACAGTAGTCCAACTGACATGTAATAAGGGCTAGGACTACTGCAATCCTTTATTCCCTTGGAAGCAGAATGAGTATTTTCCTCAAGATCCGGATCAGCCAGACACATGCGCTGACCGTCATGTTCACCTGGGTGTCAAATGACAGAAGATTATCAACACAAGCCCCCAAACTTTTACTACTGAAACAGGAACAGGTAAGGCTCCACAACTCTCTGGCCATCACTGCTTATTCTAGATGGCATTATTCATCTCAAAAAGTATGATCTCAGTTTTTTCACTATTCTATTCTACTCTACTCTATTAGAGTAGAGCCACAATTGTTTGGAGCACAAGTACAAAATACTATCACATCTCAGAAAAGGTCAATGTGGGACAGAATAGTCAACAGAGTGAATGCTGTAGTTAACAATCTGCACACATAGGATGAAATTAGGAAGAGGTGCAACAACCTGCAGGCTTCCCTGGCCTCCAAATGTCACCTGGAGGCCCAGAGGATTGGTGGCGATTCTCCCAGCCCCTGATACAACTCTTTCCCTAGGAGGAGAAGGTCTTGCAGTTCCTACATCTTGAACGCTTGAAAGGAATCCCTGGTGGGATGGAGACTGGTAGGCTACACCTATGTATGTCTCACCTATCCCAAATGGAGTCCTTGCCCTTAGCCCCAGCTGTTCAGAATGTTTCTAGACACCTAGCAAAACATATATATTAAGACTTTGGTTCCCCCCAAAAACTTGTGTTATCCAAATCAGTAGCATCATGTTTGTGGCAATCTATTTAACAGTGACCCATATGTATTATCAGATTATGGTCCCCATTACAACCCAGGCAATAAATCCTGCTTACCGCCGGGGTGACGGCCGTCAAGATACCGTGGCTGCGGCAGAAATCCGCTACAGGTATTATGACCCACATCTTGTAATCTGCCACAATACAGACACCCTCACAAGTCTGCCACACCAAAGGTCAGTGATAAACTGGCGATAGCAAAACCTACACCGTCATGCCAACAAGAATCTGCCCACACTATCACGACCCACGAATCAACGCCGTGGTCATTCAACCGCGGTAATCCATTGGCGGTACACACCGCTGCGCTCAAAATACACACACATTTACCAAACACAACCACATTGGACAATTCCACATGCACACACCTGATGCACATACACACACCACACACTCACACCACTATAAAAGACACACCCACATTACCCACAACCCCTTACAACCACTTTTTTGGAATAAGCAGAGAGAGAGAGAATAGCAAACACAACACCAGCATCCACAGGCACACAACACCATCCCTCATACAACATCCACGCACCTCAAAGAACACACACCCACACAACACATCACACAGCACAACAAACATCACCTCACACATCACCCACACCACATAATGGCACCTGATAGACAACCCAGGTTTTCTGAGGAGGAGCTCAGGGTCATGGTGGAGGAGATCATTCGGGTAGAGCCACAGCTATTCGGATCACAGGTGCAGCAGACCTCCATTGCAAGGAAGATGGAGCTATGACGGAGAATTGTCGACAGGGTCAACGCAGTGGAACAGCATCCAAGAACACAGGATGACATCAGGAAGATGTGGAACGACCTACAGAGGAAGGTACTTCCGTGGTTGCAAGACACCAGGTAGCTGTACAGAGGACTGGCAGTGAACCCCCACCTCCTCCCCCACAACTAACAACATGGGAGGAGCATGTCTTGGCGATCATGCATCCTGAGGGCCTCGCAGGAGTAGCAGGAGGACTGGACTCTGGTAAGGCAAATCTATACTACTATATCCCCCCCCACACTACCTGCATGCCATCACAAACTCCTACCCCTACCCTCACACCCATCACCCCAACAACCCACAGACACCCCACTATCACAACCCACACATCCCAAAACCAAGCCCTGCATGTAACAACAATGTATGGACACCCATCACCAAAGCATGTCCAGTAGAGAGACTCAGCCAGGCCCCAAAATCACCTATCACACAAGGGCCAAGCCAATAATGCAAGCACAGGAGTAGAGTGTAACTCACCCATTGCACAAGATGGTACACACAGATACAATAACTATGCATTTACACCCCAACAGGACCTCTACCTAATGTCACCGGACAGGAGGTGCCAGCCATATCCAGTCCCCCCACAGAAGAGGCCCACAGTGACGACATCAGCTCCTCAGGACACGTCAATCAGCACTGTGTCCAACACTACCGGGACCCCAGGCAACCCCACTAACCCAAGACAATCAGGGACCTGGGGTCAGTGGCAGTGGACACACGGTTCAGGGGACAGAGGCACAGGATAACAGGGAAGCTGGGAGGACTGCTGTGCGACAGGGCAGGGAACCCACTCTCCACGAGGCACTCTCCAACATCATGGGAGCATACCACCATTCGCAGGAGACCATGGGCACGGTACTGGCCAAGTTTCAGGATACCCAGCGGCTGCAGGAGCAACAGTACCTGGGGATCAGGGAGGACTCAAAGTCCATTAACACCACCCTGATCACCATTGCAAGGGTGCTGTCAGACCTGGCCAACACCATGAGGGACACAGTGGCACACCAACGGGCCCCTGACACTAGCCTGAATGATGAACAGCCCTCTACGTCCGCCAGCGCTAGTGGACAGGAGGTCCCGCCACAGGAGCAACAGGCCACCAGCACCCCACCCCCTGCAGAAGGAGAACCACCCTGCAAGCGGTCCCTGAGATCCAGGCACAAGACAGAGAACATTGCCAAGACCCCCGCCAGGAAATAAGACTCTCCTGATTGTCACCCTTCTGTCCCACTATGTCACCCTGACAACCTTGAACTGCCATTACTCCACCTCCTATGCCAACTTGGACAATGCACCTGTGATACCAATAGGCTTGACTCCACCATGGACATTCCTCCACCATCACCCCAGCCCATTGCACATACCCCTCCACTTAATAGCACTTAAATACACACCCTTGATTCACAAATCGATCTGGAGTCAGTCTGTACTTTCACAAGTGTGTTATTTCAACTTCTCTGACAAATAGCAATGTCAATGTTAATTTTCACATACCAATGTTCAACAGTTGTTGGGCAGCAGTAAACATAGCAGAAGGCAGAAAGTGGTACCCAGATCTGTGAAATGGAAAGCCAAACTGAACTGTCAGGGTCCATACACAGAGGTAAAAAGGCAGAATTATGCAATGTCCTACAGTAGTATGATATGAGAGGAGCAGTGCCAGTCTCTTACCTGTGTCTCACTGGAAGTATTGCATGATGATGTTGTTTCCGTTGTCTATATTTTCTTCTTCTGCCTCCTCTTCCTCACTGTCCACAGGCTCCACTGCTGCCACAAGACCAACGTCAGGCCCATCCTCCTGCAGAAAAGGCACCTGGCGTCGCAAAGCCAAGTTGTGCAACATACAGCATGCCACGATGATCTGGCACACCTTCTTCGGTGAGTAGTATAGGGAGCCCCCTGTCAGATGGAGGCACCGGAACCTGGCCTTCAGGAGGCTGAATGTCCGCTCAATAATCCTCCTAGTTCGCCCATGTGCCTCATTGTAGCGTTCCTTTGCCCTTGTCCTGGGATTCCTCACTGGGGTCAGTAGACATGACAGGTTGGGGTAACCAGAGTCACCTGCAAATGTCGAGGGACAGCTGTTAGACACACACCAACCCTTAGGGACTCTTCCATACCCAGACACCTATTCAAATTGTGTTGGGACCTTGGGCTCACCTATTAGCCACACACGGTGCCTCTGGAGTTGGCCCATCATATAAGGGATGCTGTTATTCCTCAAAATGTAAGCATCATGCACTGAGCCAGGATACTTGGCATTCACATGGGAGATGTACTGGTCTGCCAAACACACCATCTGCACATTTATGGAATGGTAGCTTTTGTGGTTTCTGTACACCTGTTCATTCCTGTGGGGTGGGACAAATGCCACATGTGTACCATCAATGGCACCAATGATGCTGGGGATATGTCCCAGGGCATAGAAGTCACCTTTCACTGTGGGCAAATCCTCCACCTGAAGGAAAACGATGTAGCTGCTCATGTGTTTCAGCAGGGCAGACAACACTCTGGACAACAGGTTAGAGAACATTGGCTGTGACATCCCTGATGCCATGGCCACTGTTGTTTGAAAGGACCCACTGGCCAGGAAATGGAGTACTGACAGGACCTGCACTAGAGGGGGGATTCCTGTGGGATGGCGGATAGACATCAGGTCTGGCTCCAACTGGGCACACAGTTCATGGATTGTGGCACGATCAAGTCTGTAGGTGATAATGATGTGTCTGTCTTCCATTGTCGACAGGTCCACCAGGGGTCTGTATATCGGAGGATGACGCCATTTCATCATCTGCCACAGCGGATGTGCCCTATGGAAGAGAAGGGAGAGCAGAGGGTCATACACCACATAGCTTGCACAAGGGTGTTTTGAACAATTGTGATGTAATCGGTGTGTGGCGCTGTCTATCCATATTCCTGCCCAAAAGTGCTGTGACGCAGTTATTTGCCCAGCCATGTGGCCCCCTGAAATGTTTGCTGCCTGACCTGTAAGGAGGGGCGAAGGGAAATGAGGTAACTGCGCTGGCGTTGTGCAGCATCGCGGTAGGCGGACGAAGACCGCGGCGCAATTCAGCATTGGTTATCATTGGGCCATATGGTTTTCAGGAGCCAATGACGATGTACGCCGGCAGTGATGGTACGCACCGCCGCAGACGTAACCACCATTTTCTATCTGTTCACTCACTTGATACCTGACCTTCAACAGGAGAGGACCTACACTGCAAGTGCTGCTGTGACCTGAGTCTGGAAGCGACAATGGCTACAGTGTCTGGGGAAAGGTCCCCTGCCTTCACCGCGGAGGAGTTGGACAACCTAGTGGCTGGGGTCCTCCCCCAGTACACGCTACTCTATGGTCCTCAAGACAAACAGGTGAGTACACTGTGAGCATGATGGATTGGACATGAATGTCTGGAGTGGGATGAATGGAAGATACGGGGGTGGGCTGAGGACAGCATGTGAGGATGGTCAGTGTATGTGTTTCTGGGCCAGGGTGGGAAGTTGTGGCCAATGAGTAAGAAGAACCAGACGGGGGAGTAAAATCCATTCTTACTTCACTTTTCCTCTAGGTCAGCGCCCACCAGAAGAAGGGTATTTGACGTGCCATCGCCAAGGAAGTGCGGACCCTGCAGGTCTACCATAGACGGAGCACCCACTGCCGGAAAAGATGGGAGGACTTGCGCCGCTGGAGCAAGAAGACGGCGGAGGCGCAGCTGGGGCTGGCATCCCAACATGGAAGGGGTGCCCGTCGCACCATGACTCCCTGATGTAACGGATCCTGGCGGTGGCATATCATGAGTTGGATGGGCGCTTGAGGGCATCACAGCAGCCACAAGGGGGTGAGTACAGTCTCATTCAGCTGACTCTGCACGCTGTATGAGGTGTCTGGGTGGGATAAGTGGGCTGTGGGTTCCCCTAGGCCAGGGCAAACTTGCTAGGGTAGGTCCATTGTAAGGCAGGATCTGTGGCACTCCAAGCCCAAAAGTGGTAGTGGCCATCCACACCTAATCAGGCTCCTGTGGGTTCCAGGTGTGCATTAAATGGGCTTAGGCACAGTCCCCCATGGGCAGGTAATTTTACCAAGAACAGTTAGTGCATGGCCTAGTGCAGAGGGCTGCTCCCTGTGTGTGTGTCCGCCAACAGTGGTGTTGTTGCTGGCATTGACCATGTGTCTCCTCTGTCTTTCCCTGCCTTTTTGTTTTTTCACCCTGTCCTTTTGTGCATTAGCATCATCTGGCGGAGGAGCATTGGCACCGGAGCAGGAGGGAGCTGCAATCCACATGGCTCAGGAGGGTGAATGTACGGAGTCTGAAGGCACCAGTGGGACGGAGGGCGAGGGGAGCTCCACGACGGGGACAGAAGGATACACCAGCTACAGCGACTCCTCCTCTGATGGGAGGTCCCTTGCAGTGGCGGGCACCTCTGTTCCCACCGCAACAAAAGGTACAGCCGCCACCCCCCCTACCAGCACCGCCCTCTCAGCAGCCCCTCAGGGACTTTCCCGTTCCCGCTCACCCAGGAGGGTGGGCATTTCCTTCGCTCCAGTCACCTCAGGCCCTGCCCCTGTCAGCCCTGCTGCCCTCAGTGAGGAGGCTATTGACCTCCTGAGATCCCTCACTGTTGGGCAGTCAACCATTTTGAATGCCATCCAGGGTGTCGAGAGGCATTTGCAGCAAACAAATGCATACCTGGAGGGCATTCATTCTGGTGTGGCAGCCCAAAAGAGAGCATTTCAGGCTCTGGCCTCAGCACTGATGGCAGCCATTGTCCCTGTGTCCAGCCTCTCCCCTCCAACTCCCACTACCCAGACCCAACCCCCTCTACCTCAGCCTATCCCAAGCACACCATCAGACCAGCATGCTCACTCATCAACACACATAAGTGGCTCAGGCAAACATAAGCACCACACATCCCACAGGCACTCACACAAGCACCATACCCATGCAGACACACCAACATCCACTGCCTTCACTGTGTCCCCCTCCTCCACGTCCTCCACCTCCCTCCCAGTCTTATCTCCACTCACACCTGCATGCACTACATCCTCAACCACTACCTCCAACACCATCACGCCCATCACCACACACCGCTCACATGCAATCACCACCCCCACTACCATGCACACGTCCCCTGTGTCCTCTCCCAGTGTGTCTGTGAGCCCTCCTCCCAAAGTACACAAATGCAGGCACACACCCACTCAACAGCCATCCACCTCACAACAGCCTCCAGCCCATGCACCCTAACCCAAACTCAGCAGACGTACACCTCCTACAACCACTACCTCTTCCTTCACTCCCAAACCCCCTCCATCTTCCTGTCCCAGTGTGTCTAAAAAACTTTTCCTAGCTTCCATTGACCTTTTCACTACAACTCCCCCCCCGTCCTTCCCCTAGGGGCAGGATGTCCAGATCCCAGCCCAGCACCTCAGCCACAAAATCCTCAAGCACTGCAGTCCCTGCAAGTCCAGTAACATTGCGGGCGGCACCCATCAGGGCTGCCAGTGTGCCACCTAGTGAGGACAAGGATCACCCTATTCCGCCACCTGCTAAGATGAAGAAGGGGCCCACATGCCGTCTGGAAAAGCCGCACCAACCACCCAGCAAAGCCTCCTCGAGACAAAAGAGGACAGTGCCAAGGTCCCAGCAGCGACTTCCAAGGTGGGGAAGGGACACAAGGCCAAAGTCAAGTCAGCTCAGGGCACGGTGCCTCCGGGTGAGGGACTGGTGTCACCCCTTCTGCAAGACAGAACAGCAACCTGCACGTCTGCTGCCTCTGCTACAGTCCACAGCATCATCCCTAGTGGGAAACCGTCCGAGGCTGCACAAGACTTCCTGCTGTCTCCCTCCACAGGTGCTGACACCTGCACCACCGGCAGCATCTCCGCCGCAGCCACCGCCACCTGCCCCGCGACGTGCCCAGCCAGTGCTGCCACAGCCGACATCAACATCATCCCCAGTGGGCAGTCATACAAGGCTGCAGGAGACGTCCTGGACCCTGCACACACTACATGAGGTACCACAACCAGCACTGGCAGTACCAGCAGTTGACATGCTAAGTCGCCGCAGGGTGGAGTGTGTCTCTGCCTCCATATAGTATCATGCTACCTGTTCCAAGAAAATCTCATGGATCAGACACCCAGGTGAAGGACTGGGAACTGCCGCACCCCAGGTGCAGCTCTCTGGGCACAAAGCCCCCTCCAGAACCAGTGGAGAACTACATCCATTACCCCAGTCCTTGGCAGGATGAAGCACTCTGGGCACAAGCCCCCCCCCCGGAACCAGTGGAGAACAGCATCCACTACCACAGCCCCTGGCAGGATGAAGCACTCTGGGCACAATGCCCCCTCCAGAACCAGTGGAGAACTGCATCCACTACCCCAGTCCTTGGCAGGATGAAGCACTCTGGGCACAAAGCCCCCTCCAGAACCAGTGGAGAACTGCATCCACTAGAGAGACTGTGGCCTTGCACTCCCCAGGACCAAGCAGTGGGCAACCCACCCACTTGAGAGACTTGAGAGCCTGTGGCTCTGTACTCCCCAGGACCAATCAGTGGGCAAACCACCCACTTGAGAGACTTGAGAGACTGTGGCTTTGCACTCCCCAGGACCAAGCAGTGGGCAAACCACCCACTTGAGAGACTTGAGAGACTATGGCTTTGCACTTCCCAGGACCAAGCAGTGGGCAAACCACCCACTTGAGAGACTTGAGAGACTGTGGCTTTGCACTCCCCATGACCAAGCAGTGGGCAAACCTCCCACTTGAGAGACTTGAGAGACTTGAGAGACTGTGGCTTTGCACTCCCTAGGACCAAGCAGTGGGCATGGAGCCTTCTCGTGGAGCAGTGGCGTCATCCCATCATCCGGCTGAGGTGCCCACCTCCCCTTCCCCCTGGGGTGCCTATTTTTTTTCGATGTGATGCCCCAGCAGTGTTCTCTCTATTTTGAGGCAGGTGTCATGTGTGGGCTTTGCCCATGCTTTTTGGGACCACTGGTCCACGGACATGTAATGGAACAGATGGCAAAACCTCCACCCCCAAGAGACGATAAACCTAATTTCCTCCAGTGTGTGTCTACCATCTACTCTATAGACTATTTCATGGACACATTTTCCATTTCTGAGGAGAGATGTAGTTTGTACATTGGACACCAAGCAATTTTTGCTCAGCAAATATAGTTTCATCCACCACGATGGACTTTTTGCATTACTGTCCTATTTTCTTTATGGTTTCAAAGCTATTGCACTCATCTTTTTGTTCAAAATAAATGCACATAAAACAGAATGAAAGACTGGTGTAGTATTTATTGTGGTAATTCATCTTCTATGTCTTCTGTACACCCTCGTTTTTTAAATCTGTCAAACAATATGATACTAAAACAAATAATAGATACCAACTTGGTAATGTGTTTCCATTGTTCAAAAAAGATGGAAAAACAAACAAAAACTCAAAAAACTCTGAATGAATTGATGTAGGTAACACATTTGTGACACAATCAATCCATTTAGAAGTTGACAATCCAAACCTTGACACCAAGGAAGAAAGGGAATATTATATGAAATCAACATAAAATAGGCAAACTATTATTGATGCATGACCTCAGCTGGAGCCAGACATCCTGCCTTCACAATAGGAATCCTACAGCAATAATACTGTTAGTCTACATCTTGGCAGTAAGAACATTTGAGGCCACATTACCATTTCATGACACTGGGTCAGTATTTGGTGCAATGTCACAACCACCATTCAGTTGTGAGCTAAAGAAAGTTCTTTCAACTATGAGGAGACACATCAACAGCTTCCCACACTGAATACAAATTGAAGATTTAACCAATGTGAAGGAAGACCAGTATGCCCCCCTGGTGTTGTTGGATTTCTCAGCGGTGCCAACAACCATGGTCAGTTAGGATACACTGAGTCTCCTACATAGAAGCAACACATTTATGGATTAAAATCATATCATGCCATTGTATATTCTTAAACTAGAATTAAAGCAAATAATCCTCAAGTCATATTGTACTTACCAATAGACCAAGCCCCTTCAGGTCCAAGTTGTGACATTTGTAGGGGCATGGTGCATGTTGGACTTTTTTGCTTATGTAGGGACATCCCCAATCTTTTTGCCTCCTATTTGTCTGACCTGTTGCTGTTGGCATTTGAACTCTCAGCACTTTACCACTGCCAACCAGTGCTAAGGTGCATATGCTCTCTGTGTAAATTGTTTGTAATTGGGTTATCCATGACTGGCATATTTGATTTACTAGTAAGTCCCTAGTAAAGTACACTAGAGGTGCCCAGGGCCTGTAGATCAAATGCTACTAGTGGGCCTGCAGCAATGGTTGTGCCAGGCACATGAGTAGCCCTGTAATCATGTCTCAGACCTCTCACTGCAGTGTCTCTGTGTGCAGTTTTAAACTGTAAATTCGACATGGCAAGTGTACCCACTTGCCAGGCCTAAACCTTCCCTTTTCTTACATGTAAGGCCCCCCAAAGGTAGGCCCTATGTTGCCCCAAGAGTAGGGTTCAGTGTATGGTTAAGGTAGGACATATATTTATATGTCCTGCAGTGAAATATTGATAAATTAGTTTTTCACTGTTGCAAGGCCTGTCCCTCTCATAGGTTAACATGGGGGCTACCTTTAAATATGATTAAAGTGTAGATTCCCTTTGGGAGCGGATAGACATGTGGAGTTTGGCGTTTCAGAGCTCACAATTTTGAAATACATCTTTTAGTAAAGTTGGTTTTAAAATTGTGTGTTTGAAAATGCCACCTTTAGAAAGTGGGCATTTTCTTGCCTAAACCATTTCTGTGACTCTGCCTGTTTGTGGATTCCCTGTCTGAGTCAGTTTGACAGTTGGGCTGTTTGCACCTCTCTCTAGACAGTGACACAAAGGGAGCTGGGGTGTAGCCTGCATTTCCTGAAGAGCCATCTAAGCTAGGAGGGAGGGGAGGAGTGGTCACTTACACCTGAAAGGGCTGTGCCTGCCCTCACACAATGCAGTCTCCAATCCCCGGGTGTGTGTCTGGGGCCTGGCCTGGGCAAGGCAGGATTTCACAAGCAATAGAGACTTTCCTTTGAAGTAGGCCTACTTCAAAGGGCAAAATGGGTATAAGAAGTGCACCCAAAACCGCAGACTTTAGAACACTTCTGGAAACCAAGATGAACCTCTGCATGGAGAAGAGCTGAAGAGCTGAGGAAGAAGAACTTCCAGGCCTGTGACTGTGCTTTGTGAGCTATCCTGCAGTTGCTGCTTCTGCCTGTGCTAGAGGACAAAGTCTGGACTTTGTGTTGCCTTCCTTCTTTGAAGATCTCCAAGGGCTTGATTTAGAGCTTGCCTCCTGTTGTTTGAAGTCTCAGGGACAGCAACGACTTCTCTTTGCCAGCACCTGGAGAGACTGCTACTCTGCCAAGTGGTGCCCATCCAGTTCCTGGGACCCGGAGAAGAAAAGCTGGCAGCCCAAGAGTGAGAAATCTATGCACCGACCGCCGTGCAGGGAAAAGGGCGACGCGACTCGGATCTGTGGCTGAACAACTGTCACAACGCCAGCTTCGCAGCTGAAAATCGATGCTCACCTGCAACGCGACCTGAAGATCGACATCTGGGGCTGGAGAAAAGACGACACACAGCATCGCTGACGGAGGCTGGTGAGATCGCAACCCGCGATGCATGGTTTTCAGATCATCGTGCTGCTGGGTTTGTGACGCAAACACCATTGGGCGTCTAAAAGCATTGGAAGGCCTGCCCAGACCTGAGAGTGCTGACCGGATCGATGCATCTCTATCCTGCAGAGAGAAGAAACAACGCACGCCAACCTGACTTAAGGAGAAATGACGCAAGGTCTCGCTCATGAGTGAAATCAATGCTTCGCAAGCCTTTTATTGAGACACACTCGCCTGTGTGGAGTTATTTTTGATGCACACAAGGTATTTTGTCGCGCTAACCACGTTAGCGTTGTTTTTAAAATTACATGAAGACTGTTTTTACATTTTTAGTGATAACTTGACTTGTGTATTGTGGATTTTTGTCGTTTTGGTCTTGTTGTGTTTAGATAAATGTTTTCTATTTTTCTGAATCTGTGCTGTGTCGTTTTGTAGTGTTTTCATTAAGTTACTGTGTGTGCTGGTACAAATACTTTACACCTAGCACTCTGAAGTTAAGCTTACTGCTCGTGCCAAGCTACCAAGGGGGTAAGCAAGGGTTAGCTGAGGGTGATTCTCTTTTACCCTGACTAGAGTGAGGGTCCTTGCTTGGAAAGGGGGGTAACCTTACTGCCAACCAAAGACCCCATTTCTAACATTGCAGTTCCGTAGTACGAAGGAATCGTGTTGACTCACAATATCGGGCACACACATCCCAAAACCAAGCCCTAAATTCGGTTAGAAGACAACATGCACATTGATGGAATGGAAGTTCTTCCGATTGTGGTAGACATGTTCCCTGGCATGTGGTGGCACCAAGGTAATATGTGTGTCATCTATTGCTCCAACCACATGTGGTAGGCCACACAAATCAATAAATTCTCACTTCACATTGGCTAAATCCTGAGCTCTCTGGAACTGAATCAAGCTGTTGATCTGTCTCATCATTAAAGCAAGGACTTTTTGTAGCATACCACTGAAAGTTGGCTGTGATGTTCCTCCAGACCACAGTGTATTGAAAAGAGCCAGTGACCACAAAATGAAGTACTGCCATGAGTTTCACTATTGGTGTTCCTGCTGTTGTGTTCCTATTGTGAGGCATAAGATCAGGCTACAGTTGCTGACACAAATCCAGGATAGTTTGCCTAATGAATCTGAACTTTTTGATTATGTCCCTTTCCTCCATGGTGGCAAAGTCTGAAGACTTGAAGACACCTTCTTCTCCCCATCCCTGCATTCATATGCCTGCATGTAAGGAAAACAAACTATCACAAAAAATTGTTACACAAGTCTTTCACAATCAACACACATCTTATGTCTAGGTTAGATTAGTGATATTATTGTGTCATATACATTACCATAATTTTCACACATCTTTTCTACTGCAAAACAGTATTTTTTAACATGTCTGACATTTTTGTTTCACAAATAATGTGTGAAGTGTACAATTGAAATGTATTATTTGCACATTATTTTTTTTTAATTAATTTTACATTACCATCAACGGATGTATTACATACACTGCTGCTCTATTGATATCAAACACAGTAACAGTCCACTGTTTTATGTGTCATGTCTTCCCAAAAACAGTGCTGTACATATCTGAGATATGTATACAAAGTAGCCATCTTTTTGAGGGTTGGTGACACACAAACAATTTAAGAATACACAGCTACAAGTTCTGAAATGGCAGTGCCTGACCTTGCTATCAGGACATTGGCTATCTGACGGCCGTCAGTGGATGTTGAACGCATAGTAAGTGGAACACTCTCTGACAGACCCTGCCATAGGTCAACGTGTGTGACAACTACAAATCAAAGCCAATGACTATGTCCGTCTTTGTCGCGGATCTCGTACGCCATGTACTTGTATGCAACCTATTGAAAAAAAAACGAATTTGCCTCTTAGCACTGCAGCCAACAAGACCTCCTTGAATTTCTTCTGCTGTTACCGACCTCTGGGAGCCAGGATGCTGGGCAAAGCAGGTGATAGGGCCCCTGCCTTCTCCCCTGAGGAGTTGGAGATCCCCACCACAGAGGTCCTGTACCTGTACAGTCGCTGTATGGGAACCCAGAGGAACAGGTACATGTTTGAATAGGAAATGTTTGTCAAAATAACTTTGTCCACAGGCTATTTGCTCTCTTTTTGTTCATGAGTTAAGTGTTGTGATTGGAATAAAGCAAACTGAATAATTTAGCTGGGTACAGGGTGTTATTTGAGGATGTTAGAAATGTCTGTGCACTGAAATGAAAAGTCACCTGAAAGCATTAGCTGTTAACTGCGTTTTCAGAGCATGTTACTAACTATTCCAGGTGAAATTAGACAAACTCCAGGCATCTTACTTCCAGTGTCTAGTAGGCACTGTACCACTTGTTTAAGTGGACACATAAAGCCCAGGTAGAATTTAGAGAAATGTAAAGCCTAAGTAGAATCTCTAAGGGTATGGAGTTGTCTGATGCTGTTCTTTCAAGAGTGTGTACAGTCCCTATTTTGCAATAGGAGTGTCTTCATGGGTTAAACATGTCATTGTGGCACATATGGGGCAAGATATTTCCTATGCTGCCAGTCTCAATGAACCAGGCCCTAACTCAGCCATGCAAGGATGTCCCATTAATGCACACACTTGTTCATACATCACCCAAAACAAAAATCTCATAGGCACATGGCAGCCCTCCCATACTGCCCTTAGTCACTTGTTGTGGTGCAATCCATAGTATCTGTCAACACCAGAGCAGTACGCGCTCTACTGGCGACAAAAATGCAAAAACCCAGCACTCTCAAAACAGCGTAATTTATGCATTTTGCTGATATGTTGTGGTTTAACCTTTTGCATTGCAGAGTTCAATCCTGAAAACTTATTTTTAATATGCTTACAAATACTGTTCCTTTGCAATGTATTGCTGCAGGTTTTCAGAGTGTGTTAGGGTGTGGCCCCTTTCCAGGGCCTTCCAGAGACTTTCCCTGCAACATGCCTGGGCGTGGTTCTGGGCTGGGCCAAGACTCTATAAAAGAGAGCCAGCCCAACTCCCAGTGCTCACTATTCAGAGGTCCCGGTGCAGAGCAGCAGCTTCTTCCTGAGCTCCTGTTCCGGCAGCCTATTTGGATCTTCCAGTCTTCTGCCCTAATCCTTCATTGGTGATCATTGTTCCAGGTGGTAAGACTATGGTTGGACTTTCCCGACACCGTTATTGAGAATTTTCATATTCTTGGTTTAATTCTTAAATGAGAAACAGATTATTTGCGCACTACCATTTCTTGACATTCATATGGTAGTTTACAAATAGGCAAGACGCGTGATTTATTTCATAAAGGTATGACTTTGTTATTTATTACGCGCTACCATTTCTTGACATTTATATGGTAGTTTACAAATGGGCAAGATGCGCGATTTATTTCATAAAGGTTTGACTTTGTTATTCATTACGCGCTACCATTTCTTGACATTTATATGGTGGCTTAAGAATCGACAAGACGCGCAATTCGTTTTATGGTGTTTAAACATTGTTGTCCATTGCGTGCTACTATTTCTTGACATTTACATGATGTTTTACGAATTGGCAAGATGCACAACTCGTTTCATGGGCATTTAGCTTTGTTGTTCATTGCGCGCTACCATTCTTGACATTTACATGGTGTCTTGGGAATCGGCAAAGAAGCGCGATTCGTTTCATTGTACTTTGATCTTGTTATTTATTGTGAGCTGTTATTCCTTGACATTTATATCGTGTTTTACGAATCGGCAAGACGCGCGATTCGATTAATGATGATTTGACTTTGATATTCATTGCGTGCTACCATTTCTTGGTATTTTACATGGTAACACTCGAATTGGCAAGACGCACAAGTTGACAAGTTATGAGATTTGTTTTCTGAATCCATATTGTGTTATTCATGGTGCACAATTCTTTTATGGTGTTTACTATATATATATATATATATATACATATATATATATATCTGCAATATGCGCAATTTGTGTTGAAACATTTTAAGAGTACACAGAAGGCCAGAGTTTCTAGATGCAATATTGTATGGTCCTAGTATACATTCTCAAAACAGGATTTATATGACTGGTTTAAAATGTAGTCAGAATGTTTTTTCTGATTCTCATGTAAAGGAAAGTACTCCCCTACAGGTATCCGGTGTAGGAGGCTGGACTGGCTTGTAGTGAGTACCAAGGGGTACTTGCACCTTGCACCAGGCCCAGTTATCCCTTATTAGTGTATAGGGTGTCTAGCAGCTTAGGCTGATAGATAATGGTAGCTTAGCAGAGCAGCTTAGGCTGAACTAGGAGACGTGTGAAGCTACTACAGTACCACTTAGTGTCATATGCACAATATCATAAGAAAACACAATACACAGTTATACTAAAAATAAAGGTACTTTATTTTTATGACAATATGCCAAAGTATCTTAGAGTGTACCCTCAGTGAGAGGATAGGAAATATACACAAGATATATATACACAATAGCAAAAATATGCAGTATAGTCTTAGAAAACAGTGCAAACAATGTATAGTTACAATAGGATGCAATGGGGAAACATAGGGATAGGGGCAACACAAACCATATACTCCAGAAGTGGAATGCGAACCACGAATGGACCCCAAACCTATGTGACCTTGTAGAGGGTCGCTGGGACTATTAGAAAATAGTGAGAGTTAGCAAAATAACCCACCCCAAGACCCTGAAAAGTGAGTGCAAAGTGCACCAAAGTTCCCCTAAGGACAAAATAGTCGTGTTAGAGGGAGAATGCAAGGAAAACACAAATCAGCAATGCAACAACGATGGATTCCTGTCTGAAGGTACCTGTGGAACAAGGGGACCAAGTCCAAAAGTCACAAGCAGCTCGGAGATGGGCAGATGCCCAAGAAATGCCAGTGGTTGGTGCAAAGAAGCTCTTACTAGGCTGAAGAACTGTGAATACTGCAGGAACGACAAGGGCTAGAGACTTCCCCTTTGGAGGATGGATCCCCCACGCCTTGGAGAGTCGTGCAGAAGTGTTTTCCCGCCGGATGGACGCCAACAAGCCTTGCTACACGCAAATCGTGCGTTTGGCGTTTTTGGACGCTGCTGGGGCCCAGGAGGGACCAGGAGGTCGCAAATTGGACCTGCAGAGAGAGGGGACGTCGAGCAAGACAAAGAGCCCTCACTGAAGCAGGTAGCACCCGGGGAAGTGCCAGAAACAGGCACTACAAGGATGCGTGAAACGGTGCTCGCCGAAGTTGCACAAAGGAGTCCCACGTCGCCGGAGACCAACTTAGAAAGTCGTGCAATGCAGGTTAGAGTGCCGTGGACCCAGGCTTGGCTGTGCACGAAGGATTTCCGCCGGAAGTGCACAGGGGCCGGAGAAGCTTGCAAAGTCGCGGTTCCCAGCAATGCAGCCCAGCGAGGTGAGGCAAGGACTTACCTCCACCAAACTTGGGCTGAAGAGTCACTGGACTGTGGGGGTCACTTGGACGGTGTCGCTGGATTCGAGGGACCTCGCTCGTTGTGCTGAGAGGAGACCCAAGGGACCGGAGATGCAGCTTTTTGGTGCCTGCGGTTGCAGGGGGAAGATTCCGTCGACCCACGGGAGATTTCTTCGGAGCTTCTGGTGCAGAGAGGAGGCAGACTACCCCCACAGCATGCACAAGCAGGAAAACAGTCGAGAAGGCGGCAGGATCAGCGTTACAGAGTTGCAGTAGTCGTCTTTGCTACTATGTTGCAGGTTTGCAGGCTTCCAGCGCGGTCAGCGGTCGATTCCTTATCAGAAGGTGAAGAGGGAGATGCAGAGGAACTCGGCTGAGCTCATGCATTCGTTATCTAAAGTTTCCCCAGAGGCAGAGACCCTAAATAGCCAGAAAAGAGGGTTTGGCTACCTAGGAGAGAGGAAAGGCTACTAACACCTGAAGGAGCCTATCAGCAGGAGTCTCTGACGTCACCTGGTGGCACTGGCCACTCAGAGCAGTCCAGTGTGCCAGCAGCACCTCTGTTTCCAAGATGGCAGAGGTCTGGAGCACACTGGAGGAGCTCTGGACACCTCCCAGGGGAGGTGCAGGTCAGGGGAGTGGTCACTCCCCTTTCCTTTGTCCAGTTTCGCGCCAGAGCAGGGGCTAAGGGGTCCCTGAACCGGTGTAGACTGGCTTATGCAGAATTGGGCACCTCTGTGCCCAACAAAGCATTTCCAGAGGCTGGGGGAGGCTACTCCTCCCCTGCCTTCACACCATTTTCCAAAGGGAGAGGGTGTCACACCCTCTCTCAGAGGAAGTTCTTTGTTCTGCCATCCTGGGCCAGGCCTGGCTGGACCCCAGGAGGGCAGCTGCCTGTCTGAGGGGTTGGCAGCAGCAGCAGCTGCAGTGAAACCCCAGGAAGGGCAGTCTGGCAGTACCAGGGTCTGTGCTACAGACCACTGGGATCATGGAATTGTACCAACAATGCCAGGATGGCATAGAGGGGGCAATTCCATGATCATAGACATGTTACATGGCCATATTCGGAGTTACCATGGTGAAGCTACATATAGGTAGTGACCTATATGTAGTGCACGCGTGTAATGGTGTCCCCGCACTCACAAAGTTCAGTGAATTGGCTCTGAACAATGTGGGGGCACCTTGGCTAGTGCCAGGGTGCCCTCACACTAAGTAACTTTGCACCTAACCTTTACTAGGTAAAGGTTAGACATATAGGTGACTTATAAGTTACTTAAGTGCAGTGTAAAATGGCTGTGAAATAACGTGGACGTTATTTCACTCAGGCTGCAGTGGCAGGCCTGTGTAAGAATTGTCAGAGCTCCCTATGGGTGGCAAAAGAAATGCTGCAGCCCATAGGGATCTCCTGGAACCCCAATACCCTGGGTACCTCAGTACCATATACTAGGGAATTATAAGGGTGTTCCAGTAAGCCAATGTAAATTGGTAAAATTGGTCACTAGCCTGTCAGTGACAATTTGAAAGTAATGAGAGAGCATAACCACTGAGGTTCTGGTTAGCAGAGCCTCAGTGAGACAGTTAGGCACCACACAGGGAACATATACATGCACACCTATGAGCACTGGGGCCCTGTGTGACAGGGTCCCAGTGACACATACATATAGGCCACAAACCTATGAGCACTGGGGTCCTGACCAGCAGGATCCCAGTGACACATAACAACCATACTGAAAACATAGTGTTTTCACTATGAGCACTGAGGCCTGGCTATCAGGATCCCAGTGAGACAGTGAAAACAGTGACAAACACCCTGACATACACTCACAAACAGGCCAAAAGTGGGGGTAACAAGGCTAGAAAGAGGCTACCTTCTCACACAACCCCCCCCCAAACGAAGGACAATAAGGCTAACCTTGGCCAGTTGAGACTTTATTGTCTAAGTGGTGATAAGTAGAGAGTAGCTCTGCAATAGACTGGTTACTCCCTTTATCATCCACTGTATGGTTACTTCCCTGTGGGGATGTAAACCACCCTGTTTGAAGTTTTTTAGCTAACCAACAATGTGAAGATGTATTTTCAGAGTTTCTATCAGTAAGTTTTAGTTTAGAGCAGTGGGAATTATCCACTGAACCTATTTGTAATGATGGAAATGCCAGACAGGGATGCTGTCTCAGTAAAGCCATAGCTGGGCAAAAACTTTGTCCATTTGGCTGGAAGAGAGAACAGGGATGCTGTTTCTCTTGAGTTGGAGCAGGGCAGGGATGCTGTCCTATGAGCTCCACACTAGGGCAGGGATGCTGTCCTAAGTGTTGTGAGGTAGTGCAGGGTTTCTGCACTAAAGTTTCTCTGGGAGGGTTGGAGGGATGCTCCATGTTAACTAAAATGGTGCTGTTTTTCTCACCAATGTTAGTTATCCCACAGAGAGGTACTTCCACCTCAGGGAGTCCAGCTTTGCCAGCTGATGATTCCCTTGGAACAGGTGCCACCCCAGGAGAGGTTTCTCCCACCACAGGAATGGTATCCTGAATGGTAGGGTGGTTAGGGGATACTGTGATACCCTTTTTACCTGTTGATGGAGAGGGATCCTGAGTTTTCAGGCCTTCTCTCCTTTGCTTTTTCATTTCACTTGAAATGAGAGGGAACAATTCCTCAGGGATGCCCAGCATGGCTGCATGGGCATAAAACTCTACATCAGCCCAACCTGAGGCCTCTAGGTCATTTCCTAAGAGACAGTCTACAGGTAAGCTAGGTGATACCACCACCTGCTTAGGGCCAGTAACTCCACCCCAACTAAACTGAATTATAGCTAAGGGAAGAAACTTAGTGGAGTTATGGACATCAATAATCTTATACTGTTGTCCAATGATGTGTTGTTCAGGAGGCACTAGGTTTTCAGTCACCAAAGTGAAACTGGCACCTGTGTCCCTGTAGGCCAAGGCCTCAACACCATTTATTGAAACTGTCTGCCTGTACTTATCCATTGTAAGGGGACAAGCAGCCAGTGTGGCAAGGCCAATGCCACTAGGTGTGACAGAAACTGTCTTGGGACTGATTACATCAGTTTCCACTATGGACCCATAAGTGAACCCAACTACACCCTTTGCTTGACTGTTGCCAGCAGTCCCACCACTAGTACCACTACTGCTAGGGGCACTAGAGCTTGATGTATTAGTGGTGGTAGGCTCAGGGGGTTTACCTGGACAGGACTTATCCCCTGGCCTATGGCCTCTGTTTTTACACACAAAGCACCAAGGCTTTTTAATGTGTGCAGGTTGGGAAGAAGAGGAAGAATTTGTTTTATCCCCACCCTCTGAAGAGTGTTTAAGATTTGAAGTGGGATTTTTGGTTTTATCCTTATCCCCATGCTTATCTTGAGATTTTTCACCATCTTTCTTCTTATTGCCATCTTTGTCACCCCCTGTATGAACTTTTCTGTTCACCCTTGTTCTGACCCATTTGTCTGCCTTCTTTCCCAATTCTTGGGGAGAGGTCAGATCAGAGTCTACCAGGTACTGGTGCAACAAATCAGACACACAATTATTAAGTATATGCTCTCTCAGGATTGTGTTATACAGGCTTTCATAATCAGTAACTTTACTGCCATGTAACCACCCCTGCAAGGCCTTCACTGAATGGTCAATGAAATCAACCCAGTCTTGTGAAGACTCCTTTTTGGTCTCTCTGAACTTTATCCTGTACTGTTCAGTGGTTAAGCCATAACCATCCAGGAGTGCATTTTTAAGAACTGTAAAATTATTGGCATCATTTTCTTTCACAGTAAGGAGTCTATCCCTACCCTTTCCACTAAATGATAGCCATAGGATAGCAGCCCACTGCCTTTGAGGGACATCCTGTACAACACAGGCCCTCTCAAGTGCAGCAAACCACTTGTTAATGTCATCCCCCTCCTTATAAGGGGGAACTATCTTATGCAGATTCCTGGAATCATGCTCTTTTGCAGGATGACTATGGGGAATACTGCTGCTGCCACCATGGGTTTCTAAACCCAACTTCTGTCTTTCCCTCTCTATTTCTAAAGACTGTCTATCCAAATCCAGCTGTTGCTTCTTGAGCTTCAGTCTGGTTTGCTCCACTCTCAATCTATTGAGCTCCCTTTCTAACAATCTGTCATCAGGGTGGGTGGGAGGGACATTTCTAGATACAGAGGTATGATGGGAATGAACAGAAGGAGACCTGTCCCTTACAGAGGGCACCCTAACAGCTTGGCTACCAGCATAATGTGAGAGCACATCATCAGTATGATGTGATTCAACCTCTGTACCAACTATGCTAGACTGTCTAGTAATGGGCAGGCTGAGAAGTTTCTTTCCTGAACCTTTTCCTGGGGGAGTCCCTGGATCAGATTGAGAACCATTAGCTACTTTTTCTACAGATTGGGCACTTATGGCCTTATCCTGTACTCTAAGCATATTAATTAACAGTTCTAAGGAAGGATTCTTCCCTACACTCAAACCTCTCTCTATGCAGAGACTCCTTGCTCCTTTCCAGCTAAGGTGATCATATGCAAGTTTGGACAGTTCAACTTTTTGGCCTGTGCCAGACATTTTTAGAGAGAGTTAAAGTGATAGACAAAGAGAAAAAAAAGTTTTCAGAACTTTTTTTGGAAAGACAGAAAAACTTTTTAAACTTTTAAGAACTTTTTGAAAGTTTAGAAGTACTTTTCAGCACTTAGAAAAGAGTGAAAAGAGGAAATGCAAAACTTTTTGGCTATGTGTATATACACTGACCTTGTTTTGTATATTTTTCTCTTATGAAAAGTACAATGACAAGAGTGGTAAGTAGTCTCAAAGCACTTATCCCACCACTGCACAACCAATGTAGGAGGCTGGACTGGCTTGTAGTGAGTACCAAGGGGTACTTGCACCTTGCACCAGGCCCAGTTATCCCTTATTAGTGTATAGGGTGTCTAGCAGCTTAGGCTGATAGATAATGGTAGCTTAGCAGAGCAGCTTAGGCTGAACTAGGAGACGTGTGAAGCTACTACAGTACCACTTAGTGTCATATGCACAATATCATAAGAAAACACAATACACAGTTATACTAAAAATAAAGGTACTTTATTTTTATGACAATATGCCAAAGTATCTTAGAGTGTACCCTCAGTGAGAGGATAGGAAATATACACAAGATATATATACACAATAGCAAAAATATGCAGTATAGTCTTAGAAAACAGTGCAAACAATGTATAGTTACAATAGGATGCAATGGGGAAACATAGGGATAGGGGCAACACAAACCATATACTCCAGAAGTGGAATGCGAACCACGAATGGACCCCAAACCTATGTGACCTTGTAGAGGGTCGCTGGGACTATTAGAAAATAGTGAGAGTTAGCAAAATAACCCACCCCAAGACCCTGAAAAGTGAGTGCAAAGTGCACCAAAGTTCCCCTAAGGACAAAATAGTCGTGTTAGAGGGAGAATGCAAGGAAAACACAAATCAGCAATGCAACAACGATGGATTCCTGTCTGAAGGTACCTGTGGAACAAGGGGACCAAGTCCAAAAGTCACAAGCAGCTCGGAGATGGGCAGATGCCCAAGAAATGCCAGTGGTTGGTGCAAAGAAGCTCTTACTAGGCTGAAGAACTGTGAATACTGCAGGAACGACAAGGGCTAGAGACTTCCCCTTTGGAGGATGGATCCCCCACGCCTTGGAGAGTCGTGCAGAAGTGTTTTCCCGCCGGATGGACGCCAACAAGCCTTGCTACACGCAAATCGTGCGTTTGGCGTTTTTGGACGCTGCTGGGGCCCAGGAGGGACCAGGAGGTCGCAAATTGGACCTGCAGAGAGAGGGGACGTCGAGCAAGACAAAGAGCCCTCACTGAAGCAGGTAGCACCCGGGGAAGTGCCAGAAACAGGCACTACAAGGATGCGTGAAACGGTGCTCGCCGAAGTTGCACAAAGGAGTCCCACGTCGCCGGAGACCAACTTAGAAAGTCGTGCAATGCAGGTTAGAGTGCCGTGGACCCAGGCTTGGCTGTGCACGAAGGATTTCCGCCGGAAGTGCACAGGGGCCGGAGAAGCTTGCAAAGTCGCGGTTCCCAGCAATGCAGCCCAGCGAGGTGAGGCAAGGACTTACCTCCACCAAACTTGGGCTGAAGAGTCACTGGACTGTGGGGGTCACTTGGACGGTGTCGCTGGATTCGAGGGACCTCGCTCGTTGTGCTGAGAGGAGACCCAAGGGACCGGAGATGCAGCTTTTTGGTGCCTGCGGTTGCAGGGGGAAGATTCCGTCGACCCACGGGAGATTTCTTCGGAGCTTCTGGTGCAGAGAGGAGGCAGACTACCCCCACAGCATGCACAAGCAGGAAAACAGTCGAGAAGGCGGCAGGATCAGCGTTACAGAGTTGCAGTAGTCGTCTTTGCTACTATGTTGCAGGTTTGCAGGCTTCCAGCGCGGTCAGCGGTCGATTCCTTATCAGAAGGTGAAGAGGGAGATGCAGAGGAACTCGGCTGAGCTCATGCATTCGTTATCTAAAGTTTCCCCAGAGGCAGAGACCCTAAATAGCCAGAAAAGAGGGTTTGGCTACCTAGGAGAGAGGAAAGGCTACTAACACCTGAAGGAGCCTATCAGCAGGAGTCTCTGACGTCACCTGGTGGCACTGGCCACTCAGAGCAGTCCAGTGTGCCAGCAGCACCTCTGTTTCCAAGATGGCAGAGGTCTGGAGCACACTGGAGGAGCTCTGGACACCTCCCAGGGGAGGTGCAGGTCAGGGGAGTGGTCACTCCCCTTTCCTTTGTCCAGTTTCGCGCCAGAGCAGGGGCTAAGGGGTCCCTGAACCGGTGTAGACTGGCTTATGCAGAATTGGGCACCTCTGTGCCCAACAAAGCATTTCCAGAGGCTGGGGGAGGCTACTCCTCCCCTGCCTTCACACCATTTTCCAAAGGGAGAGGGTGTCACACCCTCTCTCAGAGGAAGTTCTTTGTTCTGCCATCCTGGGCCAGGCCTGGCTGGACCCCAGGAGGGCAGCTGCCTGTCTGAGGGGTTGGCAGCAGCAGCAGCTGCAGTGAAACCCCAGGAAGGGCAGTCTGGCAGTACCAGGGTCTGTGCTACAGACCACTGGGATCATGGAATTGTACCAACAATGCCAGGATGGCATAGAGGGGGCAATTCCATGATCATAGACATGTTACATGGCCATATTCGGAGTTACCATGGTGAAGCTACATATAGGTAGTGACCTATATGTAGTGCACGCGTGTAATGGTGTCCCCGCACTCACAAAGTTCAGTGAATTGGCTCTGAACAATGTGGGGGCACCTTGGCTAGTGCCAGGGTGCCCTCACACTAAGTAACTTTGCACCTAACCTTTACTAGGTAAAGGTTAGACATATAGGTGACTTATAAGTTACTTAAGTGCAGTGTAAAATGGCTGTGAAATAACGTGGACGTTATTTCACTCAGGCTGCAGTGGCAGGCCTGTGTAAGAATTGTCAGAGCTCCCTATGGGTGGCAAAAGAAATGCTGCAGCCCATAGGGATCTCCTGGAACCCCAATACCCTGGGTACCTCAGTACCATATACTAGGGAATTATAAGGGTGTTCCAGTAAGCCAATGTAAATTGGTAAAATTGGTCACTAGCCTGTCAGTGACAATTTGAAAGTAATGAGAGAGCATAACCACTGAGGTTCTGGTTAGCAGAGCCTCAGTGAGACAGTTAGGCACCACACAGGGAACATATACATGCACACCTATGAGCACTGGGGCCCTGTGTGACAGGGTCCCAGTGACACATACATATAGGCCACAAACCTATGAGCACTGGGGTCCTGACCAGCAGGATCCCAGTGACACATAACAACCATACTGAAAACATAGTGTTTTCACTATGAGCACTGAGGCCTGGCTATCAGGATCCCAGTGAGACAGTGAAAACAGTGACAAACACCCTGACATACACTCACAAACAGGCCAAAAGTGGGGGTAACAAGGCTAGAAAGAGGCTACCTTCTCACATCCGGCCATCTTGAAACTTAGTCATTTTAAACTTAACTCTTAGATTGTTCATGTTTTCACAGTGACTAGGCTTAGAATCATAGTCTAGTATTGATTTCAGGAGATATAATTTTCATATTGTGTATTCTAACCTTTTTCTTACTACAGGTCTTCTTCCCAGCTGTCCCCTTCCTAATCCCCTCTTCCCCTCTTGAACTCTTTCAGTCTCTGTGATTTATCTATCAGAGTCTTGGAGCTGTTCAGTGGTGGACGTGTTGAGAACATGCACAGACCCCGAGGATCTGGTGACTCTGACAGTATCTGACTCTTACAACATTAGGCATGAATAAAATATAGCTGTGCATATAGTTATGTGCAAATAATGTACATAAGCCTTTGTTGTTTAGCCTTTAGTAGCTCACAGTGAGTTGGGCTAATCTGGAGTGGGTCTCACTAGCTGAAAGGCTTCCTGTCCAAGGCTTGGATAATGTATATGTCTTGGATTGGTAACATGAGGAGAAGTATTGAGACTACTCCACAGATCACTGCAAATCAGTGTTTTTTAGGAACTTTGAAATGTTTGCAAATAATCTGTACTGACTGTTCTGGGAATGCATGTGATAGATGGCCAAAAGTTGTATCACTGTACTAAAGACAAAATCACTCATAACATCTTTTGTTATATTGTGTTCTCATCCATATGTCAACACCCATCCCAAGCAGGATTTGTGGAAGGCAATTATGAAGAAAGTGCAGACCATGGGTGCCTTTAAGTGGTGCAGCCTGCATTGCAGGAAGAGGTGAGAGGACCTCCGACAATGGACCAGGAAGTAAGCAGAAGTCCAGCTCAGCCAGACCTCCCAACGAGGCAAGCTTGTGCACCGCACCTTGACCTCCTAATGGTCTGCATTCTTGTGGTGGCCTACCCTGAGCTTAATGTGCTGTTGCGGGCCCACCCACAGCATCAAGGGGGTTGTAGGAAGTTGGCTCTGTATATACTATCTCAAAGTGAGAGATAGTGTGCACAGAGTCCAAAGGTTCCCCTTAGAGGTTGATAGTGGCAAAATTAAATAATGCGAATGCTCTATTTTGTGGTAGTGTGGTCGAGCAGTAGGCTTATCAGAGGGTAGTGTTAAGCATTTGTTGTACACACATAGGCAATACATGAGGAACACACACTCAAAGACTTATGGGGTCATTACAACCCTGGCGTTCGGTGTTAAAGCTGCAGTAATACCGCAAACAGGCCGGCGGACAAAAAAAGGGAATTATGACCGTGGCGGAAACCGCCAACAAAGACAGCCACTTTAACACACCGCCCGCCACGGCGGTACAGACAAGCAGCGCGGCGGTCACCGCCAACACACAGGCGGAAGACAATGTACCGCCCACAGTATTACAACCCGCCAATCCGCCACCTTTTCTGGGGCGGATTCACCGTGGGTAAAAACACGGCGGAAACTGCTTTTGCAATGGGAAAACGCTCACCTGAACACATCCCACGAGGAAGGAGGACACCATGGAGCCGGAATTACAAATCCTACCTGCACTTGTCTTCCTACTCATCTATGAACAGCAGCGCCTGCGACGGCGAAGACAACAGTGAGTACTGCACCTACGACATAGGGGAGGAGGGAGGCAAAAGTCAGGGGGACACACATGCAACACCCCCACCCCCACCCTCGCATATTACAACACACACACCAAAGCATTTCCAAACAGCACAGTAACAATCCACAACCCCCCCAGAAGAATGCAAAGACAAAAGGAAATCAGTTCAAACATTGTAATGTATCAAAATACATGTACCAAATATATACAGATAGATATAAACACATTCAAAAGTATATACATTACGAGAAGTAGTGCAGATATGCACATATCAATGTCCGTGCACCACTGGTCCAAAAATGCATGGGCGAGGCCCACACAAGATACCTGTCCACAAACGGAGAGAACACAGCCGGGGCATCAGAGAGAAATACAACAGGCACCTCAGGGGGAAGGGAAGGGGGGGGCACCTCAGCCGGATTACAGCACCACGCCACATCCACAACGGGGCTCCATGCCCATTGATGTATCCTGGGGAGTGCAAAGCCACAGTCTCTCAAGTCTCTACAGTGGGTGGGTTGCCCACTGTTCAATCCTGGGGAGTGCAAAGCCACAGTCTCTCAAGTCTCTACAGTGGATGGGTTGCCCACTGTTCCATCCTGGGGAGTGCAAAGCCACAGTCTCTCAAGTCTCTACAGTGGGTGGTTTGCCCACTGTTCCATCCTGGGGAGTGCAAAGCCACAGTCTCTCAAGTCTCTACAGTGGGTGGTTTGCCCACTGTTCCATCCTGGGGAGTGCAAAGCCACAGTCTCTCAAGTCTCTACAGTGGGTGGTTTGCCCACTGTTCCATCCTGGGGAGGCAAAGCCACAGTCTCTCAAGTCTCTACAGTGGGTGGGTTGCCCACTGTTACATCCTGGGGAGTGCAAAGCCACAGTCTCTCAAGTGGATAATAGCCTCCACTGGTTCTGGAGGGGGACTGGTGCCCAGAGTGCTTCATCCTGTTTGCAGGACAGAGGTAGTTGATGGATCTCTCTACTGGTTCTGGAGGGGGAATGGTGCATAGACTGGATTAAGCTCCCCGTGACAGTTCCTGTCACATCAGTGTCCCAGCTGTACATGGGCTAACGATGCTTGATGTGGCGGTCTTTTCCTTCTGCAGTGGTGCTCTGGCCTGTTCAGCTGTGCTTTGCCATGGCGGTCTCTGGCCTGTTCAGCAGTACTTTGCCATGGCGGTCTCTGGCCTGTTCAGCGGTGCTTTGCCATGGCGGTCTCTGGCCTGTTCAGCGGTGCTTTGCCATGGTGGTCTCTGGCCTGTTCAGCGGTGCTTTGCCATGGCGGTCTCTGGCCTGTTCAGCGGTGCTTTGCCATGGCGGTCTCTGGCCTGTTCAGCGGTGCTCTGCCCTGTTCAGCGGTGCTTTGCCATGGCGGTCTCTACCCTGTTCAGCCGTGCTTGAGCTGGCGGTGCCCTGTTCAGCCGTGCTTGAGTTGGCGGTGCCCGGCCCAGCGGTGCTGCCCTGTTCAGTGGTGCTTGAGCTGGCGGTGCCCTGTTCAGCAGTGCTTTGCCATGCCGGTCTCTGGGCTGTTCAGCGGTGCTTTGCCATGGCGGTCTCTGGCCTGTTCAGCGGTGCTCTGCCCTGTTCAGCGGTGCTTTGCCATGGCAGTCTCTGCCATGTTCAGCCGTGCTTGAGCTGGCGGTGCCCTGTTCAGCCGTGCTTGAGTTGGCGGTGCCCGGCCCAGCGGTGCTTGAGTTGGCGGGGCCCTGTTCAGCGTTGCTTGAGTTGGCGGTGCCCTGTTCAGCGGTGCTTTGCCATGCCGGTTTCTGGGCTGTGCATTGGTGTGTGGCATGACGGTCCCTCATTGCCCAGCGGGGCTGTGGCAGCCGGGGCCCTCCTGGGCACTGACTCCGGCGGTGGTCTCCTGACCAGTGACAATACTTGTGCTCTCCTGGGCACTGACTCCGGCGGTGGTCTCCTGACCAGTGACGATACTTGTGCCCTCCTGGGCAATGACTCCGGCGGTGGTTTCCTGACCAGTGACGATACTTGTGCCCTCCTGGGCACTGACTCCGGCGGTGGTCTCCTGACCAGTGACGATACTTGTGCCCTCCAGGGCAATGACTCCGGCGGTGGTCTCCTGACCAGTGACGATACTTGTGCCCTCCAGGGCAATGACTCTGGCGGTGGTCTCCTGACCAGTGACGATACTTGTGCCCTCCTGGGCAATGACTCTGGCGGTGGCGGTGGTCTCCTGACCAGTGACGACGGTGCTGGCGATGGCGTCCCGGCCGCCGGAAAGGATGCCGCCCTTCTCTGCCGTGCTGCTCACACCAGCCTGTGCAGACTTCTTCTGGCACTTCCCCACCTTTGGAGGAGTCACAGATGACTCTGCAATCCCCCTGAGACCCTTGTGAGTAGTTTTGCCTCCAGGAGTCTTCACCCTGTCCCGTCGCCCACTTTCCAACTTGAGATGCTTTACAGGGGGTGGGCTGGCAGTGCCTTGGCTCCGTGTCACACTGCCTGCCCTGGTGGCCGGTGCACTCCACACACCTGTAACACGCACCACTGGTACTGGAGTCTTTTTGGCTGAGGCGCTACAATGGGACTGATGAATTGGAGGGGTGGGGGTGGGGGCAAAGAGGTCAACGTTGCAGAGGGACAGTTTCTGACGAACACTGGGATGGGTAGCTGGAGGGGGTCTGGGAGTGGAGGAAGAGGAGGTGGTTGTAGGAGGTGTCACTTTAGGTGTTTTGGGTGCAGGTGCAGGTGCAGGTACTGGAGGCTGTCGTGAGGTGGATGGATGTTGGGTGTGTGGGTGCCCGCGTTTGTGTACTTTGGGAAGGGGCGTCACAGACACACTGGGAGAGGACACAGGGGACGTGTAAATGGGAGTTGGGGTGGTGAGTGCAGGTGAGCGGGGTGTGGTGCTGGGTGTTCTGGTGCGAGTCCTAGTGCCTGTAGATGTAGTGCATGCAGGTGAGAGTATAGACAATACTGGGAGGGAGGAGGGAGATGAGGAGGAGGGGGACACAGTGGAGGCAGTGGATGTTGGTGTGTCTGCATGTGTGTGATGCTTGTGTGAGTGCCTGTGGGTTGTGTGGTGCCTATGTTTGCCTGAGCTACTTTTGGGTGTTGAGGTGTATGCATGCTTGTCTGATGGTGTGCTTGGGACAGGCTGGGGTACAGGGGATTGGGTCTGGGTGGAGGAAGTTGGAAGGGGGAGGCTAGAGACAGGGACAATGGCTGCCATCAGTGCTGAGGCCAGAGATTGCAGGGTTCGATGAAGGGCAGCCTGACCAGAATGAATGCCCTCCAGGAATGCATTACTGTGTTGGAACTCCCTTGCTACACCCTGGATGGCATTCACAATGGTAGACTGCCCAACAGTGAGTGACCTGAGGAGGTCAATGGCCTCCTCACTGAGGGCAGCAGGGGTGACAGGGGCAGGGCCTGAGGTGCCTGGGGCGAAGGTGATGCCCACCCTCCTGGGTGAGCGGGCACAGGGCAAACGCTGAGGGGCTGCTGGGAGGGCGGTGCTGGTAGGGGAGGTGGCGGCTGTACCTGTAGAAGTGGGGGGCACAGATGGTGCCGCCACCACAAGGGAGCTCCATCGGCGGACGAGTCCGTGTCACTGGTTGGTGATCTGGTGACCGACGTGTATCTCCCCTCGCCCTCCGTCCCACTGGTGCATTCTGAGTCCGTGGTGTGGCCCTCCATGTCCATGTGGGATGCAGCTCCCTCGTGCCCCGGTGCCACTGTACCTCCGCCTGATGATGCTGATGCACAAAAGATCAGGGAGAGCAGAAAAAGGGGGAGGGACGACAGAAGAAAGACAGGTTGAGTGCATGGCTTACCGCTACAGTTGGCGGACAATACAGACACAGCACCCCCCTGCACTACGCCGTGCTCTTGGCCTCTACAGATGCAATTGCTGGGATATGGCCTACTTGGCTATGGTGGACATCTGCACACATGGATGCCACAGGGGCATCTATACCTGTACTTGGCCCACTACTGAGGTGGGGTGGAGTGCCACATGACCTGCATTACAGAGGGGCCTAGCCTCCGGAACTAGCCCTGGCCTAGGGAAACCCACAGCCCTCCTCCCACACCCAGACCCCTCAACTGCGTGCAAAGTCCCCAGAATGAGGGTATACTCACCCCCTTGTGTCTGCTGTGATGCCCTCAAGCGCCCACCCAACATCACGGGGGTCATGGGGCGATGGGCACCCCTCCCACGTTGGGAGGCCATCCCCAGCTGAGCCTCCGCCGTCTTCTTGCTCCAGCGGCGAATGTCCTCCCATCTTTTCTGGCAGTGGGTGCCCCGTCTCTGGTGGACTCCCAGGGTCCGTACGTCCTTGGCGATGGCACGCCAAATGTCCTTCTTCTGGTGGGCGCTGACCTACATGACATGCACAGGGGAAGAAGAGAAGTCATTACCAACTGCACCGTCGAAGTGAGTGGCCCACATCCTTGCCCTTGCCATGTGGCACATGCATTCACACTCATTCATGTTCCCTGAACTCTGCCCCCTTCCCTCTTACAACCAGCCCTCTCCACCCAGGCATAGCCCATACTACGTGCTCCCTGTGTACTTACCTGTTGGTCTGGAGGACCTTAGAGTAGCGTGTACTGGGGGAGGACCCCGTCTACTAGCTTCTCCAAATCCTGAGCAGTGAAGGCAGGGGCCCTTTCCCCAGACGCAGCAGCCATTGTCTCTTCCAGACCGAGGTCACAGCAGCACTTGCAGTGTAGATCCTCTCCTGTTGAAGATCAGGTATCGAGTGATTGAACAGATAGAAAATGTCGGTCACGTCCGCGGCGATGACGTCCGCGGCTGTGCGTATCATCACCGCCGCCGCACTTCGTCATTGGCTCCTGGGACCCATAGGGTCCAATGTTAACCAATGCAGCATTGCGCTGTGGTCTACCACCGCCTACCGCGACGGGGTACAACTCCAGCGCAGTGACCTCACATTCCCATTGTCCCAGTTTAGAGGTCAGGCAGCCGCCATTTCAGGGGCTCACATGGCTTCATTTACTACTGCGTCACACATAGCTAGGCCTACACTCAACACACATACAGGAAGGGTTTTGTGTTTGGTGTCGTGTTCTGTGTATCTGGGAATTTGTTGACTTTGTGGTCGCTGTTGTCCTTCCTAGGCACCGTCAGCTGGGACATTTGAGAAGATGGCGGAATCCTCCGGTGTACCGACCGCTGGTGGACCTGTTGACAATGGAGGAGCGACATTTAATCGTCACCTACAGGTTTGACCGTGCCACTATCCAGGAACTATGTACCCAGTTGGAGCCAGACCTGATGTCACCAATCCGCCATCCCACAGGAATCCCCCCTGACGTGCAGGTGCTGTCAGTGCTCCATTTCCCTGCTAGTGGGTCTTTTCAGACAACAGTGGCCATGGCATCAAGGATGTCCCAGCCTATGTTTTCCAACGTGTTGTCCAGAGTGTTGTCTGCCCTGCTGAAACACGTAAGGAGCTACATCGTTTTCCCTGAGGTGGAGGATTTGCCCACAGGGAAAGGTGACTTCTATGCCCTTGGACATAACCCTAACATCATAGGTGCCATTGATGGGTCCCATGTAGCTCTGCCCCCCCCCCCCCACAGGAGTGAACAGGTGTACAGGAACCGGAAGTTATCATTCGATTAATGTACAGATGGTCTGTTTGGCAGGCCAGTACATCTCCCAGGTAAATGCTATGTTCCCTGGCTCTGTGCATGACGCCTACATCCTGCGGAATAGCAGCATCCCTTATATGATGGGGCAACTCCAGAGGCACCTTGTGTGGCTATTAGGGGACTCTGTTTACCCCAACCTGTCCTGGCTATTGACCCCAGTGAGGAATCCCAGGACCAGGGCAGAGGAACGCTACAATGAGGCCCATGGGCGGACTAGGAGGGTGATCGAGTGGACCTTCGGGCTCCTGAAGGCCAGGTTCAGGTGCCTCCATATGACAGGTGGTTCCCTATTCTACTCACCAAAGAAGGTGTGCCAGATCATCATCGCCTGCTCAATGCTTCACAATCTTACTTTGCGACGCCAGGTGCCTTTTCTGCAGGAGGATGGTCCAGATGGCGGTGTTGTGGCAGCTGTGGAGCCTGTGGAGCCTGTGGACAGTGATGAGGAGGAAGCTGAGGAAGAAGACATAGACAACAGGGAGTCAGTCATACAACAATATTTCCAGTGACACACAGGTGAGATCATTTTTTTTTACCATGACATTCACTTTCACACTTCTACCTCTATCTTGTCTGTCATTTAATAGCAGTATTTGGTCACTGAGTTGTACCTTTCCATTGTGGTTTCACAGGTGTGGTTACCAACGTGTGTCATCTGCTTGCATCCTTCACGGACTTGTGATGTGTGACATAGGTATGTTGGCTTAACAATAGTGAACGCATTTTGACACTGTCATTGATAATACTAATTTACCAAATCACAGACTGACTCCAGATTGTTTTGTGGTTCAAGGGTGTTTATTTAAGTGCTCAAAAATGGAGGGAGGTTTGAAAATGGTGATGGGGAACGGTGGAGGAATGTCCATGGCAGAGTCCAGTCCATTGGTCACACAGGTGCACTGCCCATCTGGGCATAGGAAGTGGAGCTGGGGCAGTTTAAGTATGGACGGGGTAACAAAGTGGGACAGTGGGGGGACAATCAGGGTGGTCTCATTTCCTGGCGGGGGTCTTGCCATCTTGCTCTGTCCTGTTCCTGGATCTCAGGGACCGCTTGCGTGGTGGTTTATCCGTCTGCAGGGGGTGGGTGCTGGTGTGGTGGTCCTGTGGCGGGGCGTCCTGTCCACTAGCGCCGGGGGAGGTGGTGGGCAGTTCATCGTCCAGGCTAGTGTCAGGGGCCCCTTTGAGTGCCAGGGTGTCCCTCGTGGTCTGCTGTATGTCCTTCAGCACCCCTATGATGGTGCCCAGGGCGGAGCTGATGGTCCTGGGCTCCTCCCTGAACCCCAAATAATGCTCCTCCTGCAGGCGCTGGGTCTCCTGAAACTTGGCCAGGACCGTCGCCATCGTCTCCTGGGAGTGGTGGTATGCTCCCATGATGGAGAAGAGGGCCTCGTGGAGAGTGGGTTCCCTTGGCCTGTCCGCCCCCTATCGCACAGCAGCCCTCCCAGTTCCCCTGTGTTCCTGTGCCTCCGTCCCCTGGACTGTGTGCCCACTACCACTGCCCCCAAGTCCCTGTTGTTGTTGGGGTGGTGGGTTATCCTGGGTTCCCTGTAGTGGTGGACACACCGCTGATTGACGTGTCCTGGGGACGGAGGTATGGGCCCGCTGGGTGGGTGCTGTGCTGGTGTTACCAGAGGGTGGAAGGTCAGTGTTGGGCTGTGCCTGTGCAAGGGAAAACGACTGTCCCGAGGCTCACGATGGTCCGGGCTGGTCATCAGGATCCTGTAGGGCAGAGCTGCTGTCGTCACTGTGGGCTACTTCTGTGGGTGGAGTGGTGATGTCTGGACCCTCCTGTGTGGTGACGTTCCTTAGTGGTCCTGCAGGGATATAAGAGCATGATTATTGCATCTTTGTGTGTAATGGTGTGCTATGGGTGGGTGTTTGTGTACCCCAGTGCAAGCATTCCTGTGTGTAGGTTTGTGTGATGATGGTTAGGGGGTTGTTCTGGGTATGTGCAGTGAGCATGCTTTGGTGATGGGTGACCATGCTTAGTTGTGTCATGCACGGCTTGGTGCTGGGATGTGTGGTTTGTGTTATTAGTACCCTAGTGAGGAGTTGGAGTGATAGGGGAGGGGGTCAGGGTGGGGGTGTGTGATAGCATGCAAGTAGGGTGGGGGATATGATAGTTAAGATTTGACTTACCAGTGTCCATTCCTGTTCACATGAGGAACAGGGTCAAGACTGATATGCATATGGCTGGGTCCAAACTGGGGTGGCATGGTGAGCAAAAGAACGATGGAATAAACCCAGATCTGTGACTGGGGGTGAGTGTTTGCATTGTCAGCACTCCGTCCATCATCCTTTTATGTTGCTAATGTTGCCCTAAGTGGGAAGGGTATGCCCAGACGTGGGTCCCTTGCTCACTGTGCCACTGGAATCAAGCTAGCCTGGCTGAAGAAGGGTGATACTCTGGAACCGGTCCCAGGATGCTTGTTTCTGGTCCATGGAGGACCTGGCCTAGCAGTTCGGGCTGGACTGTTCACATGAGGAACATGGTCAAGACTGATTTGCATATGGCTGGGTCCAAACTGGGGTGGCATGTGAGCAAAAGAACGATGGATTAAACCCAGATCTGTGACTGGGGGTGAGTGTTTGCATTGTCAGCACTCCGTCCATCATCCTTTTATGTTGCTAATGTTGCCCTAAGTGGGAAGGGTATGCCCAGACGTGGGTCCCTTGCTCACTGTGCCACTGGAATCAAGCTAGCCTGGCTGAAGAAGGGTGATACCCTGAAACCGGTCCCAGGATGCTTGTTTCTGGTCCAGGGAGGACCTGGCCTAGCAGTTCGGGCTGGACTGTTCACATGAGGAAGAGGGTCAAGACTGATTTGCATCTGGCTGGGTCCAAACTGGGGTGGCATGGTGAGCAAAAGAACGATGGATTAAACCGAGATCTGTGACTGGGGGTGAGTGTTTGCATTGTCAGCACTCCGTCCATCATCCTTTTATGTTGCTAATGTTGCCCTAAGTGGGAAGGGTATGCCCAGACGTGGGTCCCTTGTTCACTGTGCAACTGGAATCAAGCTAGCCTGGCTGAAGAAGGGTGATACCCTGAAACCGGTCCCAGGATGCTTGTTTCTGGTCCAGGGAGGACCTGGCCTAGCTGTTCGGGCTGGACTGTTCACATGAGGAACAGGGTCAAGACTGATTTGCATATGGCTGGGTCCAAACTGGGGTGGCATGGTGAGCAAAAGAACGATGGATTAAACCCAGATCTGTGACTGGGGGTGAGTGTTTGCATTGTCAGCACTCCGTCCATCATCCTTTTATGTTGCAATTGTTGCCCTAAGTGGGAAGGGTATGCCCAGACGTGGGTCCCTTGCTCACTGTGCCACTGGAATCAAGCTAGCCTGGCTGAAGAAGGGTGATACCCTGAAACCGGTCCCAGGATGCTTGTTTCTGGTCCAGGGAGGACCTGGCCTAGCAGTTTGGGCTGGACTGTTCACATGAGGAACAGGGTCAAGACTGATTTGCATATGGCTGGGTCCAAACTGGCGTGGCATGGTGAGCAAAAGAACAATGGATTAAACCCAGATCTGTGACTGGGGGTGAGTGTTTGCATTGTCAGCACTCCGTCCATCATCCTTTTATGTTGCTAATGTTGCCCTAAGTGGGAAGGGTATGCCCAGACGTGGGTCCCTTGCTCACTGTGCCATTGGAATCAAGCTAGCCTGGCTGAAGAAGGGTGATACCCTGAAACCGGTCCCAGGATGCTTGTTTCTGGTCCAGGGAGGACCTGGCCTAGCAGTTCGGGCTGGACTGTTCACATGAGGAACAGGGTCAAGACTGATTTGCATATGGCTGGGTCCAAACTGGGGTGGCATGGTGAGCAAAAGAACGATGGATTAAAACCAGATCTGTGACTGGGGGTGAGTGTTTGCATTGTCAGCACTCCGTCCATCATCCTGTTATGTTGCTAATGTTGCCCTATGTGGGAAGGGTATGCCCAGACGTGGGTCCCTTGCTCACTGTGCCACTGGAATCAAGCTAGCCTGGCTGAAGAAGGGTGATACCCTGAAACCGGTCCCAGGATGCTTGTTTCTGGTCCAGGGAGGACCTGGCCTAGCAGTTCGGGCTGTACTGTTCACATGAGGAACAGGGTCAAGACTGATTTGCATATGGCTGGGTCCAAACTGGGGTGGCATGGTGAGCAAAAGAACGATGGATTAAACCCAGATCTGTGACTGGGGGTGAGTGTTTGCATTGTCAGCACTCCGTCCATCATCCTTTTATGTTGCTAATGTTGCCCTAAGTGGGAAGGGTATGCCCAGACGTGGGTCCCTTGCTCACTGTGCCACTGGAATCAAGCTAGCCTGGCTGAAGAAGGGTGATACCCTGAAACCGGTCCCAGGATGCTTGTTTCTGGTCCAGGGAGGACCTGGCCTAGCAGTTCGGGCTGGACTGTTCACATGAGGAACAGGGTCAAGGCTGATTTGCATATGGCTGGGTCCAAACTGGGGTGGCATGGTGAGCAAAAGAACGATGGATTAAACCCAGATCTGTGACTGGGGGTGAGTGTTTGCATTGTCAGCACTCCGTCCATCATCCTTTTATGTTGCTAATGTTGCCCTAAGTGGGAAGGGTATGCCCAGACGTGGGTCCCTTGCTCACTGTGCCACTGGAATCAAGCTAGCCTGGCTGAAGAAGGGTGATACCCTGAAACCGGTCCCAGAATGCTTGTTTCTGGTCCAGGGAGGACCTGGCCTAGCAGTTCGGGCTGGACTGTTCACATGAGGAACAGGGTCAAGGCTGATTTGCATATGGCTGGGTCCAAACTGGGGTGGCATGGTGAGCAAAAGAACGATGGATTAAACCCAGATCTGTGACTGGGGGTGAGTGTTTGCATTGTCAGCACTCCGTCCATCATCCTTTTATGTTGCAAATGTTGCCCTAAGTGGGAAGGGTATGCCCAGACGTGGGTCCCTTGCTCACTGTGCCACTGGAATCAAGCTAGCCTGGCTGAAGAAGGGTGATACCCTGAAACCGGTCCCAGGATGCTTGTTTCTGGTCCAGGGAGGACCTGGCCTAGCAATTTGGGCTGGACTGTTCACATGAGGAACAGGGTCAAGACTGATTTGCATATGGCTGGGTCCAAACTGGCGTGGCATGGTGAGCAAAAGAACAATGGATTAAACCCAGATCTGTGACTGGGGGTGAGTGTTTGCATTGTCAGCACTCCGTCCATCATCCTTTTATGTTGCTAATGTTGCCCTAAGTGGGAAGGGTATGCCCAGACGTGGGTCCCTTGCTCACTGTGCCATTGGAATCAAGCTAGCCTGGCTGAAGAAGGGTGATACCCTGAAACCGGTCCCAGGATGCTTGTTTCTGGTCCAGGGAGGACCTGGCCTAGCAGTTCGGGCTGGACTGTTCACATGAGGAACAGGGTCAAGACTGATTTGCATATGGCTGGGTCCAAACTGGGGTGGCATGGTGAGCAAAAGAACGATGGATTAAAACCAGATCTGTGACTGGGGGTGAGTGTTTGCATTGTCAGCACTCCGTCCATCATCCTTTTATGTTGCTAATGTTGCCCTAAGTGGGAAGGGTATGCCCAGACGTGGGTCCCTTGCTCACTGTGCCACTGGAATCAAGCTAGCCTGGCTGAAGAAGGGTGATACCCTTAAACCGCTCCCAGGATGCTTGTTTCTGGTCCAGGGAGGACCTGGCCTAGCAGTTCGGGCTGGACTGTTCACATGAGGAACAGGGTCAAGACTGATTTGCATCTGGCTGGGTCCAAACTGGGGTGGCATGGTGAGCAAAAGAACGATGGATTAAACCCAGATCTGTGACTGGGGGTGAGTGTTTGCATTGTCAGCACTCCGTCCATCATCCTTTTATGTTGCTAATGTTGCCCTAAGTGGGAAGGGTATGCCCAGACGTGGGTCCCTTGCTCACTGTGTGTTAGAAATGGGGTCTTTGGTTGACAGTCAGGTTACCCCCTGTTCAAGCAAGGACCCTCACTCTAGTTAGGATAAAAGAGAATCACCCTCAGCTAACCCCTGCTTACCCCCTTGGTAGCTTGGCAGAGCAGTAGGCTTAACCTCAGAGTGCTGGGCGTAAAGTATTTGTACCAACACACACAGTAACTTAATGAAAACACTACAAAATGACACAACACCAGTTTAGAAAAATAGGAAATATTTATCTAGACAAAACAAGACCAAAACGACAAAAATCCAACATACACAAGTCAAGTTATGATTTTTAAAAGGTTTAAAATAAAAAGAGTCTTTAGGTAGTTGTAACAACACACTAGCGCTGCTAGCGTGTAAATGTACCTGGTTTGCGTCAAAAATAACCCCGCACGGGCGGTGTGCGTCGAAAGTAACCCTGCACGGCTGTGTGCGTCGAAAACAACTCGGCACGGCGGTGCGCGTTGAAAAAGCCAGCCACACGACGATCCGAAAGTCCCGCGGCGCAGGGTGCGATCTCTCAGCCTCCGTCAGCGATGCTGCGCGTCGTTTCTCCTGCTCCGGGCGTCGGTTTTTCGGTCGCGTTTCCTGCGGCGTCGTTTCTCAGCTGCGGAACCGGCGTCGCGTCGTTTTCTCAGCCGCGATCGGATTCGCGTCGATCTTTTCTCCGCACGGCGCTCGGTGCGTGTATTTTTGTCCTTAGGCTGCCAGCCTCTCCTTTCAGGGTCCCAGGAACTGGAAGGGCACCACAGAGCAGAGTAGGGGTCTCTCCAGAGACTCCAGGTGCTGGCAGGAAGAAGTCTTTGCTATCCCTGAGACTTCAACAACAGGAGGCAAGCTCTACATCAAGCCCTTGGAGATTTCTTCTTCAAGATGGAAGGCACACAAAGTCCAGTCTTTGCCCTCTTACTCTGGCAGAAGCAGCACTGCAGGAAAGCTCCACAAAGCACAGTCACAGGCAGGGCAGCACTTGTTCTTCAGCGATCAGCTCTTCTCCAGGCAGAGGTTCCCCTTGATTCCAGAAGTGTTTCTAAAGTTTGTAAGTTTGGGTGCCCTTCTTATACCCATTTTAGTCTTTGAAGTCACCTTTCTTCAAAGGGGACTCACACCTTCTTGTGAAATCCTGCCTTGCCCAGGCAAGGCCTCAGACACACACCAGGGGGCTGGAGACAGCATTGTCAGAGGCAGGCACAGTCCTTTCAGATGAGAGTGACCACTCCACCCCTCCCTCCTAGCAGAGATGGCTAATCAGGAAATGCAGATCACACCCCAGCTCCCTTTGTGTCACTGTCTGGTGTGAGGTGAAAAACAACCCAACTGTCAAACTGACCCAGACAGGGAATCCACAAACAAGGCAGAGTCACAGAATGGTTTAAGCAAGAAAATGCTCACTTTCTAAAAGTGGCATTTTCAAACGCACAATCTCAAAATCAACTTTACTAAAAGATGTATTTTTAAATTGTGAGTTCAGGGATCCCAAACTCCACCTGTCCATCTACTCTCTAGGGGAATCTACACTCTAATCATATTTAAAGGTAGCCCCCATATTATCCTATGAGAGAGAGACAGACCTTGCAACAGTGAAAACGAAATTGGCAGTATTTCACTGTCAGGACATATAAACCACATTACTATATGTCCTACCTTATCCATACACTGCACCCTGCCCTTGGGGCTACCTAGGGCCTACCTTAGGGGTGCCTTACATGTAAGAAAAGGGAAGGTTTAGGCCTGGCAAGTGGGTACACTTGCCAAGTCGAATTTACAGTGTAAAAATACACACACAGACACTGCAGTGGCAGGTCTGAGACATGATTACAGAACTACTTATGTGGGTGGCACAACCAGTGCTGCAGGCCCACTAGTAGTATTTGATTTACAGGCCCTGGCACCTCTAGTGCACATTACTAGGGACTTACTAGTAATTCAAATATGCCAATCATGGATGAACCACTTACATATAATTTAAACAGGAGCACTTGCACTTTAGCACTGGTTAGCAGTGGTAAAGTGCCCAGAGTAACAAAAACAGCAAAATCAGAGTCCAGCACACATCAACAACCTGGGGAACAGAGGCAAAAAGTTAAGGGAGACCACGCCAAGGATGAAAAGTCTAACACGTGTCCCCCCCAGCTAAAAGTGGGGAGCAACTACCCAACCTCATGGGAGTTCTCATCACTAAGGCGGAAGAACCTGGACAGACCATCAGCATTGGCGTGCTCTGTACCGGGTCGATGTTCCACCGTAAAGTCCATCCCCTGTAGGGAAATGGACCACCTCAACAGTTTTGGGTTCTCACCCCTCATCTGCATTAACCATCTGAGGGGTCTGTGGTCGGTCTGAACTCGGAAGTGAGTCCCAAACAAGTAGGGTCTTAGCTTCTTCAGTGCCCAGACCACAGCAAACGCTTCACGTTCTATGGCACTCCACCTACGTTCCCTGGGTAGTAACCTTCTGCTAATGAAGGCTACGGGTTGATCTAGGCCCTCTTCATTCAGCTGTGAGAGTACTGCTCCAATACCATGCTCTGAGGCGTCTGTCTGTACAACAAACTCCGTGGAGTAGTCAGGTGCCTTCAGCACCGGTGCTGTGCACATGGCAGCCTTCAGGGCATCAAAAGCGTTCTGGCAAGCCTCTGTCCAGATCACTTTCTTGGGTTGCTTCTTAGAAGTCAACTCAGTTAAGGGGGTAACAATGGTACCATATCCCTTAACGAACCTCCGATAGTATCCTGTGAGACCTAAAAAGGCTCTCACTTCAGTCTGGGTCTTGGGAGGCTCCCAAGCCAGAATCGTGTCAATCTTAGGCTGTAGGGGTGCCACCTGGCCACTCCCCACCTGGTGTCCTAAGTACACAACAGAACCCTGCCCTATTTGGCACTTGCTCGCCTTAATAGTGAGGCCTGCCTTCTGCAGGGCCTCTAACACTCTCCAGAGGTGTTGCAGGTGTTCCTCCCATGTGGAACTAAACACAGCAATGTCATCCAGGTAGGCGGCACTGAACTCATCCAGTCCTGCCAACACCTGGTTGACCAACCTCTGAAAGGTGGCAGGGGCATTCTTCATCCCAAAGGGCATCACATTGAAGTGGAAGTGCCCATCGGGGGTAGAGAATGCTGACCTCTCCTTTGCCCCTTCAGTTAAGGCAATCTGCCAGTACCCAGATGTTAAATCAAACGTACTGAGGTACTGGGCAGCTCCTAACCGATCAATGAGCTCATCAGCTCGGGGGATGGGGTGTGCGTCAGTCTTGCTGACCGCATTGAGACCCCGGTAGTCCACACAGAACCTAAGTTCTGGAGTGGCACCAGGAGCAGTAGCCTTTGGGACCAAGACCACTGGGCTGGCCCAAGGACTGCTGGAGTGCTCAATAACCCTTAGGGCTAACATTTTGGAGACTTCCTCCTTAATGCAAGCCCTCACCCTGTCAGTCACCCTGTAAACCTTATGTTTAACAGGTGTACTGTCCCCAGTGTCCACATCATGTGTGCACAGGTGTGTGACTCCTGGGATCAGGGAAAACAGTGAGGCGAACTGTCCCAGCACGTGGCGACAGTCCCTCTGCTGTTCCTCAGTCAGGGAGGGGGAGAGGATCACTCCCTCCACAGACCCATCTTTCTCTCCTGCAGACAGGAGGTCAGGAAGAGGCTCACTCTCTTCCTCCACCCCGTCATCTGTCGCGAGGAGCATGGATAGCTCAGTTCGCTCAAAGTGTGGTTTGAGGCGGTTGACATGTAGGACCCTCAAGGGGTTCCTGGGGGATTGCAAGTCTACCAGATAGGTGACCTCGCTCTTTCTTTCCACCACCTCAAAAGGCCCAGTCCACTTATCTTGGAGAGCCCTAGGCTCTACTGGTGCCATGACCCCCACTTTTTGTCCAGGCTGAAACTCAACCAGAGTGGCATTCTGGTCGTACCACCGTTTCATGTCCTCCTGGCTTGCTTCCAGGTTCTCCTGAGCGAGACGCCTGAAGCGGGCAGTCTGGTTTCTTAGTGCCAGCATGTAGCTAAATACATCCTGGGGTGGTTTACTAGGAGCTTTCTCCAAAGCCTCCTTCACCAGACTGAGCGGTCCCCTCACAGGGTGGCCATAGATGAGCTCAAAGGGGCTAAAGCCAAGTCCCTTTTGAGGCACCTCCCTGTAAGCGAACAGAAGGCATGGCAAGAGGACGTCCCACTTACGCCTCAAGGGCTCTGACAGGCCCTGAATCATGCCCTTCAAGGTGCGGTTGAATCTCTCAACCAGACCATTACTTTGGGGGTGGTAAGGGGTGGTGAACTTGTAGGTTACCCCACACACCTTCCACAGAGACTTCATATAAGTGGATATGAAGTTTGTACCCCTATCAGATACTACCTCCTTGGGGAACCCCATGCGGGTAAAAACCCCCATCAAGGCACGTCCCACCACGGGGGCGGTGACCGTCCTTAGAGGAATAGCTTCTGGGTACCGTGTGGCATGGTCCACCAAGACCAGGATGAACCTGTTGCCCATGGCTGTCTTGGGATCCAGAGGCCCCACAATGTCAATTCCTACCCTTTCAAAGGGAGTACTGACTACCGGTAAAGGTTGGAGGGGAGCTTTGCATTTCCCCCCACTCTTGCCACTTGCCTGACAAGTCTGACAAGATCTACAATAAGCAGCTGACTGCTTGTTCATCAAGGGCCAGTAAAAGTGGGAGACAAGCCTCTTATAGGTCTTGTCCTGCCCTAGATGTCCTGCCAAAGGCACATCATGAGCCAAACCCAGTAGGAAGGTCCTGAAGCCCTGGGGTACCACCAGCATACGAGCTGACCCCGGCTCAGGAACCTTAGGCTCACTATACAGGAGGCCATCCTCCCAATAAATCAGGTGAGTACCTGGCGCCCCGCCAGCCGCCTGGGCTGCAGCCTGCTGCCGCAGTCCCTCAAGAGTAGGGCATTCCTTCTGCGCTGTGCAGAATACTTCCCTGGTGGGTCCCCCTTCCTGCTGCCACTGCGACAGCTCAGGGACCTCCCCCAGTTCAGCCACCTGTTCCCCTGTAGGTTCCGGGGCATCACCCTCAGGCTCTGCCTCCTCCCGGACCGTGGGAACTTCTGGGGCGGGTTTCCCGTGCCTCCTGCCTTTCCTCTTCTTGGCGGTCCCCTGGGCCACTGTTTCAGGCTCCAGGGGCTCTTGACTACCCTGATTGGCTGCCATAGACCGGGTGGATACGCATACCCACCCAGGCGGACCCAACATCTCCAAGTGAGACCTGTGTTCCACCTCCTTCCAAGGGGAATCTTCCAGGTCGTTGCCTAGCAAACAATCAACAGGCATGGTTGGACTCACAGCTACTTTCCAGGAACCTGAGACCCCCCCCCATTCAAAGGGAACCTGCGCCACTCTGCAGAGGCGCTCAGAGTTGTCTACTGCAACTACTTGGTGAAGTACCCGGGGATCAATCTGCTCTTCAGACACCAGGTGACTCCTCACTGTAGTCACACTGGCTCCTGTGTCTCTCAGAGCCTCCACCCTCTGTCCATTGATGGTCACCCATTGCCTGTACTTCTTAGTGTTATCAGGCACTAGGTTTCTCTGGACCATCTCACTGTCCCCTAGTGAGACAAGGGTCATTTCTGCTGGTTCCCACCCACCTGAAACCAACTCCTCCCCAAGCGCTACACTGGCCAAACCCTGGGACGGCGCACCAGTGGGTGCCGGTGTACTTTTGGGGCATTTGGGGTCCCCCCTCACATGACCCACCTGGTCACATGAATAGCACTTACGTAGGGGACCACCTGCCATTGGCTTCCCTTTGGAGAACCATGTCTTCTTTTCACTGGGGGGTTGGGAATCCTTACCCTGGGAATCAGTTTGGGGCCCTTTAGAGAACTCATCCTGTTTGCCCTTACCCCCCCCTTTCTTCTGAGAGGGACCCTGCCCACCCTTGGCGTGGTCTCCCCCATACCTCTTTTGGACCCTGGTGCTCTCCCAGCGGTCCGCTTCCTGTGCAAGCTTCCTGGGGTCAGTCAGCTTGCTGTCAATGAGGTGCTGGCGCAGCTCTGGAAAACATAAACTGTACAAGTGCTCCCAAGCAATTAAATTGTAAAGCCCCTCATACGTGTTTACCTTACTGCCCTTCACCCAACCATCCAGTGACCTGCAACAAGAATCAACACATTCTAACCATGTTTGGGATTCCTTTCTCTTGTAGGATCTAAACTTCTCTTTGTACTGCTCAGGGGTGAGACCATACCTGGTAAGTAAGGCCTCCTTCATGGCAGGGTAGGTGAGACTCTGAGCATCCCCTAAGGCCGTCAGTGTGTCCCTCCCCTCTGCCTCAAAATGCTTCCACAGGGCTGCCCCCCAATGAGCTTCAGGGACCAGGTTCATGTGGAGAGCTGACTCATAACCCTTGAACCACAAGTAGATATCATCCTCCCTCTTATAATCCCTCACAAGGTCTTTTGGGATGTGTACCCTTCTCTCAGGCTGCACTGTAGAATTGCTGCCACCATCCCTACTGGACTGGCTTCTATGATCTATCTCTTTCAAGCTAAGCTCATGAGCCATTGTTATCTTCTTCTCCTCAAGGGCTAGCCTTCTCTGCTCCAATTGGTACTCCCTTTCTGCCTGTCTGTCCTGTAACTCTTCAGGTGTCAGACCCTTGGAGGATACACTGCTACTTGCCCTAGAGATTCTCCCCTGAGACATAGCAGGCCCACCCACTACATCAGTGTGAGTGACTTGCAACTCCTCTTCCCCCTCTGGCTCCTCATCTGTGTGCCCCTCAGCTGCTTTGGCTGTCACCCAGGCCCTCAGCGCCTTTTGCAGCTCATCCTTCTTGGATGAGCTCTTAATGGGACAGCCAACATTACTACAAAACTGCTTCAACTGAGCCACCTTGTAGCTCTCCAATTTCTCCAAGTCAAAAGCAGCTTCAGCTAGGGCATCTCCAGACTGAGACATGATGAGAGGTTAAAAAAAATATGCACAGTTCCAAAAACAGAAAAGCAAGTTCTCAAATGAAGTTTCAGCAAAGTCAATCCCGGGATCAGCGAAAAAAAAGAAACTGAATGCAGAGAAAAACAGTCCAAGTAAAAAACAAAAATCACAAGACTAGTAGTATGTGGTCACGTAGTGGTCTGAGATCAAAACAGTAGTGTACACTTAATTACTGTATGTCAAGTACAAATACAAGTCCAAATCCCGACCGCTGGTCACCAATGTTAGAAATGGGGTCTTTGGTTGACAGTCAGGTTACCCCCTGTTCAAGCAAGGACCCTCACTCTAGTTAGGATAAAAGAGAATCACCCTCAGCTAACCCCTGCTTACCCCCTTGGTAGCTTGGCAGAGCAGTAGGCTTAACCTCAGAGTGCTGGGCGTAAAGTATTTGTACCAACACACACAGTAACTTAATGAAAACACTACAAAATGACACAACACCAGTTTAGAAAAATAGGAAATATTTATCTAGACAAAACAAGACCAAAACGACAAAAATCCAACATACACAAGTCAAGTTATGATTTTTAAAAGGTTTAAAATAAAAAGAGTCTTTAGGTAGTTGTAACAACACACTAGCGCTGCTAGCGTGTAAATGTACCTGGTTTGCGTCAAAAATAACCCCGCACGGGCGGTGTGCGTCGAAAGTAACCCTGCACGGCTGTGTGCGTCGAAAACAACTCGGCACGGCGGTGCGCGTTGAAAAAGCCAGCCACACGACGATCCGAAAGTCCCGCGGCGCAGGGTGCGATCTCTCAGCCTCCGTCAGCGATGCTGCGCGTCGTTTCTCCTGCTCCGGGCGTCGGTTTTTCGGTCGCGTTTCCTGCGGCGTCGTTTCTCAGCTGCGGAACCGGCGTCGCGTCGTTTTCTCAGCCGCGATCGGATTCGCGTCGATCTTTTCTCCGCACGGCGCTCGGTGCGTGTATTTTTGTCCTTAGGCTGCCAGCCTCTCCTTTCAGGGTCCCAGGAACTGGAAGGGCACCACAGAGCAGAGTAGGGGTCTCTCCAGAGACTCCAGGTGCTGGCAGGAAGAAGTCTTTGCTATCCCTGAGACTTCAACAACAGGAGGCAAGCTCTACATCAAGCCCTTGGAGATTTCTTCTTCAAGATGGAAGGCACACAAAGTCCAGTCTTTGCCCTCTTACTCTGGCAGAAGCAGCACTGCAGGAAAGCTCCACAAAGCACAGTCACAGGCAGGGCAGCACTTGTTCCTCAGCGATCAGCTCTTCTCCAGGCAGAGGTTCCCCTTGATTCCAGAAGTGTTTCTAAAGTTTGTAAGTTTGGGTGCCCTTCTTATACCCATTTTAGTCTTTGAAGTCACCTTTCTTCAAAGGGGACTCACACCTTCTTGTGAAATCCTGCCTTGCCCAGGCAAGGCCTCAGACACACACCAGGGGGCTGGAGACAGCATTGTCAGAGGCAGGCACAGTCCTTTCAGATGAGAGTGACCACTCCACCCCTCCCTCCTAGCAGAGATGGCTAATCAGGAAATGCAGATCACACCCCAGCTCCCTTTGTGTCACTGTCTGGTGTGAGGTGAAAAACAACCCAACTGTCAAACTGACCCAGACAGGGAATCCACAAACAAGGCAGAGTCACAGAATGGTTTAAGCAAGAAAATGCTCACTTTCTAAAAGTGGCATTTTCAAACGCACAATCTCAAAATCAACTTTACTAAAAGATGTATTTTTAAATTGTGAGTTCAGGGATCCCAAACTCCACCTGTCCATCTACTCTCTAGGGGAATCTACACTTTAATCATATTTAAAGGTAGCCCCCATATTATCCTATGAGAGAGAGACAGACCTTGCAACAGTGAAAACGAAATTGGCAGTATTTCACTGTCAGGACATATAAACCACATTACTATATGTCCTACCTTATCCATACACTGCACCCTGCCCTTGGTGCTACCTAGGGCCTACCTTAGGGGTGCCTTACATGTAAGAAAAGGGAAGGTTTAGGCCTGGCAAGTGGGTACACTTGCCAAGTCGAATTTACAGTGTAAAAATACACACACAGACACTGCAGTGGCAGGTCTGAGACATGATTACAGAACTACTTATGTGGGTGGCACAACCAGTGCTGCAGGCCCACTAGTAGTATTTGATTTACAGGCCCTGGCACCTCTAGTGCACATTACTAGGGACTTACTAGTAATTCAAATATGCCAATCATGGATGAACCACTTACATATAATTTAAACAGGAGCACTTGCACTTTAGCACTGGTTAGCAGTGGTAAAGTGCCCAGAGTAACAAAAACAGCAAAATCAGAGTCCAGCACACATCAACAACCTGGGGAACAGAGGCAAAAAGTTAAGGGAGACCACGCCAAGGATGAAAAGTCTAACACTGTGCCACTGGAATCAAGCTAGCCTGGCTGAAGAAGGGTGATACCCTGAAACCGGTCCCAGGATGCTTGTTTCTGGTCCAGGGAGGACCTGGCCTAGCAGTTCCGGCTGGACTGTTCACATGAGGAACAGGGTCAAGGCTGATTTGCATATGGCTGGGTCCAAACTGGGGTGGCATGGTGAGCAAAAGAACGATGGATTAAACCCAGATCTGTGACTGGGGGTGAGTGTTTGCAGTGTCAGCACTCCGTCCATCATCCTTTTATGTTGCTAACATTCCTCCACCGACTCCTCCGAGGCCCTCTGGATGCATGATGGTCAAGACTTGCTCCTCCCATGTTGTTAGTTGTGGGGGAGGAGGTGGGAGTCCGCCGCCAGTCCGCTGTACCGTGATGTTGTGCCTGGAGACCACTGAACGCACCTTCCCCGTAGGTCGTTCCACCTCTTCCTGATGTCCTCCTGATTTCTTGGATGCTGACCGACAGCGTTGACCCTGTCGACTATTCTGCGCCATAGCTCCATCTTCCTGGCTATGGAGGTGTGCTGCACCTGTGAGCCAAATAGCTGTGGCTCTACCCGTAGGATTTCCTCCACCATGACCCTGAGCTCCTCCTCGGAAAACCGGGGGTGTCTTTGGCGTGACATGGGGTGGTTTGGGTGATGTGTGGGGTGGTGTCAGTGTTGATGTGTGTGGTAATGTGTAGTGGTGTGTGGTGCATTGTGCGTGTATTGTTGTATGGGTGATGGTGTTGTGTGCCTCTGTGTGGTGGGGTTCTCAGTTGCTGTGCTCTCTGTCTCTCTGTCTCTCTGGCCTTCATCTCAAAATTTAGGTCGTAGGGGTTTGTGGGTGATGTGGGTGTGTGTTTTATATTGTGTTGGGTGTGTGGGAGTGTTGTTTGTATGTGTATCAGGTGTGTGTATTTTGAACTGTCCAATGTGGCGGTGTTTTGGAGATGTGTGTGTATTTTGACCGCGGCGGTGTGTACCGCCAATGGAATACCGCGTTTGAAAGACTGCCGCGTGGATTCGTGGGTCGTAATAGCATGGGCGTGTTTCTGTTGGTGTGGAGGTGGAGGTTTTGTTTTCGCCAGTTTTCCACTGACCTTTGGTGTGGCGGAGTTGTGTGGGTGTCTGAATTTCGGCGGATTCTGAGATGTGTGTCATAATAGCTGTGGCGGAATTCCGCTGTGGCGGCGGTGTATTGGCGGTCTTCTGCACGGCGGTAAGCTACTTTTACCGCCAATGTTGTAATGACCCCCTTAATTCCAGGCCAATAGTTTTTTAATAGAAAATTATATTTTCCTAATTTATGTTAGAACCACTAGATTCCAGATTTGAGGTAAGTACATAAAATGCAAGGTACTTCACACAGGTAAGTAGGGAACTTTGATTTAAAACAGTAGTACACAAGGTTTAGGTTAAAATGGCAATAAGCTATTTAAAAAGTGGACACTGCAAAAATAAACAGTTCCTGGGGAGGTAAGTTTTGTTAAGTTTTTCAGGTAAGTAAAGCACTTACACAATCAGTCTCCTGAGCATAGGCAGCCCACCGTTGAGAGTTCAAGGCAACCTCAAAGTCACTGCACCAGCAACACAGGGCCAGTCAGGTGTAGAGGTCAAAGGAGGGCCCAAAACACAAAGGCGCCTATGGAGAACAGGGCTGCTCCGGTTCCGGTGTGCTGGCAGGTAAGTACCTAGTGCCAGTGGCATAGGGGAGGACGGGTGCAGTGTGCAAAGTAGGCATCAGGTTTGCTATAGGAAGCAATGGAGGGACCCGGGGGTTACTTAGGCAATGCAGGCAGGGCACAGGGGGGGTTTCTCGGGCCAGCCACCAACTGGGCTAGGATGAGGGCTGCCTGCTGGTCACTCCTGCACTGGAAGGGGGTTCCTCTCGGTCCTGGGGGCCGTGGGTGCAGTGCTTGGTCCAGGCGTCGGGTTCCTTGTTACCAGGCAGTTGCTGTCAGGGGGAGCCTCTGGATTCTCTCTACAGGCGTCGCTGTGGGGGCATAGGCGGGTCAACTCAGGTTACTCACGTTGTCGTAGTCGGCTGGGAGTCCTCTCTGCGGTGTTAGTTCTCTGGAGCTCGAGCCGGGGTCGTCAGGTGCAGAGTGAGAAGCCTCACGCTTCCGGTTGGAAGAGATAGTTCTTTGGAAGTTGTTAGGAAGTTGCAAAATTGTTGCTGTTTTTGAACAGTGCCGCTGTTCTCTGGAGTTTCTTGGTCCTTCGGGTTCAGGGCAGTTCTCTGAGTCCTCAGAGGTCACTGTCCCTGTCGGATGCGTCCCTGTGCAGGTTCTTTGAGTCTGGAGACAGGCTGGTATGGCTGGGGCCAAGTCAGTTGGTGTCTCCATTGTCTCGGTGGGGCTTTCATGTCAGCAATCCTTCTTCTTTCTTCAGGTTGCAGGAATCTGATTTCCTGGGTTCAGGGTCACACCTAAATATTTCATTATGGGGTGTGTTTAGGTAAGGGGGGCAGTAGCCAATGGCTACTGTTCTTGAGGGTGGCTACACCCTCCTTGTGCCTCCTCCCTGAGGGGAGAGGGCACATCCTTATTCCTATTGTGGGAATCCTCCAAAACCAAGATGGAGATTTCTAAAGCAGGGGTCACCCCAGCTCAGGGCACCTTAGGGGCTGTCCTGACTGGTGGGTGACTCTTCCTTGTTTTTCTAATGATCTCCTCTGGACTTGCCACCAAAATTGGTGGCTGTGTCCAGGGGGGCAGGCATCTCCACTAGCTGGAGTGCCCTGGGGCATTGTAACATGAAGCGTGAGCCTTTGAGGTTCTGCTAGGTGTTACAGTTCCTGCAGGGGGGAGGTGTTAAGCACCTCCACCCAGTGCAGGCTTTGTTTCTGGCCTCAGAGAGCACAAAGGCTCTCACCCCAGAGGGGTCAGAAACTCGTCTCAGGGGCAGGCTGGAACAGGCCAGTCAGTCCTGCACTGAAGGATAGGGTAAAATACAGGAGGCATCTTCTAAGATGCTCTCTGTGTGCATTTTGTAATCAATCCAACACTGGCATCAGTGTGGGTTTATTATTTTGAGAAGTTTGATACCAAACTTCCCAGTTTTCAATGTAGCCATTATGGAGCTGTGGAGTTCGTTTTGACAAACTCCCAGACCATATACTTAGTATGGCCACACTATACAGACAATGTCTAAGAATAGACTTAGGGGGTCATTTTGACCTCAACTTTTTTTGTAAAGACCGCTGAGGGACCGCCGTGCTGAAGCCCGCCAGTGGTGGCAGTTTTCTGCTCGGCGTATTATGACTGTTGGCAGCTCACCGTCCTTTTTCGGACGGAGAGCCGCCAACAGCCATACTGGCGGGTGGCGGGGAAGTGGAGGTTGCTCCACTTCCACCACCACGTCAACAGAACACCGCCCACCGAATCAGGTCCTGTGATTCGGCATGGCGGTGTTCTGTTGACGGTGTGGTGTCGGCAGAGCAGCCCCCATGGATCCCGTCCCCTCCCGGAGGATCGACGGACCAGGTAAGTCGATCATCCGTTAGGGGAGGGGTGTGGGGAGGTGTTGTGTGCGTGCATGGGGGTGTGTGTGTGTGCATGTAGAGGGGGTGTGTGAGTGCGTGTATGCTTGCGGGGGCGTTGTGTGTTTGGGAATGAGTGCGTGTATGTCTGTAGTTATGTCTGTATGGATGTGTACGTGTATGTTTGAATGTGGGTGTGCGTGTCTGTGTGTGTGGATGTTGGCATGTATGTCAGTGTGTGTGCGTGTATGTGTGTTGGTGGTGCCTGTGTGCGTGTCGTGTGTGAATGAGTGATGTGATATTGGGGTTCGGGTTGGGGAGGAGGGTCCTGACACCTTTGGGGGGTTGCAGGGGTGGTGGGGGGTGTAGGGGAGGGAGTCAGGGTGGGGGTGGGGGAGACCCCTATCAGTGCCAGGGAAGGAATTCCCTGGCACTGATAGTGCTTACCGCCATGGATTTCATGGCGGTTCCAAACCGCATGAAATCCATGGCAGTTAGCCGGGTCCAAATACCGCCGGCGGTATAGTGACGACCACCGGGCTGGAGACCCAGGTCTCCAGCCCAGCGGTCGTCTCCGCCCTGGCGGGCGGAACGGAGAAGCGGCAGATGACCATGGCGGTAACCGCCATGGTCATAATTGCAAAAAAAAGACCGCCAGCCTGTTGGCGGTCTTACCGCCGCTTCTCCGCCGTCCGCCAGGGTCGTAATGACCGCCAAACACTGTAGGGGCATATTGCTCATTAGCTATGCCCTCACCTGTGATATAGTGCACCCTGCATTAGGGCTGTAAGGGCTGTAAGGCCTGCTAGAGTGTGACTTACCTATGCCACAGGCAGTATTTTGTGTGCATGGAATCCTGAGGGGGATGCCATGTCAACTTTGCCTTTTTCTCCCCACCAACACACACAATCTGCAATGGCAGCGTGCATGTGTTAGGTGAGGGGTCCCTTAGGGTGGCACAACACATGCTTCAGCCCTTAGGGACCTTCCCTGGTCACAGGGCCCTTGGTACCACTGGTACCTTTTACAAGGGACTTATCTGTGTGCCAGAGATGTGCCAATTGTGGAACAATGGCACATTTTTAAGTGAAGGAACTCTGCTGCTGGGGCCTGGTTAGCAGGGTCCCAGCACACTTCTCAGTCAAGTCAGCATCAATATCAGGCAAAAAGTGGGGGGTAACTGCAACAGGGAGCCATTTTCCTACAGTGGTGAATTATTATATGTAGCTAATCTTGATGTTTAACCTTTTTAATTTACACCAATATTGTTTGGCTCAAAGTGAGGGTTGACACACATCCTATGCAGATGATTATTTCTGGAGGAGAAAGTTTTTTAGACAGTCAATATAACGTCCAAAATATGTATCTTTTTGATATGCTGAAATGTTTGTGCTCTGTACTGAAGTGGTTTAGGAATATATACAGGTCTATGTATTTACTAATGCTGTCTGCAGTAATTTGTCATGTAGAGAAATAAAAGTGGGTAAGAGAAAAAAGGCATACATGATATGGGAGCTAGCATGGGTATTTTCTAGACTTGAGCAAATGGTTTCTGGCAGCCTTTCCTACAGGCATGGGATACTGATAATTAAGAAGCAAAGTTTAAATGCCTGGAAGCTGGTTTACTATGCAGACTTGGCAAATGTTTTGTGAGCAAAGTTACGTTTCAAATCTCTTTACTTATTTACCCTTAAACTGTTGTATCTGTCTTTTCAGCATCATCTGGGTAAGGAAAAGGTGACAGCAGCCATGTCGACGTGGAAGAAGCCTCTGTGGTCATGGTGCAAATACCACCAACACTGAGGGACCCAGAGCCAGGGTGGGTTAGGGGACTGGCACAGAGGCTACGAGCAACTTAACATCATCTTCGGAGGCCTCCACAGATGACCTGTCCCTAGAAGTGGCGAACCCTACTGCTACAGTTCCTCCTGGACCATTGTCCACCACCCAGATTTCCTTCTTCACCCTCCTCCTTCTTGCTTTCCCCCAGTTGGTCATAGCCGCTCCCCTAATAGGGGTGCATCACCTTTGCTGCAGGCACCTCCCTCTCCTAGGCTATTGAGCTATTGCAGACTATTGCTGTAGGCCAGACCACAGTAATAAGTGCCTTCCAGGGGCTTAGTGATCTGATGACCCAAATGCTGGCTTACCTAGATGGCATTCACAGTGCAATGTCTGGCCTACAGTGGTCATTCTAGGGTCTGGCCTTCTCATTGACTGCTGCCTCCCACCTACCCCAACCTCGTGCCCCAACTCCCACACCTTCCCCCTCCCAAATCCCTCTTCCCAGCCCTATCCAGAGCACACACACCTTTACATGCACCCACTCAGATGCACACAAGCAGCACATCCTCACATAAACATAAACACAGCAAGAAACACAGACACACACACACATGTAGACACCACATACTCCAACACAACCACACGCATACCCACAGACACCACACCCACCCCAACACACACATCCACATTCACCACCAGCAAACCCACAGACACCACACCCACCACAACACATACATCAATGCTCATACTGCACACCCACAGACACCATTCCCACCACAACACAGACATCAAGACTCACCACCAGCACACCCTCAGACACCACATCCACCACAGCACAAACACCCACCACCACCACAGCTGCAGATACCACAAACACAATGATGCACACATACACCAGCACATCCACAGACACCACAGCCACACACAGCACCTCCACAGCAGACACATTCACACATACACATACTGTACACAAATGTCCTACACAACAGATACCCGATAAAAAACACAAGCCAAAACATACACCACATACACCAGACCCCCAGGTACCCACACCATCAACAGACACATGGACAACAGACACAGCCACTCCCTCTCCCTTCTAAACCAACTCCTTCCCTAATACCCTCTCCGTTTTGCAAAGGATGATATTATGTTTTCTCTGGCTCTGACCTCTTCCTCATCCCAGACCACCTCTCCTAAACATAAGTCCACCCCACCCAAACGTCTTGCCACCCCTTCCACAACCCATCCCCACCCTTTCCACATCCCAACTCACCCCTTCCACATCCCAACCCACCCCTTCCAAGGCCAAACCAACCCCTCCTGAATGCACACCCTTCCCTCCCAAATCCAAACCCACCCCTCTCAAAACCCACCGCTCCCAAACCCTGAACTCCCTCCCAAGTAAGATATCATTGAGGTGGCTGCGCTCTGCACCATAGATGCCCCTTCCAGCAGAGGTTTATTTTGGCAGTGTGAATAGGAGGTAAGTTATGGGCATGCAACCCAGGCTTTGAACGTTCTTGCCTAGTGCCTTTGATGTTATTTTTCTGAAGTGATTCTTACAGAAAATATGAGTTATCTCATACTTAAAAAAAATAAAAAAATTGAGAACACCTATGCCCTGGCCTTATTTTTGGAATGTTACTAATTGTTTGCTAATGATGTTATTTCTGATGTGTTTGTGACAGTGACAAGTACACGTTGTATATTTTAAATATTTTTTTAAATGCATACATTAGTGCTGTGATGACTATGTTCATCTTAGTGCCAGCGTTCATCATGTTACTGGACACTTCCACAAAATGTATATGTGTTTCTGTTATTGTGACTGGAGAATGCATGTGTGTTTATTTTAATATGATGTGTCAATAATATGCACATATGCGTTACACAGGGAACCTGACACTTTACAGTTAATTGGCATCTAATAATTGCCATGAATTGAACAGACCAAGGGAACATGTGACCTTCATATATCTCTGACATGTTTTTAGTTTAGAGGTTAGATTGTTTGTGCATTCTGTGTACACCCATTTGTAGCATTGTGTAATGCAATTGCTATTTTATCATAGATTTGAGTGGTTCCTACTGGGTATACTGTTTATGTATATGATATGGTAGTTTAGGGAAAATTAATGCACACTCCAGTATGGACACATTTCTATTTGTTATTGCTGTGACATATTGTGTAGGTATGCATTGCCATGAAGGCAGTTAGTACCAGATTGGTGGGTGTTGATACTATCTTGAGGTGTGTTTTTAAATATTTTTCTAAGTACAACCCTACAGACATCAGCATTGCCCATCATTTTAGTATTGCTTGCAAGTATTTCTTAAACATGCTTGAGTCCAGCGTGATTGTGCAGCTACAATTCCAAAGGATGACAGGTAAAACAGTGACATAACTTATGTTCCAGCAACAATGGGGTTGATTTTCAACTTGGACCAGGAGCAGCAGCATGCCAGGACTTATGTGATCGGATTCATGGCAGGAGGAAATGTAAAAATTTGAAAAAAGGTAAGTTTTGTACTTATATCCATCCCAATCCGCCAACTCAGCTGTCCCGCTACTAGCTGCTTTTGTCTATGGTGCTGTCGACATGGGTGGTAATTCATGGCGGTGACAGTGGTTCCTCGTCAGTCTTTTGTCTACGGGATCACCAACATTTAAATCGGGCAACGAACTGCCAAGTCGATGGACAGGAAATCTGACGGTAAGTCGACGGCAGGACCATTACTGCCAAAATCTAAATCAAGCCTTCTGTGTTCAAAGAACTAACCTACTTACCCATCTACCTAAAATAAAAATCTGTCATCTGCATGTTACATGGTACGCTTTGCAGAAGATGCATTAACCCTGCCTGCTACTTTGAGTCAAAGCTGGGACTAGACAAAACACTGACCTTTCCAGCAAATGAGTTAATCAACAGAGTTAACTTACCATTATTACTATGTCCTTAGATATACTTGGAACACAAAGATCTGTGCAGCAGGTGCCTTAACGCCATAAGATATTTTAAAATGCAGACTTTGCAACCAATTAGGCAGAACAGATTTACTGTCACCTTCCTCCTTGTTTTTTAAACATACATTTATTGCAATTGGTGCAAAAATCAAGACTTTATAAGGCATTACAGAATCAAGGGCATAATAAGGCAATCCAGTTGACACAAAGTATCCATGTTCACAACCAGTTTAGTATGCCCGTGAAGAAGATGATGGCATTTGCTCTCCAGTTGCATGTTATCATTATAAAATTACAACTCAACAAAAAACCAATAGAAAAAAATATATATACATATATATGTGAGCAGCAGCAAGCAGCCTGCACAGTGTCTTGCCAAGGGTGGGGTCCCACCTCACCACCCTCCTCGTGGGGGAGGAAGTGAGTGCAGAAGGTGCGATAGGACACAGAACAACAAACAAAGGCACTTTTGATAGTCTCTGAGAGGGAGGAGGGGCAAAACACAGAGTCCAACCTCTCTTCTGCATGCTTTCTTCATCTCCTCATGACCCCTAGCCAAGTAGTCACTCTCATTTTCCATGCCACTACTCTGTTCTATCCCCAGTGGTGTCTCACTCTCCGGATTCTGGGGGGTGTCGGAGGAACTGTCCTCTAACAGGTTCATGTTCGAAAGGGCATACTGCATGGTGCCCCATATTTCTAAGTCTCAGTCCGCATTGTCATCTGTGCGAACTACACACAATCGTCTTTCATCTGCATTGCCCCATTCAAGCATGTCCGTCATCCATTTGTTAACCGTCACGGCAGTGCTCTGCACCCTATGAATAGCCACCTGCCTCTTCACTAGGATCGGCCTCAATAGCATGAACCAGTGCTTTATTTTGGCTCCACATTTAGGTGTTGAGTTTACCCCAAGTGAGCAGTGGCTGATGGACATCTCCACGCCCACCGTGTCACCTCCTGTAACACCCATATGATCCCACTCCAGAGCCCCTGCAGTTTGCTACAAGTCCATATCTTATTGAGGAATGATGCTGGTGGGCTCTGTTAATTCCATGTAAACTCTGTGGGGTCATATAGGCTTGGTGCAGGTAAAAAAAAACTTTGTAATTTTGAATGTTGCATTGCTAGCCACCTCCTTGACCTGTGCAGATGCTCTTTTCCAGGCTCCTTCAGAAAGGGGCTACTGTTGGCTCTCAGTTGACCTGTTTCAGGTCCCCATTACACCTATTTGGCAATCCCCTTAAGATGTCAACATGGAATTCAGTATCAAGTCAACAGCAATGTCTGTGACTCCTCTGCTTTAGCTGGAAAGTCAGTCCAAATCTCCTGAAATGTACAGGATATTTTGGTGTACTGCAGAAATTGGCCTTTCTGAAGGTCAAAGTCATCCTGCACCTTCCCCAATGTGAGAAAAGTGTCATTAAGGAATAGATCGCCTGTAGTATTGCAGCTGTTTTCAAACTACTGTATATCATGGATGGGTTTTAACCAACTGAGGGGCAAAAGTATAGTGTAGGGTGCCTGCCTTAGCAACTATTTAATCCCAGGCCAAAGCCACCTGTCTGACAGCGAAGGGATGATCACCTAGAATACCCACTCCCAATATAAGGCAACAAGGGAGGTCTGTATCCATCCCCCATGTCCCCAGGAGTTTCTTATCCATGTTAGGTCCTTCCATGCACCACTGGGCTGCATACTGCAATAGGCCTGTGAGGAATATAATGCATTTCTGGCAGTCCAAGGCCCCCTAGTTCAGTGTTAAATTTTAGGATATCCAATTTAACCCTTCTTCTCTTATCAGCCCAAGAGACCTTTGAGATTAGCAAAATGTGCATTTCGACATATCATACGTGGCATTTTGGTGGGCATAGAAAGCAAAAAGTAATAAAACCATTTTGCTCACCACGAATCTGCAACCCAAAAGCGGATCGATTCCTCCAGCCCTTTGAGTACCCTGCCCATATTAAGGAGATAACGGATCTTTGGGTTGTTTGCCACCTGTCTACTTGGATACCTAGAGTGACCACCCTAGCATCTAAGCTCAGACACCTGGAGTTCTGCTTGTTGTACACCTGCCAGTGCAGCTACGGAGAACAGTATTGTTTTTTTGCTTGTTGACCCTAAGACCGGATACCCCACCAAATTCAGTCAGGAATCCCAGTAAGGCGGCAACTGATCATCACGTTTCTTCTTGTTGCCACTTACTCTGTGGCACAGTTTTGAACAAAACTGTATAAGTTGAGGCCCAGATTTTGCATCGGGGTTGCATCACTTTTCTGGCACAACCCTGATGCAAAATCTATTTTGGGATACACAGTGCTACACAAATCCTGTTTGTGTGGCTTTGGAAGAAAACAAACGCATGCAAGGAAGCACATTGCCCTGCCTTGCATTACCTTGCATCATGTAGGAAGTACATAGAAGGTGCTTGGACATTCCTGTGCATCTACCCATGTGTTTTGATACAAACCCATATCTACAAAAATGGGTAAACATAGGTTTGCACCAAGCTAGTGAGTTTATCTGAGGCTGCCATAACAAGAAGAAATATATTTCTTTCTCCTCATTACTTCCTCTTTGCATGTATGCTGCAGCACACATGCAAAAGAGGAAATAGCCTCAAAGGATAGTTTTTGTGTGGCTTTGTTAAAAAATAAAAAAATAAAAAACGAAACCAAGGCAGTGGCTTGCGCTGCCTTGTGTTACCGTGTGTCATGTAGGGATTACATGGATGGAGCATGGGTATTTTCTTACATTCACCCATGTATTTTGTTTGCAAATAATGCACACAGTCTTCCTAAGGCAGGGACACTTGCTTTCCCTGGGTTGACTCTTGAGTCCCACTTCCCTAGCAAAGGATCATGGTTATTCTCCATTTATGTGAGGTGACATTCTAGCTAGGCCCCACTAGTGAGTTCAAGTCTTAGAAAGAAGAAGTCTCAGAAAGTCAATAGGCCTCTGCAACGTAGTGTGTCAGTCAGAGGAAGGTGCCTCCCAGGCCTGGCGGACCAGTATTCAGTCTTACTCATACTTGCTGGAGTGGAGGCTTGGAGTGCCCTGTCGCACGTCTACGGCCCGGCAGTGAGAAGAAGTCTTGATGCTATGGTAGAGGCAATCCTCTGCCTGCACGGGAAGCCTCCCTGAATCCAATGGCAGTTCTTAGGTCCTCCTAGATTGTTGGATAGTTAAATAGTTGTACTTTCTCTGCTGGTAATGCCTTGCTTCTCCTTCACAGCTGCACACTGCTCCAGATCGACAGCCCTCTTACTTCACAGCAGCCCTTTCTGACATATGGGGATCATAACAGCACACACAGAGAAAGTCCACCTTCAGGTCACCGCATTGCACAGTGCACAGCCCTCTTCTCAATAGAGCAGTGCTCCAGGGCGACAGCCCTCAATCATTACCAAGTCCCCACCTAGCATACGGAGGTCATGGGCAGCACAGAGGTTTTATGCATTCATTTTGTGCAATTTAGCTGCTAAATCGACATCTCTTTATTTCTCCTATTTCACTTCAAAAGTTAATGTGTTGTCTCAATTTCTTAGTGCATGAAGTTAGAGTGTAGCTAGCCACATGAAGGTCTAGTGTTAAGTTCATCATATATGTGGCCTAGATTCTTATTAGACATGGCACACAGTACAACCTATTAAATCAAAATACAAGAGAGCAATTTGCCTATGATCACACAATTTGGTCAAGCTGGGACGAGGGTTCGATCGCAGGTTTTCTGCTTTCACATTTTTCATTTCATCCATTCGATGGACATCTATTTATTTTTCCTGTTTTACTTAAAAGGTTAATGCTTTGTCCTAAATTCTTAGCACATGAGGTTAGAGCGGGTTTGGCAGGCAGATCTCGCAACTTCATTTTTCACTTCAAATAAGGACTACTGTTTTTTTGCTCTTCTCCCACCTACATATTGCAGCAATGCTGCAAAATTTGCACTGTATTGTATTATAACACAGGGTAGCTTTTGCATGATGCTCTTAAATCTGGGAAACTGATGTAATTCAGAGTTATGCTAAGTATGAAATTAAAGATCGCGTTTGCTTATTTAGGGCTGGCTACTGCAGGATGCGTTTATAGTGAATAGGCGAGCCCACATGTCAGTGTTACTATAAACAAGTAGATCAAGTAGGCTGTCTCCCTTTCTATCTTTCGTTGGATCATGGCCTGTTGGTGAAAAATTATCCCCAATTTCCTAAAAAGAGTGAAGGTGTCCAACACAGATACATCAGGTTGTAGGTAGGACTGAGTGAGCATACTTTGCATAGGAGAGCAGTCTTACCTCTGGAGAGGGCAGGCTGCTGAAGCAATCACATCTACATGGAAATGTGCTGAACATGGAATATTATGCCTGGTGGGGTAGGCTGGTGGCAGAGTTAGTTTGTTCAACCCTTGGGAAAAAAAGGCAACATTGTTTTATGGTTAGCTTACAAAAATGTGACACTTCTGCCTAAATCAGGAGTGTTTGTGCGTATGCCCTTAAATGTACTCAAAATAGATCTGCTCAACATATGTGTGAGGTCTTAAGATCTGATGTAACTTCCTGTGATGTCTCTTCCTGTAATGTCATGGTTTGTGATTCCACTTTCTTTGATGTCACTTCCTTTGATGCCACATGCAATGCCATGAGCCGTGAATGTTACAGGCCATGGTGTCATGCGCTGTGATGTCTCTGCATATTGCCTTAATTGGTTGGTCCCCCCCACTTCTTTTTTTAGGTCGAGCCCGCAAACACTCTGGCCTGTTGTAATCTATCTTTGGGATTTTAACCACGCCCACCGCACTCCCACCACTATCACTCAATCATGGGCTTGCCTTTCACAAATCCTTTGTTATCATTGGTAAATGCTTTACGTTTGTCCCGCCTTAGGGTGGTTTTGTTACCGTCTTGGCCATCGACCTGTTACATGGATAATTGCACATTTGCAGATACGTTTGACTACAAGCAAACTTCTGTTTCCTTTTGAGTCTCTCCTTCACGCACATGTCGGCTGTGGCGCTTTGAATCGGCTTGCTTTTGTGAACTGTTTTACTTTTCATTTTCAATTTATGTAGCAAGAAAAGTCCAGTTAGGAATTTACAACACTAATAGCTCTAACTCGAGCAAACACAAGACCCATTGCATTGTTTGTGACTTGTGCCCTGTACATATATTTTTTTATATGTATTTGTGTCTATTCAAGTGGTTGTGATGTTTGAATATGCCTACGTTTGTGTGAGTGTTTTTGTGTCTGCATCTTTTGTATGTATGTGTGTGTATGTGTGTGTGTGTGTGTGGGAGCATGATTTAGCAGATCTGTGATTGTGAAAGGAAGTGCTTTCACAAAATTTGAGTAGTTGCAGAAATCATCTCCGTATGCACATGACTAATTGTAACAAAAACTATAGGCAGAACATCACACATGGAAGCCCGCACGGCCAAACGGAAAGAAACATTTTTAGGTCGAACGTAACGGTACGACCTCTTGTATACTTTTAAATATACTTCTCTTGTGGGTTTCCAGCTATTTCATTTGTTAGTTTCAGTGTCATTTAAAAATCCTTGCTTGCTAGGGGTCAGTCATGCCTCTTTGTCCCTCCTTCTTCTGTGTGGGAGCAGGGACCTACTACTGTAAAATTACTCTTTAACTTGTTTATATGGTCCGTAGGGGACCTTTTTTTACTTTGTTTCCTGCTCCTGTCCAGGGAAGCTTCTCTTTTCATTTGCAGAGCATTCTTCCTCTGAGTTTAGCTGTAAACAAAGCTATACACCAGGCTGTTATCTTGGTCACCCTTGGTCTTTGTGGACTCTCTGCATCCTCTCTCAGCTGCCTGGCTCCCATCCTTCCTTGGCTTGGATTTTCTTTACCATGTGTGCCTGCCTGTGTGCTGAGAGCAAAGGGGGAGGATTGCTTGTAATTGTTCACACACTCCAAGCTCTCGGCTGTGCTGGTGCCAGGAACCCCACACATTCTGTCTGCCAGAGCACCTCAGTTCTCCCCGTCAGTACACTCTGCTGCACCAGTACTGGGACCACAGGCACAGCTCCGTCAATGCACATCAGTTCACACACTCTAAGTCCTCAGCTGTGCCGTGCCAGGAACTCCACACACACTGTCTGCCAGGGCACCTCAGTTCTCGCTTTCAGTACACTCTGTTGCTCCAGTACTGGAACCTCAGGCGCAGCTCCATCAGTGCACCTCTGTTCACACACTCCAAGCCCTCAGCCGTGGCAGTAGCAGGAAGCCCACACACAATGTCTGCCAGAGCACCTCAGTTCTCACAATCAGTACATTCTGCTGCTCTAGTACTGGGGCCTCGGGTACAGCTCCATCAGTGCACCGTAGTTCACACACTCCAAGCTCTCAGCTGTGCCAGTGCCAGGAACTCCACACATGATGTCTGCCAGAGCACCTCAATTCTTGCAGTCAGTACATTCTGCTGCTCCAATACTAGGACATTGGGTGCAGCTCTATTAGTGAACCGCAGTTCACACACTCCAAGCTCTCAGCCATGACAGTGTCAGGAACCCCACACATGCTGTCTGCCACAGCACCTCAGTTCTCGCAGTCAGTACAGTCTGCTGCTCCAGTACTGGGACCTCGGGTGCAGGTCTATCAGTGGACCTCAATGCACACACTCCAACCACCTCAGTTGTGTCAGATCCCCACACACGCTGTCTGCCAGAGCACCTCAGTTCTTGCAGTCAGTACACACTGCTGTTTCAGTAATGGGATCTCGGGCGCAGCTCCGTCAGTGCACCTAAGTTCACACACTCCAAGCGCCTCAGCTGTGTCAGAATCCCACACATGCTGTCTGCCAAAGCACCTCAGTTCTTATAGTCAGTACACACTACTGTTCCATTACTGGGACGTCAGGTGCAGCTCCATCAGTGCACCTCAGTTTACACACTCAAAGCCCTTCAGCTGTGCCAGATCCCCACACATGCTGTCTGCTAGAGCACCTCAGTTCTCCCAGTCAGTACACACTGCTGTTCCAGTACTGGGACCTCGGGCGCAGCTCCATCAATGCACCTACGTTCACACACTCCAAGACCCCCAGCTGCCCCAGTGATAGAACCCCACACATGCTGTCTGCCAGAGCACCTCAGTTCTTGCAGTCTGTACATTCTGCTGCTCCATTACTTGGACCTCGGGCACAGCTCTATCAGTGCACCGCAGTTCAGACACCCCAAGCCCTCTGCCATGACAGTGCCAGGACCACACATATGCTGTCTGCCCCAGCACCTCAGTTCTTGCAGTCAGTCCAGTCTGTTGCTCCAGTACTGGGACCTCGGGCACAGCTCCATCACTGCACCTCAATTCACACACTCCAAGCCCCTCAGCTGTGCCAGATTCCCACACACACTGTCTGCCAGAGCACCTCAATTCTCCCAGTCAGTACACACTGCTGTTCCAGTACTTGGACCTCGGGCACAGCTCCATCAGTGCATCTAAGTTCACACACTCCAAGACCCTGAGCCATGTCAGTGCCAGAACCCCACACAGCCTCTCTGCCAGAGAACCTCAGTTCTTACAGTCAGTACAGTCTGCTGTTCTAGTACTTGGACCTCAGACGCAGCTCCATCAGTGCACCTCTGTTCTACCCCGGCAAGATTTCTTCCCTTCTTATACTGGGAACCCGCTCACATTCAGTTCCATTACATCAGCTCAATTCTAAAATTCAGTCCCACTGCCAAGCCAATACTGGACCTAAAAGAGGAAAACACAGCTCAGCTAGTGCACCTCAAGACTAACATCCAACACCACTGTTGATGGGAACCACCACAGCCCCCCGGGATCCATCAATTCTAACATCCAGTGCATATTTCTTCTCAGCACTAAGGCTCACACACACATTCCCTTCAGGACTCCTCACTTCTTTGGTTCAAAGGCAATGCCACTCCCATACTGGGCCCCACTCGTTGCTTCACCAGGGCACCTCCAGGGTGGCAACAATGGCAAGCCTGTACTCGGTTCCTCACATAGGCCTTGTGTGCCTGTTAATATTCCAGTACTGCAGCCCATATACAACTCTGTCAGTGCACCCCAACCCTAACCTGCAGTGCCCCATTATTTCAAAACCAGGAATTACACGGCGCTCCGTTTCTCATTCCTGACCCTTTGCCTTTCTGTTATTCCAGCAATAGGCCGGAACACAGCTCTGTCTATACCGCCCATCCTAATCGGAAGCGCCCCAATGTTGCTGTATTGGGTTCACAAACAACTCTGCCAATACACCTCCTGCTGTTCTGCAGTGCCCCCTGTTTTTCCACAGTCTGACTTCTGTTTGAGGATGGGGGGGGCAATGAAATGTATTATTTGGGAGGGTCTGTTTCACCTATCTCACTCCGTTCTTTCCTTTACTCTGTTTGCTCTCTGTGTTTTCTTTCTCTCCCACTTTTCTCTTTCCAGCTTTTCAAATCCACGTTCAGTTTCGTTCTTTCTTTCAACTGTTTATTTCTACTCCTCACCCTTTTTTTATTTCCCCCTTCCTCTTCCTGCCTCCTCTTTCGAACTCGCAAAAACTTGGTTATTTCTTTTTTCTTTAGTTCCTCTCTTTTTTCTTCATCAGGTGTTGATTCTTTCACAATTTTTTTCTCGTCCCTTGATTCTTTCTTTGCCTTTTTTGCTCTTTCCTTTGAGTTGGTATGCGTCCTTTCACTTTTTTTTGGATCTTTCTTCCTTCCTATCATTGCTGTTTTTCTTATTTTTATCTGTTAATTCTGGTTCTCCTATAAATCACTCTTTTTCCCGTCTGCATGTGGAAGCTATGAGTTACTTGTCGGTGACCCGAAGCATCAAAGTAGTTTTCCCATTCTGTGTCTGTGGAAAATGTGCCAGTGCACTCTTGCCCTGGTTATTTCGCTGCTTTTTTTTCTCACCATTTTTTCTCTAATGTTCATTTTTTTCTTTCTTTTCACAATTCTTTCATTATTTTTTCCTCTCAGCTTCCTTTTGTTTTTTCTTTTGTCTCACACGTTTGCTCTATTTCTTGTCTTAGTTGTGTTTCCATTTTCTCATTCTTTCTTTCCCTTCTTTCTTTTATTTGTTTGCAACCTCTTCTCTTTCTTCCTTTTATCTGTTGTATTCCTTTCGCTTCTCTTTTTCTGCCCCATACGCTTTCTTTCTTGAGGCCTAGTTATCAATTGAGCAACAGGTGCAGTGGCATCAGGGCCCAGAGACTTAGAGACCTCACTCAAATCTAATTACTGCTGTATTTTCCTACTGAAATTCCAGTCAACCATTCTCCTTTTTTACTCCAGGGCCTATGGCACCGTTACTACGCCACATGTCCTCTCCATCTTTACTCCTGACTCCCTCTTTCCTTTCACCTTCCATTCGGTCCCAAATGATACTTTTGATATGGTGTTTTGAGCGCTACACTCTAATGCCACAAGTTTATATCTGATAAAGGTTCATTTGATAATTGTGTGTGTTTGAAGATAGAGGAGGAAGGTAAATGGAAGTGCATTAGTTAAATACTGGGCCACTGGAATTATATAGCTAGAAAAGACGAAATTGAGGCAGGGTTGACCAATTTATGTGGCAAGAAACGTCCAGTTATGAATTTACAATGCCAATAGCTCCACCTCAAGAAAATGTGAGACCTATGCGTTGCAAATCCTTGTTTTTCTTTTGTCATTTATTTCTGACAGCGAAACAGTAACTCTGCTGGTGCCAGTTCTTTCCAAAAGCGCAACATTGCAAATTTACGGTGCAGCTGACAGCCTCGTTGCCAATTATAAAGTAAGTATTTAAAAGACAAATGGATTAAAATATGCAGGTGTCTTTTTTTAAAGCACTCGCCCATAGATTGCCGTCTCACTTTAGAAATCTTGCTGACTGTAGAGGGGAAGGATACAGTGTTTTTTTTTTCAAAGCCACAATATTGAAACACAATTACAAAGCAACTCTGCACAGTAGGATTTAGCCTTCTCAATTGCTTGCATAGCAGGACAGCATGCACAGTTTTGGAAACCCATGTGTGAGAAGATGCCCCTTTTTGCTTGGTCACTCCCATTTTTATTAGGTTAAGCCTGCAGATTGTCGTTTGGCGTCCTTTAGTGTTTGAAATTCTTAAAAGTAGGCTTTTAGCCCACACATTACTTATCATTCGTTGTCATTATCATCTCTCTTTGTTGCTTTCTAATTCTGCAGCTTGTGAGGTGTCACTTCCTTTGGTTTCTGTTTCCCATGGACCAATTACAGATCAATTTATCCTATTTAGTGTCCGTCCACTGGTCGCGCCGTGATTGAGGAACTATTTTGTCTTTTTGTTTTGCATTTTTTCATATTTTTTGACTTTTTTATGTTGTGGTAACTCGACCCAAATGTATTGAAGTGCTTTACACAAGGACTAGGTACATTACAAATGTTCACATTCGTTTTATTTTTAGGCACTGGGAGATTATGGTCCTCATTTTGACTTTGGTGGTCAATTTCCCTGACTGCCAAAGCCAAACCTGCCACCACACCGCCAGTGCTGGCATTCTGCAGACCTCCATACTATGAGTTCTGGCAGCCGTTCGCCATCTTTGTGGTGGAAAGTCACCAGCAGTTGTACTGGTGGTCTGCGGTGCAGAGGCGGGTGCATCACCAGCACCGCCACGGCAGCAGGACTCCGCCCACCATGTTACAAGCCCTAATATGGCTTAGCGGACTTCTGCTGGCGTGGTGCTGCTGGCGATGCAAGACCTCCAGGGCCCATCCCCTCCCGGACGTCCTCCTCGATGGAGAAGTTAAGTGGACATCGGAAAAGGGGGGGGGGGGTGCCAGTGTGTGTGGGTGCGTGCCTATGGAGGGGGGTACTGTATGCCTGCCTGTATGCGAGTGAATGTGAATGTATGTGCATGTATGTGCACGTGTATTGGGGTGTCTGTGTCAGGCAAGAACAGCAGATCCTTTGGAAGGTGGCCAAGATCACAAACAGAGAGCAAGTATTTACACATATTTTAGTATTTTACTTTCATAGTCCAGTGCCAACGAAAAGTATTCATTATGTCCCAACACCACTTTTGTAAATGTTTGCATTGATGTAATATTGCAGTTGTTTTTAAAGGAAACGTATTACTGACTGCAGCGATGGATTGCTTCTTTAACCTTTTGTGGAGGGCGCCAAGTGCTGTGTCGTTCATTATTCACACTATAGTAGTTGCATAACCTCTTTACTAATAGAGCAGCAGCCATGAACTAGGGGCAAGTACTTCCCTAGATGCAGCATGTTTGTGGTTGTGGACACACGGCAGCGATGTTGTCACATTTACTGTGACAGAAACTCATTTTGTGTGAGGCGGGTGGGCAGTCAGGATGAGAATCAAGAATATTATACATTCTTGACAATCCTACTTTTGTGAGACATTGGTGATACATGGCAAAATATTGACTTTACCCCAGTTGCATTTAGGGTCTGATGTACAATGCCTTTTTGGGGTCGCAAGCGGCGTTTGTACGCAATTACGACTCTCAAAATGCGGTTGCAAAATAATTGCAGTTAACACCAATTTCAAGGGGGCGGGTAGGTTAACAATGGATTTTCTTCAAAATTAAGCATGAACCCTGGGCTGAGAATTTCCTGAACCTCCCTATCCCTCCATATGCTCGCGCTTTATACCTGCAGTTAAGATATGGTACATTGCCTACCAATGGTTTCACGGCCCACTGGTCATCTAACACCGCTTTAAATGACAGGTGTATCTTTTGCCAACACTGTAAGGAAACAATAGAGCATGTATTATTCTTCTGCCCTTTGTATAAGATACCCAGAAAGAGGTGGATTATTTCCCTTTGCAAAAATATGTCATCTCAGGATAGAGTGACTGCCATTAGAATCTGCACGCATGATTCCTCTCCCAGGGTAGCCATTCCAGTCACTAAATACTTATCGGAGGCCTGGTACATCCGTCGTAAGTCTATTGTACCTAAAGGCCCCTGAGTTATCTTTATATTAGTGTTTAGAAGGATTTTAATCTGCTCTTTTTATCTTCTTTGCATTATTTTCAGCAGGAAATCTCCTTTAGGAATTTGTTGCTTTCTATATGATCACCAGAGTTTGCATAAGCTTATAGAGTCCTTCCCTATATAGCTTTTACTGTTGTTTTTTTTGATTGGTATTCTGATAATGTTTCTTTTAGTCAAATGGGAACTCTATTTTTGTCTTTTTGTCTCCTGGTTGCGCACACTGGTCCTCTAGACAAAAAGTCTTTTATTCTAGCTTTTATCTTTTTCTCCTTTTTACTATATCTATTCATGTTGTATTTATTGCATTTATATTTATGATCAAATGCTTTGTTTTGCTGTTTTTACTGTTCTAATGTTCTGACGATTATTGGTTTTATATTGTCACCATGCTTTTACCTCATTCTTTTCTTTTATGTACGATTGTTATTATTACGTCAAATGGTCTAGACTTCTAGACCGAATAAATAAATAAATAAAACACCAATTTCAAATTGGTCCTAACCCATCCGCAAACGGGAAAAGGTTCATTTGTGAATTAAAGCGAAAATATTTTTTCACTCTGAAACAACGAAAAGAAAACTTTTCATTTTTCTTTTTGAAATACATCCCATTATCCTTTAAGGAAAATGGGCTGCATTAAAAACAACTGCTTAATTGAAAAAGCAGTCACAGACATGGTTGTCTGCTGTCCCCAGCGGACCACCATTCCTGTGAGTGCCGGCCATTCCCAATGGGGTCACAAATTGTGACCAACCTCATGAATATTGATGAGGTAGGTCATTTGTGACCCCATTGGGAATCGCAAACAGTGTCATTGACATTTGGTTTTGCGACTCGCAAAACAGTCACAAATTGCGAGGCGCAAAAAACATACAGTCGTACATCTAGCCCTTAGAGTACTGCTGCTGATCTGAGATCCCTAGATATATTTTATCATATCTTTCATCAAACTCAAAAGATTCTTGACCAGCGTAAAACAGACCATCTACATTGAACAAGCAGTACCACCATGGGGATTCTTTGCAGTAGCACCATGGGGATTCTTTACACTACCTTTTTATGCCAATATTCCATTTTTTCACTCTGTTTTTTAAGCTGAAATTAATTAATAAAAATAAATTCATAAAGCACAACTGCTGCTTCATGAGAAGCGTCCTGGGGCTATAGCAAGAGCTAGGAGAGCACTAGAAATTCTGTGGTTCACGAAACAGAAAGGTCTTCAATTGGGTTTTAAATAGACTTTCACTAGGGATGTTGCAAAGGTACAATGGTAAAGAATTCCAGATTGTGGGTGCAAGAAAAGAAAATGATCTACCACCACATTTATCTCTGCCCACTTTTGGGGCATGGAGTAAATTATGATTTGCTGAACGAAGCGCCCTTGAGGGGAAATATTGTTAACCATTTCTTAATGTAGTACTGCCCCTTCTTAAATAAAAAAAGCTCTGTGTGTGATCAGAAGGGTTTTAAACTTAATTCTAGACCTGAGTGGTACCAGTGAAGTAATTTTACCCCTGATCCAATAGAGCGTCTCTTTGAAACATTCAGTACAAGATGGGCAGCAGCGTTCCAGATCCACTGAAGCCCAGTAAGCAGGTCCTGCGTAATTCCCAAATAAAGAATATTTATGTAATCTAGTCTAGATGTGATCAGGGCACGGGTAATCCTTATCCAGGTGACTAAAGGGAGATATTTAAAAGCTTTTTTAGAGATTTCAACAGCCCAAAGCCAGTGGCAGCCGAGGCATGTATTTGAGGTTTGAAAGATAAAATCAAATCCAACAGAACACCAAGATTCCTATCAATTGCTGAAGGTGTAGGTAAGTGCCCCAATTTAGGAGGCCAGAGTGTTGTAAAATCAATAGGACAAGGAGTACCGAAAGTCAAGATTTCTGTTTTATCAGCTTTGAGCAGTTCATTCTCCCATTCATTCATACTGCTGTTGTGTAACCATTTTAGTTATAGCTTCATACACTTTATTTTAGCGAACTTGGCCTGCCGCTGTGCATTTTAACCTCAATATATTCTATTCAGCTTTGTTTATTATTTTACCAATAGCCACATTTGTGGTCTTGTTTTATTTCTCTCTTTCTAGCTGTTCTTTGCCTACGAAAGCACTTCGTTCTTAAAGAAGACATTTCTTTCACTCTGTGCTTTTCTCAAGGCTGCAGTAAGATAGGTTGCCGGTAGACGTGGTAACGCTTTGTCTCTAGCGTTCATAGAAACATACACATTGTTATGTAAGAGATCCTTTCTTGGAACATCAGCTGTTTTATTATAAAACACTCCTCTGTCTCATACATGTTTCACAGGAGATTCCAGCCAGATGACCACTACTGTATGCTGATTGCTGAATGCTTCGCTACAGCTGCTTATGCAGACTACAGGCCTCTTGCTCAGGTGTTAGGGATGATTTCTTCCCAGGGGAACATGAAGGACAGAGCTAGAACTTAACATGCTGTACTCTAATATAGCCTAGGTAGGAATTATCTTAACAATTTTTGTGACAATATGGTAGTGTTATTTTTATGCTTCACTCTCCTTGTCACAATTCTAATCCTGTCATGCTTTATCGTCCTGGGTATTGCAGTACATGCTTTATTATCTAAGATGCAGTTGCTTAATTTAACCCTTATTGAAACATATACTGCCTCTGATTGTCCTTGCATATGTGAGACTATTGTAAATGATAGAAATGGATGCGACCCGAGTGACCACAATTTCCTGAGGATTCAATTGTGTCATGTGCTCGGCTGCCCAATCATCCCTGCTCTCGGGTAGAGATGAGACACTGCTAGTTAACCAGAGCAAAACCCAGATTAGGCCGACAGGTGTCAACTGTAGTGGGTTAGACTCACTCCCGCACAGTACAGGTGATTCTGCCGCTCAAATCCAGTAGTCTCATTAGGATAATGAGAGCCTACGTGACACTGCAAGATTTGCCCTCATTGGCTTGAATAGTCAACGTCGCTCCATCTTCTGGAAATGATGGCTTAAGCAGTATGCATGCAATTGTTTTTGTGTGGAGACCCTACTGATGTAATTATGCAACAAGAAACTGCAGAGTCTTGTATGTAACTCTTCAAAAACCTACCTGTGCTTTGGCTCCAGTGGGGAAAAGGATTACATTTACCTCACAGGAGGGAACTAAAATTTGGGCCTTTCTTTCCCTAAGCAGCGGCTAACGATATACGCTCCTAATAATCCTTTAATATTTTCAAACTCCATTGGTCCAGCTTCTCCACTTCGGTATGAGAACAATAGGCAATATGCTCTACAAAAGACTAGTGCTTGAGCTCAACCCTTTTTTAATCAGAGTACTGGCAAGTTTCCAGGATGGCCTGAAAGTTACTCTTACTCTCAGCTACTGAAATGTTGGACAGATTAATTCAGTTCAGCAAACAATACAACATTTGCTTCCTCATTCAGGACAACTTTATTGTGGTTGGAATGAAGCAGGTACACAACTTTGTTGATGGGCTGTTAGTCCAGCAAGTTTTTTTGCTCATTGTAAGTGGGATTTCCCACTATTTATACTAAGCTCTTTTAAGAGTTTCAGCAACCTTGCAGCTCTTATCAGAAGCAAGCATTGGCAAACCCAATAGGTCTTGCCTACTGTTAGCTTTCTTAATGTATTTGTCAAGGTACAGCATGGATAAAAGTAAAAAGAGTGCTATGACACGGTCAATGCTGGCACTTAGCATTTTTTTATTTTTAACCATGCTGTACAGCAGGCATGCAGCTGTACAATGTGGCAGAGAAAACATTGAGAAAGCCAAATAGTGTTAATACTTGACTTTTCAATGTTTTTTAAGTCATGCTGTACAGCTGTGTGGCTGCTGTGCAGTATGATTGAAAGTAAAAAAAACAACACTATGACGTGGCCAGCGTTGACTCTTTCATATCACTGTTTTAAAAAACTTTCATCCATTCTGCACAACAGGTGGGTTGCTGTAAAAATGGGCCAAAAAACATTGACAAAGCCAATAGATTTTGCATAGGCAAACCTACTGGCTGTGCCAGTGCTTGTTTTTGCTGAATCCTATTGCTTAGTTGTGAACTTTATACAGTGATGCACTGCTGTCGAGAGCACAGTGCATGTGCTCTGACCCCTAAAACATATAGAAATCGCCTACTTCCTGATACGCTTATGTAACCTTTTAAAAGGACATAATATATGTCACCTGTGCACTGCAGTATATATTGTGCCATTTACTAGAATGACAAAGGAATACAAGGGCTTCAGACCCACCATTGCCACCTGACTTTTGCAGTGTAAAATCTGCAATCTGCAGTGTGAGCTGCTAAAATAAGACTTTTTACAGATATAAACCTCTCTTTTAAATGTTAACTAGCCTTTTAACCAACAAGATAGGAATAAATAATATTTCAAAATGGGACATGTAGAAAATTAATGTTACCATGTCCCTACAGTGAAAATGCCCTCAAGGTATTTTTACTGTGGTAGCTCTAATTGCCTGATGCAGAAAACCAGAGCACAGATTAAAATACCAGTACTGTTCCTTTGCTCCGGGAGTAGCTAGAAAACTAATTAAACCACTATGTTTTTAGTTATTTAAAATATAATTCAAATTTTAAGTTATATTTATAATACATATTAAGGTAAAGTATTTTTTAGATAGTTTCTTTTCACCTGCTTGAACTGTCAGAAGCCTAATTAATATTAGTCTCTGCCATCTCCAGGCATTGGCTCAGCCAGGGAATAGGTGTGAAATGTGTGTGCACTTCCTCCCAAGTGCATGCAATAGGCTGACCTGAATGTGAAGAGGTGACTCCTGTAAGCTCAGTAGAGTATGCAGGTTGGTGGCTGTGCCCCTCCGATTGACTTGTGTGTCAAATCCTGCATGATACATGGATAGGTTTTGCCCCCTTGAAAGGGAGCAAACAAGATGCCAGGACAAATCTTGTGTATTCCCTGTCTGGTTGATAAAGAACGCTGCTTTTGTCCTGCCAGACTTCTGTCTCTGAGTTTGTTGGAGGTACAGAGTTTGCTTCAAATATTGATGTTAGTGTTAGATGTGGGAACACACTGAGAAAAGTATACAATCAGCAGTCCATGTCGTTGGATTTCAAAGGAGGCTTGTACTAAAAAAGATAGGAATCTATTAATCCGCAAACTTCTGCAATGCTCCTGTGGTCAAGAAAACAGACCACCTAGCTCAGATGATCATACTGGGGAAAACCAGCCTTGAGCAGTCTCCCACCCAGGAAGGCCCCACGGGAGCCCCCTCAGGAGACCATTTGGACATGGCCGGAAACGAAGGGTACACCTTCCTTAAAATCTTGGATGGGCCCCTGTCATCCAGCCAGTTCTGGAGCCCATCACCAGCACCCTATTGTGACCATGGGTGAATTGACATTGACAATCAGGGCGAGCATGTCCAGGGAGGGTATAATATGCACAGTGTATTAGCCAAAACACATGGAATGGGCCCGGCTTCCATGAGATTTAACTCAGTGGCTCCGTAAAATATCACTGCAGTCGCTTGAATTCTGTCATAGTATGCTTGTGGAATATAAGATGGATATTAGAAAAGGAGGGCATAAAAATGGCAACACAAAGGGCCTGATTGTGACCATGGCGGATGGGATACTTCGTCACAAACGTGATGGATATCCAATCTGCGGTATTACAAGTTCCATTATATCTTGTAAAACTGCAGGTGGGATATTCGTCACGTTTGTGGCGGAGCATCCCATCCGCCAAGGTCATAATCGGGCTCTAAATCTAAGAGCCATGAACATTTTATCCTTACAAGAACAGACAAGAAGTGAGTTCTGAATTGTAAGAAATTGTGTTACTAGTTGAGTGGGGGTGAATCCACACCACTCATGTGTCAGGGGCTTGCTTCAGCTGGATCTGGATACTGATTCAGGTAGTTGTGAGCCTGTTATGTCCCTTTGGCTGTGGACAGGAGGCTAGCAGACGAGCCCTTGTAGTCACTCTGGGAGTTCTGGGCTTTGGTACAAGTATAATCCCTTGGGCTAAGGAAGGAGAGCAGCAGGGCAGCAATCTAGCAAGCTGTTTGAACAAAATATTGAATCAAAAATATCTAGTTGCGCAAATATTGAGTTTTAATATTGTGACACAGAAATATTGTGAGGAAAAATATTGTTGACAATAATATTGTTTTTTCAATTTCCTTATGTGTTTAAATGTTATTTTAGTTGTATTAATTTTATTTTGTTTGTGTTCTTGTTAATATTGTTTTTAAATACAGTTTGTAATTTTAAGTTATATATATATTTTTTATTTAATTGTAAAATAGTAATTTATAGTGTTGTCGCAGGTTGTGAGGTTTGCAGGGGTACTGGGTGGAAAGTAAAATAATTATAATTGATTTTTATATTTTATTAAAAGTATATTCATTATTTACTTTAATATTAAGCAAGTAAATTGTGCAAATATTTTTTAAGCTGTATTTTAGGTGCATGATGTTGAGTTTGTAGGGTTACACTGGGATGTTTATTAAATAATAATTTATTGATTATTAATTGTTGGTAAATTATTAATTATTCAATTAATTGGTTAATAGCTAATTATGTAAATTTTGTAATTAATATATTTTTTCAATTTCAATATATGTTAAATGTTTGATTATAGTGTGATAATTTAAATAAAAACCTATCACATAACTTTTTTATTTTGATTACTTAAAAAATAATAGTTTGTTTTTTCAAGGTATATATTTAATTTCATTTTAATAGTTTTATAATTTTATGAAATTAATAATTGCATTAAAATAAGGTATGTGTTGGAAGTGAAGTAGTTTCTTTACTGTTCTGCAGACTGGTGTGAGTATATTCAATTTTCTCTCTCCTGAGTATAACGTTTTTCTTACTGTTGCACCAACTGCGGTTGGAATTCTAAATGTTACCCCTCCTGAGTCCAACACTTTCCCTACTGTTGCATTGACTGGAGTGGGAATAGTAAATGTTACCCCTTCCGAGTCCAAAGTTTTCCTTACTCTTGCATAGACTAGACTAGTAGAATTTTATTCCTTGTGATTCCAATGTTTTACCTACTGTTGCATAAACTGGAGTGGGAATAATACATTTTACTCCTCCTGAGTTCAACACTTTCCCCACTGTTGAACTGACTGGAGTGGGGATAGTTAATTTTACCTTTTCTCAGTCCAATGCTTTCCCTACTGTTGCACCAACTGGAGTGGCAATAGTAAATTTTACCCTTCCAGAATTCAACACTTTCCTTACTATTACACTGACTGGAGTGGTAATAGTAAATTGTACAAACTCCAGTGAATTGTAGAAAGTCCAGTGCTTTCTCTACTGTAGCAGAGATTGGATTTGGAATAGTGAATTTTATTTATCCGGAGTTCAACCTTTTCCCTACTGTTGCAGAGACTGTGGGCCTCATTACGAGTGTGGCAGTCCGACCGTTGACTATCAGACCACCACACTTCGGTCGGTCCGACCACCCAATTACAACCCTGGTGTGCGGACCCACCATGGGACCACCATCCCTGTTGGGATGGCGGTCTAAGTTGTATTCAGCCAGGACGGCGCTGAACTCAGCACTGCCTGGCTGATTACAACTCCCCTCGCCATCAGCCTTTACATGGAGGTCTGACAGGCATGGAAAGGCTGGCAGTGAGGGTGTGCTCACGGCCTGATTTGCAGACTGTGCACATTCCAAGGGTGCTGGTTGGCCCCCTCCGTGCTGCGAGACAGCACTCGGCACCTTTTAGGGGAGTTGTGTGCTATCTCATAGGACTGCTCTGACCAGCGGGAACGCTCTATTCAGGCTGGCGGGAATATTGTAATAGGGCAGGGGGGATGCCATCACCGTGGCGTCCTCCCAGTGAGTTTGGTGGTCCCGCGGTGGGCCCGCCAAACTCTTAATGAGGCTGTGGATTAGGAATAGTTAATTTTACTTCTCCTGAGTCCAACACTTTCTCTACTGTTGCACCAACAGGAGTAGGAATAGTAAATTGTACGTCCGTTGAGTCCAATGTTTTCTCCACTGTTGCGCTGACTGGAGTAGGATTAGTAAATTTGCCCCATTTGAGTCTAACACTTTCCTACTGTTGCACCTACTAGAGAAGAGTAGTACATTTTAAGCCTTCTGAGTCCGACACATTCCCTACTGTTGCACCAACTGGAATAGGAATAATACATTTTACCCCTCCAGAGTCCAACACTTTCCCTACTGTTATATTGACTGGAGTGGGAATAGTTAATTGTACCCCTTCTGAGTCCAACACTTTACCCTGATTGCCCTGATTGGATTAAAAATCGTAAATCTTACCCCTACTGAGTCCAACACTTTCCCTACTGTTGTAATGACTGGAGTAGAGATATTACATTTTAACTCTGCTGGCTCCAATGTTTTCTTCACTGTTGCACTGATTTGAGTGGGAATAATATTTTTTACCCCGTCTGAGTGCAATGCTTTACCTACTGTTGTACAGACTGGAGTAGGAAAAGTAAATTTTATCACTCCTGAGTCAAACGGTTTCCCTACTGTTGCAGTAATTGGAGCCAGAACAGCACATTTTACCACTCCTCAATCCAACACTTTTCCTACTGTTGCACAGACTGGAGTGGGAATAGTAAATATCACCCCTCCTGAGTCCAATGTTTTCCTTAGTGTTGCACTGAGTGGAGTGAGAATAGTAAATGTTACCCCTCCTGGGCCAATGCTTTCCCTACTGTTGCACTGACTGGAGTTGGAATAGTAAATTTTACCCCTTCTGAGTCCAACGCTTACTCTACTGTACACAGACTTGAATTGGTATAGTATAGGTGTTATTTTTTTAATTTAAACTTTTTGTTAATATTGTTTAGCAATATGTTTATATTATGTTTTTAGGTATTTTAAATTATATTTGTTTTAATTACTAATGTTTGTAATATATATTTGTAATACATTTTATTTTTTATAGTGTTTATTTTTTACGTATAAATAAATTGTAAGTATTTATGTATATTCTTATTATTTAAATATTGTTAAATGTATATTACATTACTGTTTGATGTGAATATGTGTAATGTTTACTACTTTTTAACCATATATAATTTCAATTATTATATTTTTGCCTATTTTATCATTATTAGTGTGTAACAATATTTTTTTTTGATATTTTTGTCATTTACATTATTATATATATATGTATATATATATATTGCCAACAATCCTCCTGTTACATGCAGAAAGTTCCCGGACACCAAATGGAGGTCCAAAGAACTTTTGTTCACCAATGCTTCCTCCCAGAACAACGCGTTTCAGCCGTAGCCTTGATCACGTAACAATTGAGAGTGTCTCACAAACCAACTATATACCACACCCAGCATACACATAAGGACAAAAATAAAAGAAGGACTATCAGGTCACCCAACTAGCCCACAGTGTGCAAATGTCAGCACCATCTTGGAATGTCTAGAATGGCCCATAAGCTATACCAAAGTTGATCTTACAATTACAAAATTATCCACATTATTTGCTCTCTTTGTACATAAATTAATTGAATCTCAATATAATCATTCAAATAACTTACATATTGCATATAAAATATTAAATATTACATATTAAATACTGTTAATAACCCAAATGGTCCAGAGCAGTTTTCTACATTCATTACATATATGGTATTAAATATTAAATATTAAATATTAATTATTATTAATATCCAAAATAGTCCAAAACAATTTTTCAAAAACATAATATGCACCGAATACCATTCTGTTCCTTAAAATATCCACATTAATTACTCTCCATGACCTAATTAATTATAATCATTTGATTGATATCCATATTAAATATTAAATATTAAAATATTTTAAATGCTGTAAATATCAAAAGATAATTCAAATATACCTAGACAGCCCTATATTAATATTTAAAACAATTCCTATACATGTGTGCAAATATGTGTCTCTTACTACATACCACTAATCATAACACCTCCCACACTGTCACATCTATCACAAAAACCTATTATCTAAAAACACCACAAAATTGAATAAAATATGATTAGAATAACTGACAAAAAATATATATGTACACATGTCCAGCAGCTTCAATTAACCTAAATGCACATTCATCTCATCACTTGAATTTAAACCCCCAGGGCTCAGGGTGCTGAGTCTAATAATCAGTTTTGATTCCAAAATCCTCATTTTTCTCTCTCTATTGCCTCCCCTAATACTGGGTTTAATCTGATCAATGACTGCAAAACTCAACAACCTCTCATCCCCATTATGTTTGTCATGGAAATGCCTAGCCACTGGGTATGTTCTATCAAAATTACAAATCGCTCAAATGTGTTCAAGAACCCTCTTTTTAGCCTTGTGTATTGTACTGCCCACATAAAGTTTCCCACAAGGGCCCATCAAACAATAAACACAGAAATCTGTATTGCAATTAAAATGTCCTCGAATTTGGTACGCCCAATGCCCATTCTCACCACATACTTTAAGGCAGTTTTTACTGTATTTGCATGCCTTGCATTGTCTGCAACAAAAAAAGCCCACAGAGTGATCAAGGGACATAGCTCTGACACTATCCCTAGTTATTCTATTCCGGCTGATATCATCTCTCAACGATCTACCCTTGCGAAACGTAATCGCAGGTGCCTCTGGGATGGTACTACCTAAGGTGGAATCCTTCTGTAGTATATGCCAACTCCTGTTCAGAATCTTTCTCAGGACCTGTGACTGGTTGGAATAAGTTGTAATAAATCTTATCTTTTGATCGCCTTCATCTAAGTCCGCTCTGGGGTATATTAGATTCTCTCTCTTTATATTGTCCGCCTTATTTTTAGCTTGAAGAATAATTTTACTCCTATACCCCCTCTCTAGAAAACGTGAAAGCATATTGTCACTTTCTTTCTGATAGTCCTCCCAAGTACTACAAATCCTGCGGGCTCTTAAAAATACCCCGAAGGGAATACTGGCAATAAGATTTGGTGGATGGGCACTGTTCGCATTCAATATTCTATTACCCGCCGTCAATTTTCTATGAAGTTTGGTCCTTAGTGACTGTTCTTGGACTTTAACTTCCACATCAAGGAATGCAATCTGTTGTTTACTACTCTGATCGTTTAGATGTAAGTTGTAGTTGTTGTTATTGAGAAAGGCTACAAAATCTCTAGCCGAAGTCTCATCACCCTTCCAAATCACAAAGATGTCATCTATAAAGCGACACCATAAAATGACTCTTTCATCAAAGTCGGGTGAGCTAGTGGATATTTGCTCCTCCCACCAGCCCATCACCAGATTTGCATAACTTGGTGCGAAGCAAGTTCCCATAGCCGTACCCTGTGTTTGTTTGTACAGCTTATCATTAAAGAGAAAGACATTGTTATTAAGGCAAAAACTGATCATATCACAAATCATTTCCGTATGCATCAGAAATAAAAGTGATCTTGCCCTTAGAAAAAGTCGAATTGCTAATAACTCTAAATCATGTTGGATGCAGGTGTACAGGCTAGTAACATCCATCGTTACAAGAAGATAGTCCTCTTCCCATTCAATTCCATTAATAATCCTTAAAAACTGTGTTGTATCTTTAATATAAGATGGAAGACTTTCAACAAAAGGTCTCAAAAAGTAATCAATGTACCTAGACGTGTTCTCCAGGAGAGACCCTATAGCAGAAACAATAGGTCTCCCCGGGGGATTCACAGTATTTTTGTGTATCTTCGGTAATAGGTACAGAATGGGAATTACTGGTGAGTCACATTTGAGGAAATGATATTCCTCCCAGTTGAGCAGCCCTTTATCCCTCCAATCCACTAACATCTCAAAGTATTGGGTGTTAGATTTTTTGACTTCAATCAGATTTACTGGTATATAGCAGGTTTGATCATTCACCTGTCTCAATCCTTCCGCTAAATAAGCATCCTTATCCAGAACAACAACATTTCCCCCTTTGTCTGACTGTCTGATTACAATGCTACTGTCATCCTTCAAACTTTGAAGGACCTCACTTTGTACCTTAGTCAAATTCTGTTGTTCGTTCTTATTCATTTGACATCTGACTTTCTTCAATTGCTTTATAAGATCCTTTTAAAAAACATCAATCGTTTCACATTGTACAGCTGGTAAAAATACAGATTTCGGTTTAAACAGAGTGGGACATGGGCAATCCAATTCTATGCCCAAATCCAATAAGTTCAATACAGGATCCTCATGAGCCTCAATACCATCATGTAAGCTTGACAGCGTATGCAATACCTCCACATCAGAAATGGTTAATGTACTGACATTGTACTTATCACTTCCCAACACCTCTGAAGTGACCTTTGTATGATACCATTTCTTTAATTTCAGTTTTCTAACCAGATGAAAGAGGTCAATTCTTGTTTGTGCATAATCAAAATCTGTTCTGGGGCAGAACGACAGGCCTAATGCCAAGAGGCTTCTTTCTTGTTCCGTTAATATTCGCTTTGATATATTTACTACTGTTGTCACATCATTTTCCGGGCTCTGGTTGTTACACCTGTTTGCCTAAGTTCTTCCTTTCCTTGCCCGTATCTTGGCTGCCCGGTTCCTCTCCCTCTGCCTCTTGTACCTCGACCCCCTGCCCTGTTGTGGGAATATTTCTTTTCTTTGGTCTGTTGGAGGCGAAATTGTTTTAAAAAATTAGACCTACTTGCATTTTTATCTGCAACAGGACCTTTTTCCAAAAGGGAATCAGAGACATCGGACTGGTTCTCATCTGAGATAGCACTCTCTTCTACCTCCGACGTAAAATCCCTATTGCTGTTCTCAACTGTTAGTTCTTTATCATTCTCCGCATACATGTGATCATATTTGTGATGGAATGTTAAGATCCTACCCGATTGGTAATCTTTAAAATCTCGTAGGAACTTGCGTTGTTTCTTAGACATGATATCTCCTTCAAAATTGTTTAGTTTTTTCTCCAAGTTCTTCTTAAATTCTTCCGTTGCATCCTCTGAAGTCAATAATACATATATATATATATATATATATATATGTGTATATATATATATATATATGATAACAATATTTTTGGGTTCAATATTTTGGACTCTGTATTTTATACCACGATATTTGTGGTTTCGATATTCTTTCAGTGAACCATCCAGCAAGGCAGCAGTCCAGCAAGGCAGTAGTCCAGCATGGCAGTAGCCCTGTAGAGGGGCAGTCAGCAGCGCAGCAGTCCTTCTTCCTGGCACAGGTGCAGACGTGTACTCAATAGTTGGTCTGAGGTTCAATATTTATAGCTGGTAGCTTTCTTCAGGAAGGTCGGAGAAGCTTCTATAAATTCCCTTTGAAGTCCCCAGGCATTCTGCCTTCCCTGTCCTGGCTCCAGAGTAACTACAGGGGGTATCCAGTCCTTTGTGTGGCGGCAGGACACAACCTATTCAAGTGTAGGTAGGTCTGTGCCCAGCTCCTCCCTCCCATCCTGCCAGTGATAATAATAATAAATGTAATACGGTAACACTAATGTCAACCTCCTGGAGAGGTAGGGCTTGTAGTAGTGAAAAACAAATTTACCTTTAGCTGTTCGCATTTGAAAATTACAGCTTATTAAAATAAATAAGGTAACTCCAATGTCATCTAATAGGAGAGGTAGGTCTTTCAGTAGTGAAAAACTAATTTAGGAGTTTTTCGCTACCGGAACTTGTAAAAGTTAAAAGTACATGTCCTACTTTTTAAATACACTGCATTCTGCCCTTTGGGCTGTCGTGGGCATACACTAGGGGTGATGTATATGCGTTAAAAAGGAAGGTTTAGGCGTAGCAAAATGCATATGTTGCCAGGTTGACATTGCAGTTTAAAGCTGCACAAACAGGCTGCAGTGGCAGGCCTGAGACATGTTTAATGCGCAACATATGTGGGTGGCACAATCAGTTGTGTGGGCCCACTAGTATTTAATTTACAAGATCTGGGCACATGTAGTGTCACTTTGCTAGGGACTTATACTTAAATTAAATGTGTCAGTTTGGTATAAGCCAATTCCACCATGTTTTGAGGTCAGAGCACGAGCACTTTAGCACTGATTAGCAGTGATAAAGTATGCTGGGTCCTAAGGCCAGCAAAAACAAGATCACCAAAAAAGGAAGAGGAAGGCAAAAATTTTGAGGAAGACAACCCTAAGGCTAACAGGACTAACATTTATTGAATGACTATGGGTGGTGCCTTCTGAATGGCAGATTTAAGTTAGAGCCACCAGTGGCCTACACCCATTGCTCGTCCACCAGGATAGGTACCCTTGATTATATATGGATATCAATAGTGCACTTCCATCAAATAAATATATTTGAAGTTCTTCCATCCATGGTCGGTGACCATATCATGCTGAAATGTGAACTGGCTGTCCTAGGTGCCCGTCAGTGGCCGAGACATTTAGAACCGGGAATCAAATGGTTCATGAGGAATCAGGATAGGCCACTTCTGGAGCAGCTTCTAGAGGATTCTGCCAACAAGTCCTCAGGAACCTTAGCAAGCCAGGAGCCATGAGCAGCCTTAACCACTCACCTTCAGATGGAAGCGGAGGTAGGCATGGAACTATCAAAGCTCCATTGTAGTGTTAACCAGTCTGGCCAGCTCAAAGAAGAAATAAGGCCCCCGAAGGCAAAACTGAACAAAGCTCTTAGAGTTCAATCGTACAGTAATGGAGGCCACTTATTAATTAAAAATAAAATCAAACACTTCAGAACAACCTACAGGAGATTGCTGCAGTCCAATAAAAAGAGAAATCATATGGACTTACCTTCACAAAACATCAACAACAACCAACGGAAGCTTTGGACCTTGATCAATGGTATGGTAGTGACCAAACCCCACAGCTAACATCGCTTTTGCTTGCAGAGTAACTTACTTCCAGAAACTGTACATTGATGCCATCTCCACTAGCTTTTCCAGATGAAAAGGGAGATAAATCTGAAGTATTGAGTTGGGCACTCGTAGTACTTTATAAAGCATCCTGAGACATTTTAACCTGCACTTAAAGTAACATCTTAATATGAACCACTTTAATACATTTCTTTAAGTAAGGAATCAGCTGGCTTCCCACGCAGTTCTATATTTCTCAGCATAATTGCAGTTAACAACGTTATCCTCCACTTAACGGAGGGCTTACTCCATATGGTTTGCATACCCTGCTCCCCAGAGGCACTTCAAAATGTTCACTTGAAGGATACCATTGGCATTAGCATTAGCACTAAAGCCACTGCCATCAATCGGGAGCTCATCTAAACCACAGCTATGGTGGGCATGTTTACATCTACATCATGACATCAATATTTGTGATTGCTTATTGTAAAGCGTTAATGCATGTTCAATCAATCAATCAATCAGTCGATTTGTAGAGGGCTTCTTGTCACCCATGAGGGAATCCAGGCGATGGTAGGGTCCAGTTGATCAGCCAAATAGGCAGGTCTTTGGGGGCTTTCTGGTGGACTAATGGAAGTTCAGGGGTTAGTAAGTAGGTGAGTTGTGTAAGGCCTTGTATGAGTGGTTCAGAAGCTTGAACTGGCATCTTTTCTGTACTGGTAGGCAGTGGAGATCCCTGAGGTAGGGGGTGATGTGGGTTAATCTAGGGAGATCCAGGACGAGTTTGGCTGCCGTGTTACCACAGTCCAGTTGGCTGGAGATGAGGGCCTGGGTGATGGTGTGTCTTAAGCTTTGGGGTAACCATTTGAATATCTTGTGAAGCATGTGGAGGATGAAGAAGCAGAAGTAGGAGACATAGTTGACCTGAGTGATCATGGTTAGCTTGTTGTCCAGAATGATGCAAAGGTTCAGAGTGTGGTCAGTGGGGGTGGGAGTAGGTCCAAATTCTGAGGACCACCAGGATGTGTCCCATGGGGAGCTTTTTTTTCTGAAGATCAGAACCTCTGTTTCATCCATGATGAGCTTCGGGTAGCTGTCCTTCATCCAGTTGGCGACATCTGTCATGCAGTTGTGGAAGTTGGTCTTGGTGGTGTCTTCAGGGAGGGAGAGGATGTGTTTTGTGTCATCGGCAGAGGATATGATATTGAGTCTGTGGTTTTCTGGCCGGAGGTGTAACATAAGTGTTGAATAGGGTGTGACTGAGCACGGATCCTTGGGGTACTCTGTAGATGATTTTCTTGGGTTCAGAGATGAAGGTGCGAAGGCAGACTTTTTGCATTCTTCCGTTGAGGAAAATGGCAATCCATCTGAGCGTGGCTCCCTGAATGCCTATTTTGTGCAGCCTTGTGATGAGTGTGTGATGGAAGACCAAATAAAAGGTTGCAGAGAAGCCTAGGTGAATCACAGCTGCAGTTCTTTCATCGGTCAAGTGGGGCTTGGATATCATCGGTAACAGTGATGATGGCTGTTTCCGTGCTGTGGTTGCTGTGGTATCAGGGTTGGGAGGAGTCCAGTAGGAGGTTGTGGAGAGTTGTTGGTTGATGGCTTTTTCTACTACTTTGGCCAGGAACGGAGCAGGGAGCTTGATCGGTAGTTGTTGAGCTTGCTGGGGTCTGCTGATGGTTTCTTTAGTAGGGTGTTGATTTCTGTGTGTTTCCTGTCCTCAGGAAAGGAGGCTGTGGCAACTGAAGTACTGAACGAAGTGAGGATGTGGCTGTTTCTGGCTTCGCCTCGGTGGAAGATGTGGTGAGGGCATGGGTAGGTTGAAGATGTGGTGAGGGCCTGAGTGGATGAAGTTCATAATGGAGGCGGTGTCCTGTTGGGCCAGCTGGCTCCATTTGGTCAGTTGGATGTCTGTGGTGGCAGTGGTCTTATTGTGGTGCTTGAAGAAGTCAGTGGCCTTGATGTGGGTTTTAAAGTTTCTGTAGATGACCTTGTTGTAGAAGACGTTTGCAAGTTTCTCACAGAGTTTCTATGAGAGGGTAATGTAGGTTGTTGCAGCGGAGGGGTTGGATAATTCATTGACAATGGTGAATAGTTCTTAGCTGTTGTTGGAGAGTGATTCAACCTTTTACTCTGATTCTCTCAAATGTCTGTGATAGAGGTTTAGGGCTGTCTTCAAGCCAGTCTTGTCGGTCATGTCCTTGCTGGTGCTCCATCTCCTTTCCAGCTGTTTACAGTGATGTTTAGCGGTTCTGAGGTCTTCAGTGTGCAAGCTAGGCTGCTTAGTGTGCCGTCTCTGGGCGTTGCTGCCTTTGGGAGACATGCTGTTGGCGCAGTTGGTGATCCAATTGTTGAAGCTTCTGACGTTCTGGTCTAGGTTGTTGGAGGAGATGGGGTGAGTGGTACTTAGGGCGTTGATCCAAGTGTCCCTTGAGACTTTGCTCCAGGTGCTGTGGGGGGGGGGGGGTTAGGCAGACTGGGTCAGAGGTCTGGTGAGTTCCATGTTGTGGCTGTATCTGATGCAGTTGATAAAGATGAAGTCTAGTGTGTGAGCTGCGGTGTGCGTGGGGTTGCCTATGATTTGGGTGAGTCCAATGTTGATCATGCTGTTGAGGAGGTTGGTAGTGTTGATGTCACTGTGGTCGTTGAGATGGAAGTTGAGGAAAATGTAGTTGTTGGAGTCTATGGCGAGGGGGGCGATGAAGCCAGCGATGAAGTTGCAGAAGGCTGAATGTGGTTCTGAAGGACAGTATACGAGGGTGCCCTGATGGAGGTTTTGCTTGTTTGGAGTCGGAAGCTGAGCTGTTCCATGGCTAGGGGTGCATTGGATGGATTCTTTGTGTATGATGGCAGGCCTTCTGCCAGGCTTATTGATGCTGCCGTGGTAGGTGATCTTCTATCCTTCAGATATTGTGGTGGCAATGTCAGGGGCGGAAGTGGGGCCAGATCTCAGTGTGGAAGAGGACATTGGGTGTGAGGGTGGAGATGGGGTCTTAAATCTCAGTGGTTTGTTTGTAGAGTGAGTGTGTATTGAGAATGCTGCATTCAGGTGGTGTCTGTGGTGTGTTCAGTGGCAGATGAAGTGGCAGTGATTGCAGGTAAAAAGTACTACCATAGAGCGTGGGTTGGCAGGGTGGCAGTGTTTGTTGCAGCATCTGGGGTATGAGGTGTAGAGCTGAGCGATGGTGTATCTTTGGGGGCGGGAGGGCCAGGGGTCATGGCACTTGCCGTTGGAGTGCTAGTGATGCACCCTTTGCGTGAGCCCACTGCACAGTTGTGCAGTGGCCTGCATTAAGTAGGTCCTGAGGTGGGCGTCTGTTAGTGGAAAGAACAGTGAGCGTGAAAACCCAGGCTGTGGTGGTGTCACTTGGTCAAACTGGGCAACTAGATCAAGCTGGAACAAGCAGGAACTGGAGGCTACAGGCAAGTGGCAGGCTAGGTGCCCTGATGTTCCATACAGCTTTTGTATCCAGTCTGGTCCTTTTACCTAACAAACACTCTTTGAATACACTTTTATAACTGTTTAGGCTAAAGGTTTTAAAGCAGTAAAGGATGTCTTAGCATTTAGAGCAACTAGAAGATGATGATGCAACACAATCATTTTTAATGTGTATTTTGTTTTATCTATATTTTGGCAGTGAAGCCATGATATTGCAGTGAGTTTTAACAATTATACAATAAATGTAAATGCAAACAGTTGCTGCCACTGTTACCAAATACCAGTCATCACACTTGAACACATCTTTAACAATTCTAGGTCACCCCGAGATTTAGGGAAGGACTAGCACTACTAATTGTGTATACAATATTGGTATACTAATTATTACATATTTTGAATGGCATTGCTAAAAAATTGGCGAGGGCACCACCTTGTGGCGTACTCTCATATGTGCTAGTGTTTAAAAATAGGAGCAGGTATCAGGCACTGGCAAACACCGGCACAAATTAAGCACTCAATAGTATGCATTCCTTCCTCCTTTCTGTATTGTTCAACCCATGGTTGCAAAAGACAGAGAAGGAATGTGCTCTCAGTTCTGGGTTTCCTGCTGTGGCTAATGTTGCTTCTGCCACTGCCCTCTTGGTGCTGTGCCCAATACAAAAATATTTATGCACAGATCTCTGCTGCTGGTACATTCTGGAGAAGACCTCATCTAGAATCCTGAAAATCTTCCTTCCATCAATTTCAAGACACCTTGGATTTCTAGTGCTATTCACTTACAGTTCTACGATCTGTAATCATCCAGCTATACTTCAGCTGAAACGCTTTGATCTGTGCCTCGTTGTCAGCTGTTGGACTGAGCCCAGAAATATCACAGAGGCAACATTGCAGCTATGGCTTACAGATTGTGTTTGTGATTAAGGGCCAAATGCATCATTCTTCACAATAGCGATTACCTAATTGCGATTTTTTACCGAATCGCAATTAAGTAATAACTATTGGAGTGTATGAAACTCCAGGAATTTCATATTGCGATCCTCAGGGCTCGCAAATGGACCTATCTCATTAATATTAATGAGGTAGGTCGCAATTTGCGAGCCATTGCGAATGGCTACAATCACAGGGATGGTGGCCTGCTGGGCTCAGCAGACCACCATGTCTGTGATTGCTTTTCAATAAGACAATCATTTTCTTTTTAGGTTTGAGCCTGCGTTGCATGCGCTCGGGCATGCGTATCGCAGCGAGACGCTTTAGTATTTAGAAAAGGGCTCAGAGCCCTGTCAACTTCACGTCAGTGTTTTTTATTGGTTCGTGGGCTTGCCTAATAAAATCTGCTTGCTTTCATTAGTCGAAGGCACGCATACGTCATGCCTTTTCCGGTGGCTAGCCCTCCTCGAGCGCAGCGACCAAGTACAGAAAACATGCGAGCCTCGCTGTTTTCCATCGGGCTCGTGGACTTCTTTTTCTCTAATTTACGAGCGCGATCTCACTTGGCAGAAGTCGAGCGCTTCACATAGTTCATTTCACTTTTCGGGTTACGCACATAAATGCACTTTTGCCCGATAGGTGAAAAGTCGGGTTAGGAGTTTACAACACGATCAGCTCTAACATTAGCAAACGCGAGACCCGTTGCATTGTAAATGCTTGTTTTAAATGCAGCCCGTTTTCCTTGGAGGAAAACGGGATGCGTTTAAAATTGAAAAATGAAAGGTTTTCTTTTCATTTTTGTAAGAGTAGGCAGTGCTCTGTGGGACCACTGCCTGCTCTTAAAAAATGTTTTTGCATGCATTCATAAAGGGGACCCCTTCCTCTTTGTGAATGGGTTACCACCAATTTGAAATTGGTAGTAATTGCGATTGTTTTGCGATCGCATTCACGGTCACAAAACAATCATACATACCTCTGCGATTCGGTATTAGGAAGGGACGCCCTTGACACGCCCCTTCCTAATACCGAATCGGTATGTAGCAGTGCTTAACTTGTGCTTGTTGTTTCCGATGCCGAGCACCGGCACTTATTTTTGAGGGCCGGCGCTTATTCTTCTGCCTCAAGCATTTTCTGAGAGCAAAAGACGCATATGGGAAAGACGGAGGAAGAGAAAAACGAGAAAGCGTCACAAAGGGAGAAAGCAGAAAGCTGCAAGAGTGAGCTGAAGAGGCAGTGAGTGGCTTTAAATGGGTTGAAGAATTCTGTGCTCGCACATTTAATTGCAGCATCTGCGTGTTTTAGAGGAGGGCTTTGGGCACCGGCACCTTTTCATTTACAAATTAATCACTGGTATGTAGTACCAAATCCAATTTGCGATTCTGTAACAAGTTACCGACTTGTTACATACCAAAATGCATTTTTGCGATCGCAAACGGTGTGTTGGGCCATTTGCAATCGCAAAAATGTTTGATACATCTGGCGCAAGATTCCTGACACCATGCACACAGCTAACCATCCACTGCTCATACTTCGAGGGAAGGCAGCTCTCGGCCACATTTGCTGCACTGAGAAGGTACATCTTGCACTTTCCATTTTCATTTTAACAAATGTTATGTTTTCACAATGCCTACAGCCACACCGCAGAAAAGCACAAATCTGTTTTCAGATTGTAAGTAGCAAGCCAACAAACCACTAAGGCAGCATTAGTTTTTTGCGCTTGAGAAAAAATAGCTCATCATCGACAGCTTAACCACCCCCTTCGGTCACAAAAGAAAACCCGAGTTTCACCTGCCTCAGTCATCTCAAGTGTTTGCTAAGCATGATGAATTACAGGTCTTGGAGCTCCTGTACACAGCGAAAGCCACCTGTTTGACTTTCAAGTATTGCTCAAGGTCGCTGTTTCTCAAAGCACCAGTGAACCATTGAAAGTACTTATAGCTCCTAAACGTATAAATACTGAGGCTGCCCTTAAATAGACTTCTGCCCTCTGACTGATAAAAAAGCTTTATAAGTCGATCTTTAGTTGTTGAAATGTTATAAAATATCGCGATATGATAGGCACATTCTCCATATTATACCAGTTTACAACATGTGAGTTCGAAAATTCCTTTACATGAAGAAAGGGTCTTATATGTCATTACTTATTTAGCTTAAGGTTGTATATAGTGCATAAAATACCCAACTGATGCCCGAGCGCTTTACGGACAGCAACAGCAAAATAAGAGAAATTGAAATGTGAGCATCTGTACAAGTAAGGGATGAATAATGCACTGAGGGCCTCATTTACAAGTCCCTAGCGGCACACTGCACCACTGGAGCTATTTTTTTTAATGCTCCGGTGGTGCAGAGTGCCAGTCTACATTTGCGTGGCTTTTCATGGCCTTGTAAATATGGCCCCCTTTCATGCATAACTCTGCATGAAACAGGAGTTCCACGGGTGTTACGGTGGGCGTTCTCACGCAACACCCATGGAACCTGATGGAATCTGACACATTCCCAGATTTACAAGGCTGGGAATGTGTCAGATTCCTACACCACCCCAAGGGTGGAGTTAAAGTGGCACAAGGGGGAGAAATAACATTATTATTCTGCACCACACACAGAAAGAGGGAAATGCCATTAATGATTGCTTATGTGCAGGAAGGTTTGCCTTCCTGCACATAAACAATCATCCTTTCAACGCAGGCACTCTTGCACTATGATGCAAGTTAGCTTGCGTTGGCACTTAGCAGCAGTTTGTGCGTCAGGTCAGAGAAAAGTAAAGGGATGCGTCCTATTTCTGTAAATACAATGAATCTCTGCACTTTCTAAATGACGCAACGGGGCACGGCAAGCAGGCTTCCAGCACCACACCGCATCATTTCCTAGTAAAGGATGCCCTAAGTACGTATTGAAAAGGGTTGAGCATCTTAACGTTTTTGAGGCAAAGAGTAAAAAGCTAAGCTTAGTTAAATAACAAAAGGTTATCCATGGGGTGGACTGAGAAACCAAAAGCAGCCTTGGGAAAAATACTCAAGCCAACCCAGCTCTCTTCATCTTCGTGCTCTACCTCTCTTTTTCCATCATTCCATTCCCTCTTTCTCTCCTTCCACCTTCTCTCTCTTTTTCTCTCTTGAAACCTACCCGAGTCTGCGCCAATTATTCTTGGAGAAAGGGGACTCAATCACCGGGAGCAGTCTCGGCTTTCAGAACCGGCCTCCAAAGGCTGCAGACCACAGTGGAAATGACCCATAAATATTTGCACTAAATTTCTCTTAAGGAGTTTGCATGATGTCCTCCCTACCTTGCCACATATTTACCATTCCAATGAAAAAAAATCATGTAACAATCTTTCATAGAGGACATCCCTTAGACAAAGTCACTTTGTAGTGAGCAAGTTTACCAACATGTTTCCTCAAAACATATAAAACGTTCCAAGAAGATAAGAGTGCCATAGTGACAATATAATTACAAAAAATGCAAAAATACAAACGTTTTATGAGTACAAAATATGAAGCAATACGTATAACATACATGTTGAGTGTAGCTGGCGGAATTCCAACTGACGACTCCATTGTATACTAATTATCTGATTCTATGGCTATATTAGCTCAGACACACAGTCCCCAGAAGCAACAATAGATGCATAGAAAGCTTGCAGAGGCACCTACGATGGCACTGGGATCATAAGGGAAAGGTGTTAGAAATTAGGTTGTTGGTTGACTGGGGTATGAGCCCTGATCAAGCACCAACCACAAATCTAGTCAGATTAAGGCACAAGTAAACCCTAAATTAACCTGTGCTCACCCTCTGGTAGTTTGGCACAGAGTTGTCAGGCTTAACTTAGAGACAATGTGTAGAGTATTTGTGCAACAGTTCAAACAGTAAAACAGTGAAAACACCACACAAAAAGATTCCACACCAGGTTAGAAAAATAGATCTGAATTTAAGAAACAATCAAGACCAAAACAACAAATATCCCAAAAATAGAACTGAAGCTATTTAGATTAAGTATTTTAAGTAAAAACAACGGCAAGAAGCAAAAAGCGCTATTGGCAATACCTGGTCATGCCGGGCTGGCACAAAGTCAACAGTTCAGGCAGACTACAACGGAGCGGAGGCCGGATACAGTGACCCATTTAGGCCTGCTTAACCAAAGTATCTTCAATCCTGGTTGCAGAGTGTTGCATTGGTCCGAAGCACGATGTGTCTGTTCTGAAATGTGGCGACACTGATGTGGGAGTCTTGATTCCTCAGCATCAAGGATCCTGTCGATGAGGTTTGAGATGGGAAGACAAGTGTCAAGCATGCAGCTCGTAGTTGAGGTGATGCATTGGTTGCGATCCACGCAGTAGCAGCGATGCTGAGGTTCAGCTTTGTGGTCAGGGCTACCATTGATATGGGATTGTGAGGAGGTTTTCAGGTTAAAATGCCACAGTGATAATTCTGAAGGTGATGCATCGGTCCTAAGATGCGGGGTGCAGCAGTGATGAGAATCTGGTTGCATCGGTTCCGAACCATGCAGTAGCAGTGATGCATCTGTTTTGCTCTTTGCAACAGCTGCGATGCATCAGTTCTGCTCCCACACTAGAGGATGCTTCGGTTCCACTGTAGCAAACACCTTAGGCCCTCTTCCAGGACTGGGGTGGCATAACATGGCAGTTTACACTTACAGATGTCAGAGTCAAGATGCAAGAGCAGGGTGGTTGGAAGTCTATTTTGTTCCTGAGACTTCAGATCAGAAGGCCAGGAAGCTAGTCCTTGGAGTCATTCTGAGTTCAAGTGCTGCCTACATGTCCAGTCCTTCTCACCCAGGTAAGGAAGCGGCAGGCAGCAGGGCAGCACAGCAAGGCATGAGTCCAGCAGGGCGGCAGTACTGCAGCTGCACAGCAGTCCTTCTTCCGAGCAGAATATATACAGGCCAAGAAGTTTACTGAAGTGGTGGTGCCAGAGGTCTAGTACTCATACCCATTTAGGCCTTTGAAGTAGGGGAGACTTCAAAGACAGGCCTTTGAAGTGCACAGAGGAACTGCCTTTCCTGTTCTGGCACCTGACTCACTACAGGGGGTATGTTATACAGTTCTTTGTGTGGGGGCAGGACACAGCCTATTCAGATGTAAGTGAGGCTGTGGCCAGCTCCTCCCTCCCATCAGGAGGCCCATCAAGTCACACCTAAGCTACCATTGTGTGTGGCTGTCTAGGGGAAATACACAAAGTCAAGCTGTTCCTCACCCTAGACAAGTGATCAGAGACAGGCAGCAGGCATCAAATAGCTAAAGTAAGATAATGCCAACATTCTACAAGTGGCATTTTCAAAATTGCAATTTAAAATCCGACTTCACCATAAATGCAATTTTAAATTAGTATTCCAGAGATAAAATTTGAAAAGTAAATCTTTTCCAGATTGTGAACTACACTTATAAGGTGCAATAATGCGACCTATTAAATGCCAGATCATTAATAAAGCATGCTATGGAAGTTAACTTATCATTAGAAATGGGTACCTGGGATGTGATGTTTATAACCGAAACCCGGACTAGTCCTGATTCAGTAGTAGAGTTGAGGATGGTATGTCTGATAGGCTTTAAAGTCCTCCATAAACCACAGGCTGATCAGAAAGGAAGAGGAGTTGGGATAATGTTCAAGGACAAATGACATTTCTCATTACTTGTGCTTAATGAACTAGGAGGACCAGAAGTGTGGGGTTTTGCGCTGAAAAGGCAATGCTCTGTTGGGTATTCTGTGTTACAGACCTCTGGATCTCCCTAATCAACATCTTTACCTTATGCTAGAAGTTTTTTCTAACATCGCGCTCGCCTATTCAAATTTTTTCATATTAGGAGATTTTAACCTGTGGCCGGAGGGAGATCTGTCACCTCCCCTTAAAGAACTTCTGAACTCCTGTGAAGTTTTGGGCCTCCAACAGAGAATACAGGGCCCCACCCATTGAGCAGTGCACACTCTTGATATCATGTTTTCCCCTGACTGGTTGGTATCTGTTAAATATATTGTACATTGGTCAGATCATGCCCTAATCTCATTTCATGTACAACTGAGAGAATACTGTTTTCCTAGGCGGGCAGATAATTTAGCAAGAATTGGAAGGCGATGGCATAAACTGATTAAGCCTAGCTTGTGGAGATTGGTTAATTTTTCTAACAGGTTTGAGTCCACAAATTCAGTGCCTCTAATTATGTGGCTTTTGAGCAGGGGATTTTGCAAATATTGGATAAAGTCATTCCCAGCACTAAACCAAGATCCCGCCATAGACTTTCTGCATCACGATATAATGAGTCCTTAAAAAGTCCTAAGTCTGCATGCAGGCAATCTGAAGGAAAATGGCACAGTGAATAATATGAAGCAGATAAACAATACTTTAAAGCCCTGCTACAGGAATATAAAAGAGAGGTTAATAAAATGAAGGCTGAATATTTTGCCAAAACAATCATGGCTGCCACCAATAGTGCTAGAAAAATGTTTGATGCCCTTCAGGAGTATTCTAATCAAGATTGAATAATCAGGATATTAGATCACCCCAAGATGATCTGGCAGACTTCTTTGAATAGAAAATTGTCAAGATTATTGAAGAGATTGATACCTCTCTCCAGCTTGTCTTACATGGTTCAACCTCTACAAATAAGCCAGGGAGCATGGATGCAGTCAAGGGCAGATACAACAGCTCAGACGTTTTGTGATCAAAACACAATATGACCCAATTCAGATATTTGTGAGAGCCCTGAAAGGAGACTAGAGAGTTTTGAACCTTTTTGGAGGAATGTTTTGGTCTATTGCTTTGGCTACATCATCAGGATCGCCTCAAGATCCCCTTCCTCCTGGATTGTGGAAAGAATTTGGAGATTAACTCTTTCTTTCTACATGGCAACTGTGTCACGCATCATTGTTGAAGGGGAAGCTTCGCTTATGTGGAAAAAGGCAATAGTTGACCATTTAAAAAAAAAAAAAACCTCAGCAGATCCACCAGTGTTGAACAACTATAAGCCTATTTTGCTCATGCCTTTTCCAGTGAAAATATTGGAGCGACATTTGAGTACGTGTCTATCCCAGTTTCTGGAAGCCTTTCCTTATTGGAGGAAGAATAATTCCGCTTTAGATCAGGACATGGCCCTGAGTCTGTACTCCTAGTGGCTATGGATGAGCTGAGGATGAGGGCAGATTGTGGTTAGTCGACAGTCTTGGTTATGCTTGACTTGTCAGCTGCCTTTGACACTGTCAATCGTAAGATTCTCTCGGACAGACTAGCCTCAAGTAGGACTGGTGTAGCATTAAAGTGACTGGAAAGGTACCTGTCCGGTTGCTGTCAAGTGGTTGCTCTGCCTCCTTAACACCTGGCAATTAGTCCATTCCTGTTTAATATCTATATGAGGCCACTCATCACCCTCATAAAGGTGCATAATAACAGGGTAGTCAACTAGGTTGATGACACAGTTGATACTGTCCCTTAATGATAGCCAGTCAAACGTAGTGGCTGGCTTTCAGGACTGCATATCAGATATTGCTAAACGGATGAGCTTTAATTCCTTTAGGCTCTATGGGGACAAGACAGAATTTCAGTGCTGTTCAGCAAACAGGATCCCCATGACCCTCCCTTCTAATTGTTGGCCTCTTTCCACTGGTGAAGAAATTCAACCAGCGGAAACTGTCCAGAATTTTAGGGTACTATTCGACAATAAGCTAGTCCTGGAAAAACATGTCCCAAATGTTGCTGGCACCTGCTTTGCAATGCTGTGGGGTCTTAGGAAGCTACTGCTACTACCCACTCAAGTTGCTTGTGGTACAGAGTGTCATATTAACTAGACAATGGCGGTAACAAAAGCCTACGTGCCTACGCAGCCCCCGCAGAGTGGGGGTTGGGGATCTCTGAGCTCCAGGGATCCCCGTCAGCAAAGCACCTGGCCTGAGTAAATCCAGAGGGAGCCCCCTTCCATGTTCTGTGCAGGGGGCCCCTTCCAGTTTTGTTACACCACTGAACTAGACTGGACTATTGCAATGCTATTCTGCTTGGAGCTCCTGATTATTTAGTTAATAGATTACTTAAAATCGGGGTAGCAGCAGCCAAACTAGTGCTAAATAGACCCCAGAGATCATCTGCTTCCAAAGCCTTAAAGAATTAAGCAGAGGAACATTTTTAAAGCAACATGTCTTGTGTTTAAGGCTCTACATAGCAAGGGTCTGGTACATTTGCAAGAAAAATTGCGGTTACACTCCCAGTTGAGCCCTTCGCTCGAGCTACGCACACTGGGTCTGTATACATATGATCCAAAAAGCTTGCCTAGGTGGACGGACCTTCTCAATCAGAGCAGTTCAACTAATCAGTAAATTTCCTTTGACCCTCGGATTGTCTTCAGATTTGTTACAACTCAGGAAAGCCTTGAAGATCTGGCTTTTTCCCTAATACGTTTCTGCTTTCCTCTGTGTAGTTTTGTGCTTGCAGTGTTGGTACCTTTTTCCTACTCCTAGTGTCAAGATACCAGGTTTGGTGATAGTCGCGCTTGATAAAAACCGTAAATAATAAGGTAATTCCAATGTTATCCTATGGGAGAGACAAGCCTTGCAGTAGTGATAAACAAATTTAGGAGGCATAGTAACCCTCCCCACTACTTTATGATGAGTCAAAATCTATACCAGACAAAACTCCACTATCTCACCACTGGTAGCATTAATCACCAGAGCTACCTGGACATTTTTTATTGTTGCCTGAAAACTGCTGGGCACATAAGGAGCTCTACATCAGATTTTTTTTAACTCTGTGCACCCTCCCCCTTGATTAGCACAAGGTGCATTTGCACACATCGCACTGCCCTAAAGCCAGCCCTGCCTTTCTCTAGGAGGCACCTCCAGTATCACACTAGCTTCACTGCTAGGTTTTTCATCAAATGCATCTTTCATGCCGGTGCTCTCCCCTACACAATTTTCATTTTATTACTTTTCTAGCTCTATCTTCTCTTTAATATTGCAGTGAAGAAATGTACAGTTGTACAAAGTCACTTGATTTTTCTCTGCTTTTACTTTCCCTGTTTCCTGCCTAAGAAATTAGAAGCTTAGGGCCAGATGTAGAAAGCCTTTTGCACGTCGCAAACTGCGAAAAACTCAGTTTGCAACGTGCAAAAGGCCTAACGTGATGCACAACCTCAAATTGCGAGTCAGTACCGACTCGCAATTTGAGGCTGCGACTCGCAAATAGGAAGGGGTGTTCCCTTCCTATTTGCGACTGCATCGCCATGCTGAGTTGCTTTGTGACCGCGAATGCGGTCCCAAACCAACTCGCAGTTACCATCCACTTGAAGTGGGTGGTAACGCATTCGCAAAAGGGAAGGGGTCCCCTTTGTGAATGTCGACAAAAACGTTTTTTCAGAGCAGGCAGTGGTCCTATGGACCACTGCCTACTCTGAAAAAAACGAAACCAAATGGTTTCGGAATTTTTTTCTTTTTGCAGCTCGTTTTCCTTTAAGGAAAACGGTCTGCAAAAAGAAGGAAAAAAACTTCTTTATTAAAAAAAGCAGTCACAGACATGGAGGTCTGCTGTCTCCAGCAGGCCACCATCCCTGTGAGTGCATGGACTCGCTATGGGGGGACCCACCTCATTAATATTCATGAGGTGGGTCTTTGCGACCCCATAGCGAGTCGCAGAAGGTGTCTGAGACACCTTTCTGCATTTGGTTTTGCGAGTTGCAATTTGCGAGTCGCTGTGACTCGCAAATTGCAAGTCGCAAAATCATACTTACCTACATCTGGCCCTTAAACCGTACAGTTTATTGCTAGAACACTTTTGTAGCGTATATACTTTTCTATTCTTGCACATATTTGGTCTTGAAATATTAAAAAAATAAAATACAAAAATTGTCTAGCTGTCTGCCATGACATTCTTTGTCATTTACATGAGTGGAGTTGGCTTCCGTCTCTAAACTTTAATGCCTTTGACTACAAGGGTGAAATTCTTCTGTGGGGCCACTTGGGTGATTAGCCTTGGAGAGTTAGAACCTAAGGGAGAAGTTTGAATTTCGACTTTAACCATGTCAAATGTATCTGCAGTTCCTACAGGATTTTACCCTTCCATCCCTTCCCTCTATGAATTACACCACGGATGGACTAGGTTTCTTCTCCACTTTTATGAATGTTACATGCAGATGTATCTAAGTGGCAGCGGTCTGTAGGATGTTAGGGGCACAAAGTCCAACAGAGAGAGGACAGTAGTATGTGACCCATTTTCAACACTACTATAACCAAGAAGCTGCTGTGTGAGGCCTGGCACCACTTCACTCCGTCCTTGTCCAGCTGGAGATTTTCAGAGAAGTATTTTTATACCAAACAGGGGGGGTTCTGTCAAGGAGCTTTTGAAGCGGCTCCATTCCCAGACAACACTTCTTTGCTACTAGAAGGGAGAGCCTTGTTTCAAAACCAGGCACAGCTGGTTTTCCAGGAGGTGGTTTCTCATGTCTATACAGTTCAACATTTCCTGGGTGTATATCATAATCTCTGGATACTGACATGTAGGTTTTTCCATTTTGGTAGTGTCCAGAAGAAAGATTTTTGAAATTAATTTGCAGTAAGGCAAGCATTTCATGTGATGGCAGGGTGTGCTGCATGAACTTTTTTTAGGATTTGCTTTAGGGTTGTCGCCATCCCTTAGCTAGATGCATTCTGAAAATGTAATCCCACCACCAGGTCATCAGAGCACAAATGAACTTGAGGGAGACCAGAAGATGAAGAAGAGGACATCTACTTGCTGATTGCTGGCCTAAATGGAGAAGGACAGATAAAAGCCTGATTTTCCGGTGTTCTTTGTTTGTACGTGCTTTCAAGGGTCATCAGTCTGGTTGGACTCTTGTAGCATCCAAGACAGAAATGGCTGCTCTGTAGACGACTCTGCAGACGAGTTGGGAGTGGAATATATTTTTCTGGAGTTTTCGCAGAAATGAATGGTTGAGCTTGCTTTTCACTTCTGTAGCTAAGGAGCTTCCCCTGAATGACTGTGAGGCGTAAAAATGGACAGGAAGATCTTTTTCAGCATCTTCACCAGTTGTCATGCAGTTATTTGTTTCACTTCAGAAAAGGTAGTCCCTTGGCAGCTATGATTACCCAGTTGGTTCCACCGATTGCTTGTTGCTGTGAACTTTACAGCTTCAGTGGGAGATAGTTGAGCCCTGCCCACCTACAGTCTTCCTCTGCTGGAAGATTTAAAGTGCTATAATAATGATTAAGGGCCTGATTTAGAGTTTGGTGGATGAGGTTACTCCATCACAAATGTGACGGAAATCCCGTTCACTGTATTACAATCCCTTTATATTCTATGGGAATCGTAATATGGCAGGCAGGATATCAGTCACGCTTGTGACAAAGTAACCCCTTTGCCAAACTCTAAATCAGGCCCTAAGTCTAAAGGCAAAACTTGGAATTGACACAAGGTGTGAACGTCACCCCAGTGAAGAAGTGGTCTTGGTGTCTGAAGTTTCCATGTTAGTCCTGCTTGGATCTTTTGACACAGACTGAAGGCTTCAGAGGGACACCTAGCTGAACATTTGCGACTTAGAGGGACCATCACCAATTTCGGTATCCTGCCTTGTTGGAGGAGTGGTCTTGAAAGTCCAGAGGTGAATCCACTGAGGGGTGGGATCAACTAGGTTTACTCAAAGTCTGCTCTGTCATAGAAATCGATCCTAGGGCACTGTCAACTACAACCAATGTCTTATATTGGTGATTTGTCTTTTCTGAGTCACTTTTTACTTTAAATGTACTTATACTTTCTTTTTTATCACCAACTTGGTTTGGGAATTTTATTGGTTTGTTTCTTGATTGGTATTGTTTAGTGCTGTTTAAATATAAACATGCATTTCTCTAAGGAAGAGCTTAATTTCTTAAGTCATAGACCCATTTCATGGTGTGCCACAGTAGCTGTTTTTTTGGAAACCAGGAATCCATCGCCCCAGGGTGGCAGCCCCGAAGTTCATATGCATACAGTTTGCCAAAGTCCTGCCCAGCATTGTGTCCCTAAAAGAACCCTGGCATGCGCTGGCCCAGTGTCTTCAAGTTGCCATAGGGACCTTATATGATGTGTGCTGGGCAGTGCAGCAGCACCAGATTCTCTGTGCAAGTTTAACCTCTGCAGCTGACTGAAACATTCATGTGACCTGGGAAGCACCACACCTTATTCTCACTGAGAACCATGCTTAGATCCCTGCTTTCTTTCAAAATCTTCAAAGCAGGAAGAGCCATGCTTCTACTCACATGCAGACCAAAAAAGCACTACCTGTTTCTTCTCACGGCCCACAGCTACAGAAGGTTTGCATTGCTGCACCATCCAGGGGAGAACCATCTGTCTTCCATCTACCTCACTGTAGGCTGAGACACTGATCGTACATTAGCTACTCTCATCTTTATGTTTTTGATCTGATAATTGTAGACAAAGGTCTTAATTACCAATTAAAAAATAATGAAGCAGAGAGCAACACTAGTGTGAGTGTATAAATCTGCAATGACAAAGAGAGTGATATGTTACACCCCAGCGGTGGGAGCTACTGCCCTAAACACCACAAACTGCATTTTGTAGTATGTTTAATGGTACTACAATAGTGCTACTAATGTACTACAAAATGCTATCCACAAATTCACATGGCCAACCACTGGTACATCAGCACCCTCACACAGAAAATATTGGTGGAGGGTCTTAACATATAACCTTATATTAAATAATATTACATTTCTTTTAAATAGATAAAATTATAAATGAGTATAATTTAATGTTAAAAAAATCTAAACATAAAGACATTTATTATTTAATTATAAAATCAAATATTTTAACAATCTGTTTTGAACCTACACATTAATGTAACATTAACGTTTACTAAAATATAAATAAATCAATTTTACTTAATTTATACATCACTGGTAATAGTTATTAATTTGTAGGAATGTATTTTTTGATGTAAACCTCAGAAAAACTATATTTTTAAATTTATTAATACTTTTATGTTTTAAATTTTCCATATACATTTTATCACAGGAGGATCACCACCTCTACTGTGGAGTCTCCCTATGGTAAAGCATGTCCATGTTGGAGCTGGAGTAGGCATCAACATACTTGAGTTCCCCCACTTCTAAATCAGGTGGGTGAACCTTGAGTTTGACAGAGAGAGTACTTCACTGCCGTTTTGATGGAGTAAGCAAAACTCTAAATCAGCTCCTACGATAGCTTATGTAATCAATACCTGTTTTACAGGGTTTACCCATATAGGGGGTCATTCTGACCCCCGCGGGCGGCGGTAGCCGCCCGCCTGGCGGGAACCGCCAGAAGACCGTACCGCGGTCAAAAGACTGCGGCGGTCAATATGACTTTCCCGCTGAGCGGGCGGGCGACCGCCAAAAGGCCGCCCGCCCAGCGGGAAAGCCCCAGCAACGATGAAGCCGGCTCAGAATGGAGCCGGCGGAGTTGCTTTTGTGCGACGGGTGCAATGGCACCCGTCGTGATTTTCAGTGTCTGCTAGGCAGACACTGAAAATCAATGTGGGGCCCTGTTAGGGGGTCCCACGACACCCGTTCCCGCCAGCCTGGTTCTAGCGGTGAAAACCGCCAGAACCAGGCTGGCGGGAAGGGGGTCGGAATCCTCATGGCGGCGCTGCTTGCAGCGCCGCCGTGGAGGATTCACAGGGGCAGGGGAAAACCGGCAGGAAACTGCCGGTTTCCCTTTTCTGACCGTGGCTTTACCGCCGCGGTCAGAATTGCCCTTGATGCACCGCCAGCCTGTTGGCGGTGCATCCTCCGACCCCGGCCCTGGCGGTCCATGACCGCCAGGGTCGGAATGAGGCCCATAATGTGCATGGCTGCAAGATTCTGATTATTTGATGAATCAGGATAAGATTGTGTTTTTTGTGGTTTGGTCCATGGTTATGTCAACAAGTGTGGCATCATATTGTAGTAGCTGTTGCATAGCAAGAGCAACCTAAACAACATTAAAGAAAGTAGAAAAGTTAGAAATGGGGTCTCTAGTGGGCAGTCGCTCTGCACCCTGCCGAAGTAGGGGCCCTCACTCTCGTCAGGGTAATGGAGATACACAGCTCAGATAACCCCTTGGTAGCTTGTCACAAGCAGTCAGGCTCATCTCAGAGGCAATGTGTAAAGTATTTGTACAAGCACACACAGTAACACAGTGCAAACACCAGAAAAGTACTTAACACCAGTTTAGAAAAATAGCCAATATTTATCTGAGTAGAAGACTAAAACAACAAAAATCCAACATACATACAAGCAAAGATACAAACTGTCCAAGATTAAACTTCGATATAGCGCTTAGAAACACAATAGATCCAACTTGGGCTATTGGGATGTAGTTGACGGAGTCATTCCCAACAATCTGACGCCACTCGCATAGAGGATGGAGCTGTCACGGAGTCACCTGGAGGATACAAGCCAGGATACACGAGGATACAAGCCAGTGCATGGAGTCAGGGAGGTGAGGCGCCGTTAGATCTGGTGCAGCGTTTGTTCCTTACTGAGGAGCAGGGGAGGTGATGAGGCGTCAGTGAGAGGCATTGGTTCCTGGTGATCTGGTGGGGTCGATGAATCCAGCGGGTCAAGACATGTTGCGGTCACTCCCCAGGACTGCTGGCGGCACGGTGGAGTCTGGTGTCACGGGCATCTGTGACACGGCACTTCGGGACTCACAGAGTCATGGAACATCAGCAAGGCTGCGGCAGTGTCGGGCCTGCGGTGTTGGTCAGGGTTGTGGCACTCCAGCGGGGAGCTTTGGGTTACAGGCAGTGGCACAGAGTTGTGCAGCGGCGCCGGTTCTGGAGTAGTCCAGAGTTGGTGTGCCTGGATCTTCTTGTTTTCTCTCCAGAACTCACTTCCAAGGGCCCAGGAACTGGTTTGGCACCACTTAGCAAGTCAGGGTCCTCAGCAGGAGTATCCAGTTGCTGACAGATGAAGTCTTTGATATCCCTGAGACTTCTGAACAGGAGGCAACCTCAGTCCAAGCCCTTGGATAAACTTCACAAGCAGTCCAGTCCTTTCCCTGTTAAGACAGAAGCAGCAGCAGGACGCCAGCACAGCAACAGGCACAGTGTCAGGTTATCCTCAAGCATCAAGTTCTTCTCCTCTGCAGAGGGTCCTCTTGATCCAGAAGTAATCTGAAAATCTGGGGTTCTGGGTCCACTACTTATAATCATTTCTGCCTTTGAAGTAGGTAAACTTCAAAGGAAAGTCTCTGCTGTTCACAAAATCCTGCCTTGCTCAGGCCTGGCCCCAGACACACACTAGGGGATTGGAGACTGCATTGTGTGAGGACAAGCACAGCCCTTTCAGGTGTAAGTGTCAGCTCCTCCCTCCCCACTCTAGACCAGGAGACTCATCAGGATAAGCAGGACACTCCTCAGATACCTTTGTGTCACTGTCTCGAGGGAATTTACAAACAGCCAAACTGTCACTCTGACCCAGACGTGGATTCCACAAACAGGCAGAGGCACAGAATGGTTAAGCAAGAAAATGCCCACTTTCTAAAAGTGGCAATTTCAAACAGACAACCTAAAAACCGACTCTACCAAAAGATGTATTTTTAAATTGTGAGATTGAGTCAGAGACCCCAAACTCCAAATCTCTACCTGCTCCCAATGGTAAACGGCACTTAAAAGATATTTAACCAAGATATTTAGCCATGTCAACCTATGCGCGAGAGAGGCCTTGCAATAGTGAAAAACAAATTTAGTCGTATTTCACTAACAGGACATGTAAAGCACACCAGCACATGTCCCACCTTTTAAATACAATGCACCCAGCCCCTGGGGCTACCTAGGGCCTACCTCAGGGGTGACTTACATGTAGTAAAAAGGAAGGTTTGGGCCTGGCAAGTGGTTACATTTGCCAGGTTGAGTTGACAGTTCAAAACTGCACACACAGACAATGCAGTGGCAGGTTTGGGACATGTTTACAAGGCTTCTCGTGTGGGTGGCAGAATCAGTGCTGCAGGCCCACTAGTAGCATTTGATTTACAAGCCCTTGATGCCCATACTGCACTTTACTAGGAACTTACCAGCAAATCAAATGTGCCAGTCATGGAAAACCAATCACCAACATCTTTTAGGCAGAGACCACTTGCACTTTAGCACTGGTTAGAAGTGGTAAAGTGCCCAGAGTATCAAAACCAGCAAAAACGAATTACAGCACAGGGTCCAAAAACAGGGGATCAGAAGCAAAAATTACAAGGAAACCACACCAAGAGCTGCTAGGTCTAGCAGTACCATATCCTATAAGGTAATTATTGACATTATGATGGAATGGAAGATGCTTTTCTAATGGCAAGCCAACCAATGTACTGCTCCTTCTCAAATGCTTTGATCTCTATATAGATTATTTCCATGTACAGCCACTCCCTGTGGCCCCCTACTTTTACAGCATACCAAAGCTGACTACAGTAACATACAAGCATCTTCACAAAGTATGAATACTCTTCTCTTATGCTTTCCTCCACTTTAGCATTAGTTTCCTGAGAACAGTGAACTCTAAATGTACGAGAATGATGAGGAAGAAAGCAGCTGTGCCAGATAAATGACAGAGGCCGATGCGCCGAGGAGTCTAGTACCAGATTCTGCAATACTGGACATTATAGTCAAGTACTGCAGTTAGTGATCTACAGAAGACTAAGGCTGAGATGCTAAGAGGACTTGGTTGTCTGAACTCTCTTGATGTGCACTTTGTTTCCTGGTTGTATTAAAATGAAATGGACGAAAGCAACTGTCTACTGGCTCACTCCTCATGAAACGAAATGGGTATTCTTCCCTGATAATTGCCAACAAGCATGGAATGTGCCTATGAATAGTTTTAAAAATGAATTGAAAATTACTTGAGATTTCACAATGACGTTGTTGCACTGTGGCTCTGCCTCGACTCTAACAATATTTAACGGAGAACATTGAATGCTGCAAGTACCAGAGTGCTTGGGGAGACGAGAATCTTTCCAAAACAAGTGACAGATGCCAATTTGCTGAGTGTGGAGCAAGAACCTGCAATACTTATATAAAACGAGGTTGCTGAGGGTATGGCCTGAATCCTGTGGGTGTTCACTTTCTTTCCTGGTTGGCATTAAACCCAAACTGACTAAAGTAACAGCCAACTGGCTTCCTCGCAATGATAAGATAGGGCTACACTTCTCTCATGATTGCAAAAAACATGGCATGTGCATAAGATTCCCAATATTTACTAAGCAGCAATGTATTTAAGAAATTATTCGAAAATTGCTTGAGGATCTAACAATGAGTTTGTAACACAGTGACCCTCTGCACTTTAAACACATTAAACTAATAGCAATGTGTGCTGGAAGAAATAAAATACTGGGGCAACGTAGGAGTGTTCCAAATGATGGACGAGTGACAACATGCTAAAAGGTGTGCTGATAGAGCTGCACTGTAGCAGTTATCTCCATTCATGTGAGAACAAAATGTGTGTTTTTTCATAAACAACTTTAAATGTTACATCTACAGACAAACGCCATAGAGAGAAACCATGGTTCCACGGACGTGTGTCCTGTTGGTTCCACCCAGGAGGAAGGCACAGGTGTGCTCACGGTTGTGGTAACCCTGAATGTGGCACGCTGCTTTGCAGGCAATGCAGGATTTCCACATGTAAATGTGAATGAATGACTACATACATACTGCAGATCAGAAACACCAAATGAACCAAGTGCAGCATGTCAGGCATTTCAATCACTCAATCAATCAAACAGGATTTGTACAGCGTGACTAATCACGCTTCAGGTGCTTGCAGGTCTCAGCGCCTCAGTCAAATAGCGAGGTCTTTAGGGCGCTACGGAATTCCAGATGAGAGGTGATGACCCAGAGATGTGTGGGGAGACTGTTCCAGGTTTTTGCTGCTATGTGGGGGAAGGCATTTGCCACTTCTGCTTCATTGGATGCGAGGAGTATGGGCAAGTGATAGGGAGGCAGAATGTAGTCTTCTTCATGGTTGTTGGAAATTCAGGTGGTGGTTAATGTAGGCAGGTCCTTGGTTGTGTAGAGCTTTGGGTGCGTGGGTCAACAGCTTGACCTCTTCTGCATGGAGAGCCAGTGGAGTTGCATGAGGTGTGGGGTGATGTGAGATCGTCGGGGAAGGTTGAGGCTAAGTATGGTTGCAGCATTCTATATGGTCTGAAGTCTTTGTAGGAGTTGCAAGGCCATTCCTACGTAAAGAGTGTTGCCATAGTCCAGTTGACTGGTGATGAGGGCCTGTGTCATGGTGCATCTTGGGTGCAGGGGTAGGCACTTGAAGATCCTATGTAGCATGGGCAGACTGAAAAAGCAGGCAGAGGAGATGTTGTTAATCTTTCAATCAATGGTGAGCCTGCTGTCAATGATGATTCTGAGGTTTCTGGCATGTTTAGATGGAGTGGGTGCAGGTCCTAATTCTGAAGGGCACAATGAGTCATTGTATTTGTTGCTGCTCTTGCCAAAGATCAGAACTTCAATCGTGTCTGGGTAGGTTTTGGTGGTTGTGAGGTCGTCGGTGAGTGAGAAAATTACTTGGGTGTTGTTTGCATTAGAGATTATGTTGAGGCCTTGGGATCGGACAATATTGGCTAGCAGGGTCATATACACACTAAAAGGCAAGGTGCTGAGGGATGATCCTTGGGGGACCTCACAGAAGATGTCTTTTTGTTTGGAGGTGAAAGGAGATAAGTGAATTCTCTGGGTTCTTTCGGTGCGAAGGAGGTGATCCATCTGAGCGTGCCTCTTGGATGCCAGTGCCATGGAGTCTTTTGATCAGTGTGTGGTGGGCTGCAGTACCAAAAGCTGCTGATAGGTCAAGGAGGATCAGGGCCATTGCTTTGCCTTGGTTGAGGACGGTACGGCTGTCGTTCATGGTTGCGATCAGGGTGGTCTTGGTGCTGTGATTGCTACAGAAGCTGGATTGGGAGGTGTTGTGTAGCTTGTTCTGCTCTAGGTAGGTCATGAGTTGCTTGTTGATGATTTTTTTCTAGTCCTTTATCTGGGAAAGGGAGTATGGAGATTGGTCGGTAGCTTTTGAGTATGCTGGGGTCTGCAGTGAGTTTTTTGAGTAGTCATTTGACTATGGCATTTCCAGGGCTAGGCATGAGACAGGAAATAACTGGTGGGAGGCAGGAGCGGCAATGAGGGAAAAAGCAAGGCAAAAATAGTGAAAGCAAGGAGAAGCCTTAGAAAAAATGTGGGAAAAGCGAGAAGAAAGCAGTGAACATGAGGGAAAAGCAAGGAGAAGGCACACAGAAAATGGAAGAAAATGCAAGGAGAAAGCAGGCAAAACAAGGGAAAAGCAAGGAGAAGACACACAAAAAACAGGGGGGAAAAGCAAAGACAAAGCAGTGAAAATGAGGGAAAAGCAAGAAGGCAAACAAAAAACAGGGAACAAAGCAAGGAGAAGACAGGCACAAGAGTGATGCAGCAGTACAAGGAGAGCTGGGCCTGGGACCATTTGATCTCTCTTATTGCATATGCCATACAAGGAAAACACATGTTTCCTGTTACAATGTGATTGGTTAGAATTATACTAATTCCTAACCTAGATGGTCATCTTCTACATATGTGCTGACAGACCTTCTCTTTCGAAGATGGTGTTCAACCATGTTTCTGTGAAGTAATTTCCTGTTCTACTCATATATAGGGAAGCGTTGATTTAGGAGAAACATGTTGCAATGCTTTTGAATCTCTGTTTTTTTGCTGCATTCACCTCCCATCTTAAATACATTTTGTCCATGATTTTGGTTCTTTTTTCAGCAGCTTTTCCCTATTGAATTCTTCAACCTGGAAGAATATTCCAAACTCTTTCATATCTCAGGGCATGATTTAGATCTTGGCAGAGGGGAATACTTTGTTACAAACATCATGAATATCCTATCCGCCGTATTACAATCCCACTGTATTCTATAGAGATCGTAATTCGGTGGACGGGATATCTGTCACGTTTGTGATGGAGTATTCCATCCGCCAAGACCTAAATCAGACCCTCTGTCTCACTGTGCTTTTGCTGTTGTGCTTCCCAAATTTTGCAAAGCTCTGCATTCAAGAACTATCTAGGGTATCAGGGTTTTCTTAGGTTTTTTTTCAGCCGCCCTTGTGACTTTTTCCTCCTAAAGAGACGTGTGTTAAGTAGAGTGGTGGGTTCCTGGCCAGTCCTTTGGTTTCCAAGATTGAAGATGTGGTGCTGGCAGGGGGGCACGGGTCTGTGGGGGCTCTCTCCCTTTTTACACGTATGTTAAATGCTGGTAGGCACCATGGCTACTGGAAGGGGTTGCCTTTTCTGTGGAAAATTGTGAAGAAAACAAGAGAGAGCTTCACTTTGCCCAGTCCCTAACAGCTTTGGCATTCATGTATGTAAAACATGCAAATATCATCCTAGTGCACTCATGCAGATGATTAGAGTAGTCTTCCGACTTTCTGGGGCTTCTAAAAAATTCCCAGAAGAGAAGCAAACACACAAATCTATACTAATTGTCAATTTACTCCTGCAGCTTATCTGGTGACACGGACAAGCTGCGGAAACCAGTTTAGTGGAAACGAGTAGGTGTAGCTTTTCTTCTCCTCTAGGGAAATATTGTCTTTGGCGAAGAAATCCCTGCACATTCCCATGTAATAAGGGGGAATTTGCTCGAAATTACCAAATGACTCCAAAGTGCAAGGTGGGTAGACAAATATCATTGGGATATCATGCAAATATCCATCAAAGTTATGATTTTGTAGGATTTCGAGTCTCTCAATGGCCGCCCTCCTAACTCTCACTAGAGAAAGCCTATGCCACAGTCTCTACCCCATCTGTGCAACTCTTGCAAATGTTTCCTTTTGAAGGATTTTCCCAGCTACTAAATTCCCTTTGTGGATGAAAATTGCCAAGATTGCAATCCCATGATACAGGATCTGAGACTTTCAATTTAAAGCTATACGCTTTAAGCAACTTCAACTGCAATTGTGTGTTACAAAAACACTAGTGCAAGGCCACTGCCACGTGCACTATCGTCAGACATCTTAGGCCCATATTATGATTTTGCAAGCTGTTGGTATGGTGATGCGCATTACAATCCAGTTCAGTATTCCTGCACCTGAATCCGGCTGGGAAAGTTTTTCTTTTCGGGCATAGGAATAAGCATCCCGCCACGGAATTACCCGTGCGTGCCATGTCTGGAGTTTTCCCTTCACCGGGGATAAATGCAATAACATTTACAGCCGATTGGAACAACCGGGCGCGTTGTTTTCAATTTGGTGTTCTCAGACCCGGTAATTTCGGGTCCTGAAACTAGACCACTTGCAGAATATCAAAGGCGTATCGTTCCGTGAATACTACTCAGCCAACGCGTAATGAAGGCCTTACTCTTTCCTACCAGTATTAAATGATGCTACTTCCATTTCACACCAATGCAGTGTTCATCTGTAAACATCGGGTCAATTAATGTTGTTTTGTTTGAGTCATGATCAGTCCATCACTTCACATCTGAGTGCTCCTTTTAACGTTAAGTACTTCCTTGTTTGTTATTTTGTATTTGAATGAGTTTCTAACAATGTGTTTTGGTCTTAATTTAGAAGAAGGCATTGAGATACAAAGGCAGGGTGGGTCCGAAAGAACATGAAGTATTCGATTGCTCACTTGGATTCAAAGTGTATCCTATTATTAGAATTGTTTTCCTTTTGTTTCATAAATATCCAATGACCTGGCAGTATTTTAAGGCACTGAAATGACTCTCACTAGTACTTTTAAAATTTGGGAGTGAAACATAATGCAAACTGTCACAGATGTTCCATTGATTCTAAATCAATAACAGGAGATAAGGTGACCACTAAAGGTATGAAACTAAAGGCTGATATATCCAAAATGACCTATGTGTTTGTTCAGAAAGGGGCCTGGTTAACTAATTATTGGATGCAAAAACTGGTTGCAAATTGTGTGTTTGTTATGTGTATTTGTAAGGGTGTCCTGGTGCTGAGCTGGTGTGTGTGCCTAGCTGTCTTCAGACTCTTGTAAAATTCAAGAAGCGGGGAGGAGGCTCTGATGTGAAGTGGGAGCCTTTTCCACACTTTAGGAGCGATGTAAGAGAATGGCAATCCTCCTGATCTGGTTCTGGGTAAGCGTGGAATGGGTGCAAGTAGGAGTCCTGTAAAGCAGAGGTGTCTGGGTGGTTGGTGAAAGGTTTGTGTATAGGAGCCAGGGGAGTTATCTAAGGTGTGGTGTGATGTAAGATCTACATGGGAGATTGAGGATGATCTGGCTGCCAAGTTCGGGATGGTTAGTAGTCTTCTAGTGAGTTGCTTGGCGATCCGGGTATAGAGGTCATTCCCTATTGTTCAATTTACTGGTGTCTAGGGCGTGGATGACAGTTTTTCTATTGTTGCTTGGGCACCATTTGAAGATCTTCCTAAGCACCTTCAGGGTGAGGAAGCAAGATCCAGTGAGAGTGTTGACATGCTTGATCAAGGCCAGTTTTCTGTCAATGATTATTCCAGGGTTCCTTGTGTAGGTTCTGAGTGTGGATTCGGGTCCAGCTATCCACCCATTGGAATCTCATAATGAGGTGCTCTTGCTGCAGATCACTATTTTTGTCTTGTCAATGTTGTAGTTGAGACAGTTGGCTTTCATCCACTTAGCGTCTTAAGTTTCACAGATTTCTTGTGTTGGGGGTCTTGTACGAGAGGAAAAGTATGAGGGAGAGTATGAACTGTGTGTCTTCAGCATAGGACAGGATGTTGATTTTGTGTGCACAGATGACATTGGCCAGAGGGATCATGCATCCATTGAAGAGGATGGGACTGAGTGATGACCCTTAAGGCACTCCACAAATGAGTTTGCGAGCGCCCAAGGAGTAAGGTGCCAAGCTGACAGCTTGTGTTCTTTCTGTTGTAAATTAGAAAATCCAGTGAAGTGTGGGTCCTTGTTTACAAACCGCATGCAGGTGCCTGATGAAGATGGGGTGTGAGACCATGCCAAATGCTGCAGAGATCCAGGAGAAGAGGGGTAGCATATTTCCTCTTTCAAGGATCAGGTGGATGTCATCTGTGGGTGCAATGAGTGCTGTTTCTGTACTATGGTTGGGCCTGAATCTGGTCTGCGTGGTGTTGAGAAGCTGGTGGCTGCAGAGGTATTAAATGATCTGTTGATTAGTTTCTTTAAAACTTTTGCCGGGTATGATAGGAGGGAGATGGGTCTGTATTTGGGTCATTGGATAGTTTCTTGAGCAGCAGCATTAATGTGGCATGTTCGTAGGTTTCCAGGAATGAGGCTGAGTTGACAGAGGCATTGAGAATGGGTTTTAGTGCTTTGCTGATTAGTAAGCATCCTTTGACGAAGGCGTGGTGGAGGGCAAGGGTCAGATGGAGCCGCGAAATGGACGGTCTACATGGTAGCAGCAGTTTCAACTGTGGTGATGGCTGGCCCTGAGGTCAGGGTTCATTCATTGGCTGTAAAGAGAAGTTGATTTGTGATGGTGACAGGGGTTGGGCTGAGGGTTACAGTTGCTGCATATGGAGGGAGGAAATTTTGTGATCAGTATTTTCCAACCAGTAAATAATTCAATGAACCAGCCTATGAACTATTAGGGCCGTTTGCTAATTTCCGATTCACAGTGGATTACAGTGTGATCTACCTCATAAATATCAATGATGTAGGTTGTAAATTGGGACTCGTGATTGGTGGTCATCACAGGGAGGTTGGCCGACAGCAGACCACCATGTCTGAGATCACCTTTCAATAAATAAAACATTTTTTAGTACAGCCTCATTTCCTTAAAGTTGCTTTGTTTAAAAATAAAGCTTTTTGTTACACCTGGCATTCTTGGCACGGTTTCCCCCTTGGCTGTTTACCTTCTAACCTTCTGTTTTGCAGAATTAGTTTTGGTAGCTTTAGGATTCTGGGTACTTTACCACTGCTGACCAGTGCTAAAGGGCATGTGCTTTTTCCCTAAAACATGGTAACTTTCGCCTATCCAAAATTGGTGCATTTAATTTACTTATAAGTCCCTAGTAAAGTGCACTACATGTGTCAGGGCCTGTAAATTAAATGCTACTAGTGGACCTGCAGCACTGGTTGTGCCGCCCACTTTAGTAGCCCTTTAAACATTTCTCAGGCCTGTCATTGCAGAGCATGTGTGTGCAGTTTGAAATTGCCATGTCAACCTGGCAAGTTAACTCACTTGCCAGGCTCAAGCCTTCTTTTTTAATACATATGTCACCCCTAAGATAGGCCCCGACAACCCCAAGGGGAGAGTGCAGTGTATTTAAAATGTTGGATATGTACTTTTAAGCTTCACACGTCCGGGTAATGAAAAACTCTTAAATTTGTTTTCACCATTGCAATGCTTATCTCTCCCTTTTATTAACATTGGGATTCCCTTATTACATTTTATAAGATGTAGTTTCCAATTGGAACAAGATAGATATTTCGAGTTTGGTGTCTCTGGACTCACAGTTTAAAATCATAACTTATGGTAAAGCTGGATGTAAGTTAAAAGTCTGAAAATAATACTTTTAGAAAGCTGGTATCTTCTTAATTTAAACATTCTGTGCCCCTGCCTGTCTCGTCTGAGTAGGTAACAGTTGGGCATTCCCTCCAGACAGCCATACACAAAGGGAGCTAAGGTGTGACTCAGTGGCAATCTGCATGTTGGTGGCCCATCCTGGGCAGGATGGGAGGGAGCAGCCGACACACCTGAATTGACTGGGTCCTGAGCCCTTACAAAGGTCTGCATAACTACCTGTATAGTTACTTGAGCCAAGGCAGGAAGGACATGGACTTTCCCCCACTTCAAAGGCACCACTCGGTGTAAGAACTGGACTTCTGACCCTGCCAAATCAGTATTCTTCTGGACCTGAGGACGATGTGCCAGTAAATAGAACTGCTGATCTCCTCGAAGGACTGTCACTCTGCTGGATCCTGCTGGACTTTGTTGGACTCCTGCTTTGCTGTTTCTGCCCTGCTGCCTTCTGCTCTCGTTGCCTGGCAGTAAAAAGGGCTGGATCTGCAACTCTACATCCCCTGAACCAAAATGACTCAAAGGCCTCCTGGCTTGCCTCTGTTCTGAAGTCTCAGGGACATCATAGAATTCACTCTACTCTGCTACAGCTTCTGGACTCTGCCAACTGTGAGTCCTACCCTGCCAAGTGGTGCCAACCCAGTCCTGGGCCTTTGGAAGTGGGCTCTGCACCTGTTCTACAGAAATCCAGTCATCGTCATCACTACACCAATAGGAAACCACCGCATTTCTCCTAAACACCTACACATTACCATTGCTGCTGGGGATAAAGACATCGCAGCACCAACTGTGTGTCTCGTTACCGGCACATCTCCCTCAATCCCTAAACATTGCTCTTGCACCATCGGCTATGCAGATTGACGGAGACACATCACCTTCATCCTAAAGGGTTAGATGCCGCACCACTGCTCAAGAACATCAGATCGATGACTATGCGGCTCAACGACAAAGCCTCTCTGACTGAACCGATCGGAACTGACACACCTCCTTCGTATCATCCCCTCTGCTCCATGTGTCAGATTCTTGACATCGACGCAACCCTCCACACAAGGAAGGTAACACATGTAACACAAGGAATTGTTTCAGCGGGGCAAGGTTGGTCCCTGTAGCTTGCCCGCGCTCCATCGCGGTCAGCCTGAACTTTGGATTTAGCCCAGTTCAATATGACCAGTTAGCCCTGGTTGGCGCTTTAAGCTTGTAAGCATTACATTTGCAGATGTTCTTTAAAGATTCATACCTTGACTTATATCTATGGGATCTTTGTAGTTTTGGTTTTGTTTTAATCATAAAAATACAATCTTCTCTAACCTGGTGTTTAGGCTTTTTTGGGGTTTTTTACTGTGTTATTGCTTTAAGCGTTGAACAAATACTTTACACATTGCCTCCTAAGTTAAGCCTGCCTGCTCTGTTCCAATCTTCCAGAAGCTGAGCACAGGTTTATTTATGGAATGTTACTGACTTTCCCTGACTAGGACTGTGGTCCCTCTTTGTACAGGGTGCATACCTCTGCCAACTAGAGACCAAATTTCTAACACTTTTCTTTTTGTGAAAAGTTTATTTGAGAGTTGGCAGTGGTCCCTGCCCAATATATTATTTTATATTCATAAAGAGGAAGGTTTCTAAGGGGACCCTTTGAATTTGTGAATGTATTGCCACCCCAAATCAGGAATTTATTAATGTTCTGTGACCAGATTTTGACAGCAAAACATTGATGAATTCCTTACTGAATGCTATTTGGCAGGGACACTGTTAGACCTGTCACCTTCGGGTAGGCTTCCCCCATACAATTTACCTACTGCCCTCCTGTCTGCTGAAATGTGTTTTTGTTGACTTTATTCGCAATGCACTTTAATACTGCTGACCAGTGCTAAAGTGCTTGTTCTCACTCCTTAAAACATGGTAAAATTGGCCAACATCTGATTGGCTTATTTAATTTACTTGTAATTTCTTACTAAGGTAGTACTACATGTACCTAGGACTTGTAAATTAAACACTATTAGTGGGTTTGCAGTACTTATTGTGCCACCTACTTCAGCTTGCATTATGGTGTGTTACTGACTTTCCCTGACTATGGTTGTGATCCCCATTTGGATAGGGTGCATACCTCTGCAAACAAGAGACCCAATTTCTAACACTTTTCTTTTTGTGAAAAGTTTGTTTGAGAGTTGGCAGTGGTCCCCTGCCCAATATCTTTTTTATATTCACAAAGAGGAAGGATTCTAAGGGGACCCCTTCCATTTGTGAATGTATTACCACCCCAACGCAGGAATTTTGTTAATGTTCTGCAACTTTTTGATCGCAAAACATTGATGCATCTCTTACTGAATGATATTAGGAGGGGGCACTGTTAGACCTGCAGCCTTAGAGTAGTCTTCCCCTGTCCATTTTTCCTACTTACCTCCGGTCTGCTGAAATTCGTTTTTGCTGACTTTGTTCTCAATGCACTTTACTACTGCTGACCATTGCTAAAGTACTTGTCCTTGTGGTATCTGAGCTACATATTTCGTAGCAACAAGGTGGGAGGATTCGGGAATGGAATGCGGGTAGCGGACGGTGAGGAGAAAAGTGGAAAACGTAAACTGTGGTTGTACTGCTTGCTCTTAATGATATCTTAAGTGTGCGTCTTCCTACATTTTGGCGACAAGGGACCAGGCAACCTGTACCGTGGAGAGCAAGCAGAATACAAAAGTGTTACCATCTTTGAAGTGGATCAGTAATGTCATGTCAGGAGAAAAAATAGTGGAACAGAGCCGGAGCAGTAAACAGCCAGAGCAGGAAACTATACCGGACTTTGAGCACTTATCTCAGCTAGTCGACGTGTGATTTTAGCCACACATGGCTTGAATGCCTCAGCGCGAGAGCAAGGGGAGTGCGTGAGCTGTTGCTAGGCACGCAAGAGGAGTGTGTTGTTTTAAAACATGCGCAAGGCATTCGTTACCAAGCAACTGCAATAAACCAGGACGCTTGTAGTTATGCGTGTGAACTCTTCGAAACACGCATTGATACAGTTGAAATAAACGCATTGACAACACGCGATCTGAAAAGATCTGGTTAACTGATTATCAAAAGGAAAAAAAAAAGGGGAAAAGTGATTGTATTAAGTGATAATGCAGAACTTAGGCTTCACACCACCTGTACCATTTCTTCCACACCCTGGAGAACCAAAGATGAAATGGGCAGATTGGAAAGAGTATTTTGGCAATTATTTATCAGCAATTGAAGAGGAAAATAGGGAAGAATTTACTCCTCAAAGGAAAAAAAAATATTATTACATAGTCTAGGACCAGAAGGTCTGCATTTATATACCCAAATGGAGAAGAAACAAAGAACAGGTGAGAAGATTTAAATACTTACTATCAACCAACAGTATGTGTGGCTATTGACAGATATAATTTCTTTCAGAGATAACAAAATGTTATAGAATGAATTGAAGACTGTGGGGGGTCATTATGACCCCGGCGGTAAAAACCGTCTACCGCTGTGGTGACGGCTGACAAAAGATCGTCGCTGCGGCTACCAGCCGTCCACCAAATTATGACCACAGCCGGATTTCCGCCAGAAGGATGGCAGAAATCCAGCTGTGGCCATGACGGCAGATGGCAGTAAGGTGGTGCTGTTGCCAGCAGCAGCACCACACCAGTGGACCGCCACCGGCTACACTATAAGAATAATATGGCCTGGCGGTGTTCAGCTGGCGGACGCTGCTGCTGGCAGCAGCGCCTCATGCCATTTCCTGCGGGAGGACCCCCTGGATCCAGTTAAGTGGGTGCTCCAATGGGGGGGTGGGAAGTGTTGTGTGTGTGTGGGGAGGTGTGTATATGTGCGTGCGTGTATGCAGATGTGTGTTGCGTGTTGTATGTGTGTGCATGTTTGGGGTGTGCGTGAGTGTATGTTGAGTTTGTGAATGCGTGTCTGTGTGTATGTATGTAAGTGTGTGTGAATGGATGTATGCATGCATGGATGAATGTTGGAATGGGTGTGTGTATGCGTTTGTGCGTGTGTGAACGGAGGGGCGTGTATGAAGGGGAGTCTGGAGAGGAAGAGGGGGTGGGAGAAAAATGGGGAGGGGGATGGGAGTGGGATGAAGACCCCTAATAGTGACAGGGAAGGGATTCCCTGTCACTGATAGTGCCTACTGCCATGATTTTCGTGGCAGTAAGGATGCCACAAAAACCATGGCGGTAGGCGGGGTCATAATCAAACAGGTGGGCAAGTGACTGCCGCCGGGCTGGAGATTGAAGTCTCCAGCCCGGCGGTCATTACCGCCATGGCGTTCGGTGTGGTACATTGGCAGTTTGGCTTCAGCCAAACCGCCAATGTCATAATATGGAGAAAAGTGCCGCCAGCCTGTTGGCAGTACTTTCCTCCATATTAACGCCGACAGACTGGGTCAGGCTGACCCCCTATGTATCTGCCTTAAAAAAATTGGCAATAACATGTAAATATGGAGCATTACAAGAAGATTTCATTAGAGATCAGATGGTCATGCATTCTAATAATGACAGTATACAGGAAAAATTGTGGGTTTCCAGGGAAATATAGCCATAGTAAAGAAAGCAGAGTTGTCAAAAAAGTGTGTGAAAGCAGCATGCAAGATGGAAAATGGAGGAGAATCTGTTTGCAAGGTGTCAAATAGTAATGCTTATAAATATAAAACAAATGAGAAACTTACAGAAAAGTTCCTTAAAAAAGGGAGTGGAAGTAACAGTGGATGAAAAGTGAATACTAAAGATCAAGAGTGTTTTAGGTGTGTTAATAAGGGACATTTTGCTCGAGATAAGAATTGTCCTGCAATGAGAAGCAAGTGTTAATATTGTGGGAGAATTGGCCATTTTGCGAAGAGCTGCAGAAGAAGAAGAGGAAAAGACAGTAAGGAGTCTGGGCATTGTATTTTAGAAGATGAGAAGGAAGAATTTGAAGGAGGAAATTAGTCATATACAGAAGATGGCATCTTGAGTATAGGAGATGACGCAGTTGTAGATGTGTATGGGGGAAACAAGAAGAGACCCATATGTAACATGATTATTGGGGGTATTGACATCAATATAATGGCCGACTCGAGGTCACCATACACTATTGTACAACAATCAGTTTGGAAGGAAACATTTACAAACATTTTGGGGGATGAGTTGAATGCTATGGATGTAAAACCTGTTACATTCACAGTAGAAAAAAATCCCACGGTAGGTTATAAAATAGTCACATTTGAATTCCAAGGAAGGAAATCTCAGGGGGAAATTATATTTGTCTGAGAAGGGGCCTTAAGTATTAGGTTGGATTGACCAAGGAAACTTAGGCATAACTCTGGACCCTAACAGCAAAGAGAAAGTTTAATTGTTGGATGAACCAGTAACTTCAGTTCAAGAGAGAATGGTAGAGAAATTTCCAAAAGTGTTTCCCGGCAAAGTAGGAAAATTACGTGGGTATGTTCATAAGATTATGTTGAAGGAAGGAGTTGTACCAATATGTCTCAAAGTAAGAAACATACCCTTGGGAATAAAAAAAGAAGTAATGGAAGAATTGGATAAATTGGGACAAAAAGGGATTATAGAACCTGTAGAGAGTGCTGAATGGCTGGCACCTCTGGTTGTAGCAAGGAAACCTAATGGACAGTTGAGCCTATGTATTGACTCAAGAGATCTAAATAAGAATACTGTAGTAGAGAAACATCCTCTTCCTAAGATTGATGAACTTTTGGCACAAACAAAGGGGATGACGTGGTTTTCTACCTTAGACTTAACTTCGGCTTACTATCAGATAGAATTACATCTGGGATGTAGCAGTCTAACTTCATTTATCACACCTTTTGGTTGTTACAGGTGTGTGTGCATGCCATTTGGTTGTGCGTCAGCAGCAGCTATGTTCCAACGCTTAATGCACAAACTGTTTAAGAGGATTGTAGAAGTAACATACTTCTAAGGTGACATCTTAATAATGGAAAAGGATAAAGTAGAACATGATAATAAGTTAGAAGAAGTATTGAGAAGACTGAATGACAATGGACTGACAGTGCGATTGAACAAATGCAAAATTGCAGTAAATTCAGTAACGTATTTGGGACATGAAGTGGGGAAGGATGGTATTTCTCCAAAGAACAAAATAATTAAAGCTGTGAAAAATGCACCAGCTCCTACATCCAAATAAGAACTCAGATCGTTTCCTGGGTCTAGTGGAATTTCATTAGAAATTTCTACAGAAATTTGCAATGAAGACTCATGGGTTGAGAAAATTGATGAAAATAAGAAAGGAGTTTAATTAAAATGAAAAACTTCAAACGTATTTTGAGAACTTCAAAGGTAATACATGTTCTGCTGTGCCGTTACAAGGCTGTGATACAAGTGCGTAGAGTATTGTCACCACAGCTGTGAGTTATAAAGGTTTAGGTGCAGTTTTGACCCAGATAAATGATTTCGATGAAGAATACCCCATAGCATGTGCTTCTCGCTCTTCAACTCCATGTGAAGAAAAGTTTTTAGTGAGTGAAAAAGAAGTGTTAGTAGCGGTATGGGGTATGGAGAAATTCAGACAGTATGTATGGGGTTCCAGATTCAAATTACGTACTGACCACAAACCTTTAGTAAAAGTTTTGACAAGTAACATTATTAGAGCTACTCCCTGAATTGCTAGAATGACCTTACAACTGTTAGATTTTGTTCATGATGTTGAATATTTACCTTTTAACAAAAATAAGGTTGATGATTATTTAAGCAGATCACTTTTGCCACTGGATAAATGTAATTTACATGAAGAGACTGAATGGGATGAATATCATTTGGCCATGATTTTGGAAAATTGTACAGCTATTTCAGAGGATGAATGGAAATCAAACTATGGAAAAGATGTAAGTTTGTCTCAAGTTAAGGGATTTATAACAAAGGGATGGACAGACAAAAGTGAATTGCAGGGTGAATGCAGACAACTTTGGAAAATAACAGATGAATTATCTCTTACAGATACAGGTTATATTTTAAGGGGAGAAAGATTAGTTCCGCCCAAAGGATTGAGAAGTAAAATATTAGAGATTAGCCATGAAGGTCACCTTGGCATTGTTAAGTTAAAGAAAAGAGTAAATTCAGTTTATTGGTGGCCGGATGTTGATATTGAGACTGAGAGAGTTGTCAGAAATTGTCTGGTGTGTGCAAGTAACGATAAGACACAATGTACATTTAGGCCACCATTAGGAGAACATATGATTCCAGAAAATCCTTGGGAAGAACTGAGTATATCTATAGCTGGTCCTATTTTGAATGAATGGGGAGTGTCCAAATATATAATAGTTGCAAAAGACAATTATTCAAAATGGCCAGAAATAGAAATTAATGAGGAAATTACTACCAAAACAATAATTTCATTTCTTGAGAGAATATTTTTCAGAGAAGGAATACTTAAAATTATAATAAGGGATAATGGGCCACAATTCACAGCTGAAACATACAACAGGTTCCTGATCAGAGATGGTATTGGAGGGAAGCATACCCCGGTCTATCATCCGGCAGGAAATTGGGTAGTGTGACGTGTTTAACAGAGTCATAAAGGGAAGTATTCAGGCAGCTATAAATGCAGGACTAGATTGAGAAAAAGCAGAAGCTAAAACTATTTGGGCATACAGAATCACCCCATCGTTAACAAGTTACACTTCTTTTAAAATTTTGAGAGGAAGGGAGCCTTTTACTGAGGACAATAACGCTTGGATGGATATGAAGTTAAACAGTAAATGGTCTCCTTCAGTAGTAAAAAAAAAAGTTAAAGGACATGCAAATGTTGTACAAGGGATATTACGATAGGAAACGTGGAGTGAAGGAGGTTGACTTAGAACCTGGTGAGTGGGTAAGAGTCAAAGTAGAATATAAAGCTAGAAAAGGTTGTAGTAAATTTACTAAACCAATGCAAGTTAAGAAGGTGTATTTGAAATCTGCAACATTGAGTGATGGAAAAGTGTGGCAATTTAGTAGGCTGTCAAGATGCAACAAGGTTTTAGATTGGGGGAAGGAGATTCAAACAGAGATCACAACAATGATTGGTTGTGGGATGATGTGATTGAGAAAGATTGTAATCATAGTAATTCAAGTGTGGTTGCAAATTCTAGCATTAAGCCTGATTCAAAGGAGAGTGGGAATGCCATATGTATTCCTGTTGAGAAAGGTGTACTTATGCGTTTGGGGAGGAATGGGAAAATTCCAATGAAATATAAAGAATTTATGATGAGTTAAGTGAATTTGGTTATATTATAATACTTTATTAAGGCCATGTTATATATCTATATAATATTTGTAATTGATAGATTGCACTGCATATTGCTTACAAGTTATTTTTTGATTGGTTGAAAAAAGGGAGATGTGGTATCTGTAGCAACAAGGTGGGAAGATTCAGGAATGGAATGCAGGTGGCGGACAGGGAGGAGAAAAGTGGAGAACATAAACTGTGGTTGTACTGCTTGCTGTTAATAAAGATTCAACTTAATGATATCTTAAGCATGCGTCTTCCTACTGTCCTCACTCCTCAAAACATGGTAAAATTGACCCACACCTGATTGGATCATTTAATTTACTTGTACTTCCCTAGTTAGGTAGTACAACATGTACCAATGGCATATAAAGTAAAGATTATTAGTGGGTTTGCAACACTTAGTGTGCCACCTACTTCAGTAGTCCTTCAAAGGATATCACAGGCCTGCCATTGCAGCCTGTGTATAGTTTAAAATATAAGTTTGACCTGACAAAACAACCATTTTTCCAGGCCTAAACCTTCCTTTTAAATACATACGTCACCCCTAAGGAAGGCCCTAAACAGACATAGGGCAGCATGCATTGTGTTTAAGAGGTTGGACATGTATTTTTAAGTTTTACATGTCCTGTTAGTGAAAAACTACTACATTTGCTTCTCACTACTGCAAGGCCTACCTCTCCATAGGATAACATTGAGTTACTTTATTACATTTAATACGTGGTAACTATTTTTTGGAAACAGGTGGAAATCTAATATTTGTTCTCAAAAGAATTACAATTTAAAATTCTCCTCAATTGTAAAGTTGGATTTTAAGTCACAATTCTGAAAATACCACTATTACAAGGTTGGCATTTTCATGTCCAGTGTCCTGGGTCAGATGACTGTGATTAGAGTGGCAGTAGGCCCTTGGCTCAGCTCACTCACAAAGAACTTCACACTAGCCTTTTGTCCCCCCTGAGCCCTTGGAGCCTGGACAGTAAGGGTAGAAATTCCAGAACCATCTATGGGGGTAAAACTCCAGACATTTCTTTTACTTCCACAAAGCTGGCTCCAGCTATAAAAATAGGGCTCTCTGATTCACTCATTAGTTTATTCCTGGACCTGCTGAGGGCACTCAGAAGATCTATTCTGAACTTCAGAAGACTGACTTGCTGCATGAGGCCTGCTGTGTACTTCACAGAACTGCCCTGCTGCTTGAAGCCTGCCCTGAACACTCACAGGACTGCCATGCTGCTGGTGGACATCCTTGCTGGTTGAATCCAGGGCTACCAGAGTGACTCTAGGGGCTAATTAGAGCTACATCGAGACAAAAATACCCATCAACTTGAACCTTGCCTGAAGTGAGTCCTACCGTCCAATTAGTGCCACTGAGTAATGAGGGCTCCCAATTAGCCAAAATTCAAAACTCAGGACTAAAAGTTTTTTCTGCCAAAACATGATCCAGAACTAACAGAAAATTGGGACCTTTCTGCTCGCTAATCCACCCAAGCTGCATTACCGATCTGCCTGCTTTGTGGTTACTACCACTACGCTCTTCTCTGTAGGTCAAATCCTGTTCAGCGGGTTCTCTTTGGAAGGGTGTCCGGCCTTGTGGAGTCCTCATTGACTACAGCCTGAAGTTTCATCCCTCTGGATATTTTCTACTTCCTGAAAGTGAATACGTCCAAAACTAGAAATCTTCACTGCCACTTTATCGCAACTTTGTCCAGCAGCTCCATGACTATGATGACTCTTCTGGAGACACCACCGGCTGCTTTGTCACACTGAACTTTTTATCTTCTCAGGCATTTTTCCCAAAAATCTATGTGTTAAATGGTCAGAGACTCATGCAACTATGTTTGTTCATCAGCACATTCACCTTATTTGAAATTACCCAAATAGCAGCCAAGGAGATGAATGTCCTAAGCACTGTACTCCCCCTAGAGGCCATGTTAGCTCAGATTTCATAGCCAAAGTGTGAAGGATATAATTGTTCAGGTAATGAGCCTCTGAACCGGGATGAGGTTGATTGCATGTGAATATATGAAAGATACTAATGCTGGAGATCTAAGGTTACAGGTAACTTTACAAGTAATTAATTTCTTCTCCAGCATTAGATCTTTTATAGACTCACATCCTTAAATAATATTAGCGAACAGTCCAAAACTCTTGAAATAAGTGGTAAGCAGGCTTATCTTGAATAAAGAGATTCTGCAGGACTGCTTGCCCAACTAAAAGGTCTGCTGCAGTATTCAAATCAGAGCAGGCGTGTTTGGTGAACATTTGCTTGTTCTTCTATGACAGATATTTGAAGTGACTTTCGTGCAGGGAGTGCTGCTGTTACTGTCATACTTCTGGTGGAGTTTTCAATCACCTTGCATCATATAGGGCACTTTGCTATGTTGTGGTAGAGTTATTCTGACAGCACGGTGCCTTGCTTTGATAGGGGGCAGTCCATGCCCATGCTTTTCTCAGTACCCTAAGGATTAGAGCAAATATTTGAAAGGGGTAGGCAAAGATGTATAGCCATGTTACTGCGAAGGTATTGACCATCATTCCCTCTTGCCAGTACCTGCTTGTGAAGACTCAAAACATTTTGTTTTCCTTTGTTGCAAAAAAAGTTGATGTAGGGTTGGCCCTGTTGCCTTAAAGTCTGCTGGAGGGGATCAAGATAAAGTTCCCATTTGTGACAAACCATTAAAGGGCAGCTGACAGCATTTGCCTCCTCGTTCTGTGTACCTTGTATGTGTTCCACAAAGATGTCCAGTCTGCTGACCATGGTCTGTCTTTGGCTATGTAGTGCCTGTAGGTGGCATTGTTAGTCATTATCAGATCCACCTACTTGGATAATTGGGATAGGAATGATTGTAAACCAGAACCAACTGCTCAGAACTAAAATATATTGATATGGAGAGATTTTCTTCTTGCGACCATAGTCCTCTTAGGTAGAGGTCCAGCATATGTGCTCCAAAACCTTGCATCGAGGCATATATCATCATGATCAGTTTCACTTGTGTGGGGAATGGAAGGCCGGCTGAAAGTCTTGATGGGAATCTCCCCCACAGGAGAGCCTGCTTGAAATGTTGAGTGATCCAAAACTGTCATTTTATAATCCCACTGTCTATTTCCAATGTAGTTCCAGTTGAATGGGCCTCATGCATAACCAGCAAAATAGCATTAATGGTATTCTAAATTGGGTATTCAGGATGGCATTAGACCCAAGATTTATTTGTAGGGTCTTACCACGACTGTGTCCCATTTGCCCCCCCCAGGAACTATAGGCGAGTCCTTAGAAGGCTTCTGTTGATGTTAGTGCTTCCTGAGCCGAAGAAGCGTTAACCAGCCATCCATCCTCGTATAACTGGTGATGCTGATGACGTAGGAAGGCTGATGATGATATACCTTGCATAATTAATAAAAATCGTTGCAGTTAGCAATATACATAAAAAGGTAAAAATAGTAAGCCAGAAACAAGCAACAGGTTTTCTAACTCACACAGGATAAAAACAATGGTACCTAGCTGAGGAATTCGGAGTCCACTTAAATAAGGATGAGTGTTTCTTATTGTGGGAGATTTGCATGCACTGTTCTCTCCAACTCCGTGCTGTTCATAATGTTCATTCTCTAGGCTGTGTGTGTGAGAGTTGCATTCAAAAAAGTTGATTGGTCGTGAGCTAAGTGGCTCCCTGAGCTTTCATGGTTTATTAGTGCCTGTTTTAAAAGGAGTTCCGCTTTTAATATGAATTTTGCTACAAATGCCATGTGCTGAGATGTCAGTCCTTTGAGGGAAAAAAGGATGGCTTGACGGCATGATCTGATGCACATATTTTTGAGGTACAGTTTACGCCAGTGTGACAGAGCGGGGCAAATGCATCAAAGGTGTAAAGGTCTTCCTGATGGTATGCACATAGCCTACATTTCCCGTTTTGTGCGGGTTGGTGCCATTTTGGCGCCACATCCAGTGAGGGGAGTAGACCAAACCTGGCGCGCAGCACCTTTAATTTTAGAAATGTATTTTGTGTTTCTCCCAGGTATGGCTGTGCTGTTGGCACTTTGTACATGTTGATAGTCATCCATGTGTGAGAACATGACCTGAATTTGTCCTTGTCCTTACTCCACAATGTCTATTTGATTTGCTGATTTATTAGATGCTTACATGCTTTGTGCGGTAAGGTCTTTTGCCACAGCTCTTCTGCCTGTAGTTGTTTGATTGCCAAGGCGATATTGTCAGACCCTGGGTTGGAGACATCCGGCAAGTTCAGGCTTGTTTCCTCCCAGATGAATGTTTTTAGTGTGTTTGGGGGTGCCTGTCTTAATAGGGAGGCATATTTGAGGATAGCACCGCTCTGTACCAGGGCTTGGTCTTGTACCCTGAATTCCAGTCTGATTTGTGCCAGAGAAGCACTGTGTGGTAGGCGGAAAAGAAATTGGAAGACTTTACTCTGGGCAATGTTGAAAAAATCAAAAAACGTGCAGGGAAAATTTTCTAAACCATATAACAGGGAGGGCAGGAACTTTACCTTGATCACCATGAGGAGCGGGCTCCAGGTCGCACTTCGTAGATTTGTGGCTGCAAGTTCCGATGCCACTCTGGCTTTCAAGGTGTTTAAATGCAAGCAGTGTGTGACCACCGTTCCTGCAGCCAGACTCCCAGATATTTGTAGCTGTTACTTCTACCCACTGGCTGGTTCCCACAGAGCCACTACTTTTTCTTTATTTGTCAGCGATCCCGGATCCTCGGGGTTTGCGCCCGTTCCCAATATGTACACCTCTTGGCAGCTCCGAATTCTACTAGCTATCATAGCACAGAGTTGAAGAATGGCCAAGTGGGGATGGGGTTTTTGGTTGGGAACAGCGGGGAAGGAGACCTGTGGAAGCAAGAGTTAAGAACACAATATCAAGGTTATTCACATTAATCTTCATGAACTTTGTTTTAATTATCTATGCTCTAATAACATGAGAGATCAAGAACTTTTCAATAACGTGACCTTTTTATAATCATATACTCTGAACATTGAACTCTCTCAAGTTAGTCCTTAGAATAGCAATTACGTCATAACAAGAATCAATGAGTACATTCTTTCCCAAAGAATGAACTGCTATAGGATTCACGAATGATACTGTAGAATAGGCAAACTTCCTAAACTTGTTTTGTCTATAAAGATCACACTCTGTTTGATCTGAGTTTCAAGATTCAATTGCCCAGAAATTATTGCGCACCTTATTGCCAGACTGCGTATCAAGACTCAAATACCTGGAATAATTGCATTCTCTGCCGATCTGAACTGCAAGTGTTAATTGCTAAGAATGAATCGCACACACTGTTGCCGATTCAACCATAAAGATTCAAATGCCTCGAAATGATCGCGCCCTCTGCCGATCCGAACTGCAAGGGTTAATTGCCAAGATGAATCGCGCACACTGGTGCCGATTCAACCATCAAGATTCAAATGCCTTGAAATGATCGCGCACTCTGCCGATCCGAACTGCAAGGGTTAATTTGCCAAGAATGAATCACGCACACTGTTGCCGATTCAACCATCAAGATTCAAATGCCTCGAAATGATCGCGCACTCTGCCGATCCGAACTGCAAGGGTTAATTGCCAAGATGAATCGCGCACACTGGTGCCGATTCAACCATCAAGATTCAAATGCCTTGAAATGATCGCGCACTCTGCCGATCCGAACTGCAAGGGTTAATTTGCCAAGAATGAATCGCACACACTGTTGCCGATTCAACCATCAAGATTCAAATGCCTCGAAATGATCGCGCACTCTGCCGATCCGAACTGCAAGGGTTAATTGCCAAGAATGAATCGCGCACATTATTGCTGATTTAACATCAAGATTCAAATGCCTCAAAATGATCGCGCACTCTGCCGATCCCAACTGCAAGGGTTAATTGCCAAGAATGAATTGCGCACACTGTAAATCACAAGGCCAAAACTAAAATGTTTCTAGAAACGGAGTCGAGGGCCTACCCCAACCTCCGTCTTACCGCCCTGCTTGAAGATCAGCAAAATAATGAGGACAGGGCCAGGTGAATGCCTAAGTAGGCCTCCGGAACAGGAGTTCAGGAAAATGCTGCTGCTCTGCACCGGGACCTCTGAATAGTGAGCACGTGTAGCTGGGCTGGGTCCCGTAAATAGACCCAAACCCCACCCACATGCCACACCCAGCCAGGCTGCAGGAAAGGCTTGAAAATGAACAATACATTCCAAACAGCATTAATGACATTTCAAGATAAATACCTTCAATGCAAAAGGTTAATCTACAATATCAACACATAATGCATGAATTATTACATTGCATAAGGTTTGTCATTTTGCATTATGCTGCCCGTAGAGCGCTCACTGTCCTGGTGTTGACAGTACTCCCCCCTCCCAAACGCGCTCTAGGGCCTGGCTTGTCTGGGTTTAGGCAATGAAAACGCCGCACTAGTCGTGGAGCATGAATGTCAGATGCTGAGACCCATGAGTCGTTCTCTGGACCATACCCTTTCCAAGATATTAGATACCAGGGAGTACGACCTCTAAATTTTGAATCCAGAACCTGTTTTACTTTGTATTCCAATTCTCCTTGTACTAGTACTGGAGTTGCTCGAGAGCGAGTTTTCTGGAATGCTCTTTTCAGGAGAGAAGTATGAAACAGTGGATGAATACGTAGTGATTTTGGTAACTGTAGTTTGTAGGTTACTGGATTGATCTGGTGAAGAACTGTGTAAGGACCTATATATTTGGGATTAAACATATGTCTTTGCTTGAAATCAATGTGGCGTGTGGAAAGCCACACTCTATCTCCTGGCTTATATGGTTGTCCCTCACAATGTTCTTGCCATAATGTTTTTTATACTTTTGTTTTGCTTTGTTTAGATGTTGCTGGATTTGTTTCTGGGTTTGATGGAGTTGTCGTATTGTTTCTGACACTGCTGGTGTAAGTGAACTTTCTTGTGGAATTGTGATGGGCAGAGTATCTGGGTGATAACCAAATAGACCAAAAAAGGGCATTGCTCCAGTAGAAGTATGATACGAGTTATTGTAGGCCAGTTCAGCTAACCAAAGCATTGATACCCAAGAAAGGAGTGCCTTTTCAGCGTAAGCACGCAAATATTATTTCAATGTTTGATTTAGTCTCTCAGTTTTGGCCATCCGCTTGAGGATGATGACTGGTAGATAATGTAGCTGTAACTTGCAGCGTTTTGCACCACGTTTTCCAGAAGTTAGAGGCAAATTGTGATCCTTGATCGGAGAGAATTACTTTTGGTAATCCATGATAACGGACCACTCGATTTAAAAGTATTGTTGCCAATTCACTGGAGGTAGGCAATTTCCTGCAAGCAATGAAATGTGCATATTTTGTGAGACAGTCTACCACTACAAGGATTACTGAGTGATGTTGAACAACTGGCAGTCCTGTAATAAAGCCTATTGATATGTGTTCCCAAGGTCGGAGTGGAGTTGGGAGAGGATCTAACAGTCCTTTTGGTTTTGAATGACTTGTCTTGGTACGAGCACAAACTTCACAGTTAGTTACCATTTGCTTGACGTCTTTTGTCAAATTAGGCGACCAAAAATATCGTTGGATTAGTTCAAGTGTCTTAGGAATACCTAGATGACCTGCCATAGGTATAACGTGCAACCAATGAAACACTAATTTGCGCAACTTGGTAGTTGGAACAAATAAACATGCATCATGAAAAGGTAGGCCTTGTTTGATTTATCTTTTGGGGTCTGCTTGAGCCCATTTCTGCCATTTTTCGATGGTGAAAGAATTCTGAATATTTTCAAAGAAATCTTCAGTTTTAATGATACAAAGGATTTTGTCTGGAGCAATGATAGCTCGTGGGGGCTGGATTGTGGGTAACATGGTACAGTCTTCTCTGGACAAGGCATCCGCTTTGCGATTGTCTTTGCCGGGATGGAAGGTTACCACAAAATCAAACTTGGCAAAAAACAGCATCCATTGTAATTGTCGAGGAGTCAAAAGTCTAGCTGAACTCATGAACTGGAGATTACGATGATGTGTGTATGCTGTAATAGTGTACTTGGCGCCTAGCAAATAGTGTCTCCGTTCTTTGAAGGCATCACGGATTGCTAGAAGTTCTTTCTCAGCAATGACATCATTTTGTTCCGCTTCGTTCAGTTTTCGAGACATGTAAGCAACAGGGTGTAGATGACTGGTATCTTTGTTGCGTTGCGATAACACCGCACCAATTGCCACATCTGAAGCATCTGCTTCTACTATGAATGGACGTTCAGTATCTGGGTGAGTCAAGACTAGGGCGGTGGAGAAGGCTTCTTTTAAGGTTGAAAAAGCTTTGTCAGCTTCTGGAGACCATCCAAAAGGTTCTTTCTTTCATAGTAACTTGGTGATTGGTGCCACTGTCTGTGAGAAATGGTCTATGAACCTGCGATAGAAATTTGCAAAACCAAGGAAGCACTGAACATCTCGAACAGTTTTTGGGATCGGCCAATCAGATACTGCTTGCGCTTTTCTTTCTGCCATGACCATGCCTTGAGGGGTAAGGATGACCCCTAAAAATTCAAGGGTGGTAACATGAAATTCACATTTGCTCAATTTGCAACATAAATGATGTTTTCGAAGGGCTGTGAGAATCTTCTGGACATGTTGTACATGTTCGACTTCATTATCAGAATAGATTAGAATATCATCAATATAAACTATTGCAAATAGATCTAGATATTCTCTAAGGACATCATTCAGAAAGAATTGGAATGCTGCTGGAGCATTACAAAGTCCAAAGGGCATGACTGTGTATTTAAATAGACCATATCAAGTTTTAAAGGCTGTTTTCCACTTGTAGCCTTCTCTCATCCTGACTAGGTGATAAGCTCCTCTTAGTTCTAACTTGGTGTAGATTTTGACTTTTTTAACTTGGTCCAACAGGACAGGGATTAAGGGTAATGGGTATTTATTCTTTACTGTGATTTTATTTAATCCTCTATAGTCTATACAGGCCCTAAGATCCCCATTAGCCTTGGTGAAAAAAAAAAGATGAGATGCTGTAGGAGACTTGGAAGGGCGGATGTATCCAGTAGCTAGAAATTGATCAAAATAGCTTCATAGATATTGATTTTCATTTTCAGACAGGGCATACACACGACAACTAGGGAGTATAGCACCAGGAGTCAGATCAATTTGACAGTCATATGGTCTGTGAGGAGGCACGGTTCCTGCTTCATTTTCATCAAAAACATAAAGGAAGGAGGAATACTGCAAAGGCAGCGTTACATCTTTTTCAGCGGCTGTGGCTATGTGGGATTTGTGAGAATCTGTGACACTTGATGTCTGGAGACATTCCTCTTTACACAGAAGTGAAGAAAACGTGATTTTCCTTTCTTGCCAATTTATTAAAGGATTATGGTAATGTAACCACGGCATTCCTAGGATAATTCCATACTAAGGAGCATGGATTACATCAAAGATTATTTTTTCTACATGTTTGGTGTTAAGATTTCCCCATTAACAGATCACAGACAAGGGGAAGGTCTGCAAAGTCACCGGACCTCCAGCTAGGAGTTTTCCATCTACAGCTTGTATTATTTCTGGTGTTTTCTTCTTCTTACATGTGATCCCCCATGTTTGAATCAATTGTGCATCGATAAAATTACCAGTAGCCTAGGAATCTACTAAGGCTTTCTTTAGATAAGTCTTTTGTTTTACCAGTACTTCTAGATCTAATTTTAAATGTCTTGACTCGAGTAAAACGTTTCTACCATCTTGGGAAAGGTCCACGGTTACACCCAAGAGCAACCCTTCCTTACACCTTGGGTGTTCTAGTTTTCCTGCTTGATCTGTGCATTTGCTACAACCTTCTTGGTAGGGGTTTGTTTACATTTTGGTTTTGCTGGACATTCTTTAGCGAAATGGCCCTTTCGACCACAGTACAGACATAGTCCGTTTTTTCTACGTAGATCTTTCTCTTCTTTCGTTAAGGGCCGCCTGATGGTTCCTATTTCCATTGGCACAATTCTAACAGTTCTCGGTCTGTGGACAGAGTAACTGCTCTTCGATCAAAAACATTTTCAAATTCTCGGACAAAGTCTCTCCAGTTATAAAGCAAGGGATTATCTCAACGCACGAGAGGGATTGCCCAGGTGGCCGCGTCTCCAGTCAAATAGGAAATCAAGAAGGCCACCCTGGATTGTGGATCAGGGAAGGTGTTTGGTCGACAGGTGAAATGCAATTCTACTTGAGTCAAAAAGGATTGTACCTTCTGAGGATCACCTGAAAACCTTTCTGGGGGAGCCAAAGGAATGGGTGTGGGAACTGTGAGTGATATGTTAGTTGGAGGATTCCCTCCTGAACCTTGAGGAGGAGGATTAAGCCAACCCGCACCCAGAGGACTTTGCTCCTTCTTTCCCACTCTGTCTTGTAACTGATCCACCCTTTCTCCTAGATTGATTGCTATGTTTTTAGATTCAACTATATCCAATCGAAGCTGCGTAATTACCTTAAGTAACTCGTCCAATGTGGCCATATTGAAAACCTAGCACAAACCAGGAGGATTAAAATTTGTGGCCTCACGATTCTGTCAGCGAGACCGGATCCTCAGGGTTTGCGCCTGTTCCTAATATGTACACCTCTTGGCAGCTCCAAACTCTAATAGCTATCATAGCACAGAGTTAAAGAATGGCCAAGTGGGGGATGGGGTTTTTGGTTGGGAACAGCGGGGAAGAAGTCCTGTGGAAGCAAGAGGTAAGAACACAATTGCAAGGTTATTCACATTAATCTTCATGAACTATGTTTTAATTATCTATGCTCTAATAACATGAGAGATCAAGAACTTTTCAATAATGTGGCCTTTTTATAATCATATACCCTGAACATTGAACTCTCTCAAGTTAGTCCTTAGAATAGCAATTAGGTCATAACAAGATCAATGAGTACATTAGTTCCCAAATAATTAACTGCTATAGGATTCATGAATGTTACTGTAGAATAGGCAAAATGACTAAACCTGTTTTGTCTAGAAAGATCACACTCTGTTTGATCTGAGTTTCAAGATTCAATTGCCCAGAAATTATTGCGCACCTTATTGCCAGACTGCGCATCAAGACTCAAATACTTGGAATGATCGCGCGTTCTGCCGATCTGAACTGCAAGAGTTAATTGCTAAGAATGAATCGCGCACACTGTTGCCGATTCAACCATCAAGATTGAAATGCCTCAAAATGATCGCGCCCTCTGCTGATCTGAACTGCAAGGGTTAATTGCCAAGAATGAATCGCGCACACTGTTGCCGATTCAACCATCAAGATTCAAATGCCTTGAAATGATCGCGCACTCTGCCGATCCGAACTGCAAGGGTTAATTTGCAAGAATGAATCGTGCACACTGTTGCCGATTCAACCATCAAGATTCAAATGTCTCGAAATGATCGCGCATTCTGCTGATCCGAACTGCAAGGGTTAATTTCCAAGAATGAATCACGCACACTGTTGCCGATTCAACCATCAAGATTCAAAAGCCTCGAAATGATTGCGCACTCTGCCGATCCGAAATGCAAGGGTTAATTAGCTAGAATGAATCGCGCACACTGTTGCCGATTCAACCATCAAGATTCAAATGCCTCGAAATGATCATGCACTCTGCCGATCGAACTGCAAGGGTTAATTGCCAAGAATAAATTGCGCACACTGTAAATCACAAGGCCAAAACTCAAATCTTTCTAGAAACCGAGTCGAGGGACTACCCCGACCTCCGTCTTATGGCCCTGCTTGAAGATCAGCAAAATAATGAGGACAGGGCCAGGTAAATGCCTATGTAGGCCTCCGGAACAGGAGTTCAGGAAAATGCTGCTGCTCTGCACTGGGACCTCTGAATATTGAGCACGTGGAGTTGGGCTGGGTCCCTTAAATAGACCCAAGCCCCGCCCACATGCCACACCCAGCCAGGCTTCAGTAAAGGCTTGAAAATGAATAATACATTACAAACAGCATTAATGACATTTCAAAATAAATACCTGCAATGCAAAAGGTTAATCTACAATATCAACACATAATGCATGAATTATCACATTGCATAAGGTTTGTCATTTTGCATTAGGCTTCCCGTAGAGAGCGCACTGTCCTGGTGTTGACATTATTAAGCGCTTGCCGAAGATGACTACCTTGGTTTTTTCCAGGTTTGGCAGTAGCATTTTGGATTTGCAGTACTGATCTTGGATATTTAGCAGTTTTTGTAGCCCCGTGCCTGAGAGGTTCAAGAGGACGATGTCTTCTGCGTATAGAAGTGCTGTTAAAAGTTGGTGGCCCAATTTGGGGGGATGGGAACTGGAAAAGTTGAGGTGTGCACACAGATCAGCAAGGTATAAATTGAATAACAATGGGGCTAGTATGCAACCTTGCATAACTCCTTTTTCTATCGGAGTTTTAGCAGACACTCTTCCATTGCTGCCAACGTTTACCCTAGCCCAGTTGTCCGAATATAAAAGCTGAATTCCTTTTAGCACGTTTGGCGGAATATTGAGTTCCACTAATTTCTTTTCTACAATCTGTGCCGTTCCACAGAGTCAAAAGCTTTAGAAAGGTCCACAAAGCAGGTGCACAAGGTCATTTTCTTTTTTGTGTACTTTCCAGCCAACATTGCTAGAGCTACCAGGTTGTCAGACGTGCTTGATGAGGGACGGAAACCTGTTTGGTTCAGTGGAATTAGATTCAGTTTAGTCACCTAGGCTTTTAATTCCACAAACAGGCACTCCGCGAATATTTTTGCATCATTGTCGAGGAAAGCGATCAAACGATAGCTGTCGGAGTTCCCATAGGGCCTTTTCTTGTAGATTGGATGGAGAATTGCCCCTTTCCAGGAGTCAGGTATTTTATTTTCTGTGACACAGGAGGCGAACAAATCACTAAGTTGATTGGACCAAAATTCTAGATCATGTTTTAAGACCTCCACACGGAGGCCATTTGGGCCGGGAGCCCCATTTGTTCTGCAGTGTCTAAGTTGTCTTTTGCATTTTGAAGCGTAGATGATTCAACTCAGAATTTGAGCTAGAGTTACGTTCTGCTGCTTTCTGACCACTGTATAGTTTGGAGATGTACTTAATCTATTTCACCTCTGGCACGGTGCTGCTTAGTGTCCCTGCCATCCCATGCTCCAGTTGATTGATGATGGACCACAGGGGGCAGCTGTTCTTTTGTTTGCATGCCTCAACTACTTTGATCCATTCCTGGTCGTGTTGTACCTGCTTTGCTTCCCAGACTGCCTTCTTGTATTTCTTTCTTAATTCTTGGAAGGTACCAAGTTGCCTGGTGTCCGTGTGTTGTTTCTTTAGGGCTCCTGATGTTTTGTTGAGCTGTTGCCTTTGTTGCTTTAAGGATTGTGCGACCCATTGGTTTTTGTTCCTTGGTGGTCCAAGCCTATGCCATTGTAATGGAGCAAGCTGGTTCTTTAGTGATGTTAACGTTGCTTCCCATCTGATGATTATGCCCAGCTGGGCCTCTAGACTGGGTAATACTCTTGATTTCCACACCTCATATTTCCTCATACACAAGTTTGACCATCTTATGCAGTGTAAGGGGCTTCCTGGATCCTGTCCCCCTATGTTGTGCACTTGTTCCATGTGACGGTTGTTGTTCATGATTTCCATGACATGCGGATGATGATCACATTTGCAGCTTACTTCAATGCTAAAAACATGAATGTATTTGAAGAATGCTACAGACCTTAATGTGTAATCCAGTGTGCTAGCTGATTTCCTTGATTTGTGTGTTGGGTTCATTGGGCTGTCTGTAGGGAAATGATCATTCAAGGTCCTCAGTCCAAATGTCTCTATGGCTCTCACCAGAGGGTGATCGCATTTGTCCATGTCCCTGAAGCTTGATACTTGTTGTGGGATGCCAAGGCGTTGATCTAAAGCACCTTCTCTGGCACTTCTATTCCCATGGCTGGCCATATTTAGGTTGAAGTCGCCTGTGATCAGCCAGGAGGCATGCCCGTATGAGGCTTTTAGAGATTGCAGTTCGTTTTTCATGGTGTCTAATAATTGCAGTTTATGGGTCGCATTGTGGTTGATATAGATACTAAACATTATAACCGAAGTAGATGCCTGTTCTAAAAAACAGTTTTCAATGATGACGGCTAACATGTGGGGTGGCAGTTGGCCAAGACTCCTTGCAGTTAAGGATTTACTTGTGGTTATGTAGGTGGAAAGATCTCCCTTGGTGTGACCCTTGTTCTTTGCTTTTGTTGCTGGGCTAAAGAATTCTTGGAATCCTGCCAACGGATTTTCAGCCACTCTCCAAGTTTCTTGTAGGCAGATGATGTCAAACTTTCTCAAAAAGGATTCTAAGTTTGGGTCATGAGTGATTTAGTTGCCCCCGCTATAGTCCAAGACATTATTTTTGTATTGCCCATCGCACGTTTGAGCAGCGATCCAGAATTTGAGATTTTTTTGGTGTTCATGGGACCCAGCTCCAGTCTTAGGGTGCAGGGGTGCGTCAGGGTCAAGGGCATAATTTGTCCCAACTGGTTTCCTCTTTTTGCATTTCCATTACCTGGTCAGGTCTCGTTACTTGATGTTTCTGTGTGATGGAGATGATGAATTCTCTTGGCCCGGGGGTGAATGAGGAGGATGCCCCCTTGGCGTGTTGTAGGATTGATCTCTGGGTAATGTCCCTGGGGTTTGCTTTCCATGTTCCATTGCAATTTCCCCAGGCTCCCTGAGGGATGAGGAGTAACGGATATTTTGCTTTGTTCACTTCTTTAACCCCTTGTGTGCCATGGACATAACGGTTACGCCCAGTGGCACAGCGCTGTGCCACAGACGTAACTGTTACATCCTGACACTGACCCACAGGGGAAGTGCTAGCGCTCCTCCCGTGGGTCACCCACCCACACCCCCGGGCAGGGATGGCAGCAGAAGCCCTTCCGCTGCCACCCTGCCACCCTTCCCCACCCCCTAGTGGCATCAGAGGTCGCCCCCATTGTGCTGGAATGGGGGAAGGGGCAGGTCAGAGAGGCATCGGAGAAAAGGCTTGCCCATTAGACACCAGGGATTTTTTTATATAGTGTTTTATATATAAGGGGAGCTGCCCCTTGGGCAAGAGTTTCTCCACAAGGGGGGGTGGGGGCATTTTTTATTTAGCCCATTTCTGCCCCATTTGGGGGCAGATGGGCCTATTTTAATGAGGCCCATCTGACAAACTTCTAGGCACCAGGGAGCATTTTTCTTTTTTTTCACAGGAGGGGTGCAACCCCTTAGAAAAGGTCACTCCCCTGGGGGCAATATTATTTTAGGCCATTTCTGCCCCCTTTGGAGGCAGATCGGCCTATTTTTATTAGGCCAATCAGCCCCAAGGGGGGCAGAAACCACTGGACACCAGAGATTACTTTTAATTTTTTTTTTGATTTTACATAAGGGGAGGGACCCCTTAGGCAAGGGTCGCTACCCAGAGGGGCACCATATCTTAGGCCATTTCTGCCCCCCTCTGGACAGATCAGCCTACTATTATTAGGCCAAAATGCCCCCAAGAGAGGCAGAATCCACTAGACACCAGGGATTTAAAAAAATGTATTTCACATAAGGGGGGGGGGGGGTGCGGACCCTTGTGCAGGGCTCGCTCCCCATTGGGGGAATATAACATATTAATATTGGCCATTTCTGCCTCCCTTAGAAGCAGATTGGCCTATTTTTATTAGGCCCTTCTGCCCGCAAGGGGGGGCAGAAGCCCTCAGGCACCAGGGTTCAGTGTGTGTGTGTTTTGTTTGGGGGACGGCCCCTTAGGGAAGGGTCGCTCCCCATGGGGGCACATCACTGTTGATCATTTCTGTCCCACTTGGGGGCAGATCAGCCTATTTTTTATTAGGCCCAGCTGCCCCCAAGGGGGGCAGAAACCACTTAGGCACCAGGGATCAGTGTGTGTGTTTTGTTTGGGGTAGGGGTGGCCCCTTTGCCAAGGGTCACTCCCCATGGGGGCACATTGCTGTTGGCCATTTCTGTCCCCCGGTGGCAGATCAGCCTATTTTGTAAGGCCCATCTGCCCCATTAGGGAGGCAGAAAGCCCAATAGACACCAGGGAAGAATTTGATTTTTTTTTAAAGGCGGGTAGGAGTATGGCCATGCCCCCACCCCAAATAAATGGGGACAAAGTTGTTCTGCCCGCCAGTGGGCAGATGGGGTAATTACCCCTGATCCACTCCCCTGGGAGGGCAGAAAGCCTACAAAATGCCAGGGAATTAAAAAAAATAGAGGGCTGGGCTGCCAATATGGGCATGGTTATGCACCCCACCCCAACTGAAGGGGGTAACAGTATTTCAGCACCCCCTGCAAACTAAATGATCTTATCCCAACAGCAAGCAAGAGGACATTTGATTATTTTGTGTTTTGATTTTACATTTGGGCCAAGAGAGCTTGGCTAACTCCCAATATCGTACCTCTTGGAATGGTGAACGGTTTCACTTTTTGGACTTTGGGATGCTGCCACCTAGAAAAATCTACCAGACCTAGACACATCTGAAGACTAGACATCTGGGTGAGTCCAGGCTGGTGTGCTTCACATGCACCCCACACCATTTTCTTACCCACAATCCCATGCAAACCTCCAACTTTCCTTGAAATCATGCATTTTCCCTACATTTTTGTGATGGAACCTTCTGGAATCCGCAGAAATCCACAAAATTCCTACAACCCAGCATTGTCGCATCTAAACCGATATAAATTCTGCCCCACTTGTCAGCCTAAAAATGTTTTTTACCAAACTGCCTTTTTGGACCCGCTTCGTTCCCTCTCAATTGTGACATATTTCTGGCCCTTCCCTGTCACAGGCACTTGGCCCACCTACACAAGTGAGGTATCATTTGTATCGGGAGATCGAGGGGAACATTGGGTGGTAGGAAATATGTGCTGGTGTGGTGATACCACACAGAAATGTTATTTTTTTAGCTAAATTGGAGGTTTTCTGAGGATTGTGAGTAAGAAACCCCTGGGAGATCCACACAAGTCACACCTCCCTGGACTCCCTTGGGTGTCTAGTTTTCAGAAATGTATTGGTTTGGTAGGTTTCCGTTAAATGGCTGCTGGGCCAAGACCAAAAACACAGGTGCCCCCCTTGCAAAAACAGGTAGTTTTGTAATAGATAATTTTGATGTGTCCATGTAATGTTTTGGTCCCTTCCCTGTTGTGGGCACTAGGCCTACCCACACAAGTGAAGTACCATTTTTATTGGGAGATGTGGGAGAATGCTGGGTGGAAGGAAGTTTGTGGCTCTCCTCAAATTCCAGAACTTTGCAGCACCGCAATGTGAGGAAAAAAGTGTTTTTTTTAGCAGCATTTGGAGGTTTGCAAAGGATTCTGGGTAACAGAACTCAGTGAGAGCCCCACAAGTCACCCCATCATGGATTCCCCTAGGTCTAGTTTTTGAAAATGCACAAGTTTGCCAGGTTTCGGCTGAGCTACAGGCCAAAATCCACAGCTAGGCTAGGCTTTGCAAAAAACAGGTCAGTTTTCATTAGAAAAATGTGATGTGTTCACATTGTGCTTTGGGGTATTTCCTGTTGCGGGGACTATGCCTACCAACACAAGTGAGGTACCATTTATATATGGAGACTTGGGGGAATGCTGGGTGGAAGAACGTTTGTAGCTCCTCTCAGATTCCAGAACGTTACATCACTGAAATATGGGAAAAGTATTTTTTGCCAAATTTTGAGGGTTGCAAAGGCTTCTGGATAACAGAACCACAAGTCACCCCATCCTAGATGCCCCTAGTTGTCTAGTTTAAAACAATGCAAGGTTTTGGTAGGTACTGAATAAGCAAGAGGCCAAAAAAAACACAGGTAGGCACGTTCCATAAACACATCAGATTTCAATGTAAAAAAATATGATGTGTCCATGTTGTGTTTTGGGGAGTTTCCTGTCACGGGCACGAGGCCTACCCACACAAGTGAGGTAAAATTTGTATCGGGGGACTTGGGGGAACACAGAATATTGCCATTGTCTTTCTCTACATTTTTTCCTTCCAAATGTAAGACTGTGTAATAAAGAAGCCTATTTGAAAAATGCCCTGCAATTCACATCCTAGTGTGGGGACCCCCAAATTCAGAGATGTGCAAATAACCACTGCTTCTCAACACCTTATCTTGTGCCCATTTTGGAAATACAAAGGCTTCCTTGATACTTATTTTTCACTCTTTATATTTTAGCAAATGAATTGCTGAATACCCGGTATACAATGAAAACCCATTGCAAGGTGCAGCTCATTTATTGGCTCTGGGTACCTAGGGTTCTTAATGAACCTGCAAGCCCTATATATCCTGCAACCAGAAGAGTCCAGCAGATGTTACGGTAATACTGCTTTCAAAAATCTGCCATAGCTGCAAAAAGTTACAGAAGAAAACATGGACAGAAATGGCAGTTTTTTTCAACTCAATTTCCATATTTTTTTACTTCAGTTGTTACTTTCTGTAGGAAAACCTTGAAGGAGCTACATAAATGACCCCTTGCTGAATTCCAAATGTTGTCTACTTTTAAATTTTTTTTTAGATGTCTGGGATCTACCATTGGTTTCACACCTTTTTCTGTCACTAACTGAAAGGAGGCTGAAAGCACAACAAATAGTAAAAATGGGGTATGTCCCACTAGCATGCCAAACGTGTTGAAAAAGGTGTTTTTTTGGTTCAAGTCTGCCTGTTCCTGAAAGCTGGGAAGATGGTGATTTTAGCACTGCAAACCCTTTGTTGATGCCTTTTGCAGGAAAAAAAAACATGTGCTTTCTTCTGATGCACTTTTTTCCTATTCTCCCCAGCTGTATTTTGCCTAATTTCTTGGTCTCATCCAGTGGAACCCACAAACTCTGGGTATCTTTGAAATCCCCAGGATGTTGGAAAAAAAGGACGCAAGTTTGGCATGGATAGTTTATGTGGACAAAAAGTTATGAGGGCCTAAGTGCGAACTATCCCAAATAGCCCAAAAAAGGCTTGGCACAGGAGGGGGAAAAGGCCTGGCACGAAGGGGTTAAGCTTTATACCCCAGAGTTCAAATACCTCTGATTTTGATAGTAGCAGCTGCACTTTTTCCGCGCTGCTTAAACAAACTTCCGTGCACTCAATATCGTTGCTCTTACTTGGTGCAAAAAAGGCTACGTACTCGAGGTCTTTGCTGTTGAATAGTTCCAGCCCTGGGAAAGCATTGCAGGTTCTCAAGGGGTTGCCTCTGTTTCAGATGTTCCATGGGCCTTGAGATTTATATGTTGGATGAAAAATTAGGCTATGAGTGTCCCTATGATTTGAGTTCAGCGGAGGATTGGCAGCAGTATTGTGGCCCTTTGTGAAGTGCAGGGCTGATGTGATTTCAGCATCAGTGATTGTCCTTTGCTCTACCACGGTGGGTGCTTGATCTGTGAGGATTGAACTAATCGAGTGGGCATTGATCTTTGTGATGGGCCCCAAAGGTCTTGGGGTCCAGGATGAGAGTCCTGTTGCAGAATGATAGTACAATTATTCCCTTGCTTCTCAAGAGTAATTCCAGGATGGGTGGCCTGGGTGGAGGACGCGTATTTACCAAGTTCGCTGCGGTTCACGTGGGGCTCCATCGCACTGGTTATTATGGGGTGTGCACCTGGGGGGGTGGTGGGACCAGGATTTCCCTCAGGCTCGCCGCAAGACCTGGAGGTTGCGATCGGAAGGATTGTACTGGAGGGTGCCAACTGCGGGTGGGTGTTTGACCTGGGGCAGTTTGTTTGGAGTTCTTTGGGCCAGTCCAATGCTGCTGTGTTCCCGAGGACCCCCTTGTTCATGCTTCTGGCTGAGACAGTTCCTACCTCTATCTGCTGTCTTTGAGGATGGTTATCACTCTGTGACCACAGAGGCAGAACTGTGGTGTCTGTCAATTTAATGGGCGGTGAGTGTTTTATCAATTCCTTTGCTGCTTGACTCTTTTTTAGAGTTCCCTCCCCATGGGCTATTGTTCTGGTTTCTATGTAAAGGAAGGACTTTGTTTTCCTGCTCCATAAATGATTTGCTGTGCATTTTCCTTAGATGTTTCTTGTTTTTCCTCCCAATGGCAGTTCTAGGCATACTTCGGCCTGGGTTGTAACGTTGGGGACTCCCATTTGAGGTCTGTTTGTTGTTGCAGGGGTAAGCTGAACCTATATCCATAGCCGGCCATTTCTCCACTGTTCGTCTTCCGCTTTTAAGTTTACTACTATTGCCAACATAATTGACATCAATTCTTGCAGTTTGTCTAAGATTAGGCTATAGTGACAATGATCGCCCTCGGTGGGTGGCTCCTTGACAGCCTCCACATGTACTTTGCTTGTTTCCGGTCCAGGGAGGACCTGGCTTGGTAGTTCGGGCTGGACTGTTCTCATGAGGAACCGGGTCAAGACTGAGTTGCTTATGGCTGGGTCCAAACGGTGGTGGCATGGTGAGCAAAAGAATGATGGATTAAACCCAGATCTGTGACTGGGGTTGAGTGTTTGCATTGTTCAGCACTCCATCCATCATCCTTTTGTGTGCTCCACATGTACTTGAGCTTTTTTGACTAGCAAATTTAGTCAGTCCAGCTTATTGCCAATAGCCATGGTAGTGGTTGCCAAGCTTTGCAAGATTTGAATTTGAATGTCCAGTTTGTCTGTATTAAAAATAGTGTCATTTGTTATGGCTGTGAGAGTTTTGTTTACATCGCCCCATCCTGCCAGGGGAGGGACAGCTGAGTCGATCAGCTTTTGATTTTGCATTGTTTCTGTTGTGTACAGCAAGTTTGTTCCTATTTGTGGGTGTGTGTTGGCCGCCCACTTCATCTACGTCTTTGTTGAAGAACTCCTCTTACTCCTCCTCTGTAAGAGAGGCCTCCCAGGGATGGATGGGCTGATTTATTCTTGGCGTTGATAATTTTGAAGCCAGGTTTTCCCAGCTACTGTTTTAATTTCCTCAGTGCAGTGCCCTTCGGTGGGAAGTTCTGTTCATTACCACTATGGTCCAGGATAGAGAGATTGCCCACTTTTGAGGCTGGACAGCTCATTCTTGTTGTGTAGGTGTTCCAAGCGGAGAAGGGAGCTTGGTAGTGAAAGTTCTGTCATTGATTCTCGTGCTGTCTTGTATGGTGGGAAGTACGCCCAGGCATTGCCCAGGGTGATTGCACTGTCGCTGAAAGATCTCCAGCCAGGATGTGATCTCTACACTGGTTCTTCAGAGAGAGTATTGTGGCTGGTGATTATCCTCACTGATGGAAAGTACTCTGGGATCCTTTTGGTTCCTCCCTTCACCTTCTATGGCTTTGTGACTACTCCAGGGGTCCTAGAGAGCCCTTTTTTGAGGCTGTTGCCCCCTTTGGTGTCTCCTGTGGCATTGGTTGGGGCTTTGGGGCGCGCTTCATTTTCCAACCTTTGGCCCACACCCCCGTTTATTGGGGGCTGCCTTCTCTCTCCTCATTAATTGTTGTGCCCTGTCATGTGCCATTAAGAGGAGGGAGCTGCGGGTCCTCATGCTCTCTCCGCGCTCTTCTTTTGGTCCCCCTTGAGGATTCAGAAATCTATCTGAGCTCCTCCTTCTGCTCCTGCACCATGTAGTGAGTAAGGAAGTGTGAGTGGAGGCTGGAGTTCTCCCGAGTTGCAGGTGCCCGGCTGCCGCTGTCCCTGGGAATGCAAGAGAGCTGGAGGCCAATGGCGAGCGGGTCTCACTGGTTGCCCTGCAAGCCACACCCAGACCTGGTTGCTTCTGCGGGGTACAAGGGCGCACACTCAGCGACAGCCACCTACGGCTGCCTCGCTCCCACTTTGCTAGGCTTGGCCGCGGAGCACACGCACAGGCAGCTTGCTTGCAGCTGCTGATGGTTCCTGCTGTAGCTGTGTAACTGTGGCTGTGGAGCCTGGTCTTGTGGCTGTGGCTGTAGACCCCCCTGGAGCAGCCAGGGACCTTCCAGGCCAGCCTGTGGCAAGCCTGTGGTGCTGGGATCAATAATGGGATCCTGTGAGTCTCACCATCCTGGAGACTGCCAGCGGCAATTTACAGCTTGAGTCTGCCCCTTGCTCAGGCCTTCCAATGGCCTTCTGCTTGGGCCCCAAGCCCAGGAGTTGCCCAGGAGTTGCTGCTGCTTCTGGGAGGGGGTGATGGGAGCTGGAAGGCTCTGCCCAATGAGTGCGCCCAGCTGAGGCTGCTGGGCGGTCAGGTGGTTGAGGCGGCTGTGGCTGTGGAGCTGACAGTCAGTGCAGTGCGGCTCCGTTACGCTTGGATTGCTGGATCGCTGGTGCGGTGTTCGCAGGACCTTCCTTCTGCATCCGGCCTCAGGCTTCAGCTGGAGCGCTGGTCCACAGTTGCAGCCTGCGGCCCGGTGCTCTGCAGCTCCGTTCCATTCTGTGGGTACGGAGTGCCGATCGTGGGTCCTTCCTGCTTCTCCTTCTGCTTCAGCACGCAAGGCTTCTGCTTCAGCCACCATCTAGTGGGAAAATGCGAGAGTGACAGAATGATCGGTAGGAAGGCTATCACTGGTGCAAGATAATTTGTGAAAATCTTGGAGCACATTTCAAGCCAAAGCTGAATGCTTTGAATTGTTAATGCTGCCCTAACCACTGAAACTCTCAGAAATTGCCTGTGAGTTGGGTGCATTGGAATGTGTTGATTGCTAAGGTAGGTGACATATCATATTCCTGGATCAAAAAAGTGACTTCCTGGATTGTGTCAGCACAAACTTGTTCATTATCCAAGGTATTTGTATTTATTGGTTTGCCCATGAACTAAATACCTGTTTTTTAAAAAAATTCAGAACACTACGATGTTAGTTTTTTCTAAGTTTATTGTAATTACATTTGAATTGCTGTCTGTGCAGATTATTAATCAATCTGTGTAGGCCTATGGCTGTTTGACTGAGGATGGCTACGTCATCAGCATAGAGCAACACTGTCATGGAGCGGTTTGGGAATTTTGGGGTGTGGCTAACAACGGAGTCCAATTCAGGCAGCAGATCACAGATATATTAATTAAAAAGTGCAGGTGCTAGCACATAGCCTTGATGAGTCTTGATTTTCCAATTGAATGCCGTGCAGTAATAGTGTGGAATTTGCCAGGCAGCAATTTTGGACCATAGCAGCTGGCGATTAATGTGGTGAAAACCTTTACTGTAATCTGTGAAACAGCAGTTTGTTTGTTTTGCTGACAGCAAAATGATAACCACCAGACTGTTGGCGGTACTGGTGGTGCTGGAAAAAGGTTTAAAGCTGGCTTGATGGAATGGAATTAGATTGATAGACCTAGTCCAATTGTCAAGCTCTTCCAGCTGAACAAAGGTGAAGTATTTGGCCTCTACAGCCAACATAGTGGTGAGACTGTAGCTGTCAGGGGCTGCAACTGGACCTTTCTTATACATTGGATGTGATATGGAACTTTGCCATGATGGCTGGATGGAGTCCGTGACCACGCATATTCTGAAAAGCTTTTCTAGCATGTTGGGCCAAAACTCGACATCCTATTTATAAATTGAGGCTGGGTTGCCATTAGGGCGGGGTGCCCCATCTGCTCTACTTTTTTTAATCTGTTTTCTGATCCTTGTGGCATTCAAGGTAAAGCCAAAAAGATGAATCTGAATGAAGCAACCTTCGATGCTCATTTCCTAGTTGTCTTCCTTGCTGTTACTAAGTGGGAATTTAGATGGTTTAGTTATGTCACCTTGACAGGAACTAATGTGGGTGATCCAGTCTGCAGGTACCACATTATTCCCAACATTATTACCATTTGCAATCTTAGAGCTCCTGTGCAGATGATCGATGACAATCCAGTACTCTTTGAATTTCTATGACGTCAAGCACAAAAGAGTTAAGTTTACATCACTTCCTCGTGCTTTTATTTGGTTTCCCAAATCCTTTTTTTGTAAATGTTTTGTAAAGCATTTTTTCCACTAGCAAAGATGGACTCACAACTGAGGATTTGCGTGATCTTGCTTTCTTGTTAAGTAGTCTTTTCTGGGTCATGAGTTCTTTTGTAAACCAGGAGTGCTTGATGGTGACCCTGGATGTTCTGGGTGAGGAAACGGACTGTGATCTGCTGCCCAAAGTACGCAAAAGCTGCTGAACAAAGATTTCCCAGTTACAGATTGTATAAAACAGAGCGCTACACTGATCGAGTATTTTCCAGTGGGCATACTTTGTGGCTACTTCTGTGCACCATTTAACCCGTTTCCAGTGGTTTGGACTTTGTTTGATCTAAGGGACTCTGAGCATGGATGTGCTTCAATGGACTTCTTTATGAGCAGCCTCTGGGACATGTGGTGCTTTGACAGTGTGAGGCAATTGTAAAGGAAATTATATCACTGAAGAGCGGAATCAAGATAAAAGTATAGTCTAAAATACCCAATCTGTACTCTGAAGAATGTGTAGGACGCAACAGTTGATCATCCGAAAAGTGACCATTCAAAGCTCGCATAGACATGCCTTTCAGATCAGCCAAGAGGGTGGTGCCTATGGATTCTGCTCTTTGGGGCCTGGTGGCTTTCTCCACAGTACGGATTTACTATCCATTTTAGCATAAAGTCAATGATTTGTAAGTAGTGTCTGTACCATTTATTCTAAACTGATCCAATCTTTAACTTTACACTTTTACTGATAGGTTAGTAACTTGATTTATAACAAAGAATTTAGGCCCACATTTAAGAAATGGCAGCCCATTCTGCACCATTGCAGGGGGGAAGGACAGGAATGCACTGTATCACATAGATTTGGCACATTCCTGTCCTTTCCTTTTGCAGCAGGGCAGCGCAGAAAGATTCCTTCTGGCGCTGCCTTGCACCAAAACCTCGTAAATGAAGCCCTTGGTTTTTAATGATTTTCAGAAAGGTAAAATCTGATCATGAGACCATAAAAAACAGAGGTGCAAAGAATTCCAGGCGTTGGTTGCAGCAATGGAAAAGGCATGGCCCCCTGCCCATTGCTGACTTCTAATAATCTGGCAGTGTTGGACCTGAGAGTACATGATTAGTGATAATGAAGAAATCTGCTTTCGCGATAACAGAGGGCAAAACCATGAAAGGCTCAGCATACTATACAGAGGAATTTAAAGGGGATTCTGCTGGAATGGGAAGTCACTGTAGTGCTTTGAGTGATGCAGTGAAGCAGAACAGGTAGGAAGATTCAAAGCAAGGGTAGCTGCCACATTCTGGATGTGCAGGAGTTATGAAAGAATGTAGGTAGGGGATCTTAAAAACAAAATGCTGCATTAGCCCAGGTGACTGACAACTATTGCCTGAACCAATAGATATCAGGATTGGGAAGGGATAAATGAAAAAATATATACACCGTAGATGGAGTTAGAGGAAGCAAGAAAAGGAGGATTTGTTGAAACGGGCGCGGAGAGTAAGATCTTGATCAAAAATGAATTCTAAATCTCCTGTATCAGTGACCACATTTAGCTGAGAACCAAGTGCCAGATGTATGAAATCGCAGGTTTGTGATTTCCTAATAGCACATTTTTGTGATTCGCTATTAGGAAATCACAAACTGCAATGTACAAAAGTGTGTTTAACACTGTTAGCGATTCCCAGTGGGTCGCAAATGGATCTGCCTCATCAATATTCATGAAGCAGGTCACAATTTGCGACCCACTGTGAATGGCCAAAATCACAGGGATGGTGGCCTGCTGGGGTCAGCAGACCACCATGTCTGTGATTCATTTTAAAATAAAGCAATTTTCTTTTTTGAAATCCAGCCCGTTTTCCTTAAAGGAAAATGGGATGCGTTTAAAAAAGAAAACAAGAAAGTTTTCTTTTCATTTTTTAAGAGCAGGCAGTGGTCTCTGGGACCACTGCCTGCTCTTAACAAATGTTTTCACCCACATTCAGAAAGTGGAAGGGGTCTCTTAAGGACACCTTCTGATTTGCGAAGGGGTTACCACCACCTTTAAGGAGCTGGCAAAATGTGAATGTTTTGTTTCCGTCGCAAAACATTCACACTTAGGAGTGCGATTTGGTATTAGGAAGAGACTCCCTAAACACGCACCTCACTAATATTGAATCGCAAAACCTAAAAGCGATTTGGTAACAAGTTACTGAGTCGCATGTTTCCCTTAGTACATTGTGAAATAATTTTTCCAGTCGCAGATGGCCCAATGGTCCATTTGCGACCAGAAAAATGGTTTATAAATCTGGCCCCAAGTTTAGTAGGCCAAAGGTTGGTTTAATTGATTTGTGTAGAATTATAGTTACAACATTATAATCCTGCAAGTATTACCATTTATAGCTATATGGAAAGCCATTTCAATATTTACAGATCATCACTCATAACACACATAATATACGGTAATCCAAAGACCAAAGTTCTACCTAGAATAGAAAGGTGTGAATAAAACTCATGGACTAGGATTTCGAGATTGTACATAAACCTGGAAAATAATATAACCAACCAGACTATGGTCCGTTTTATATTTTGGTGGATGTCCCATTGTTCCGCCTGGGGAACGGAGTAGATTAGTCCGTCACTCAGGTGGAGGACCGGCTGAATTTTTTTTTATTTCCCACCGAGCTGGCACTCATTTATAAAACATAGGCAGGAACAGCTGTCACAAACAGCGTAGGAGTTAGATTATGAGCTGCAGCTAGTAACGCTTACTAAAATGAAGGGGCAACCACTGTTCTGTGCTTCCAAGCAGTGCGGTTTGCAGTTCTTGCTCTAACTCATACATTTTCTGAGATAATGCATGTGCTGCAATCAATCAGCACCATTTCAGCAAAACCAGTGTATAGACCCCTTCTAAGCCTGTTCATGAAAGCAGAACAAGTTCACAGCATAGCCCGAGGTTCGCCAAGGTCTGCATTTATTTGCATAGCCTCTGTAGTCAAAATGAAGCTTTCACCTTCTGGGGATCAAACAGGGCTTGCCACAATGGCACCTTCACCTTCACAAATTACTGCAATGTCATTTAATGGTAACATAAAGAGCTGTGCTTATTTTTTCCCACCAAAACAGAAAATTCAAAAGAACAGCCCATGTCCAAGAACATCTGGACAGAATACAGAGGAAAAAGTGGCTTATGCAACTCTCATGGAGCACTCCTGGCATTGGTTTCAAATAAACACAGACCCAGAGGCCTGTCAGAAATCGTTGTTCAGTAGACCTTGCACTGACTCTATAAAAACAAGCAAGATCCCTTAGGCAAGGCTCAAAAATGAATAAGAAAAGGAAAAAGGGAATGATAATCATTAACTACTTCATCTGTTCTCATACAGTATCAAAGTTCATTGTCATCAAAGGTAAGAGAGCCTGAAGTATGCATATTAGTTCCTTAGGAAGCTCTTACACTTCATCAGGGGCACAAAAAAGGCCAGAATCAGACAGCAATAACAGTGTTTGCCCATTTGTTTCTTGGTATTGTGAAACAATGAACAATGTAAGTTAGCAATGGCTAGAAATAATAGAGTACAGACCACTACAGAACATATACCTAATGATCTTAAGTAAAAAGGGCCTCATTTAAAAGGTCTTTGTGCCACCATTGCATCATTTTTTTTTGACGCAATGATGGACGTACACTGCTACATATTTATAAACTGAGGCATTGAGCCCAATGCATCAGTTCGCAAAGCCCTGCTTCACATTGCACCTCCGCCAGCTATAATGTATGCAGGGTAGGCATTCCCGCAGGAAAAACCATGCAGAACTGACGCAGTGAAATTTACAACATTTTACTGTGCTATTCACTGCGTCAAAAGTTTGTCACCTGCTCTTTGCAGCCGTAAAATTGATGCAGGGCTAATTCCTATGAGAGACTCCTCACATTGCTGGAGTTGCCTTAGTTTAACAATGCTTCTCCAGCATGCGTGAGTTTAGCGCCAAAAGATGCGTCAGAATTTTTGACGCATCTGTGAAAATATGTGCTGTGGAGATCTTTATTGTAAATACAGTGCATCCATGGCATCGTTAGGGAGTCTGCAGGAAGAGCAAGAAATCTGACCCATTGATGACGATGAGTAGGATTCTTGTAAATTAGGTCCTTAATTTAGTAGATCGGTGCCATTTGACTAAAGAAAAGAGAAACAGAACGGTCCATAAAATCCTCACCATGACCCTTTTATTTTCTGCATTAAAATCTTAATGAATGTAAGCATCTCTACAGCCATGCACATCCTCATAATAGGATGGGACTTGGGTGCTGGAAAGAAAAATTTGAGTGCTGGAAAATTAAAGGAATGTAGGGGAGAGAAATTGAAAAAAGTTACATCAAAGGGTAAATTTGAAAACAATTGTAAACATAAGGGCGTGAGGAGCAGGATAATGGAAAGATAGCTGACAATGCAAATCCACTGGAACCACTGGAAAAATACAGCACTTTTTATGGCGCCAAACATCCAGACACTGATAATCGTGATTTCATATTTTTAAAACACTGAAATATCCCACTGGCATTAAAAAGTGAAAGTGAAAACAGGAAACTTTGAAAATATTTAATCTATATTAGCACTTTTTATCGAGAAATGAATGCCATATATGAACATTTATTGATCTGATACACTTTTTCTTTAGACATTTTCATCTACTAATTTACAAGACCACAAGCTTTTTCCCCCCAATAACTATGATACAAGCATTTGATTGATAGCACTACAGGCTTCTCAAACTGCATCGCACACTGATTGCTATGTCAAAAAGGACACCTTTGCCACTAGAACCGCTATAGTACTTCTTTTGGCCCGACATCAGTGCTTAATTTGTAAATTAAAACGTGCCAGTGCCCAAAGCTCTCCTCTGAAGCACGCGGCTGCTGCATTTAAATGTGTGACTACTGAATACTGAGGCAGCGTAATCCTGAACCCACCTCGGGCCTCTTCAATCCATTTCCATACACTCTCGCCCCTTCAGCTCACGCCTTGCAGCTTTCTGCTTTCTCCCTTTGTGACACTTTTTCGTTTTTCTCTTTCTCTGTCTTTCCCACGTGTCTCTTGCTCGCAGTAAATACTTTGGATAGAACAATAAGTACTGGCCCTCAAAAATAAGTGCCGGTGCCCCGCACCGGACACCACCAACTCAAATTAAGCACCTCCGGCATATTCAACAGGAGCATGAAGAACCCTGGCACAAATAAAGCAGTTCCATTGAGCTCCCCAGTGCAAGTAATGATCTACCACACAGAGCAGCCTTAGCAAAATGAGCATATAAAGTGCATTAACTCATAGGGATTAATGACAGCTAAGCAGATCGGGTTTAAAACACAATTTTGGATACGTTTGTATTGTGAGATACAATACTTATTCACAGATTCCTCAGCTCATCCGCTTCCGTACTTTACTTCTTGCCTTGCAAAGCTTATCCAAGTAATATTGTACATTTTGCTTCTCTTCAGCTTCGGTCTCAACTTTTGCTTCTCAGGTATGATTCCTTCCAAACTTTCTCTACCTACTTCTCCTTCCAAGGCCTTGTGGACATGTCCAATCAATAGTAAGAACACAGGGCACTCATTGACGGTATGACCTTGAAGCAGCAATCTAATTTTTTTATTTTTTGGCTAAATAAGAGCCATGGCTCACGGAATGTCCAGGCCAGATACTCCTTTGGCCATCCCCCAGACTACAAAGTACACTTTGTTGATAATATGTCATAATAAGGCGATGGTGTGATAGTTACTCTGCTGCAAAACAGTCAAATCTTTGTTATCACTTTCTCCATATTTTCCTGAATACAAACTGCTGCTGGTAACTGTTATCCCAGCCAGATTTCCTTATCATTATATTCTAGTGCATTTTCACACTGAGATTCCTTCAATAAAAACTTTGGCCCAGAAGTACGATGCACTTTTGCAGTTGCAAACTGCGAAAATCATCTTTTACTACCACAAAATGGCCTTGTTTTATGTACTAACCCTATTTTGCGAGTCTGTATCCTGTTACGACTAGCAAAATAGGGATTGCAATTAGGCAGGGGTGTTCCAAGGGCATCCCTTCCTAGTTGCAAACCGCAGCCCGATGTTTGATTGTTTTGTGACGGTAGTTACCACCAATTACAAACTGGTGGTAACCCATTTGCAAACAGGGAATGGTGCCCTTTCTGAATGTGGGAGCTGACATTCTGCTGCACACATAGAAGTAGCAAAATGCCATGGATGATTGTTTATGTGCGGGATGGTGTCCCTTCCTTCACATAAACAATCACTAATGGAGATGGTGCAAGGATGACTGCGTTGGCGCTGGCAGCTAAATTTAGCACCAGCGCAGGGGGAAATGCAAGGGTACGCCATGTTTATTCTAATAAACACAACGCATCCCTGCGTTTCTAAAGTGACACGGCATGGCGTTGCCAATTTTGGCACAGCACCGCGCTGCGCCACTTTTCAGTAAATTTGGTCCTGAAATATTTCATTTTTGTTTTTTAAATGCATCCTGTTTTCCTCTGAGGAAAACAGGATGTCTTTGAAAAATTGCTTTATTGGCAAAACATTCACAGACATGGTGGTCTGCTGACCCCAGCAAGCCACCATCCCTTTGATTGTTGCCATTGACAAATGGGTCACAAATTGTGGCTTGACTCATGAATATTGATGAGGCAGGTCCCCCACAACCCATTTGCGAATCGCAAACAGTGTGGTTGACACCATTGTACATTTTGTTTTGCGACTCACAAAAAATTGCAAATTGTAAGTTGCAAACCAAAATGGTCGTACATCGGGCTTCTTGTCATGTATAATTTTATGCCATCCTTAAAACTGCTGCAACCATTATTTTAGAGACATCTACATTCAATCAGATCGTACGTCTGCCCATAAGGTAGGTAATTCTCTGGACAATTTGGGGATTAGTTTAACATATCTCTTGGCCTATTCATTTGGTCAGTGACAAGTTGGAGCTTCTTTTTGCGGTAGAAAGCATTTTGGGCCATATGTATGAAAACTGGGGTTTGCGAATCGCAAATAGCGATTTTTAAGAAATCGCTATTTCCGAGTCGCAATTGGCCATGTAACAAAATTGCGATTCGGAATTAGCGATTTCTTAAAAATCGCTATTTGTGGTTTGCGATGCCCATTTACCGAATCGCAATTTGCATTCTCGTAATTTGCGATTTTTTTGCGATTCGATAAAAAATCGCAAATTGCGAGAAAGTTCGAGAATGCACACCTGGAGGAGCCTGATGACATCACCAGCAGGAAATGAGTCATCCCAGGCAGTTTCAGGTGCCACACCCAAACCAGCATCCTGAGAGAGAGCAGCCCAGCCACATAGAGCAGCACTCAGCAGGAGCAGAAACACCTGAGCCAGGATGGAGACCCCAGGAACATCACAGGAGAAGCAAGAGAGGAAGCGCAAGCTTAAGTTTAGTGAACAGGAGCTGGAGGTACTGACTGAAGAGGTTGTGAGGAGCCATGACTGCCTGTTTGGGAAATCTTCACTCCAGGTTCCTGAGAGCGAAAAAAGAAGGTTATGGCTGGACATCCAGGGAAAAATCTGCACCATCGGAGTGGCACAGCACCTCCATAGAGGAGATTAAGAAAAGGTGGCACGACCTGCGCTTCCGGGCAAAGGAGAGGGTGGCAAGGAGACTTGCGAAAGCCAGGGGTACAGGTGGCGGACCACCAACCGAAGCACCATCCACACCACTGGAGGACCTGGTAGAATCAACACTCCTCCCTGAAGCTGTGACAAGGGTCACAGATATCAACACCTCCGGTCAACCGAGTACCAGCCAAGGTAAGTGCAATGTTGATTGTGAACCCAATATGTGTATGCACAAAAGCCCCTTAGGAATTAGCATGTAATGTGAAGTAGTGTGTGAAGTAGTCCAGTCCACATCTTAGAAGCAGCACAACAATGCATTATGGGAGTTGCGGTCCACAAACTAGTACAGACAGTAGCATAACAATGTAATGAAGCATAGTGACACCCAAGGTAACAAAACACACACAACACCATGTAGAGCAGTACCTGTACCTTTAATGCCATTTTCAGACAGATAATGTAACATACAGAACTGACATGCTGCATATTGTTGTTGCAGGTGGGCCAGGCCCAGCAGCCACACACAGTCCATGTGTAGGGGAGACGGACACCCAGCAGCCCTCTGACACCAACACCAGTGGGTCCCTCCACATCTCCACTGTGCGCAGCAGGCCCAGGGCACTACCACTGCCAGACTTCCGCGGCGACTCGGATGTGCAGCAGGAAGGGCCAAGCCCACCGTCTGCACCAGACAGGCGCAACCAGATACTGGAGGGCATGGGTCAGCCAGCACAACGCAGGAGTGCCACAGTGTCCCAGCAGCAACCTCATGAGGCAGGTGAGGGTCCATCCTTGTTTGGGGGCCTTGGGGCTGCTATGTTGCAGCAGCAGTGCCTGCAAAACAAGCGCATACTTAGTTTGGACTGGAACCTGAGAGTCCACAGTAGACACATGATGGGCCTCCATCGGCAACTGGACACACTGAACAGCAACATCACACAGCTGCGTGAGGGACAGGTGCAGGCTTCTGAGGACAATAGGGACCTTACTAGTGCAGTGCGTGACCTCTGCCAGGAGCTGCGCCATGAAAGGGTTAGCCGGCGCAGACAGGAACACCGATTCAGGACAATCTTTGGCAGCTACTGCAGGTCCTCCAACAGGATGGCGAACTCCACAGCACTTATCGCCCGTCGCGCTGTGGCGCACAAGTGGAGGCTGCACACACCAGCAGGGACGTTGTCCAAGGCCTTGTGCACATCACTAATGTGATAGAACATGTCATGGGACAGAGATCTGCCACTCCCAGTGAGGTAGCCTTGGGGGACACTGAGGACAGTTCTAGCCTCAGTAGTGTTGCCGTACCTGCAGCAGACACCAGACGGCGCAGTGCCAGGCGCAGCACTGCCACTGAAGGTGACATTCAAGGTGCCAGTGAGTTAACTGGGCACCCGAGTGGTGTGCGTGGGAGGAGAAAGTGACTCTTGCCGCAATTACACTGCTGTTGCCACTATGACGTAATAGTGTGTGACTCAGTTCTTTTGTTAATTTTTGTTTTTTTACATCACCTGTTTACTTTATTTATCACTCATTCATTACCTGACTTAAGGTAATACATTTCTATCACTACAGGTACAGTTGTCGGTGGATTTTTGTCATTCATACTCACATTGAAATGGTTGTGTGTGATGTCGGAACGCCTTTGCCTGCACTGGTCTTGTCTGCTGGCTGTAGAGGTGGTATGGGATCATCATCCTCATCTGATTCAGTGTCACTGATTTCTATAGGTATGCCCCTGGTTTCAGCTAAATTGTGCAAGATTGCACAAGTAGCCACTATTCTACATGTGGTTTCTGGACTGTACTGTAGTGCCCCTCCACTTTTGTGGAGGCAACGGAAGCGACTCTTCAGCAGGCCAAATGTGCGCTCCACAACGTTGCGGGTTGCTCTGTGTGCTGCATTGTATCTCCGTTCTGCTGGTGTTGCGGGATTAAGGTAGGGCGTCATCATGTAGGTGCGCACTGCGTAGGCACTGTCTCCTGGAAGGGACAGAAGGTGGATGAGTAACTCAGCCATCTGAAATGGGTTTGTCATCTATGGGCCAGTGTACAGAGTGACATTACCTAGTAGATATCCTTCACCAAACTCCCCAGCTAGCAGTCTTGTGTTAATGCCGCAGTGGCGAAAGATTTAAGAATCATGTGTGCTCCCTGGGTACCTGGCCACTAGATCAGTTATGATATAGGAGGCATTCCATATCACCTGTCTATTCATGGAATGTTGGTATTTACGGTTTCGGTACACATACTCTGTGACTGATGGTGGACATATTGCCACATGTGTGCCATCTATGGCACCTAGGACGTGGGGGAACTGTGCTATCTGGTAGAAATACATTTTTGTCTGCTGTATTTCCTGTGGGGTGTGGGGGAATCTGATGTACTGTTGGAGTTTGCTTAGCATGGCGTTGATAAATGCATTGAAAAATCTGGAGAGGGTACTCTGTGACACCTCCCCCCCACCCCCCAGCCGCTGCTATGTCCCCTTGATAGCTCCCTGAGGCGAGTAGGTGTAGGGAGCATAATACCTGCACATGGGTGGGTATGCTGTGAGTCCTTAGTGTTCTGCGCTGCAGTATGGGTTGTAGCTCAGCTATCAGATCAAGTATCATGGCTGAGTTCAACCTATACCTCTCAAATATTTCCTCCTCTGTCAGGTCAAATAGTGTAATGTGCACTCTGAAAATGCACTCCTGTCTCCTCCTCCCTCTCCTCAAACCTGCCAAGATCCTCATCCTCCTTACCATGACGTAGAGTGCAGCCATTGTGGAAAAGAGTCATGAGGCATTCTGGGCTTCTTTATATAGGTTGCACCTGGTTACCACTTGGTTTCACTTAGTGGTATTTTGCATGTTCAAAATGCCATTCTGCGAAAAATCGCTAATTGCGATTTTTTGATGCATCTATTTGCGATTTGGATTTTGCGAATCGCATTTTGCGTCTCGCAATTTCCTACTGGAAATACCGAATCGCAAAATGCGATTCGAAAAACCAGGTCGCACCGCAAAAAATCGAAATTTTTGCGATTGCTTAATTTTGGTCTGCGATTGCCTTTCATGCATCGCAGAGCACGTGTTTGCACTCGCAAACGGCCGATTTTTGCGATTCGCATCGTTTGCGTGTGCAAAAACTTTTCATACATCTGGCCCATTGTTCCTTCTTCTGTAGTTGCCACTGTTTCTGTCTGTAGGTATAAAACTGCTATAAAGCAACAGGGTACTGTACAGTTCATCGTAGTGCTACAACAAGATGATCAGTGTACTAAATTATGTCAGGTCCTAAGCTCTAGGAGGTGTTTTTTGTTCTGGCTGTGGTGGTCCATGAACAGCACAAGTCCTTATTATACATAGTACCCTGGAGGCACAACCTTTCTTTGCAACCTCTTTTTGCAGCCAGGTGCACTCTGGAATTACATAAAGGGTCGCAGACACTTGCATGGGCCCTTCCGTATTATGTACTGCACTGTTGCTAAATGTGCTCCAGCACAATTCCAAGAGGGTACTATCAAAAAGGAGAAAAGGGGTGTGTCCTTATTTACATGGGAGCATAACCCCATGCATGCTAGGGTATCCTTTGGCTTTTCAATATCACAGATGTGCGTACAGAGGTAAAGAGCCCAGCAGGAGGCACACTGACTGAGCAGGACGAAGGACACCCCTTGTGAGAATTACACGAGTCACCAGGGACTCACTTATACAGCAGAATTATACAGCAGTCACAAATGCACCTGCCTGCAAGGGGATCGCTGCACCCCTCTAAAATGGGGGTTGGAACTGTCTCCATTGAAAGACAGACCGGCTTGAAAAAGATGGTCCCCAGGTATGCGCCTGCAGTGGGAACAGGCTGTGATAGAGTATACTGTCCCACACTGTGCATCTGCACTCACACTTGAGGGTACTCCATGGCACATAGTAGGAAAGTGCAATATCTTTAATGCAGTCCCTGGAACTTGAAACTCATCAGTTTGCACATAGCATCCACATGGACTATTTTGTTTATCAGATAATCTTATCTAAAGCACCTACACAGGATCAGGTAAATTTTTATCTTCAAGAACTTATGAGGAAATGTGTCCCTGAGGAGATTAGATAGACGGCAAATAACTCAGCATAGTAAATTGAATAAGCCTTCTTCAAACGAGTAAAAGTTAGAAACCATGAAGGTTCATTAAAAAAATTAAGTGTAATACAGAAAGCAAAACCAATGGTTAGGCAACAGTAACTTGGGTGACCCTGGCCTGGGTGTGACTATGTCCCGCAGCTTTTCCTGCGTTCAGGAGGGGCCGAACTGTTATCAAAACGCTTTTAATTGCCAACAGCTTCCTGCAGCCCGGGTTTCATCATAGGCAGTTTCCTTGCCTGCACTTTTGGCTACAGTAACTTGGGTGGCCCAGGCTGGGGTGGGATTAACCCCCCCTACTTTCCCTGCATCCAAAAGGGGTTGGACTGTTATCAATGCGATTATAAGCACTGTTAGCTTCCGGCAGCGGGGGTTTCATCAAAGAGGGTTTCCTTGACCACATTTTTGGCAACAGTAACTTGCGTGGGCCTGGGTGGTACTACGTCCTCCAGCTTTCCCTACATTCGGGTGGGCCTGGACTGTTATCAACGTGCTTATAAGTGCTGGTGGCTTCCTGCAGCACAAGTTTTATCAACAGCAGTTTCCCTGCCTGCCTTTTTTGGAAACAGTAACTTGGGTGGCCCTGGCTGGTGTGGGACAACATCCCCCAGCTTCCCCTGTCTTCAGCAGGGGCTGGATTGTTATCAACGCACTTGGAAACGCTGGCAACCAATCTTCATCCATCATCTCATGGAAGAGGCTGGGCTGGGACACCCCCCAGGCAGACGATGCTGGTGAGTCTCATTGGCAAGTTTGCTTGTTCTGTCTGGTATTTGCTACCTGTGCTACTGTAGTAAGAAAATGGGCAAAAGTTAATTAGGGACAAAGACAGTGTTGCCATAAAGCCCCAGAGTGGTACCACGCTTGATTCCTTCCTGGCTCATGTAGTTGATGTAATTTTAAAGGAAATTGATGCGGCTTAGAGGTAATTGTCCCTAGACCTTGGAGAGAGGTTGTTGTCCTTTAATGAGTCTGGCATTCCCCCTTTCTGGTGTTCCTGATGCATACCCTTCTAAGCGCGGTGGCCCATTCCCCATTGTGTATACCGATCAAGCCCCTCCCTCCGTCTTCTACCAGTTTGCAGAGCAACCCTGTCCCTATAGAAGTGCCTATAGCCACTCTGCTAAAAGGAAGAGAAAAACAAAGTAGGGGATCTCTCACTGGTCTGTTACCAGGCATAGGCCTGCAGTTCATCCCACAGACAGATCTTGTGATTTGGCTGGGTCCATTTTACAGCAGCCTGAGTTGACATACTACTGGGGGGAATTGTGAGGCACCTAATTTTGACTGGGGATGTGTCCTGGAAAAGTTCAAATCTATTATGGCTGTAGGTGTCGCCCTTTTGGTGGATAGGATTTGTAGCAGAGAAAACTATTTTCTGAAAATATCTGCTAAACACATTGACTTGTTGGTGAAGCCCGCCCTAGCCCAGCCCCCCACCCCCCCCTCCAACCATCTACCATCAACCAGGCCCGGCCACAGACATAAATTGTGCACCCAACCTTAGGACTTTACAGCCTGTTCGAGTGCCTTCTATTACCAATAGCCAGCCCTCATACTCACAGGGTGCAGGAGTTCTGAGTTGTGGGCCAAGTGATGATGGTCAGCAGGGGCAAGGAGAGCTCATTAGTGCCATATGTAGTTTGTGCCCCCAAGACTTTACTTCACACCACAGCTTCTCTTGCAACCAGCCACGTTTGAGCCTTCCCCCTGATTGCTGCCCCTATGGGGCAATCTTGAATGGAGTGCCAACTTTGTCTTCTTCTGGAGATAGGGGACAAAGCTAATTAGTCAGCTACAGGTTCTCTTTCAGTTCCAATTTATACAGAAGACTACAATATGGTATAAGGTTATATTTATTCTCTCCTAAGTGTGAATCTGGATAAAGGAAAAAACTGAGCATCCAGCAAGTGTTTCACCCATGAGCAGCTCACAGGCCTGGGGCTTTCTCAAGGCGGACCAAACACCATAAAATACTACCCACAAGGCAAAAATAGACACAGTACAAACAGTGCAAAGTAATCACAAACGCATAATGGTATGAAAATCTGAGAACATAGAGTTCAAATAAAATCAAAACAAAAGGGAAACAAAAATAAGGGCAGCACAGGCTGAAGCCACAATGAAGAAATGTTGACAACATTAGAGTCTCAGAGGCAAATCATATCATTTGTTTTAAAGTGTTGTATCAAATGTCGGAAGGCAGAAAGAGTGTTGCATGTACAGATGGAGCAAATTGAGATAGTTTACAATCAGGAAACAGGCATGAGGCCATGCACCAGAAAGAATTATTTGGTCATGGTGTTACACATAGTATAAGTAAGAGCGTCCAATGTTGACATATTATCATCAAATTTGATTACAAGTAAAATGCAACAATGGTATGTACAGCATCCAAAGGTAGGTGGAAATGTGGTATGGGCATCGCAGTAGTCATTTTGTTGTCCAGGCCAGATGGAGCACACAGGGATGAAGGAGAAAAAACCAAGTTGGACGAGAGAAAAAAGAAGAAAAAGAAAAGAAAGGGGAAAGAGAGAGACAGGCCATGTTAACCAATGATGTCAAATTATTCCGAGAGGGCGGAACAAATGAAGGGAGGGGGTTGTGCACCCCTTGTGCCCTTCAGAAAGGAAAAGAGCACCCTAAACTTTTGAAGGGTCGTATAATATAAGCATTGCAAATTTTTATTGAAGGTATAAAAGGATGGTAAGCAAAAGCTATTGTGTGGGGGGGTATAAGGAACCGCATATCCCTAATTGAAACAACACATAGCGACCCAGAGTGTCTGTGAGGGTGCCAGCAAAAAGAAGATGCCTGAGTACCTGCAGTTCAAGATTGGAACAGTGAGGGCATGCAAGTTTGTCGTGGGGTTCATTTTAGCACCTTGCTTGGGCACACATATTTTAGCTGAGTTTAGGCCTTGCAATCTGTGCCCTTTTCCAGATATGCTTTTGTTCCATGTATTCATTTTTATTAATTTTAGCACAGCCTTCTTTTTAGCGGGATGTTTAGTTTTTCTAATCAGCTGTAATTCTGCAAAAGCATTAATATTAGTATTTTCTGTGCATACCATTACACAGTTTCCTTCTTCCCAAGGCTGACAAGAGCAGTACAAGATAATCTATCTAGTATTACCGCCACAAAAGTGAGCAGACAACCAACACTTAGGCACATGCTCAAGTCAGGTCTGTTTTACAGAACACAAACATGTTTCATTATAAAAGCATAATACAGGCTTGAGAAGGGCAGAGAGGTCATTCCGGCCAGGATACCCATCCACACTATGGGCCTAATTACGACTTTGGCGGCGGGGTTAATCTGTCTCAAATGTGACGGATATCCTGCTCGCCATATTACGAGTCCATTATATCCTATGGAACTCGTAATACAGTGGGTGGGATATCCATAACATTTTGGATGGATTAACCCTCTCCGCCAAAGTTGTAATCAGGCCCTATATGCCATTTCATTGCAGAGCTTGCCTTGTCTCTACAACCAGTCAAGGAGACAGCAGGCAGGCCCATGTTCTTAGGTAAAGGAGGTAGGTGCTCTCTCATGGACAGATTGGGCTATCACCGCTATGCTCTCACTGGAAGCTAGGTGGTAGGTAGGATTCTTAAGCACAAGTTATTCCAATATGCTTGGGTTGTTTATTTTTTTTACTGATCGTAACAATCCTAATCTTGCTATGTCTCATTGCCCTGATAATTGCAGCTCATATATTTTTTCATAGATTACAGTCTTTTCAGTAAATATATTGAAACTACCTTGCATCTCTTTCTTTTGTCTATGTGTGTGTTTGAGACCTTTTGCTAATGAGAGAAAGGGGTGAGATTTGTGGACCACGACTTTCCTGAGAGGCCACTGAGTGTCATGTGTCAGGCTACCAGAAATCACCCTTACTCTCTAGGTTTGGGTGAGGTGCTGCTCGCTATCTGAAAGAGTTAGACCGACAGCTGCCAACCGGTGTGGGATTAACTCAATTACCCACACGCTGTGGTGCTGCCACCCGCATCCATCAGTATTGTTCCAATAACGAGAGCCCTATGACAAGGTCACCAGACAGTGTAAAGGTGAGCATTCTGATTTTAATGAGAGGTAAACAGCAATGGTAAAAATACAACTATTCTATTGGGGGGGGTGGAATCCCTCATTTACCTACTAGATAAACCACAATAGCACCCCAGAGTATTCACGGGTGAGTTCACTAGATAAAGAAGTCTGAGTGCCCACAATCCAAGAATATAACAGTGGGGGCATGCGTAATCACTAGGGGTGGAAATGCAGGTTGTCGCATAGCCAGAGTGGTCAAGACCAAGTGGGCTGGGCTGCCTCTTACCAAGGTATGAGCAAGCAGTTCCCAGGGTGAAGCGTAAGGAAGCAAAGCCAGCTAGATGTCCTGAATTAAGAGAATAAACCATCAGAACACAAGCAAAATCTGTAGCCCCAGGAAGAAAGGCCTATATGTAAGTACTAGTAAATCATCTGGTAATTGATTGAGATACACATCTCCAGGTAAGTTAGTAGCTAGATAGCATGCATGCAAGCTGCAAAAGTAAGGTACAAGTCAAAAGCTGTGTCGACATGAATATGAAATGTGCAAAGCAACTGGCTGGGGACCATTACCTGGTTCACGTTGTGCATCCTTTGCAGTCTGTCTGTATCAGTAGCGTCCTACTCTGAACCATTCATCTATATGAAGATGTCCATACTCCATTCGAATGAGGGAAGGCCCACCCCTTTAGAAGGAAGTCCAGACCCAGTGGTGGAAGCCACCATGGAGAGAGCTAGACTTGAGAAGAATCTTCTCTGCAGCTCAAAAATAAAGTGTGCCATTGGCTGACCCTGCAGACTGATTTTACCATTTCATAGTATATTGACATTTTATTCGTTAGGATAGTTGGGTGAACTGGCTTCTCAACCAAGCATGTAGGAGGGGATTGTGTTGTCATAAACTGCAAATATCCAGGTCTGGCCCAGCATCTAATTCAATCTGGTGACAGAGTTAACGAGCTTGGAGCAGTTATCAACATTGTTTTCCTAGGGGTTTTCAACAGCCCTGTTCCATCTAGTCATATATGTGGCTGTGGGATTTGCTCAGCTCTGATTGATTTATCTGGGGATTTTTCAGTCTATACCACAAATAGATACCTTATCACGTCTGGTTTGGACAGCAATGATTGACGCTCATCCTGCCTGGAAGTTGGTAGGGCACCAGCAACAAGAGGGACTGCTAAAGTGGGATCCCATTTTAATCTTTACTGCACCCCCTAGTTGCTGGTCCCCCTCCCTTAGTATGTGAAGCTCATAGTTCAACATCTACATGGTCCCTACTACCTTCTTTACAAAGTTGGGGCCTGATTTAGATTTCGGCAGACAGTTTAATCCATTGGTGGTGGATATCTTGTCCGCTGATATATAAATCCCATAAGAAATAATGGGAGTTTTTACTACAGCAGTTGGGATATCTGTCTCGACAGAGTTATTGGCCAAAATTAGAATCAGGCCCTAAGTCTCCTGGAATCTTGCTGGCATTATGATCAAATTATCCTGCCCAGAGTGGTACCTATTTGTTGATAAATTCAACATTTGCTTTTTTCAGGAAACTTTGGCGATATCTTCACATTTCCAGTCTGGATTTGCTAATATTGATTGGGCTGCAACTTCTTCAGGGAAAGGTCACCCTTCTGGGAGGGTGGGGGGGCTTGCAATTTTGATTAAAACTGCTTTGCTGTGTGGAACCAAAGTTATCCATCTGGGTCCCCTTAAGGTTTCGTGTGTTACTCTGCAGTTCTCCTCAGGTGTTTCTTATTGCATATATAATGTTTACTGTAGACATCGGGGTAGTAGAGCTGAATAATCTAACTGATATGATTAATGCTTATCTGCTGACTTTCCCTACTGGTTACTTGTAGCGGGTAATTTTAATTGTAACTTTGAGCCACTTAGTATTGACTCTGACACCATGATTGGTGAAGAGGATAAAACATGATCAGTTCCTGCTCTCTCTCTACCGCCCATTAAGAAATGAACACTGCTGCCCTACAGCTTAATGACTTCACCAAGAACAATGGAGTTCGAGCTTATAATGGGAGAGCTATGTCATAGAGAGAGGGGAGGCACACTTTCAATCGCCAGGACAGGGCAAGCCTTATAGACTATAGAGTTTGCTGCCACTGGCCTGGAAGCTGTGCAGGCTGTGGGGGTGAACTTGTTGCAACCTTGTGGCAATCTTGTTCCAATGACACCCACAATACCATGTTCTACTCCCTTAAGAACCTGTTCTTGGTTCGGTATGGGTCCCTTCCCAAGAGAGTTAAAGTGGCATCTTGGGATACTAAATTCTGTAGAACCGCGAGGCGTGCCCTAACAAATGCCATTAAAGACAGGAACAGGAAGTTAATTCATGAAGCTAAGTCCTCCAGGAAAGCCTCTATATAAAGTGCCAAAACAGACTGGGAATATACTAAATGGGGGGGTGGGGCTGCTATCAGTGGTCAAAGGGAAAGACCATTGCTCCTTTTGGCGCATCCTTGCAAATAGGGGCCCTGAGGCATCTCACCAATTGATAGCAATACTCTGCAGGTGCTTGGGTCGACAACTTTTCTAAGCTGTATTCATATGATGTGGGCATGGACCCCCTGAGTGTAAGCTAGTAGGGATACCTGTCACTAAAGAGGATAGCTGTATAGGATATGGGTGCGGAGCACTCTGAGTGTTATTTAGTTGGGGCACCGGTTGCTAGATGCTCTTGATTTTAGGCCTATTTCTATTACCAAAATGAATAAACCAATTGATTGCATCACCCCTAATAAGACTGATGGTCTAGATAAAATCCCAGGGGATTTCTTCAAGGCTAGCAAGGATATCTATTTCGCTCTGTATTTTAATACTTCCATGGGTGGCTCCCCTATGCCTCCTTCGTGGGTTGGAGCAAAGATAATCTAAATTTTTAAAAAGGGCTCAAGGTCACTCTCTTACAACTATACGTCCATTAGTCTGATTGGCATCTCCCGGAAACTTTTTAGTCAGTTTGTGTTGGACAGATTGCATGATTGGATGGAAGATGTGGTCCTGTTTTCTCCATTGTAAGCAGGCTTCAGCAATGGTATTAGCACCATCAACTTGTGTTTCGCCTTCAACGAATTCACTGGAAATATGTCACTCTGGGGGAGGCTGCCTATATGTAGTTTTCGTTGACTTCTGGTATACTTTTGACCTTGACCCAGGGAGTCTTTGTGGTCGGTCATGATGAAACTGGGTGTCCCAAAATATCCTGTTGATGTTATTATCAGGCTCCAATTCAATAAGTTTGCCTAGGTCAGATACAGTCCCCATGGTAAACCCACAGCCCCCATTCCTGTCACTCGGGTTGTGAGGCAAGGTTGTGTGCTAGCCCCAACCCTTTTCGTTTTATATATCAATGATTTAGTGCTCCAGCTTGGGTGGTGTGATAATGATGCTTGAGTCTTGTCAACGGGAGTGTCCCCTCTCTGCTGTTTGCAGATGTCACTCTTTTGATCTCACAATCTCCAATGAAGAGCCGAAAGCTTCTGAATAATTTTGTAATCTTCTGTAAACAGAGATGTCTGGAGATTAATCTTTCTAAATCCAAGTACATGGTCTTTAATCCATGTCTGTTGGCTTACTCCCCCCGATTTTAAATGGTGTCCCCTTGGAGAGAGTCCACACATTTGATTAAATAGGGGTTACGCTTGCAGAGCAGTTTGATTGGTCTCCCCACATTCAGATTTGCAGACTTAACTTCGGTGCAATATACAGGGGTATTGTGATGTAATATCGAGGTTAAACATTTCGTCCAGTATCCCCAGCTCTTCAAATTTATAATCTTCAAGATCTTGGGGTCGACCTTACATAGGGAGGAACTCTGGGGCCAAGAGAACGTAAGTTGTCTGGAGTTAGTTGAACATTTTTTGCATCTCCTCACACTCCATCTATTCCCCTCCGGTTAGATTTGGGCCTCAGATCTCTCACCAACAAAGTTGGCACTAGGCCAATATTGGATTGGTGTAGGATCTGAGAACCCTGAACTTTTGCTATACCAGCAAGGACTGGAGACATTCTGAAATTACCTGGGGCTTCTACAATCCCTTGGTTTTGGTTTGTAAAATGCCGACTGACCGAGATAGGTCATGGGAACCTTTGCTCTACCCCTGAGGTTGCCTGTGGGATTTCGAAATCAACACTCAAGTGTCTACATCGGCGTTTTATAGAGGGTATTTCTGGAAATGGAAGGGTGTGTTTTTTTGTTCTATGAATATGGCTGGACCATGTCTACTGTACTGTTATCGAATTAATTTGATGTAAAGCATACTTATTTATTCTACTTTCTGTGTTTTCCTGTTTTTTTATGTGCTTTTATCGCGGTTATGCCGAATAAAGATTGATGAGTGACTGATTGATCTAAATTTTGCAGGAATCAACTAATCACAGTATAGCAATGTGCAACTATATCGAACTAATACAATAATAATTAATTCCTATGTGCCCTAATGTCATTGGATATAACAGTAGAAATGCTTCCATTTTCTTACGATAATGGCATTACTCCTAGTCCTACTCCCTCGCCTTCCTTTTAACCAATGAGGCCTCCCGCCTCCCCTCTAGACCCTCCCTTCCCCTTTCAAAAACCCCCCCCACCCTTATCCCCTCCTGTACAAAAACCAAGCCCAAGCTGCAACTCGGACAGTCCGTACCGGGAGGGTGGGAGGGAACGGAAAAGGAAGGCGAGGGAGTAGGACTAGGAGTAATGCCATTATCGTAAGAAAATGGAAGCATTACCTCCCGTCCCTCCCTCGCCTTCCTTTTAACCAATGAGACATAGCAAGAAAACACACAGGAGACGGACATCGAGTTGCAAGACCTTTATTTAATATCCTGCACCAAGAACATCCCAAACATTATCTCATAGAGGATAAGACCCGGTGACCTAACACCGACTCCAAACTACCCAAGTCCGACAGCCTATAATGACGCACAAACGTCGAAGGAGAAGCCCAAGTGGCGGCCCTGCAAATTTCCACCACGGAAGTCCCCTGAAGCTCCGCCACCGTAGCCGCCATGCCTCTGGTAGATCTCCCCTGAATCCCTTGAGGAGGAACCACCTCTTTCAAGGAATAGGCCAACAGAATTAAAGATCGAACCCACCGACTCAAGGAAGCCGTGGAAGGTTTTTCACCTTTGCGAGCCGGACCAAAATTAACAAACAGTGAATCCCCTTTACGAAAAGGAGCCACCACCCGCAGATACTCCAACAAAACCCTGCGCACATCCAACGAATGCAAACGGACCTCCTCCCTTGAGGAGGGATTCGGACAAAATGAAGGAAGGATGACCTCCTGCCGGGAATGGAACGAAGAATTGACTTTTGGAATAAAGGAAGGTACCGGAACCAGAACCACCCGATCGTGAAAAATCTTACAAAAAGGAAAGGAACAAGCCAATGCCCCCAATTCCCCCAACCGACGAGCCGAAGTAATGGCTACCAAAAAGAATGTCTTCAAAGATAGATGGCGCAAATCACAGTCCCCCAAAGGTTCAAAAGGGGGCTCCGTCAACACATCCAAAACCAAGGACAGATCCCATGAAGGAAAAGAACGTACCGGGCGAGGAAATAAATTAACAAGCCCTTGAAAAAATCTCGGCATCAAGCGCCCTTCATCCTGAAGATTACGCCATGGTCCTCTGAATGCCTGAATAGCCGCCCACTGCACCCGAAGAGATGCCACTGACAACCCTAAATGAGCACCGTCCTGCAGGAACTGCATCACCTCAAAGATAGAAGCGCAGGTAGGATCCAACTCACGACTTAAGCACCATGACGAAAACACCTTCCACTGTCTACCATAAGAAAGCAAAGTGGAACGTCTCCTCGAAGCCAGCAATGTAGAACTCAAAGCTACCGGCACCCCCAGACCTGTCAATCCCCGTCGTTCAACTTCCAGGCCGTCAAGTGTAACCTCCTCAATGACCCCAATGGGAGGCAGGGAAACTCCAGGGGAGACGGACAAAGAGGCAGAGGCCACATACTCCCCTCCGCCATCAGCCTCAACAAGGGGAACCAATTCGCCCTCGGCCAAAGTGGCGCAATTAGGACAACCCTGGACCCCAGATCCCTCACACGTAACAGAAACGCCCTGAGTAGTTGAAAAGGAGGGAACGCATACAAAAGGCCCTGCGGCCAAGGACATGACATCTCCCATGCTTGGGGACATCGAAACCGGGAGCAGAAGCGATCCACTTTCGCATTCCCTACTGACGCAAACACATCCAGCACTGGAAGACCCCAAAGCCGAACCAGATGCTGAAACAGAGACTTCCGGAGAGAGAAAAGTTGAGAGGAAGGAATCACTCTGCTCAGCAGATCCGCCCGAACATTCACCACCCCCCGAATGTACGTAGCCCTGAGAGAAGGAACCCACTCCTGAGCCCACACAAAAATCTCCCTGACTAGATTGAACAGAGCCCTTGACCTGGTCCCTCCTTGCCGATTGACATAAGCCTTGGCCACTAAGTTGTCTGTGCGAACCAGAACCTCCGAACCCCTCAGGGAATCCTGAAAATGGACCAGAGCCAGGAATACTGCCCGCAATTCGCGCCAATTCGACGACCGACTCGCCTCCCGAGGGGACCAAAACCCCTGAATCTGAGCCGACCCCATCCATGCCCCCCAACCGGAGAGGCTGGCATCCGTCGTCACCACCACGGGTCTCAGAGGCGATAAAGAAACCCCTATCCTCAGGTGGTCTGCATCCAACCACCATTGCAACTCTCTGTGAATCAATCCGGACCCTGGAACCCTGTCCTTCAGAGAACCGGACCCTGGTGTCCACCTTCTCAAGAACCATGTCATCAAGCACAGGAGATGGAAACGTGCCCAAGGAACCAGAAATATCACCGACGCCAAATGACCCTGCAGACGCAACCATAGAAGAGCTCGGGGAGCAGACCGCAACAATACCTTCTTTACCAAAGCCTGTAGGACACCCAACCGTTTTTCTGACACAGTCACCAACCCAAGAAGAGTCTGAAACCGAGCTCCCAGAAAAACCAGATCCTGGGACGGCACTAAGTCTGACTTCTCCCAATTGATTAAAAACCCGTGGTTTTGCAGGACCCCCAGAACATGGACCACCTGCTTCTGCAAAAGGTCTCGTGATTGGGCATGAATCAAAATGTCATCTAGATAAGGATGCAGAAATACCCCTTCTGAATGAAGCAAAGCCACTAGAGGAGCCAGCACCTTTGTGAAAATTCGAGGAGAAGATTTTAGACCGAAAGGCAGAACGCAAAACTGATAATGGTCCTGACCCACAGCAAACCTCAGGAACTTTTGAGAGGATCTTGCCACCGGTACGTGTAGGTAAGCGTCCTGCAGATCCAGTGACACCAGAAAGTCCCCGTGTCTGACAAATGGAAAAATAGTCTGAATGGACAGCATGTGGAAATGCACTGTCCTGATCCAGGTATTCACCTCCTTTAGATTGAGCACCGGCCGAAATCCCCCTGAAACTTTCTGCACAAGAAACAAGACCGAATAAGTGCCCTGACCCCGTTCGTCTAGCGGAACGTGGGAAATGGCCCCCTTGACCAGTAAGTCCCGCACTCCGTCCAATAATGCTCTTCTCCGTGACCCCTCTGAAGGCAGAGGTGTGGGACGTACCCCTGAATCTGGAGGAACCACCACAAAATCTATGACATAACCATTGGCCACAATGTCTAGTACCCAATGATCGTTTACACTGTCCTTCCAAGCCGAAAGAAAGTGACTCAGTCTTCCCCCAACCGGCCCTCTGCCAGGCCCACAGTGATTGTCAGGACCCCTTCTTGAAACCACCCCGGGTCGCAGGAGCAGACTTCTTAGTTGAAAAACGCGGCTGAAAACGCCGTTTCCTAAATGAAAAGGATTTAGCATCCCTAGTAGGAGAAGATCTGGAATGTTTCTTCCACCCTTTACCCGAAGAAGAACCCCCTTTATAAGGTAAGGCATGCTTCCGTTCCTTAAAAGCCTTGGAAAGCATGGATGGCAATTGTTCTCCAAACAAGGTACGACCTTCAAACGGCAGTCTCAACAAGGCCGCCTTTTCCCCTGGATCAGCCTTCCAGGAACGCAACCAGAGGGACCTACGAGCCCCAATCAAAGACCCAGATGCCAGAGCCGAAGTACGGACCACATCCGAAGACACATCAGCCAACAATCTGGCCTGCTGCTCCATACCAGCCAGGAGCTCCGAACATTCCGCCCCTTCCTGTACAGCCACCGCCAGATTATCAAAGTCTTGAACCAATGACTGTGACGCATAAGCAGAATAAATCCCTGCCCTCAGCGCCAGATTCTCCGCAGCAAAAGCCCTCTTAAGACCCGAATCCACTTTACGGTCAGTGGCATCCGTAGGCACACAATCCTCCGGATTGACTGCCGTTTTGCCAATCAGAGTAGCCAAAATAGAGTCCAGGCGTACTGAAGGAGGCAAAACCTCCTCACCCTCAAGTAAGTAAAGTTTCTGAAGGAATCGTGGAACCTGAGCCTTATCCACATCCTTCCACTCACGAAACACCATATCCCTCACAGGTCCCTGAAAAGGCATGGAAAACTTTGAAGGTGTCTTATATTGAGGAAATAAATGAGAATCCGAGTTTGCAGGTTGAAACACTGGGAAACCCAAATTGTCCCGAACATGTGCCATCACTTCCCACATATCTTCTCTGGAAACATATTTCCCCCCAGATGACGTCGATGGGGCCTCATCCTCACTCTCCGATGAGGATTTCCTAGCTGCTACCGATGAGTGCGCACATTTAGACTGACCAGTCCTGGCCACGCCTGCTTGTAGTGCCCTGGTCACCGCCACCTCAATCATATCCTGAACCTCCTCTCTGGACATGAGGGGAGTACCCCTGCCAGGTACCTGTGAGTTCTCAGGAGTAGTAATGCTAGCCTCACCCCCCTCCTCCTCCGAGGAAGAAGAGACAATCCTACGTCTCTTTGCTGGAACTTTAGGCATGGTAAACAAATAATCACTGACTTGAACCCCAAAAAACTACCCTCTATATAGGCACCTGGTCCTCCCCCCAATCAGGGCTCCACCAATCCCTAAAGAGGTCACCTATTTCATCAAATACATAAAAACCACGGGCCGAACGCCCGTCCTACCTGAGAGCATCTCAGAATTGAATTCCCTCGGTTCCCCGCGGCTCCGCGGCGCTGAAACCCGGAAATCAACGTCCCAGCCACAGAGGGCCGGCTGACCCCGTCAGCCGGCCTCCAGGACACGCCTCTCGAGCAACCATGCTGCTCGTTCAAGACGCGCCCCAGCCGTAGCACTCCTCGCGGAGCTCCGCGTCCCGAGGAGTGCCTCCATCGACGACCTCCAGGCCCCGCCGTGCAGGTAAGAAAGGGAAAGAAAACCGTCTAGCGTGGGCTAGACAAAAGAACAGGAGGGGATAAGGGTGGGGGGGGTTTTTGAAAGGGGAAGGGAGGGTCTAGAGGGGAGGCGGGAGGCCTCTTTGGTTAAAAGGAAGGCGAGGGAGGGACGGGAGGTAATGTAGTTACAAACTTTGACAAGCATACAAATCAAATTGGCTTACAGAAGCACAGGTAGGCAAGAACTTGGAACAGTTACATTTGTAACGAACGCTTACTCATGAGTTCTTCGAGAACAGCATGTCAACACAAAGCACTTCATTACTACACATTTTGCTACATGTGATGAGAGGAGAACTGAAAACACACACATAATGGCTATGTTGAGGTTCAAGAGGGAGTCAAACTTAGTTTGGGCCTAGTTTGGCCAAGCATGTGAAAATACTGCTTTGTAAAGTGCAGTGTTTTCGTTTTTCATGTGAAATGTTCATGATGTTAAGCATACAGTATTTACTAATCATAAATATCTTCTTCATTGCCTTGGTTCCTATTTCATGTGTGGCTGGCCCTACATTTTCAGTACTTTGGTGTAAGGTGATTCAATTGTTTTTCTTTGGCCCTTTCTCCCTGTCATCCCCTTACAGATAATCCTGAAGGCAGCTAGGCACCTTTGATACTAGGGTAACCCCTGCACTTGAGTTTTTTGCCCCATTCCGATTTTCAGGAGACTATTATTTTGCTGGCTTTCTATTCTTTGTTATGTCTGTGTTATTCTGTATACTCCACAGATGGCTTCTGACATTTGTGTTTAATTGCAAATAAATAAATACAAATAAAGGCATGCCTGGACAACGCTGAAAACTGATTACCCTCTGCTTTTTAAACTTTAAGAAACAATCCTCTTCCTCAAGTCTAGTCTGTTACCGTTCTCAGCCCTGTCTGGTCTCCAAACTGTCCAGGGATGTGTTTCAGTTTGGAAAATATCTGTTCTGTGCCTACTCCACTTTTCCTGTCTCACCTCAGCTATGTGAGGGTTCTATGATACGTGGGCCACACTCACCTATGTATGTCAGACGGGCACGGAGGTGCACTCCTCCAAACTTCGGAGGTGCTTGAGTCTTCTACTGCAGATCAGGTCAGCGGTACATGCAGAGAATGGATGCCACTTGGTGTGAGAGTTTACCGCTGTGACACTTGCACCACACGAACATGCAAGTGGAGCAAAGACAACTACAATTCCTAGAGTCCCCTTGGACTCCAACAAGACTTGCAATGATGGTGGGTGGCCATCTTAGATCCATAGATTATAAGCACCTTGTATTTCAGAGCATTTCATTGGTACACATTTTGCTACATGTGCTGAGAGGAGAAATGAAAACACACACACACATAATGGAGCCACAACAACTACAATTCCTAGAGTCCCCTAGGACTCTAACAAGACTTGCAATGGTGGTGGCCATCTTAGATCCATGGATGATAAGTACCTTGTATTTCAGAGCATTTCATTGGTACACATTTTGCTACATGTGCTGAGAGGAGAAATGAAAACACACACACACATAATGGAGCCACAACAACTACAATTCCTAGAGTCCCCTAGGACTCTAACGAGACTTGCAATGGTGGTGGCCATCTTAGATCCATTGATGATAAGTACCTTGCATTTCAGAGCATTTCATTGGTACACATTTTGCTACATGTGCTGAGAGGAGAAATGAAAACACACACACACATAATGGAGCCACAACAACTACAATCCTAGAGTCCCCTGGGACTCCAACAAGACTTGCAATGGTGGTGGCCATCTTAGATCCATTGATGATAAGTACCTTGTATTTCAGAGCATTTCATTAGTACACATTTTGCTACATGTGATTCCTTTCCAGGCAATTGTGCTACTTTCTGCAGCTGGAAGATTGGTACTCATCACACTTTCATTAGGAATTATCAAGGACATACTGATTTCAGAGAAATATTCTGAATAACACTTTTGATCAAGGATTTAGACTTTGAATTGCACATTAGTTCTTGGGTTATCCCTCCAAAGGTTTGTGTAACTCTATTGCATTTGTCCAAAAGTGAATCTTGAAATTGTACAGACTTTGCCTATATTACTTGAATAATGTTGTGTATGAAGGTATTGCTAGAGGTGGGCAAGTGAAAACATACTGTCATGGGTGAAAGCACAATACTAATGTGTAAGGATTAAGTTACGACTGAAGAGTTATATATTTTGAGTATTATTCAGAGCACCATTTTGAACGACAATTCACTGACGAAAGTTATCTATATACGAACGTGCATTGCAGTGCAGGTTGTTTAGCGCATCTATTACAAAGGTTCATTCTATCTTTCACCGCTCAGAAATCATAAAGTTTTATTCAACCACAGAGAGTCGTTTGCACAAAGACTGTTGAAATGCATATCATGTCATAGGAGCAGAAGTGAGTTGTAATGTAATTAGCAAAGTACTAAAAGAGTTATTCCGTGTTGGAGCAATGTTCTGCAGTGGCAGTTGAGCCAGGCAGTAAGAACAGACAGAGGGAACATATCATGTGTTTGTGTTTTTCTCTCTATTGTCCCATTCCTTGTAACATTATAATAGTTTCCAATCAATTCGGTCCTAAACATAAATCACAAAAGTATCTTAATAGGTATAGCCACCTATTACATTCTGCCTCTTTAGGTAACAAATATTAGTTTTCTTTTTTTTTTAAATGTAGTATACCAGAAATATTTAGATGGATAAACATTGCGACAGGGAATCTTCCCAGTGTTGATAAACATTACAGTGGCAACCAGATTATTGAACAACAGCATTGACATATGTATTGTATGAAGCATGGATGACTAGACACTCTATATATTTTACCATACATTTGTATTAATCAATGTTGATGCACACAGCGATACATTTATATACATGAACTAAGTCCATCACCATTATTAGATCCCCCATTGTGAACACTCCATCAACCACAGCATGTAGGTCCATGATCAGGCAGGATTTGAGACCTAAATCTGAGGTTAACAACGGACAGGGCAAGGAGGAGAGGGGGTTGATGAACACTTAGCTAGCAGGCAAACGCACAAACAGGAAAACTTAGATCAGATCCCACAGCAACACCACAATGGTCCCTGGAGATTGTCCCAAATAAACACACATGGCCAGAGGTATGCATGCATTCTGAACACGTACTCGCTGGCCCACATTGTATCCACGCCACATCGGGACCCACCTGCATACACTATCTGGAACTATATTTATACTCCATGACAACTTTCCCCATTTTTACCAAGAAAGGAATTTTTTTTAATGGTTTTATGCTCCTGATGACGCAGAAATGAAGGTTTTACATTTATTAGCGCATAAAACGTAGTGCTGCAATAATCAAGTGTGACTTTAACCGAACTAATAAAGATTGTACGGGGACAAATGTGCCCTCAGAGTTGTTCGCCAACATTTATAAGCGTGCTTTATATAACGTGATGTATTAGAATTGTACTAATCTGACATAACCGTAAACGTGTGCCATGATTTGCTTGTTTGAAATGTTTTAACTTAGCATAACTTTAGTGGAGGCTTCGGCCTAGTTGCCTTGTCTCACGGTTTAGATGCTCGTGTTTTTCTAATGTGATAATAAAACGTGTATTCTTGCTTGAAGCTGTACTTTTCCAGTGAGATCGGTTCACATGCTTATCTTTAAGGTTTCGTGCCAGCCTGGCATCTTCTTCTTTGCTCCAAGGTCAATCTGCAGGTGCAGACAATGGAAGCTCTGAAAGTGAGTTAATTGGTAAAATATGTTGCAACTTACGTTCCCGACTCCAAGGATAATGTATGCCTAGGTAGAAGCTTGTGAATTGTTGTTTTTGATTGGACAATTTGAAGCCAACCTATGAACCCTCCAATGGAAGACCCTACTGGATTTGAACTGTTGATTATTTAAACCTGGTGCACAAGAAGAAAGCAGCCATTAGCCATTGGCCATTACCCATTGCACCCATTGAGGACATTGGACATTATTGCCCATTGCAGCCATTATGGCCCATCTTGCCGACCTCGTCATTTTGCCATCTTCTACGATGCCAATTGATGTTCGACGCCATTTTGAATGAGACTTTGATGCTTTCTCTAATCGAGAGAAAGAGACTTTAAGTAATTCTCACCCTAGAGACTTTAACTTTGATTTGCCCCTTTGCATAAAGTAGTAGTTTTGTCCTTTTATCTTGCCGCTGTGAGGTAATTGCCCCGTCCACCCTGCCCCTTTGCCCCCGTCCCATGCTGATCGAAACCGGTACCTGTGAGACGAAGACTTCTTTGAATGCTGATTGAATTTGGTAAATATGAAAGGAAAATGTACAATTGCATTGTGTTTCTTTTTAGGTAACCAACTGCTGATTTTTGATAAGAGCCCTAGTTAGGAGTTTTCCAAATCAATGCTACTAAATAGTTTTTGCATGAAATCCCACATGCAGATGCTAATTTGAGGTAAGATGAGGATTCATTTGATGCACGATGCAATTTGAGACCTTGTTATGCTGACTAATGTATGCAATTAGCCCATTACAGATTATAGTTTTAGTGGTTTGCGTTGCTATCATCGAATGCATTGTTATTCAAATGCTGCATAGATTGCATCTTTTTCGCCGTTATGGACAGCTATTAATGTTCATTTACATATATCACTTGGTGTTGAGACACATTTATATCGTGCTAGCTTTGTTAATATAGGGAAATAAATTCATTAACTTTGAATGAACTGGTGTGGTTATTCATGGCCGAAAGGTCATGGTTCGCCGAAATGTTTTCTGGATTAATTGTGAAGTGTTATGTTGATCAGGGCATTGCTTATGTTCGTTATTGATTATTGATTTGATTAAATTGACTAATCTCGGGTGAAGAGAGCCCCACTTGGTCAAAAGATTCATCGACCCAAGAGCGTCCAAATACAGGTAATTTATTAGGACGGAACGCTCTATCAGTAGATGGTAGCAGAGGACGGTTTCGCCCTTTGGGACCCCACTCGAGAGGCAACGGTTTCGCCCTTTGGGACCCCACTCGAGAGGTAACGGTTTCGCCCTTTGGGACCCCACTCGAGAGGTATATGGTGTTAAATTGAAGGTTACGCTCTTTGAGACCCCACTCGAGAAGTATATGGTGTTGAATTAGATTTTTCTTGGGTAAAACAGATTGAGAGAATGATGATGCCCTAAGTCCCCCGCGACTTTCCCGGGATCTCGGAGCTTGCGAATGGAGAGAATGGAGGTGTGAAATCGGCGTTGGCGGTACTAGTGACGGTATGAGTGAAGTCAGGATTTTGCGCTTGCACAGCTTATTGCCGCAGATTGTTTGAAAAGGTTGCGAGGATTTTAGAGAATAGCGGAGGTGCGACTCCGAGTGTGAGAGTAGGGAAGTCGTCGAACTTCATGTGCATGTGGCGCTTTGTGCAGAAAAAGGTCCACGTGGTTGTTGTTGTTGAGACGGGCCCTGCGAGGTCAAGAGACTCCGGAGTATGTTGAAAAGTGTATGAGACACTTGTTTTATGTTGTGGTCTGGTCGGTTTAATAGGTTGACCGGGCGTGGTCAACGAGTCGGTACGTGTGTTAAGGGAGTGGAAGAAAACTTCGACTTCGGGCTTTGACAAATTCTAAGTGCACTAGAATAGATCACTGACAAGTTGAGAGCAGAGTCTGCGGGTCAGAATTTGCTTGCGAAAGTGGGGACCGAGAAAGATGGAATAACTGCCGAGGCTAGTGAAAAATCCCTAAGGTCCTGAAGCGATTGTGTTACCCTTCCTGTAGTAAACCGACAGATCTGTTTTATTATTATTTGGTTGCTCGCGATGCATGCCAGAAGTTGTTACGAGAGGAGCTGAGTGAAGGAGGACAAGCCGCGAGGCTTTGTCAGCCGCAGAGTGTGTGAGTGTGACGTCACTAGGAGCCGCGCTGGGATAGGTTGGTTGCAGAAGAAGGGTCGCGCACGGATTGGACGCAGTCCGTGGGGCTCGATTGGAAGGGGAAAGGCAAGCGAAGAGTATTCCGGGAATTAAAGTCACTTATTGATTACAAATTTTGTGAAATAAAAGACGAGAAAATGAAATTTTTGAAAGCATTAAAGAGTGCGATGAAGGGGGAGTCTTACATTAAAGCGAGCGTAGGAGAGGAGACGCCACCCGAAGGTACACCAGCTTACATTGTAATGGAGGAAAGGGGGGTAGCTCCGTGCCTTTGGCTAAAGCAATGGCACAAGCTGACAGAGAGACATGGGAGCGTAGCGTTCCCGATCCATGGGACATTCAATATAAGGATCCTAGAGAATTTGAGATTCGCGATGTACGACATGAAGGTACCTCCAAGGCCAGCACAGTTTGAGGCTCTAGCGATTTGGGAACTAATGGCTAGACAGCAACAGCAAAAGAAGTTCGAGACCAGGATAAGAAAGGTAGAAAAGACACTAGCGGACGCTAGGTGGGATAATGCACAGAAGGTGTGGAGGTCAGATATATTGCAGGGGATAAAATTGTTTCCCGCAATTGCTAAGGAAGAAGAGGCGACAGGCAAGAAAGCAACCTGTAAGACAAACAGGAGGTGTTCCAAAGATAGAGAGGACGAGGAAAAGTTAAGGAGAGAAGACGAGTCAGAGGATGAGGAGTTCATCATGCAATTGCTGAACGACCGTCCACCACCTTATGTAGAGAGTGAACAAGGTCCAAGTACCAGTTCTGCCCCTCCGGCACCGGTACCGAATAATGAAACTCCGAATTCAGAAACGCCATCTGGATCTAAGGACCCGAGTTTACTGTTCACCCCGCAGGTTAGGAGAATATATCCAGATGTGCCTATGTTGAAAACAGCAGAAAATTATCAGCCGCAGGTCCCAAGGTACTACAGCAGTGACAACAGTACGGGAATGATTCTAGATCCAACCTTAATGGGAGTACAGAATGGTCGCAACCCAACATTGGCACAAGCTGAATCAACCCAGCTTTTGATGCCTCAAAAGCAGATGCAGGGGGGAACCGCACATGCTCAGATGACGGGGAGTCAGACGGGCATGCCGGCAATGATGACCCATAGTGTGGGAATGAACATGCCTCAGAACCTGGGGAATGGACAGAACCCAGATGCGATATCCCTACCCATTACTGTAGGTCCACCGGTACCTTTGTACATTCAGCCTAACTCAGGTATGAGCGGTCAAGGATCAGTGGTGCAGAGTGGGACGGAAAGGAGGTGCATAGAAAACACTCCAGAGACAACTCCGATAGCGGCTCTGCCAACTGGATCTGGGTCCTTGATGGAGTTTAGTCCCATATGTGCTCAGTCAACAGTGGTGAGGTCGAGTCCCCCACTGATGATACCGCTATCATCGAACACTGAAAAGTTGCCGCAACCATCAATGGCAGTCGATGTGAATGCTACACTGATGGGGTTGAATGCGCAACAGCTGACACAGTGGTTCAACAGTCTGAATTCCACACAAAGCTCAGCCAGTGGGAAGGGAGAAGACTATCTGAATAGGGTCAGGTTGAACATGGAAGCAGAAGAATTGGTGGAAGGGACTATGGGTTTGAATAGGTTAGAGTCCTACTCGGAAGAAGAGCTGAGGTATCTATGTCCCAGGATTACGAGAGAAGTGAACAAGGTACATAGAAGGTTGCAAGAAATAGCTGACAAAAACGGGGTTGAGATAGACAAGACAAAACACTTGAGCAGGAGCTATAGATTGGATTTCGGGACCACAGACTTTGAACACATGAGGTCAGCAGGCATGAAAATGCACCTTAGAGAATTGCTGCAGAGTGCACAAGTGTGGGGGTGCTTAGACAAATGGGAGAGCAGATGGGCAAAGAAAAAGGAAAAGAAGAAAGATAGTGTCCCAGAGCATAAGGAGAAAAGACCACAGAGTGGTGATGCAATAACCATGTTACCAATGAGGGAGACAGCAGGGGGAAAATTAATACATGTACCGTGGCACAGAAGCGACATTCAGTCTTTTACGGATCATTTTCCCAAACTGAGAGAGAAACCGATTGAATGGTATCAACAGACTGATAGGTTTGTGAAGCTTGCAAAATGTCTTTGGGAAGACCTGAACACCCTCTTTGAGATTGTGGTTCCAGCAGATTTGTGGGAAGACTGCAAAAGGGCTGTAGGTTGGCCGACAAGTGAACCAGAGAGGGACAGGGATACGGGTGCACCATCACCTATGGTAATGAGCTTGTACTATAAGGTGATTGAGCATTTGAAGACGAAGGTTGCCGCGAAAAATGTGGATTGGCAGAAGATTGATCGAACTGCCCAAGAGGCTAAAGAGTCGATTCATGGTTACTATGAGAGGTTGTTGAAGGCGTTCAAGAACTACAGTGGCATGGAAACAATAGAGGCGAAGGACATGCTTCATTTTGTGTTTAGATTTGTGGAAGGGCTGAGACCAGAGATAAGTCAGATGATAAAGACGCATTTGATTTGTTGGCAGTCGAAACCGATTGATGAGGTGTTGAATTATGCGAAATACTGTAGCGACGAAATTGAAGTGAAACAGAAAAGGTTGAAAGAGAAAGTGATGGTGATGCAACTTAAAGCAGCTCAGACAGGTTTGCAAGGGTTGCAAGGGTTCCAACAGCAGATGCCGCAGCCGCAGCCGCAGGGAAACATGGTGTTTCAGCCACAGGCGAGAGGCAGAGGCAGAGGAGGTTTTGGGAGTAATGGTCCGGATTTGAACACTGTTGCGATTCCGAATGGTGTGCAGGCAATGAAAAGGGTGATGCCGTGTCACGTGTGCGGAATCGTCGGGCATTGGAAACGCGAGTGCCCGATGGTGGTGCAGGAAGGTGCAGGTGTTGGTCAGCAAAACAATGATGTCAATGCATTCCAGACAATGAGGGGACCGAAAATGAGAGGTCCAAACCCAAATTTTCAGACCATAAATCAGCTGCAGGGATTACAGCCCATGCAGCCGCAGCAGATGCAGATGCCCCGTATGCAGATGACGCAAATGCAGCCAATGCAACAGCAGTTTCCCATGGTACCTAATCAGCAAATGCAAATACCTTTGGCACCAGTGAGTCAGCAGCAAGTGATGGTTCCTCCACAGGTCTCGGGTCAGGTGATGAATACAAATGGCACAGTACAACAGTTCCCATTACACAGTGAGAATGGAATAAACAATGTATGGGAGAGTGAAAGTTCAGATGAGGAGGTAAATTGTGTGCTTGCAGCATCCTTGGAAGTTGATCAAAAGGGTCCATATGTGGAGGGAAGAGTTATGGGTCATCGTGTTTCATTCTTGGTTGACACAGGAGCCACACGTTCAACTGTTAGGAGCATTGAAGTACCAAAATTGCCACTCTCAGGGAGAACAGTTCAAGTAGTGGGAGTAGCAAACAGGCACCTGACGAACCCAATCACAGATCCAGTACAAGTCAGAATTGGTAACTATCAAGGGTCACATAATTTTGTGGTATGTGACTCAAGCCCGATAGCACTGTTAGGGAGAGACCTATTGTGCAAATTGGGATGTTCGATTATGTGTTCGAACGATGGAATTAGAATTCAGACGAGCAGTGATGGGGAAGAAGAGGACAGTGTAGAAGGGGATGAGATGGAAACTGTCGATGAAGAATATCCTCTGATTAACCTTTTTCCGATGATAACTGAAGAAGATATTCCAGCTGAATTACGGGAAACAGTCGGAAAGGAAGTGTGGGATATGACAGGAAAAGAGGTGGGATTGGTGAAAGGAGTGGAACCAGTGAAAGTGACCGTAAAACCCAATGTAACCTTTCCCCAGACCCCACAATACCACATGGCACAAGACACCCTCATGAAAGTCGCCCAACTCATTGACGAGTTTGTAAAACAAGGAGTATTGAAAGAAGTGTTAAGCAGTCCATGTAATTCACCAATCATGGGACTAATAAAGCCGAGTGGAAAGGTCCGAATCATGCAGGACTTGAGGAAAATAAATGACATCATAATTAAATGCTGCCCTGTAGTACCGAATCCAGCTGTGATAATGTTTCAAGTCCCTTGCGATGCCGAGTGGTTCTCAGTCATTGACTTGTCACAAGCATTCTTTTCGGTGCCTCTTCATGAGGACAGCCAATTTCTCTTTTGTTTTAAATTCTTAGACAGAGTTTACAGTTGGTGTCGAATTCCTCAAGGGTTTTCTGAGTCACCGTCAATTTTCAATCAGATTCTAAAGAAAGACTTGGAAGCGTTAGAATTGCCATTCGAGTCAACCCTAGTACAGTACATTGATGACTTACTGATTGCATCTAAGACAGAAAGTGGCTGCACAGCCGACACCATTGCTCTACTGAACCATTTGGGAAGGAATGGACACAAGGTGTCTCCTTCAAAGTTGCAGTTCTGTCAGAAGAAAGTAAAATACTTGGGTCATCAAATAGAGAAAGGGTCACGGAGAATAATGAAGGAAAGAATAACAAGTGTACTTCAAATGAGTCCACCAAAGACGAGGAGGGAGGTGAGGAAGTTTTGGGGGATGGTGAGCTACTGTCGCCAGTGGATTCCCAACTTCTCAACTCTAGCAAAGCCTTTACTGAAACTGACCCAGAAGGATGCCTTGGATGAAATTGAGCTGAAAGGAGATGAGATGGATGCTTTTATTGAATTGAAAGAATGCATGTGCAGGGCTCCAGCTTTAGGTATGCCTGATTACACAAAGCCTTTCACATTGTTTTGTCATGAACGTGATGCATGTTCTTTGTCTGTCTTGACCCAAGCCCATGGTGGCATAAACAGACCAGTAGCGTATTTTTCAGCTACTTTGGATCCGGTCGCAGCAGCACTGCCAGGGTGTTTGCGCGCCGTAGCAGCAGTTGGTATCAGCCTCACTCAGAGTGAAGGAATAGTGATGGGACACCCATTAACAGTCATGGTCCCTCACTCAGTTGAGATACTTTTGACCCGCTCCCGAACGCAACACATGACTGGAGCAAGACTCACAAGGTATGAAACAATAATTCTGGGCTCACCGAATGTGCAGCTGAAAAGGTGCACTACGTTGAATCCAGCAACCTTGCTTCCCGGTGAAAATGCTGAAGTTGAGAACGCTGAAGACGTCGAGCACGACTGCCTTCAGGTGACTGAATTTTGCACAAAACCCCGACCTGATATTAGGGATACTAAGCTTGATGAAAATTACCATATTATTTTTGTTGATGGTTCATGTCTAAGAGATGGGTTGGGAATTTTGAAAGCAGGATATGCTGTATGTACTGTAACAGGTGTCTTGGAAGCGTCCTGGCTTCAAGGAGTCTATTCCGCACAAGTAGCAGAGCTTGTAGCCCTTACAAGAGCATGCCAACTGTCTACATTGATGAAGGTTACCATTTACACTGACAGTCAGTACGGGTTTGGAATTGTGCACGACTTTGGGCAACTATGGTCACAGAGAGGTTTCCTGACCTCTTCAGGGTCCCCAGTGAAAAACGGGGAGAGAATAAGGGAATTGTTACACGCCATTCAGATGCCAGCCGAAATTGCAGTGGTAAAGTGTAGTGCTCATACAAAAGGACAGGACTATGTTTCCCTGGGAAATGCATATGCGGATCAAGTCGCAAGATTTTGTGCCTTGAACTGTATATTGCTCAGGGATGAATGGAATTTGATAAGTGAACCAGAACTCGAACCAGCTGAAGCATTTGCCTTGAAGGTCGTGGATACAATGGATGAACTAAAAGCATTACAGAATAGCGTCAGGGAGGATGAAAGAGTTTCCTGGATTAAGTCACAATGTACAAGGAGACCAGATGAGTTATGGGTTTCAAATGAAGGAAAATTTGTTTTACCAAATAGTCTCTTATCGCAGCTAGCGCGGTTCTATCATGGGCAGGCTCACCTAGGGAGAGATGCCATGATAAGATTGTTCAAAACTGATTGGTTTAACCCCAGATTCCGTCAAGTTGCAGAAGCAGTTTGCCATCGTTGTGTCATTTGTCAGCAGATGAACCCAGGAAAGGGAACGGTTGTGAACGTGAGCCACATTGGCAGGGCGGGTGGCCCGTTCAGCAGAATGCAGATGGACTTTATTGAGATGCCTGTGCATGGAGGTCTGAAGTATGTGTTGGTGATTGTGTGCATTTTTAGTCACTGGATTGAAGCATACCCCACACGTAGAAATGACAGCCTTACAGTTGCAAAACTATTGTTGAGGGAGTTGATACCACGTTTCGGATTCCCGATCTCTTTAGAATTATAATGTTTTCTATCGCCTACTAACAGAATATGTTGAGACTATGGATGCGAAAGATTGTTATGTGTGTACACAGATACCGACATCGGTAACGGAAGGGGTGACTTATCACCACATGCCTCTTACATATGGGATTACATGTAGTTTAGTAACTTCTAGATTTTATGGTCAAACTAACATACAGTATTTTTACTCAAATTATGATGTTACCTTTGCATATGTTCCTATTATAACGCAACTAAGCCAGATTGCTAAAGATTGGGATGCTAAAATAATGAGGGAATTTTTCGAGCCAATGCAACCTTTTGAAACAGCTCACGCTCATAGGGAAAACCTTACCTGCTCGCTCTCTGCAGTAGAAATAAGCTTTTTAGATCGCACAGATGATAGAAGGGCACATATGAATGCGAAATTAGAAAAAGAACTAAGTAAGAGGACTTCAGTAGATAATTATGCTTTTGCCGCAATAAAAACACAAGGAAAAATAGCTTTAGACGCTTGGCATGTAGGGAAATTTTGTATATATCGTGGTGAATCTTATTATGATAACATTTTCGTGGGAGCGAGTGAATGTAAACATACGTTTATCTTTAAGGCCAAATGGACATTCATGCTGAACGGACTTGACCCTGTCATACCTGGTGTATATTACATTTGTGGGCATAATGCCTATTATCGTCTTCCAAAGGGATGGTGGGGGAGATGTTATTTGGGTATAGTGTTCCCAAAAGTTTATCAACTGGATGACCTATCGGTGATTCCAAAGACGCCTGGATCTCATCGTATCCAGAAAAGAGAGACCGCAGCTGCTGTGGTAGGAGATATATTTGGAGCCATGATTCCTTCATTGGGAGTTGTGTTGAATTCCATCAAAATAAGAAAGTTGTCTACTATAGTGGATAACATGTTGACAAAGTTTTCAGGTGCTATAATCCTGATGGATGCTGAACTTGCAGCAGAAAGAGCTATGACTCTTCAAAACAGGCTTGCCCTAGACATTCTTTTAGCAAAGGATGGCGGCGTTTGCAAAATGCTTGGTGCGCGTCACTGTTGCACGTATATACCAGACAACAGCGTGAAGATTAAAACAATGCTTGCAAATCTAACAAAAGAGAGTGCAGACTTGAAGGAATTGAAAGAACCAGGAGTTTGGGAGAAGGTTGGAAAGGGAGTTGCTTCAGTGGGAAATTGGCTTGGTGGCATTTGGAATGGAATATTACTAAAAATAATACAGGGAATACTAATAGTACTAATTTGCATCTTTGGGATTTGGGGAATAAAGAGGGGAATACTAATGATCATGGCAAGAATTAAGAGAAGGAAGGAAGAGAAAATGATGAAAAGAATGGCAGAAGAATACAAGGCAAGAACAAGGGGAACTAAAAGGCAAAGAGAACTGACAGAATTTTAATGGAATAAAATTTGTGGGAATGGTTTTGTGTGATGACAAATAGTCATCAGAGGAGGGATTGATGACGCAGAAATGAAGGTTTTACATTTATTAGCGCATAAAACGTAGTGCTGCAATAATCAAGTGTGACTTTAACCGAACTAATAAAGATTGTACGGGGACAAATGTGCCCTCAGAGTAGTTCGCCAACATTTATAAGCGTGCTTTATATAACGTGATGTATTAGAATTGTACTAATCTGACATAACCGTAAACGTGTGCCATGATTTGCTTGTTTGAAATTTTTTAACTTAGCATAACTTTAGTGGAGGCTTCGGCCTAGTTGCCTTGTCTCACGGTTTAGATGCTCGTGTTTTTCTAATGTGCTAATAAAACGTGTATTCTTGCTTGAAGCTGTACTTTTCCAGTGAGATCGGTTCACATGCTTATCTTTAAGGTTTCGTGCCAGCCTGGCATCTTCTTCTTTGCTCCAAGGTCAATCTGCAGGTGCAGACAATGGAAGCTCTGAAAGTGAGTTAATTGGTAAAATATGTTGCAACTTACGTTCCCGACTCCAAGGATAATGTATGCCTAGGTAGAAGCTTGTGAATTGTTGTTTTTGATTGGACAATTTGAAGCCAACCTATGAACCCTCCAATGGAAGACCCTACTGGATTTGAACTGTTGATTATTTAAACCTGGTGCACAAGAAGAAAGCAGCCATTAGCCATTGGCCATTACCCATTGCACCCATTGAGGACATTGGACATTATTGCCCATTGCAGCCATTATGGCCCATCTTGCCGACCTCGTCATTTTGCCATCTTCTACGATGCCAATTGATGTTCGACGCCATTTTGAATGAGACTTTGATGCTTTCTCTAATCGAGAGAAAGAGACTTTAAGTAATTCTCACCCTAGAGACTTTAACTTTGATTTGCCCCTTTGCATAAAGTAGTAGTTTTGTCCTTTTATCTTGCCGCTGTGAGGCAATTGCCGGTCCACCCTGCCCCTTTGCCCCCGTCCCATGCTGATCGAAACCGGTACCTGTGAGACGAAGACTTCCTTGAATGCTGATTGAATTTGGTAAATATGAAAGGAAAATGTACAATTGCATTGTGTTTCTTTTTAGGTAACCAACTGCTGATTTTTGATAAGAGCCCTAGTTAGGAGTTTTCCAAATCAATGCTACTAAATTGTTTTTGCATGAAATTCCACATGCAGATGCTAATTTGAGGTTAGATGAGGATTCATTTGATGCACGATGCAATTTGAGACCTTGTTATGCTGACTAATGTATGCAATTAGCCCATTACAGATTATAGTTTTAGTGGTTTGCGTTGCTATCATCGAATGCATTGTTATTCAAATGCTGCATAGATTGCATCTTTTTCGCCGTTATGGACAGCTATTAATGTTCATTTACATATATCACTTGGTGTTGAGACACATTTATATCGTGCTAGCTTTGTTAATATAGGGAAATAAATTCATTAACTTTGAATGAACTGGTGTGGTTATTCATGGCCGAAAGGTCATGGTTCGCCGAAATGTTTTCTGGATTAATTGTGAAGTGTTATGTTGATCAGGGCATTGCTTATGTTCGTTATTGATTATTGATTTGATTAAATTGACTAATCTCGGGTGAAGAGAGCCCCACTTGGTCAAAAGATTCATCGACCCAAGAGCGTCCAAATACAGGTAATTTATTAGGACGGAACGCTTTATCACTACTGAGATAAATGTATAAAAACCTTCTTCAACCCGATGTACAATGAGAGAGTCCTCAGATCCAGGTTGTGTAACTGCTCTACCAGCCATAATGTTTAATTAAACAAACTGTTCCTGTTTTGCTAGACACCTCTTGGATTTTGTTTTTTAAGGTAAATTCACACTTGAGCAACACATTATCAGTTCAAACAAATATTGCTTATTGGAACGGTATATGTAACCAAACCTGTGTACCATTATCAAAAAGGTAGCTATCAAACATTTAACAAAGTGTACATTACCTGTAAGTTTGGAATATACAGTGCATTTCAATATTAGGTACGAATAAATAAAAATCAGTAAAAGACCACATCTGTAGCAAAAAGAATATGCTACCAGTTTTATCCTAATGACTGAAGTGTATTTTTATGAACCTTTTTTTATATATTTGTAAAGTCTCTTGTGTGTATATTCCTGTTGTGCTGTGTTTGTATTCTAAACTGTAGGGCACCTCCAAGTTAAATGACACATGAACACATGTATCATTGATCCGCCTTAATTACTATTTCCAGTTTCAAATTACTCATTTATTGAACACTGATTTAGTGTAACAAATAAAGTAATTCAACACGATAAAGACAAAGATTGCTATGTATGTTTTGGTATTTATGTAGTGTAACCTATCTAGGAAGCAATAGAGTGATGTACTTTACCTGGGGCAATAGGAGACGATCTGCAAGATCATGTACATCAAGTGGGGATTAAAATACTACAATTTACACAATACATTTTTTAGGCACAGTGAGATTAACTGATTTGCCCAGAAACCCATGATCAGAGCCAGCTTTAGTGCTGGTGATGCCCAGCGCGACAATGTTTGTTAGCACCCCACTGACCACCTTCACCATGGATTCACCCATTACCTCCCTTTAACCTGTTCTGTGCCTTGGACGAGATGATCTCGTCCAAGGCTACAGTTCCCCTGTGCCTTGGACGAGATCATCTCGTCCAAGGCACAGGGGAACTTGGGGGAGTGCTAGCGCGCCCCCCCCCGTACCTCCCCCCAAGGCGGGGATGGAAGGAGAAGACCTTCCCCTTCCACCCCCGCCCCCCCCGGCAATCCGATGACGTCAGCGCACGCACAGAGCGCCAACGTCATCTAGTGTTGCCGGGCGCGCTGGAAGCCATTTGCTTCCAGCGCGTCGAGGGGAAAGGACGAAAAGGTAAGTCCTTTCCGTTTTTGGGGGGTGGGGTGAAAACAGACACGGGGGAAAGGAAAGGGTTTTTCCTTTCCCCCTGTGCCTGTTTTCACAAGATTCCTGCTAGACCCCAGGGATTTTTTCAAATAGGTTTATTTTGGGGGCGACCCCTTGGGCAAGGGTCGCCCCCCTGGGGGTAAATTTTTTCAGTATTTCACCCCCCCCCCCCTGGGGGCAGATCTGCCAATTTTTCGGCGGATCTGCCCCCGGGGGGGGCAAAAACCACTAGACACCAGGGATTTTGTTTTTGGTGTGTATTTTGGGGGCGACCCCTTGGGCAAGGGTCGCCACCCCCGGGTCAATTTATTTAGTGTTTCACCCCCCCCCCCCTGGGGGCAGATCGCCTTTTTTTCAGCCGATCTGCCCCCAGGGGGGGCGAAATCCACTAGACACCAGGGATTTATTTTTATTGTAAAGTTTCTTTTGAGGGCGACCCCTTGGGCAAGGGTCGCCCCACTGGGGGGCTATTTTTTTTAGTATTTCGCCCCCCCTGTGGGCAGATTGCCAATTTTTGGGCTGATCTGCCGCCAAGGGGGGGGCGAAATCCACTAGACACCAGGGATTTTGTTTTTATTGTTTATTTTGGGGGGCAACCCCTTGGGCAAGGGTCGCTCCCCTGGGGGGCTATTTTTTTTCTGTTTCGGCCCCCCCGATGGCAGACCAGCCATTTTTTGGACGATCTGGCCCCCGGGGGGGGGGGTGGAAGCACACTAGGCGCCAGGGATTGTGCGGTGTGTGTGTGTGTGTGTGTTTGGGGACACCCCTTGGGCAACGGTCGCCCCACTAAAGTGGGGAAAGTTCGTATTGGCCATCTCTGCCCCTATTTTTGTAGGCCCATCTGCCCCCAAGGAGGGCAGAAACCACCAATACGGCAGGGATTTTTTTGTTTTGTTTTGTGTTGTGCTGGGGGTGCCCCCTTTGGGAAGGGTCGCCCCCTAAAGGGGGCACAGAGGTGTTGCCCATTTCTGTCCCCCTTGGGGGCAGATTGGCCAATTGTTTTACGCCCATCTACCCCCGAGGGGGGCAGGATCCACTTAGGTACCAGGGACAACTTCTAAGTTCTTGGTGGTGGGGTGTTTGTCAACTGGCAAAGTATTTGTATTTGTGATTATAACAATTTATTTCTTCTTTTTCTTCTAGTTCAACGCTTTTGCTTCCTTTGCTGTGGATCTTTGCGGTTTTGGCAGTAGTTGTCCTGCGGTTTGCATAGTTGCATGTTTTAGGTAAGTGAAAGCAATTTACTCCAAAGGAGTATTGTTGACATGCATGAATGACATGTTTGTAGGTGGTGTACTAAATGCAGTATTGTGTGTTTGACATTGTCCTTAGATTTGAGCACAGTGATGTTTGTGTTGTCATATGTCTAATTTGCTTTTTTCTTTTTTCTTTTTGAGTGGGATATCATTGGTGATTGCTGTGTCTGTGCAGAGTAGTTGCTTGGTGAGTAGCTTTTTCAGGCAAGTGAGTGGTATAGTTTTTTGTAGTACATAACTCTTTGTGATAAAGCTACACTTTGTTTATTACTTATTTTAGTGCTAGTTGTTGTTGGCAATCCATTTGTTGTTAGGATCATGGCTAGCCGCGAAGTGACCGCTCAGCAGGTTGTTCGCATGCTCTTTGAGTCGTCTTCAGACCATGATTACGACACTGACTCTGCATCTGAGGGAGAGGAGGAAGCAGGAGATTCTGGAAGTGAGTTTTCTGTCCGAGAGTATTCTTCTGATGAGGAAGCTACTCTCAGTGCAGATGAAGGGCCTGTGTTAGAGGAGGACATTGATGTGCCAAGAGTGCAGCAGCCTGGGGCTGAAGGGTTTCCCATTAGAAGACCTGACACCTGGATTGCCCCAAACATGGAGCAGCCACAGTTACCTGCATTTACTGGTCTCCCAGGGTGTAGAGTTAATACGGAAAACTTTTTGCCTGTCCATTTCTTTCACTTGTTTATGGACGATGTATTTTTGGAAGAGATTGTGGAGCAGACAAATGTGTATGCAGAGCAATATTTGCGGGACAACGCTGCCAGACTTAAGCCTCAGTCTAGAGCTACTCATTGGGTTCCCACATATCTGGAAGAGATGAAAAGGTTTTTAGGTTTGTCTTTTTTGATGGGGTTGATCAGGAAGCCGTCACTGGCTTCTTATTGGTCTACTAGTCCCTTGATGGCAACTGCTATATTTCCTGCAACTATGACACGTAATCGGTATTTGCTTCTTCTTCGTATGCTGCATTTTGTAGACAATGCTTTAGCCTTGCCACGAGATCACCCTGATTGTGACTGCCTTTTTAAGATTAGGCCTGTCCTTGAACATTTTGTGGATCGGTTTTCAGAGGTCTATGTTCCAGGCAAAGAGATAAGTGTGGACGAGTCTTTGGTCCTTTTCAAGGGGCGTTTAGTTTTTAAGCAGTACATTCCTAGTAAGAGGGCACGGTATGGGATTAAATTGTATCTGCTGTCAGAAAGCAGTACAGGATATGTGTATAATTTCCGGGTCTACACTGGTAGGGATTCCAGTATTGACCCTCCTGGTTGTCCGGCCACTTTTGGAGTTAGCGAAAAAATTGTGTGGGAACTTGCTAGACGGCTGTTTAACAAAGGTCACCATTTGTACGTAGATAATTTCTACACTGGAGTGCAGTTGTTCAAGGAGTTGTTTAGGGTGGACACTGTTGCTTGTGGCACAATCCGTTCTAACCGGAAAGGCTATCCAAGGGAGCTTGTCTGTAAAAAACTTGAGAGGGGACAGTGCAGTGCCTTGCGGAATAATGAGCTGCTAGCTCTGAAATTTTCAGACAGGAGGGATGTGTACATGCTATCGACCATCCATGATGAGAGTACTTCCCCTGTGGCTGTTTGTATACAAGGATTGTTCACCTGAGTCAAGGATGACATTTGTTAAATTTCAGGAGTCGGTAATAGAAAGCCTTATTGTGGTGGAACCTGCAAGAGTTCCTAGAGTAGAAGTGGTGGAGGATGTGGCTAGATTGAAAGATCGGCACTTTCCAGATCACATTCCTCCCACTCCCAAAAAAGACGCCCACGAAATGTATAGTATGTGCCCGGAGATCAATCTGGAGGGAGAGCCGGATGTACTGCCCCAAATGCCCTTCAAAGCCTGGGCTGTGTGTGCCCAGCTGTTTTAGAAGTTACCACACAAGGAAAAACTTTTGGGAAATACCGTGAGCGTAAGCTGTCTGTTTTATATTTTCATATGTTTCACGGTTGGCATCTCTGTCGTGTATTTAGTTAGAGCTTTTGTGTTTGTTGTTTTGTACTTATTTTATAATTAGTGGTTTCTTTGTTGTTTATAAACAAAAAAAGTGATGGCGGTGTGCATGGGGTGGCGCTTGGCTGGCGGTGTGCGTGGGGTGGCGCTTGGCTGGCGGTGTGCTTGGGGTGGCGCTTGGCTGGCGGTGTGCGTGGGGTGGCGCTTGGCTGGAGGTGTGCTTGGGGTGGCGCTTGGCTGGCGGTGTGCGTGGGGTGGCGCTTGGCTGGCGGTGCCAGCCAAACGGCAGTCCACACTCCCATCAGCTGGTGTGATTCTTGTATCAGGCATGTGGGCGTATGTAAGTGATGGGCCCTTGAGTGGCGCGGTCTGTCGATGTGAGTGTTGTAATGTGCTGGGCCCGTGGCTGGCGGTGTGAATGGTCTTGTGCGTGTCATGTATGAAAGGTGTGTGAATGGACTGTAAAGCGGTTGGTGCCTTGTCGCGGCTTTACAGCTCACGAGCTGTGAGTCATTGGTTCACTTTTTTGCCTTTCAGTTATTAGCAGTGCATTTCATTTTTGTGAAATCTCTTGTTAATAAAATTTGATCCACTGAACCATCACTCACCCTCGTGCCAAATCCAACCAGTATGTGTGCTAAAAAATGACAAAACCTGCTCCGCTGTAATCAGGCGTCGCAGCACACCTGTGACACGCTAGGTGCCTCGGGTGGGACCCCGATGATGAAGCATGCCACCAACTTGGTTGGTGGGTGAGGGGTCTTCTTCACATAACCTAAGTGTGTTTCTTTTCACAATTTTAGTGTTTGGCACATCACGGACGTATGTGCACACATCAAAATGATATATTACAAAAATACCTGTGTTTGGGGGGGAGGGCCCACCTATGTTTTTGGTCCTGGGTGCGGCCTTCATCTAGGGAAACCTACAAAACCCAGAATGTTTTTAAAACTAGACACCCCAAGGAGTCCAGGGAGGTGTGGCTTGCGTGGCTCCCCCAACATTTTCTTACCCAGACTCCTCTGTAAACCTAAAAATTTGCATGAAAAAGCATATTTTCCTGACTTTTCTTAGTAGGATCACCGCTCCGGCACAAAATTCCTACTCCCCAGCTTCCCCCTCAGTCTCCCAAGTAAAATGACACCTCACTTATGTGGGTCCCCAAAGCAGAGTCCGTCTAAAGATGTATAAAAGAATATGCCCTTATAAACTCGCTGTGCTATCCCTTCTATCTCTTCAAGTTTTGGGCCTTATTCTGTTGCAGGCACCTGGCCCACCCACACAAGTGAGGTATCATTTTTATCGGGAGACTTGGGGGAATGCTGGGTGGAAGGAAATTTGTGGCTCCTCTCAGATTCCAGAACTTTCTGTCAACGAAATGAGAGGAAAGGGTGTTTTTTTAGCCAAATTTTGAGGTTTGCAAAGGATTCTGGGTAACAGAACCTGGTCCGAGCCCCACAAGTCACCCCATCTTGGATTCCCCAAGGTCTTTAGTTTTCAAAAATGCACAGGTTTGGTAGGTTTCCCTAGGTGCCGGCTGAGCTAGAGGCCAAAATCTACAGGTAGGCACTTCGCAAAAAACACCTCTGTTTTCTTTCAAAAATGTGGATGTGTCCACGTTGCGCTTTGGGGCGTTTCCTGTCGCGGGCGCTAGGCCTACCCACACAAGTGAGGTATCATTTTTATCGGGAGACTTGGGGGAACGCTGGGTGGAAGGAAATTTGTGGCTCCTCTCAGATTCCAGAACTTTCTGCCACAGAAATGTGAGGAACATGTGTTTTTTTAGCCAAATTTTGAGGTTCGCAAAGGATTCTGGGTAACAGAACCTGGTCCGAGCCCCGCAAGACAACCCTCCTTGGATTCCCCTAGGTCTCTAGTTTTCAGAAATGCACAGGTTTGGTAGGTTTCCCTAGGTGCCGGCTGAGCTAGAGGCCAAACTCTACAGGTAGGCACTTCGCAAAAAACACCTCTGTTTTCTTTCAAAAATTTGGATGTGTCCACGTTGCGCTTTGGGGCGTTTCCTGTTGCGGGCGCTAGGCCTACCCACACAAGTGAGGTATCATTTTTATCGGGAGACTTGGGGGAACGCTGGGTGGAAGGTAGTTTGTGGCTCCTCTCAGATTCCAGAACTTTCTGCCACAGAAATGTGCAGAACATGTGTTTTTTTAGCCAAATTTTGAGGTTCGCAAAGGATTCTGGGTAACAGAACCTGGTCAGAGCCCCGCAAGTCACCCCTCCATGCATTCCCCAAGGTCTCTAGTTTTCAGAAATGCACAGGTTTGGTAGGTTTCCCTAGGTGCCGGCTGAGCTAGAGGCCAAAATCTACAGGTAGGCACTTCGCAAAAAACACCTCTGTTTTCTTTCAAAAATTTGGATGTGTCCACGTTGCGCTTTGGGGCATTTCCTGTTGCGGGCGCTAGGCCTACCCACACAAGTGAGGTATCATTTTTATCGGGAGACTTGGGGGAACGCTGGGTGGAAGGAAATTTGTGGTTCCTCTCAGATTCCAGAACATTCTGCCACAGAAATGTGGGGAACATGTGTTTTTTTAGCCAAATTTTGAGGTTTGCAAAGGATTCTGGGTAACAGAACCTGGTCCGAGCCCCGCAAGTCACCCCTCCTTGGATTCCCCTAGGTCTCTAGTTTTCAGAAATGCACAGGTTTGGTAAGTTTCCCTAGGTGCCGGCTGAGCTAGAGGCCAAAATCTACAGGTAGGCACTTCGCAAAAAACACCTCTGTTTTCTTTCAAAAATTTGGATGTGTCCACGTTGCGCTTTGGGGCGTTTCCTGTCACTAGGCCTACCCACACAAGTGAGGTATCATTTTTATCGGGAGACTTGGGGGAACGCTGGATGGAAGGAAATTTGTGGCTCCTCTCAGATTCCAGAACTTTCTGCCACAGAAATGTGAGGAACATGTGTTTTTTTAGCCAAATTTTGAGGTTCGCAAAGGATTCTGGGTAACAGAACCTGGTCTGAGCCCCGCAAGTCAACCCTCCTTGGATTCCCCTAGGTCTCTAGTTTTCAGAAATGCACAGGTTTGTTAGGTTTTCCTAGGTGCCGGCTGAGCTAGAGGCCAAAATCTACAGGTAGGCACTTCGCAAAAAACACCTCTGTTTTCTTAAAATAATTTGGATGTGTCCACGTTGTGCTTTGGGGCGTTTCCTGTCGCGGGCGCTAGGCCTACCCACACAAGTGAGGTATCATTTTTATCGGGAGACTTGGGGGAACGCTGGATGGAAGGAAATTTGTGGCTCCTCTCAGATTCCAGAACTTTCTGCCACAGAAATGTGAGGAACATGTGTTTTTTTAGCCAAATTTTGAGGTTCGCAAAGGATTCTGGGTAACCGAACCTGGTCTGAGCCCCGCAAGTCAACCCTCCTTGGATTCCCCTAGGTCTCTAGTTTTCAGAAATGCACAGGTTTAGTAGGTTTCCCTAGGTGCCGGCTGAGCTAGAGGCCAAAATCTACAGGTAGGCACTTCGCAAAAAACACCTCTGTTTCCTTTCAAAAATTTGGATGTGTCCACGTTGCTCTTTGGGGCATTTCCTGTCATGGGCGCTAGGCCTACCCACACAAGTGAGGTATCATTTTTATCAGGAGACTTGGGGGAACGCTGGGTGGAAGGAAATTTGTGGCTCCTCTCAGATTCCAGAACTTTCTGCCACAGAAATGTGAGGAACATGTGTTTTTTTAGCCAAATTTTGAGTTTCGCATAGGATTCTGGGTAACAGAACCTGGTCCGAGCCCCACAAGTCACCCCATCTTGGATTCCCCTAGGTCTCTAGTTTTCAGAAATGCACAGGTTTGGTAACTTTCCCTAGGTGCTGGCTGAGCTAAAGGCCAAAATCTACAGGTAGGCACTTTGCAAAAAACACCTCTGTTTTCTTGAAAAAAAATGGGATATGTCCACGTTGTGTTTTGGGGCGTTTCCTGTCGCGGGCGATAGGCCTACCCACACAAGTGAGGTATAATTTTTATCGGGAGACTTGGGGGAACATAGATTAGCAAAACAAGTGTTATTGCCCCTTGTCTTTCTCTACAATTTTTCCTTTCAAATATAGGAGAGTGTGTAAAAAAGACATCTATTTGAGAAATGCCCTGTAATTCACATGCTAGTATGGTCACCCCGGAATTCAGCGATGTGCAAATAAACACTGCTCCTCAACACCTTATCTTGTGCCCTTTTTGGAAATTCAAAGGTTTTCTTGATAGCAATTTTTTACTCTTTATATTTCAGCAAATGAATTGCTGTATACCCGGTATAGAATGAAAACGCACTGCAGGGTGCAGCTCATTTATTGGCTCTGGGTTCCTCGGGTTCTTGATGAACCTACAAGCACTATATATCCCCGCAACCAGAGCAGTCCAGCAGACGTAACGGTGTATTGCTTTTGATAATCTGACATTGCAGGGAAAAGTTACAGAGTAAAACGTAGAGAGAAATTGATGTTTTTTTCACCTCAATTTCAATATTTTTCTTTTTCAGCTGTTATTTTCTGTAGGAAACCCTTGTAGGATCTACACAAATGACCCCTTGCTGAATTCAGAATTTTGTCTACTTTATGAAATGTTTAGGTTTCTGGGATCCAGCATTGGTTTCATGCCCATTTCTGTCACTGACTGGAAGGAGGCTGAAAGCAAAAAAGATTGCAAAAATGGGGTATGTCCCAGTAAAATGCCGAAATTGTGTTGAAAAATTGGGTTTTCTGATTCAAGTCTGCCTGTTCCTGAAAGCTGGGAAGCTGCTGAGTTTAGCACCGCAAACCCTTTGTTGATGCCATTTTCAGGGGAAAAACCACAAGCCTTCTTCTGCAGCCACTTTTTCCAATTTTTTTGAAAAAAACGAAATTTTCACTGTATTTTGGTTAATTTCTTGGCATCCTTCAGGGGAACCCACAAAGTCTGGGTACCTCTAGAAACCCTAGGATGTTGGAAAAAAAGGACACAAATTTGGCTTGGTTAGCTTATGTGGACAAAAAGTTATGAGGGCCTAAGCGCGAACTGCCCCAAATAGGCAAAAAAAGGCCTGGCACAGGAGGGGGAAAAGGCCTGGCAGCGAAGGGGTTAACAGTGCCCTCAAGTCTCCATAACCACTCTCATGCAGATGCATTTAATTTGTTTTATAGCACCACTCATACCAGTGTAGCGTGTCAGAGCACTTTACATCACAAAAATATTACATACAGGAAAAACAATCATATGTGTGTGAATTAGTGTATAGAAAATGTTACTTAAGACAGAGGACTACAAGGTGTAGGAGTCACGTCATCCATAATGGTAGGCAGGCTAGCTTGAGTGATTGATCTGGTGATGCAGAAACTCAGAATTTAAAAAGTACCAACATGGTTGGGGTTGTCTTTACATAAAAATGTATTTCTACACAAATGAACCATTTTTACAATATTAGGATAATGAAAGACTGGGGAAAAATCTTAACACTCTAACCTATACCTTGCTGTGTCCATGCAGCACTTTGATGACAGTTTCTAGCTCACTGTTCTATTTTAGGATAAACTGCAAGTAAACAGAGTACCTCTCCACAAAAGCAGTAACCAACTGGCCTAGTTACATTATATGCTCTTTGTGATCTGCCTGGTGCACCTTCTTTGCAGCAGGCATGTTAACCCTCTGTGCTACCTTATGATGAGGTAAAACTTCCACCAGACAAAACTCCAACTCTGTCCAGCAGGTCTATTAATCACCAAAGTTATCTTGACATTTTAATTGTTGCCTGAAAATTGCTGGAGGCAAGGAACGCAGCGGCAGGTGTTTTTAAAACCATAATATACTTCCAAACATGGCGACCCCACCCAAAGTCAGCACCGGGTGTGGTGGCACCGGTCGTACCTCCCTAGAGCCGGCCCTGCCCACGAGATGGAGTCAAGAGCTGTGTCTGGTATTCGGATCCCGTGTTCTAAAGTCAATTTCCAAAAACAGTAGCCAGAGACGTTAGGCCATATTTCCTCTCCACCCCAACGATGCTATTAAAGCAGCGATTGCCACATGGGTATTAGACAAAGGAAAAGGAAACGTACATCAACATCCGGAACCACATCCCTAGAGTGGCAAAACAGTTTTATATTATGTTATTGAGACAACCTATACATTAACTGCCAAACCCACATAAGGTGAACAACAGAATATGAATTTTAAAACTAGAGTGTATAAGTTAATAGGGAAGGGTTTCCTACAGTCTATTGTTAAAAAGCTCTACAAATCCATAGGGCGAAATTACGTGCAACGTTTTGCAGAAAGAAATTGCTACCTTATAAGAGTCACCAATAAAGCGTGCTGTGGCCAAATGTCGACAGCTTCCAAAACTGCTGCCATCTACAGTCTGTTTTATACACACAAGCAGACATGTGACATTAGCCCGTCTTTCGTTGAATGTGTAAGGCAAGTTTAGTCAGGTGGCCCATGAGGACGTCAAATTCATATTCTGAGGTTGCCATTTTGAAGTGGTATGCAAATCTGATAACACAGCAGTTCAAATTCACTGTTAAAGTGCCTGGTGACAGTGTAAAATGGCCGCTGCCATACTGTACTCTCTAAAGTTTCTATCTAATAAAAATTCTCACAGCATCAACCATGAAGTGCCTGACTTTCAAAGGGTAAGAAACACCCAAATAACGCCCGGACTCCTAATGGGGCAGCACTATTTTAAAGAGGCACTGAGCCTCCCCAAAATAACCTTCAAGAAATCAAATAATGAAGTTAAAAAAAGGGATATCCTTCTTTAATGAAAACAAATTGGGCTAGTTTTTAGAGCAAACAGAACATCATTGATAGTTGCATTGTGCACAAATAAAACATAATTGATATTTGCATTGTGCATTTTGCACAGGTTCTGTACATTTGTTTACATCATTCGAAAACATAAGGCTACCATAAGGTGTATAAAGAAAGTTTATCGTTCCATATGGCTAGAAAAAAATACTAATAGTGACCAATGATACAACTCTATGAAACAACCAATTATCAGTTTGAGAACTGAACACTGAATCAGTCTGTGTATCAAGGCAGTGTAAAGGGTCTATGGTAGGCTTCTCCATCAAGTTGCTCATGAGCTAATGGTAGCTCTGCAGCTACCTGTAAGGATCTCTTCTATCTGCAGCCCTGACTACTAAATTAGAAGCTTTCGATTTGGGTGCATTACTACATGTATACCAACATTGAAAAATGTGTATTCAGGACTTGCATAGATCTTGTGTGGAGAAAATGGTTTGAGTTTTCGAAATATATTTAAAGTTATTGCATAGACTCGTTACTAATAGTATTAACTTAGTTTTATGGGCATTGCAACTATGGCTGTTATATATTACCCATGTGGAGGCCTTACACAATTCATAGTGACAAAGCATTTTTTTAATCTAATGCTGACAACCGTGCCTGATTCACTGGGGCGATCATTTCTGACACTGTGCAACTTGTGATCACTAATGCAATCTTGTCTGATGTGGTCACTATTCAAACTCTAATAATAATAGTACTCGAGATGTTTTTCTTTCAACATAAGTAGCTCTAATTACTGGAAAGGTTGAGAACCCCTGGTCTATTGGCTATCTGATGAGACACCAAGTGGCCATCTTTAAATGACAAGTCACATATGCATTGAAGATGATTTTACAGAGCATAGAATGGTAATGGAACTCATCATCAAAAGTAGGTCCCTTTACCAACACTCTCAATTTTATAGTCTATCTTGCCTCAGCCTGAAATAAGCATAGTCCTTTGCTTATCAAACCCTACTTATAAGTCACCCCTAAGGTAGGCCCTATTGGCTCAAAAAGCAAGGTGTATTGCATTTAAAATATATGTGCTCTGTAAGTGACACTTTTAGAAAGTTGTCATTTTCTTGTCCCAGCCATTTGTACCTTCTGCCAGTGTCCTGTGTAGCAAAACTGAATGGCCTTGCTGCTGGGGCTCGTATATTGCTTCCAACACAAAGGGTGGTTAGGTGTGGACAGGATGGGCCAAACCTGGCAGGTTGGCTGGGGGGGGGGGGGGGGCAGTACACAGCTTCAGTTACATTTCAAAGGGCTTTTCCTCCTGCACATACAAAGGAATTTAACGCCAGAACTGCCAGACTTTTGTCAACCCTAGACAGTGTGGAGCTTTGACAGGGGAAGGTGAAGAAATTGCCAGAACCAGATATGGGGTTACGCCAGGGAGGCTCCCCACACAAAAGATGGCACCAAGTATATGTTTTGGACTTCTAGAGCCAGTCTTCAGAACACTTCTGGACCTGGGGACACTATGGAAAAAGAACTGCCCTGCTGTCAGAGGGCTGTCCTGCTGCTCAAGGACTGTCTTTTTGTCTGTGCTGTTGGAGAAGAAGACTGGACCTCCTTATCTTCATCCCAGGTTAACTCAAGTGACCCCAAGGGTCAGCTGGCTGACCTTCTGTGCAAGCTACATGGACATAACAAGCTCCAGAGGCCCCACTACAAATACCCAGCTGACCTGCTGCACTGGATGTGCACTGACCTGCAACTAGGCCTGATAGAGTACTGCTGACCTCTTCTGGAGAGAGTCCCAGATCCCCAAATGGTTCCTCCTAAGGACCAGGGCCCTCAACTAGCATGAGAGTACACTCCTCCTGAAATGAAAAGGTGAAATTTTGAAGGCTGAGCTCTTCACAACTATGAATGGGCCAGTTTGCATCCAGTCTTTGTCGCCCATGATGAACACCTAAGCGAAACTCTGATGAGACCTGCTCTTCATATTACAGCGACTGCCAGTGAAGACCGCAACTTGAGGTCTTCACTTTGGGCTACAGCAAAGATAGCCCACAGTGATCGCCAATAGGAAACTACAGCAAAGACCATCTGTGACACCTGGCCTTGCTCAACAGTGAAGACAGCACACAACACCCAACCTGATTGACGACCATCTGCAACTTTCTCCATGCTCCTTACGGCCTCCTCCACCACAAAAGGAACTCTTTGCTGCAGACTCAGAAGGTAACTCTTCAGAGGGACTAACCTGGTCCCATATTCTTACCCACGCTCCCTCACGATCAGCCTGAACTTGGAATTTTACCTAGTATAGCAAGACCAGATGAGCACGAGTGGCTCTTTGTGCTTCAAGGCACCATTTTGACTGAAAACTCTAAAATTGAATATTTTCAGTTCTACCGATTGGATATTTTTTTTAATCTGGTTTAATTTTATTGATTTAAATTTACTTTAGTTTTGTAAATTGATTTTGGGATTTTTCTTGTGCTGTGTTTTCACTTTATTACTGTTTGAGTGCTACACAAATACTTTACACTTTGCCTCTGAGTCAAGCCTGCCTGTTATGTGCCAAGCTGCTAGAGAGATAAGCACAGGTTAATTTAGTGACTTTGTGGTTCATCTGACAAAGATTGAGATTGTTACCTACGTGGGACTTCCATCCCTCCCCACCAATAACCCAGTTTGTTAGGGTGAGATAAGCAAAATGTTGTTTCAGGGCTTAGGTTTTGAATAGTGAGATGTCACACTGAACTCATTTCAAAATCTGGGCAAGAACTAGAACATCATGAGAGAGGAGATCTTTAGTTAGTTTGCCAATGATCAGCGTATTGATGATACTGGATCACTGAGTGCCACTACTGTTTGGCCTTGGAATTAGATTCTATGCCAACATTAGGAACTTCAATGTGAAATTGTGGCTTTATTTGTTATGCATGGCTTCCTAATGGATCATTAGTGTACTAGAGGCAACTACTTGTTTATTAACCATAAACTGGATAGGAAAATCAGCAGTCTTCCCCTGCTCCTATTAATAGTCAGAAAACTGTGATGAAGACACTCATTTATTGGTTCTCATGTATGTAAAATAAACTTCCTTTGTCTTGCTAAACCCAGTACCTGGTTTCTCATCTACAAATTATTCAAAATCTTGCAGCTTGCCGGATTATGGAGCTCTGTAGCCACAGTCCAATTTTGACTATGTCATAAATCTGTGTTTGCTGCCATGATCAAAAAGATGAATCTTCAGGTTGTTATGCATCACCTTGCAAGACCTTCATAGGCAGCCTTAAATCCCTGCAATACAAATGTATGTTGTGCAGAGACTGCCACCTTCTGCACTGTTCACTCCTTTGCATGAAGTGACTAATGTCCAGTGTCCGACTTTTATACAGCTTACCTCATGTCAGCTCATGTAAATATTGTTGGGCAGCATTGTAAAGACACCGAAACTTAAGCTGAGACTGAACACACGTACTTCAGGTATTTTAGCAGGAAGCACCACTTGCATAGTAAGCAGCAGTCTGGTGTATTTTAAGATAATTACAGGCAGGATGAACCTTTGAGGAGCAGTTTTATATTGACAGCACCCTCAGGCATTTAGCAGGACCCTTGTTTATGACTACGGCAACCCCTTTGAGACATTCTTTTGAGGTATAGTGATTCTTAAAGGATATTCACTGTCTAAGGAGGAGTGAGGGCTACAATATGTCTTTGAATACTATTTTCAATATAATATGTCTTATAATGATATTGTCAACCTTTGCTAATTCATACAAAACAAGATGACATGATGTGTTAAATATGCACTGTTTATTTTGGGGAACAAAGATTTGCATGGCTACAGTTCTTCTACTATGACAGAATTTAGTGATAGGCACATGCATGAATGACTTCTGAAGTAGAATTGAGGTCCTTTAGTAGCTGTGGCAAACCGCAAAGGGACAAAATGGTTCATGCATTCACGTCAGTAGTAGCCCTACATCCTGACAACATAAGTGGAAAAATGTATCTTGAAAATGCTCCACTCCAGATCTCTTAAACACTCTCGCATGCCATGCCACAATACTTTCTTACACTGCTGGCAATTGTATTTCTAACTTTCCTAGCACTCTGGGCTTGATATCTATTCGTCGGTCTTTCAGTGCTAATTAAGATGTTAATTAATCCCATATCAGTCCAGCAACCACAACCTCACCCTTCTACATTCAACAACTCTATCAGTGTCGACGTTGCTCGCTCCCTTCTGTCTATTGCAACATCTCATCAGTGAGTGGTTCTTTCAACTATAACATCAGAGGTTTAGCCCTCACTGCTAAATCAATGTTTATCTGTGACTCACTCAGGTAGGGCTGAAATCTTCGCGCACTGTCCTTATAAAGGCATTAATAAATTAAAGATATTTCTAATGCACACTGTTACCCCAACAAGAGGTGTCCTGGTGATCCTGATTATCAAAAGAAGAAGTTACAGTTCACGGAAAAGCCAGTTTTTCAGAGCCTTTCTGAAGGAGAGGAATCAGCAGCATGTTTAAAGTAGACGGCAAAGAGTTCCACATCTTGGACCCGCCTCCTATGCAGGACCACCAAACTTTGCATAGTTCCAAAAACATATCTCCAGATGAGCGAAGAGTGCATGAAGAAGAGGAAAGATATTTTTTCTGGCTATGTATACTTTGCCAATATCTTTGACAGCATGGTAGACCATGCAGAGGGATTTAAAATGATATCTTTGAACCGGACTAGCCAAGAAGGGTAGGGAGTAAGGATTGAACAAATGTCTTATGAGAGTGATTGATGATTAAGCATGCGCCAGAATTCTGCACAGTCTGTAGTCTGTTCAAAAGGAATCCATGAACTATCCGTGGAATAGTCAAACACCCCACCACCACAATAGATGGAAAGATCAAATGCCTCGACAAGTTTTAAACTGTTCCTTCCCAGTCTCAGCAGTTCTACTTCTATGGCTCGTGAGAGCATCCACCTCAGGTTTTGCACACTCTCAAGATGTGACATCTGTCCGCGTACCACAGAGTACTCAACCATCTATTTGCCTGATCTTCTTGTCCTGGGTAAGGCTCATTCAACAAAAGACTACCATAGTGTGCCTGATCACTAGACTTCGATTTTTCCTACGAACTAAAGATTACACAGGCACATCACAGTCAAAACTACACTATCAGGATAGAGTGCACCAGGATCGGCCTTAGGTGTTGAATCCAGCTCTGCAGGGCCAGGTACAGACCAATTACAAAACATTGGAGGAAACTACGTATGACTGTGTTATTCTTTAAAACATGTGCATGTCTAAAAACAGAATTAAATACAACACATGATTCGAACCCTTGCTCAAATGCTCGTGCTTGAAAACTCGTTCCACATACCCGCCCGGCACAAGTGTCCTATACACATATTAATCCCCCACCTCACACTTCTCAAATCAGTAAGAAATTCACACTTCCAAACTCCATTCCAAGGAAAGGAACGTGGCCGAATCACTGAAAGAACAGCACCAGCGCCATCTGTACGGACTGTCCAAAGCTCCTGTGCAAGGTGTTAATGGAATGCAGTAATTCAAGATCGAAAGTCTGATTTTAAAAGCGGGATTAGGCAGGGAGGGTGACGACAAACTGCTGCTCAGAAAACAATGTTGTGCACGCACACTGTGGGGCATATTAACAAAATAATGCCGCGCCCGGCTCCGCAGTCCATCTTGCAGCTCCGAGCTGCGCCATTAGGAATGTGCAGGGTTGGTGGTATTTACAGTAATGCTATACATCCCTATACTTTTCTCAGTGCTGGTGCACAATTAGCAGCCTAGCGGCAACGCAGACTCCCTTGCACCATGGTGGAGGAGATGCCACAGTCTCTTGAATGCCACCGCACAAACTGAGCTCACAGCCTTTGGAAACCCTCAACCAAAGTTAAGTGAATATTCAGGAAAAGATCGATGTACATAGGATAAGTAGGGGGGACTGTCGTAATAGCCCCTCAAGATATAAGCTACCATTGTGAAGACAAAGGAATCCAGTGTGCACATAGATGTACTGACCCCCAACCTCTCCAAAAGTGAGAATTCTGGGGTCCCTGGCAACCAGAACTACAGGTGCTAGTGGGGACATTTGCTAATATTTTGTGTCAGGGTTGCCTTATGTCAAGATGTATTAAAAAAATATTCCTGTTGTTGGTGGAGGAGGTGGAGGAAGAGGAAGAGGAATAGGAAGAACAGGAGGCGGAGTTACTTAATCCAAAGTTGATCCTTATGTTGACCTTAAGAGGACAATAGGTTAATTTGGCCGCACTGGGATTCGTACTGTGATTAGGATATAGACTGATGTCAGGAGTGCGCCTCACTCTGATTGTAACATGATCAGTAGGGTACCCACAGATCTTTGCAGCAGGTATATCAATCGCCTCAGTTATCCCGAAAAATGTACCCTACCGCTGACACATAAAATTGGCATTGACGTGTGGTATTTATATAGCCAAAAGGCAATGGAGTGCTGTACATTGTCAGTGGAAACTACCATAAAAAAGTTAAGGGAAAGTCAGCTATGAAACCATATTAATGGGACATTACCCATAAACTGCAGTTTATAGTCACTGCTCAGCACTAATCCCTTAAATGTTGTAAACTGATTAGGTGACAGCAGCTATGTTGGACTGCTCTTTATCTGAGAAGCTGCATGAAAGCTAAGGTAGAGGACATGGAAAAGTGCTAAGAAAATCGGGCCCATTGAACACTGAGGAGAATAAGCAAGTGGGCGGAGGAGGTGCCTTACTTGATGGCACAAGTGTGTGTAGCAGTTCAGGTAGGCAAAGTGATGAATAGAGGTTGGGGAGTGTCACCTGCTCATGATGCTGATTTAGCTCTGGCAGGTGTAGAGGGCGGGACAGGTCCTTGCCGGCCGCTGTGCATTGGTCACCAGTTGATGACACCATGTAGTACAATGCCGGGGACTAAAGTATCAACATGACTCAATGGGGAGGCCCAGTGGAAGAGGACGAAACTAGGCCCTCACAAGTGAAATACATGTGGGTTCAGAAATTATGGAACATAAAGAAAGAAATTGTAGACCTGGGCAGCAATGTAATGGAGCTGCTCCAATTGATGGCACAGAGGTACAGAGGCACACTAATGATTGATGAGAAAAGAGGACATGGGGTGGAGGACAGAAGGTAAAGCAAAGATGAGAGTGTAGGGATGGGGGAATGGGTTTGACTCCAGCTTGGGGTAGAGGGTGTCAGTTTGAGGGGCAGGCTGGGGCACCTGGAGGGCCCTGCAGGATCAAGGTAACCCCAAGCTTTACTGCCATTGGTGGAATCACAGAGGCAAACATGGAGAAGCAGTCCAGGGATGGTTTATACTTCCTGGTCAAAAGTGGGGTGGCTTAGGTGCACCGGCCTGAAAGGAGAAAGCTGTCTGGAGTGGTGGAAGGTCAGATTTCAAGCTGAAGAGATGGGGATACAGTGGTGGAGAGAGAGACAGAGAATAAGATCAGTGGAAGATGGGAGCCAAAAAGGGGGACTGAAGACATCTGGTGGAGAAGGTAGTTGTCAAGGCATCACATTTTGGGGAAAAGACGAAAGTTGTTGCAGAACATTACATCACAGTAGCTGGAAATGGTGGAAAGGCAGGAAGGTGCCAAAGTGGAGTGTGGCATTCATACAAGAAAACAAGAAGCATAGGGGAAAGATGAACAACCAGGAATAGAGAACAAGCTGCTGCTACTGAAGGCTAATTTTGTAGACAATTCAGTTGGGGTGGGTGAAAAAGAAGCACTGTCGGAAGAAAAATACATTGATTCTGATGGGATGGGGATAACATGAAAGTAAGAGTATGGTAGTGATGGGGAACAAAGCATCAAGCAGAAAGAAGGTGCTCGCAAAACAGAGGAATAAAGGCAAAGGGAGTCAGGAGGAGTAGACAATTGGGGTAAAAAGATAACAATGGTGGGTGAAAATATCCTACATTTGAGATTCCCTGTCCCAGGGGGTGAGGAAGCCCCACTGCATGGTACACCAGGTCATTAGATGGTCAGAAATGTTTGACTTTGCATGTGTAGTTGGGTGGATGCTAAATCGGATGCACAACAGACTGAGGAGAAGGAATATGATTGATGGGGCTAAGCTATAGCCACTCCTGACAAATGAAAAGCCTGTGAGGAAGAGAGCTCAGAGAGAGAAGGATGAGGAGAGGCAGGATAACTGAAACACTGATAGGGACTCTAGTCATGATTTCTTAGAGGCCTTTTTGTCCTCTTGACCACCATCTTAGAACACTGTCCTACCTGCTGGAGATGGAGTTGCTTCAGTTCATGGTAATGATGCTATTGCTCCTGTTAACCAGGATGTAACTCAGACAGGAGGACCTGCACCTACAGTCCCAGTTGTGACTGTTCCAGCCCCAACCGCTCTTGGTGTTGCTGTCCCAGGTGTACCTGTCACTGAAGTGAAAACCCTTCTTATAACAACTAAGATACTGACTGTTGCAGCTGTAACTGCCCCGATAGATGTGGCTCTAATGCCTATAGTTTCTAGAGCAGCTGCTGGAATGCCTACTGCTGTTATTACACCTACAACACAGAATTCACATGTGGCAACTTGGAGTCCCAACCAATTTTTAAGGCCTGTATGACAAGGTGGGGCCTTAGTGCTTATGACCCTCGTTGACCAAGGTGCCATGGGATTCTAGGACCTTTGGGTGATACCCTGTTTATTTGGGGAAGCCCCAGACAGTAGAGAAACCAAAGTGTTTGAGGATAAACTGATGGCCCAGTCAAGTTTAATCCTTTAATTATTTCCAGATTTAGGGGGTCATTACGACCATGGCGGCCGGTGGAACACTGCTGGTAATCCTGCCAACAGGCTGGCGGTGTTCCGCCAGTGTATTATGACCGTGGCGCATTAGCCACAGCCATACCGCTGGCCCCTCCACTATACCGGCAGGCTTCCGCCAGGCGGTCATAATCCCCAACCGCCAGCCTGTCCATGGTGGTAAACACCTCCATGGACAGGCTGGCGGTAAGGGGGACTCGGGGTGCCCCTGGGGGGCCCTGCACTGCCCATGCACTTGGCATGGGCAGTGCAGGAGCCCCCAGGCGCAGCTCCATTACGCATTTCACTGCCCGAATTTCAGGCAGTGAAATGCACGACAGGTGCTCCTGCACATCAACTTTGCCACCGGCTCTATTATGAGCCGGCTTCAATGTTGATGTGACTTTCCGCTGGGCCAGTGGACAGAAACGCTGTTTCCATCCACTGGCCCAGCAGAGATGTCATAATAGGGGGCCAGCGATGGCGGTATGTTGGCTTCCGCGGCTTCGGTGGTCTTTTTCAAAGACCGCCGAAGTCGTAATGAGGGCCTTAGTGTAGAATTTGAGGATCTCATCAGAGTAAGTCTTGACCTTAGTCATGGTGATCGGTATTAGGAGAATTATATTATATATTTGAATAAGGACTTGACTGACTGGGTGGTGAGAGCCCATGACAAACTAACAGAATTGGCAAATGAGTATGGTATTGACCTCTCTAGAAGCAAACATTTGCAGAGAAGCTTTCAAGCTCAGTTAGATGACAGAACAATTGTGAACAAGAGGACCTCAGGGATTAAGGGCCAGATGTAGAAAGCTTTTTGCCTGGTGCAAACTGCGAAAATCGCAGTTTGCGCCATGCAAAAAGCCTTTTGTCGATGCACATTCACAATTTGCGAGTCGGTACCGACTCGCAAATTGTGAATGCGACTTGCAAATAGGAAGGGGTGTTCCCTTCCTATTTGCGACTCGCATCACTATGCTAAATTGCTTTGTGACCGCGAATGCGGTCGCAAAGCAATTCACAGTTACCACCAGTGTCACACTGTTGGTAACCCATTCGCAAAATGGAAGGGGTCCCCCTGGGACCCCTCCCCCTTTGTGAATACTACCAATAAGGGTTTTTCAGAGCAGGCAGTGGTCCAATGGACCACTGCCTACACTGAAAAACCGAAACCAAAAGGTTTCGTTATTTTTTTTATTTTGCAACTCGTTTTCCTTTAAGGAAAACGGGCTGCAAAATAAAAAAAAAACTGCTTTATTTAAAAAGCAGTCACAGACATGGAGGTCTGCTGACCTCAGCAGGCCACCATCCCTGTGAGTGCAGGGACTCGCTGTGGGGTCGCAAAATGCGACCCACCTCATTAATATTAATGAGGTGGGTCTTTGTGACCCATAGCGACTCGCAGTCGGTGTCTTAGACACAGTACTGCATCCGATTCTGCATCCGATCCGACTCGCAATTTCCGATTCGCAAAATCGGACTTTGCTACATCTGGCCCTAAGTTATATATTAAGGAATTTGTCAGTTGCATACAGAATCGAAGTAGCCTATAAAAGTTAAGGGACATTTGGGCCAGGAAAAGGGAAAAAAATAAGAGAAAGTAGGAACCTGGGGGAACTAAAACCTACCCTTTGAAAGAGGTACATAGAGGGGGACACATGTATGTGCCTTGGAGTCACAGTGATCTTGCCACTTTCACCAATCTGTTCCCAAAATTGAGAGAGTCCTGATTTGTGGTACAGTCAGGTTGATTGATTTGTGAAAATTTTGAAAGTATTATGTGAAGATTTGAACAAGTTTTTGACATAGTGGTTCCTAGTGATTTGAGTGTAAGGTGGTGATACAGTGGCCAAATGCTAAACCTCAGAAAATGTTTGGGTCGAATGTGCCATCTCCTATACTTATGTAGAACTACAAACAGGTGATAACTTTTTTGAAGGGAAAGGTCCCACAAAAGAAGATTAGCTGGTTGAAGATTAATCAAACTACTCAAGTGGTTAAGGAGTCAATGCATGCCTAATTTGAGTGTTTGTTGCAGGTGATTCCATCCAGAGATTAACCTGCATATTCAACAGACTGTGATTTGTTGGCAAAGTAAAGCCTTTCAATGAGATAATTCGGTATGCAAAGTATTGCAGTGATGAACAGGAGATAAAACGGAAAAGGCTTACTGAAAAGTTTATGTTGGCCCTAACTAATCTTGGGCAGAAGGGATTTCTGAATGGACTGTGCATAGAACATTTTTGCGGAATGCAAGGTGTTGGATACCTTGGTACAGGACAAATGATGCAAGGTGAAAATGGTGTTTCACAAGGTAGTGGTCATTGTGTTCTGATTGATCCCAGTACAGGGATTGATGTTGCAGCTTTAAAGTGGTCTAATCCATGTCATTATTGTAATAAATTGGATCACTGGAAGCAGTTGTGTCGACTGAATCCTAGCCGAAAGTCTGGTGATGGCCAAATGCAAAGTGTCAATCATATGCAGGTGGAAAACGTAACAATGCCACGACCCCAGAATCCTAAAATATCACAAGCCCCAGTGATGCAGGTTGCCCAAGCACCGATGCGTCCAGCAGAATATGGGGAACCTGAGGTCCAATGTGAACCAAGTTCAGAGAGTTATTCAGAATCCTTGTGCAAATCAAGCCACTTTCCAGCAGGTTCCAGCTTTTGATGCTACTTATGGCTATGGTTCTGATCAATCACAATGACAGTGCCTGAGGTAGGAGGAAGATTGCATACTTGGTGGAATCTTGGAGGTAGACCAGAATTGTCTATTCTTACAGAGCGAGGTGAATGGCCACCCAGTGTCCTTTTTAATAGACACTGGTACTACCCATTCCACTGTTAGAACTGCAGACGTCCAAAACCCACCACTCTCGGGAAAATAGATCCAAGATTTAGGTGTTTCAAATAATCAGATTATCAACCCGGTGTCAGAAAAGGTCCCAGTTAAGATAGGCTGTTTTTAAGAGGAACATAAATTTGTGATATTTGGTTCTCGTCCGTTCAATTTACCAAGATGTGACCTATTGTGCAAGTTGAAATGTACAATACACTGTACACCTGAAGATGTTGAATTCCAGACTCATGATGAAGATGTTGATTTTGAGACTGCTAAACAGGGGACAGCTGTTGGGTGATTTCCCCGATGACTGCGGATTACCTGATCTTATTAAAGGTATAGAACCTGTCTGATCTTATTAAAGGTGTAGAACCTGTCCGAATTACTGTCAAACCTAATGCTGAATGTCCTAAAACAACACAGTATAACCTCACATCTGGAACGATAGCTGGGATTGCCTCAGTGAGTGAACCCATGATACATCATTGAATATTGAAAGAGATCATGAAGAGTGCATGTACTACCACTATACAGTAATGGGCCTGCAGGAACCGAGTGGAAAATACTGCATTGTGCAGGACCTGCAAAAGATTTATAGAGTTGTTGCTCCCTGTTGTCTTGAGTGCCGCTGTAATTTGTTTTCAAATACCCTGTGAAGTGGTGTGGTTTACCAGAATTGATTTGGGTTCAAACATTTTTTCTATCCTGCTGCACATAGAGAGACAGTTTCTCTTTTCATTTCGGTTCCAAAATATAATTTTGGCACTGTGCCAAGTGTGACAAGGGTATACAGAAAGCCCCTCAATCTTTAACTAGATCTTGAAAAGGAATCTGGAGACTTTAAAAGACTTCAAAGACCTGTGACCAATGTTTCTGCTGTACTTGATAGTGGCTGCCTTAAAGCAGTCAAGTGGTTGGTGTAAATATTGAGCAGATTGAGAATATTGTTATGGGCTATCCTCTTATTATGATAGTTCCTCACTCTATAGAAATATTACTTATCGGTTCTAAGAGACATTTGACCAACAGCAGATTTACCTGTTACGAGCAGATCATATTTGCTGCTGAAAATATTACGTTGAAGAGGTGTTGCAGCCTCAGTCCTACTAAATTATTACCCTTATCTGTATCTGAAGCTTGGGGAGTGAGGGTTTGAAAATGACTGTCTCAATGTCACAAAATTGTGGGCCAAGCCTAGACCTGGTATTAAAGATTAACCTTTTGGAAAGCATGATTATGTATTGTTTGTGTAGGCTCATTCTTGAGAGACGATAACAGAAATCTGAGAGCTGCCTGCATTGTCCAAGGTGTAGTGAAAGCCTCTTGCTTCACTTTGTAACTGATTGTCCAAGTGACTGAAGTTCAAGAGCTTGCTGTGTCTCAGACCAATTGAAACTTGCCATTTTCACTGACAGTCGATATGGTTAGGTGTTGTCCATGGCTTCGGACAGTTGTCATCTGGATCTCCAATTAGGAATGGTGACTATGTTATAAAACATCTTGAAGCCATGCAGATGCTCCAAGAAATTGCTGTAGTTAAATGTGCAGCACACAGGAGCAGAAATGATCATGTGACAGCCGATAACCGGTATGCCTATGAAGTCGGTCTATACTGTGCTTATGGGTCCCATGCATTTAATGGGGAATATTGGAATTAACCTTAAAATGAGACTTACTTTAATTCGTTATTGTCTGTTGCTGATACTTGGGAAGAACTTTAGAGGTTGCAGGAAGAAGTGCCTGAGGTTGCACAGCAGGCAGGATGTGTGAAGAATGAGGATGAGATTTGGATTTCAGCAGATGAAAGACCTGTGCTTCCAGTCAGCTTGTTGATTCTGATGGCTAGACATTTTCATGGTCCCGCACACATAGGGAGCATTGCGAGGTTGAAGTTGTTCAAACAGAATTGGCTCAATCCCCAATAGAGGATCATTGCTGAGAATCTATGCAACAGATATGTTGTCTGTCAGCAGATAAATAAAAGGAGAAATGTCCAGGTCACCATGAGTCGCAAAGGGTGATTGGTAGGGCTCTTCAATGAAATACAATTCAATTTATTGAAATGCCTGTGTGTAAGGGGCTGAGATATGTCCTGGTTATAGTATGTTTTTCCCACGTTGGATTGAGGCGTACCCGGCTAGGAGGAATGACAGTCTTACTGTAGCAAAACTGCTGTTGTGTGAACTGATTTACTAATGAAGTCTGGAAAATTCTGTGCCTGGCTTCACAGGTAGAACAGAAAATGCACTGTAGTTACTGGCCTGAGGCTTCTGGAATTGTGGAACAGATAAATGGGACACTGAGGTGACAATTGGTGAAAAAGTGTGTGCCTAAATCTGTGTAGTGGCCAGATGCTTTGCCTTTTTTTTTTAATGAGTCTCCAAAGTACTCCTGTTTGGTGAACAGGACTGTCTCCCCACAATATTCTTAAGGGGAGGGACATGAGATCGCCAGTTGTGCCTGCTAATGTGCTTGTAAATATGATAGGTGATATGGTTCTCCTCTACTGCAAAGGACTGGCTGATGCAGTGCATTCTGTCTATCACTGGGTTGAAGCTGCCACTGTCCTCCCTCAACAGGGACAGTGCCATGATCTCAGTCCAGAGGACTGGGTCCTTGGCAAAAAACATGTCTGCAAATTGTGCCTGGAGCCCCGCTGGAAGGGCCCATACCAGGTTATCTTAGTTACTAACACTGCTGATAAGTGTGGCAGACTGCTGACCTGAGTGCACACTTTCCATACCCAATGAATGAGAAGTTTGGAAGAGGAGGTAGTAACACCTGCTATTGATCTGTAATCCTCACCTTACCCTGAAAGAGCAGGACTGAAGTGAGTTCCCATGAATTTCAGAGTCCACCTGTGGTATTAGTTCGAGACGTAACTCAGACCCTAGCTGAGGCAAGTCCTGAGTCTGTGGTGCATGAATCAGGAGTGACCACAGTGAGCCAGCTTCATGTGCCGGTGATTGAAGATGCTGATCTTGGCGAAGGGCTGAGTATTGTGTATAGGTAAAGAGAAATGAGGGCAGTAAGGGTGAGAGGTGCCGCACCTCTAGGCAGTAAACAAATAGTTTATACAGAGTAAATAAGTACGAGTAAAGTCTGGTGCAAAACGGCCCGGTGCCTTACTGCCCGGTAGGCACCAAAGCGGGTACTGGGAGTACCCTAGAACAAAATGGGACAAAATGGCCACAGCACACAGAGAGTAATGTCCAACAGTAAGGCAAGAAAATATATTCCTGGTGTAGTTCTGTAGGTTGGGAGAAGTATGAAGTTGAAACGAGTCTCAAATCCTGTTTGCAGATGGTGTCTTTATTTGTAGGTGTTTAGAAAACATTGAGTCATCGTGGAGATACAGCCAACACGTATTTCGTCACACAGGTGACTTCATCAAGACTGGGGCAGCTGGCCTGAGTAAGTAAGTGGTGGTGTTTAGTAGCGAGGTTGCTCTGTGATCAGGCTTATCAGGGCCTCCTCAATCTGCATTATCACTCAAGCCTTTTACCTACGTACCTGTAGCTGCCTGGCGCAGTCATACTAATTACAGTTCTTTAACACTTTACTCAGCCCACTCAACTGATCACAGAGCAACCTCGCTACTAAACACCACCACTTACTTACTCAGGCCAGCTGCCCCAGCCTTGATGAAGTCACCTGTGTGACGAAACACGTGTTGGCTGTATCTCCACGATGACTCAATGTTTTCTAAACACCTACAAATAAAGACACCATCTGCAAACAGGATTTGAGACTCGTTTCAACTTCATACTTCTCCCAACCTACAGAACTACACCAGGAATATCTTTTCTTGCTTTACTGTTGGACATTACTCTCTGTGTGCTGTGCCCATTTTGTCCCATATTGTGTATAGGTGTGAGAGGGTGAGGAGAGTCGCCAAGGGGTTGAAGGAGATGGCGACCAAGCCTATGTGTTGAATGCATTCCACCAACTGTCACTGTGGAGTCAGAATTGAGTGGGCTGAGTGGCAGTGAAGATGAAAGCCCAGAACTCAAGAGATCAACAAGAATGAGGGTGACCTGTCAAAGATACTCTGCCCCTGAGTGGACTTATTACATTGAGAGTGAACCTGATACAATCACTTATGATTTGGGTAATCAGGGAATAGAGCTTCTGTGACTGAGTCCAACACAGCAAAGCATGATGGTGGTCATTTCAACCCTGGCGGTCGGTGTTAAAGCGGCGGTAAGACCGCCAACAGGCCGGCGGAAAAAAAAAATGGAATCACGACCGTGGTGGAAACCGCCAACAAAGACAGCCACTTTAACACTCCGACTGCCACGGTGGTAGCAACAAACAGCTCAGCGGTCACCACCAACAGACAGGTGGAGGACAATGTACCGCCCACAGTATCACAACCTACCAATCTGTCACCTTTTCTGGGGCGGATTCACCGCGAACAAAAACACGGCGGAAACAGGACTTCGAAGGGAAAACGCTCAAATCAACACACCCCATGAGGAATCCGGATGCCATGGAACCCGAGCTTCAGATCCTGCCAGCCCTCATCTTCTTGCTCCTCTACCAGGAGCACGAACGCCGGTGGCGAAGACCACGGTGAGTACTACACCTATGACACAGGGGAGGGGGGAGGGAAAAAACAGTGACACACACACGCAACCCCCCCCCACCCCCACCCTCACCCACGACAACACACACACTAATACAGCATGATACATTAAAGTTACCCCCCCCAGCCCCCCTGGAAGAATGCAAGGACAAAAGGAAATTAGTGTAACCATTGCAGTATATTAAAATCCAGTACGCAAAAATATATATACACTATTAACAAATATATACACCAAGAATAGTAGTACAGGTAGTGCTCCATTGAAGTCCGTGGAACACTGGGCCCACACGGCATGGGCGAGGCCCACACTCAATCCCGAACATGTCGGAGAGAACACTGCAGGGGCATCAGATAGCAATAAAACAGGCACCTCAGGAGGAAGGGAAAGGGTGGGGACCTCAGCCGGTTGAGTGCACAACGCCAAATCCACGAGGGGGCCACATGCCCACTGTTCAATCCTGGGGAGTGCAAAGCCACGGTCTCTCAAGTCTCTACAGTGGGTGGTTTGCCCACTGTTCAATCTTGGGGAGTGCAAAGCCACAGTCTCTCAAGTCTCTACAGTGGGTGGGTTGCCGACTGCATTATCTTGGGGAGTGCAAAGCCACAGTCTCTCAAGTATCTCCAGTGGGTGGATTGCCCACTGTATTATCCTGGGGAGTGCAAAGCCACAGTCTCTCAAGTCTTTCCAGTGGGTGGGCTGCCCACTGCTTTATCCTGGGGAGTGCAAAGCCACAGTCTCTCAAGTCTCTCCAGTGGGTGGGTTGCCCACTGCTGCATCCTGGGAGTGCAAAGCCACAGTCTCTCAAGTCTCTCCAGTAGATGGGTTGCCCACTGCTGCATCCTGGGGAGTGCAAAGCCACAGTCTCTCAAGTCTCTCTAGTGGGTGGGTTGCCCACTACATTATCCTGGGGAGTGCAAAGCCACAGTCTCTCAAGTCTCTACAGTGGGTGGGTTGCACACTGCGTCATCCTGGGGAGTGCAAAGCCAGGGTCTCTCAGGTGGATGCCTATCTCCACTGGTCCTGTAGGGGCCTGGTACCCAGAGTGCTTCTTCCTACCAAGGACAGAGGTAGTGGATGTCAATCTCCCCTGGTTCTGGAGGGAGCCTTGTGCCCAGAGTGCTTCACCCTGCCAAGGACAGAGGTAGTGGGTGCATCTCTCCACTGGTTCTGGAGGGGGCCTTGTGCCCAGAGTGCTTCTTCTTGCCAAGGACAGAGGTAGTGGATGGATCTCTCCACTGGTTCTGGAGGAGGCCTTGTGCCCAGAGTGCTTCATCCTGCCAAGGACAGAGGTAGTGGATGGATCTCTCCACTGGTTCTGGAGGGGGCCTTGTGCCCAGAGTGCTTCTTCCTGCCAAATACAGAGGTAGTGGATGGATCTCTCCACTGGTTCTGGAGGGGGCCTTGTGCCCAGAGTGCTTCATCCTGCCAAGGACAGAGGTAGTGGATGGATCTCTCCACTGGTTCTGGAGGGGGCCTTGTGCCCAGAGTGCTACTTCCTGCCTAGGACAGAGGTAGTGGATGGATCTCTCCACTGGTTCTTGAGGGGGCCTTGTGCCAAGAGTGCTTCTTCCTGCCAAGGACACAGGTAGTGGATGGATCTCTCCACTGCTTCTGGAGGGGGCCTTGTGCCCAGAGTGCTTCATCCTGCTCGTGACGGACTCAGTTGCGTCAGTGCCCTTGGCGCTCATGGGCCAGCGATGCTTGTTGCGGCGGTGTCCTTGGCAGCGGTGCTTGTTGCGGCGGTGTCCTTGGCAGCAGTGCCCTGTTCAGCGGTGCTTGTGGTGGCGGTGCCCTGTTCAGGGGTGCGTGTGGCGGCGGTGTCCTGTTCAGCGGTCCTTGTGGCGGCGGGGTCCTTGGCAGTGACTCAGCTGCTGGCCGTCCTGTCTGGCCCAGCGGGGCTGGTGCTGGCGGTCCTGTCTGGCCCAGCGGGGCTGGTGCTAGCGGTCCTGTCTGGCCCAGTGGGGCTGGTACTGGCGGTGGCCTCCTGGGCAACTGGGCTGGTGCTGGCAGTGGCCTCCTGGGCAGCGGGGATGATGGCGGTGGCCTCCTGGGCAGCTGGGCTGGTGCTGGCGGTGGCCTCCTGTGCAGCAGGGCTGGTGGCGGTGGCCTCCTGGGAAGCAGGGTTGGTGCTGCCGGTGGCCTCCTGGGCAGCAGGGCTGGTGGCGGTGGCCTCCTGGGCAGCAGGGATGATGGCGGTGGCCTCCTTGGCAGCGGGGATGATGGCGGTGGCCTCCTGGGCAGCAGGGCTGGTGCTGGCAGTGGCCTCCTGGGCAGCAGAGCTGGGGCTGGCCTCCTGGGCAGCAGGGCTGGTGGCGGTGGCCTCCTGGGCAGCGGGGATGATGGCGGTGGCCTCCTGGGCAGCAGGGATGATGGCGGTGGCCTCCTGGGCAGCAGGGCTTTAATAGAGACAGCTGTGCTTTGAATTTTTCTTCTCAAATTATGACCCACTGCTTTCTGAAATTCCTGTTAATAAGCACCTGAATCCTCATCTTGAGGCGGATGACATGGACACCACTTGGTAATTCCTTCCCGTTTGCGAATGAGTTACCACCCACTTCAAGTGGGTGTTAACTGCGAATTGCTTTGCGACTGCTTTCGCGGTCACAAAGCAATTCTACATCGCAGTGCGAGTCGCAAATAGGAAGGGAACACCCCTTCCTATTTGCGAGTCGGATTCACATTTTGCGAGTCGGTACCGACTCGCAAAATGTGAATCAGCATCGCGATGGCCGTTTTGCATGTCGCAAACTGCGTTTTTCGCAGTTTGCTACATGCAAACCGGTTCCTACATCTGGCCCTTAGTGTGCCCATAGATTGAATCTGACATGTGCCATGAGTCCTACAGACAAACAGTTTATCCATGATTCAGAAGCAAGAAGGGAAAAAATGGACCTCATGCCCATGGGAGGAAAGGATGTTTTGAAGCATGTGTGGAGAAGGGAGGAAGAATGTAATACACCCTACGTTGTAATTGGATTGGTTGCATAAAGGGAAGTTTTGTATTCATAAACTGGCAAATGCGGAGAGGAATAGTTATATGGGAGTGACAGCATGTGAGCATAAATTTGAAATTTTAGGGGCCTGATTTACAAGAAAGTGGTGCATCAGTACCAATACACCAATTTGCATGCATCACCCCTGCCCCACCTAATTACACCGAATGTATGTCGGAATGACGCCTGCCGGAACAACGAATGCTTGAACAACGAGGTCGGAACAACGACCTTGTTGTTACCACTAATGCCTTTACCACGAAAGCCTTAACAACGATTTTTCATTGTAAAGGCATTCCTGGTAAAGGCATTAGTGATAGGCATACATTGTTCCTGCATGCGTCCCCCCTGGCCTCCCATCCCCACCTCTAAAAATTACTGCGACCCCCTCAGCCCCCCACTAAAACCACACCAACCCCCCACCCTTGCCCCTAAAATTACCCCAACCCCCCACCTCCTCCCTAAAATTACTGCGACCTCCACCCTACCCCCAAAACCTAAAACAACCCCAACCTCCACCCCATCCCTGAAACCTAAAGTACCCCAACCCCCACCCCTAAAACTACTCCGAGCCCCCCACCCTGCCCCTAAACCAAACCCCGCAATCCCCCACCCCACCCCTAAAATTACCCAACCCCTCAACCCACCCCTAAAACCTAAAACCTAAAACCACCCCAACCCCACCCCTAAAACAACCCCAACCCCCACCCCGCCCGCCCCTAAAACTAAAAATACCCCGACCCCCCCACCTGCCCCTAAAACTAAAACCCCAACCACCCACCCCACCGCCCTGCCCCTAAAACTTAAAATACCCCCACCCCATCCCTAAAACTAAAACCCCAACCCCCCACCCCTGCCCGACCCTAAAACGGAAAATACACCGACCCCCCACCCCTAAAACTAAAACCCCAACCCCACACCTAAAACTGAAAATACCCCGACCCCCACCCCGCCCCTAAAACTGAAACCCCGACCCCCCACCCCCACCCCCACCCCTAAAACTGAAAATACCCGACCCCCCACCCCGCCCCTAAAACTAAAACCCCAACCCCCCACCCCCACCCCTAAAATGGAAAATACCCGACCCCCCACCCCGTCCCTAAAACTAAAACCCCGACCCCACCACCCCCACCCCACCTCTAAAACTGAAAATACCCCGACCCCCCGCCCCGCCCCTAAAACTAAAACCCTGACCCCCCACCCCTAAAACTGAAAATACCCGACCCCCCACCCCCGCCCCTAAAACTAAAACCCTGACTCCCCACCCCGCCCCTAAAACTGAAAATACCCTGACCCCCACCCCGCCCCTAAAACTAAAACCCCGACCCCCCCCACCCCGCCTCCTAAAACTGAAAATACCCCAACCACCACCTCTGCCCCGTCCCTAAAACTGAAAATACTCTGACCCCCACCCCGCCCCTAAAACTAAAACCCCGACCCCCCACCCCTGCCCTCCGCCCCTAAAACTGAAAATACCCCAACCCCCAACCCGCCCGCCCCGAAAACTAAAACCCCGACCCCCCATCCCCGCGCCTAAAATTGAAAATACCCCCACCCCCACCCCGCCACTAAAACTAAAACCCCAACCCCCTGCCCCTAAAACTGAAAATACCCTGACCCCCACCCCGCCACTAAAACTAAAACACGACCCTCCACCCCGCCCCTAAAACTGAAAGTACCCCGACCCCCACCCCGCCCCACCCCTAAAACTGAAAATACCCCGCCCCTAAAACTAAAACCCCGAACCCCCACCCCACTCCTAAAACCGAAAATACCCCGATCCCCACCCCTGCCCCTAAAACTAAAACTAAAACACCCCACCCCCACCCCTAAAACTGAAAATACCCCGACCCCTGCCCCTAAAACCCCGACCCCCCACCCCGCCCCTAAAACTGAAAATACCCCCACCCCCGCCCCTAAAACTAAAACCCCGACTCCCCACCCCCACAACTGAAAATACCCGACCCCCCGCCCCGCTCCTAAAACTAAAACCCCGACCCCCACCCCTAAAACTGAAAATACCCTGACCCCCACCCTGCCCCTAAAACTAAAACCCGACCCCCCCACCCCTGCCCCTAAAACTGAAAATACCCCGACCCCCACCCCGCCACTAAAACTAAAACCCCGACCCCCCACCCCGCCCCTAAAACTAAAACTCCAACCTCCCCACCCCACCCCACTTACCTGTTTGTCGCCTCATTGTGTCGTCCTCCTCACCCGACTCCCTTGTTTGTGCCTTAACCACGCATGTGCGTTGTTAAGGCACAAAACAACGAAGTCGTGGTTAAGGCAAACGTAGTTCCGCTTTCGTTGCCCACGACTTCGTTGTTCCGGAGTCGGCCTTCAGGGCGTTTCCCAATTACACCATGTGTGTGCCGTATTTATAACACAGAGCACTATACGGGGTTTTTCAGTCAATAGCATAAGATTTTTTTTGTTGCTATTGTGGTGCTTTGCTACACTAGCATCAACAATTTTGATGCTAGTGGAGCAAAGTGCAAGGAGGCCCGTAGGTTCATATGGGTGCGTTATTTTAACGTCTGCTCTGAGCAGGCTTTAAAAATGACATAAAAAATGGAGCAGTGAAATATTGTAGATTTCACTAGGCCAGTTTTGCGGGCCTCCTAAAGCCGGAACACCCCTTGCATACATTATGCCTGACGCAGGCATAATGTTGTACAAGGAGTCGTAAAGTGGCGGAATTCATGCATTGTGTCACTTTGTAAATATGGTGTGGTGAAAATTGCGTCAGTAAGCTACATTAGCGGGAAATATATTGACACTAGTGCAGCGCAAGGAGGCGCTAGGAACTTGTAAATCTGACCGTAGGTGTCCCTTTTACAGGAGAACATCAAGTGATTCCTGTAGTTTATTTTGGGTGTGGACAGTATGCTTATTTTAAGTTCCCCATAAAATGGGCAGGTACTTGTTACCTTGCCATAGTGTTTACAAAAAGCTATCATTAGAGATGCCTGGCAAGGGATCATCTAGTAGATATAAAGATAGAGGAAGTAGTGCTTCACATGCAGTAGGAGACATTTTTGGAGCTATGATTCCTTCAGTAGGTATTGTTTTAAACAAATTAAAGATTAGAAAGCTTTCAACAATTGTGGATAAACTTGCTACTAGTACTGCTGGTGCATTGTTGGTGTACACACAGAACTAGTGGCTATTATGTCTACAGTCTTGCAGAATTGATTTGTATTAGACATTTTGTTAGCAAAAAAGGACTGAGACTGTATGTAAGATGCTGAAGGTTTAACGATGCTGCACTTTTATCTCTGATAAGAAGGTTCGTAAAGAATATTACTGGGTTGGACCAGAACTAGAGGATTATGAAGAAACTGGAATGTAGGAAGCTGTTGCAAAGGGATATGCTGGCATAGGTAGTTGGCTTGGCAATCTTAGTAGTGGGCTTTTAGGCACTAGGGGCCTGATTACAACTTTGTCAGAGGGGGTTAATCCATCCCAAATGTGACAGATATACCGCCCGCTGTATTACAAGTTCCATAGGATATAATGGACTCGTAATACGGCGGGCGGGATATCCGTCACAGTTAAGACGGATTAACCCCCTTCGCCCAAGTTGTAATTAGGCCCCTATATGTTGGCCTATCTTGATTACTGGAATTGACTTGATTAATTTACTGGCAATGTTTAGCTGATTTAAATACATCAGATCAAAGTAAGTGGTGGATGAAAAAAAAGGATCAAAGAAGAAAAGGGAGAAAGATTAATTTGAAGAGAAACAGTGTAGGGCCTATAATGAGATGAAGGAACTGGAAATGTCAAGGTGTAAGGTATTGAAGACAACACAACTTTGAGCTGGTCTCAGAAAATTCATTTGACTAGTGCGATGGCTATTCTAGACATCAGAGGAGGGACTGGTGCAACATAATTCAGTACCCTCCCCACTTCAAATGCAATCTATATACTCAATGTGTGTTTAACTGTATTAATCTGTGTGCATTTTATTAGTCAATTGTAGTGAGTGACTGTGTATTCATTCAGATGAGAGACACCTGTACATTTAATGGAATTATAATAACTGAATTTGTCATAAAGGGGGATGTATACCTTTCTTAAATGTACTCAATATATTCAGGTATGTTAACTGTACTAGTTTAGAACCTATTCTGAATGTCAATGGTGTCCTAACTTGTACCTTGCACCTGTTACATTGTCTTAAAATGTCTTGCAACTATCTTGTGTTTTCATATTCTCTACAGGCGTCTTATCGTGTGCCTCATTAATTTAGAATAGACTTATTGTTTATTTGATTACACTAGTAGAATACTGAAATTTTAATTAGAAGTTAGCCTCAAATATTGAGACAAAGACAGTGGGAGTGATCTTCCTGTACCAGTAGACTGGACTACTGTTTCATCCAAGCTCGCCCAGATGGTTACTCTTTTGATTGAAAGCTGGGAAGCAAGGTAGTCTACGTGCTCCTAGAGAACACTGTTTATGGATTGGTTCATTTGATGGAAACTGATATGAAGCAGCCTTCTAGAATCTTTTTTCATGCTTCAAGTGTTTTGTATTCAGGATAGCTGTGCAGACCTTGTCCTGACTTCTTGAGAGAAAACGTCATCCTAACTCTGCTAATTTCCCCTGCCCTTAGTGTTGATCTTCATGCTTGAGCACTTATACTTTCCCCTCAGATCCTAAACTTCATTCATGTGATACTGACACCTTCCTCATAGAATTTCCCCTTTTCTACTTTTGATGCTTTATTTAGAATACAGAATTCTCTTTATGGAACTTACTTAGTTGATATTTTGCTTGTTATAAGTGATTCTATTTTGCATATTTTTCCTTCTGTAAATTCAGATTGTACGGTAATTTAATTATGTATACTCTTACAATATTTTTCTTTCAATTTTGCTGATTGATTTAACTTATAACCTAAACTGAATTGGTTAATAAAACCCTTAAGGTTTTGACACCATCCTCTCTGTCATTTGTGTGGACGCATATTGGTTTCAAAGTACTTGTATTGATGAAATTATCTACTTTCTTACACTTTAAGCCACCAATCAGGGGTCAATATACCAGTAGGATATTCTACTAGGAGACTGAGGATCAAGTAACCCACTCTATCACCTGTTAGATTTTTGGGTATCCCATTTGAAGGCCAAATCTTCATTGATGAGGTTTTACAGAGGGACTGCTGATGTCTTGTAAACTATTTGAGAGTTTTGGCAAGTTTCTTCAGTAAGGTCTGGCTATGAAGGCATTACGCATTACTTGGATAATTTTCTGGGGCATATTTAAGAGCCCCTAGCACCAACTTAGAGCCACCAAAGCGTCATTTTTTTAACGCTAAGACGGCTCTAAAGTGGCTTTTTCCACGGCCCGTATTTACAAAGTGGCCCAATACATGCACTGCACCACTTTGTAAGGTTCCAGTGCAAGGGTTCTGATGCACTTTCAAATTATAGAACAACATTTTGGGGGGGAGGGCATTAATGGCAGAAAAGACTGACCGCCCCAGAACAGTGTTGACCCTTCTGGTGATTGAACTGAGTACAGAGGAATATTGGGATGCTTGTCTAAGACTATGGGCTTGATTTATAGTTTGGCAGAAGGAGTTACTCCGTCACAAACATAACTGATATTCTGGTTGCTGTATTACAATCCCATAATAGCCTATGGAGATCGTAATGCAGCAGACAGGATGTCCGTCACATTTGTGACATAGTAACACATCAACCAATCTCTAAATCAGGCCAAAAGATTAAAGAATTAATAACTGTTGGAAGCAGCCATGTAGTCAAAGAAGATGCCTTTGATAAAAGTGCAACCCTTATTTGGAAATCTGAACTTCTCCTGCAAGATTGTGGAGGCAGGTAGGTACTTTTGTGGCTGACTGTGTTTTGCAATAGCAGGGGCTCTGCTCCCACATCACAGAGTCAGTGGTATAACAAAACCTTAGGGGCCCCTCTGCAGGATATTGTAATGGGGCCCTCCACATATAATTACCATGCACCTGTCATGTTCAGTTTACTCATCCCTCAGCTCATACTCACAGCAAGAGTTCCAGTGATACAATAAGCTTCACAAATATGAGCATACTCAACTGTCATGGTGACTGTAGGAGATATCAACATTTGATTTAAAAAATGGTGGGTGGGTGTCTGCCACTGGCCTCCCAAAAACTTAGATCAACACAGTGCCTACAAAAGAGGTCTGCAAGGGTTTACGTCATGAGGTATAACCAAATGGAAATGAAATTGCAATGAGCGGGCAAGCCAAAGTATCTCCAAGAGGTGTCAGAAGGAAGTTGCTCCCACCTAAAGACAATTTGAATAAATACAGTCCCAAACTGTTGGGAAGATTTATAAATATGTCAGACAATTCATTACAACAACCAAAGCTGCTGAGCTGTGTTGAGTGAGAGGGAGAGAGCAGGATAGCGCCATAACTACAAAGATAGGGCGTGACATCTCTTTGTCTCAGCCCTGCTGCTCCCTGCTGCTGCCCTGCCTTGTGCCATTCAAACACCCTCCCACCAGAAGGCAGAGGTGTGTGTGTGTTATGTCTAGCATAAGTTTGTACTGGAAGGAGAGACTTCAGTAAACAATTCTGTCCTTAGATTATCTTTAAAACCTTTCCCACATTGGATGTGCGTGATACAGTGCAGCACACAAGCAATGCTGTAAAAGTTAGGAGAAATAAAAACATTTTTCCTTTTAAATGCCTGCCCATAGGAGGTATTATTTGTTGCTACATATCACTGTATACTAGTGGTTGCAAGGGAACACCCATGTACCACCCACGGAACGCCCTCTTGACTAAAACTAGTACAAAGCACCATTTTAATTAGTTTTTGACAACTTTCCAGTGCATAAATGTTTGGCACCGGGAAATAAACAGTTTATCAAGAACATGCGCTGGGTTGTGTCACTTTTTTGTGATGTTTCTCAGGTGCAAATCCTTGATAAATCAGTCTCTTTGTTTTTTACAACACGAATTAAAAAAGAAAGTAGCTAGTAATCATGCCTTACAGATTGTGCTAAAGAGGAACAGAAGGAACATTCCCGTCCATGAGGGTCTGCTGGAAGCAGTGTTCTCTGCACAAGCAAATCTTATAAGTGCTGTTGTGAAAATTGTGCATTTGATAAAAACACTTGCTGTACTAAAGACAGATACTTGTGCTGTAGTAAACTCTGCACCTAACACTGTGTGCCTATTACTGTCCCAAAGCAAGTTATTAGGCCATGAATATGGAAGAGTAGAAAAAAATACAGTTTGATTTTATATTTCTATAATGTTAACAACATGCATTTACATAGCATTTCATACCACACTTCTGTCATTTCCAAGCACAGTAAATGGCAGATATTACTGTTACCCAATTTAAGTTACTCAATTCCATTACCTCAGTAAGATGTAAGGCTGAGCCTGCCTTGCTGGGATCCAGACTCTTGACTTTCTGATCACTGCATTTGTCACTGCAAGTGCTCTATACTTTCCACCACCCTACCTGGTATTAAACTAGTTTTGTATTTTCTTGCAGACAAAATAATACATGAGCATGTTTCGATCATATGCCAAGGTTCTTCCAATACACATGAATGGTGCTTGAATATTCAGGATGCTTGTTTCCAGTCCAGGGAGGACCTGGCATGGCAGTTTGGGCTGGACTGTTCCCATGGGGAGCAGGGTCAAGACTGATTTTCATATGGCTGGGTCCAAACTGGAATGGCGTGGCAAGCAAAAAATGATGGCTTTAGGCCCAGATCTGTGACTGGGGGTCAATGTTTGAAATTGTGCAGCATTCCGCCTGTAATCTGTTCTTTTGGAATATTTAGTGTGGCAAATAGCCTGCAGTTAAGAAACAGATACACAAAGGGATGGGATATATTTTCCTGCTTTTGTGCCCTGGTCTGTCCTGAATTCAAATGCTACCATACAAATTATAAAAGGCCAGGCATTACTTGAATCCCTCAGTTACAGATATTGCAATAATGCAAATTTGTATACCACCCCTATACAACACATATTACATGCAAGCTGCACCTATACCACAGTATGCTCAACCTGAATGAAAGCAGTGGCAGAGGTACACAATTGAATGGGTAACAGCTACATAAAAATCAGAGCTGGAAAGAGTTAACATACAAACATCCAAATTCCATTTATCTGTACACTTCACAAAAAATGACTCTTTCAAGAAATCAGGTGATCACTATGTACCCACATAGTGTTTACTTTTCTAAGATTCTTGATAAAAGTACATTTGAAAGAGGTTGAACAAGCTTTATATTCAGGTGAGCATTGGAGTAAATCTTTGTAAATGCTTGCGAGAAGCAATCATTGGTGAAATGTAAGTAGCTTAGGCCACAGACACAACCCTCCTGGGGACAGAGGCTCGCGGACTGTCACCATTACCAACAACTGCCAGCTCACTCTTTCACTTTCCTGCCCGTCAGTAACTGCTAAAGAGTAAAGGCACCCCAGACACTACACAGGCTTGCCTGGACCACTCCTTCTCAACACCTGCTACTGAGCTTCTTTGTTCTTGCACTTTCCTCCCTTTCCCACATTTGCAAATAGAATGAGCTAGTGACTGATAATGGGAAAAATACGCGAGATGCTATAGCAACAGCCTCCAAAAGCCAAACAGCTCATTCCTTCCTGTCCACCTTCTGAAACTGCCATTCTCAATGTTTCTGTTGTCCGGGAGTGCATGGCAAATGGCACTCAAGGACAAGAGTACTTTCTGATTAAGCCTGTTAGGAGTGGAAATTGTCTCTGCTCACCATCTGTCTCACAAACTATGCAGACTATGCACACGGTTGCACTCATACAGCATTCAGCAAACTTCCAGAATGTTATCCACATCCTGTCCCCAAGCTTAACACCTAAATCACACAACATACCCTTCTTATGCTCATCAGTACACATTTCATAGTTTTCAATGCCAATGACATCAGAGAGATTTACATACATCAACCTAGATACACTCTTCATCATCGTCATTACAGAAACAAGTCTCACGTCCACAGCCACAAAAACATCTGATGCCCTCATCCCTACAGGCTACAGTGCGCCAACCTCATATAGAACACAGGTGGTGAATTTTCAGTCATTCACAAGTTCAACTGGTTTAGTGTCCTTAGTAAACCAGCAGAACTCAAACATTCATCTCCTACTTACCCATCTCTGTATTCTAGACTGCCACCTTCGTTTTTATCCACAGATCTACTAGCAAGGAATTCACCAAATAAATCTTAGACCTCATCATCTCTGCCTCTATCAATCATACCTAGCCACCATTCCTTAGAGTCATTAAGCCCCCTGAAGACTCAAGTAGCAACAACATTAAAGAATCCTTCCTAAAAACTCCTCAAAACCCTGGCCATCAAGCAGCACATCACTGAACTTGCCACTCCAAAGCAAATGCCCACAACCGCATGTAGAGCCCATATTCAATCTTATACATACCACTGACATCTGGACTGCATAGACAACCTCATCACCCCCTTTTCCCTCTCCATGTTAACCAATGAGGGCAGAAAAGAAAATATTGCTCCTTTAAAGACTCTGCCCCACAGGCTCTTCTCCAACAAGAATTTATCAGGTTCTCCAATTCTCAAAAACCTTGACTAGGTGTCAACATACTCTTTAAAAAATACACCACCACCCTGAAAAACCATATATACTTCAACGCACCATTGAAATCATGATCCTCTAAGGCCACAGTTTCAGTCCTGTGGTACTCTCCAGTACAAGCAGAGAGCAAGTGCACCATACAAAGAAAAAAATGGGGACTAGCCAAAGGCCCCAATGCTGTCATCCAACACAAAGCACCATATTTTGCATACAGCTTCTGTAGCAGATCCAAAGTCACCTAAAATACGGGCTACCATCCTCAAAGTCACCAACAGAAAAAAACTCTTCAGAGCAGTCTTGCGCTGTGACAGTCCTCTACCAGACCCACCAAATAGTCAAAATGTTGACAAGTGCAATCACTGCCTCACTGAGATGATTAACAAAACCTGAAGCCACATCAACAAAACCAGACATTCACTTTACTTCCGGTACCCCTTGTTCCACTCCCAAGTGGACTTCCTTCAATTTCCTCTCTCTCACCAACATTCATAGCTCCCTCAAAGCCACCACCTATGAACACAACATTATACAAATAAACATTGTGAAATCTCTCCATGGAGATGCCTTCACACCCTGTCAACGCGTCCATCTGGACAAAATCCCCACTGCTGAATAGCCCACCCAACCCCAGATGATGTCTCCAGCTACTTCCGATCACACAGCTATGTTTAATTGTAACAGTCTTTGAGAAATCAATTTTTCGTTGAGCGACACTATCATATCAGTAAACACAAACTCATGTAGGGCTTCTACCCTAGCTTCAGAGAATGCTGCAGCAGTAAGACTGCCACCCTTCGGGTAGTTGGACAATGGCCTCTTAATTATCAAGAAAAATGACCTCTGTATTCTGATGCTACCTAACCTTACTGAAGCCATTGATACAGTCAACAAACACACACCAATTCTCAACCTGGAAACTCAGTTGGCCTTCTCCAACACAAAGACAGACGGGAACAGACAGAAGCACAGAGAGTGGCACAGATAGATACACCTAAATGAAGACATAAAGAAAGTGACAGAACAATTGTTATAGACAAGGTGTAATAGATTGATATGATAGATTATTAGATCATTAAAGCTATAGATGGATAAATATAGATTAATGGATTTGCTGCCTTCAGCTCTACTGCAGAGTGCTGTAGGTCCTTGCTAAAAAGCCATTGGTAGATCATGCGCTCAAGCTTGGGCCTTGTTTACAAGACTATTGGCGCTGGGCGGCACAGCAAGTGACTTGCTGCATCACGCTGCAACACTGGGACAGGGCAGAAATGTGCTGCATCTACAAGATAAAGGACATTTCTGTCCTCTCCCACTGTGCTGGTGCACAAATTACTGCCATGCACCAACGCAGGCACCCTTATACCATAGTGCAAGGGTGCCTGCATTGTCGGGATGATTGTTTTTGTGCAGGAAGGAACACCTCCCTGCACAAAAACAATCAATGGAGGTGATTTCCTCCTTTTATGTGTGATGCAGAATGCAGCACACATAGAAAGAATAAAAAACAGGGAGAAATAAAGATATTTCTGCCTATTGCATCACTCTTATGCCACCCCTGGGAGGCATGGGCTTTTGAAGCATTCCCAGGTTTGCAAAACCTTGTAAATCTGGAAATGTGTCAAATCAAATCAAGCCAAAGGCAATGCTGCCGCTCGCAAAGGGTACCAGCACTCTCGCAAAGCCCACTGTCTGCACAGCAGACAGTGACAGTGAGCCCCTCTCTGCCACCCTGCACCTGTTCTCCTCCAGTCCATGAAAAGGCTGTTGGAGAACCTGGATGTAATCAGCAGGGCTGCGCTGCATGCAGCACAGTCCAAGCTGATTGAGACCTGCACAAGCCGTCAACCTGCCAGGATCATCGATCTCAACTGAGACAAAGGTACCCTGGCGGTCTGACCACCAGGGTGGTAACGTGGTGGTCGGACCACCACAGCAGCAGTGGTACTGACTGCCACAGCGAATCTGGCGGTCTAGTGACCGCCAAACTCGCAATTAGGCTCTAAGTCTCTCATTACTTTGCCACTGCTAACCAATGCTACAGTGCTTGTACTTGTGCCCTAAAACATTGTAAAATTGGCTTAAACCTAATTGTCACGTTTAATTTACTCATAAGTCCCTAGTAAATGCAGCCAGGGTCTGTAAGTTATATGCTACAAGTGGGCTGCAACACTCACTCATTGTGCCACCCACTAAAATAGCACATGTCTGAGGCCTGCCATTGTAGCCTGAAGTGCAGATTTAAACTGTCAGTGTGACATGGCAAGATAAATCTTCTTCAAGGCCTAAACCTTTCTTTTTAATGCAAATAAGTCACCTCTGAGATAGGCCCTAAAAGCCCTTTGGGCAGAATGCATTGTATTTAAAAAGTAGGTCATATGGGTTTAAGTTTTACATGTCCCGGTACTGAAAAAGTCCTATATTAGTTTTTCACTATGTAAAGTCTATCTCTTTTCCCTTGGATAACATTGGCTTACCTTAATACATTTAATAAGCCTTTCATGTTGATTGTGCGGGAGGGAGAAATATCATGTTTGGACTCAAATGAATTGTACTTTAAAATTCTCTTTAATGGTAAAGATGGATTTCAATAACAATTCTGAAAATTCCACTTTTAGAAAGTTTTCACTCTCCTGCCCCAGCCATTTGGTGTCTACTGGCAGTGCCCTGGAAACCATGACTGTCAGTGGCTCTACTGTTGGGTTTTGTGTTTTCATCCCAGATGGTGAGAGAAAGGGTACTAGTGTTGGAAGGGTGAGACATCCTGCCAGGATGGCTGGGGGTGGAGCTGTTCCCTGTCCTGTTTACAATTCAAAGGGCAGCACACACACAAAGGAACCTGACAATAGTCTTCTGTCACCCTAGACTTCTTTGAGCCTTGACAGGGTAAGGGAAGACCTTTCCAGAACCAGATGCGGGGATAATATAGGGAAGCCCCCCATTCCAAAGGCTGGCACCAGGTTTAAATATTGGGCACTAGGAACAACTTTTCAGTAAATTCCTGGACCTGTGGAATACTTCAGAAGGACTCTCTGGATCCCAAGAAACCTGCGGGTCTACCAGGGGACAGCTGCTACCCCTGGTGCTGCTCCACGGCCTCCCTTGCTGCTTGAAGGATAACTGGACCTTCTCCTTGATCCTAGGACCACCAGAAGGGACTGCAATGACTAGTTGTCTGGCCTTCTGTATGAACTACAGAGATAAAATAAATTCCAGAGACCATGAACCCTGCACCAGCCCTCTGCTGGAGTGAGCCCGAAGCCCACAAGTGGTGTCCCCCAGATCCTGGAACATTGGTAAAGATGTTAGTGGTACTGGTGCTGCCTAACCTCAAAACTTTGGACATAGAAGACATTTTGAGAAAAAAGTGCCTGGAGAACTGACAGAAGACGAGGACCTACTTGCCAGTAGATCCACCCGAGATGCATTGCCAGTCGGCCTCACTTCCTGCTACGTTCTTCTCTGCAGTTTACAAATCCTGTTCAGCAGGACCTCTTAGCAAAGGTATCTGGCCTTGTGGAGCCCTCATTGTCTACAGCATGTAACTTCATTCTGCATGAGATCATCAACTTCCAAAATGTTGCCTAAGTCTGAAGATAGAAATCTTCATTGCAACCTCATCCAGTGGCTCTCCAATGATGATGTTGTCTCCTCAAACTCTGCCTGCTGCCTTTCCTTGTTGAACTCTACCTTTTCTTGGACTTTCCTACAAGAAAATTTGTAAGTTTGAAGATCAGCCGAGAACTGTCCCAATCTACCTCATGTATCCAACTTGTACTCCATCATGGTCAGCCTTAACTTTTGACTTTGCCCCAGTCTTATGCGACCAGATACCTGCATTTGACATTTTGGTCTTTTAGATGGTAGATTTCCCTAAAAACAAAAAAAATCATAACTCTGGTCCTACCAATTGGATTTAATTTATCTAGGTGCCATTTATTTCACTATGTGTTTTCTCTATTGTTCTAAATTGGTGTGGGATTTTTCTTGTATCTTGTTTTCACCTTATTATTGTTTGTGTGATGCATAAATACTTTACATAGTGCCTCTACGTTAAGCCTGAGTGTTTTGTGCCAAGCTACCATGTGGTCATGGACAGGTTAATTTAGTGAACTTTGTGTTTGCCCTTGAAAAAACTGTGGTTGTTGCTAGAGAAGGGTTTCCACCCCACCCCAATCAATAATCCAATTTCTTACACTTCCCATGCAGACTCTGCCTTTACTTTGTTGAGCTAGAATGCTGAAATAAATCAGCTATGTGATCAAGCATAGCAAAGCTTGCTCAACCGATTAGATTGATAAATTGTCAAATGCCGGTAAGTGTTTGTCAATCCCGACAATAAAATCACCAAGAAGGAGTGAAGACCAGAAGAAAGGAAACTGAATCTTCCACATGAGATGTTCCTTGCCCAATGTTTCACTTAAGGGCCAGATTTTCACAAAACCTTAGTGAAAAAACAATACTTAGAACATAACCAACAAGAATGGCAAGAAAATGCAAACAGGAAAAAGAGCATACCGTGAGGGGGAGACATTCAAACTTCATCAACAACAGCAGCCATATCTGACCAATCTACAAGACTGGAAGGATTGCAGAAGTTTAACTCTAGCAAGAAAATAACATTTTCGATATCCAGAAGCAAAGCCATAAATGCCACAAGACTTTGGTGGTCATTATCAACATGTTGGTAAACACCGTCGACTGCCGTGGCGACGGTGAACAGAAGACCGCCAGTGGCGGTGAACAGCACACCACCACATAATGATGCCAAAAACAGAAACCTCCAAAAATGTTGCTACCTCCAGCCACTGCCAGGGCCCTTGATGGCGGAAAGGCTGCACACCCCATCCCAAGCACACAAATCCCCCGCCCTCCAAATATGATGCACAAATCACCCTGGTGGATAGTGGATGACAAACGACCATTGGAGGTATGGACTGCCACGGCCAGCAAGTAGACCTAACAGCAAGAAATGCACACATTTGCAAGTTTGAAACCCACTCACCTTACATACATCCACAACACTAGAAAACACTCACATACACACTCCCACAATCCTTTGCATCGCCAATAGGACAACTGAGATTCACACCACGCAAACACTGAACCCAACATCACACAAGACACATGCCCAACCACAATCCTGCACCCAGAGGGCCTCACTGGACTCACTGGAGGACTGGACTTGAGTAAGTCATCTACAATCACTCCATATCTACCACACCTGTAATGCATGCGCCACCCCACCCCTCCAACTACCACCAGGGCCACTACCCCACCCAGGACACAATCCCTACATCCAGTCACCCTGCATTCCCACAAACCCACCAACAGTGCCACATCCCTCCCCCTGTACACAGTCAGCTACCTCTGCAATGAATCACAATGGCACCACTGCACCCACAATGCATCTCCACATCCCATGCAAAATGTAATGACAACCCCACAATAGGACCCTGCATGGCCCAACAGGGAAATAACCAGCACAAAATAGGGCAGAACTGTGCATCCTCATTCAAATTAGTACATGTAACATACATGTCCATTCCCCCCACAGGCACCACCACCCATGGCACCCTGACGGAAAGGCCAAGGAATGCCAGCGCCCCACATGGAGACAGAGGCCCCACTCAGGACACTGGAGAGGGAAGTGTGGACAGTGAGGAATGCCCTAGCCCGTCACACAGACCTGGACTGTCACCTTCCAGCAGCCCCACCCAGGACACCACTGACACCCCATCTACCCAGCCACCAACAGCTCCGGCCAAACGACCCCACACCAATGTCTCCAGGCCACAGACTGGTGGAACACAAGTACAGAGGCCAGAGTCTCCACCTACTAACAGGCAGGATGACACAGGCCCCAGTGCAAGTGGGACTGCCAGACCTGTGCAGGGGTGACAGGCTAGGCCCAGTGGGAGGGTATCAGTGGCCCAGGGGAGAGGCCAAAGGATGGATGAGCCCATGTACCTACTATGGACATCCACTATTAGCCCACTCCCTATCTTTGTAAAGCACACCATTGCATTTATGACACCAAATAAAACTCATGTACACAAATTTGTATGTCCCCTGTCATTATGTTGAATCAATTGTAAATGTGAATGCATTTGCCAGTCAATTCCATCTGCATACTTTTATTGCAGAAATGGTACCCCACGCACAACATTGTCTGTAGAAAATCAGATTGTACACCATGTATGTTTCCATGAAACATGCCACCGAATTCATCAGGTAACAGTGTCAATGAGTACAGACCCCACTTCCCCATAATGAATAAGTCAGACAGACATTATGCAGTGCAGACAACATCACCAGTGAACAGTACCTCATAGTCACTGGAAGTATAGTTGGATCAGCTGGTTCCTGGAGTGGACATCTTCACACTTTTCATCCTCACCATCACTGTCATCCCCTCTCAGAGGAAGCAGGTCTGGATGTACAGCACCCTCCTCCTCTAGTAGGGGGATAGCTTTCCCCACAGCCACATTGTGCAGCATGCAGCAGGCCATGACTATTCTACAAACCTTCTCAGGGCCATAGCACTGGGATCCCCCAGAGAGAGGTAGGCAACAGAATCTACCCTTCAGGAGACCTATGGTGCCCTCTATCACCCTCCTAGTACATCCATGGACATCATTATAACTCCTCTCTGCATCTGTCCTGGGATTTCTCAGAGGTGTCAGGAGCCATTGCATGTTGGGGTAGCCAGAATCACCTGCAAAAATGTTTGAAACAGGACTGTAACAAACTGCCATTGCTTGCAGACAGCCTGCCTGTCAGCTATGTACTGATCCAGTGTCATATACACTCACCTATGAGCCATCCTCTGTCCCCTTGTAGTTGTCCCATCATGTGTGGCACACTGCTGTTCCTCAGGACAAAGGAATCATGAACTGATCCTGGAAACATGGCACTCACATATAAAAGGTACTGGTCAGCAGTACACACCAATTGTATGTTCATTGAGTGGAAGTTCTTCCTGTTCACCTGTTCATGTACTCTTGGGGGGATGAGAGCTATGTGGGTGCCATCAATGGCACCTATCACATGGGGAATGTTAGCAAAGGCATAAAAGTCTGACTCCATGGCAGAAAGTTCAGGCCCTTTGGGGAAACTTAACATAAGTCTGCAGGTGTTGTACAAATGCATCCAGGAATTTAGACAGGATGAGGCTAAACATTGGCTGTGAGAACCCTGAACCCATGCCAACTGTCACGTGAAATGAGCAGCAGTCAAGAAATGGAGTACAGAGAGCACTTGCACTTCAGTAGGGATGGCATGCTGATTCCGATTAGCCAGTCTCAGTTCAGGATCCATTAATGCACAAAGCTCATTGATGGTTGTACGATTGAGTCTGTAGGTGACAATGATGTGACGTTCCAGCATGGTCTCCAAATCAACAAGAGGTCTGAACACAGATGGGGTCCTCCCTCGCCACATGGGTCTTTACCTATGGGGAGGAGAGAACACATATGAGGGACACACATACACATGCAAAACATGTTGTGAAAGAATAAAGGCTGTACAATATGTAGCTTACACACACAAGTGCTTTATGATGTACAACTGTAGGGACATGTATGCAGTGATACCTCTGGAATGATGTGAGTAACAGACACTACGCCTTTCTAGCAAAATGGCAGCCTCCTGCCATCCAGATATGTAGAAGTGGAAGTGACCTCATTCCGCTGGCGGTTGTTGTCATGGTGTAAGGCGGTGTCCACCGCCGTGCACTCATTTATTGGTTAACATGGTTGTCATTGGGGACCCTGGGCCTATCATGTTCACCGCCGGCGGTGACGGTGCACAGCAGCGCGAAGCGTACGCAATGTCATCACCCCAAATTCACTTGACTCCCAGATCCCATGCATGGAAATACTCCACTGAGTGTGCTGCTGTGTCCTGACTCTGGTTACTCAAATGGCACGAGTCACAGGGGAAAGGGCTCCAGCCTTCACCACGGAGGAGCTGGAGAAACTGGTGGACTGGGTCCTGCCCCTCTATGCCAAGTTATATGGGTGACCAAAGGTGCAGGTGAGTAGCCAGTTGACATGCATGGATATGTGTGTGATGGTGGCGGATGCCTGTATGCATGTGTGGTCGGTATGTACCCACACAGGCGTAGATTGTGTGGCAAGTGCTGTGAGAGAGGTGGTGAAATGATCTTGTTAAGTGTTCGTCCCATAGGGGACGTATAGTCAGCGGTATCACATGGCCATATCCTGAACTCTGTGTTTCTATTCTATGTGTCCCATACAGGCTAGCGCCCGTCAGAAGGGGGCACTCTGGCAGGCCATCGCCAGGGAGGTGTGGACCCTGTGGATCTACAACCAGTGGAGCACCCACTGCAGGAAGTGGTGGAAGGACTTGCGGCGCTGGGCCAGGAAGAACTGCAAGGTCCAGCTGGGGGAAGCCTCCCAATGACGAAGGGGTGCCCGTTGGACCCTGACCCCCTAATGTGCCGCATTCTGGCGGTGGCATATCCAGATTTGGATGAGCGGTTGAAGGCTACACAGCAGCCACAAGGGGGTGAGTACCAACACCGTTTCATGCCTCTTTGATGGATGCATTTGGGTGCTGTTGTATGTATGATGCCTAGTGCCAGATACTCTGGCAGGGGTCTACCAGTAGCCCTGCCCCCTCTGGGCAAAGAGATGATTAGGGGCAGGTCTCACAGTTCATCAGGTCCTTGTGTCATGTGGGAAATGAGTTGTATGCTGGGGTAGTGGCCATTGGTCAGGGGCATAGTCATGACTATCATTGTAGGTGCTGCATGTAGGTGTGTAAGCTGGGTGGGATTGTGTGTGCACCAAGTATGTACATACATTCAGGTATTTACAAATTTGTCTCATATTTTGTCTCCCCACCCCTGTACTCTTGTGTTGTATGTGTACATCAGCATCATCTGGCAAGGGAGCAGTGGCACCGGCGAGTGGGGATGCAGCGGCCCACAGTTCCAAGGAGACAGAGTCTACTGATGCCAAGGGGACCAGTGGGATGGAGGGTGAGGGGAGTACCATGGGGGAGGCAACTACCACTGGCGGTAGTAACTCTGATACCTCCTCCGATGGGAGCTTCCTGGTGGTGGCGGACCCTAGTGGGCCCACCCATTCTGTGTCATCTTCCTCCACCCCCATACCATCACCGCCCTCCCAGTTGCTCCCCACCTATTTGCCTGTGCCCGCTCACCCAGAAGGGTGGGCATCCCCTTCCCCAGTCAGCCCTGCTGCCCTCAGTGAGGAGGCTATTGACCTATTGAGGACCATCTCTGTAGGGCAGACAACCTTTGTGAATGCCATCCAGGAGCTAGCATCCCAGATGAAGCAATGCAATGCATACCTGGAAGGCATTCACAGTGCCATGTCTGGCCTACAGATATCTTTTCAGGCTCTGGCCTCCTCTTCGACGGCAGCTAATGTCCCTGGTCTTTACGTCCCCCCACCAACCACCTCTACCCCTTCCAGCACCCCACTCCCTTCACCCATCCCAAGCACACGTTCAGACAGCTATGCACATACCTCAACATACAAGAAGCACACACAGAAACACAAGCACCACACTTCCCACCACAAGCATACACACAGCCTACAGACAAAGGCACACATGACAACGTCCACTTTCCCCAGTGTGTCCTCCTCTCCCGCTTCCCTGTCTGTCACTTCAACATGCACACCCACAAGCACTGCACCCTCATTCACTGCTGCTGGCCCCATTCTTGCAGTCACCACAACATCAGACATCCAGTCATCCACCCCAGACACCTCACCACAACGACATTCACTGACACATGCAACACACTCACTAGACCTGCAGACACCTAGACAACATCCATGTACACTGGCAGCATGTCTTGTCCCACTGTGTCCAACCCCCCTCCTCCCAAAACACTCAAGCGTTCCCAGACACCCACCCAACACACATCCACCACACCTCAGCATACTGTATAGGCACCTGCATCCACTTCCAGCACACCTACACCAGTTACAATCACTCCATCTACCTCCACTCCCACACCTTTCTCCATGCCCACCCCAAATGCCCCTAAAAAACATTTCCTGTCCTGTGTTGACCTGTTCGAACCCACTGGCCCACCCTGTCTCGTCCCTAAACATGACCACCTCCTTGCCTTGTCCACTCCCTCCAAGTCAAAGTCCGCCACCGGTCCTCCCTTCCCATTCCCATGCTCCTTCCCCACAGAGGATGAAGCCCCATGCTGCCCCAGGTCCATCTGCCACCCCCTGGTCCAAGCCCACTACCCCACCTTCCAAGAGCAAAGCCAAACCCCCTCCACCTCCCAAACGTACGCCCAAGCCCCCCCTCCCAGACATAAGTCCCCACCCCTGCCCCATTTCCTGAAGTGCCTGGCTGCACATTGATGTCCCTTTATGGTGGAGTACCATGTGCACATGTGGGAGTCATCAGCCTGTTACACATGGACTGGCTAATGGCCTTATTTGGACATTGCATGTTTTGTTCTTTATTAAAGTTTGTGTGCCCAGTGTTGCTGTTTCGTTTGATTGTGGGGGTGTGGTGTACACATATGTGTACTTTGGCCAGGTAGTATTGGCCTTGTTCTGGTGTGAATGGCTTGTGATGGTGTAAGGGGTTGGGGTGCGTTGCAGGGTGGGGTGGGGTGGGTGTGTAACTGTGCCCTTTCTTCCCTTGTTTAGTAGGTTGCGGTACTTACCGTCGTCATCTTCGTCGGCAGTCACGGTCTCGAAGGTACATGGCAAGGAGCTGCACTGGCTTGATTTCCAATTCTCTCTCCATGTCTGCTTCGGCATGTTGTGTGTGCTTACGGTGAGTGTTTCCTTTTTTTTGGTTTGCTTCCACCACGCTTTGCGTGGCGGTGTTTCCCGCCCCAGAACTGACGGCGGTCTTGAGCTTCATTATTTGTTGGGCGGGTGGGGCCTTTCCATCGGCCTGTGGACGGCCTCTTCCGTTGCTGTCGCCACTACTATGCTGGCGGTGTGTGGATTTCACACTGGCTGTTTCTCATGTGCTTCATTATTTGGCGGTCCGGACTGCCAACCTGTTGGCGGTAGTTACCTCCACCGACGACGGTGCGGTGTTTACTGCCATGTTCATAATGAGGGCCTTTGTTTCCAGACAGTCTTTGCATAGTGAGCTCAGTGGAAAACATTGCCCACATCCTACCCGTATGCAAATGGTACTCATTGTGCAAAAATACCTATAGACAATTCTATAAGGAAAATGAATATGGGAGACCTATGAAGCACTGCAACACTACTCTTGGAAGACGACCACATGGAAATCAGACAAAAATGTGCAGCATTTTTCAAGTCTGCAGGCAAAACCTCTCTTCTAGCCACACATGTGATGGAGAATCCATGAGGGCAAAATCTTTAAACAAAAGTGTAATGGAAAACCATAAGTGCCAGCAAGACAAGAACTTTGGGACAAGAAATCAGGACAGGGACTAAAAGAAACCCCAAGCCCCCAACCAGGATGGGAACTCCCATGCCCATCCTTTCATCTCATTTTATTAACCATCAGTCCAAGGTACCTGGCATAGGTGAAAGGACAAGAACCATTGATCATGAACTATAATTTGCTTTAGAGCATACCAAAAAAGGAAATTCAAACCATAAGCTGCCTTGGTCAGAAGAGTGTAATCTAAATTTACAACTGCATGGACTTTCATACCCACCATACTCATGTATGATAGCTTCCACACCTCACTGCACTCTCAGGACTCCGGGGCACTTGATCTCTTTCCCCTAATCACTCTCCCCTGCTCATGGAGGACTGGATCAGTGTCTCTGTGTGCTCTGCATTGAAGTAGGGTGAAGCAAGGGGTGCCCATGAAATTCTCACTGTCTCTCAAGATTAATTGCTAACATGAAGCCCTAGGGTGCCCAATGGATTTTGTTGGGTTTTAGGATAGGATGCTCCTGTGGGGCTTATCAATGGTGAAGGATGGTTCTTGTGGTTTTGTACAGTGTAAAGTGGCTAGCTAGCATTATCCATAATGGTAACAAGGCACAAGCATGGTGGGACTTGTTCTTTCTCTTTTCATTATTCCACTTATTCTATGGACGATGGACAGTGATTTCTGCAGATTGACAAAATAATCATTGGCTCAAAGTGCCCCAGAATGAAAGGTTAGTTCACTGCCATTGAAGGTGACCCCGGGGCAAAGTTCAGTGGTTCAGTGGGTGAGCGAGTGTTCTGTAATATATGGTGATGGCCAGGGCTGGTGCCATGCTGCTCTGCCTGTAGAGAGGGGCTGGACAAGGTGTCCCTATACAGTCCAGTGGAGGATTCAATCAATCAACCAATCAATCAAAGCATTTGTAAAGCGCACTACTCACCCTTGAGGGTCTCAAGGTGCTGAGGGGGAGGGGGGCTACTACTACTCGAACAGCCAAGTCTTGAGGTGTCTCCTGAAGGTAGGTAAGTCCTGTGTCTGTCGCAGGTGGGTCAGAAGAGTGTTCCATGTCTTGGTGGCGAGGTGGGAGAACGATCTGCCACCGGCGGTCGTTCTGTGGATGCATGGGATGGTGGCGAGGGCAAGGTCAGCGGAGCGAAGCTGTCAGGTTGGGGTGTAGGAGAGCTGTCTATTGAGGTATTCTGGTCCGGTATTATGCAGTGCCTTGTGAGCATGGTTGAGGAGTTTGAATGTGATTCTCTTGTTGAGGGGGACCCTGTTTAGGTCTCTCAGGTGAGCTGTGATGTGGCTGTGGTGGGGGATGTCTAGGATGAGGCATGCGGAGGAGTTCCGTATGTGTTGCAGTCTTTTCTGGAGCTTGGCCGTGGTTCCTGCTTAGAGGGCGTTGCCATAGTCCAGTTTGCTGCTTACGAAGGCTTGGGTGACGGTTCTTCTGGTTTTAGTGGGGATCCATTTGTAGATCTTCCGAAGCATGCAGAGATTGTGGAAGCAGGAGGAAGAGACGGCGTTGACTTGCTGGGTCATTGATAGTGAGAAGTCCAGGATGAATCCCAGGTTGCGTGTGTGGTCGGTGGGTGTCGGTGAGGTTCCCAGTGTGGCAGGTCACCAGGAGTCCTATGCGGACGGGGTAGAGCCGAGGATGAGGACCTCAGTTGTGTCGGAATTCAGTTTCAGGCAGTTGTTCTTTATCTATTCGGTGATGGCCTCCATTCCTTCATGGAGGTTGGTTTTGGCAGTGCCGTGGTCCTTGGTGAGGGAGAGGATCAGCTGGCTGTCATCGGTGTATGAGACGAAGTTGATGTTGTGAGATTGGGCGATGTTTGCGAGCAGAGTCATGTTGACCTTAAAGAGGGTCAGGCTGAGGGACGATTCCTGGGGTACGCCACAGATGATTTTGGTGGCTTAAAAGTGGAATGGAGGGAGGTGTACTCTCTGAGTTCTGGTGGTGAGGAAGGAGGTGATCCAGTCCAGGGCTCTGTCGCGGATCCCTGCATCATTGAGGCATGTGCATAAGGTTTGGTGGCAGATGGCATTGAACGTGGCCGAGAGGTCCAGGAGGATGAGGGCCGCGGTTTCGCCTTTGTCAAGCATGGTCCTGATATCGTCAGTGGCGGTGATGAGGGTGGTTTCGGTGCTATGGTTGCTGCAGAATCTGGATTGGGAAGGGTCCAGAGTGTTGTTTTCCTAGAGGAAACGGGTTAGTTGTTTGTTGACAATTTTCTCAATGACTTTTGCTGGGAAGGGGAGCAGGGAGATGGGCTGGAAGTTCTTGAGGTCCTTTGGGTCCGCCTTGGGATTCTTGTGGAGGGTGTTGATCTTGGCGTGTTTCCAGCTCTCTGGGAAGGTGGTGGTCTTGAAGGAACTGTTGATGATCTTCCGGAGTTGGGGTGCGATGACGGAGCTCGCTTTGTGAAAGATGTGGTGAAGGCAGGGGTCGGATGGTGAGCTGGAGTGGATGGTGTTCATGATTTTTATGATGTTGTCGTTGTTGACGTGGATCCAGGAGAGCAGGAGGATGGTGGGCGGTGACTCTGTGGTGTTGCTGGTTGATTGGGGGCCTGGGTATTGAAGCTGTTATGGATGTCTGCGATCTTGCGAAAGAAAAAGGTGGCTAGGGAGTTGCAGAGGTCTTGTGATGGCGGGATGTTGTTGATGTTGTGAGCCGGGTTTGGAGAGTTCCTTTACGATGTTGAAGAGCTCTTTGTAGCTGCGTGCGTTGTCAATGTGTTCTTTGAAGGCGGTTCTTTTGGCGGTTCAGATGAGTTGGTGGTGTCTGCGGATGGCGTTGTGGTTGTCTGGTGTCTGTTCTTGGTGCCACTTTTTCTCGAGTCTTCGGCATGTTTTCTTGGATTCTTGGAGGTGGGCAGTGAACCAGAAGACCTTTCTGTTGGTGCGTCTGTTGGAGGGTTTCTTGTCTGGGCAAAAGTGGTGGCACAGTCGTCGATCCATTGCCTGAAGTTGCGGGCTGCTGTGTTGGTGTCAGTGGTGTCGATAGGTGGGTTCCGGGAGAGGGTGGTGATCAGCTGGTCTTCGGTGACCTTGTTCCATCTGCGGTGGGAAATCTGTTGCGGGTGATGGTGTGTTATGGGTTTCTCGAAGGAGAAGTGGATGCAGCGGTGGTCAGTCTAGTGGAGTTCGGTGGTGTGGCTGGAGGAGACGTGTTTGCTGGCGGAGAAAATGGGGTCGAGCGTGTGTCCTGCGGAGTGGGTGGGTGTCATGATGAGCTGCTTGAGGCCAAGGTTGCTGAGCAGGGTGGTGGAGTTGTTGTTGTTGGTGTTCTTGAGGTGGAAGTTCAGGTCCACAAGGAGTATGTAGTCTGTAGATGCGAGGGGTGTGTACTGATGACATAGGAGATGGAGTCGCTGAACTGCTGTCAGGTTCTGGAGGAGTCTGTAAATGAGGGTCCCTCTGAGGGTGGTGTTTGGATCGGTGTGGAACTGCAAGTGCAGGTGTTCGGCAGTGCTGAGGGTGTCTTCGGTGCTGGTTGTGATTCTGAGGGTATTCCTGTGGACAATGGCGATGCCTCCTCCTGGTCTGTTGGTGCGGTCCCTATGGGTGATCTTGTAGCCGTCCGGGATGAGGAGGGGTTCATCCAGGTCTCGGTCAGGAAGGTGCATCTGAGATGGTTGTGTCCTGCCTTGGCGGGTGGGTCGTTGGCGTGGAGGCTGGTGAAATTGCAGTTCCGGCAGGAGAAGGGTCTGCAGGTTAGCTGCGGGTGACTTAATGACAGGTGGATGAGCGGCCGGCGTAGAGCACGTGGAGAGTGGTGGTGTCATAGCAGAGTCAAGTGTCATGGCGGTGGGGGGGTGAGAACCAGGGGTTCCAGAGCTGGGCACGGTCCAGGCGTGGATGGGCGCAGACGGGCTTGCCTTAGTGGGGGAGGAAAGGACAACTGGGAGGTGGGAGCGGAAAACTGCACAAAAAAGGGGGCGGGCTGCAGGGGCAGCAGCGGCGGGAATGCAGCGCGAGAGAGAGGAGGGGCGGGGTCCACAGGGGCAGCAGCGGCGGGGGAGGAAAAAGGAGGAGAGAGGCAGAGGGCAGGCTAGTAGGAAAGCAGAGCTCTCCCACTAGACACCAGGGGTGAGGCGCAGTCAGAAACCTCTGTTAGGAGTTCAGAGGAACGAGGGCTCTACTTACTGGTGGAGCTAAGGGAGACAGAGCAATTCACTGACCAGGTCAGTGGTATTGCTCGTCCTACTGCTCAGCAGCCAACATTAATTGGGGGGGAAGAGAGGACAGCTGGGAGGCAGGAGCGGGGGCGGAAAACAGTGTGAAAAAAGGGGAGGGCTATGGGGGCAGCAGCAGCGGGAATGCAGTGCAAGAGAGAGGAGGGGCGGGCCACAGGGGCAGCAGCGGCAGGGGAGAGGGGGGAGCGAGAGTGACAGAGAGAGAGAGAGAGAGAGAGCAGAGTGAGGGGAGAGAAAAAGGAGGAAAGAGTGTAACGCAGAAGCCAAGGCAAAAGGCAAAAGGAGCACTGTGGAGAGTGAAAGGTAAAAGGAGCACAAAAGGGACAGGCACGGAAGAGAAAGCACACAGAGAGCGAAGTAGGAAAAAGGAGGAGAGAGGCAGAGGGCAGCCTAGTAGGAAAGCAGACCTCTCCCAAGAGACACAAGGGATGAGGCGCAGGCAGAAGCCTGCGGGTGGAGGAAGGCCTCGAACTCCTTACAGAGGTCAGTAGTTTAGAGGAACGGGGGCTCTACTTACTGGTGGAGCTATGGGAGGCAGAGCAGTTCACTGACCAGGTCAATGGTATTGCTCCCCAGGTCAGTGGTATTGCTTAAATTAACCATCTGGTGTCTCAAAATGTGACTTAAAAATGGAAAGCTTGTCACAAGTCCACCATACAGTGTGGCTAAGAGATCAGCAGAGTGCACAGTATTGTGAAAGTTTACTACAATTTGGAAAATCCTTAAAACCAAGTTGCAGTCCACCAGTTGTGACAAATATGCTGTCACCCGGCTAGAGTTTGCCACCTTAGTGGGTAAAGATAGCTTAGGTAGTGATTGACGCAAAACTGTGCTAAGTAGTACCATAGTGCTTTATTTTTTTTATGTCGCCCATTTTATAGTGTCAACTTGTTTGATCCTTGTCATGCTCTGTTAAGTGTTACATCACACCCCTTTCTCCACAGTCTTATCGGTCTACTCGTCTCTATTTTCTCCCTTTAGCGTCTGCTCCCTTGGTGCCCTTGACAGTCATTTATGGGACGTGGACCTCCAGGAACAAGGAAAAGACAAAAACAGGTATTCAGAGATGGACTCTGATACTGGTCTGGTGAGGGGGGGCAGTGCTTGTGAGGGGACTCAATGATCATCACCAACAAGACGCCCCATATGACTGTTAAAGGTTTTGAATGAAACCCTTAACCAAGTTCTTCTGGACAGCATTCTGCTTTTATACGCGATGGAAAGTGCTCCCTATTTTCCCCAGAATGTGCCTTTCACACTTGAGGTATTATGCAAGAAATAACACCAACTGTGTGCACCACTTAGCTTGTGCCTTAACCCCGTCCCCTTCAGCTCCCATCCTTTGTTTTCCCCAGCGTCCACGTACATGGAACCGTACCTATAGTAGCCACGTTCTTCCTGGAAAGTGTGGGTATGTGTGTCCTGCAGTTCCTCTCGCTGCTCCGCGTCGTCTCTCTCTGTGGCGTCTGGAGTTTTTTCATGAGGCTACTGATGAGTACACGCTCATCTTTTCCCTCCTTTCTACCTAGTTCTGACAACGGCCTTTTCTAGTGGCTCTGCTTCTGTTTTGGTGGTGCATGTGACCCGGAAGTGTTTGTTCTGCTCGCTGCTGGAACTACTTGCCACTTTCCAGTCATTCCCCACAGGCACGCTACATTGTCAATAACTTCTCCATCTGCAGACTCAGTTCCTAGGGTAACAGCTGCCCTTCCTGACCCCGCGGCTGCTTCCCTGTTACATATGGTATTCGGCAAGGAGCCTGTAACTAGCCTGGAGACCGGGAGGTGGGAATGTTGTTTTTGATTTGGTTTCAAGGTTGTTCTCCTGAATACAACCATTACAGTGCATGTGGCCTCGGATGGAGGGTAGACTTCTTGGCAGCCTGCAACCTGTGGCAGAACACCAGTATAACTATCTGTCATGAGTATCACAGATACCGGGCCAAACAGTAGCCCTCATCCTTCTGGACCTATTGGCCACCTTCAACAAGGTCTCACACCACACCCTCTGCTCCAGGCTGCATGAAGCCAGCATCCATGGAAAGGCCCTGCAATGGATACGCTCCTTCCTTTCTGGCAGAGTGCAGGATCAGACTCCCACATTACCTATCAGAACCTACGGAGATCAGCTGCAGAGTTCCACAGGGCTCCTCCCTGAGCGCCACACTCTTCAACGTCTACATGGCCTCGCTCGCATCCATCGTCAGGGACCATGGACTGAACATCGTTCTCCTACGCCAACGATTCCCAGCTGATCATCTCACTGACTGGAGACCCCACTATTGCCAAGAAGAAGTTCCACAACGGGATGGAAGCCGTTGCTGCCTGGACGAAGGACAGCTACCTAACAAGACCAAGATCGTCATCCTGGGACCATCCACATTATCCTGGGACGATTACTGGTGGCCATCGACTCTTGGCACACCCCATCCCCACTCCAACAAAGCATGTATGCAACCTTTGCTTCACCCTGGACTCATCTCTCACCATCACCTGCCAAGTCAACTCAGTTGCATCATCCTGCTTTCACACAATCCGACTATTCCGGAAGATCTGCAAATGGATCCCAAAGGACTGCAGCAAAACTGTAACCCATGCCATGGTTACCAGCAGACTCCACTATGGAAATGCCCCCTACACCAGTACCACCTAGAAGAACCTAAAAAAAACTACATCACACCCAAAACGCCTCCGCCAGACTCATCCTGGACATCCCCCACCGAGAACACATCTTCAATCACCTAAGAGACCTCCACTAGCTTCCTATTGAGAAAAGAATTAACTTTAAGCTCCTCGTCCACGCTTACAAGGCCCTCCACGACCTAGGGCCCACCTACATTAACCACTGCATCACCTTCTACTTCCCCATCATACCTCTCCAGTTTGCTCAAAAACTAATAGCCACCATTCAGAAGATGTCGGCTGGTGGAAGATCCTTCGCCCACCTCGCAGCAAAAAGCTGCAACACCCCAACCGTGCACCTCAGGCAGTCACCATCACTACCTCAATTCAGGAAGGACCTTAAGACATGGCTCTTCAACTGAAGCTCAGAGGACAAACCCCCTTAGCACCTTGAGACCCTTACGGGTGAGTAATTGCACTTTAAAAACTCTGATTTGATTTAATTTGATTTGAGAGATGGGAACACACCTGTAAAAAGACACAATCCACAACTATTTGAAAACCTACATCAAATGTATTCAGAAAAAGGCCATCAACAATGTAAAGTTACAGCAATTTACCAGAAGTTGGAGGGGCCATGTAATTAGTATGACATACTCAACATACTCTAGAGGGGTGCTGTTATTTATATTGCCAGGCACTCCGTCTGTGGGGCCGTCTAAGCAGACGGAACCTGATGCAAGGTATGTGATGGTAGAGGGATCATTAGAAGGAGAACTGTTAGTCTTGCTGGTGATATGTAGCTGAATAGCAACCTATCCTTGTTTCTAGACTCTTAACCCATCTGGAGTCACCAACCTTAAATCGCTATGGGTGTTGAGGAGATTTCGGTTGTGTTCCAAATACTGACCTGGCCAGATCCAGTCCCCTTCTACCTGGGACTCAAGGTTCCCACCTTCAGAAGTGGATGCAGAGAGAGGATTTTTGTGATGTATGAGGAACATGTATTCTGTAAATAGTAAATACTTCTAGTAATCAACTGTACCTATGGTACAAACTGAGAGGGACCTATTTCTGTGTAATCAACCGATAAGTAATAGGTTAATGGAAAAGGAATACATTGCTCACATGTTATAAGATCATAACCTGCTCATGTTGGTGGTAGGGTGGGGCAAACACTAACACCAACATGAGAGTGAGTGCCCACGCATTAGCAATGTGCAAGAGACACTCTGAGTAATGCCATCATGGATTTCTTTACAGACAACTAGAGGACGGCTGGAAATGGAATAATAGAATGGGACTCTTTAAAGTGGTATTGTAGGGCGTCTGCATAAAGACCACCTACTGTGTCAGAAAGGAGAAAACCAAAGAATTTTCAACTGTAAATGAGGAACTCCGGTGGTATGAGGTCCATTTGGCTTAGGGGTTGCTTGATTCTGAAGATGTTGTAGACCTGAGGAAGAAGCACAGGGACTCAGTGGACAGATTTGGTAGAGTAGAGTAGACTACAAAGAAAATGTGGCACTGCAGAATGACAAAAGCAACAGGTTGTGATGCTTACTGGCCTAGCTGCTAAAAACAGGCCCGGACAAGAAGCAGATTGGCAACATTAGATCTACCCACACCAAAATAGCCAATTCAGAAGCTGAAATAAACTTTGTTTTGACAAAATATTATTAGGCGCTACATGATGCTCCACAAGAGCAGACGTAGGGTCAGCAGAAATTGTATCTGGATGGTATAGATAGCCCAGGTCTTGACCCATGGCAGTGTCACACTCTGAAAAACCTCTGACCATAGAAGAGGTTAGAGAGGCAATAGATCAAATGTCAAGGAATAAAGCCTTGGGGACAGATGGCTTACCAGCAGGGTTTTACACTACTCAGTGAATGACTATACTGGCTCCAAAGCCTCTTAAATTATATGAACCAACCAGACAACTAGGTCGGCTGCCATGTTCGATGAGGGTCTATCATTGTTTTATCTTCAAGACAGGTAATGGGCAGACTGGGGTATACATATGGGAGGCTGTCTTGCTCTAACATAGAGGCAAAGTGTAAAAGTATTTATGGAGCACTTCAAAAAGTAATAAAGTGAAAACATAAATCTAGAAAAATCCCCCACTGATTTAAAAGATAAAGTCAAATTTAATAAAATATTTGACACCATAATGACAAAACTCCAAGCCATAGAACCGGAGGTGTGCAATTTCAAAGGTTTAGGTAAAGGCACAAAGTGCCAACTGTGGCTATCTGGTCATGCCAGCCCAGGATAAAGTCACCAATGCAGGCCAACCACATTGAAGTGCTGGCCGGATACAGGGACCACGTTTGTCCCAAAGAGAAATGTACTTTAAATCCTAGTTGTGGAGTGTTAGGCTGTGTAGCAGCAATCCCGAGGAGTGTTGTAAAGTCTATGTCAAGATGTGTCACGCAGCGGGGTTCCAGTGAGCTGCAAGGGCTGCAATGAGGGCTTGTGTCAAGACGGCGCTCCACAGTCTAGGTGCAGATGAGGGGCTGCGAGGTCCACATCGAGGGTGGATAATGCATCAGTGGTTTCGATGAACTGCAAGGGCTGCGGTGCGGGCTTGCATTGAAACTGCATAGTGCTGCATCAATTTAAAAAAGGCTCTGTGAAGTACTGCAGCTGGTTTGCATTGCAGTTCATTGGTTCTGATGGAGACCATAGCTGGGCTGGAAAGGCACCCTTAGCCCCACTCTCAAGGGTCCACAACTGGAGGGGTTAGAACTCACAGCAGGCAGAGTCCAGGTGCATAAATCAAGATGATTGGAGCCATTTCTGTCCCTGCAGCTCTGATCAGGAGGCCAGCCAACTAGCCTTTGAAGTCACTCTGGGGGTCCTGGGTTCAGGGTTCTGGCAAAGTCCTTTTCACTGATGCAGCAGGGTAGCGGGACAACAGTACAGCAGGACAGCCTTTCTTGCAGCAGAACAGCACAGCAGTCCTTCTTCTGAATCTTTAACAGGTCTGGAAGTTTACTGAAGATTTATATTTGAGGGTCCAATATTTATACCTGGTGCCCACTTTGAAGTGGGAGAAGCTTTTGGAGTCCTTAACCTTAAAGAGGTGTCCAGAATTTCCTGCCTCCGTGCCATGGCCCCAGCTTGTCTAGGGGAACAAAGACCAGTGCAAAACCCTTTGTGAGTATGCTGAGGCAGAGTTTTTGTGATATGGTAGGTGATAATTTCGCCACACTATCAAGTCAGAGATGGTCCAGCCTACCAACACCTATTGCACCTTTCTTTCACTGTCAGGGCGTAATAGACAAAGACCAACTGCCAGCTAGACCAAGTCATGTGACCCAGGATACAGGCTGCAGGCAGCCAATGGTTGAGAGAAGAAAATGCCAACTTTCTAAAAGTGACTCTACCATAAAACAGGGTTTTAAATTATGATTCTTTAGAGACCAAACTCAGAATTTCTACCTGCTTCCAATTGAAAGGTATCACTTATTATTAAATGTAATAAGTAACCCAATGGTATTCTGTGGGAGAAGCAGTGCTTGCAGCATTGAAAAATAAAGAGTTTTTCTCTACCATGACATGTAAAAGTTAAAAGTACATGCCCAAATTTTAAATACACTGCACCCTGCCCTGTTTGTGGGTGACTTATACGTATTAAAAAGGATGGTTCAGGCATGGCAAAAGGTTTATTTTGCCAGGTCAGTATGGTAGTTTAAACTGCACACAAAGGCTACAATGGCAGGCCTGAGCTCTTGTTGCACAATCAGTGCTACAAGACCCACTCCCAAGATTTAATTTCCAGGCCCTAGGTACATGTAAGATTTACAAGTAAATTAAATTAAAGGTGCCAATTTTGCAGAAGCCAATTTAACCATTTTAAAGAAGAGAGCACAAGAAAGGCAAAAAGAGACCAAAACCTACACTCTTACCAATTTAAATAATAATGTCAAAGAACAAATTCCATATATCCAATCTGCAAAGCGTGATCTGTAAAGACAAAAAATATAGGATCGTTCAGGGCAAGGGGTCGGCGAGAGGACAGAGATATTTACTTCAGTGGCACATTTTAAACCAAGGGGTCTAAGATTCAAAGGAATAGTTTAAACATAGAACTGCTGGGCACCATTTTTAGTTAACCACGTGCACGTACGCACGCGTAGCAGGATAATTTATACCACATCTCATCTTAATGGTGGATTCTGACTGATATTTGATGTTCAATGTCAAAGGGTAGTGGCCAATCTCAAGTGGGTATGAGCGATGTCATTGTTAAATGGGCACAATGGCTCAGCTTTAACCGATGCTGAATCTATATTTTCAAATAAGAAATGTATACGAAATATAAAATGAAATGAAATGAAAAATGGATGAAATGTGAAAAATATCAAAAACTTGATGAATAGGAATTCGTACCTTGAGTTAACGGTTGTGTTAGCGCGTCAGAGCCTTAATAAGTAAACTTAAAAGAAGACGCGTTTAGGTCGACAAACCTTTGGACCGCTTTTGGGGACTTCCCAGAACGAAATATTTTCTTGGCATCATCAATCAACAAATCAATATCCAATCAGTAATGACAATCACAAATTGATAAACAATCAATAAGAATCAATAATTGAACACACCATGACCTTTCAGTCATGAATAACCACACCAGTTTAGTTAAGTGTTAGGATATTTATTTCCACATTGGTAAAAATCTGATATCTTATCTAATAATCTCAATAGCTATAAACACATTAGAGAGCATTATTAATTAGCAATCAAAGCACAACTTAAACAATGCATAGCATGTATTCATTCAATATTTAGGCACATCATTAATATGAATCAACTTAGCAGAGTCTCATTAGTACATGAATCAGCAAAGCAAGAACTCAGTAATTTGTCTATTTGCATAAGATTATTAATGAACACCTTAACTAACCTCAAATTAGCATTAGCATGTTGGGTTTCATGCAAAACATTTTAGTGAACATGAATTTAGAAAGCATCTATACTAAGGCCTCTATCAAAATAGCAGTTGGTACCTAGAAAGAAAAGGCACATAGACAATCACAATTTGCATCAGATAGTTACCAATCCAACAGATCAGCAAGCAGCGTCAGACTTCATCATCAGGACATCAGTTCATCTGCATCAGCAAAGTTAGAACGGGCAAAGTCTCCAGATAGCATAGCTAGGAACATATTACTTCTCTCAGGTAGAGGAGAAAATAATATCAAGCAAAAGGTGGGCAGAGGACAGTTTGGGTGATAGGACAACTAAAAGACTAAAGTATGGGCTTGGAGTGTCCGGAAGAATGGCAAAAGTCTTATGGCGAAAGGAATGGCAAAAAGAGAAATGACTAAATGTTCCCTTTCTCCTTGGGTCACTCCGTTAAATCAAAACTGTCTAACTATTCCCTAATTCCTCATTGGATAATTTTTGGTGCATCATTATCTCTGTCCAATAATTTGGTAAGCACCTTGCTAGAATTTTCCACAGTTCCCATGTCACGGATTGGTCCATGTTATTGACGTCTTCAGCGGTTGGAATGTCAGTTAGGAAATGTTACACTTTGCGCTCCAGTCAGTGTCTTCATTGTCTTCTCCTCGGAGAGTTAACCTTGCACCTGTTACGAATTACACTGTTGCATCTAGCAAGAACATCGCCTTGAGCAAGCCGGTTCTCATGAGAAAGAATTTACTACGGCTACACACATATATTTCCTGGGAAAGTACAACTTTGTGTCCTTCAGGAAAAACAGCACACTACACGTTAGAAAATGCAATTCAATATGAGGCCAGGCAGCTAGGCCCAAAACCTTATTAGGTTAAAGCCCTTTTTGTTTAATGAAGCAAACTCTTAACACATAACCCTAATTATGATATACTAATACAAATTCAAAACAATTATTGCACAATAATTCAGAATTAATAAGCCTTTTCATTAGTCTTCGTATACATTGCTAGCCACTCCCCGTGGGCACATTTCAAACGTGTGCATTATTTTCTATGTTAACACATTTCTATGCGGCTTCATCACACAATATATTGCAAGTTTTTCGTATTAATATTGCCTTTTAAAAGACACACTCCAACATTTGTTAACCCAAAAGTGGGCAGTGGTGTTAGATGTGACTTTGTATATTTACCAGGTATGTGGACTGAGGCCTTTGAAAAGAAAATGTATGTGATGGGGTAAAGGGAATGATTAATTGAATCAAAAACGCTGAATTAGATGAATTTGAGAACATTTTATCGGTACATCAATGGCATTTTTATTTGAAAAAAGGTCATATTCGATGGAAAAATACGCAGAAGCTTGAAAAATAAATGGTAACAGTTGTTTGACAGGAGCAAGCTGCGTCAAACATTGTAAAGTGTACCTAGCTGATTACTGAAAGGGCCTTTGTGATTTTCAAAAATTTATGTTCTTCACCAAGATTACAACCATCTACAAAGTCGGCCAGTGCAAGGCAGATGGGCAAGAGAGGGGGTGACCGACTGGAAGTTTACCTGACAGACAGCATCATGTACACTATTGTGCTTTCTTGCCTGTCAGACCCTAATCCCTGGAGCTCGCACCTTTGAAATAATCAAAATCCCAAATTATACTCTATGGTGATGTTAATATATAGATTACATAAATAAGTGCTGCAATGGAAAACTCGTACTATGGGATCAATAGACCTGGACGGAGATTTCTGCATTTTATTCTAGGAGTCAACTACTGTGTGCTGGAGCTGCATGTGAAAAAATAAATATAAAAAACGTAAAGAGAAGTCTTAAAGCACGACGACCAAGGCCTGTGAAGTGACTGCGACTCGATGAATGCACAGGAACCGGTAGGTGAATTAATCTCTTCTTTATTTAAGATCGGAGATACAAGAAAACAGGTCCGTGAAGGAATACACCGAGGCTCAACTGACACAGGAAGACTCAGCACGTCATAGATGCACTAGAATCCCCTTGTGTCACCAGCCTTAACATTCCACCCCAAGCATAAGCACACACAACACATCCCCCCTCACCCCCCCCCCTTTATTCTAAATAAAAAAACAAAAAACATAATATTGATGGAAAATCAAACACACTCAACCATGTGCGATAATATTTCAAGAAAACACAACACTCAACCCATGTGCGACCAACCACCCACTAGGTATTCTGAGTATCTGCTATATATCCCAACACAAAATCCTTCAACCAACAGGGAGGTATCACCTTCCTCTTCCTCTTCTGTGAAGACGCAGCACACCATCTGAAGGCCCCATCTCCTTCACACTCATTAATACCAACCTCACGGTCATCAACAATACTACCCCTCTCAAGATTAGGAAAACAATCCTCCTCCCCTGACACTCGATGTCCATTCACCTCGTCCTATAACCAATCGGCAGTTCCTCTCCCATCCACTGTTCCTCTCCCATCCACTGTTCCATACATATCTTCATCATTACACATAAGATTCTGCCCATTGTTAAGCAAAGCAACACGTTTCAGATTCCAAAGTCTACCATCACTCAATCTGACAGCATTATGTAACACTTCCATCACCTGCTCTGGTCCAAAATACTGACTCTCACCCTTCCTAACCTTATAAGGCTTCTTAACACGAACCCAATCACCCACATTAATCTTGACCGGCTTCACATTATGAAGTTTATCATAATAGAACTTAGTTTTAGCTTGTGACTTATCTAAACAATCCTTTACCAACTCCATAGACCAGTGTCTAATTCCAGTATCCACTAACCAAACAGGATTATGTTTGCTCCAAGGATTTCTTCCTCTCATAATAACAAAGGGACTTAATCCTGTCGCTCCGTTCTCAGTGATTCTATATGCCCACATCGCCTTGAAAACAGCTTTATGCCAATCCTTACTCTTTCCTATAGCTCCCTGAATAACACCCTTGATGACTCTATTGAATCTTTCTGCGGTGCCATTGCCACTGGGATTATACGGAGATGTCATTTTATGCTTGATCCCCACTCTCTCAAAATACTTCCTTGCAGCATCAGAAACAAATTGCACACCATTATCACTCAACAATTTTGCTGGGATACCTTCGGACAAAAACACTTTGTCCAAGAATTCCAAAACTGTAGTCGTTTCTGCCCTTTCTACTATTCCAATTTCCGACCATTTAGAATACAAGTCAGTTAGTACAATCACATACTCCTGTGCATCACCAACTGGTCCAAATAAATCCACAGCAACACATTCCCAAGATTGCTTGGGTAAAAGCATTTGCTCCATAGATGGTCTCAGTGTACACAAACTCTTATTAGCTGAGGAACACACTTTACAAGATCTAACAAATCTTTCCACTGCCTTGCCAACAGCCGGCCACAACAATAAATCCTTAACCACAGATTTGGTCCTGACAATGCCAAAATGGCCTTCGTGACACAATTCGAAAATCGCCTCCCTCACACCACCCGGAGGAACGATTTTATCTCCCCTCAAAATAACATTCTTAACAACAGAAAGCTCAGATCTAACTTCCCAGAAGTACTTACAAGACTCTGTTAGCTGGTCCTTCCTAGGCCACCCCTCTAAAACGTACTTCAAAACAGATTGCAATACATCATCCCCATCCATTTCTTTTCCTCAAAAATCTTTATCCAGAGCTGGTTTAGCAGAATCATGTACAAGAGCAATACTGAATTCACTCCACGGATCATCCGCACACCTTTCTAACGGACTTGGCAATCTGGACAAACAATCCGCCATTAAATTGTTTTCATGAGGTACATACACAATGCGGTACGTGAAATCCTTCATGTGCATGGACAACCTTAGTATTCTCGCTGACGCCAACACACTTCCTTCACTAGTAAGTAACTTGATCAAAGGTTTATGATCACATTGAATTGTTATATTCTCACCCCACACAAACACACAGAAATTTTCCTATGCCCAAACACAAGCTAAGGCCTCTTTTTCAATGACAGAATACCTCTCCTCAGATGGTGACAAAGATCTGGACGCAAACGAAATGATCCTATCCCTTCCATTCCTGTCTCTCTGAGATAAAACTGCACCAAGTCCTTTGTTACTAGCATCTGTGGTTACAAAAGTGTCTAATTCTGGGTCAAAGCTCTCTAAATTGGCTACTTTGCTTAAATCCTTTTGAATTTTTACAAACTCTTGTTCACATACATCATTCCACTCAAGCCGTGTATTTCTCTTAAGTAGACGTCTTAAGTTATAAACCTTTTCTGCGAAATTTGAGATAAATTTCGTGCAAAATTCCGCCATTCCCAAGAATGATCTTACATCATCCTTGGTTGTAGGAGTTGGTGCGTTAACAATAGCAACAACCAATGACGCCTTAGGTTTTACCCCCTCTCCGCTGATCTCATGTCCCAAATACTCCACACTTCTCTCAGCAAATTTACACTTGCTTAATTCTACAGTTAAACCCTTGCTTTCCAACACCTCCAACACATGTTGCAACCTTCCATCATGTACATTCCTATCTTCCTCGAATACCAAAATGTAATCCTGAAAACACATCACCCCCTTGGACTTTCCAAACAACTTATGCATTAAACGTTGAAAAACAGCAGCCGCTGACACCAGTCCAAACGGCATCCTCTTATATTGGAAACACCCAAAAGGTGTAATGAAGGCCGTAAGTTTCTTTGATTCTGCTGAATGAGGAATCTGATGATAGGCTGCTGATAAGTCAAACTTGGAAAACCAACAGGCACCCTTAAGACTGGAAACCATTTCAGTGATCTTCGGTAACAGGAAGCGATCAATAACAATGCTTTCGTTCAAATATCTTAAGTCCGAGCCTAAGCAAATTTTCCTGTTGCTGCGCCGTGCTATTACCACGGGTGAAATCCATTCAGAACTTTCTATTGGTTCAATAACATCCATCAACATCAATTTCTCCAACTCCTTCGAAACCTCATCTCTTATCATTATAGGTACAGATCTCACCTTATGGATTTTTGGTACAGCGCTTTTTTTTAGTACAATCTCATGTTCAAAACCTATTAGTTTTCCCAGTTGTTTGTCAAAAACTCTAGGAAATTTTCTTTTCATTTCTGTGGCCAAAGAATGCCCTTCACCCACCACCATCACTTTTTCCTTGCTGTTCGGATCCAAAACCATTTGTAACTGTCCTTGACCTTTCCAACCAAGTACTGATTGTCCTCTTTTCGACACATACAGCTTCGCTCTAGCACACCTGTTTTTGAAAGAGAATAAAAGCCATCTGAAACCTAATAAGTACATTTTTTCCCAAGTATAACTTTCAGGTTGAATATCTGGTTGTAATAAATGTGTGCCGATTTTATCCACAAATGTTTTGTTCCACACTTCCTCATTGATTATGGTGAATGGCGAACCAGAGTCTGCATACATTGTAATAGGAATACCACCAATTTCCATTTCACAGATTGGTTTCCCCTTGGTATTCTCTTCAGTTATATTCAAAATAAAGTTTCCATCCTCCACAATTCCTCTGGACTCAGCGTTTTTTTCTTCGATATCGCTTCCTGTTTGGTCACTGCCTTCGTATATGCATTTAACTATCTTCTTTTTATTTCGACACACCATCGCAAAGTGGCCCACAATACCACATTTGCTACACTTAAGTTTTAAGGCTGGGCATGTTTTAGCGTACGTCAGATGTTCCTTGCTATCACATCTGTAACACCTTCGCTCACCATCCCCACTTTGCAGAGTTTTCTGCTCCTTCACCATTTTTCGATTCACCACTTTATAAACGCTATCAGCACTGTTCTCTGTTGACTTCAACTCAGAAGCACACTTTTCTGAAATTTCTGCCTTTCGTACTATAGCTAAGATATCCTCAAGTGGGGAATCACCATTTATCCATAATCTTTCTTGAATGGATTGATTGTTACAATGCATAACTAATTGATCCCTTGTTAGGTCATCATGGATTGCGCCGAACTTGCAGTCAAGGGCTAATTTGTTTAAGTCTGCAACATAGTCATCCACGGACTCCCCTTTCTCTTGTTTCCTTTGAAAAAACGTATATCTAACAATTCCAACGCAAACTTAGGTGCAAAGTATTTATCAAGATCTTGCATCGCTGCACTAAAAACACATATGTCCCCACTCACAGAACCTTTTGGCATTTTATTGTATGTCTTCAATCCAATAGGTCCCAACGAATGTAACAAAATTATTTTCTTCTGTTCTGCAGCCATTTTCTTCTCTACGTCAATAGCACCTAGGTCATTTAGAAAATAATGCTTCCATTCCACCCACTTGACAGGTGGTGCACTTCCTGCAGACCAAAATGCTTGCGGGGGAATAATTGTAAAATTTGGTTGTGCCATACTGCACCACGCCCCAGTGCACAGTTCCAGTGAAAATATACAACTTCTGTGTAGCTACCAATGATTGCCTTGATAATCAATTTACTCCAGACCTGTTTCCATTCGCTATTAATTGCCAGAAAATAGGCATTGTTAAAAAAAAAAAAAAACAGACGAAAGCGTCCCTGTTGTCAAGGTGACACAAAGTTTGTCACGACGAAGAGAAGAAAGGGGAAAAAAAACAGAATAAGGCGTCCCCGTTGCCAAGGTGACGCATGCGCGTTCGGCTCTTCCGTAATACAGCGTCCCCGTTGTCAAGGTGATGCCTGTGCGTCTGTGAGTGCAGGGAGCTCAATGGTTTCCGCTCGCGCTTTTCAGTTTGAACAGCGCGTGCGCGGATAAACGTTCCAACCAGAGACCAAGTTAACCACGCTGGTGTGTGCCCGCTGCAGTCCACGAAATACCGCTCACACCGTAGACCGCTACACCATTAAGATCCTTGTCGCCAAATTGAAGTGACTGCGACTCGATGAACGCACAGGAACCGGTAGGTGAATTAATCTCTTCTTTATTTAAGATCGGCGATACAAGGAAACAGGTCGGTGAAGGAACACACCGAGGCTCAACTGACATGGGAAGACTCTGCATGTCATAGACGCACTAGAATCCCCTCGTGTCACCAGCCTCAACAATCCACCCCAAGCATAAGCACACACAACAGCCTGCTTATACATTTTAGTCACTTTTAAGATAGCAATGTTGGAGCAGTGCTCACTTTTAAAAGAAGAAGCTCCAATAAGGGCGATGGGGTACGACAGACACCCATATTTTGCTCATTGCAACACGTTGTTCCAATGCAAATCTGCCTGTAGCTTTTGCACTTTTTACAATAGCTGGTTGATTATAAATTAACATATTGCAGGCTTATCATTAAAATACGTTACCAAAGACAAAAAGGGGAGAGTGACAGGTAATATAGGGGATGGCTCATCCTCCTCACAAATCAATTAAAGTTTAAAAAATCCAATTATGAAGCATGCCATCCCTGATGGGCGAATGTTTTTGGGCTAGAAAATCCCCTGTAAAGTTCAGTAGAGAGGGCAAGGCTCTTTGTTTAAAGTATAATTGTCATTAAAATACCACATATTTAAAGACCACATAGTGACTCATCTTCAGGACCAATAGAGGGAGTGTAGGGCGTGTGAAGCCATTCCGTCTGCCTATATAATTTTGGCAGGATGACGCTGCAAGCTACTAGATGTGCTCAGATAACTCCGAACATGTGCTAGCTCGGTTTCAATAGAGGATACTTTGAGAACGGTAATTACTGCCTGAGGGAAACCATTAGGGCTTTGTGCTTCAGGTACACAGAGCAATGACTAGCCTATGGTGTACAAGTGACACATTCATTGTACTGCAAGAGGTGAAAGGCTGCATATGAGGAGTGTGAGTACGACGACCGTTCAGGCCTGAACAATGAGCATAAGAAGATGAGATAAGAAGTTTGCAAATGCTTTCTCTCTGACATTGTGTCGGGTGTGTCTTCCAGTGCTCAGTGTACATTCATCAGGGGGATCAAATCTGCAACTAGGAGATTTTATCACAAGACCAGATGCTCCTATTATTTATTTCGTTGCTTTATTTGAATAGCAGCCAATGTAAATAAATTACTTTTCCCGCATAGCGTAAGGTGTACAAATACCAAATGATATAATAAAGGAAATAGCCATTCAGGAGCCCCCTACAGACATAATAGTCTCAACTGCAGGTAAGAAGCCCTCCTTTCTTGTGGAGCAGTGTGATTTTGACTGCACCCCTACACAGAAATAGCAGGAAAGAGTAATCAATATTATATATTCTGTGTGCCATAACCTTATAAAGTGAAGTATCAAAACATATTATTGAAGGTGTATTCACTGTAGAAATTAGAGGTTTAATTGATAAGTGTGAGATCTAATGTTTATCTTTAAAATGAAATCTGTAGCTCTAATTCATACATAAATTTGTATTTTGAAATGTTGCATTTATTGAAAAGCATATTGCATATGTAATCATGAATTTTACTGCTCGTGTTTGGCATTCTGATATTATGCTTGAAGTTCTAATCAAGTGTTTAATAGTGGTTATTAACAGTGATTTGCTAAGTTAGCATGAGTAAGCCTTAATTTTTAACGTGCAAAATTTATTTTCTGTCCTTCGCATGTTTTTCCTTTGCAGGTGCACATTCGTGATTTTCTTTAGCTATTGAAAGGAGTATTGTGTATTAGAGATAGAAAAGCCTGAGAAAGAAGATACTGGCACGGACTGGATGATTTAACAAGGAGAAGAAGCCTCATGTTCATTGTCTATCTGAAGAGAAGAAACTCAAGGCTAACCTGCTTGTTAGTGTTGACACAGTCTTGAGCTCTGGACAATGTTGAACCTAAAGCAAGCAATGCTTGGCTAATGATCTGGGTTCTCTGTTATTTTTTTGGATTCCCACATCTGACATTCTCCCCCAGGATTATGCAACTTCTGTTACCTGCAATCAGCTTGGGGTTCTCAAAGTGTCGTTGAAAGTGGCTGGCTTGTTTTCTACTTTCCTAGTGTGGATACAGGTGCTTTCATTTTGTAGGTTGTATCTAGATTTGTACAGATACTGCTCATGAAGATAGATTAATTTTAGGTTAAAATTCAGAGTCAAGTAACATTGAAATGTGCTATTTGCACATGAAACATAAGGTGTTTATGTTCCTCATTGTTCCTCATAGGCAAAGTGTCTAATCGCCTTCCTGTGTCTAACTACTGCCATACTAGTGTTTCCTTTTTCAAACTGTAATGCTGTTAAATAATCAGACTGAACAATATGCATAGTTATGCCCTAACTTTGAAGTATTAAAACCTTATGAGTTTGTAGCTGTAGAATAAATCTCTTTGTTTTCATGTTTTTCTAGGTTTTCAACAATACTGGACTGCAAGGCATTGCTGCCAGGATCCTTCTGTGTGGGTGAAGAAGCCTGAAGAGTTTCCAGGATTCTTGGGTACGTTTCCTCTGGCATGCAGGAAACCAACCATGCTGCTGCTTGATCACTAGTCTTGAGGCAAAGGGGAAACCGCGCTGAAGATGGCCACTAGGTTTCTAAAATTCTTTCAAGAGTTCGAGAATTCTCAAGCCGAGGTGGTCACAAGCCTTTCTTCGAACTGGTGGTAAATGTGCCTAGATTATCCAAATTCAAAGCTTGAGACTTTTTGCCCAGAAAGTGCACTGAGAACTGAGAAGAGACCAGGACCTATCTGCTCAGTGATCTGTCCAAAGTGCATCAACATTCTTCTCCGCAGTAGCAATTTCTGTTCAATGGCTTCTCGCAGAAGGGATATCCAGCCTTGTAGAGGCCTCATTGGCTGTTTGCAACTTCACCCTGCTGGAGATTTTTGACTTCCAAAAAAGAGGCTAAGTACAAACGTAGGAATCTTTACCACAACTCCATCCAGTGACTACCCAGCAATGATGCCTCCTCCTTGGATACCGCCAGTTGTTGTGCCCCACTGAACATTACCTTTTCAAAGATTTTCTTCCAAAATTTCTCCTTAGTCTGAAGGAAAGCAGAAACCGGGTCCAATCCTTTTAGTGTTTATGAGCCACGCTGCATTGTGGTCAGCCATGACTTTCCACTTTGCCCTGGTCTCGCACAACTAGATGTCCGCAGTTGGCAGCTTGATCTTTTAGGTGTTATTTTTCAGTTTTAATTTTAAAAATTCATAACTCCGGGTCTACTGATTACAGTTTTGTCATTTTGGTATCAAATAATTTATTAGAATTTAATCTATTTATCTAAATTGGAGATGTTTCTTTCTTGTGTTTTATTTTTACTTCCTTATTGTTTAACTGCTGCATAAGTACTTTACACATTGCCTCTAAGTTAAGCCTGACTGCTTTTGTGCCAAGCTACCAGAGGGATAAGCACAGTTTAATTTAGTGACTTATTGTGGTTTACCCTGAGAAGGATTGTGGCTGTTGCTTGAGTAGGGTTTCACCCCCATCAACCAACACAGTAACTATATGTACAACTTACCAGAATATACAGATGATCATTAGGGTCAAATGGCACATGCAGCATTATTCTAGATAAAAGTGGTATAGGTGTGAAGATGCTTAGGAAGTGCCTACACATGTCTGGTTTCTGGTAGGAGGGAACAGAGGGATCACAAACATATATAGTTTGGCCAAGACAATAGCAATTCAAGCTCTCCCTTAGGTGTTTGAACGAATAATTCAAATCATCAGTTGCCTTCTTCTTGCAAAAATGTAAGCAGGTATCCAAACAATATATTTAAGCATGTTCCTAACAATTATACCAAAGCAATAAAAAGATTTATATAACAGAGCACACTAGTCAATAGAAAAGGTATTTTATGGTTGCTGATAAGATTGTGTCCATTTGACAGATCTGCATTTGTTCATCTAAGATTGGTCTTCAAAATATTTGTGCAGACTCTACGGATTGCTATGTGAGTGGGAGTATAGTAGCTTTCACAATGTTTGTTTATCTTTCAAATTCTTAATGTAGAGTTTTGAAAAGTCATTTTGAAAAATCGCTGGACATATTACCACATATGGCATCCAGACAGACAGCATTGTGATTTGGAGTGCGTTCATCTAGCTGGTGTTTGAAATATTTTTAAAAGAATGCTACAATATTGAAACTTAAGGTTTGGAAACTGAATGTAAATCACAGCATATTATCTGTGATTCTAAGTTTCTCCTGTGTACCTATTCATAATTTGCAACCACAATCTAGGTTCTCAAACTTCAGACGGAAAAAAAATACTTTCTGTCTTTCATAGGAAGGCGGGGTGTAAAGGCTCTGTGGTAACATCAATGAGGTGATTTAGGATCTCACATTATGTGATAATATGTGTCTGGTCATGTGTAGTGTACTAAGGGAGTTTATTTATTGCATTTGTACAGGTTTCCTTGTAGCCACAGCCAAGTAGATGCTTCTTGGCTCTCAGGCATATATAGGTATGGACCAATTTACCAACTGGAGCACAATAAAGAGACAGTCTGTCCCCCACACATATCCCACAACTTACCTACAGATAATGAATCAGAGATTGTCAGGAATACATTCAGATTTCTAATGGTTCGCTAGTATTATTTTCCAAAAGACATATATATTATCCAGACCACTACTGGGTAGCTATAGCTAGATCAGCATTTCCATAGGCATTTTTTTTTCCGGTTAACCTTGGTGAATTTTAACAAAACTTTCCACAAAAAAGTCTCATCCCCCTTGTATTCTCCCTGGACAGTTTTTGAGTGATCTATCAAGCTGAGAAAAAGTGGGTTCCAACTAGTAACTAGAAACTATAAATGTGTATCCCAAAGTAGCAATAACTTTCTCACTCACCATGAACAGTTCTGTCATCACACTTTGGTACAAAAGTGATATGGTAGTTACTTGCACTAAGTAAACTATAAAACAAACTACCACACTCATTAGATGATGTCATCAGTGATGCCATTTGAATTGTCATCAGTGATATCAAAAATAATGTCACTGAATGTCATCAGTGATGTAAATTCTGAGGATAGAAGCAGTACATGGTGGGGGCACAAGCTATAGCTATAGTTATTAGCTCTGATAACTATAACTGGTGAATTTTGGTGTTTTTTTTGTCCAAAAACGTTAGTGTTGCCACTGACATATTCATCTAACTATAACGTTAGACCCCCTTCCCTTTAAAAAATGTTAGCTGCCCGGTGGACGGGGTCCCTGGGGACTTTAGAGGCTCAGGTAGTGGGACAGTGCAGCTCCCTCCACTTTTATTATATTTATCAGCCCAGATAGGCTTACCGGAGCATTCAATGAAGGAAAAGTAAACATATTTGCCTCGGGGGGTGGGGTCGGGGCCTTTGGAGGCTTGTGGAGGGGGCCACGTGGGCCCTTCCCCTTTTTTCAGAATTTCGGCCCTAGGGGTGGGCTCACTTAGGTCTATAATAGCTCAGGGAATGAGGTGAAGAGCCTCTCTTCCCTTATGTAATGCAGCCCCAGGGGGGGCTCCACCAAAGCCTACAATGTCTTAGGGACAGGTGCAATGTGTCTTCTCCCGTTAAATAAATAATTTGGCCCAGTGTTCAGCTCCCAGGGCCACTTTTTTGGGGCGGATCCTACAGGAGTCCTGTGGGATTGCAGCAAAACTTGCAGATTTGTTTACATTTTGGCCCAGAGGGTCTCTCTTGGCGGTGGTGGTAATAACCGCCGACGGCATGATAGTACAAGCCGCCATAGAAAGATAACAGTAGTGAACTGGCTGCAAAGCAGACAGTTCACTACTTCCCACCACCAGGCCTGAATCGACCACCAGGCCGACGGTAGCCACTTTCAACCCGGCGGTTGAGCCTAGACTGCTGGTGGGATAATGATCCCTCTCTGACACTGTGTCGGGTGTGTCTTCCAGTGCGCATTGTTCATTCATCAGGGGGATAAAATCTGCAACTGGGAGATTTTATCACAAGACCAGGCGCTCCTATTATGTATTTCCATGCTTTAGTTGAATAGCAGCCAATGTAAATGAATAACTTTTCCCATGTAGCGTAAGGAGTACAAATACCAAATGATGTAATAAAGGAAATAGACAATCAGTAGCCCCCTGCAGACATAATAGTCTTGACTGCAGGTAAGAATCCCTCCTTGCTTGTGGAACAGTGTGATTTTGACTGCACACCTACACAGAAATAACAGGAAAGAGTAATCAATATTATGGGGGTCATTACAACCCTGGCGGACGGTGTTAAAGCGGCGGTAAGACCGCCAACAGGCTGGAGGTCTTTTTTGAGTATTATGACCATGGCGGTTACCGCCATGGTCATCCGCCGCTTCTCCGTTCCACCCGCCAGGGCGGAGATGACCACTGGGCTGGAGACCTGGGTCTCCAGCCCGGCGGCCATCACAATACCGCCGCCGGTATTTTGACCCGGCTTACCGCCGTGGATTTCCAGTGGTAGGAACCGCCATGAAATCAATGGCGGTAAGCACTATCAGTGCCAGGGAATTCCTTCCCTGGCACTGATAGGGGTCTCCCCCACCCACCACCCCCACTCCGACTCCCGCCCCTACAATCCCCACTACCCCTGCCACCCCCCAAAGGTGGCAGGGGCCCCCTCCCCACCCTGACCCCCAACATCACATAACTCACACACTCACGACACGCACGCAGGCACCACCAACACACATACGCACACACACCGACATACATGCCTACATCCACACACTCAGTCAGACACGCACACCCATATACAGACATACACGCATGCATCCATACAGACATACATACAGACATACACCCCCCACCCCCTCCCCTAACGGACGATTGACTTACCTATTCTGTTGATCCTCTGGGAGGGGCCGGGAGCCATGGGGGCTGCTCCGCCGACACCACACCGCCAACAGAACACCGCTGCGCCGAATCACAGGACGTGATTCGCTGGGCGGTGTTCTGTTGGCGTGGCGGTGGAGGTGGAGCAACCTCCACTTCCCCGCCGCCCGCCAGTATGGCTGTTGGTGGCTCTCCGTCGGAAAAAGGACGGAGAGCAGCCAACAGTCATAATACGCCAAGCGGCAAAATGCCACTACTGGCGGTCTTCCGCATGGCGGTCCCTCGGCGGTCTTGTTAAAAGACCGCCGAGGTTGTAATGACCCCCTATATGTTCTGTGTGCCTTAATCTTAGAAATGTAAAGTGAAGTATCAAAACATATTATTGAAGGTGCATTCACTGTAGAAATTAGAGGTTTATTTGATATGTGTGAGATCTAATGTGTATCTTTAAAATGAAATCTGTAGCTCTAATTCATACAGAAATTTGTATTTTGAAATGTTGCATTTATTGAAAAGCATATTGCATATGTGCTCATGAATTTTACTGCTTGTGTTTGGCATTCCGATATTTTGCTTGCAGTTATGATCAAATGTTTAATAGTGGTTATTAACAGTGATTTGCTAAGTTAGCATGAGTAGGCCTTCATTTTTAACGTGCAAAATATATTTTCTGTCCTTTGCATGTTTTTCCTTTGCAGGTGCACATTCGTGATTTTATTTAGCTATTGAAAGGAGCATTGTGTATTAGAGATAGAAAAGCCTGAGAAAGATGATACTGGCACGGACTGGATGATTTAACAAGGAGAAAAAGCCTCATATTTGTTGCCTATCCGAAGAGAAAAAACTCAAGGCTAACCAGGTTGTTATTGTTGACACTGCCTTGAGCTGTGGACAATGTTGAACCTAAAGTAAGCAATTCTTGGCTAATGATCTGGGTTCTCAGTTCGTTTTTTGGATTCCCACATCTGACCTTCTCCCCCAGGATTATGAAACTTCTGTTACCTGCAATCAGCTTGGGGTTCTCAAAGTGTCGTTGAAAGTGGCTGGCTTGTTTTCTACTTTCCTAGTGTGGATACAGGTGCTTTCATTTCGTAGGTTGTATCTAGATATGTACAGATATTGCTCATGAAGATAGATTAATTTTAGGTTAAAATTCTGAGTCAAGTCACATTGAAAGGTGCTGTTTGCATATGAAACATAAGGTGTTTATGTTCCTCAATGTTCCTCATAGGCAAAGTGTCTAATCACCTTCTGGTGTCTAACTACTGCCATACTAGTATTTCCTTTTTCAACCTGTAATGCTGTTAAAGAATCAGACTGAACAAAATGTATAGTTATGCCCTAACTTTGAAGTATTAATACCTTATGAGTTTGTAGCTGTAGAATAAATCTCTTTGTTTTCATTTCTTTTCTAGGTTTTCAACAATACTGAACTGCAAGGCACTGCTGCCAGGATCTTTCTGTGCGGGTGAAGAAGCCTGAAGAGTTTCCAGGATTCTTGGGTACGTTTCCTCTGGCATGCAGGAATCCAACCATGCTGCTGCTTGATCAATAGTCTTGAGGCAAAGGGGAAACCGTGCCAAAGATGGCCACTAGATTTCTAAAATTATTTCAAGAGTTTGAGAATTTTCAAGCCAAGGTGGTCACAAGCCTTTCTTCAAAGTGGTGGTAAATGTGCTTAGATAATCCAAATTAAAAACTTGAGACTTTTTGCCCAGAAAGTGCTCTGAGAACTGAGAAGAGACCAGGACCTACTTGCTCATTGATCCGTCCAAAGTGCATCAACATTCTTCTCCGCAGTAGCAATTTCTGTTCAGTGGCTTCTCGCAGAAGGTATATCCAGCCTTGGAGAGCCCTCATTGGCTGTTTGCAGCTTCATCCTGCTGGAGATTTTTGACTTCCAAAAAAGAGGCTAAGTCCAAACGTAGGAATCTTTACCACAACTTCATCCAGTGGATACCCAGCGATGATGCCTCCTCCTTAGATACCGCCAGTTGTGCCCCACTGAACATTACCTTTTCAAACATTTTCTTTTAAAATTTCTCCTTAGTCTGAAGGAAAGTGGAAACCGGGCCCAATCCTCTTAGTGTTTATGAGCCATGCTCCATTGCGGTAAACCATGACTTTCCACTTTGCCCTGGTCTCACACAACTAGATGTCCGGAGTTGGCAGTGAGAGAGCGTAGCTTAAATATTACATATATTAGATGTGAAATGCTTACATAAATACCTAACAATGCTGCATATTAAAAACGATCATAAAATATTAGTTGCTTAGTGTATTTTCAACATGATTATAAGTGTGAAGTTACTACTGTGCACATAAACTAATGTCGATTGTAAGAAATAATTGTTTGCACCATGATTAATTGAATATATTAACGCTTATGAATATTGCATTTGTATTAAACCCATAGGCCTTAAGTTAGCGTGAGTTGAGGATTTTAGCTGTGTAGCTCTCATATTAAAGCATATTTTCTGTTTTTCAGTGTACTGACTCGTAAAGGGCCGTGACCCAGCATTTGTTCTTTTCTTTGTTTTATGTAGCCAGTTCCATCCTGTTCCCATCCGCATGCTAGCTGCCTTAGTATAAGTTTTATACAGATTTGAAACAAAAGTATACCAAAGGAATGTGCAAGGCCATTCGACCATGGATAAAGAAGCTCATGACCCGAGAAACGTGCCAAGATGATGCCACAACACCCCGGATGTGCCACCTACGAAGACGTCAATTATGAAGACCAATCAAAATGTTATAAATTATCGTGGGGTGACAATTTGGATTACCTAATGTATAATTTGATAGGTTAAAGATAGTGGGGTATAGCGAATATCCAATAGAATTTTGGGGAAAGGTATTACGAAAAATGGATAAACGCTCATGACACAGAAGAGTCGGGAGAATTAGTTAGGGAATGCTATCGATTTTATCCGGAAGCTCTGTCACTCTGTTTGGTGACTTTGAAACTTAATAAATTATCCTCACCCATAGACTGTCTTCCTGCTTCTCCTCTTTATGAGGGAAAGTGTCCCCTCTCCACTAGACTAAGTTAGACTGATGGCGATATGACTGATGTCCTGAAGACGAAGACTGATCCTGTGTGCTGACTCAATCCTTGGAGGGTAATTATGACAATGCTATTGTAATTTGTCTATTTGCTTTTCCTTCCTAGGTACCAACTGCTGTATTTTGATTAGAGACCATAGTTTAGATGTTTTCCAAATTGGTGTTCTAAATTGTTTTGCATGAAGTCCAACATGCTGATACTAATTAAAGGCTAGGATAGGTGGACCACCCTGACTGTTATTCTATGTGTTCTGATCTATGTTTACTTTATGTTATGCCCTTATATTTGTGACCTTTGCATTATTGAAGTCTTATTACAGTTGCCATATTGTGACTATGCTTATATGTTTCTTGGTTTTGAGATTGACACTTTGCTAGTAGATTGTAATCAATAGGGAATAAAACTCATAACATGTTATCACAAGGTGTGGCTATTCATGGCTGAAAGGTCATGGTTGCGTCGACAATTTGATTAATGTCTTTATCCAAAGTAAAGTATATTGTGGTAATAAATATCAGCGATCTTATTGATATATTACTTGACATATTGATTAGTTATCTCGTTCTACGGTGTCTCACCACTGGGTCAAAAGATTCATCGGCCTAAAACGAGTCCTGATGTGTATAAAATTGACAGGGACGCGTTAACAGATCTGGTAGCAGAGCGACGGTTTGGCCCTTGGGGGCCCCAGGACGGAGATTAATTGTTTAATTTTGTTTTCTGTGATAATGCAAATTGAAGGCATGATGGGTTTCTAAATTCACCATGACTTTCCCGGGATCTCGGAGCCTGCCTAAGTGAGTTGGGAATGTTCTTGGCGCCATAGTGTATGTGCTTAGAGTTTTTGCGCTTGCTTGGCTTACGCATTTTGCAGTTGATTGTGAAGGTTTGTGTGTAATTAGGTCAAAATATATGTTGTTTAGTAGGAGTGGGCGTACTCCATAGTACAAGAGTAGGGAAGTCGGCGTACTTCATATGAGTGTGGCACTTGGTGCTCAAAAAAAAAGAATTTATCCACGTGGTTGGTTGTATTGTACGGACCCGTCGCGGTCTAAGACTCTGGAGTATGAAGACAAATGTGGTTTATGTTGTAATCTGTACGGTTTAATAGGTCAATCAGGCGTGGATGACAAGTCAAGTTTTGAGTCATAATGCGTGTATGAAACCTTCGATGGAGATTTGACAAATTCTAAAGTGCACTAGAAGGAGTCATTGACAAGTCGAGAGTAGAGTTTGCGGGTTGAATTCTGCTTGCGTATGCGGGAGCTGATAAGGAGAGAGTAGCGGCCGAGGCTTCAAGCGAAATCTCTGTAAAGTTCTAAAGCGAATGTGTTACCCTTCCTGTGGTAAACCGGCAGATTTGTGTTGTCATTTAAGGTGCTCGCAATAATTGCATTAGTTGTATGGGTTTGTATGGGTTTAGTGAGGAGCAGACCAGCCGCAAGACTTTGTCAGCCGCAGTGTGTATGTGAGTGTGACGTCAGTGGTGCCGCGCTGATATAGGTCAGTCGTCGAGAAGGGTCGCGCACGGATTGGCTGCCGTCCGTGAGAGGCAATAGGTTGAGAAAGGCGGGTGAAGAGTGTCCTGGGAACTAAGCCACTCCGATTAAATACAAAACTAAGAGAGAATCGCAAAAATGAATTTTGTTAAAGCATTCAAGAGCGCTTTGAAGGGAGATACATATATCATAGCGACTGATGGGGAGCCTACACCACCTGAGGGTACTCCAGCTTATATAGTCATGGAAGAGAAGGGTGTCACACCTTGTTTATGGATGAAACAGTGGCACAAATTAACAGAGAAAGAAGGGTGTTTAGCCTTTCCAGAATATGGAACATCCAATACGAGAATTCTTGCACGATTGAGGTGGATGTTAAGTGAACAGAAACCACCTCTGAGGCCAGCACAATATGAGGCATTAGCGGTTTGGGATTTGATGGCTCTTAAACAAAAGCAGGAGAAATTACAGAAAAGGTTGCAAAAGGCAGAAAAATCCTATGCGGAAGCTAGATGGGATGACGAGAGTAAAATGTGGAGAAGGGGAATAGTTGACGGAATAAAACTGTTTCCAGCAATTGCACAAGGGGAAGAAACACAGGGAAAGAAAGATGTAAAACAGATAAAGACTCAGGCAAACCTAAAGAGAATAAAAGATCTTGGGAAGAGGAAGATGATTCAGATGATGAGGAATTTATGGACAGATTATCACATGATCGTCCGCCACCTTATGCAGTGAGCGACAATGCTCCAAGTACTAGCACAGACCCTGGGAACCAGACGCAGGAAAAGGGAGTTACTGATACGGTACAGACTAATGATACTGTCTCGATACAGAATGGTGTCAATGTACCAACTTCACCAGACATGCCGATACAGTTGCAGCCTCCACCGCAGATACAGAGAATCTACCCAGATGTCCCAGTACTTGAAACGACTACAAATTTGATAGTGCCGCCAGACCCGATATACACAAAGCCAAAGCTAATACAGATTGAATCAACTCCGAAGTTGCTTTCGCAACCACAGCCTCAGCTGATACCTGGGTATAACCCAGTGGCCAGACCGCCATTAGTACCTATCCCGGGTACCTTAGAACAGACATATGGAGTTACTGCTCCACGGAATCTGGGTCAGGGTCAGACACCTGCTGCCATATCATTACCAATCACTGTTGGTTCACCAGTACCATTATATGCACAGGACAAAACAGGTATGCGTGATCAGGGAGTGATGACTCAAGATGTGATAAGAATGAGAACTCCCCAGATTATGGCTTCGGGAGAGCAAACATTTGAACAGATAAGGCCTTTAATAGACCTTAGTCCAGTAGGAGCACCCCTCGAAGCCATGCGTCAAGCAGGGTTAGGAGTTTTAACTCCACAAACAATGAGTACGAATACCTCACATTCCCCAATGATACATGCAGGGAACATTTAGTTGCAGGGTTTTACAGTCCAACAGTTAAATGAATGGTTAGAAAAGACTTATACCTCACAAAAGACTGCAGCGGTTACAATTGAACCGGAGAAAGAAAAACAAAATGAATACCTGAACTTCGTGAGACTAGGGGCAGAAGCTGCTGAGTTAGTGGAAGGTACAATGGGAATAAATAGATTAGAGTCATACACGGAGGCAGAATTGAGATACTTATGCCCTAAGATTACCAAAGAAGTAGGCAAAGTACATAAGAGATTAGCGAATTTGGCAGACAAATACAATATCGATATCGGAAACACCAAACATTTGAACAGAAGTTATAGATTAGATTTCGACTCAAAAGATTTTGAACACATGAGGTCTGCGGGAATGAAAGCACATTTGAGAGAATTGTTGCAAATCGCACAAATTTGGGGAGCACTGGAAAAATGGGAAGGCAGATGGGAAAAGAAAAGAGATAAAGGAAAGGGAGATAGTCCAGGATCCAATCAAGCTAAGGCTTCACCCGATTTAGAATCCGTAAAAATATTGCCTATGAGAGAAACAGCTGGTGGTGTCCTAGTTCATGTGCCTTGGTCCAGAGGAGATATTCTATCCTTTACTAACGATTACCCCAGACTGAGAGAGAAACCAATCGAGTGGTATCAGCAGACAGATAGGTTTGTGAAGCTCGCGAAATGTCTCTGGGAAGACTTGAATACTTTGTTTGAGATCATTGTTCCGCCTGATTTATGGCTTGAATGTAAGAGAGGTGTTGATTGGCCGACAAAGGAACCAGCAAGGGATAAGGTGACTGGGGCACCTTCAGAAGAGGTGATGAAGTATTATCATAAAGTGATTGAGTTTTTGAAACAAAAGGTGTCGCCGAAAGTGACTGATTGGCATCAAATCGACCGGACCTCTCATGAGGTTAAGGAATCGATACATGCATATTATGAAAGATTGTTGAAGGCATTCAAACATTACAGTGGTACTGAGACAATTGAACCAAAGGATATGAACCATCTCGTGTTTAGATTTGTTGAAGGGTTGCGACCAGAGGTTAGCCAGATGATTAAGAATCATTTGATGTGTTGGCAAGCTAAGCCGATTGATGAGGTGCTGCAGTATGCGGAATACTGCAGTGACGAGATTGAGTTGAAGCAGAAAAAGTTGAAAGAAAAGGTGATGGTGATGCAGATAAGGGCTGCACAGGCAGGAATACCGGGAAATGGGGTTCAACAGATGATACAGCAGCAACCGCAAATGAATGGTGTGTTTCAGACACAGCCGAGAGGTCGAGGCTGAGGGTTTGTGAATCGCGGTTCAGACTTGAATACTGTTGTGGTTCAAAATGACGTATAAGGGGCAAAAAAGATGTCACCATGTCACGCATGCGGGGGCGTGGGGCACTGGAAACGGGAGTGCCCGGATATGGTGCAGGATGGTGTTGTTCAGCAAGGTGCTAATGTTGGTACTTTACAAAATTCACGAGGTCCGAAAATAAGACATCAGAACCCAAACTTTCAGAACAATCTGGTGCAAATGTGAGGGGTACAGCCCATGCAGCAGATGCAAATGCCGAGTTTTCAGTCAATACAATTACAGCCAGTACATCAGCAGAATCCTATGGTTCCTAGACAGCAAATGCAATTACCAATGGCTCCGATGGGACAGCAACAGGTGATGCTTCCTCAGTAGGTCACAGGCCAGGTAACAAATCAAAACAATACTGTACAACAGTTCCCATTACGAGGTGAAAATGGCATGAATGAAGATTGGTCAGATGATAGCTCAGACAGTGAAGAGTGCAGGCTTGCAGCATCTTTAGAGGTGGATCAGAGAGGCCCATGTGTAGAGGGAAAGGTGATGGGGTATAAGGTTTCGTTTCTGGTTGACACAGGAGCCACACGCTCCACAGTCAGAAGCGCAGAAGTTCCAAGATTGCCTCTGTCAGGGCGTACCATAAGAGTGGTTGGAGTAGCAAATCAGTATTTGACTTACCCGATTACAGATCCAGTGCAAGTTGAGATCGGCAACTTCCAGGGCCTACATAGGTTCGTAGTCTGTGACTCGAGTCCAGAATCTCTACTAGGAAGAGATTTGTTGTGTAAAACAAAATGTTCGATTACCTGTTCCAATGACGGAATTGAAGTACAGACAAATAGTGACGATGAAGGAGATGAAAGTCAGTTTTTAGAGGAAGAAACAGGAACAAATGAAGACTACCCTCTGATTACTTTATTCCCAATGCATACCTTAATCGACTTACCTGTCGAACTACAAGGGACAGTAACAGAGAAGGTGTGGGTCTTGACCGGGAAAGAAGTAGGACTAATAAAAGGAGTAGAACCGGTTAAAGTCCAGATAAAACCAGATGCAGTGTTCCCTCAAGTGCCACAATACCACATGACCCAAGATGTTCTTATCGAAGTTTCACAAATAATTGCAGACTTCCTCAGCCAGGGAGTTCTGAAAGAGGTTTTGAGCAGTCCATGTAACTCTCCAATAATGGGTTTGAAGAAGCCCTGTGGAAAAGATCGAATTGTGCAGGATTTGAGAAAAATAAACAAAATTGTGATAAAATGTTGTCCTGTGGTGCCCAACAGTAGTAATCATGTTTCAGGTCCCCTGTGATGTTGAATAGTTTACCGTAGTAGACCTATCACAAGCTTTCTTTTCAGTACCTCTTCATGAGGATAGCCAATTTTTGTTCAGTTTCAAATTCCTGGATAAGGTGTACAGTTGGTGCAGAATTCCTCAGGGGTTTTCTGAGTCACCGTCCATCTTCAATCAGATATTGAAGAAGGATTTGGAGCCACTGGTGCTGCCTTTTAATTCAACTCTTGTGCAGTACATTGATGATTTGCTAATTGCGTCCAAAACAAGGGACAGTTGTAAATATGATACCATTGCATTACTGAATCATCTGGGAAAGAATGGACACAAGGTGTCACCCAGAAAGCTACAATACTGTCAGAAGGAGGTGAAATACTTAGGACATTTGATTGAGAAGGGTTCCAGAAGAATATCAAAGGAAAGAATAACAGCTGTTTTGCAAATGAACCCCCCAACGCCAAAAAGAGATGTCAGAATGTTTTTGGGAATGGTGGGCTACTGTCGTCAGTGGATACCCAACTTCTCGATCATTTCAAAACCATTAATAAAACTGACAGGTAAGGAGATCAAGGATGAGCCATACACTATAACTTTGTCTAAGGAAGAACTTGAGTCATTTATGGAATCAAGAGAATGCATGTGAAGGGCACCAGCATTAGGAATGCCAGACTTCGAGAAACCTTTTCTGCTGTTTTGTCATGAACGTGATGCTTGTTCTTTGTCTGTTTTAACACAGGTCCATGGAGATGCAAATCGCCATATAGCATATTTTTCAGCTACCTTGGACCCTGTCGCAGCAGCCTTACCGGGTTGTTTGCGCGCAGTTGCAGCAGTTGGTCAGAGCCTCACACAATGTGAAGGCATTGTCATGGGATATCCTCTAAAAGTAATGGTTCCACATTCAGTTGAAATACTGTTGACTCGAACTAAGACTCAGCACATGACAAATACACGTCTCACTAGGTATGAGACGGTCATACTGGGGTCACCAAATGTAACACTTAAGAGGTGCAGTGTATTAAACCCAGCAACCTTACTTCCTAATGAGAATACTGAAACCAAAAACGAGGAGGAATTTTAACATGATTGTCTTGAGGTAACGGAGCTGTGTACCAAACCCGTCCAGACATACAGGACACCCAGTTAAAAGAAAATGATTGTATTATGTTTGTTGATGGGTCCTGTCTAAGAGATTCTACTGGAACACTGAGAGCTGGATATGCGGTATGTACCATAACTGGTATCGTTGAAGCTTCCTGGCTCGAAAAAGTGTTTTCTGCACAAGTGGCAGAATTGATTGCCCTTACTAAGGCATGCAACGCAGCTGTAAATTTGAAAGTCACCATCTATACTGACAGCAGATACAGATTCGAAATTGTACATGATTTTGGCCTACTTTGGTCACAGAGAGGTTTTATGACCTCATCTGGTTTTCCTGTGAAAAATGGCGATCAGATAAAGGATTGGTTACATGCAATTCAGTTACCTCTTGAAATTGCCATGGTGAAATGCAGTGCTCATACTAGATCACAAGACTTTGTGTCCATGGGAAACGGTTATGCAGATCAAGTCGCAAGATTTTGCGCATTGAACTGTATATCGTTCAAGAAGCAATGGGAATTGTTACCACAAACTGAGAATGACACATGTTTGAACTTTGCATTGCGGGTGGTTGACACATTAGATGAGTTAAAAACATTGCAGAGCCGTGCAAGCAAAGAAGAAAAACGCTCTTGGCAAAGAATGCAATGTGTACAAAGGGCAGATGATCTATGGGTCTCAGAAGAAGGGAAACTAGTTTTGCCAAACAGCCTTCTATCCCAATTCGCCAGGCTCTACCATGGACAGGCTCACCTGGGAAGGGATGCCAAGATTAGATCATTCAAAATTGATTGGTTTAACCCGAAATTCAGACATGCCGCAGAAATTACTTGTCACAGATGCATCATCTGTCAACAGATGAATGCAGGGAAAGGAACCGTGGTAACTTTGAGCCACATTGGGAGAGCTGGAGGTCCATTTAACAAGATGCAAATGGATTTCATTGAAATGCCTGTCTGTGGAGGACTGAAGTATGTGTTGGTGATCGTGTGTGTTTTCAGTCATTGGATTGAGGCATATCCCACACGTAGAAATGTCAGTCTTACAGTCGCAAAACTACTACTTAGGGAACTGATACCAAAATTTGGGTTTCCGGTTTCTATAGAATCAGATAGAGGTAGACACTTCGACAACAAGGTGATTAAATTCTTGTGTGCTGCACTTGACATCGAACAAAAGATGCATTGTAGCTACCTCCCCGAAGCATCAGGACTAGTAGAACAAATGAATGGTACTTTGAAATCGAGAATAGCAAAGATGTGTGCAGCAACTAACATGAAGTGGCCAGATGCTTTGCCTCTAGTGCTGATGTCAATGAGAAACACCCCAGACAAGAAAACGGGACTATCCCCCCATGAAATCCTCATGGGTAGAGCTATGAGATTACCAGCAGTACCTGCAAATGCACTAGTAAATATTACAGATGATATGATGTTGGATTACTGCAAAGGTTTGGCTGATGTGATTCGCTCTTTCTCTCACCAGGTGGAAGCTAACACATTGCCACCGATTGGAGATCCAGGCCATTCTCTACAAGCTGGTGACTGGGTGGTTGTCAAAAAGCACGTGAGAAAATTGTGTCTAGAACCACGTTGGAAAGGGCCATATCAAGTAATCTTGATGACTACTACTGCTGTAAAGTGTGCCGGAGTTCCCAACTGGATACATGCTAGTCACACAAAAAGGGTAACGTGTCCTGTTGAAGAGTAACTTGGAGTTTCCGGCACAACAACTTCAGAAAGAGAAGTCCCAGTGCTAGAAAACAGTCAAGAAGGAACTGAGATTACCGGAGAGCCCACTGAGAACAGCCTTGTCCCTCAAACAGTCAATGAGTTCGAGAGAGGTGACAGAGTGCCTATCTCAGTAGAGGCAGCAGGAGAATTAAATCAAGAATAAGTTCTCCCAGAAGTAGACAAGTACGGGTTAGAACTCGAACCCGGTACAGAACCAGAAGAAGAAGAAGAAGAAGAAGGAGAAATTGTAGAGAGAAATCAGAACGTATCAGAGTCTCCTGTGCCAGCTGCAGGTCCATCAAGAGGAAACACCATATCACAAGAGGAGGGTGCTGTCCAGGGTTCTGAAAGAACACATCAAGAGAAAACACATAAAGGTGACAATTGGCCAGATAAACCACTGTTCAAGATAAGAGACTTATCAAACGACACAATAATAGAAGAGAACGATACCTCCCGAGTGGAAGAACTGAGTGAAGGAGAACAACCGGGTGAACGAAGGCTAAAACGAAAAAGAATTGCAAACAGAAGATATACAGGTCCTGAATGGGCGTACGCTACAACATCAGAATGGCAACAAGGATTCCTAGCTTTCTGTTTTGATCGAGAAGTACCAGGCCAATACTACGGTACTTGAACGAATCTGAGGAAATCTTGGATAAAATCTGAAACTGAAAATCAAAAAGAAAAAGAGACTTTATGAATTACCTAAAGTGACACTAGAATCGGATTTGACTATTGAAAAACCTGATTAAGACAAGCTGCTAACCGGATTTGACAAAAGAGGTCCTGGAGTGAATGAAGACGCTGTAAATAAACGCAGAAAGCCAGAGAGTTTGAATTATCCTCTAGTTGATTGTTGCTCTACTGTCTGATTTTATACAAACATGGCTTACGATAGAAATAGTAGCAAGGGAAGAAAAGTATTTGGTTGGCTAGGACTTATAATAGGTGTTGTGTGCGCACTGATAATTGTGGGAGTGATTGTAGGAATGCCATGGATAGAGAAAGAAACTATTAACGCTACTTCAAAGCCTGAAACTACCACACTAACACCATGGGAAAGATTTGAACAAGATGCAAGACATATGCATGAGGGAACTAACGCAAAAGGGGAACTTTCTACTAATGTCTTCTATCGCTTACTAAATGAGTATGTGGAAGCTATGGATGCGAAAGATTGTTACGTATGCACTAAAATTCCTTCATCTGCGCAGGAGGGAGTTACATATCATAGCCTCCCTCTTACTTATGGAATTAGTTGTAGCTTGCTATTAACAAGATTCTATAATCAAGAGCATTTGCAATATTTCTATTCAAACTTGGATGTTGTGTTTTCTTTTGTGCCTGTGATTGAATTTTTAAACAAGTAAGCTAAGGAACACGATATAAAAATAGTTAGGGGATTCTTTGAGCCAACGCTTACATTTGAGACTGCCTATGCACATCGCAATAATTTAACTTGCTTACTATCGCCTGTAGAGAAAAGCTTTTTAGACCACACAGATGATAGACGCACAGCATTAAAAGAAAGTTTAGAAAAAGGGTTAGAGAAACGCACATATGCAAATGGTTATACTTACACTGCAATCAAGACACAAGGCAAATTAGCTATAGATGCATTACATGTAGGTAGGCTTTGTATATATAGGCCAAAATCTGAGCAGGATAATTTGTTTGTGGGAATGAGTGAATGCAGGCATGTGTTTTTGTTTCAGAGTAAATGGACCTTTATGCTAAATGGACAAGATCCAGCGATTCCTGGGATCTATTACATCTGTGGGCTAAATGCTTATTACCGTCTCCCTAAGGGATGGTATGGGACATGTTATTTGGGAATAGTATTCCCAAAGATTTACCAAATTGATGACTTAAAACAGATACCTAAGACGTCTGAACTACAACATTCCAGACAATAACGAGAATCAGTGGCGGCTGTCATTGGTGATATATTTGGAGCCATAATCCCATCAGTAGGGGTTATCTTGAATTCTATGAAGATTCAAAAGTTGTCTACTATAGTGGACAACATGTTGACAAATTTTACAGGGGCTATACTCCTGATGGATACTGAACTTGCTGCAGAAAGAGCTATGACTCTTCAAAATCGGCTTGCTTTAGACATTCTTTTAGCTAAGAGTGGAGGAGTCTGCAAGATGCTCAATGAGCGTCATTGTTGTTCATTCATTCCAGATAACAGTAAAAAGATTAGAAGTATGCTTACTAACCTTACTAGAGATAGTACAGATTTGAAGGATTTGAAAGAACTCGGTGTTTGGGAGAAATTTGGAAAAGGAATTGCCAGAGTTGGGAGCTGGTTTACCAACATTTGGAATGGGGTACTTGCAAAAATATTGATGGGTCTATTAATTGTTTTGGTCTGTCTATTAGGATTATGGGGGGCATGCAAAATTAATGACAAAATAAAAAGAAATTGGACTAAAAGAACCAGGAAAAATGAAGAAAGTTAAAGAGAGAAAATGTTCAATGAAATTTGGGAAAGTTCACATACAGGGCAATATGTTGAAATGAGTATTATGCGCAAGGTGAAAAAATAAAAATAAAAATAAATAATTTTGAAAAACTGAAAAGTCAAAGGGAAAGGTTTGTGTGATGACGAGCGTCATATTAGATGTGAAATGCTTATATAAATACCTAACAACGCTGCATATGAAAAACGATCATAAAATATTAGTTGCTTAGTGTATTTTCAACATGATTATAAGTGTGAAGTTACTACTGTGCACATAAACTAATGTAGATTGTAAGAAATAATTGTTTGCACCATGATTAATTAAATAAATTAACGCTTACCAATATTGCATTTGTATTAAACCCATAGGCCTTAAGTTAGCATGAGTTGAGGATTTTAGCTGTGTAGCTCTCATATGAAAGCATATTTTCTGTTTTTCAGTGTACTGACTCGTAAAGGGCCATGACCCAGCATTTGTTCTTTTCTTTGTTTTATGTAGCCAGTTCCATCCTGTTCCCATCCGCATGCTAGCTGCCTTAGTATAAGTTTTATACAGATTTGAAACAAAAGTATACCAAAGGAATGTGCAAGGCCATTCGACCATGGATAAAGAAGCTCATGACCCGAGAAACGTGCCAAGATGATGACACAACACCCCGGATGTGCCACCTACAAAGACGTCAATTATGAAGACCAATCAAAATGTTATAAATTATCGTGGGGTGAGAATTTGGATTACCTAATGTATAATTTGATAGGTTAAAGATAGTGGGGTATAGCGAATATCCAATAGAATTTTGGGGGAAGGTATTACGAAAAGGGATAAAAGCTCATGACACAGAAGAATCTGGAGAATTAGGTAGGGAATGGTATCGATTTTATCTGGAAACTCTGTCACTCTGTTTGGTGACTTTGAGACTTAATAAATTATCCTCACCCATAGGCTGTCTTCATGCTTCTCCTCTTTATGAGGGAAAGTGTCCCCTCTCCACTAGACTAAGTTAGACTGATGGCGATATGACTGATGTCCTGAAGACGAAGACTGATCCTGTGTGCTGACTCAATCCTTGGAGGGTAATTATGACAATGCTATTGTAATTTGTCTATTTGCTTTTCCTTTCTAGGTACCAACTGCTGTATTTTGATTAGAGACCATAGTTTAGATGTTTTCCAAATTGGTGTTCTAAATTGTTTTGCATGAACTCCAACATGCTGATGCTAATTAGAGGGTAGGATAGGTGGACCACCCTGACTGACACAAACTGACGTGACTGACATTATACCATGCTGAACTAAGACTTACATGTTATTCTATGTGTTCTGATCAATGTTTACTTTATGTTATGCCCTTATATTTGTGATCTTTGCATTATTGAAGTCTTATTACAGTTGCCATATTGTGACTATGCTTATATGTTTCTTGGTTTTGAGATTGACACTTTGCTAGTAGATTGTAATCAATAGGGAATAAAACTCATAAAATGCTATCACAAGGTGTGGCTATTCATGGCTGAAAGGTCATGATTGCGTCGACAATTTGATTAATGTCTTTATCCAAAGTAAAGTATATTGTGGTAATAAATATCAGCGATCTTATTGATATATTACTTGACATATTGATTAGTTATGTCGTTCTACGGTGTCTCACCACTGGGTCAAAAGATTAATCAGCCTAAAACGAGTCCTGATGTGTATAAAATTGACATAGAGGGACGCGTTAGCAGCAGCTTGATCTTTTAGGGGTTATTTTCCCGTTTAAATTTTAAAAATTCATAACTCCGGGTCTACTGATTACAGTTTTGTCATTTTGGTATCAAATACTTTATTAGAATTTAATCTCTTTATCTAAATTGGAGTTGTTTTTTTCTTGTGTTGTATTTTTACTTCATTACTGTTTAACTGCTGCATAAGTACTTTACACATTGCCTCTAAGTTAAGCCTGACTGCTTTTGTGCCAAGCTACCAGAGGGATAAGCACAGGTTAATTTAGTGACTTATTGTGGTTTACCCTGAGAAGGGATGTGAGTGTTGCTTGAGTAGGGTTTCACCCCCATCAACCAACACAGTGATTATATGTACAACTTACCAGAATATACAGATGATCATTAGGGCCAACTGGCACATGCAGCATTATTCTAGATAAAAGTGGTATTGGATGTGTGAAGATGCTTAGGAAGTGCCTACACATGTCTGGTTTCTGGTAGGAGGGAGCAGGGGGACCACAAACATATATAGTTTGGCCAAGAAAATAGCACTTCAAACTCTCCCTTAGCTGTTTGAACGAATAATGTAAATCATCAGTTGCCTTCTTCTTGCAAAAACGTAAGCAGGTATCCAAACAATATATTTAAGCGTGTTCCTAACAGTTATACCAAAACAATAAAAAGATTTATATTAAAGAGAACACTAGTCAAGAGAAAAGGTATTTTAGGGTTGCTGATAGGATTGTGTCTATTTGACAGATCTGCATTTGTTCATCTAAGATTGGTCTTTAAAATATTTGTGCAGACTCAAAGGATTGCTCTGTGAGTGGGAGTACAGTGTCTTTCACAATGTTTGCTTATCTGTAAAATTCTCAAAGTAGAGCTTTGGAAAGTCATTTTGAAAAATCGCTGGACGTATTATCAAATATGGCATCCAGACAGACAGCACTGTGATTTGGAGTGCATTTATCTAGGTGGTGTTTGAAATGTTTTTAAAAGAATGCTATAATATTGAAACTTATGGTTTGGAAACTGAATGTAATTTACAGCATATTAGCCGTGATTATTTTTTTCTCCTGTGTACCTTTTCATGGTTTGCAACCACAGTCTAAGTTTGCAAACTTCAGACGGAAAAGAAAATACTTTCTGTCTTTCATAGGAAGGAGGGGTGTAAAGGCTCCGTGGTAACATCAGTGAGGTCATTTAGGATCTCACATTATGTGATAATATGTGTCAGGTCATGTGTAGTGTTCTGAGGGAGTTTAATTAGTGGATTTGTACAGGTTTCCTTGTAGATCCTTCTTGGCTCTCCGTTTAGGCCCACCCAACCCCTAAATACACATGTACGAATACATAGACAGACACACATGCATTCATACAAGCAGACAGATTTAATATGTTACTCTTTGCCATTGAACACCACTGAGTAACAAATACATGATTATGGTGATATCTTTATTCAACTCTGTGTGAGGAGAAATGTGGCTGTAGCTCTTGTGTCCTAGAACTTGGTAAAACATACTCGGGAAGATAGTACTCATGCACAATTTTGAAAATAATAACCATCATTATTATCCAGAAAAGCAATGATGACGTTGCTGTAAAAGTCCAAATCAACGACTGTGGTGTATGAATACACCCACAGTGGCCACATTAACAAGTAAGTATCCAATCAGTGATGTTGGCTGACATCTGACATTGCTGTTTTTAGGAAAGAATCAAGAAAAATAATCTTTGTTTCTTCAGAATTGGGCTCATCTCCTGACAATGCAACTGATTGCAAAGGAACTGCATCTTTTTATGATGTTAATTTTTTTAGTAGTTCACAGTTATTTGATGTTGAAACAGGGTCAGCTGTTAAAAACATTGCTTGCCACACAGCAGTACTCCAATATAGTAGTCAAGTTGGAAACTCAACAGCCCCTTGAATTGGACCAATGATTTCAACTTGGCTGATCTCTTCTTTGAATAGCTCCAAAATACGAAGAGGATGCACTGGACAAAATGTTGGAATGTTGTTGTCAATGGCGGTATGCTGCTAAACAGAATCTTCTACATAATACTCCTTTATGTGATCAATTAACATCTTCCTTTTTTCTTAGCACCAGGCAATGGTAACAGGATTATGGTGTGAGTGCCTTCTACCCCAATAACTAACGCAGGAAGGCTGTAGGATCATGAAATGGTACCTTTTCAGAAATCTATTCCCGGGCTAAGTTTGCAAGTTTTGATGCCCACCAGCAGTGGCGACTCATGACTTTTGAAAGTGGTGTGGCATGCACATAAATGTTAAAAATGCTTATAATGTATGGTAAATGTTTTATAAATAGAATATAAATATAAATAGAATGTGCCAAAGCACTTCTGTATTACAAATTGAATTCTGCAATGCAGGGGTGATGGGGCACATTCTTCTTTTTTAAAGCATTTACCATCCATTATACTGGCAAAAATTAATATGATCTTACCTGGACATCTAGATTCACCACACCCTTGTTAGAGAGAAAACATTATTAATAAATGTGCAGGTTTAAAGACATGGTGTACACCACAATGAAGTTCTAGGTGAAATTATAAATGTCTACAAAAATGTAGTTGTATTAATCATAATTATATGAACTGACAAAATATGAATTATTAATGTATTATAAAACGAATGGTTTGAAATTATTAATAGAATTATTTTACTTCTTCATATGTTAGCATTAGTGAAAAGGCCTACACTTTAGTATTTGTCCAGAAGCACAATGTTTAAACGATGCTGATTTCACTGAAACGCTTTGCAAACATTGTTTTATTAGACATCCTATGTGATTTGCTCAGTAGAAATTTTCTGTTCTATTCTTGCTTCACTTGTTGTACTTCCTTGAGATTATAATTGTAAGTTTTAACAGTGGGCCTTAGTTCTGGTAGGAAGTAATGCTAGTTCAATGTCATGTCCTATGTTGCTTTCTAAATGTAATATTTGCAAGGAAACTGCTGAGAGTAGAAAGGAGTGACAATTTGAACCTATCCTGAGTAAGGAATAGAGAAAGGTTACATCTGAGTCGCAGTCAAAGCCTGATTGGCTGTCAACATTTTCACCCTATTGTGTTGTCCAATAGAAGCTTAATTAGTAACTTTTGGGGACTTTAATATAGCAAAGTTTGAGGTGATATAGTTATGTTCTGAGTTATTTTTCCCATTTTAGAGTGCTGAGATAGATGCAATTTTCTATGATTCTATCAGTTCAGATATTTAGGCCCAATAATAGTGAACTGTTTCCCGTTCATGTTCCTGACTAATGAAAACCTGATGCTCCAGTGCTCCGCTGGTGAAGATACTGCCGGCTGCTGTCTCATTTAAGAGTGGTATAACCAATGAGCATTTGTTTTCCTTTGCAGGTTTTTCTCCTTTGGAAGATCTAACTGCATGTTTTTGGTTAGCGACATAGTTAGATGTTTTCCAAATTAATTTACGTCTTATTTTGGTTTTTGCATGAAGCCCATACTTGCTTTTCAAATTAGAGTAATAGCTAGGGATGCCTGACATAATATTTGATTTGGAATGTATATTAATTGATTGTGATTAATTCAATTGCATACACTAAATGTTTACTGTTTCTATTATTCACAAACATTTTGTTGTTATCCTGTCTTGTTCTTTTGGAGTGTTTAATGGTAAATGTTTTAGCTAGATTGAGAATCTTAAGACGTTTTGGACAGCGTGTGTTGTTTCTCTACTTTTATCATTTGGTCTTGTGCATCATTTGCCTGATTTTAACATTGTTAATTTGAAGGGAATGAATGTTTAAACTTTATTAAAATGGTGTGGTGTTTCATGGCCACATAGGTCAGTAAATATACTGACTCCACATTGTATATTGTGATTATGTGATGTTATATTCAATGGCTATTGATTCTCATTGTCTGAATGGATGATCTCATACTCATGTCTGAGTTAAAAGATTCAAGTCAACCTCTGTAGGTAGTATATGTCATTACCTTTTTACGTGACACCTTAACCTTATATAGGTGATCTCACACCCACACCTTCAGCTTACAACTGCAAACCTGTGCAGCTGAGGTCACATTCTCCCGCATCTCGCTGTCTGGCTCTAAACATGCGCATGCTGGTCGTATAGAAAACCCGAAGCAATAACAGCCAATTCAAGCACTGCTTTTTGCTTAGCATGGTAAACAGCATAGGAGCAGGTCCAGGATTGGCAAGGTCAGGCAAACACAGTGCTGCATCGGAGACTGATTGGGCTGTGTCTCTTCTGCTCAGACTCCCTGGTAGCATTATTTCAGAAGCCTAATCTGTGCCCGTGAGGCTAGCCAGAGAAAAAACACCGGCAAACTGACATGCGCAGTTCAGTAACTGCTCCTGGTTGTCACAATCAATCCGGCCTGGAAGAACTCTGTAGCCCCACCCCTAATGGGGGAAAAATGAACACCTGTACTATAGAAGAAAATTAGGAGAAAATAATGAGTGTCTCTCAGGTGTGGGGACTTGCTGTAGGGGATCATCGCCCCTACACTCCTATAAAGGACCCACCCTTGATCACCAGTCTAGAGCAGCTTCATCATTAGCAGAGAAGTATGGAAAACTTTTGTTTGTGAGTTTCTCACTCACGTTCTCAAAACTATGTAACAAATGCTTACGTGAGCTGTAGTCAGGTGAATAAATCTGTGACTGCCATTCCAGGGCGCTATGTCAGCCACATGCATGGGTACCCTCCTGAAAAACATTTCATGTGATTTGTGACCATTTAATACACCTTTAAGCAATACCGTAATGTGGACATACTACTCTGAGGGCTATTTTTAAATGCATAATTGAAGACGAATATACTCATAAGAGGAATGCTGAAAGTTTACCTATTCGTACACAGAACATGGAGAGAAAACGAGGGTTTCTGGGAAATCATCGTAGGCAGGACGATATGCCATGCAAATTATAGCTGGGCAGCACATCTGTTGAATACCTTGGCTCTGCATTGTATTCAGAAACACATTCCACGTTCCTTCTTTCTGCCACTTGAGTTTTATCCATTAACCACCTTCTCGACCTTAGGGTCAATTAAAAAATAATTTTAAAAACTGCTGTTCTGGAATTTAAATGTTTACACACAGACGTATGCCTATAAGCCCAACTCACAAAGCTTACCCTATGAGGTGTTGTGTCTTCCTCCTGTCTGACGTTTGAATTGCATTCGGATTTCCACGACTGATCATCAAAGCAATTTCTATTAATAACTGTTTCTTATTGCAGACTTAGGTGTGACGCTCAGGTATTTCCAGGAATAAGAAATGTTAGCGCAGAGAGAAGAGTTTTGTGAATCACAAAACCTTCTGATTTACAAATAAAGTTTGTCTTAATTCTGTAATCCTGTAAAACACAGCTAAGCCTCAAGTAAAACACAGCTACTTGCTGAACATGCTTTGTGAATCAGGTGTGAATAATCAGGATCAAATCACCTGTAAAACCAGAGTAAGGCTCAAATATTCACACAGGTTGCTTTGCGATTCAGGGGAGCTTTTGTGTCATATGCAGCCACAAATCTTTAACGGGGGGGGGGGATTCTTTTCTTCTTGGAAATACCACTTCCCTTTCACTACCACCAGTTCTACTCTGGAAACTGACTTACCCCTTAACTTGTCAGAAATAAATGTCTAATAGTTTTTAGGATGGGTTACCGTTTAAAAAGGTTTGGCTATTGCCAACCCGGAAGTACAACTTTGTAGTTTTTCACCAGCTTTTTCAGGTTAACCTTTAACACCCCCCAACCTGCTCCTAAGAGCAGGTTTGCTTGCATGGCAATTTCACGGTATCAGGCGGAATGTCTGTGTGGTGAATCCCATTTAAGAGTACGAATGCACATCATTATGGGAATCAGTAATGAGAATGTGCTCACCTAGGTATACCTCAAATGCACAAACGCCGTTGCGAATTCGGCCTTCAATTGATAACAGTTATTTCTTCAATTGTTTCTCTAAATGAGTGACTCACATATATGTTTGGCAAAGGACAGAAAAAACGGTGTGGGAGGCCCTCAGGGAACTAACTATAAATTGGGACTTGTCAAGGGTTTACATTTGGTAGTTCTCTACTAGAGAGTTCTGAGGAAGCGTGTGAAGTTCTTTCCTATGAAAAAGAGTATTAAATGTTGTATTTTAAAACAAAATTCCAGTGAAATCGATACCAAATAAAGAGAATGTAAATACCTTTTAGACACTTTTTCCCAAGCAGTCTGACATCTCTCTTTGTAGAAATGGCGCATTCGATCAAAGTGGTTGCAATTATTAAGACATTACATTTGCATTTGACTGAAATGTATCCCCTAAGGAATTCTGAGTGGCAGGTAGTGCCTGTTAGGTACCTATAAAGAAAAGCATTCAGGGGCATGTTTATACTCTGTTTGCGCCGGATTTGTGTAATTTTTTAACGCAAATCCGGCGCAAACTTAACTCCATATTTATGCTATGGCGCTAGACCTGTCTAGCGCCAAATTTATGGAGTTTGAGTCTTTTTTCTTACCGTGGAAACCTACCTTGCGTTAATGAGATGCAAGGTAGGCGTTCCAGGGCACAAAATCACTCTAAGGCCTTTGCGCCTTATTTATACTCCCGTGCAAAAATGATGCACAGGAGGGGGGGGATTTAAAAAATGACTCTAAAGCAGTTTAGAGTCATTTTTTAACGCCTGGGTCAGGGCAGGTGTTAAGGGACCTGTGGCTCATTTCCATGGTCTCTGACAATGGAAGCAGTCCACAGGTGCCCTTCCCTGCCCCCAGGGACACCCACTGCCACCCTCACCCACCCCTGGAGGACACACATGTACCATGGGGGACCCATCTACGGTAAGTAGAGGTAAGTATTTTTTTTTTTTTAAGTGGCATATGGGGGCCTTACTTGGGCCCCCCTACATGCCATTGTGCCCAATGGCCATGCCGAGGGGACAGAAGACCCCTGGGCATGGCCATTGGGCAGGTGGGCATGACTCCTGTCTTTGCTAAGACAGAAGTCATTTCCATGGGGGTTGTGCGTCAAAAAATGACCCTGGTCAGGTTTGAGTCAATATTTTTGACTCTAAACTGACTTGCACCATTCTTTGACGCACAACCCCCATTCTTCCCTACGCCTCTGCTGCCCGGTTAGAGTAATTTATTTTGACACTAACCAGGCCGCAGCGCTGGCTAACGTCATTCCATAAATGAGGCGCCCGGCTGGCGTGTTGGAATGCCGTTAGCCGGCGGTAAACTTTGTGACGCAAATCTGTGCTAGTGCTGATTTGCGTCAAAAAGTATAAATATGGGCCTCAATGTTTTTAAACAGCTGTAATTAAGACACGGCCTCACAAACACAACACTCAGGCATGAATACAGAGTATAAGACTAGCAAATGCTAGCTAGCAGAAAATAGCGGGGTGTTAGAAATGGGGTTTCTGGTTGGCTAGGGTATGCACCTCAGCCAGGCAGAACTTACCCACTCTAGTCAGGGCAAGGGAGTTACATATCCAAGATAACCCCTGCTCACCCCCTTGGTAGCTTGACACGAGCAGTCAGGCCTATCCCAGAGGCAATGTGTAAAGCGTTTGCACAACACAAACAACACATGTGACGCAAAATGTACACCACAAAGTAAACACAACACTGATCTATGTAAAAATAATTTGTATTGCACCAAAACATAATTAGACCAACATTACACATAAGTAATACCCTGCTACCTTAGCAGTTGTCAGAATGTTACACAAGTTACTAATACTCTGCATGAATACACAGTTGTCACATTGGAACACGTCAGTACTCAGGATTCTGCAACAGAAGCAGTAATCAGGAATTACAGTAAGAATTCTATGCACTTGTCATAAATAACTCCTAAATACCCATAAAAGGAACATTAGAAAATATATCACAAGTAATAAAAAGTACATATCAGTAGGTCATGCCCATAAAAGGAACATCAGCACATATATGTAATGTCATGAAAGCAGGTAGGAACATATAAACCCCCCCAAGGTTCATACTAGGCTCACTGAGTCAATATTCCCTAAAAGGTACCTGATTGTGATGAAGAGGCACTCCTTGGGCCTAAAAGAGGAGCATAAGGGGCCCCCGGTGCTCCCGTGCTCAATACAGGGTCCACGCGGTGCTCCTGGGTGAGAGGTGTAGTCGGCCTCTCTCTTCGCAGTAAACAGGCCCCTCCAGGGGCCCACGATTTTGGTGGGGGCCTGCTTGGGCCTCCTCACACCCTGTCCGCGGGGTGGGGGGTCGGGCGGGCCCCAACAAGCAGATATGGGGGCAAGAGGAAGGGGCCTCCGTCGAGGTCTCCCTTCCCCATTCTGAACAAAATGCTTGCCCGGTTGGAAACGAGGAGCGTTCTGCTCCTAGCGCAGAGACCCAGGAATGGGGGGGGGCTTCCTGCGCCCTCCCTGCGTCCTGCAATGCAGTTGTTCCAGAACTCGGACCCCTCCGGGGCCCCGAGAAGGCACTCGCCCGCACCCGACGTGGTGCGTGAGTGTTCCAAGTTGTTCCCTGGCCACCGCGGTGAGTTCTGTGGAGATCCGAGGCGGCTGGTGCCCCGGGGGCGTTCCTGGGAGCGGACCTTGCCCCAGGGGCGCCAATAGGAGCACGCTCGCTCTGTTTGGTTTCTCCTTGTGCCCCGGGGGTACTAGAACTGGCGCGGACCTCGTTAGCTAAGCAAAAATCCCAACCCCGGGTTGCAGCGGTGAATCCCGGCAGGGAAGAGGTGCCGTGAAGAGCGCAAGGGGCACTCTGATGCTCCCGGGCTGCGGCGGTGATCTTGGGGGCCTCAAAGGGTGCTTTTTAAAAGCACCAAGGCCAAATCTGCAGGGATCGTTGCAGGGGTCAGGGGCCACAGCACCCTGCCCCTGGGAACAAACAAAAACAAGAAGAAGCACAGGGCTGGTGGGCCCAGTACAGGCCAGCACAAGGGGTACAGATGGTGGCAGTTCCTTCTAGTGACCAGGCAGGTCACAGGTCAGCACAGCAGCAGCATTCCAAGGTGGTTTCCTGGTGAGTCCATTCATCAGCGTCCTGTGTCCAGTTTCAAGTCCCAAGATGGTTAAATTGTGGGGAAAATTCCCCTGTACTTATACTGTGTTTACAGTGTGTTTTACAATGGTAGGGAGAGGAGGTTCCAGCCAGTTACAACTGGTTGTGGGAGTGCCCCCTCTCTCCTTTCAGCACAGGCTCCAAAAATCAGTGGGGGGTTAACAACCCTATTGTGTGAGGCCAGGGCACAGCCTTTACAAATACAAATGTGCCCCGCCTCCCCCTTCTCTCAGCCCAGGAAGGCTTTACAATATGTAGATGCACCTCTGTGACACCTCCACCCTCCCTGTGTTCAGGCTGTCTGAGAAGTATGCACAAAGCCCCAACTGTCATTCTGCCCAGACGTGGATTAGAGGCAAGCTGCAAAACACCAAAGTCATAAGCACAGATAAATGCGCCCTTTCTAGAACCAGCATTTCTCACCACTATCACAACCATACCAAACATGCCTAGGCTACCCCTCATAAATCAGACAATACCCTTTACACATAAGGCAGGGCATTTCCAGTGCAATCTTATGAGGAGGCAGCACTCACAGCAGTGAGACACCAAGTTAGGCTGTTTGTCATTACCAGGACAGGCCACGCAACATGGCACATGTCCTGCTTTCTACATACATGGCACCATGCCCAAAGGGCTAGCTAGGGCGTACCTTAGGGGTGACTTACATGTAGTAAAAGGGGAGTTCTGGGCCTGGCAAGTAAATTTAGATGCCAGATCCCTGTGGCAGGAAATTGCACAGGCTCTGCGCTAGCAGGCCTTAGATAGGTTTGACAGGCTACTTTAGTGGGTGGCGCAAGCAGCGCTGCAGGCCCACTAGTAGCATTTAATTTACAGGCCCTGGGTATAGGGATACCACTTTACAAGGGACTTATAGGTAAATTAAATATGCCAATTAGGTATAATCCAATCATACCAATTTTGTAAGGGAGAGCACATGCACTTTAGCACTGGTCAGCAGTAAAAAATTGCTCAGAGTCAAAACGTCAGCCAACAAATGGCAGAAAAATAAGGAGGCAAAAAGCAAAAAGTCTGGGGAATGACCCTGTAAAAAGGCCAGGTCCAACACAGGGTAACCAACAAATGGTAAAAAATAGTTATTTAGGCTGTCTGATAAGATGTTAGCTCACCACAAACAAATCGCTACCCTTTCCCTGCTTCAATCAAATGTGGAACCAGCACTACTTTAAAGCTACATGTACAATGTCCTTACACGCTCAGTGTCCCCTAGGCCCTGCTGCTGCATCATGCTGGAATTGCAGGTGGTGCAAAGAGATAGGCTCTTTCTTTCGGACCAAAGTCCAGCATGATGATGGTGTGCCTTGATGTACATTTCTCAGCTTGGTATGGCTCAGTTTTAGGACACCCATGGAACCTTGCCAAGCCCTAGCACAGAACAAGTCTTAGGACTGCAGTTACCCACACTGGATGACACACACAGGCTTCTTCACCCTTTCTCTGATGAGGTGTTTGCATACCTCTCGATCGGAGCTATTCTAAACAAAATCAGCATTAGGTTGTTCACGTATATATTTGAACCATTTGTGCATACTAAGGCCCTGATTTAAGAGACGTGGTGCTGAACCCAGTGCAGCGCCACTTTTCTTGCGCCTCGTAATGCCTCCATAACGGCACCATTTCTAAAATACAGCTCATCATGGTGGTAGTTAGAGAAACTAGCATCAACATTTTTTACACTAGTTCTGAGCTTTGCAGGACTAGTGTAAAAAATGTTGACGCTAATCATGCAAAGCCCATTGAGGTCCATTGAAAACAATGGTGTGTCTCCTTTTAGCGCCTGCTCTGAGCGGCCGTTAAAAGTACTGAAAATAATGACACAAAGAAATCTCTTAGATTTCTTTTAGCCATTTTTTCGGTCCTCCTAATGGTGGAATGCCCCCTTTGCATACTTTATGCCTGGCGCAGGCATAATGTAGCTCAAAGGGTGACAAAGTGGAGCAATGCATGCATTGTCCCACCTTGTAAATTTGGTGCTCCGATTTTGGCCTCGTTGGGCCACATTAGCATTAAAAAAATGACACTAATGTGGTGAAAAGAGGCGATAGGGGCTCTTAAATCTCCCCTACATTTTTTGGCACATTTAACGCTATCTATTGATTTAAATTTCACTTAATATCTCATTTCAGCATGACGATATCATGAATATTTTGCATCTAATTGTATTTTTTTAACAGATTTGCTCAATATTTTATTGCATTTCTAACATAGTTAAACATAAATCATCGAGCACTACCAAAAGATGTGGCCCTGCACATCTAGAGTCTGACAATACCAAATATAGGTGTGTTATCCTTCGGAATGTAGTCTGTAGAATCAATTATGTAATATCAGGTCATATCATAACATTGTTGCAGGATCACACGTTAGGGTGCACTGTCCATTTGATGACAGATGTCAAACTCTAGACTATATTAAAAGTATAAAAGTGCGATGGGGCACTGCACACGGGCCCCTGCACTGCCCATGTGAAGTGCATGGGCAGTACAGGGGCCTCCAGGGGGCCCCCAAATCGCCCCAAGATACGCAGTCTGAACCGCTGGGAAAAGGCTGGCGGAATGGGTATCATTATCCAGAGTTTCGGATAGGAATACACCGCCCCCACCAGCATTACCACTGGCGGTGGCGGTGTATTCCGCCGTGGGGTTTTGGGTGGGACATTAGCCAAGATCATAATGATGGCCTATTTCTTTTTTAATTTTCTAGAATCTAATGAGTTAATTGTTATAATCGATGCTACCTTGACATGACTAACTATCCTGTAGAACAGTTTCAATATAACATTTGTCAGATGTTATCCTAATATATAGTAATTGGTTCCAACCTCCTCATGCAGGGACATTTCTGTGCTTAGTCTTGACTATTACCTTAGTACCTCTGGGTCTCTTGGCCATGGGGTTACATTTGTGAAGCAACTGCAAGCAAAATCTTGGCTCAGGATACCTAAATGTGAGATATTCGATATGTTTCCTCAAAACATGCTAGGGTCCTTTAATCTTCCTCACACAGAAATATATCTTTCTCAAGACTTGACCCAAAATGGGTGCTTACCTAGCTATTCTGAGAGTGGAGTAGACATGAGTGGGGATTCCATAGGTTCCAACAAGTATCCGTATAGTTGGCACCATTAAAGGTTTTTAATGAGGGAGATTTTGGAGGAGATGTATGCAGCATCTGGGTGTAGAGTCGACTGGCACACTGGGGAAACTACCAAGCAGAGACACTTCTCAAAACTAGAGACACAAGGAAATCCACTGTGATGTGGCCTGCACAAACCCCTTACAGTGTTATTGTATAAACGTACCTTCAAATGCCAATACATGACATAAGAAACACAATTATTTATTTTTATGTGACAAAATAGTCCTGGCAAATACCAAATGCCCTGCCATTCAGTTTTCCACACTTCTGCTGATATAAATAGTATCTCACATATGGTGATTGGCCTATTGCACGGTACAGGAATAGATCCTTGTTAGGCCAGCATCCTTGATCTTGTTTCCCCTGAGCCTTAACCTTCAGACCTCCTGTTTTGCTAACCTTGTTTTTGCTGGCGTTAGGACTTTCAGCACTTTACCACTGCTAACCAGTGCTACAGTGCCTGTGCTTTCTGCTTAAAACATAATAACATTGCCTTATCTACAACACTCTGCCAAGAAGAATGACTGCTCTGCTGCTACAAGGACTGCCCCTCTGCTGGACCACTGCTCTACAAGGAACTGCTGACATGCTGTACTGACCTGGCCTGCTGCCTTCTTGCAGGGGAAGGAGAACTGGACCAGCAAACCTCCATCTTGAACCCAGGACCCCAGAGCGACTCCAATGGCTAGTCTGCTGTCCTCCTGATCTGAGCCTCAGGGACATTACAGGCTCCACACAGCTCCTGGACCAGTCTTCAACAAACTCGTTACCCCCAAGTGGTGCCTGTCAGGCCCAGGGCCCCTGGAAGTGATTTTTGGGCTCCTGAAATCATGCTTTTGGGCTGTGCGTGACCATGAATGGGCTCCTTCACTCCAGAACCGCACGGCTCACCGGAAGAATCAGTGTAAGCCACCGCAGGTTTCTCTCTTCATACAGCAAGCATAGCTGCTTGTGACTCCGAGGCTCCAGCCTGCCCATCCACAATGCCTGGCTGGCTCTTCTCGCCAATCGACCACCACCAGCGACGTTGTCCTTGCTCCCTGTGAACTTCGTCCCCGCAAATGGGACTCTTGGGCCAAATCTTTAAAAGGTAAAACTTCAGCAGGACTTATCTGGGACTGTATCCAACCTGTGCTCCATTGATGTCCTCCTAAACACTCAGATTTAACCCAGTCTAGCGCAACCAGATACTCCCGGTTGGCGCTTTATACTTTAAAGCACTATAGTGCCTTTTAATCTTTAGAAATTCATAACTCAAGTTCTACGTATTGGGTTTTTGTCATTTTGGTCATGCTTAGTTCATTAAATTAAGCTCTTTATTTCTCCTTGTCAGTTCATCATTCCATGTGTGTTGCATACAGCACCGCACATGGAAAGAGGAAAATGCCTCTAAGGATTTCTTTCTTTCTAAGGAAGATTGTGTATCTTCCTACACAGAAACAACCCTTCCAATACCACAAACATGCCAGCACTATGGTGCAAGGGTGCTTCATTGGTGCTAGGGAGCACACAGTGTGCTAACACAGGGAGAGGGCCGAAATGCTCCATAACTTTGTGAATATGGAGTGTTTCTGGCCTTTTCCTTTCATGCAACGCAGAGCAGCAAATCTGCCCCCATATGTCTAGCTCCTTGCTGGGGTACAGACACAGAGCTCATTCCACTCCCTATGCTTTGCTTGGCCAGAGAAGTATTGGCAGAGAAAGGAACTGCCCGCGGCTAAAATCAGGAAGTGGGAATTGAAAAGGGTGCCCTACAAACAATCTTAGTCCATACTCTTCCAATACCATTTGTTGTTTCTTTTGGTAGGGTAGTGGAGGTGGTAGGAGAGGGTGAGAAATGGGGCTTGGGAATTCCTCCTAAGCCCAGCCCATTTGAACGTGACATCACAAGTAGACATCACAGTCAAAAAAATTAGGCAGCCTGGAAGTGGGATCACAGCCGCACCCTTAAAGAGTTTGCCAGTACCCAGAAAGTATTAGGCAATAGAAAACTTGTTTCCCTACTCCCAGGCAGAGAAGGAAGTTGTCCCTCATTGGCGAGGCAAAAAAAATCATGCATTCATTATACATTTTAAAATGTCAACAGTAAAATGTTGCAAGAAACCCAGTTTTGAGACACTGCACTGGTGCATTTGCCTGTTCACTAGAAATAAAGGAACAAACAAATGACTGAATGAGCAAATATGTTTGTAATCACAACTCTTCAAATATACCTATCTCTTGTTACGTTTTTAGGTCTTGCTTGACATCTGATGCCAGACATTATGTGATCAGCCTAAAAAAAAGCTTTTGGATGTACCACAGAGAGCAGGTTTTGCTCCACCCATATTTTGGTAGATAGAAGTACATGGTTAGGTTGGACAGGAGATATGTTCTTTTCCTTCACACAGCTGTGATTAGTTTGTTATTTTGTTGGTTCATCCAACTGCATAAACCAACAGCAGTATGGCAGCCTAGACAAAGCTCATAAAGTATCAAGCTTGAACGGGATAGACTTTGACCTCGTTTGTGAGTACATACATGGCACTACTATGCTGTTAGAGTCTTTTAGATAAGTAGATAATAGACAGTGTTTCTTTTTTTTCTGTCAGCATCAAAGAAGAGTTGAGTGCAGTCATGAAGAATGTATTGTTTTTCAGTCCCAGCATCCTTCACTTTCCTTTCCATTATTACCTTTAAACTTCGGAATGCAGTTGCTTGTTTGAGATTGGAATGGGATTCCCAGGAACACACCAAACCGCACTAATCTTAGGATCTTGTAATATAAAATGTATTAAATATTACATTCATCCATATTTATAAATATATAGCCATAAGGAAACATAGAGGGCATTTGGGTCTAGCCCTCTTCTGCCATTGGTCTGTCTGACTATCATTTACACTGTGCTTCCTTGCATGACAGCATACTGCACTGGGTAATGGATGTGTTCACATCAGTCATTGGCTTGCTTGCGCTGTGAATGATGGGGTTTTCTGATCAGATGTGCACACCTCCTGAAAAAGTTAGTGCTTCAATGTGAGGGCTGTATGGCTGTATGGCTGGATGGCTGGTCCTCTAGTTTTCAATGTCCTTGTTTAAAAGTTCCCTTTATCTTTCTTTGCTTCTCCTATTTTTATTTTTATTTTTCCTAAGAGGACACTACATCTCCCAGGTCGTGCTAACAAGTCACTTTCTTGCTGATGATTTCATCTCCAGTGTGTTGTATCCCTCATGGTTGTTTCAGTGCTTAAGTGGTGAATAAAAAGGTGCCGGTGCTCAAAGCCCTCCTCTTAAACAAGCAGTTGCTGCAATTAAATGTGCGAACTTGAAATACTGTGACAGCGTAATCCTGAAGCCGTCTCAGGCCTCTTCAATCCATTTAAAGCCACTCCCTGCTCCTTCAGCTCACTCTTGCAGCTTTCTGCTTTCTTCCATTGTGACGCTTTCTCGTTTTTCCCTTCCTCTGTCTTTCCCATATGTGTCTTTTGCTCGCAGTAAATGCTTGAGGCAAAAAAAACTAAGCACCGGCCCTCAAAAATAAGTGCCGGTGCTCCGCACCGGAAACAATAAACACAAATTAAGCACTGGGTTGTTTCCTATAAATCGGACAGCCTTTGTGGAATGCAATGTTGTCATCCATGGTGTAGCATTGTTTTATCATTCTATGATGAACAACGTGTTACTTCTGAATGTGGCGGTCAGCTGGATGTTGACAATGGACGATGTTCAATGCCACTGCAAAACAGACACACGCTGTTATGTTTTCTCTGTGTTTAGATGGGAACATGCTTTCTTTTTAGGTTTGGAGTTAGTTAAGACCATTTGTTTTGTTTTTTTAAATCTTAAAAAATACATATGCTGCTACATACATATAGGGACTTTCAGTCAACCCTCTTTATCCATTGGTCTGTTCAAATGACATTTACATTTTGCTAACACTCCCCACCGAATGACTCAATTTTTCTTGTGCACAATGTACATGTACTAAAAAGAAGTCCTCTTTAGTATCAGACATTCATGTTCCAATGTTCAGTGTTTTTTTTAAATAACCTTTTAGACTTTTACAGTTTTTTAAACTTTGTTTATCTAAAATGGAGTCCCTATTCTCTCCCTTTCGAGTCTATACGACTTTCACTTTCATTAAGTGTAGTTTTGCTTTTTCGTGGCTCCTCCTAGGGTGTGTCGGCTGTACTTCACCTTTGGTTCTTTTTTGGGTTCACAAATGCTGAGAGTGGGGGTCCTGCAGACAGACTCAGTCCTGCCCTTTTATGTATGAGAATGGTGTCCCCAAACTGAGGCTGTCTGGTGTTTCCATACCAGGTTGGCACTGCAATTACTGGCCAGAGCAATTACGTTACAGTTTGGAGTCCACTGTGAATCATGCCATTTTACTTTAGAAGACAACTATAATGCTTGTCACTGTATACAATACGTGGGCAGTGCATTCATTTTTTAGGTCAAGTCTAGGCAGCACGCATGCGCTGTCTGCAAGACCTTCTGTTTTCAGCAGAGGGACTTTGGGCCAGATGTAGAAAGGGTTTTATGCGTCGCAAGGATGTGCAAAACCCACATTGTGATGCCCATTCCCATTTTGCGAGTCGGTAACCTGGTTACTGACTTGCAAAACGGGATTGCGTGTCGCAAATAGGAAGGGGTGTTCCCCTTCCTATTTGCGAGTCGCAGCACGGACTTGACAACATTTTTTCAGAGCAGTTTCATTTTTTTCATTTTGTAATGCATCTTGTTCTCCTTTAAGGAAAACAGGCTGCATTAAAAAAAAAAAATGCTTTATTTAAAAGCAGTCACAGATATGGTGGTCTGCAGATATGGTGGTCTGCTGTCTCCAGCAGGCCACCATCCCTGTGAGTGCTACGAGTTGGAGTTGCAATGCAGGAGTTTCCTACATCTGGCCCTTTGATCCCTCGTGCTGCTTGCCATAGGTTGATTCCAGTGCTGCTCTTCTTTCCTGACTCCTAACTTGTTTGCACAGCCAATACCTCATTTCCCTTCTTAGCTGAGAAGCACTAGCCAAGAACTATATTCTTGCACTTTAGGTGTTTTATCTGTTGTTTATGGGGGCTACTGTTTTTTTCTTGCCTGCTCATGTCTCACTGTGGGTGCATGTTCGCATGTTTAATAGCCGGTTTCAACACGCACTTCTCACTCAGCGCGGGTGTCCCAATAGAAATCAATGTGGGAAATACACCTCCTCAAATACAATAACAGTCAAAGGCTGAAAACCTCAACATTGTGATTTATACTCTTAAGGAATGTATTTCTTTCTGTAAGAATGAAAACAACACTTGCCATATCGCAAAGGATTGTGGCCATGCAGATATTACACAAAGGAACGTGGACCTGCCAAGTCATTTCCGGCACAGCCTCCCTGTAGAAAGACCCAATCTCCTCCTTTCTTAATTATCTGCATGCATTGCAGCTCCTAAGAATGTCTCTGCTGTATGACAGCTTAGAAGGGCCTGAGCGGAATGGCTGTGCTCAGATTGCAGTGTTAACTGTAAGGTCAAATAAAGGCTCATGTTTGTTCTGGGGTGTCAGCATGGCTTTAGCATCCGCTCTCGCCCCTTGAAAGCGTGCATTTATTTACTTGTGTCTGTGCAGATGGTGCGACCCAAACCACAAACCTCAATTTTAAACAAGAACTTCCCTCAAGTGCTTGAATTAGTTTTTATTCATTATATGAATCGCGAACTACCAAATTTTCTTTCGAGGTTTGAACCTGTTCCATACGGCTGCCTCATTGTCGGCTGGAAGACCACGGCGATGACATACTGCAGTGACAGCTTCCGGGATCACACATCCAGGTCTTGTCTGGAGTGCTATGGCCTGCATTGAGCAGCACACAAAGGCTGGGAGCCCTGGTTTCATCTTGTGGATGATGAAGGCACCAGAGAGGTAAGGCAGCAGGAGTTCACTAGCCATTCTGCAGTGACACAGTTTACCAGAAACGCTCCATCCCACTGGGAGGACGCACTAAATGTCTCCTGCCCATATGCTGCACTGCACAGCTATATGAATGAAGCATTTACCAAATCAAGCCCATTACATTAAACAGAAAAATAGCCTTTAATCATGGTGACATCAGTTTTAATCAATCAACTGAAACAATGGACATTCTGATGTGTTCAAGTGACTTGAAAACAATAGGTCATCTCCGGGGCAGCCATGTTGTTTCTTTGCGCCTCTCCTTTCACAGCAGCCTCACCCATTCACATACAGTGTGTCAATGGGAATATGGATAGCCACACATATCTCTGTACAGGCAATATTGCAACATAATGGCCCTCATTATGAACACGGCGGTCGGAACTGCAGTGTTCATGCTGGCGGTCAAACTACTGACCGCCAGCGCCCCCGGATCCCCGCCGGCCGTATTAGGAACATTCCTCTGGGTCGGCGGGCGGAAACATTATTTCCACCCGCCGGCCCAGAGGAATGCCTGGCCAGGACAATGACGATGGCTCCACATGGAGCTGCCACCAATGCCTCTTGAGGCGGGTGCAGCTGCACCCGTCCCGCAGATCACTGCCCGAAAATCAGGCAGTGACCTGCGCGATGGGGCACTGCACAGGGGGCATGCCAAGTGCATGGGCAGTGCAGGGGTGTCCCGGGGCACCCCCTCGGCCAGCCTTTCCCTGGCGGATTTCCCCACCAGGGAAAGGCTGGAGGATTATGGATCATTATCCGAGGGGCAGCACCGCTGCCCTGTCGGATAAGGATTCCGACCACTGCCAGGTTGCCTGACGGATGCAGTTTGGCGGTGAGTGAGGCTGCCGATGGCGGCCCTCATGGTGTTCTTTCTGTGGCATTGTGGCCCGCCAAGTACATAATGACCACCAATGTGTTATATCTACAGCTGCACGCACCTTAAAAGTAGCTGTCTTTTTTTTCCAATTACGTTTTTGAGGCACGTCCCCACAGAGGAACATGATTTTCTATTGTGTGACCGTCCTTTCAGCACCCCTGCTGCAATGTGAATGGCATTGTGCAGGTCCATTCCACAGTTTTAAGAAAGGGGTTAACCATTGGCTTGATTTCGTTACATGGTTTACAAAAGCGCTCCCTCTCACTGCCTTAGGGGCTGCGAAAGGTCCGTCACCCCCTTAATTCTGCCAAGTGAAATTTCATGTCGCTCCTCCCAAGAGGGAGTATCTGAATTCACCCGAGCAGCAGAAGAAAAAAAATAACTAGGATTGGCAGATCAGTGCTTTTGAATCACAATTCAGAGCAGTTTACAAAAACGCACATTGCTGGAAAAGAAAACATGGAAGTGTTTCTTTCACAATTGCATTAGCTGTGAAATGTCATTACTGCCTTAGGCATTTTTTACATCTCATTTTTTTATTATTTGTGCGAAAATTAAATTTAGGGCATTTAGATACATCTACTCCACTCCAAGCCAAAACATTTAAATGGAAGACATTGCCATTTACAACGCCAATAGCTTTAACTCTCGCAAATGGAAGACCTATTGCATTGCAAATGCTTTTTAATCCATAGTGCATGAATCTTACTGTTCCAATGAAGACTTTCACTAAAATGAAAAGAAGTCAATTATATGTTAGAGGCTGTTGTTTTGTACTACTGTTTTTTAAACTTTATTATAAATCAAAAAGAAAGCTACCCAAGCTGAGAGTATGCCTAAGAGAAGCGGACGGCTAGCAGCAGACTGCGTGCATCAGTGGCTTTCTGCTGCTTTGCCGGCTGTGTTTGTCACTAACTGGCCAGTGTGCCCAGCAGAAGCTCAGCATTTAGCAGCAGAGCATTCCATTTGAAGTAGCTGCTGGCACATCCTTTCTCAGATTCACCAAGAGGGCCCCAATTCTACTGCACCTAGAAGACCTCACTAAGGGGGACCAAACCTCACTCTCCTTTCTTTTACCTACCTGCACTCTTTGCACCTTCTTTCCAATGCAATCCATATAACAATTGTAAGTTTCATTCACCCCTCGACCACTTCTAATTCTCTCCCCTTGCATCCCCTTGCTCTCTCCACCTTTGCCCCCTTTGCAGTACTCCCATTACATCCCCTTTTTATCACCTTCTTTCTGCCCTCTCAAATCCTAAACCTATTTTCCTCCTCTTTTCTGTAGGAGGCTGGCCTGGTTTGTAATGGGTACCTAAGGTACTTACACCTTATACCAGGTCCAGTTATCCCTTATTAGTGAAATGTAGGCAGTGTCTAGCAGCTTAGGCTGTCTAGGGGTAGCTATGGCAGAATAGCCAAGGATGAACTAGGAGACTTGCAAAGCTCTTGCAATACCACTACAGTCACACAGTACTTATACACAATAAAAGACAATACTCAGTGTTACCAAATATAAAGGTACTTTATTTTAGTGACACAAGGCCAAAAATATCTTAGAGGCAATACTCCTACTGAAGGTAAGTGTTATACACAATATATACACTAGTAACCAAAATCAGGTAAGTAAACAGTCGTAGAATAGTGCAAACAGTGAAAAAGACTATAGATTGCAATAGGCCTAGGGGCAACACAAACCATATACTAAAATAGTGGAATGCCCCCGAATCAAGTGTAGTATGTAGAGGGGTGCTAGGAGTGCAAGAAAACACCAAAGGTAAGTAAAGTACCCCACTCCAGAGCCCAGGAAAGCAGGAGTAAAGTACAGCAAGTTTCTTCAGAACACACTACAAGTAGTGATGAAGAATTATGCAAGAACCAAGCAAGACTGCAAGCAACCAATGATGGATTCCTGGACCTGAAGACCCGTGGAGAGAGGAGACCAAGTCCAGAAGTCAATGAAGAGTCCGGGAAAAAAAGGAGCCCCTGCCCACCTGGAAGAAGGTGCAAAAGTGGATTCTCTCTGGTTGGAAGAAAAGTACAGAAATGTATCCCCGCCGGCCGTATTAGGAACATTCCTCTGGGCCGGCGGGCGGAAACATTGTTTCCACCCGCCGGCCTGGAGGAATGCCTGGCCAGGACATTGACGATGGCTCCACGTGGAGCCGCCGCCAATGCCTCTGTGAGGCGGGTGCAGCTGCACCCGTCGCGCAGATCTGACCTGCACGATGGGGCACTGCACAGGGGCCCCTGCACTGCCCATGCCAAGTGCATGGGCAGTGCAGGGGACTCCGCCAGCCTTTCCCTGGCGGGTTTCCCCGACAGAAAAAGGCTGGAGGATTATGGATCATTATCTGAGGGGCAGCACCGCTGCCCTGTCGGATAATGATTCTGACCACCGCCAAGCAGCCTGACGGAGGCAGTCTGGCGGTAAGTGAGGGCTGCCGATGGCGGCCCTCATGGTGTTATTTCTGTGGAGGTGTGGCCCGCCAAGTACATAATGACCACCAATGTGTTATATCTACACCTGCACGCACCTTAAAAGTAGCTGTCTTTTTTTTCCAATTATGTTTTTGAGGCACGTCCCCACAGAGGAACATGATTTTCTATTGTGTGACCGTCCTTTCAGCACCCCTGCTGCAATGTGAATGGCATTGTGCAGGTCCATTCCACAGTTTTAAGAAAGGGGTTAACCATTGGCTTGATTTCGTTACATGGTTTACAAAAGCGCTCCCTCCCACTGCCTTAGGGGCTGCGAAAGGTCCGTCACCCCCTTAATTCTGCCAAGTGAAATTTCATGTCGCTCCTCCCAAGAGGGAGTATCTGAATTCACCCGAGCAGCAGAAGAAAAAAAATAACTAGGATTGGCAGATCAGTGCTTTTGAATCACAATTCAGAGCAGTTTACAAAAACGCACATTGCTGGAAAAGAAAACATGGAAGTGTTTCTTTCACAATTGCATTAGCTGTGAAATGTCATTACTGCCTTAGGCATTTTTTACATCTCATTTTTTTATTATTTGTGCAAAAATTAAATTTAGGGCATTTAGATACATCTACTCCACTCCAAGCCAAAACATTTAAATAGAAGACATTGCCATTTACAACGCCAATAGCTTTAACTCTCGCAAATGGAAGACCTATTGCATTGCAAATGCTTTTTAATCCATAGTGCATGAATCTTACTGTTCCAATGAAGACTTTCACTAAAATGAAAAGAAGTCAATTATATGTTAGAGGCTGTTGTTTTGTACTACTGTTTTTTAAACTTTATTATAAATCAAAAAGAAAGCTACCCAAGCTGAGAGTATGCCTAAGAGAAGCGGACGGCTAGCAGCAGACTGCGTGCATCAGTGGCTTTCTGCTGCTTTGCCGGCTGTGTTTGTCACTAACTGGCCAGTGTGCCCAGCAGAAGCTCAGCATTTAGCAGCAGAGCATTCCATTTGAAGTAGCTGCTGGCACATCCTTTCTCAGATTCACCAAGAGGGCCCCAATTCTACTGCACCTAGAAGACCTCACTAAGGGGGACCAAACCTCACTCTCCTTTCTTTTACCTACCTGCACTCTTTGCACCTTCTTTCCAATGCAATCCATATAACAATTGTAAGTTTCATTCACCCCTCGACCACTTCTAATTCTCTCCCCTTGCATCCCCTTGCTCTCTCCACCTTTGCCCCCTTTGCAGTACTCCCATTACATCCCCTTTTTATCACCTTCTTTCTGCCCTCTCAAATCCTAAGCCTATTTTCCTCCTCTCTTCTGTAGGAGGCTGGCCTGGTTTGTAAAGGGTACCTAAGGTACTTACACCTTATACCAGGTCCAGTTATCCCTTATTTGTGAAATGTAGGCAGTGTCTAGCAGCTTAGGCTGTTTAGGGGTAGCTGTAGCAGAACAGCCAAGGATGAACTAGGAGACATACAAAGCTCTTGCAATGCCACTATAGTCACACAGTACTTATACACAATAAAAGACAATACTCAGTGTTACCAAATATAAAGGTACTTTATTTTAGTGACACAAGGCCAAAAATATCTTAGAGGCAATACTCCTACTGAAGGTAAGTGTTAAACACAATATATACACTAGTAACCAAAATCAGGTAAGTAAACAGTCATAGAATAGTGCAAACAGTGAAAAATACTATAGATTGCAATAGGCCTAGGGGCAACACAAACCATATACTAAAATAGTGGAATGCCCCCGAAGCAAATGTAGTGTGTAGAGGGGTGCTGGGAGTTTAAGAAAACACCAAAGGTAAGTAAAGTACCCCACTCCAGAGCCCAGGAAAGCAGGAGTAAAGTACAGTAAGTTTCTTCAGAACACACTACAAGTAGTGATGAAGAATTATGCAAGAACCAAGCAAGACTGCAAGCAACCAATGATGGATTCCTGGACCTGAAGACCTGTGCAGAGAGGAGACCAAGTCCAGAAGTCAATGAAGAGGAAGAACAGGAGCCCCTGCCCACTTGGAAGAAGGTGCAAAAGTGGATTCTCTGGTTGGAAGAAAAGTACAGAAATACACCAAAGAAGATAGCTGCGGGTTCCTGCTTGGTGCAAGAGATGTCCCACGTCGAGTTGTTGGATGCAGGCTGTTCACGTCGCTGGATTCCGCCAACAAGCCTTTGTTCACACAAGTACACGGTTTGTTTCAAAGATGAGGTGCCCGGACCCAGGAGGGACCTAGGGGTCTCAACTCAGACCTAGGAGACAGAGGGGGCTCTCAGCACTTCAGAGAGCCCTCAGAAGACCAAGAAGCACCCACGGAAGTCCCAGAACATGGGGACAAAGGAGTTGCAAAGTTCAGTCATTGCAGCACTACACAGGAGGATCCCACGCTGCCAGAGAACAACTCAGAGAGCTGTGCATCACAGGATAGAGTGCTGGGGACCTGGGCTACACTGTGAATGAAGACCTTTTGGAAGAGGTGCACAGAAGCCCAAGGAGCTGCAGAAGACGCAGTGAACAGGGGTACTGTCGCTACACAGGGAGGAAAACTCTTACCTCCACCAAAATTGGACAGCTGGAACTTTGGACAGTCTGGGTCACTTCAGTCCACAACCTGTGTTCCAGGGATCACGCTCGTCGACAGGAGAGGAGTCCTAGAGTATTGGTTGTCATCGCAGAGAGATGCCTGCTGAAGCAGGGAAGTGATTCTGTCACTCCACGGGAGATTCCTTTGGTTTTTCTGGTGCAGGGTGAAGACAGGCAGTCTTCAAAGTGTTCACACCTTGGAAACTGTGGCAATTGCTGGCTGGAGCTGGTGCTGAAGTTGCAGGTCACAGGAGTCTTCCTGGATACTTTGTTGCAGTTACAGTTGATCCTGGAGCAGTCTGCGATTGATCCAACGGTCAGAAGCTGAAACAGAGGATGCAGAGGAGTCCTGGAGGAATCATGCAAACTGAATCTGAGGAAACAACCAGAGGAGAGACCCTAAATAGGCCTGAGAGGGGGATTGGCTACCTACCCAGGTATGCACCTATCAGAAGGGGTCTCTGACATCACTTCCTGGCACTGGCCACTCAGATGCCCTGAGAGGGTCCCCACACCTTGGAATCCAAGATGGCTAACATCAGGGGCACTCTGGAGCAGCTCTGGGCACCACCCCTGGGGTGGAGATGGACAGGGGAGTGGTCACGCCCCTTTCCTTTGTCCAGTTTCGTGCCAGAGCAGGGACTGGAGGTCCCTGAACCAGTGTAGAATGGATTATGCAAGGAGAGCACCGTTTGTGCCCTTCAAAGCATTTCCAGAGGCTCTGGGAGGATACCCCTCCCATGCCTGTAACACCTATTTCCAATGAGAGAGGGTGTAACACCCCTCTCCTAAAGGAAACACATTGTTCTGCCTTTTTGAGATTGAGCTGCTCAATCCCCAGGAGGGCAGAAACCTGTCTGAGAGGTGGCAGCAGCTGGAGCTGCAGTGGAAACCTCAGAGAGCTGGTTTGGCAGTACTGGGGGTCCGTGGTGGAGCCCCCAGGGTGCATGGAATTGCCCCCCCAATACAAGATTTGGATTGGGGGCTCAATTCCACAATCTTAGACACCTCACATGGCCATATTCGGAGTTACCATTGTGAAGATACATATATGCATTGACATATATGTAGTGCACGCTTATAATGGTGTCCCCGCACTCACGAAGTCTGGGGAATTGGCCCTGGACACAGTGGGGGCACCATTGCTAGTGCAAGGGTGCCCTCACACACAGTAACTTTGCACCCAGCCTTCAGTAAATGAATGAAGGTTAGACATATAGGTGACTTATAAGTTACCTGGTGCAGTGAAAAATGGCTGTGAAATAGTGTGTGCACTATTTTACTCAGGCTGCAGTGGTTGTCCTGAACAAAGGTTGGTATAAGCTCCTTATGGGTGGCTAAAGAAATTATGCAACCCATAAGGGTCTCCTGGAACCCAAATGCCCTGAGAACCTAGGTACAATATACTAGGGACTTATACGGGGGATCCTGTGTGCCAATTGGAATTGGAATATGGAGTCATTAAACTATAGTGACAAATTTGGTACAAAGAGAGAGCATAAGCACTGGAGTTCTGGTTAGCAGAACTCAAGTGACACAGTCAAGCATACCAACAACACACATAGGCCACAAACTATGAGCACTGGGGTCCTGGCTAGCAGGATCCCAGTGAGACAGTAAAAACGCACTGACAAGTAGGTCTGAAACTATGAGTATTGGGGTCCTGTGTAGCAGGACCCCAGTGAGACAGTAAAAACACAATGACAAACACTGACAAACAGGCCAAAAATGGGGGTAACCAACCTAGAAAGAGGCTACTTTCTCACACTTTCTTTCTCATTTGTTCTTCATTCATTCTTTCTGTTTCATTCACCTTCCACTGAACTTTTGCTTCACTCATATCTATTTTCGTCTTTGACCCTTTATACCTCTTCTCTACTACTCAGTTTTCCCTCTCCCCTCATTCCTTTTTTCCTCTTCTGCTGTCCTCCACTCATTTCTCCCTCTCCTGTCTCCACCCCTCGTTTACCTCTTTATTTATCCAATGTTGATATTTGTCTCTTTCTTCATCCACCCTTCCACCCTTCAACTCCCTCAATTTCACTCCCATTTACCTCAACTCGCTTCCCTTTTCTCTCATTTTTTCTTATTCTCTCCACAACCCTCATTTCAACTTTTACATTTTCAGCTCCTCTCCCCCATCTTATCTTACCTTTCTCTTTCTCCTTCCTAATCCTCCTCTGTCCTCACCTTCTTTTCTGATTGGCTGTTCACTTTCCTTTTCTCAGCCCCACTCTCCTTGTCTCCCACCATGTGCCTCGTTGCACCTTTCACACAGCTACAGAGATTGATCTGAGTGCACTGTGGATGAACACAAGAAAGTGAAAGGCTTGTAAGTCCTGATCCTCATGCACCTGTGTCAGGAGCCCTGAGGCCAGTGGCAGGCGGTGACATTTTAAAGTGGAGGGACAAGCAAAGCGAATATTTTAACCCAGTGACATTTACTGTGAGAAACCTAACACTGCCTTTAGGCTTAACACCAAAGCTCTTAATCATGTCTCATTAACAATGCTTTGTTTATAACGGGCCACAACTGAGAGCTCTGGAGCTGAAGCTCAAGGCAATAGGAGTTTCTTTCAGGGCCTGTCAGTGGGTCAAAAAGGTAAACATAACATGCAGGGAAAAATGTTTATTACTTACCAATATGTCCTTGTGTTCTCTCTTCTGCAGTCTGATCACAAGTCTCAGAGCCAACTCCCTTCTACCAATCCAGTCACTGCTCTCATGCTGCTGATAATATTGCATGAGAGGAGCGCCAGGATTGCTTGAAGTGGGCTGGCTCAGTGCTCCATTGGGTACTGGGGGCCTGCATTGGCCTTCCACCCGTTGTCCAACACAGTTGCCGTTGGCGACTATTAAAGTGCTCATGTCAGGCTGGTCGTCAGTGGCCAAACCAACATGCGCACTTTAAACTGGAGTTGGAACCATTCCTCCCCTGCTGCCAATCAGCAGCAATGGCCCCACCCTCATACACAGCTCAGGCCTGCAGCAGTGAAAAATAAAATAGAAAAACATTGATTTTTTTACTATTTTATTTTTCAGATCTGCTGCACTGGCAGTGTCATACCACCCTAAGGGAGGAACAACCTGGACCTGAGTTAAGAGCACATTAAAACTGCACATTGTGGTGGCAAATATTTCTGCTGAAAGGGAAATAAAGAATGCATACTTAATATCCACATTTTGATATGGTGCAACTGGGGCCCCATGTGAACCTTTTGTTCTAGGTGGAATTCTGCTGTGCAGTTATGATAATCACTTATTATTACCATTAAAAGTTGTTCTTATTTCATATATCATCTTCATCCACAAACAAATGTACCACTGATGCTCTCCTCCAGTCTTCTTAGATGTAAGTGGAGCATTAGAACTATGTATTTTCACCCTACAACAGTATTACCTGACACTTACGTCCAAATTCTAATTATTAGATCAAATAAATCCACCATGACATTTCAAAAAACTTTAAGCAATAATGCCATTTGTTAGTAGGAATAGTGACTACAAATGCATATGTGTGCCAGGGATCTTCGATTCTTTTATAGGAACACAGGCAACATTTGATTGTACAAACATGGCTGGGATTTGTTCAGTGGCACACAGCATGGACAACCACTTAGGGCTTCATTATGTGATTGGTGGTCGGGTTGCCAGACCTCCATGTTGGAGTTCCTAAAAAGACTGCCATGTTGGCGGTCTTACAGACTGCCCTATTATGAGTCATAGAGGCAGGACAGCTGACCGTCAACCAAAAAGGGCAGATCAACAGCGATGCGGAGGCCTGGAACTAGGCAGTCAGACCTCTAGCCATGACAGCACAATGACCAACCACTGACCGTATTACAAGCCCAAATTCTCAGTGGCAGACACCCATGGTGGTCAGCCAATAGCAGTCCGAACCACAGCAGTTCATGGTCATCAAAATAATACACAATGGCACGCTGGATGGATTTGAAAACAACACAGCTGTCACACATTGCCACCCTGGACACACCTGAAAATGGCACTATAATACACATCCTTTCACAAACCACAATCTTATTATTTTTCACAGCAAGACAACAACTTTCCCCCACACTGCACAGATACTAGGCACCACGTTTTTCACCATCCCATACAACACCCTGCACACACTTTTGTCCAGTCACAGACTTTTGCAATTCCCCTCTTTAGTAAGTCACTGTGACCTTTTTTTTCACCATGTGACATTCCAAAAATCCCCGTTTTTCAGAAGATGAGTTAGTTAAAAGTCATGGTGAATGAAATCATAAGAGTAGAGCCACAACTGTTTGGAGCCCACATCCAGCACACTCATCTCAGTAGGAAAATGGAAATTTGGGACAGGATTGTTGACAGAGTGAATGCTTTAGGCACCACCCTGAGCACAAAAGAGGACATCAGGAAGAGGTGGAACGATCTCAGGGGCAAGGTCCATTCCCTGATCTCCAGGCACCAGCTACAAGCAAGAAGACTGGTGGTGGCCCTCCCAGTGCCCCATGACATCCATTACATCTATTTTCCTGAGAGGAGATGGTCTTGGCCATCTTGCATCCTGACGGCTTGACAGGAATACCTGGTGCAGTGTAGTCTGGTATGTCATAGCAATAATAGTGTCACCAAAATGCCATGTCATGCATGCCCACTGCGCACCTTTTACAACCTTTGCTGTCACTACACTCACCCGTGGAGTGTCCACCAGTCTAAAGACCCCTGTTTACCATCTCACAATTGAAGTGTACTCACCTGGGGGATAACATTTGTGTATAGTGTGTGTATTACAAAGAGTTACATGACTGAAGGACTGTTCTACAACTCCAAACACCAGACCAGTGTTTCCTTCTCCAAATATCCTTTTTTGAAACTCCCAATTGAAGTGTACCTACCTGGGAGGATAGCATTTGTCAAGTGTGTGTAAGACAGGGACTGACATGACTACAACTCCCTGAGGGCACTGTTACTGTTACTCAAACCACTAGCAGTGTTTCCTTCTCCAAATACCCATTTTTGTGAACGTCCAATTGTAGTGCACTCACCTGGGAGGATAACATTTGAAAAGTGTGTGTACTACAGGGACTGACATGACTACTAAAGACAGGAGGCACTGTTATCGTTACTCCACTCAGCCAGCCAGGTGTCCTCTTCCCCAAAGACCCATGTTTGTGAACTCACATATGAAGTGTACTCACCTGGGTGGATAACATTTGTATAGTGTCTCACTAGAGTGAGTGACATCACTGCAACTCCCATTAGGCCCAGTTTCTGTAACTTCAAATATCATCACAGTTTTTCCTTCTCCAAATACTTTTGTTTGTGAACTCCCAATTGAAGTGTACTCACCTGGGAGGATAACATTTGTATAGTTTGTATTACAGAGTGAGTCACATGACTGCAACTCCCACCAGGCCCAGTGTCTGCAACTCCAAACCCAAGCACAGTGTTCACTTGCCCAAATTCATATGTTAGTGAGCTCTCAATTGAAGTGTACTCGCAGGGGGGATAACATTTGTCAAGTATTAGGGATTAGTGAGAGTTATCTGCCTGCAACTCACAGGAGGCACTGGTTCTCTAACTCCAAACACCAGACCAGTGTTCTAGTCTACAAAGACCACTGTTTGTCAGTTCCCAAATTAAGTTTACCCACCTGGGGGGATAACATTTGTCAAGTATTGGAGAGTAGCGAGAGTAACTTCACTGCAACTCCAAGGAGCCACTGTTTCGCTAACACCATACACCAGACCAGTGTTCTCTTCTCCAAAGACCACTATTTGTCAATTCCCAAATGGGGTTTACTCCCTTGGGGGGACATTTGTCTGATATTTACAAATAGTGAGAGTGACCTGACTGCAACTCCCAGAAGGCACTGTTTTTGTAACTCCAAACACCAACACAGTGTTCTCTTATCCAAAGACCCCTGCGTCTTAACTCTCAATTGAAGTGCACTCACCTGTGAGGATACCATTTATATAGTGTGTCTAATACAGGGAGTGACATTACTGTTAAGGCCAGGGGGCTCTGTATCTCCCACTCCAAACACAAGCACAGTGTTCTCATACCCAAATACCCCTGTGTCTTAACTCTCAAATGAAGTAGAGGGAGTGACCCGGATGCCAGCCCAATAGGGCCTATGTCCCTAACTCCAAACAAAAAAAAAATGTACTTGCCCAATTCCACCTATTTATGAAATCCCAATTGAAGTTCACTCACCTGGGAGGATACCATCTGACTAATGTGTGTAGTATGGGGAGTGACATGACTGCAACTCCCAGGAGGCACTGTTTCAGTGACTCCAAACACCACAACAGTGGTCACTTGTCCAAAAACCCTTACCGTCTAACTCTCAATTGATGTTTACTCACTTTGCTCTCTCCCAATCAATCCGTTTTGCGTTCTACAAAACTGATTGATTGGGAGGGACCAAGATACAGAGCATGCTCAACTCAGAGATGAGTCTTGCTACCTAGCTCCATCTTGATCTGCTGACCCAAAATGAAACTATTGAGGACAGGAAGGACACCTTACCCAGTGTGCAAAACAAGGATACCAAAGGCCTCAAGATGCATAACCACAATGGTATTGTCAGCAGACACATTCACAAAGCATTGACCACATGACTCCAATCACATCTACAAAACAGTCCTGGGTCTGCCTGAATACCAATCAACGAGGCCTCAAAATGGTCAAAGCCATATCTTGTTTAGCCACTGTTTTGCCTGCATTGGTGGCAAGATGAAATTCTCAGCCCATCCTCCCAGGTGCTAATGACCTGTACATTTCAGCAGCTGCTTGACCTAAATGGAATTGGCATGCTTCACAAATGTCAGCTCAATACAACAAATAGCATGTGTACCTGTTACAAAAATATAACCTGAAAATCAACTATGGGCTTTTCAAAATGCCACTGTAAACTTTTAGAGGTAGATGTCACAGTACTAGCAGTAACATTGTATGTTTCACAGGTCACACTGACACTGGCCACACAGAGCCCACGGAAGAGACTGCCACTTCCCCCCTGGATGAACCCCTCAGTGAAGAAGACACTCCTGGATGTCTGGACATGGAGGATGGTTCTGGCCGATCTGGACAACTGGGTCAGACCCCAACAGTGAGTTTCACTATGACCTCCTCCCAGCCCAGTTGCCTTGGCATCGCGGACAGTCATTCCGCTCCCAACCTATGTCCCAAGCACAGTGTCTACACTCTTGTGACCCTAGTCGAAGATCTTGATTTGCCGCACAACTCCTCGGACAATGATGGTCCTGAAACCAGTGGAAGGACGCACCCTGTGGCAATGGCACAGGGCCATGGAGATAGGGTCCATGAGAAGGATGCTGTGGGCAAGCGGGGTGAGGTTACTGGGGCTGCTCCTAGCGATCACACTATCAGCCACATCTTGGGGGATCTATCCTGAGTCCCAAGGCGTGATAGGGCAGGTACTTGCAGAACTCTGGGAAATCAAGCAGCTGCAGAGAGACATCCATAGGGATATGCATGAACAGTAGGAGGCCCACTATTTCAACATGGCCTCCCTAACAGGGGTGCTGAGGGACCTTAACACTACCCTGGTCAGGGATCATCAACAACATTCTACCCCTTCCTTTAGCGCATTCACACCAAGCCCTACATCGGTGCCATCCCCTGGAAGGGAGGCCCTGTCAGGGGAAGAGCCTGCCCCAGACACACTTGCCTCTGTAGCAGAAGATTACCCCCACCATACAAGCGAGGACATCCAGCAAAGACTCTAGGAGGTGCTGATGGCAAGACACCTACTACTGCCAGCAAGTGACCTCTTTCTTAATTACCTCCTTTGTGTGCCACATATTCACTCAGTTCACTGTTCTTAAATATCACAGTGTCCTTTCCTCGGGATCTGCACGTTGCTGAACAAAAGCCCCACCTCCCGGTGTCACCAACTCAGAAAGCTATTATAGCACTGAGTTATGATGAAGCCAGGCGGGGGGAGGGAATTGCAGGGAGAGAGATCTGAAAAGAAAAGGTTAGAACAAATATGCATCTACTCATTCATAGCAGTATAACTCATCAATTGACATTTGACTTAAAGGCATCTCCGTGATATCAGATTGAGACCCCTTTTGAAGTGAGGGCGAAGCCCCTTCTTTGAATCATGGAACAAGAACAAACTACAACCTCAGAACCAAGAGATAGCAACAGCTTTGGACTATGGTCATACTCTGAATATCAATCCTTTAACAACTATGCATTCATAACATAAACGTTTGATCACAGCCTAGAAATTCTCAAAAACTTAAATATGCTTTTCACATATTATGCTTTCCAAAAAACAATGAAACTATAATTTGCTTATCTCCAAAAATGCTTTCACAATTACAACTATAGGCCTGAAAGTTTTACTCAATGAACTTGAAGCGCTTTATTCGTTGGGCAGAAGCGCCTTGTTTATTATACATGAAGCGCTTTGATACTTATGCCAGAAAGCGCTTTCATTTGTCTTATCTGAAGCGCTACGCTCGTTATGCTAAGGGGCGCTTTACTCATGTGGCCTGAATCACTTTGATTGTTATGCCAAGGCCGTTTAACGCATGTGGACTGAAGCGCTTTGATTGCTGTGCCGAGGGCGCTTTCCTCATGTGGACTGAAGCATTTTGATTGCCGCGCCAAGGGTCGCTTTACTCATGTGGACTGAAGCACTTTGAATGCTGTGCCAAGGGTGCTTTACTCATGCGGACTGAAGCGCTTTGATTGCCGCGCCAAGGGCTTTTACTCATGTGGACTGAAGCACTTTGATTGCTGTGCCAAGGGCGCTTTACTCATGCGGACTGAAGCGCTTTGATTGTGGTGCCAAGGCTGCTTTACTCTTAAAACTGAAAACGCTTTGCTCGTTGTGCTAAGGGGTGCTTTACCTTTTGGAAGTAACAACTCCCTTCAAGATTGGGCTCATCAAGACCTTACCGCTACAAGTACAACCTACTTGTATCTGAATTCACCATGGAAACAAGGATACTCCGATTTGCCGTCAGTCTGCCATGCAGGAAATGTGCTCTTCTTCAGAGAAACCCCCACGAGGTCTGACTGCATCGAAGTCTTCAAAATAGTGAGCAACGTGCTTGGGTGTGGCTGGGCTTTATAGGCTTGCCACACCCCAAGATGGCTGGTGCCTCTAAAAACATGGGAATTGTAGTCCCTTCATAGAATAACAGTGATAAATGCAACTTGTCCACCAATGTCCTGACCCTGCAGCTACATAAGCTTTACCACAGGGCAGACGACGCTGATGGCCACTTTTGGAACAAGAGGGGATGACAGGTGGTGCGCATAAAGCGCTGCAAATCCACACAGCGGAGTTTCAGGTGGGACCTGGACCGCGCACAGCCTTATTCCTGACATTAACCCACCTTCCATTTCCAATGGGAGGAGTACACTGGACTTTTGACTTCCAGTGGTGTGGCATCTACTATAACGAGTTCATCCCCATGAAAGAACCCTTCACTGTTCTTTTCAACCATGGTCCAATATAATTTTATGCACGAATTTCCAATAAATCCACCTATCACAAAGTGAGTGTCTGCTTGCTTCTGTTCTACATTTTGCTATGTAGAGATGTAAAAACATGTGAAGCAAATAAGAAAGACAAGATACTAATGCAAGGAAAGATATGTTACAGGTGCAGTGTCCTGCTAAGGATTACTAACAAAACACACAAACACATTGCTACAAGTGGCTGACCACACCAAACATTTTATTTCAGTGTACAGAACATAGGCTGTTGAAATGTCTGGACTGTCATAGCCAAGAATGGCTGACTCATATTGTGCCCCTGATCACAGGTCCGGCATAATCCAATGACCATGCACCTGGTGTATGGCACAAACATATGTCAGTGTTGTGGCACAGGCACTGTGGCCTGCAATGATGAAACACATCTACAGCGACATACACGTCATACAAGAAGAGTCTTCAGCCTATGTGAAGGGTGAATTTCTTGCTTGCATTTGATGACAACATATTTCATGCCCATATGATGGCAAACAGGATGCAATCTGCCCACCACAGCACACTAAACAAGTCCAATGTGCACTTCTGACCTTCCACCCAAACAATGTTCAAGCTGTCTAGGCACAGGTCTCATACACCCCAAATCTGTGACCTAGATTACCTGGAACAATCCATGTCCACTTTGAATGTCGGAACTGCATCAGATACCTGCCAATGTCACAACTCTGAAATGCCCACATGAGGGTCTCCTAGTGAAAGTACCTGTACATAGACAAAACAAGGAGTAAAGGTTTGAAAGCATACCTATTACACAAATCATATAGCAAGCATCTGGAAAGGAAATTACATTACAGACTGACACAAACAAAGTAGCTATATCAAGGTGGGGATATGTTAAAGGATATCCCTTTAAACACACTTTGGCTGAATACTGCAGAGTAGAAGCTCCCTAGTTGTTGCGAAAACAGTCTACTCCATGCATTTTAACAACTACAGTTCTTCGTACAGGCACAGTCATTACATCACATGACATACTTACACTCTTTCTGCAAGTCGGCTCCTTCCTCTTCGCCGCTATCATCCTCACTTGGCATTTCATGAGTCTCATCCGGTGGCACTGCAGGATCCCCCTCCTCTGGGATGTACAGGATATTCCTCCACAGGGCAATGTTGTGGAGCATGCAGTATGCCACAGTGATCTGACACACTTTCCCGGGTCATTGGAGGAGGGCTCCACCTGTCCATTCCAGACACATAAATCTGGCCTTTAGGAGCCCAAAATCCTGCCCCACTACCGGCTGTGTACTTCCATGGGTCTCATTTAAGTGGACTTCCCCTGGCTTAGTTGGATTCCTTATTGACGACAACAGCCAAGGACCGTTTGGATATGCAGAGCCTCCTGTTAAGGAATAGGACAAATGTGAAACAATGAGTCCCTCTTTTCAGGATTGTAGCACCTGATATTGCACACACACAAACAGGACAGATGTGACTTATCAACCAGCCAGGCCCTCTCTGGCTACAATTGTGACATCAGCTGGGGTATGGTGCTGTTCTGCATTGTGAAGGAATCATGGGCTAAACCCGGATAACAGGAACAGACCAGCTGACAGGGCCACTGTATGTTGGGAAGGACCCTGTGGCTAGGAAGTGCAATACTGACATGACTTGTACAATGGGTGGTATGCTGGTTGGATAACTAATAGCAGGCATCAAATCTGGCTCCAACTGATGAAATAAGTCCACTATTGTTTGCCTATTCAGATGATACAGGAGGATTATGTGGCATTCTTCCATGGTCTGAAAGTCTTGCAGAGCACCGTAGACAAGTGGTTGTCGAATCCTCCCTCTCCCTGGGTACCTATGTATGACAAGACCTGAGTTATAATATTAGTCATTGTGTCAATAGCAACATACATGATGCATGTCAATGATATCATGTGACAAGGCATTTCAGAAGGGATAGACATGGCAACCAGGACACATCACAGCTGCAAGGAACACAAGGGTCACATGTGACACCCACGGTTTTCCACACATGTCCACAACATGTATTTTGACCAAACTCAAAGACGTGCATCCCAATTGCCCCTCGAAATGTGATTGGACATCTCGACTGCCAAAATGACCGTCGGCGGGGTGGACTGTGCCCCACTGTTAAATGCCATCTGTGCCCTGCAACATACTACAATGGTGTTTGAGTACTAGCACCTACATGACAAGACAGTACAAGCATGTTTGTGTGTTCAAAACAACATTTTTGGGGGTGTGACATAGTCTGTGAAGCCCAATACTGCATTTCAGGCCTCTAAAATGGCATCTGCCTGACCTACTCTCTTAGACATTTGGAACCATCCACGACCGTCAGCAGAAGTCGTCATGGCGGTAGGAAGTTGCAACTGCGGTGGACACAGCCATGGGCTAATGTTGTTGCCAGTGGTGGTCGCGGACCAATGGCTGCTGCCGCCGGTGGTGATGACCACATACATGGCAGACGTGACCTCTATGTTCTGCAGATTCACCCACTTGACCCCTGACACCGCTGTCAGCAATATTTCCAAGACATGAGCTGCAGTGTACAGCCTCTGGGAGCAATCATGCTACGTCCAGCAGGTGATAGGGCCCCTGCCTTCTCTCCAGAGGAGATGGAGATGCTAGTAGATGAGGTCCTACCCCTGTAGAAACAGCCCTAGTGTGCCCAGAGGAGCAGGTAAGTACCTCATTCGTGCATTTTTCTCAGTACTTCTCCATCCTTCCCTTCCTCACAGGCTAGGATGTGGCCATATGTGTCAGGTTGACTACTCATGTGCCTGTTGTTGCAGGCTGTGGCATCAATGGGATGTACAATGTGCAGGTATTGATGGCCAGTGTCACATGTAAAGTTCAGTCACATTGTGTTGTGTGAGGTTTTTGGCTTCCTAGATCCTCCTTGTCTTGGATGCACATAAGTAGGTGGGGAGACATTACTGCCATCCACTGGCATCTCTTTCTTCATGATTGTTGTGAATGTCAGACAACATGTATGCGCATGACAGCATGAGCTGAGTATGCATGTTGTATGAGTCAGGTGAGAGTAATGTGAGCAATGTGTATGGTACCACTGAGATTTCTAAACACATCTGCCCTTGCTAAACTGCTGTTTGGAAGGCATATCATAACTCACTCTGCCCTTCAGGTTGCCACACACACACCACATGCCAAATTGCTGTTGGCTACATGATGTACTGTCATGCATGGAAGTGATGGGAATTGAGTGTATTGTAAGTTGCGTCTGCTTAGCCTGCAGAGACCCGGGCACGTCAGATGTATCTCCCAGTACCGGTCCTAGTCTAGGCTGGGGTGGAGTAACTGTGGCTATGCAACTGTGGCATTATGTCCACTCTCTGTACCCCAGCAGATCTTGTCATGTGGGCAATATGAGGCTATGGTGTAAAATCCTGCCCAGAATGTCTCATTCCTTTGAATGATTAGGAAAGATACAGAGGTATTTTATTAATCTAGTCCATATGTGCACTTAACATCATTGTCAATGGCAAGTCCCTTACACCCACAGCCCTGTTGTCACCTTCCCACAGGTCATATTTGTCCTGTATAGGCTTATTGCATAAATGACAGTCCCACAGTGCAGATAGTGTACTGATTCCTGGGAGACCATTAAATGTGACTCAGTAGTTTGGTCACACAGCAGAAACTGTACAATGCATGCCTTTGGTAGATGCCATCCCCGTAGGGTAGGCACATATGTCCAAAGGATTGTTCTGCGGTACAGGTACACAACACAGAACCCCACCCCCCTGAAGTGGCACACATCTGAATTTGTTAGTCCACATTCCCACACATAGACAGGAAAGATACTTTCTGTACCCACCATGACAGTCCCTTCATTGTTATCCATGTGCAAGGTTGGAGTTTGTACTCTGGCAGTTGCCTGTAGGGACTGTATGCAGGCAGAGAGTCATTCTCACAGAGTGTGAATGTGTTGGTCCATTCATGCCTAAGGAGTTTACTCTTCAAAAGCCACAGAGGTGTGATGTGACTCATAGTGACTCACATCTCAGTCAAGTTGCTACAGCATGGCCTACATGATGTCCATAAGCTTGCTTAGTCATTGTAGGGCCTAAGCAGAGTAGTGGGTTAGTCTGCAGATAGAGAAATTTATGTTTGTAGTCATGTCCCTGTACTTATTGGCTTGTATGTGTCACACTTGGGGAGTATTGACAAATATGAAAGTTATAGCTTGCTGTTACTGACATGTATGTGACCCAACCATTTGTGATGAAACTTGTGATCATGATCTCTTGATTTGTCTTTTGCATCCATGCAGGTCAACGCCCACCAAATGAAGGCATTATGGAGAGCTATCGCCAATAAGGTGCGGACCCTGGGGGTCCACAGTTGGTGGAGCGCCCACTGTGGGAAAAGGTCAGAGGACCTGAGATACTGGGCCTGGAAGATCGCAGAGGTCCAGCTGGGGATGTCCTCCAAGCGTGGGCGGGATGCCCATCGGACCATGACCACCCTAATTGCGCCCATTCTGGCAGTGGCCTATCTTAAGCTTGATGGGTGTTTGAGGGCAGCACAGCAGCCACAAGGGAATGAGTACAGGGCATATTCCAGCCTGCCCCATTGCCAAGTGAATGAGTTATGATCTGACAGCTCCTCCTGGCAATTAGGGATGAGCATGTGTCACACAGTTGATGAGTGATTGTTTTTGTAGACATGTCATGTGGTGCATAATGATGTGCCTTGCATATTGACCCAAGGACCTAGGACACAACTGGGTGGAATCCACAAACCACTTGCTCTGCAGGGATGACACATGGCTGGGTACACTGATCAATCAAGTACTGTTTGTTGTTGTAGTATGTGTAATTTCTATGCAACCGACTACTACTCCTAAATGTTACAGGCCAAAGGTACGTAGGTGATGGATCACTGTCTTTTGCCATGTGTCTGGGAAAATGTGTATATAGGCGTCTGCCACTTAGAAGCTAGTTGTCTTCAGCATATGATGGGTACTGGTGCCTCAATGCAGTCTGTAATGTGAAGATGTCCAACATACTTGTGACAAGGCTTACATTGTTCTTTGGATGCATGGCATGTGGGGAATGTCCATTGACATGATTTATGAGCCATAACTGTTGCCAGCACTTTCTGTGCCTACATGTCAGCATGCGTCCCTTTCTCTTTTGAAAAACATTTGGAAGCTGGAGTTTCATGCATGGTCTACCTATGATTTTGGGATGATGTCTGTATTCTCTCAGCTATATGTGCATGACAAACTATTTGTGGAATAGTACATTCACAATGGGGATATATTTAATGTTGTGCCCCTTACAGGAGTGTGTCACCATTGTTTATTGGCATACACACACCCATCACAGCATGTCATTTGGCATGTACAACTGCAGTAGCAATGAGGGACATGACAGTTAGGCCTAGAGCTTAGAGCCATAATGTAAATATCTAAGTCCTTGATGTGGCATCACGTGGAAAGTGCATTGCACATGTGTAATGAGTAAGGTGAGTTTCCTGACTGTTGAGATCACTCCATGATGTCCAGCATGGATGTCACTCCATGATGTCCAGCATCATGGAGTGACTTGCAGTTATGTTGAAATCACATGGGTTTAATTACAAGTATTCATCCACAGACAGACATCTGGGTTTGCATGACCAAAATGGAGACAGTGATGTAGCTTCCTATTGGGCAACATGTTGAGGGCCTTCTACAAGTATTTGAAAATCTCAGGGCCTCTCCAACATACAAAGGACTAATGGCTTTTATTGATACACTCAGAGTATGTCATTGCAAGGTGGATCAGACATTAGTGTTGATTACCCTGGGGCTCGCTGAATCATTGTGTTGTGTGTTTTGGGGACATCTCTCCCTGACATATTGCACATGATGTCTACAGTGTCCATTTCCATGCCGCATGTGTGGCCTATATGAGCAACATTAATACTACCTATATGACTCTATTGGGACAAATATCACTTGGTGAAGTGTGCATTGTTGATATGTTTCCAGTGTGAAATGGGTATTTCCATGTCACCTTCCCTGGGATATTGTACTTTTGTCACCAATGTGGCATGATTTTGTAGCATCATTTCTTATTGTTGGGTCATCATGCATATGACAAATAGATGGGTGCATGACCTTCTGTGGGATCTGTGGAAATGAATTTGGCATTGACCTACTATCGCATGCAGGTAGGTGACTGAGGTCTGCTCCATGGGGCAAACGTTTCAGGGTGATGGTGTCTCCTACATGTTGAATGGGTATTGTGATTGCACAACTTCAGCAATGCAATTGAAGTTGTCTGAGATCTAAATTTTCCTGTGGGCAACTGTTGACAATACATATGGCATGCATGCATATGGTAAAGCACATGTATCGGTCACTTAGGTAATGTGTGTTAATCAGAGCTGTTGTTCAGGATTGATCATGGACATGTGATAATTCTCTTGGTATTTGCAGCATCTGTACTGAAAAGCAAAGGAGATGGGGTACAGCCGAGTGGGGAAGCATCTGGCCACAGGACCTCAGGTCAAGACATCACTGACAGAGAGAGACACAGTGGCCCAGAGGGCGAGGGGAGTGCCACGGGAGAGAACTGGAAATCCTCATCATCATTGGATTTTTCCACCAGTGGCCACTCCCTAATGGTGGAGGATCCATTGGGACATACTCCTGTACCATCCTTGTCCATCGCTCCCAATTCGGTCGCCACCCTCCCTATTGCTCCCCACTCAGTTGGTCGTGCCCACTCACCCCAGAGGGTAGGCATCTCCTTTGCTGCAGGCACCTCTGTCCCAGCCCCTGTTACCCCTGCTGCCCTTAGTGAGGAGGCTATTGACCTCCAGAGAAGTATCTGTGTGGATCAGTCAGCCATTGTGAATGCCATCCAGGGATTGGCAACTCAACTATAACAGACAAATGCATTCCTGGAAGGCATTCATAGAGCAATGGCTGGTCTACAGAGATCTTTTCAGGCTCTGGCCTCCTCACTGACAGCAGCCAGTCACACCCCCACCTTCCCTCCCCCCTCCACCTCCCTCTTCCCAATCCTAATCCTCCCTTCCCCTACCTACCCAAAGCACACAGACTGATCCACACACATCCACATCAACACACAAGAGCAGCACACACAAACACAAGCAACACAATACACACCGACACAGAACCAAACAACAGCCATCCACAGACACAACAGTCACTACTTCTCTAGACACTCCCAACACCCCCTACATTACACACACAACATCCAGCATACCCACAGGCACCACACCAACATCAGTGACACACCCACCACACCCATCGTACCTGCAGACACCACCCCAGCATACCCCCAGACATCTACCACAAGCACCATACCAACAGACACCACAACTGAAGACACACAGATATCCAGCACATCCAGCATACCCGCAGGACACACACAAATCCACTATTCCATCCCCAGCTCCTCCACCTCCGAGACCCCTAAGACACACAAACAGACTCACTCACACACCCAACAGATACCACATAAACACAAGCATACCTCCCAGAAGTGCACACCCACGACATCCACACTAACATAGCAGACAACCACTCCCTCTGCTTCCAAATCCCGATCCCCTTCTGATGACTGTCCCCGTGTACCTAAGAAATGTTTTATGTTTGACCTTGCACTTTGCCCTGTTCCCTCCACCCCTCCCCAAAACCCAAGAGGTGCCCACCCAGCTCCCAGGTCCTCCCTTCCACCTCCAAGGCCTCCCCCACTCCTCCTGCAAGCACCCATACCACCCCCCCAGAAGAAGCCCACTCCTCCCTCAAGCATACCACCCTTTCCATACTCAAGACCAAAATACCAGTCCCAAATCAGATACCCCCCCCCAGAGGATGATCCCTGAGGTGCCTGCCTGCCCACTTAATGCCCCTTCCTGTGGAGGTTCCATGGCAGTTAGGAGTCAAGTGAGGGCACCATGAGGTGCCTGTGCATCACACTATGGACTGGTCAATCACCTTGAATTATGAATATTTAAGGTTAATAATCCCAAACAATTGTTTTTTTGGGGTACACATTTGTCCTGCACTTCCTTTACTACCATAATGTTGTTCCTGAGTGACTGCCTACAATCATGTGTGTTTCAGCCTGCTTGCTGATCCTTTTGCTGTTGTTTGCATTATCTGCCCTTCGTGGGCAGTGCTGGTGTCCCCCAAGACAAGGGTATACGTTGAGTGCATGGATTTGTGCGTGTAAATGAAATGGTGATGTCATGGCATTCTATACTGTTTGTTATGGTAAGTATTTCATCCTGTGTTGTCCAATGTGAGCATGTATGGTATTAGACTTGTCACCCTGATATGGATTATGTATTCACCTGATGTGTGTCAGCTGAGTTTTGATTGTGTAGACATGGAGTGTGTTCAGTTGTGCTTCTTCTGTTTGCAATTGACTATGCATTTGTCCATTTAGCTGTGTGTACCTTGCAGCTAGTTCATGTAGATGTATGCCCCATGCAGTTGGAGTTGTATGTATTTTGTTAACTTGCACTTCCACATTGTGCAGATAGGCATGTAATTTGGGTCTAGTATTTTTTGTCCCAGAGACACATATAGGGCCGTTTCCTGTGCAAATGTTGTTTAAGGGGCATATGCAAAGTGAAATGTGTCCCAGTGCAGCCTCCTTCCCTGAGTGCTCCTGATGCCCCATCCCTATTGTGCAGGTATTGTTAGCATAGTGATCTTTGGATATTTGTATCTCTGTCTATTGTGCATTCCATTGTCCTTCCATTGTGCTGTAATATGGGTGATGTGGGTGTCCATTGCAGGGTTGTTTCATGAGAGTGGTGTTTGTGTTCTATGAGACATCCATACATATATGTGTTGTATATGATGAGAGTCCATGGCCTGTGAGGAATGTCTGTGTGACTTGTGTTTGTATGTGTGATGTTGGTGTGTTGTTGGTGTTGTGTGAGGCAATGTAGTCCAGCCTTCACTATCCCTGAGGTTGAAATGATTAGATGTGTGTTTTGTGTATTGTTGCAGTGCAGTGTGAGTGACCTGACCAAAGGAGGCATACTGTCACTGAGAATGTCATCCATTTTTATGTATGATTCCCACTGTGTACACAATAACATGTGAACCTGGTGCCTGTAGCATTACCCCCATATCCGTGGACGATGGCATAACGATCTGTTGTTGAGCGTAATGACACAGGTACGTGGGTGTACTTATGGTCAGTTGCTTTCTCAATGGCGTTGATTTTGTGCTAGATCGATGATCAACAACAGTGGCAGGATGCATGTGATGTGCTCCGTGGTGGCACAGGACGTATAAAGCTGCCTGCAGGTGAGTGTCTCCCTTTGTACTGTCCGTTTCCTCCTGCTGATAGTTGGTAGTTCGACCACCCGGTCACATTGGCGGTGTGCAATCTCACAATGTGTCTGGCAGAAACACAGGCTCCGCCAGCCTGTTTGTGCTGCCTTCTGACCGTGGCGGTCTGTACTGCCTGACGATGCCAGCGGGACAGCAGCGGTCTTTGCTCCATAGGCCCGCATGACTCGTAATCTGGCGGTCTGACCTCCAACCCGATGGCGGTCGGACCGCCTCCGCCGCCATGGCGGTTGATGGACCACCAAACTCGTAATGCAACCCCTAGTGGTGGAAGCATTCACGAGCACCCATCAGCTCAGCATCCACGTTATTGGACCTGCAAATGCCTGCAAGTCAGCAACCTATTACTTCTACAGATCCAAACCCAGTTGGATGGTTTTTAGCAGCCGTGAGCTCACAACCCTCCGTTGAGATCACAGAAACCCAGGAAAATCATGAAAAGTGGCAGGAGAAAAAGTTTCACAAAGTGACTGTAATACCTCTTCCACCTGCACCTCCCATAGCCAGGCCCTCCACTTTGGTAGCCAGAACACAACTTTTACTCTGTTCAAAAACAGACAACAGTTATAGGGACCAGGGTCTAAATCTTAGATTTAGATATATCTGTATCTTACCACTACCTTCCTTCCTTTGGCGTCGTATTGGCAAAATGTATACTTCACCTTTTTTTACATAGATTACTCTGGTAGGTTCTTCATCCAATGTTGGTGACCAGTTGTGGATTACAGGAGAGCTGTTGAAATTAAATGACAATACGCACCAAAATATTTGCCATTGTTGACTGAATTATGTGGTAGGAAAAGACAATTTATGCAGCATTATCTTGTTAGCGCGTCGGAGCCTAGATAAGTAAACTTACCAGGCAGCTAGGCCCAAACCCTAGCTAGGCTGAGGCCCTCTGATTTAATAAAGCAAACTCTTAACACACAACTCTAACTATGATATACTAATACAAATTCAGACATTATTGCATATAAATTTTCAGAATTAATAAGCTTTTCATTAGTCTTCGTATACATTGGTAGCCACTCCCCGTGGGCACATTTCAACGTGTGCATTATTTTCTACGTTAACACATTTTGTATGCAGTTTCATCACACAATATATTGCAAGTTTTTCATATTAATATTGATGCTAATGCACATAAGGACAGTGAGACAAAACAAAAAGGTGGGGGGAAGAGACAAAGGATACACTTGGTCAATGGCAGCAACAACACCACCGTTGGCATACAAGAGACACACACACACAGGGAACAGCCCTACGCACGAAGCAATGGACTACCAGTCACAATTCTAGTCACCAGCCCATGGACAAGAATACCTAATGCCAATAGCAGCATACCTTATACTCACAGACCCCTGCCCAGTAGAGGATGCCTACTACCTTGGTTGGAGGTGGTTCACATCATACCCTGCCCAACATGGGACCTAACCTGCAATGTCCGGCCTGACCTAGGGGCACCCACAGGCCCACATCCCCCTCCCGGACACCACCCCACCACACACAAGTAGTATATTGGGAAACTGTACTCACCCCCTTGTGGCTGCTGTGATGCCCTCAAGCACCCATCTAGCTCCGGGTAGGCCACCGCCAGTATGCGGGCCATCAGGGTGGTCAGGGTTTAACGGGAACCCCTTCCTCATTGGGAGGCCATCCCCAGCTGGGCCTCTGCCGTCTTCCTTGCCCAGAGTCTCAGGTCCTCCCACCGTTTCTGACAGGGGGTGCTCTGCCTGCCGTAGACCCCCATGGTCCGCACGTCCTTGGCGATGGCACGCCATATACCCTTTTTCTGATGGGCGCTGACCTGCAGAAAAAGAAACATAGAAAAAGGTATGAGTCATACCGTCCGGCTTGTTACACTCATGGCCCACCATAGCCCTCACATCCCCTTACGCACAGACATTGCCCACCATACAAGCAGCACGCTGCCCAGAACCCTTCCACCAACCCCCCCTACACAAGGCCCTCATACACACCACTCGATGCATCCATGCCCCTTGCATTGTGCTCACAGTGTATTCACCTGTTGGTCTGGAGGCCCATACTTCATTCAGTACTGGAGTGGGACCCCATCCACCAGTCTCTCCGACTCCAAGGCGGTGAAGGCAGGGGCCCTTTCCCCAGTGACATGAGCCATGGTCGGTTCCAGACAGAGGTCACAGCAGCACTTGCAGTGTAGGTCCTCTCCTGTTGAAGGTCAGGTAGCAAGTGAGTGAACAGATAGATAATGATGGTCAAGTCCATGGTGGTGCGTACCGTCACCGTCCGCGTACATCACCATTGCCCACTGTAACCCATAGGGCCCAATGACAGCCAATGAGGAGTTGCACAGCGTTATTCGACCGCCTCCCGCAACGGCGCACAACGTCAGAGACATCAAATCATTTCCACATGTTAATCCACACAGGATAGGCGGATTCCCTTTTTGGGGGGGGGGGTAGGCCATGGCACCTAACTGCGTCACAGTACACATAGGCACCATTGGGGCCTATACAACAACATACTGTTACAGTCACAATATGCAATGCAGTGTAGTGTTTGGAAATGGGGTATATTGACCAGCTGCTCCCCGTTTTGCCCCCTAGATTACAACCGCTGCGGATGAATAGGAGATGGAGACATCCCCCCGTGTACAGACCCCTGGTGGACTTGGCAACAATGGAGGACAGGCACATCATCCTCACCTATAGACTGGACAGGGCCACAATCACAGAGCTGTGTGCCCAATTGGAGCCTGACCTGATATCTGCTATCCGTCAGCCCACCGGGATCCCCCCCTCTTGTACAAGTCCTATCTGTGCTCCATTTCTTGGCAAGTGGCTCCTTCCAAGTGACAGTGGACTTGGCAGCTGGAATGTCTCAGCCAATGTTCTCAATAGTGCTGACCAGAGTGTTGTCTGCCCTGATTAAACACATGCACAGCTTCATTGCTTTCTCCCATTTGGAGGATTTGGCCACAGTAAAAGCTGACTTCTATGCAATGGGACATATCCCCAACATTATTGGGGCTATTGATGGTACACATATTGCATTTGTCCCCCCCCCCGGAGAAATGAACAGGTGTTCAGAAATCGAAAGAGCTTTCACTCGATGAATGTGCAGATAGTGTGCCTGGCGGACCAGTACATCTCCCATGTCAATGCAAAGTATCCTGACTTTGTGCATGATGCCTACATCCTCAGGAATAGCAGCATCCCATATATGATGGCTCAACTCCAGAGGCACCAGGTGTGGCTAACAGGTGAGCCCTGGTTCCAACCCAGTGTATGTTGGTGTATGGGTATGGTGTGGGCCCTAAGGGTTAGTGTGTGTCTAACAGTTGTCCCTCGATATTTGCAGGTGACTCTGGTTACCCCAACCTCTCATGGCTACTGACCCCTGTGAGGAATCCCAGGACAAGGGCAGAGGAACGTTACAATGAGGCACATGGGTGAACAAGGAGAATAATAGAGAGGACATTTGGCCTCCTGAAGGTCAGGTTTCGTTGCCTCCATCTAACACCTGTACTACTCACCCAAGAATGTGTGCCAGATAATTATGGCATGCTGCATGTTGCATAACCTTGCCCTGAGATGCCAGGTGCCTTTTTTGCAGGATGATGAGGCTGGAGATGGGCGTGTGGCAGTAGTGGACCCTGTGGACAGTGAAGATGAGGAGGCAGAGGATGAGGACAACAGAACAGCTATTATACAACAGTACTTCCAGTGACACACAGGTAAGACAATGTAACTTCACTTTGCATTGACAGTTTTTTATTTGATATTGTGCATGGCAGGCAGATTCTCCCAATTCCATTGGCCAATTCCATCCCTTTGGCATCTCTATTTTCAGATATCTGTGCCCCACTCTGGCACCTGGTGTGTTGACTGCAGCCAACTACAGGCATTCCTATGTATACATTACTGTACAGTTGTAATGCAGTGTTTAAACCTTGTTAAACAAATACATAGTTAAATCATTTGACATACTCCATACAATTTTGTCAAAGTGTGTTTATTTAAGTGTTAACAAGTAGAGGGGTATGTGCAATGGGCTGGGGTGATGGTGGAGGAAAGTCCAGGATGGAGTCCAGTCTATTTATTTCACAGGTGCATTGTCCAAGGGGGCATAGGAAGGGAGCAAAGGCAGTTCAAGGTGGACAGGGTGACAGAGTGGGACACAAGGGTGACAATCGTGGAGAGTCTTATTTCCTGGTGGGGTCTTGGCAATGTTCTCTGGCTTCTGCCTGGATCGCAGGGACTGTTTATGGGGTGGTTCTCCTGTAGAGGGAGGGGTGCTGGTGGCCTGTTCTACCTGTGGTGGGGCCTCCTGTCCACTTGCCGCAGCGGAGGTGGAGGGCTGTTCATCGTTGTGGCTAGTGTCAGGGACCCGGTGGTGTGCCACTGCCTCCCTCATGGTGTGGGCCATGTCTGACAGCACCCCTGCAATGGTGACCAGGGTGGTGTGGATGTCCCTCAGGTCCTCCCTGATCCCCAGGTACTGTCTCTCCTGCAGACACTGGGTCTCCTGCAACTTGTACAGTATCTGGCCCGTCGTCTCCTGGGAATGGTGGTATGCTCCGAGGATGTTGGTGAGTGCCTCCTGGAGAGTCTGTTCCCTGGGCCTGTCCTCCCCTGTCACACAGCAGTCCTCCCAGCTTCCCTTGTTGTCCTGTGCCTCTGTCCCCTGAACCGTGTGCCCACTGCCACCGTCCCCAGGTCCCTGATCATCCTATGTTTGTGGGGTAGCCTGGGGTCCCTGTAGTGGTGGACACACTGCTGATTGACATGTCCTGGGGACAGAGGTATGGGCCTGCAGGGTGAGTGCTGTAGTGGTGTTTCCTGAGGGGGGAGGCTCTGTGGTGGTATGGGACTCTGCCTGGGTAACTGACTGTCTGGAGATCCCTGATGGGCCAGGTTGGTCATTCAGATCCAGGTGTCCAGAGCTGCTGTCATCACTTTGGGCCTCTTCTTGAGGGGGGGCTGGATATTGATGTGGGGGACCTGTGGGGATGTAAATGCAGTGTTATTGTTTCTGTGTGTGACATCTTGTGTATGGTTGTGTTGACCTGTATGGTTGTGATTGCCCTGTCAGCTTTGCCTTGTGTGAGTAGTGATTTTGTGGACTAGGTGATTGTCTCTAATGTCCATGCTTTAGTGATGGGTGTCTATGCAAGGCTGTGAGTGATGTCCATGCATTGGTGGTGCATGCAGGGCTAGGTATTGGGATGGGTGGGTTGTGATGGTGGGGTGTATGTGAGGTGGTGGAGTGATGGGGTGAGGGTAGGGGTGAGGGTATGGGATGGCATGCAGGTAGGTGGGTCATAGTAATAGAGATTTGACTTACCAGAGTCCAGTCCTCCTGCTACTCCTGCCAGGCCCTCAGGATGCAGTACTGCCAAGACTTGCTCCTCCCATGTTGTTAGTTGTGGGGGAGGAGGTGGGGGTTCACCGCCAATCTTCTGTACAGCTATCTGGTGTCTTGCACCCACGGAACGCACCTTCCGCCGTAGGTCGTTCCACCGCTTCCTCTTGTCATCCTTGTTCTGGGGTGCTGTCCCACGGCGTTGACCCTGTCCATGATTCTCCATCATAGCTCCATCATCCTAGCAAAGGATGTCTGCTGCACCTGTGGTCCGAATAGCTGTGCCTCTACCCGGATGATTTCCTCCACCATGACCATCAGCTCCTCCTCTGAGAACCTGGGGTGTCTTTGTGGTGCCATGGGTGTAGTGTGGGTGGTGTGTGTGAGAGTGTGTGGGGTGATTTGTTGGGGTGCGTGCTGTAAGGTGCGTGGATGGTGTATGGGTGATGGTGTTTTGTGGCTCTGGTTCTGTGGGTGCTCTTGGTGTGTCTCTCTCTCAGTTGTCAATTTTTTTGAGTCGTAAAGGGTTGTTGGTAATGTGAATGTGTGTTTTATAGTGGTGTGTGGGTGTGGTGGGTGTATGTGTGTCAGGTGTGTGTAGTTTGAATTGTCCAATGTGGTGTTGTTTTGTATGTGTGTGTGTGTGGGTCATAATGTGATGGGCATAGTTCTGTTGGCGTAATGGCGTGGGTTTTGCTACCGCCAGTTTATCACTGACCTTTGGGCTGGTGGACTTGTGTGTGTGTCTGTAGAATGACGGATTGCTATGTGTGGGCCATAATATGGGTAGCGGTAAGCAGCCGCCGCAGCGGTATGTTGGCGGCAGGCAGCATGGCGGTAAGCGGGACTTTCCGACAATGTCATAATGAGGGCCTGAATGCCTAAACCCATCAATGACTCAAAAGGCTTTTTCATCCATAAGCAAGAACTATTGGCATTCGCAGTACTTGTTTGTCTTGGGGAAGAGGGTGCACAGAAAGTTCATATAAGGTGGGTTTTGACTGTAGCCGAGGGATAAAGGGAAGGCTTTTGATGAATAAGCACTGAAAGGGTATAATATCTGGAAGGTAGAGTTAAGGACAGTCTGCAAAAATAGGGAAGAGCGCAATACAGAGACAGGGCAGTATCATGGACATCATTTATGGGTTGCCAGGGGTCGCAGGTGTGAACCCTGGCTTGCCCTTTGCTACCCCTGGCACTGCTTTTGCGACCCCTGGCTTCAGAGGTGGCAGATTCTGTGCCATGGACACAGTGGCAGCTCATCCTTAAGGACATCAGTTGAGGCTCCACTCTTTGTTTTCTGTCTATTTTTTATGACACTAATAGTGAATAACAATATACTATTCACTATTAGTGTGATAAAAATGGAGTACAATTAGATGGAATATGCTCTTCCATGGCAGCTGAGGTAAGTAAGAAAAGCATTTAAATGTATGTTGTGTGCGTGCTTGTGGGTGAGAGTGTGCTTATTTGAGAGAGATTGTATGTAAGTGTGAATTTGTGTGTATGTGTAAGTATGTGTGTTTAGTGAAAATGGAGGTCAAATGGCGTGTGATGTCACTTCCGCTATCCCTGGCATTTTGGTGAATTGACGTCCATGGGCAGTATCTCGGCCCCTAGGGGCTATACTCGTATTCTGTACCCAGCTCACTTTCTGTGGTGCGCAATTATCAAAGTATAGTGGCGCAGCTGCACCAGCACACAGGCTGTCAAGGGGCTACTGCACTACAGCTGTGGCTGTCTTTCAATACAAGCAGGTGGTGAGGGCCACTGTCCTTGTTTCAGTTAGAGCCCATGGCATCCTTGCAGCAGCGGCTGCTAGTGATTATAAGTAGGGGGGCAGAGGGTGGGGAGATGGGGGATAAATAAAATAAAATTGTACTTACGTGCTGACAACTGTCTGTTTTCTGCTCCGGCCCCTATTCTGCACAGGCCGGTGCACACTGCGCTGGCTCCCAGCTGCCAATTAAGACACTGCTCTAATGGTGGCAATACTGTTTACCCCCATGAAAGCAGTATGGTGATTGGCCCGAGTGGGTTGGTTTAGTGCTTGCTCAGGGCCTGGGCGCCTGGGCCTCTTCTCTACCCTGCTGTTGCAGCACAGCCGGGTGGAGAGATCTAAATTGGCATGTAGGGTTGGCCAGGCCAGTGGGATCCAGCATCCTATGAAAAATAAAATGAAAATAAAATGGATATATTATCGTTTTATTTTCCATTTTTCCCTCTTCTGGCTCTCAGTGGAGGTGTCTCTGTGTTTCAGAAATATTTTAATTTGGCAGCCACCTTTTTGTGCCAGTCACAAATGACATTATGCCGGCGGGCTCATGGTCTTCTTCAAAGACTATATTGTGTCTTGGCTATATTGTGAATGTTGTGACAAAGAGGGGAGAGCAAATAACGGCATTGTAATGAGTCTGCTCGCAGGCGCTGACGTCATTACCGTACCTTGTTATTAGAAGGCTTGCACCTATGTTGTTATTAAAAGGGTTGCTGTCAGCGTCTCAAGGCGCCAGGACAAAACAGTGTTAAGGTATTTTTAAACCTGAATGGGGAGCCTCAGGCAATGCGTTATCAACAAAATATTTTGGAATGCCTTTGAACAATAAAATACCTTTAGAATGCCATTTCAATGAGGTGCCAGATGGGGTGTGTTTGGAATACTCACTTTAAAAGCATTTTGTCCTGGTCTGCATCTCGAGGTGTTTTTTTTTCTCTTCAGTTTGGCACCACTAGAATTGTAATTTTATGGAGGGCCGGCTTTAGGGCGGTGCGAGCAGTGCGGCCGCACCGGTTGGTGACCTGTAATGGGGGGCGCTGACCTCAGGAGGCGTTGTGTTTAGAAATGACTTTTGAAACTTGCTATGTAAAAGCACCTGCTGAAAAGTTCCTTGTGCGTCCAGCCTTCAGGAAACAATTACAATGTCAAGATACCAGTTGTGATAAATGTTCCTGCTACGGAGCAAGCCGGGAGTTTTGTCTAGCGGCAGCATAAAGTAGTGCAGAGGGTCAATATGCCTGCTGCAAAGAACAGAACTATATTTTATGTGAATGGGGGCTTAGGGGAATTCAAGACTTGCCCGATCTCCCCCCCCAGGCAGATAAGGCGTGGGTGGTAGAACCCACCATGCTGGTTTGCGATTGGGCAGTTAGGGCGGAAGGGCAGGAGTAATAGGGGCCTTATAAACAAAGGGCAAGGTGTGGGTGGCCTCTTTGGCCATTTTGTCACACCCAGGATAGTCAATTTTGGTATTTGTGCCCTCCCTTTCTCCTCCTTTCTTCTTTTCTTCTTTTCCTTTTATAAGGTTTGCTTTAAAATGTTGTTATTTATTTATTTCATTTAATCTAGTTGTATTTATTTTAGTTTATTTTATCCAGATTTAAGTAATTAATTCAGCATTCCATGGAAGTTAAGGGAAGTTAAATTGTTAAGATGTTCAGTCATCGTTTTATGAGGACAGGTCGTGGGTTTTGTTTATGTAATTGTTTCTTTCTGCCACTAGTAGGCAAGTCTGGTAGGTGAGGTCTTTACAGACATGCTTTGGTGGGGAAGGGTACAGATGCACAAAGATGAGAGGTCAGGGAGTTTTGACAAGGAACAATAGGGAGGAAAAGGCAAGGGTAACTACAAAAGGTGGACTGCTGGACAGATGGGTACTGGATTGGTCGGGTCAAGGTTGGGATGGAAAGGGGGTATTGATGAGTGGTAAGTTTTGGAGAGGGTGTGGATGGGGTTTGTAGGAAGTTATATGTATTAGTGGGGAGTTCTAGTTTTGTAAAGCTAAACTGCCAAGGTTAATTGTTATACCAGACCTGTTCTATTAAAGCGGCCTTCTACCCCAAATTAGTGAGTTGTGGTTTGTACGCTGTTTCGCCCGATAGCTGATGTTAGTAAAGCCAGCCTTTACAAGCGCTTTAAAACAAATGGATTTATGTGAAAGGGGGGCTATGGAGAAATGAGGGGCACATTTGCCGGTTGGTAGTGAGTGAATCCGAGGAGGTGGCCATGGGGTGGGAGGGCACTAAAAAAGACTGTCGCACAGGGCGCCACCAGCGCTAATGCTGGCCCTAATCATGTTTTTGTGATCCTGCACGGAATAATGATCGAACACCTCTAAAGAACAGCAGATCTTTGGACCACAGCATAATGCAGCATATCATCTCATAACATAACTTAAAGTTCAGCAAACACCTCCACAACCATTTTAGGCTTACACATATAATACGCAGTTTTTATTTTGTACATTTCATCTAACAGCTGATACTATTTGTACAAGGCATCTACCTCTCTTTCTGGTTGTGGAGGGGAAATGGTGTGGCAACGTTGAGACTTCACCTCAAAGTTCTTCACTTCACTTCCATCTCCAAGGGACTGTCTACATCTCTACCACGTGATCCTTTTCACTAATTGGGGAAGGCACCATCTGTTGGGTTGTGGCAGTTTCTGATTGTCCCTTCTACCTCGCTATCCAGTGGATGTCAATTCAGGAAAAAAAAGCAAAGGGTAGCGGAAGTGACATCACTGATGTGATGTCTTGCAAAATGTATTATAGGAAATTACATCATGTGACCTTTGACCCATATGACATTACATGAAGCGGTATCAATAATAGAAATCCACAATATTTTCTAGACAAATACATTCAGACAAAAAGTCTACAAAGTAAACGAAAGTAAAATGTAAGTAAAGAGGTTTCTGCAGTAATGTGCCGAGGGTAGCGGAAGTGACATCACTGATGTGATGTCATGCAAAATGTATTATAGGAAATTACATCATGTGACCTTTGACCCATATGACATTACAGCGGTATCAATAATAGAAATCCACAATATTTTCAAGAGAAATACATTCAGACAAAAAGTCTACAAAGTAAACGAATGTAAAATGTAAGTACAGAGGTTTCTGCACTGAGGGCCCATCCCACACACAGACTCGGGTATATTAATAACACACCCCGGTAAAGCATCAAACTTTTTTACATCGTATGCACATGCAGGCCTCACATGTCCAGGCACATGCTCAAAGGCTCAATTACATTCCCCGAATTCTCCAGCACAGTCTTGCCATGGTCAGACATAGAGTCAAATGACAGTTTCCAGAGGCCAAACAGAGTCTCGGGTGGTTAGATAAAGTCTCATTTGTCCAGACCCAGCCCATCACATACAGGTTCCACCACAATATTTGATTTGTTGATGCCACAGTGCTGAGAAACTCTATTTCATGGTACACATTTACCCCTTTAGAGCCTTCTACACTAGCCACCACCATAGAGACGTCACGCAATTGCACTTCACTACTGACATATCGTGCTCTACTGTACCAGTACTAAGATATAAACAAACCTTTAGAAATACACCGCTACTGATTTACATCATGCCCAGGTGCACAAATAGTAAAAATCGAAAGTTTGCTATCAAAACACCTCTGTCCTGGATCACAACACGCATTCGTACCCCCGCGATGAGCAGTCAAGGGAGCTTTCATAGTGCAGCTCTGCACATTAACTTGTGGTACACCCTGTATCACCAAACTGAGACGGACAGTCATAACTTTAAGTGCAAGGCACTTCTATCCTGCACCGCTCTCTGGCACATCCGTGCAGCCTCGTAGCACAACACTGAGCAATCGCTACTGGTTTAAAATGCAGTACCCTGATGTCTCAGTAACACACATTCGAAGACTTCTCACAAAGCACATAATTAGCGCTTGTAACCTGCTGGTCAGAGGCACCAATCTACAATGCCAGTAAGAAATAATGGAGGGGATGGGAAGCCGTTCATGTCAAAATTACAGCTCCCCATCATAGGGGCAATTGCAATACGGCATAAATATTTGTGTTCGTGTGTTAGACCTGATACCTTGAGGTAGTGGTTCCCCAACCATTTTTGCTTTTTCTAGGAGGCTTTGCTGATTCTCTTTCAGTGGCCCACAGGCACTGGGCACTTTTCCACTGTAAGTACAGTGTGAAAGAGCACAAGACCATCTGCTAGGAAGTGGTACCTGCCAGGATGTGCACACTTGCATATTGGGGTTTTCACATAATCTGAACCTGGCATAGTTTAGCAGTATATGAGCACTTGAACAATGGTGATTTCATACAGACTGAGCCTGGCACAGCTTGCCAGTCTGTGCACATTTGAACATTGGTGTTTTTAAATACATACTGAGCTTGTTCCAGCCTGCCAGTATGTGCACACTTGCACAGTGATGTTTTCATACATATTCTGAGCCTGTCACATCAGGCCTGTATGGGTGTGATTGCACCTTTGTGGTGTTCTTAAAAATTTGTGTCCAGCCTACCCCCGCAGGCTTGTACGTGCACCAGGGCACATGTGCCCAGAGAGTGAAGAATACCCAGGTGTCTTTTCGATACCATTGAGAGCTGCTTTGCCTATAAGTAAATATGGGGGAAAGTTTACAATTAATCATAGCTGCAATAGTGGGTTGCAGGGGAACGGCCACAGAATGTTTATTATCATTGGATTCAAAATGACAAACCCCTGCCAGTGGTAAAGGTGGCCTTGTCAGGAATGGATTAGAAATGCCACTCCTAGAAAGTGGGCATTTCTATGTTCTAAATCTCCTTTATTGTGCCGTTTTAATTCACCTTCATTCCTCTGGAGTCTGGTGGAAAACACATATGTGCATTCCCTGGCAACAACTGTAAAACTTGGGCAACTGGAATGACAGACCACTGCCATTTGAGGACCTGGCTGGAGAGAGAGGTTTTGACACTTGACCTCTCGGAGCCAGATCATGGCCCTTCTAAAGATTAAGCTATGCATTCCATGGCCCCATGGCAGACAGGACTGAAATTTCGGGGAGACATCCCCTTTGAACCAACCCCAACTTCAAAGACACACTTCAGCAACTTAAAGATACACTTGCAGGAACGCGGGACAGAGACCTTGAATGGCATGGTGCACACTGCCATAGGAATCTGTTGTGCACAGGAGTATTTACTGCCCTGGGAAGGGGAAGCACAACCTTCATGCATCGTGGCTGGCCTGGAACACTGCTTGCTGCAGTGTGGCACTCTGAAGTGTGCTCTCCAAGAGCTTGCTGGCTTGCCCCCTGTTCTATGTGGAGGTCTCATGGACATCCAAAACCTCCAGTGAGGGACCTACACCTTCTACCTGTGTCATCTAGAGAGCCGTGCCCTCCTATGCATCAACGTCATCTGCAGGATTACACCGGAAAGCAGCGGTCTGAGTGTAGAACTAAGTAATTGCACCTGGAGACTGGATTTGCCTATTGTGGAGCCTTCAAAGTACTATCCTCATTCAAGGAGTGTGGCCTTTCATCGGACCCCGCACGGCCCGCTTTTATCGAGTGTGTCGCATTTCTCTCATGCAACACCCAACTGCATGCTCATTGTGTGCAATGTCCGTGTCACTGATTACGACCTTCGGATGTGGGGGTGTACATGGAGCGGTGCAGCATATTACCTCGAGTGGCACCACTGAACTTGCATCTCTGTGTGTGTGACGGGATTTGTCTGGTGCAGCACAAGTCATTGCACACCAGAGATTGTGCCTCATTCCAGGGAGGTACAGGATTGGAACTAATCATGTGTTCGGACTTGTCTGGTGCAATTCAAGTCATCACGCACCACACATTGTGCCTCATTCCAGGGAGGCGCTGCATTGGTAACTTTTCATGTGCAAGTGGAATTTTCTGGTGAAACTCTAGTCATCAGGCAGCATTTGTTGTGCCTCATTCCAGGAAGGTAGTACATGGGTCACTTTGCATGTGAGTTCAGATCATCTGGTGCAACACGGGTCATTGCATACCAGATATTGTTCACATGCCAGGAGGCCAGGGAAATTGGTAACTCTTCGTGGGTGAATGAAATCATCCGATGTGACTCAAGTGAAGTCAAGACTCAAGTCTCAACTTTATGTCTCCTTTCAGGGAGGAGCGGATTTGGTAACTCTTTGTGTGCAACTGGGACCCCTGGGGCGGTCCAAGTCATCGCACCCAAGGTGCCCTTTCTTGGGAGGCACAAAATTGGTAACTATTTGTGGATTGGAGTTTCTGGCTTGGCAGGGCACAACTGAGAACAGCGTGTGTCCCAAGGTGCCCATTCCCCTGTGCTTTGCAAACCGGGGCCCACACCAGAAGGCCGGTGTAGAGTCCCCTGAGTGAACTTTCTGAGTTGTGGACAAACCTCCATTACTCAACTGTTGCCTGATCAGTCAGTCTCTCTTCCTTCCCCCCTCCTTTGTCCTGGGATCCTTAATAAGTTTAACCATCAACCACGAGTGGCCTTGTATCCATGAAAAGGTTGCTACATCACTTGCTCTTGGGGGTAGGAATTGGTTAGAGGGTGAAGGAAGGTTTGGGTCCAAGAGGCGTCTGCAAACTCATTGACAATTCACCTGCCAAATGTTACAGCATTGCATTAGGGTGCTGGAAGAAAGTGTGTTCTAGTGCGTGTAAGCTAGCCTGCCTGATAGCCGTGGCACCGTGCAGCGAGTGTGTGGGAGTGATTGCCTGGGACTGAGTACACCACACAGCAGGGGGTGCCGTGCACGTTGTTTATTATCATGGTTGACATTGAAGTTTACCTGTGCGGCCTAGGCTAGAGAGATATTTTAAAAGTGCTGAGACTCTCTGTATGTACACACTGCTGCTTTTGTTGGGAACTAGGATGCATCCTATAATTGTATGTTAGATATTGAATTGGAGTGATCACTTGGGTGGGTCTTGTACTGCCAATGTGGTGACACTGCATGAGGGTGCTGGGAGGGAAAGTATTATTTGTTCTGACACGTACAGACTGCTAATGTCATACTGACACAGTTGGGCCTTTACCTGCTAGTTATATTATTAATTGTGATTGATTCCCAGATTTACATGATGCTCATGTTTTGATAATTTAATGTGTGTGTTGAACCCAAACTTTATTTACATCATCTTGTGTGAAGTCTCTTTTGTGAGGCTCAGTGTAATTGTTGTGTGGTAGTGCTGTGCCAATGCTTTACACATTGCACCTGTGATAAGCCTGACTGCTCTGTGTCAAGCTACCCAACGGTAAGCGCAGGTTATACAGTGAGTGTAATCACTCACCTCTAAAAGGAGTGGTAGGTACTGCCTGGCTAGGGCCTCGCTTCAGCCAACCAGAACGTGCTGCCTCCAATAGTGTGTGAAAATATGACCAGCAGGTTATGCATGCACTATATCTGTGCAGGAAGTACATTTGCCTTTGTAGCAGTCTTACTCATACAATAGCCTCTGTGATGCAGGTTACATGCCGTGTTACATTGCAAATGCTGTAGCAGCTGAGCTATCCTTTGGGATTCAACCTGTAAGCTGCACATTCTATGTTCTTTGAAATGTGGCACACTCACTAAATTAGGACTAGGTTATCTTATTCTTTGATGGTTTAGGTCAGTATAGATGTGCATCACGAGATCCTGTTAAAAAGATAGTACTGATGAAGCAGGCATAGGGAATGTCAAGAAAATGTCAAGCCTAATCAGTGGATCACTACTTTAATATCCCTTCATCTTTCCCACCTTACTGTCAAATCATTTGGGCCTAGTCACAAACTGCATTTTGTGATACATTTAGTAGTGCTACAATAATAATATTAAAGTACAACAAAATGCTAATCACAAACCTAGACGTGTGAATCTCCAACTCATGTATATTTGCTATGGGGAGATCTACACACATGTAAGTTTACAATTTAGTAGTAGATATGGGTGACTGGGAGTGGCTGTGAAAAAATGGCATATTTACTACAAAATTGGAGGGGTTTAGAGAGGAGTTAGGGGTAAGAAGGGATTTATGGAGGGCTAGAGAGGGGTATCAGGAGGGTGATAAGCCAATTGCTATTCACAAACTGCACTTCTGAAGTTATTACAGTCAAAAGGGGATTCAAAACAGTAGTAAATTACTCTAGTTCAGAGTTACAGTAAGTCCAACACCATACATTGCCAACCACTGGTATCCAAGTACTCTCCCATAGAAAATAATGTCCAAAGGGACTTAAATTAAAACCACTTTGCAAATAATGTTAAATTATTTAAAATAGTTAGAAATATACACACATATATTTACATTTTTTTAAAATCTAAAAAATAGAACATAATATTAACAACCTTTTTTAGTGTATACAATAATGTAATATTACATTTGATTAAAATGTGTATTACATTACTTTTAATTACACTACATTTAATAAATAATGATACATAGTAAAAATATGTTTTCAATTTAGTTGGGAATTTACTTTGCAATGTAAACTTTAGTAAAAAATATTGAATTAATATATTTACGTTAATTAAAGATTTAATTCAAAATTAAGTTACCACTACAGAAGCATTTAAGAAAAATGTTCTACGTTTAGAGTAAATATATGAAAATTATTTACATTAATGTTTAACATAAAATATTTTTGCTAATTATAGAGTTTAACACACGTTTATCATTTTTCATATACTTTACCATAGAGAGGTAGCCATCCGACTGTGGCGTCTTCCTTTGATAAAGTATAGGGAAAAGTGAAAAAGTTTAGTGAACTTGAAAGAAATCGTAAAAAAGATTTTGAACCTTATTTTAATTATTCGGTTTGTAGACGGTATAGTATGATTGACAGCTCCTGTCTTACACTTAGAGGTATATTTCTCAATATATGTTTAATGGGAGTTGATTCCAACTTAAATTTAATCCTTAATTCATATCTTATAAGAGGGCGCAAGCTCTCCCTAAATAACTCTTTGTGATGATCGCTCTGGCCAACTCCTTTCTGTTCTTGCCTTTACTCAGCGCACTCACAGTCATTTGACTAGAAACAACAACACTCTACCCTTTTAATTCTTTGTAAAGTTTAATTTTTGATCCTTGAAAAGATTCAGTCTTGTTTTATACCTGACAATCTCATTGGCCCTTAACAGCAGTGCTAACATAACTTTGCTAGTTCCAAGCAGAAACATTACAAGCTGTCCCTTAAGACTCATGGGACCTTTATTGTCAATGAGTAAGCTTATAAATAACAAAATGGTATGGTATTGTGTCAACCGTGCAATTAAAATGGAATAAAATAAATTACAATACTATAGAATAAAGTAAAATAGTGACAGCATTCCATCATGAGAACTGAAAGCAAAGAGATCTGATTGTTCAGGTGAATTGAATACTAGTGAAGGAGGTAGGGTGTTGTGAACATGTTGTATTGATGTGTCAGTAATGCATGATTCACGCTGCTGCTGGGAGATATGTGGGGAGGGGGTAAAGGAAAACCCTACGATGATGTAAGTATATAACAGCAGTAATTCCACTGGGGGAGAGGGGTGTTTGGTTTCAGTCATAGCCATTCACTATCAATTAATATCCTACTTCAGCATTGTATATAGCATCAATGAATGATGACCTCATTTGAAGATAAACCTCTGTTTTATCCTCTATTTTGTATATGAACTGCTCATAAAGGGCTGCTTTGTACATTTCCATTATCCATTTGTTATGTGTGAGTAGTTGTGCTGAATGCCAATGCTGTCAGATACATATCTTGTTGGTAGTCAGATCTGTAGAAAATAAGCTTTGTTTATTATTTAATAATTAGGAAGGTCATTCATATCATTTAGCATGACCAGGTTTGATGTCAAGGGTAGAGGGATTTTGAGGGTCTTGATGAGAGTATTCCCTATAGTAGACCATGATTTGAGTATATCTGTGCAATCAGGGGGAATATGTATTGTGTCACATCCCACTTGGCCAACCTTCCAACATTTTGAATGACGTGATAATCCCACTGCTTACAGTGCTTACTTTTACTGGCCCAATGCCAATACAGAATTGCTTAGGAATGGCGGAATCTCATTTGGAATTCCGTGAACAGCTTGTCTAGATTCTCCAGTATCTCTTTTCAAGTATTGTCCATTCATTCAACTCACAAGATTCTCTGCTATTTATCTAATAGGTATGACATTAGGGGGTTGGCATGCAGATGAAATACTAATAGATTATAAAATCCAGCTATTATGTCCTTGTGTAGTCACCAATGGTTTAGGTGTTGCACTATGGGGGATACCTGTATATTCTAAGATGGTACCCACAGGCTGCTTCAGAGTCACTTTCATAGTTAGACATTTTTCTATGTGTGGCTTGTGGGCAATTGTGATTCTTCTTGTATCATCTCAAATGATTTGCGGTCACCCTGTGTCAGAAGTTGGCCTAGAGCAGGGACAAAGGTATTTTGTCACATTTCCCAGTACAGAACACTTCTACCCCACAAAATGGAGGCATTACTTCATATGGTGGTGTTAGAAATAGGGTCTCTAGTTGCCAGTGGTTTGCACCCTGTCCAAGTAGAAACCCTCACTCTAGACAGGAGAAAAAGCCACACAGCGAAGATAACCTCTGCCCCCCGCCTTGGTAGCTTGCCTCAAGCAGTCAGGTTTATCCCAGAGGCAATGTGTAAAGTATTTGTACACACATACTTTTACACAGTGAAAACACCACAAAAGTTATCCATACCATTTTAGAAAAATAGCCAATAATATTCTGAATAAAACAAGACCAAAAACGACAAAATCCAACATACAAAAGTAAAAATATCACTTTGTGAAGATTTAAATGAGTCTTAATCCATAGGAATCAAGGGTTGTATCCTTTTAACACGCAGTACCTGAGATGCGCCAACAACATAGACCATACGGGCCACAATGGAGGAAATGTGTCGAAAAAGCAAAGTGATGCGTCAGTTCCTTACTGAGCAAAGGAGTTGATGTGTTGATTTCTTACTGGCAAAAGAGGTGATGCGTCGATTCTCTCCTCGCAGGATAGTCAATACATCTATTTCCTACTGGTAGGGGAGATGATACATCGCTTGCTTATTGGGAGTGGAGGTGATGTGTTGGTTATCTCCCCGCAGGAGAGGTGATGCATCAGTTTCCAGTCACACAGCCTCAGTTGCTTACTGCAGCGCAGGGTTGATGAGAAAATGACACAGAGAGACAACGCAAAGGAAAATTCAGACGCACAGTAAGGATAAAGCCACAGTGGAACAGGTGCTGTATCGATCCTACTGGCGCTCCATCAAGTCTTTTACCCTGAGGCAGGCGCTGCGTCGATTCTTCTGCCACAAGCCAGGCAATGGGTTGATTTCCAGCTGCAGCATTCCAATGCCTGGATTTTCTTCTTCAGGCACAAGTTTCTACTTCCAAGGACCCGGGACTGGATTTGGCACCCCTTGGAAAGTCAGGACTCTCAGCAGAAGAGTCCAGGCACTGGTAGAGGAATTCTTTGATGTCCCTGAGACTTCTTAACAGGAGGAAAACTCAGTTCAACCCCTTGGAGAACATTAGAAAGCAGGAAGTAGAAAGCAAATCCAGTACTTTCATTCCCAGCACAGAAGAATCAGGCAGCAGGCCAGCACAACAAAGCAAAAGCCAGAGTGGTAGTTCCTCCTACAACATCCAGCTCTTCTTCCTGGCAGAATATCCTCCGTCCAGAAGTGTTCTGAAGTTGTAGTCTCAGAGGTCCAATACTTATACTCATTTCTGCCTTTGCAGTAGGCAAACTTTGAAGGAAAATTATTTGTAGTGCACAAAACCCTGCCTTTCCTGCCCTGGCCCCAGACACACTCCAGAGGGTTGGAGACTGCTCTGTGTAAGGACAGGCACAACCCTATTCAGGTGCAAGTGTTAGCTCCTCCCACCATTCTAACCCAGGAAGACCCATCAGGATATGCAGGGCACACCTCAGCTCCTGTTGTGTGACTATCTAGAGTGAATTAACAAACAGCCCACATGTCATCCTGACCCAGAGATGTTTTCCACAGGCAGGCAGAGAAACAGAATGGTTAAGCAAGAAAATGCCCACTTTTTGAAAGTGGCATTTTCAACCATACAATCTAAAAACCAACTTCACCAAAAGATGTATTTTTGAATTGCGAGTGCAGAGACCCCCAAACTCTATATCTCGATCTGCTCCCAATGAGAAATAAGACTTAAAAGATATTTTAAGGCAATTCCCATGTTAACCTAACCATATTTAGCAGTATGTAACTATCAGGACATGTAAGACACACCAGTACATGTTCTACCTTTTAAATACACTGCACCCTGCTCATGGGTCTGCCTTGGGCCTACCTTAGGGGTGACGTACATGTAGTAAAAGGGAAGGTTTGGGCCTGGCAGGTGGGAGCACTTGCCAAGTCGAACTGGCAGTTCAAAACTACACACACAGCCACTGCAGTGGCAAGTCTGGGACATGTTTACAGGGCTACACATGTGGGTGGCACAATCAATGCTGCAGGCCCACTGGTAGCATTTGATTTACAGTCTCTGGGCACACACGATGCATTATACTAGGTACTTACTAGCAAATCATCTATGCTAATCATGGATAAACCAATCAGCAATACAATTCTACAGAGAGCACAAACACTTTAGCAATGGTCATCAGTGATAAAGTGCCCAGACTCCTAAAGCCAATGAAAACAGGTCAGAAAAATAGGAGGAAGAAGGAAAAAACCTGCAAAAAGGGCATCAGTCCTTGGTAGTTTATTAGCATGTGCCCAGGATTCCACCAAGGAGTGAACTGTAGGATATGGATTCCAGTGTTTGTTTAGCATTTGCTGCATGAAAGGGGAAGGGTAGGAATGTGCCAAATCAATCAAGATATGGCAGAATTCGGTACTCTCCTTGTGCTGGCACACTCAGTGCATCCTAGCACCAATGCAGGCACCCTTGCTCCGTGGTGCAAAGTGTGCCTGCATTACAGGTAGGATTATTTTTATGCAGGAAGGGGCACAAAAACAATCCTTTGATTGATTTTCCTCTTTCTAAGTGTGCTGGATAATGCAACACACTTAGAAAGAGGAAACAAAGTGAAAATGTATTACTCCTCGCTGCACCTGTATCAGGAAGGTGTACAATTCTGATGCATTCCCAGTTCTTCCAGTGTTGGTAAATCTGGGAATGCTTCAGGATTCATGTCTTGATGTGTGGGAGTGCCCACGCTCCTCCGATGTAATGCTTCCCTAGCGCAGTGTAATGTAAGACAGCTACTTACGCTGCCTTGCGCTGCACCAGATTAACCAAGCCATGCAGGGTGCTTTTGCGTGGCATGGTAAATCTCATTCTAGAGGCACATCAACAAGGATTGACAGATGGGGGGACAAAAATGGGATACTGTTGTACTGTCTGGCCTTAGACCAGCAGGCGACTAGGATCATACCTGAGATACTTGATGGCAATGGTTGCCACAAACACTCCATCCCCGAGATTGCTCAGGAGTTCGACCACTACTATCAAAAGCTTTACATGGCCTCCCCATCCAAGAACGTTTACTTCACATGCCGTTTTTTTAGACAAGATTCCCCTTCCTTGTCTGTCTCCAGTGGACATCCATAGTCTTGATGAGCCGATCACGGTAACAGAGGTTAGAGATGCTATAGCTGAACTAGCGACCAGGTAACCCCCAGGACCAGATGGCTTCCCCACCGAGTACTATACCAGATTCTGTGACATCCTAGTGCCCCACCTTCTATCCTTATATGAGGAGGTATGCAGCACAAAGAAATTCCCCCAGACCTTGACATGGCCATGGTGGTGGTGATCCTCAAAAAACAACCTCCCTCTAATGTGTGTAGGGATTACCACCTGAATTTGCTCCTTAACGACCTTTGATACAGTGGACTGGCACTACTTTCAGCTGGTACTGGAGCAAGCGGGTTTTGGTCCTTAATTCTGTGTCATGTCATGCGCCCTTTACTGCAACCCGATGGCCTGGATTCAAATCAATGCAGTCGTCTCCCCAACCTTCCCCATAGGTGGAGGGACAAGACAAGGATGTCCTCTGACCCCACTCCTGTTCACATTCACGATTTAGCCATTGGTCCAACTCATCCGTGCAGACGTCCACCTGAAGGGCTGGGAATGGGCCAGGGCTCTTGAGGGCTGCATAGGTTTATGTGCTGATGATGTCCTCCTTTACTTCGCTAACCCCTCCATTAGGGGCCCACTTTGCCTTCACCTTCTCCACAGTTTTGGAAGGGTATCTGGCCTCATGATCAACCCTGCCAAATCTATACTAGATTCACCAGATTGTTTTGACTGGGAGACAAGGATTCCCATTCGGTGGCTCTACTTCAAGTATCTGGGTAGCACATCATATGGAACTCACATGCACCCTTAATCTTCAACCTTTGGTCCACAAACCTAAGACGGATTTGGCTAGATGGCAAAGCCTTCCCCGGAACTTGATGGGATGTATTGATTTGAATAAAATGATGATCCTTACACATTTCTTATATGTTTTTCAGAACTTACCACTCCACCTGTTTCGAGCATGGTTCTGTGCTTTGGAAGACACGGCAAGGACTTTCTTATGGCATGGGTCCCATCCCTGCCTTGCACTTACACACTGCCAACGAGATCCTTATGATGGGGGATTGGCAATGACCAATCTTTTCTTGTATTACCTAGCCTCCCACCTTCTGGTGATCAACAAGTGATTCACTGGAGGTTGGTTGGACCCAGGCTACCGGCTAGAACTTACCCAGATGAGCTTCCCCCATCTACAAGCCATGCTTTATGGTTAACTGATCCCTGAAACTATGCCCCAGGTCACCAACGTGATCCTACTGGCATGGAGAGCTGCGCTTTGCCATCTCAGATGGGAGGGCAGACTTACACAACAGACACCTGGCTAAGAGAGGTCAGAACACTCCAGGGATTCAAGGCTTGAGATATTATAGGCATTTTGCAGTTAGGAGATGTTTGGACCAGTTCACACATCATCTCTTTCCAGGACCTCCAAAACACGTATGCTTTTCCCAGCACTCAATTCTATAAATACTTGCAACAATGGCACACCATCCAAGGTCACATTCCCACGTCTGAAACACTGCCAGAGTACAAGCCCTTGGATACCAAGCTCCTTATGGGAGGACTGGGCCATTCCGGGAACTCCCACATGTGCCGCACACTGTTAATCCATATGCCAGGTACACTAAACTCTGCTGGGAGGGATGGATAGGTCCCAAAGAGGATGACGACTGAACAGATGCCCTGATGGCCCCCTGGGAACTCACTATCTCTTTGAGACTATGCTTAGTCCAAACATACTACCTATACACTGCTTATCTTGCACCAACCCATCTGCACAAGGTAGGCATACGCACTGACTCCTCTTGCCCTCACTTTGGACATGTCCCAGCAGAATTTTATCATATGGTGTGGACATGCATGGCAATTTTGACCTACTGGACTGGAGTGACCCACGAACTGACAGATGTTTTGAGGTGGGAGGTACCTTCCTCCTCCTTAATGATACTGCTTGGGGTGATGGAGGGTTTAGAAGGAATAAGAGCTGAAAAAACATTCCTGGGTACAGTTTTATTTGTTGCAAAATGGGATGTTGCTATGCAGTGGATGTCCCCAGGGCCTCCCTCTTCAACACTGTGGCACTGAGGGGTGGACTGGTGTGCCCAGCGGGAGCGGGTGGTCTATGAGGCCAGAGGCTACCCACGTAAGCATGGATGAATATGGGTGTCAACACCAGAGCAGCACACGCTCTATTGGCGACAAACATGCAAAAACCCAGCACTCTCAAAACAACTTAATTTATGCATTGTGCTGATATGTTGTGGTTTAACCTTCCTTTTGCATTGCAGAGTTCAATCCTGAAAACTTATTTTTAATATGCTTACAAATACTGTTCCTTTGCAATGTATTGCTGCAGGTTTTCAGAGTGTGTTAAGGTCTGGCCCCTTTCCAGGGCCTTCCAGAGACTTTCCCTGCAACATGCCTGGGCGTGGTTCTGGGCTGGGCTAATACTCTATAAAAGAGAGCCAGCCCAACTCCCAGTGCTCACTATTCAGAGGTCCCGGTGCAGAGCAGCAGCTTCTTCCTGGGCTCTTGTACCGGCGGCCTATTTGGATTTTCCAGTCTTCTGCCCTTCACCCTTCATTGGTGATCATTGTTCCAGGCGGTAAGACAGTGGTTGGACTGTCCCGACACCGTAATTAAGAATTTTCATATTCTTGGTTTAATTCTTAAATGAGTAACAGATTACTTGCGCGCTACCATTTCTTGACATTTATATGGTAGTTTACAAATAGGCAAGACGCGCAATTTGTTTCATAAAGGTTTGACTTTGTTATTCATTGCGTGCTACCATTTCTTGACATTGGCATGGTGGCTTAAGAATCGGCAAGACGCGCGATTCGTTTTATGGTGTTTAAACATTGTTGTCCATTGCGCGCTACTATTTCTTGACATTTACATGATGTTTTACGAATTGACAAGACGCGCAACTCGTTTCATGAGGATTGCACTTTGTTGTTCATTGCGCGCTACCATTTCTTGACATTTACATGGTGGCTTAAGAATCGGCAAAAGAAGCGCAATTCGTTTCATTGTACTTTGATCTTGTTATTTATTTGTGAGCTGGTATTTCTTGACATTTACATCGTGTTTTATAAATCGGCAAGACGCGCGATTCGATTAATGATGATTTGACATTGATATTCATTGCGTGCTACCATTTCTTGGTGTTTTACATGTTGACACTCGAATCGGCAAGACGTATGATTCTCTCCTCAAGTTTATCTCATGTTGTTTATTGTATGCCACTATTCTAAGATATTTATTGTGTAATATTCGAGTTGACAAGTTATGTGATTTGTTTCCTGAATCCATATTGTGTTATTCATGGTGCACAATCCTTTTATGGTGTTTACTATATATATCTATCTATATATATATATATATATATATATCTGCAATATGCACAATTTGTGTTGAAACATTTTAAGAGTACACAGAAGGCCAGAGTTTCTAGATGCAATATTGTATGGCCCTAGTATACATTCTCAAAACAGGATTTATATGACTGGTTTAAAATTTAGTCAGAATGTTTTTCTGATTCTCATGTAAAGGAAAGTACTTGAATAAGAAAGTTTTCATTTAATTCATCTTGATTCCCCTACAGGTATCCGGCCATCTTGAAACTTAGTCATTTTAAACTTAACTCTGAGATTGTTCATGTTTTCAGAGTGACTAGGCTTAGAATCATAGTCTACTATTGATTTCAGGAGATATAATTTTCATATGGTGTGTTCTAACCTTTTTCTTACTACAGGTCTCCATCCCAGCTGTTCCCTTCCTAATCCCCTCTTCCCCTCTTGAACTCTCTCAGTCTCTGTGATTTATCTATCAGAGTCTTGGAGCTGTTCAGTGGTGGACGTGTTGGGAACGTGCACAGACCCCCGAGGATCTGGTGACTCTGACAATGGGGCAAAAGGATGAATCATGGGGATTGATGTTATTCGTATATACTTTCAACAGGTCCTCTTCCAAATGGACTAAGCAAGGATGTTTTGTATCTAATGGTCTCATTAGGCACCATCACTCCAATTGTAACAGATGGATATTGTGTCTTAAGTCAATGCCTGTTCATTATGTACAAAAATCCAATAGAATTTGTTTATCAATAATCTCATTCTAGGTTTTGTGTCACCCTGAGTTGAAAGGGTGACACAAACCCTTGATAAATCTGGGCCCAAATTCTTGAAATGACTGTAATTCTTGTTCCTCTTGAGTATACTAAGCACCACTTACATTGGTTTTTTTCATTAAACTTTTGTGAAACTACCTAGGTTCACACACAAAAGAACTTATGCAAAATGCACATATCAAATGTTAGCTTTTTTCGATTGGCTATAAAAGCACAACCATAAAAGCACTTAAACATAAGATACATAAAGCATAAAGCATGCAAGTCTAAAACGTGAACATCAGATACATACAATGAGTAAAGCATTGAGATTATAAACCACCCATAAAAGTGTTAAGTGCAAAGCACAGAGTAATTGGCCAGGACCACACAGCGCATGGACCAAACCATTATCAACTCCAACTAGCCCCTCTTGGCACCAACAATAAATATCTCATTGGTGGTGTGAGAAAGTCATCCTTTTAGCATGTCCATCCCAATGTTTCTGACTGATGGTGGTGGTAACTGACCCTGACTGTGCCCTGGGGTCTGAATAAAAGATATATGGTGAAATGTCATAAATACAATTGGCAATGAAAGACCCTGTAAGTCCCTAGTAGATAATAGGGCAAATGGGATCTAAACTGCTTATAAGTCCCTACTACATAATAGGGAAGGGAAGTTTAGAGGCCCAGTAGATTTCCTGCACTGGAGTGTGCACTGCCTTGCAGACTGTCTTTAAAAAGTAAAATGTGTACAAGTCCGACTTTTGGATTAAGGTACTTCCCAAGTGTTAAACTACCTTATTTTTACATATGTTACCTCCAAGGTCTCCCCTAGATGCATCAGGGGCAGGGACATTATACAATATGCTTTATATGCCCTGGTTAGGGAACTACTGCACCTTTCATTTTCCCCCATTGTAGAAAGTTATCTCCATAGGCTAAATTGGAAATATTTTTCATAAGCATAAGTATTGCTAGGAAGGAGCTACACATAGCATGACAGGTCAGGGCTCAGATGAATGGTAATGATAAATCCAACAACTTGCCATTGTTGAATTTATCATAACTAATGGTGAAAATAAGTTATAAGACTTTTTTTTCTGTAAGCCAAATTCCAGCCTCCTAGTTATCTCTCCTGACTGGTCAGCCCTAACAGTACGAACCAGGCTTCTTAGATGAGGTGGTAAGTGGCCTGCAATGAGCAGATGTTATCTGATGGGGAGGTTGGCAGATGCAGAGGCCAGGCTAGGAAGAGGGCTGGGTAAATCAAACTGGGTTTCAAAAGGAAACTAGTCAGAAAGGAATGCAACCAGGTCTGCCCCTTCACCCTCTACTCCACAGATAGATATTGGGCTTCGGAAAGGAAGTTGCAGATGTCCAGAGGGGGAGTTAATGGAAATGAGCTACACTAATGAGTTGGTTAAGCCAGGTCTTGCTCCTCTGAAGGAAAATTGTCCACCTTGGAGTGTTAAAGTGCAGTGCTTTATGGGACAAGGAGATGCCCCACTTTGGAGGAATGTGTCATGCCACTGGGTGGCACCATCCAGCGCATTGGACAAGGATGCCCACTGACTTCCGCCCGAGATGATTGAATAAAAGTGGCTGATCTGCATTGGAATTCAGATCTGCTGCCTGAAACCACAAGAAGAAGAAGGACTGCCCTGCGGAACCCTAGTCTGCAACCCAAAGGACTACACACTGAAGTGCTGCTCCTTTTGCTCCCTGGAACCACAGCCTAAAGAACTTTGCCTTGCTTCAAGAAGGACTGAGGAGTGGACTCCCTGAAAGCAACAGGTTGAAAGAGCTTCCCTGCACCAACTTCCACTAAAGTCCCCAGCCTGGAATATGTCCAGTAGACTTGCAAGGATTTGGCCAGGTGCATTGTGGGAATTGAAGTCCTAAACTTCCAAGGACCATCTCAGGGCTCCTAGGAGAATTTCTGGAAGGAACTCCAGAAGTGTGGAGAAGTTTGGAAAACTTTTGTGAAAAATCTCCATAAGGTGACCGAACCTGACAATGAGAATCAAGACGCCGACGTCAAACTGCAGCCCGACCTGGATTTCAGGTTCGTCCCACTGAAAGCACTGGAGCTCCAGACTTCCAGGATTTTGACAGGGCCCTCGCTGGAAATCAAGGCATCATTGTCGCACCGGATCCTGGCCTGATGAGGCGGATCGCTCGACGACGAGGAAAAAAGCTCCAGAAAAGATTCTAAGTGCAAAGGTAACATTTTGACCAGGTGTATCAGTGTATCCAGGCACGGCTCCATTGCGGTCGGCCTCAAACTTTGACTTTGTCCTGGTCATGCATGACCAGATGCCCCTGGTTGGCGCTATTGATTTCTAAGCACTAGAAAGCTAATTTTTGTATTTAATCTTATCTCCTGTTCTCTATATTGGATTTTTGTCATTTTGGTGTCATGTGGAAGATAAAAATAGTTCCTATTTTTATAAATTGGTGTGGATTTTTTTGTGTGTTGTGTATGGCTTATTCACTGTATTTGTGTATTTAAATGCTTTACAAACTTGTCTCCTAAATTAAGCTTGCCTGCTCGTTGTCAACCAGGTGTTGAGCCAGGGGCTAATGTTTTGAGACCTTGACTGGACCTAACACTGTCTGGGGGCATTATTGCTAGCGGTAGGTGTGTACTTAGCTATACTAATAAGCAGCCTCCAACAGGTGGTCCAATAGTGGAAGAATACAGTACAAACATAGCTAAGCTCAGTGAAATAAGCAAGCAAGCAAAGCCTATATAAATTAAAAAGAACCTGTCCAAATCTTACAGAAATAAAAGGAAAAGTTTAACGAAAATAGATGGGCAGCTAGAATATTAATGAATGCCTGTGACGTAGTGTATGCTGAAGAAAGGTAGCCACGCCTAGGCAAACCTGAGGTGTGGGAAGTAAAAGTAAGAAGAAAGTGCGGGCATATAATGAGAAAATGTGGTCCCCCTAAGGAGTGGAATTAAAAACCTTTTTGTGTAACAACAGTAAATACCAACAAAAAAATACAAAGTGCACCAAAGTTTGCAGGGAGCGCTCGTCACAAGGACTGACCAAGATTGTTTTCGGATTATACAGACCTAAGGGGAAAAAAAGCTGGCACCTAATTTTGCCCTACCTGAATCTAGTTAAGAGTACTCCATCCCTGGATTTTGGGGCCATTGCAAAGTAGGGCTCCAACCCGGGGATGGTTTGTACCATCAGGTACTCTCTATTGGCAGGCTTCCTCAGCTCAGTCAAATCTCTTTCCAGGCTTCTGAGTTTCCTAAAGGTATATTTAAGCAAGCTTTTATTCCTCGTAGTAATATCGTCAGGCAAGGAATATTATTAGATTGTCATACCTTATGGCTAGTGTCCAAGAAATAACTAAGCCAGGGGATGCAGAGTTCCATCACATGTGAGGCAGTCTGTTATGAGGGCGTTGTTCAGGGAGGCCTCGGGGTTTTGCCACGTGGAGCACCACAGCACAGATAGCAACGATCAGTAGAAACGTATAGAACTACTCTTAAGATTCATTCTGCTACCTTCAAGTTTGAAAACTTTACAGAGCAACTCATCAGGATGAATTAGTGGTACGTGTCACAGCAGAGCAATGCAGGAAAAGATACTTGCACTTAAAAATCTTTCCTTAGCTGAAGAAGTTGATGTTACTAGTACTATTGAAACCTCGCAAGTTGAAATTAGAATAATATGGAAAGGAGAAAGTGAAACTGTTTGTCCTGTAAAGAACTCTTCAGTCAGTTCCAAAGGAAGTGTTGATAAAATTAAGCCAAGATCTTTTGCAGCATTGATGACGCAGAAACGAAGGTTTTACATTTATTAGCGCATAAACGTAGTGCTGCAATAATCAAGTGTGGCTTTAACCGAACTAATAAAGATTGTACAGGGACAAATGTGCCCTCAGAGTAGTTTGCCAACATTTATAAGCGTGCTTTATATAACGTGATGTATTAGAATTGTGCTAATTTGACATAACCGTAAACGTGTGCCATGATTTGCTTGTTTGAAATTTCTTTAGCTTAGCATAACTTTAGTGGAGGCTTTGGCCTAGTTGCCATGTCTCACGGTTTAGATGCTCGTATTTTTCCAATGTGCTAATAAAACGTGTATTCTTGCTTGAAGCTGTACTTTTCCAGTGAGATCGGTTCACATGCTTATCTTTAAGGTTTCGTGCCAGCCTGGCATCTTCTTCTTTGCTCCAAGGTCAATCTGCAGGTGCAGACAATGGAAGCTCTGAAAGTGAGTTAATTGGTAAAATATGTTGCAACTTACGTTCCCGACTCCAAGGATAATGTATGCCTAGGTAGAAGCTTGTGAATAGTTGTTTTTGATTGGACAATTTGAAGCCAACCTATGAACCCTCCAATGGAAGACCCTACTGGATTTTAACTGTTGTTTATTTAAACCTGGTGCACAAGAAGAAAGCAGCCATTACAGGACATTGCAGCCATTAGCCAGCAGACATTACCCATCGGACATTTGGACATTGCCCATTATAGACATTATGGCCCATCTTGCTGCGACGCCATTTTGAAAGAAACTTTGATGCTTTCTCTAATCGAGAGAAAGAGACTTTAAGTAATTCTCGCTCTAGAGACTTTAACTTTGATTCGTCCCTTTGCATGAAGTAGTAGTTTTGTCCTTTTATCTTGCCGCTGTGAGGCAAATTGCCCCGTCCACCCTGCCCCTTTGCCCCCGTCCCATGCTGATCGAAACCGGTACCTGTGAGACGAAGACTTCCTTGAATGCTGATTGAATTTGGTAAATATGAAAGGAAAATGTACAATTGCATTGTGTTTCTTTTTAGGTAACCAACTGCTGATTTTTGATAAGAGCCCTAGTTAGGAGTTTTCCAAATTAATGTTGCTAAATTGTTTTTGCATGAAATCCCACATGCTGATGCTAATTTGAGGTTAGATGAGGATCCATTTGTCGCACGATGCAATTTGAGACCTTGTTATGCTGACTAATGTATGTAATTAGCCCATTACAGATTATAGTTTTAGTGGTTTGCGTTGCTATCATCGAAGGTATTGTTAGTCAAATACTGCATAGATTGCATCTTTTTCGTCGTTATGGACAGCTATTAATGTTCATTTACATATATCATTTGGTGTTGAGACACATTTATATTGTGCTAGCTTTGTTAATATAGGGAAATAAATTCATTAACTTTGCATAAACTGGTGTGGTTATTCATGGCCGAAAGGTCATGGTTCGCCGAAATGTATTCTGGATTAATTGTGAAGTGTTATGTTGATCAGGGCATTGCTTATGTTCGTTATTGATTATTGATTTGATTAAATTGATTACTCTCGGGTGAAGAGAGCCCCACTTGGTCAAAAGATTCATCGACCCAAGAGCGTCCAGATGCAGGTAATTTATTAGGTCGGAACGCTCTATCAGTAGATGGTAGCAGAGGACGGTTTCGCCCTTTGGGACCCCACTCGAGAGGTATATGGTGTTGAATTAACGGTTCGCCCTTTGGGACCCCACTCGAGAGGTATATGGTGTTGAATTAACGGTTTCGCCCTTTGGGACCCCGCTCGAGAAGTATATGGTGTTGAATTAGATTTTTCTTGGGTAAAACAGATTGAGAGAACGATGATGCCCTAAGTCCCCCGCGACTTTCCCGGGATCTCGGAGCTTGCGAATGGAGAGAATGGAGGTGTGAAATCGGCGTTGGCGGTACTAGTGACGGTATGAGTGAAGTTAGGATTTTGCGCTTGCACAGCTTATTGCCGCAGATTGTTTGAAAAGGTTGCGAGGATTTTGGAGAATAGCGGAGGTGCGACTCCGAGTGTGAGAGTAGGGAAGTCGTCGAACTTCATGTGCATGTGGCGCTTTGTGCAGAAAAAGGTCCACGTGGTTGTTGTTGTTGAGACGGGCCCTGCGAGGTCAAGAGACTCCGGAGTATGTTGAAAAGTGTATGAGACACTTGTTTTATGTTGTGGTCTGGTCGGTTTAATAGGTTGACCGGGCGTGGTCAACGAGTCGGTACGTGTGTTAAGGGAGTGAAAGAAAACTTCGACTTCGGGCTTTGACAAATTCTAAGTGCACTAGAATAGATCATTGACAAGTTGAGAGCAGAGTCTGCGGGTCAGATTTGCTTGCGAAAGTGGGGACCGAGAAAGATGGAATAACTGCCGAGGCTAGTGAAAAATCCCTAAGGTCCTGAAGCGATTGTGTTACCCTTCCTGTAGTAAACCGACAGATCTGTTTTATTATTATTTGGTTGCTCGCGATACATGCTAGAAGTTGTTACGAGAGGAGCTGAGTGAAGGAGGACTAGCCGCGAGGCTTTGTCAGCCGCAGTGTGTGTGAGTGTGACGTCACTAGGAGCCGCGCTGGGATAGGTTGGTTGCAGAGAAGGGTCGCGTACGGATTGGACGCAGTCCGTGGGGCTCGATTGGAAGGGGAAAGGCAAGCGAAGAGTATTCCGGGAATTAAAGTCACTTATTGATTACAAATTTGGATTCAAATCAATGCAGTCGTCTCCCCAACCTTCCCCATAGGTGGAGGGACAAGACAAGGATGTCCTCTGTCCCCACTCCTGTTCACATTCACGATTTAGCCATTGGTCCAACTCATCCGTGCAGACGTCCACCTGAAGGGCTGGGAATGGGCCAGGGCTCTTGAGGGCTGCATAGGTTTATGTGCTGATGATGTCCTCCTTTACTTCGCTAACCCCTCCATTAGGGGCCCACTTTGCCTTCACCTTCTCCACAGTTTTGGAAGGGTATCTGGCCTCATGATCAACCCTGCCAAATCTATACTAGATTCACCAGATTGTTTTGACTGGGAGACAAGGATTCCCATTCGGTGGCTCTACTTCAAGTATCTGGGTAGCACATCATATGGAACTCACATGCACCCTTAATCTTCAACCTTTGGTCCACAAACCTAAGACGGATTTGGCTAGATGGCAAAGCCTTCCCCGGAACTTGATGGGATGTATTGATTTGAATAAAATGATGATCCTTACACATTTCTTATATGTTTTTCAGAACTTACCACTCCACCTGTTTCGAGCATGGTTCTGTGCTTTGGAAGACACGGCAAGGACTTTCTTATGGCATGGGTCCCATCCCTGCCTTGCACTTACACACTGCCAACGAGATCCTTATGATGGGGGATTGGCAATGACCAATCTTTTCTTGTATTACCTAGCCTCCCACCTTCTGGTGATCAACAAGTGATTCACTGGAGGTTGGTTGGACCCAGGCTACCGGCTAGAACTTACCCAGATGAGCTTCCCCCATCTACAAGCCATGCTTTATGGTTAACTGATCCCTGAAACTATGCCCCAGGTCACCAACGTGATCCTACTGGCATGGAGAGCTGCGCTTTGCCATCTCAGATGGGAGGGCAGACTTACACAACAGACACCTGGCTAAGAGAGGTCAGAACACTCCAGGGATTCAAGGCTTGAGATATTATAGGCATTTTGCAGTTAGGAGATGTTTGGACCAGTTCACACATCATCTCTTTCCAGGACCTCCAAAACACGTATGCTTTTCCCAGCACTCAATTCTATAAATACTTGCAACAATGGCACACCATCCAAGGTCACATTCCCACGTCTGAAACACTGCCAGAGTACAAGCCCTTGGATACCAAGCTCCTTATGGGAGGACTGGGCCATTCCGGGAACTCCCACATGTGCCGCACACTGTTAATCCATATGCCAGGTACACTAAACTCTGCTGGGAGGGATGGATAGGTCCCAAAGAGGATGACGACTGAACAGATGCCCTGATGGCCCCCTGGGAACTCACTATCTCTTTGAGACTATGCTTAGTCCAAACATACTACCTATACACTGCTTATCTTGCACCAACCCATCTGCACAAGGTAGGCATACGCACTGACTCCTCTTGCCCTCACTTTGGACATGTCCCAGCAGAATTTTATCATATGGTGTGGACATGCATGGCAATTTTGACCTACTGGACTGGAGTGACCCACGAACTGACAGATGTTTTGAGGTGGGAGGTACCTTCCTCCTCCTTAATGATACTGCTTGGGGTGATGGAGGGTTTAGAAGGAATAAGAGCTGAAAAAACATTCCTGGGTACAGTTTTATTTGTTGCAAAATGGGATGTTGCTATGCAGTGGATGTCCCCAGGGCCTCCCTCTTCAACACTGTGGCACTGAGGGGTGGACTGGTGTGCCCAGCGGGAGCGGGTGGTCTATGAGGCCAGAGGCTACCCACGTAAGCATGGATGAATATGGGTGTCAACACCAGAGCAGCACACGCTCTATTGGCGACAAACATGCAAAAACCCAGCACTCTCAAAACAACTTAATTTATGCATTGTGCTGATATGTTGTGGTTTAACCTTCCTTTTGCATTGCAGAGTTCAATCCTGAAAACTTATTTTTAATATGCTTACAAATACTGTTCCTTTGCAATGTATTGCTGCAGGTTTTCAGAGTGTGTTAAGGTCTGGCCCCTTTCCAGGGCCTTCCAGAGACTTTCCCTGCAACATGCCTGGGCGTGGTTCTGGGCTGGGCTAATACTCTATAAAAGAGAGCCAGCCCAACTCCCAGTGCTCACTATTCAGAGGTCCCGGTGCAGAGCAGCAGCTTCTTCCTGGGCTCTTGTACCGGCGGCCTATTTGGATTTTCCAGTCTTCTGCCCTTCACCCTTCATTGGTGATCATTGTTCCAGGCGGTAAGACAGTGGTTGGACTGTCCCGACACCGTAATTAAGAATTTTCATATTCTTGGTTTAATTCTTAAATGAGTAACAGATTACTTGCGCGCTACCATTTCTTGACATTTATATGGTAGTTTACAAATAGGCAAGACGCGCAATTTGTTTCATAAAGGTTTGACTTTGTTATTCATTGCGTGCTACCATTTCTTGACATTGGCATGGTGGCTTAAGAATCGGCAAGACGCGCGATTCGTTTTATGGTGTTTAAACATTGTTGTCCATTGCGCGCTACTATTTCTTGACATTTACATGATGTTTTACGAATTGACAAGACGCGCAACTCGTTTCATGAGGATTGCACTTTGTTGTTCATTGCGCGCTACCATTTCTTGACATTTACATGGTGGCTTAAGAATCGGCAAAAGAAGCGCAATTCGTTTCATTGTACTTTGATCTTGTTATTTATTTGTGAGCTGTTATTTCTTGACATTTACATCGTGTTTTATAAATCGGCAAGACGCGCGATTCGATTAATGATGATTTGACATTGATATTCATTGCGTGCTACCATTTCTTGGTGTTTTACATGTTGACACTCGAATCGGCAAGACGTATGATTCTCTCCTCAAGTTTATCTCATGTTGTTTATTGTATGCCACTATTCTAAGATATTTATTGTGTAATATTCGAGTTGACAAGTTATGTGATTTGTTTCCTGAATCCATATTGTGTTATTCATGGTGCACAATCCTTTTATGGTGTTTACTATATATATCTATCTATATATATATATATATATATATATCTGCAATATGCACAATTTGTGTTGAAACATTTTAAGAGTACACAGAAGGCCAGAGTTTCTAGATGCAATATTGTATGGCCCTAGTATACATTCTCAAAACAGGATTTATATGACTGGTTTAAAATTTAGTCAGAATGTTTTTCTGATTCTCATGTAAAGGAAAGTACTTGAATAAGAAAGTTTTCATTTAATTCATCTTGATTCCCCTACAGGTATCCGGCCATCTTGAAACTTAGTCATTTTAAACTTAACTCTGAGATTGTTCATGTTTTCAGAGTGACTAGGCTTAGAATCATAGTCTACTATTGATTTCAGGAGATATAATTTTCATATGGTGTGTTCTAACCTTTTTCTTACTACAGGTCTCCATCCCAGCTGTTCCCTTCCTAATCCCCTCTTCCCCTCTTGAACTCTCTCAGTCTCTGTGATTTATCTATCAGAGTCTTGGAGCTGTTCAGTGGTGGACGTGTTGGGAACGTGCACAGACCCCCGAGGATCTGGTGACTCTGACAATGGGGCAAAAGGATGAATCATGGGGATTGATGTTATTCGTATATACTTTCAACAGGTCCTCTTCCAAATGGACTAAGCAAGGATGTTTTGTATCTAATGGTCTCATTAGGCACCATCACTCCAATTGTAACAGATGGATATTGTGTCTTAAGTCAATGCCTGTTCATTATGTACAAAAATCCAATAGAATTTGTTTATTAATAATCTCATTCTAGGTTTTGTGTCACCCTGAGTTGAAAGGGTGACACAAACCCTTGATAAATCTGGGCCCAAATTCTTGAAATGACTGTAATTCTTGTTCCTCTTGAGTATACTAAGCACCACTTACATTGGTTTTTTTCATTAAACTTTTGTGAAATTACCTAGGTTCACACACAAAAGAACTTATGCAAAATGCACATATCAAATGTTAGCTTTTTTCGATTGGCTATAAAAGCACAACCATAAAAGCACTTAAACATAAGATACATAAAGCATAAAGCATGCAAGTCTAAAACGTGAACATCAGATACATACAATGAGTAAAGCATTGAGATTATAAACCACCCATAAAAGTGTTAAGTGCAAAGCACAGAGTAATTGGCCAGGACCACACAGCGCATGGACCAAACCATTATCAACTCCAACTAGCCCCTCTTGGCACCAACAATAAATATCTCATTGGTGGTGTGAGAAAGTCATCCTTTTAGCATGTCCATCCCAATGTTTCTGACTGATGGTGGTGGTAACTGACCCTGACTGTGCCCTGGGGTCTGAATAAAAGATATATGGTGAAATGTCATAAATACAATTGGCAATGAAAGACCCTGTAAGTCCCTAGTAGATAATAGGGCAAATGGGATTTAAACTGCTTATAAGTCCCTACTACATAATAGGGAAGGGAAGTTTAGAGGCCCAGTAGATTTCCTGCACTGGAGTGTGCACTGCCTTGCAGACTGTCTTTAAAAAGTAAAATGTGTACAAGTCCGACTTTTGGATTAAGGTACTTCCCAAGTGTTAAACTACCTTATTTTTACATATGTTACCTCCAAGGTCTCCCCTAGATGCATCAGGGGCAGGGACATTATACAATATGCTTTATATGCCCTGGTTAGGGAACTACTGCACCTTTCATTTTCCCCCATTGTAGAAAGTTATCTCCATAGGCTAAATTGGAAATATTTTTCATAAGCATAAGTATTGCTAGGAAGGAGCTACACATAGCATGACAGGTCAGGGCTCAGATGAATGGTAATGATAAATCCAACAACTTGCCATTGTTGAATTTATCATAACTAATGGTGAAAATAAGTTATAAGACTTTTTTTTCTGTAAGCCAAATTCCAGCCTCCTAGTTATCTCTCCTGACTGGTCAGCCCTAACAGTACGAACCAGGCTTCTTAGATGAGGTGGTAAGTGGCCTGCAATGAGCAGATGTTATCTGATGGGGAGGTTGGCAGATGCAGAGGCCAGGCTAGGAAGAGGGCTGGGTAAATCAAACTGGGTTTCAAAAGGAAACTAGTCAGAAAGGAATGCAACCAGGTCTGCCCCTTCACCCTCTACTCCACAGATAGATATTGGGCTTCGGAAAGGAAGTTGCAGATGTCCAGAGGGGGAGTTAATGGAAATGAGCTACACTAATGAGTTGGTTAAGCCAGGTCTTGCTCCTCTGAAGGAAAATTGTCCACCTTGGAGTGTTAAAGTGCAGTGCTTTATGGGACAAGGAGATGCCCCACTTTGGAGGAATGTGTCATGCCACTGGGTGGCACCATCCAGCGCATTGGACAAGGATGCCCACTGACTTCCGCCCGAGATGATTGAATAAAAGTGGCTGATCTGCATTGGAATTCAGATCTGCTGCCTGAAACCACAAGAAGAAGAAGGACTGCCCTGCGGAACCCTAGTCTGCAACCCAAAGGACTACACACTGAAGTGCTGCTCGTTTTGCTCCCTGGAACCACAGCCTAAAGAACTTTGCCTTGCTTCAAGAAGGACTGAGGAGTGGACTCCCTGAAAGCAACAGGTTGAAAGAGCTTCCCTGCACCAACTTCCACTAAAGTCCCCAGCCTGGAATATGTCCAGTAGACTTGCAAGGATTTGGCCAGGTGCATTGTGGGAATTGAAGTCCTAAACTTCCAAGGACCATCTCAGGGCTCCTAGGAGAATTTCTGGAAGGAACTCCAGAAGTGTGGAGAAGTTTGGAAAACTTTTGTGAAAAATCTCCATAAGGTGACCGAACCTGACAATGAGAATCAAGACGCCGACGTCAAACTGCAGCCCGACCTGGATTTCAGGTTCGTCCCACTGAAAGCACTGGAGCTCCAGACTTCCAGGATTTTGACAGGGCCCTCGCTGGAAATCAAGGCATCATTGTCGCACCGGATCCTGGCCTGATGAGGCGGATCGCTCGACGACGAGGAAAAAAGCTCCAGAAAAGATTCTAAGTGCAAAGGTAACATTTTGACCAGGTGTATCAGTGTATCCAGGCACGGCTCCATTGCGGTCGGCCTCAAACTTTGACTTTGTCCTGGTCATGCATGACCAGATGCCCCTGGTTGGCGCTATTGATTTCTAAGCACTAGAAAGCTAATTTTTGTATTTAATCTTATCTCCTGTTCTCTATATTGGATTTTTGTCATTTTGGTGTCATGTGGAAGATAAAAATAGTTCCTATTTTTATAAATTGGTGTGGATTTTTTTGTGTGTTGTGTATGGCTTATTCACTGTATTTGTGTATTTAAATGCTTTACAAACTTGTCTCCTAAGTTAAGCTTGCCTGCTCGTTGTCAACCAGGTGTTGAGCCAGGGGCTAATGTTTTGAGACCTTGACTGGACCTAACACTGTCTGGGGGCATTATTGCTAGCGGTAGGTGTGTACTTAGCTATACTAATAAGCAGCCTCCAACAGGTGGTCCAATAGTGGAAGAATACAGTACAAACATAGCTAAGCTCAGTGAAATAAGCAAGCAAGCAAAGCCTATATAAATTAAAAAGAACCTGTCCAAATCTTACAGAAATAAAAGGAAAAGTTTAACGAAAATAGATGGGCAGCTAGAATATTAATGAATGCCTGTGACGTAGTGTATGCTGAAGAAAGGTAGCCACGCCTAGGCAAACCTGAGGTGTGGGAAGTAAAAGTAAGAAGAAAGTGCGGGCATATAATGAGAAAATGTGGTCCCCCTAAGGAGTGGAATTAAAAACCTTTTTGTGTAACAACAGTAAATACCAACAAAAAAATACAAAGTGCACCAAAGTTTGCAGGGAGCGCTCGTCACAAGGACTGACCAAGATTGTTTTCGGATTATACAGACCTAAGGGGAAAAAAAGCTGGCACCTAATTTTGCCCTACCTGAATCTAGTTAAGAGTACTCCATCCCTGGATTTTGGGGCCATTGCAAAGTAGGGCTCCAACCCGGGGATGGTTTGTACCATCAGGTACTCTCTATTGGCAGGCTTCCTCAGCTCAGTCAAATCTCTTTCCAGGCTTCTGAGTTTCCTAAAGGTATATTTAAGCAAGCTTTTATTCCTCGTAGTAATATCGTCAGGCAAGGAATATTATTAGATTGTCATACCTTATGGCTAGTGTCCAAGAAATAACTAAGCCAGGGGATGCAGAGTTCCATCACATGTGAGGCAGTCTGTTATGAGGGCGTTGTTCAGGGAGGCCTCGGGGTTTTGCCACGTGGAGCACCACAGCACAGATAGCAACGATCAGTAGAAACGTATAGAACTACTCTTAAGATTCATTCTGCTACCTTCAAGTTTGAAAACTTTACAGAGCAACTCATCAGGATGAATTAGTGGTACGTGTCACAGCAGAGCAATGCAGGAAAAGATACTTGCACTTAAAAATCTTTCCTTAGCTGAAGAAGTTGATGTTACTAGTACTATTGAAACCTCGCAAGTTGAAATTAGAATAATATGGAAAGGAGAAAGTGAAACTGTTTGTCCTGTAAAGAACTCTTCAGTCAGTTCCAAAGGAAGTGTTGATAAAATTAAGCCAAGATCTTTTGCAGCATTGATGACGCAGAAACGAAGGTTTTACATTTATTAGCGCATAAACGTAGTGCTGCAATAATCAAGTGTGGCTTTAACCGAACTAATAAAGATTGTACAGGGACAAATGTGCCCTCAGAGTAGTTTGCCAACATTTATAAGCGTGCTTTATATAACGTGATGTATTAGAATTGTGCTAATTTGACATAACCGTAAACGTGTGCCATGATTTGCTTGTTTGAAATTTCTTTAGCTTAGCATAACTTTAGTGGAGGCTTTGGCCTAGTTGCCATGTCTCACGGTTTAGATGCTCGTATTTTTCCAATGTGCTAATAAAACGTGTATTCTTGCTTGAAGCTGTACTTTTCCAGTGAGATCGGTTCACATGCTTATCTTTAAGGTTTCGTGCCAGCCTGGCATCTTCTTCTTTGCTCCAAGGTCAATCTGCAGGTGCAGACAATGGAAGCTCTGAAAGTGAGTTAATTGGTAAAATATGTTGCAACTTACGTTCCCGACTCCAAGGATAATGTATGCCTAGGTAGAAGCTTGTGAATAGTTGTTTTTGATTGGACAATTTGAAGCCAACCTATGAACCCTCCAATGGAAGACCCTACTGGATTTTAACTGTTGTTTATTTAAACCTGGTGCACAAGAAGAAAGCAGCCATTACAGGACATTGCAGCCATTAGCCAGCAGACATTACCCATCGGACATTTGGACATTGCCCATTATAGACATTATGGCCCATCTTGCTGCGACGCCATTTTGAAAGAAACTTTGATGCTTTCTCTAATCGAGAGAAAGAGACTTTAAGTAATTCTCGCTCTAGAGACTTTAACTTTGATTCGTCCCTTTGCATGAAGTAGTAGTTTTGTCCTTTTATCTTGCCGCTGTGAGGCAAATTGCCCCGTCCACCCTGCCCCTTTGCCCCCGTCCCATGCTGATCGAAACCGGTACCTGTGAGACGAAGACTTCCTTGAATGCTGATTGAATTTGGTAAATATGAAAGGAAAATGTACAATTGCATTGTGTTTCTTTTTAGGTAACCAACTGCTGATTTTTGATAAGAGCCCTAGTTAGGAGTTTTCCAAATTAATGTTGCTAAATTGTTTTTGCATGAAATCCCACATGCTGATGCTAATTTGAGGTTAGATGAGGATCCATTTGTCGCACAATGCAATTTGAGACCTTGTTATGCTGACTAATGTATGTAATTAGCCCATTACAGATTATAGTTTTAGTGGTTTGCGTTGCTATCATCGAAGGTATTGTTATTCAAATACTGCATAGATTGCATCTTTTTCGTCGTTATGGACAGCTATTAATGTTCATTTACATATATCATTTGGTGTTGAGACACATTTATATTGTGCTAGCTTTGTTAATATAGGGAAATAAATTCATTAACTTTGCATAAACTGGTGTGGTTATTCATGGCCGAAAGGTCATGGTTCGCCGAAATGTATTCTGGATTAATTGTGAAGTGTTATGTTGATCAGGGCATTGCTTATGTTCGTTATTGATTATTGATTTGATTAAATTGATTACTCTCGGGTGAAGAGAGCCCCACTTGGTCAAAAGATTCATCGACCCAAGAGCGTCCAGATGCAGGTAATTTATTAGGTCGGAACGCTCTATCAGTAGATGGTAGCAGAGGACGGTTTCGCCCTTTGGGACCCCACTCGAGAGGTATATGGTGTTGAATTAACGGTTCGCCCTTTGGGACCCCACTCGAGAGGTATATGGTGTTGAATTAACGGTTTCGCCCTTTGGGACCCCGCTCGAGAAGTATATGGTGTTGAATTAGATTTTTCTTGGGTAAAACAGATTGAGAGAACGATGATGCCCTAAGTCCCCCGCGACTTTCCCGGGATCTCGGAGCTTGCGAATGGAGAGAATGGAGGTGTGAAATCGGCGTTGGCGGTACTAGTGACGGTATGAGTGAAGTTAGGATTTTGCGCTTGCACAGCTTATTGCCGCAGATTGTTTGAAAAGGTTGCGAGGATTTTAGAGAATAGCGGAGGTGCGACTCCGAGTGTGAGAGTAGGGAAGTCGTCGAACTTCATGTGCATGTGGCGCTTTGTGCAGAAAAAGGTCCACGTGGTTGTTGTTGTTGAGACGGGCCCTGCGAGGTCAAGAGACTCCGGAGTATGTTGAAAAGTGTATGAGACACTTGTTTTATGTTGTGGTCTGGTCGGTTTAATAGGTTGACCGGGCGTGGTCAACGAGTCGGTACGTGTGTTAAGGGAGTGAAAGAAAACTTCGACTTCGGGCTTTGACAAATTCTAAGTGCACTAGAATAGATCATTGACAAGTTGAGAGCAGAGTCTGCGGGTCAGATTTGCTTGCGAAAGTGGGGACCGAGAAAGATGGAATAACTGCCGAGGCTAGTGAAAAATCCCTAAGGTCCTGAAGCGATTGTGTTACCCTTCCTGTAGTAAACCGACAGATCTGTTTTATTATTATTTGGTTGCTCGCGATACATGCTAGAAGTTGTTACGAGAGGAGCTGAGTGAAGGAGGACTAGCCGCGAGGCTTTGTCAGCCGCAGTGTGTGTGAGTGTGACGTCACTAGGAGCCGCGCTGGGATAGGTTGGTTGCAGAGAAGGGTCGCGTACGGATTGGACGCAGTCCGTGGGGCTCGATTGGAAGGGGAAAGGCAAGCGAAGAGTATTCCGGGAATTAAAGTCACTTATTGATTACAAATTTTGCGAAATAAAAGACGAGAAAATGACATTTTTGAAAGCATTAAAGAGTGTGATGAAGGGGGAGTCTTACATTAAAGCGAGCGTAGGAGAGGAGACGCCACCCGAAGGTACACCAGCTTACATTGTAATGGAGGAAAAGGGGGTAGCTCCGTGCCTTTGGCTAAAGCAATGGCACAAGCTGACAGAGAAACATGGGAGCGTAGCGTTCCCGATCCATGGGACATTCAATATAAGGATCCTAGAGAATTTGAGATTCGCGATGTACGACATGAAGGTACCCCCAAGGCCAGCACAGTTTGAGGCTCTAGCGATTTGGGAACTAATGGCTAGATAGCAACAGCAAAAGAAGTTCGAGACCAGGATAAGAAAGGTAGAAAAGACACTAGCGGACGCTAGGTGGGATAATGCACAGAAGGTGTGGAGGTCAGATATATTGCAGGGGATAAAATTGTTTCCCGCAATTGCTAAGGAAGAAGAGGCGACAGGCAAGAAAGCTACCTGTAAGACAAACAGGAGGTGTTCCAAAGATAGAGAAGACGAGTCAGAGGATGAGGAGTTCATCATGCAATTGCTGAACGACCGTCCACCACCTTATGCAGAGAGTGAACAAGGTCCAAGTACCAGTTCTGCCCTTCCGGCACCGGTACAGAATAATGAAACTCCGAATTTAGAAACACCATCGGGATCTAAGGACCCGAGTTTACTGTTCACCCCGCAGATACCGCAGGTTAGGAGAATATATCCAGATGTGCCTATGTTGAAAACAGCAGAAAATTATCAGCCGCAGGTCCCAAGGTACTACAGCAGTGACAACGGTACGGGAATGATTCTAGATCCAACCGTAAAGGGGGTACAGAATGGTCGCAACCCAACATTGGCACAAGCTGAATCAACCCAGCTTTTGATGCCTCAAAAGCAGTTGCAGGGGGGAACCGCACATGCTCAGATGACGGGGAGTCAGACGGGCATGCCGGCAATGATGACCCATAGTGTGGGAATGAACATGCCTCAGAACCTGGGGAACGGACAGAACCCAGATGCGATATCCCTACCCATTACTGTAGGTCCACCGGTACCTTTGTACAGTCAGCCTAACTCAGGTGTGAGCGGTCAAGGATTAGTGGTGCAGAATGGGACGGAAAGGAGGTACATAGAAAACACTCCAGAGACAACTCCGATAGTGGCTCAGCCAACTGGATCTGGGTCCTTGATGGAGTTTAGTCCCATATGTGCTCAGTCAACAGTGGTGAGGTCGAGTCCCCCACTGATGATACCGCTATCATCGAACACTGAAAAGTTGCCGCAACCATCAATGGCAGTCGATGTGAATGCTACACTGATGGGGTTGAATGCGCAACAGCTGACACAATGGTTCAACAGTCTGAATTCCACACAAAGCTCAGCCAGTGGGAAGGGAGAAGACTATCTGAATAGGGTAAGGTTGAACATGGAAGCAGAAGAGTTGGTGGAAGGGACTATGGGTGTGAATAGGTTAGAGTCCTACTCGGAAGAAGAGCTGAGGTATCTATGTCCCAGGATTACGAGAGAAGTGAACAAGGTACATAGAAGGTTGCAAGAAATAGCTGACAAAAACGGGGTTGAGATAGACAAGACAAAACACTTGAGCAGGAGCTATAGATTGGATTTCGGGACCACAGACTTTGAACACATGAGGTCAGCAGGCATGAAAACACACCTTAGAGAATTGCTGCAGAGTGCACAAGTGTGGAGGTGCTTAGACAAATGGGAGAGCAGATGGGCAAAGAAAAAGGAAAAGAGGAAAGACAGTGTCCCAGAGCACAAGGAGAAAAGACCACAGAGTAGTGATGCAATAACCATGTTACCAATGAGGGAGACAGCAGGGGGAAAATTAATACATGTACCGTGGCACAGGAGCGACATTCAGTCTTTTACGGATGATTTTCCCAAACTGAGAGAGAAACCGATTGAATGGTATCAACAGACTGATAGGTTTGTGAAGCTTGCAAAATGTCTTTGGGAAGATCTGAACACCCTCTTTGAGATTGTGGTTCCGGCAGATTTGTGGGAAGACTGCAAAAGGGCTGTAGGTTGGCCGACAAGTGAACCAGAGAGAGACAGGGATACGGGTGCACCATCACCTATGGTAATGAGCTTGTACTATAAGGTGATTGAGCACTTGAAGACGAAGGTTGCCGCGAAAAATGTGGATTGGCAGAAGATTGATCGAACTGCCCAAGAGGCTAAAGAGTCGATTCATGGTTACTATGAGAGGTGGTTGAAGGCGTTCAAGAACTACAGTGGCACGGAAACAATAGAGGCGAAGGACATGCTTCATTTTGTGTTTAGATTTGTGGAAGGGCTGAGACCAGAGATAAGTCAGATGATAAAGACGCATTTGATTTGTTGGCAGTCGAAACTTATTGATGAGGTGTTGAATTATGCGAAATACTGTAGTGACGAAATTGAAGTGAAACAGAAAAGGTTGAAAGAGAAAGTGATGGTGATGCAACTTAAAGCAGCTCAGACAGGTTTGCAAGGGTTGCAAGGGTTCCCACAGCAGATACCGCAGCCGCAGCCGCAGGGAAATATGGTGTTTCAGCCACAGGCGAGAGGCAGAGGCAGAGGAGGCTTTGGGAGTAATGGTCCGGATTTGAACACTGTTACGATTCCGAATGGTGTGCAGGCAATGAAAAGGGTGATGCCGTGTCACGTGTGCGGAATCGTCGGTCATTGGAAACACGAGTGCCCGATGATGGTGCAGGAAGGTGCAGGTGTTGGTCAGCAAAACAATGATGTCAATGCATTCCAGACAATGAGGGGACCGAAAATGAGAGGTCCAAACCCACATTTTCAGACCATAAATCAGCTGCAGGGATTACAGCCCATGCAGCCGCAGCAGATGCAGATGCCCCGTATGCAGATGACGCAAATGCAGCCAATGCAACAGCAGTTTCCCATGGTACCTAATCAGCAAATGCAAATACCTTTGGCACCAATGAGTCAGCAGCAAGTGATGGTTCCTCCACAGGTCTCGGGTCAGGTGATGAATACAAATGGCACAGTACAACAGTTCCCATTACACAGTGAGAATGGAATAAACAATGTATGGGAGAGTGAAAGTTCAGAAGAGGAGGGAAATTGTGTGCTTGCAGCATCCTTGGAAGTTGATCAAAAGGGTCTGTATGTGGAGGGAAGAATTATGGGTCATCGTGTTTCATTCTTGGTTGACACAGGAGCCACACGTTCAACTGTTAGGAGCATTGAAGTACCAAATTTGCCCCTCTCAGGGAGAACAGTTCAAGTAGTGGGAGTAGCAAATAGGCACCTGACGAACCCAATCACAGATCCGGTACCAGTCAGAATTGGTAACTATCAAGGGTCACATAATTTTGTGGTATGTGACTCAAGCCCGATAGCACTGTTAGGGAGAGACCTATTGTGCAAATTGGGATGTTCGATTATGTGTTCGAACAATGGAATTAGAATACAGACGAGCAGTGATGGGGAAGAAGAGGACAGTGTAGAAGGGGATGAGATGGAAACTGTCGATGAAGAATATCCTCTGATTAACCTTTTTCCGATGATAACTGAAGAAGATATTCCAGCCGAATTACGGGAAACAGTCGGAAAGGAAGTGTGGGATATGACAGGAAAAGAGGTGGGATTGGTGAAAGGGGTGGAACCAGTGAAAGTGACCGTAAAACCCAATGTAACTTTTCCCCAGACCCCACAATACCACATGGCACAAGACACCCTCATGAAAGTCGCCCAACTCATTGACGAGTTTGTAAAACAGGGAGTGCTGAAAGAAGTGTTAAGCAGTCCATGTAATTCACCAATCATGGGACTAATAAAGCCGAGTGGAAAGGTCCGAATAGTGCAGGACTTGAGGAAAATAAATGACATCGTAATTAAATGCTGCCCTGTAGTACCGAATCCAGCTGTGATAATGTTTCAAGTCCCTTGCGATGCCGAGTGGTTCTCAGTCATCGACTTGTCACAAGCATTCTTTTCGGTGCCTCTTCATGAGGACAGCCAATTTCTCTTTTGTTTCAAATTCTTAGACAGAGTTTACAGTTGGTGTCGAATTCCTCAAGGGTTTTCTGAGTCACCGTCAATTTTCAATCAGATTCTAAAGAAAGACTTGGAAGCGTTAGAATTGCCATTCGAGTCAACCCTAGTACAGTACATTGATGACTTACTGATTGCATCTAAGACAGAAAGTGGCTGCACAGCCGACACCATTGCCCTACTGAACCATTTGGGAAGGAATGGACACAAGGTGTCTCCTTCAAAGTTGCAGTTCTGTCAGAAGAAAGTGAAATACTTGGGTCATCAAATAGAGAAAGGGTCACGGAGAATAATGAAGGAAAGAATAACAAGTGTACTTCAAATGAGTCCACCAAAGACGAGCAGGGAGGTGAGGAAGTTTTTGGGGATGGTGAGCTACTGTCGCCAGTGGATTCCCAACTTCTCAACTCTAGCAAAGCCTTTACTGAAACTGACCCAGAAGGATGCATTGGATGAAATTGAGCTGAAAGGAGATGAGATGGATGCTTTTATTGAATTGAAAGAATGCATGTGCAGGGCTCCAACTTTAGGTATGCCTGATTATACAAAGCCTTTCACATTGTTTTGTCATGAACGTGATGCATGTTCTTTGTCTGTCTTGACCCAAGCCCATGGTGGCATAAACAGACCAGTAGCGTATTTTTCAGCTACTTTGGATCCGGTCGCAGCAGCACTGCCAGGGTGTTTGCGCGCCGTAGCAGCAGTTGGTATCAGCCTCACTCAGAGTGAAGGAATAGTGATGGGACACCCATTAACAGTCATGGTCCCTCACTCAGTTGAGATACTTTTGACCCGCTCCCGAACGCAACACATGACTGGAGCAAGACTCACAAGGTATGAAACAATAATTCTGGGCTCACCGAATGTGCAGCTGAAAAGGTGCACTACGTTGAATCCAGCAACCTTGCTTCCCGGTGAAAATGCTGAAATTGAGAACGCTGAAGACGTCGAGCACGACTGCCTTCAGGTGACTGAATTTTGCACAAAACCCCGACCTGACATTAAGGATACTAAGCTTGATGAAAATGACCAAATTGTTTTCGTTGATGGGTCATGCTTAAGAGATGCATTGGGAATATTGAAAGCAGGATATGCTGCATGTACTGTAACAGGTGTCTTGGAAGCGTCCTGGCTTCAAGGAGTCTATTCCGCACAAGTAGCAGAGCTTGTAGCCCTTACAAGAGCATGCCAACTGTCTACATTGATGAAGGTTACCATTTACACTGACAGTCAGTACGGGTTTGGAATTGTGCATGACTTTGGGCAACTATGGTCACAGAGAGGTTTCCTGACCTCTTCAGGGTCCCCAGTGAAAAACGGGGAGAGAATAAGGGAATTGTTACACGCCATTCAAATGCCAGCCGAAATTGCAGTGGTAAAGTGTAGTGCTCATACAAAAGGACAGGACTATGTTTCCCTGGGAAATGCATATGCGGATCAAGTCGCAAGATTTTGTGCCTTGAACTGTATATTGCTCAAGGATGAATGGAATTCGATAAGTGAGCCAGAGCTTGAACCAGCTGAAGCATTTGCCTTGAAGGTCGTGGATACAATGGATGAACTAAAAGCATTACAGAATAGCGTCAGGGAGGATGAAAGAGTTTCCTGGATTAAGTCACAATGTACAAAGAGACCAGATGAGTTATGGGTTTCAAATGAGGGAAAATTTGTTTTACCAAATAGTCTCTTATCGCAGCTAGCTCGGTTCTATCATGGGCAGGCTCACCTAGGGAGAGATGCCATGATAAGATTGTTCAAAACTGATTGGTTTAACCCCAGATTCCGTCAAGTTGCAGAAGCAGTTTGCCATCGTTGTGTCATTTGTCAGCAGATGAACCCAGGAAAGGGAACGGTTGTGAACGTGAGCCACATCGGTGGGGCAGGTGGCCCGTTCAGCAGAATGCAGATGGACTTTATTGAGATGCCTGTGCATGGAGGTCTGAAGTATGTGTTGGTGATTGTGTGCATTTTTAGCCACTGGATTGAAGCATACCCCACACGTAGAAATGACAGCCTTACAGTTGCAAAACTATTGTTGAGGGAGTTAATACCACGTTTCGGATTCCCGATCTCTTTAGAATCAGATAGAGGAAGTCACTTCAATAATGAGGTGATAAAGTTACTTTGCGCAGCGCTGAACATTGAGCAAAAACTGCATTGTAGCTATCGCCCTGAAGCCTCAGGACTGGTGGAACAAATGAATGGTACACTGAAATCAAGAATGGCGAAAATATGTGCATCGACAAATTTGAAATGGCCTGACGCATTGCCTTTGGTGTTAATGTCAATGAGAAACACCCCTGACAGAAAGACTGGATTGTCCCCGCACGAAATTCTCATGGGCAGGGCCATGAGACTTCCTGCAGTTCCCGCAAACGCGCTTTTGAATATTACAGATGATATGGTGTTAGACTACTGCAAAGGTCTGGCTGACGTGGTTTGCTCTTTCTCTCACCAGGTGGAAGCAACCACCTTGCCACCGATCCAAGGTCCAGGACACACACTGAAAGCAGGTGACTGGGTCGTGGTAAAGAAGCACGTGAGGAAGTCGTGTCTGGAACCCCGTTGGAAAGGCCCTTTCCAAGTGATCCTGACGACCACTACCGCTGTGAAGTGTGCGGGAGTTCCCAACTGGATCCACGCCAGTCATACAAAGAAAGTGTTGTGTCCCACAGATGAGGAAGTTGAAGCGCTGAAACTGCCAGTACCTGATAACAAAGTGCCGAGCGCTGAGACAGAGCAAAACAGAACTAGAAGCGAACAGGCAGAAATAGAGGAGAGAGAAATATTCTCTGAGGACGAAGCAACCGATTCACTTGGGGAAGACCAAGGAGAAACTTCAGACAGCGACGAAGCAGCTGAAGGTAACAAAGAGCCTGAAGCAGCTGAAAGTGACAAAGAGCCTGAAGAAAGTAACGGTGACAAAGGGCTCGAAAGAGGTGAAGAAGCAGGAGAGCCTGATCAGAGGAGGGCTTTCCCAGAAGCAGACGGTACAGAAAAAGAAAAGGAAAACCTGATTGACTCCCCAGAAGGAGGGGACAAGGCAGAACAGAACGAAACTGTTCAAACTTCTTCAGAAGAGATCGCAGGTCCATCAAGTGGACACAGTGCAAAGAAAAGACCAAGTATATCACCAGTAAAAGTAAGGACTAGAGAAACGTTGAACGACAGTGAAGGGCCAAGAGTGAAAGAGAAAAGAAAGGAAGTGTCTGTCGTGGTACCAACATCAAGTGAAGGAAAAGACTTGGCCAAAGAGGAAAGTACCAGTGAGGCAGAATCAAAGAGAGATGCAAAATTGAAAAGGAAAAGGATACCAAACAGGAGATATTCCGGTCCAGAATGGGCATATGTAGTCAATGACGATTGGACTGACGAATTTGTATCTCTTAGCCTCGAGAACGAAGAAGAAGAGATACCAATAGAAAAGAAAAGTTTTATGGACACTATTGACTGAAAAAAAAAAAAAAAAAAAAAAACTGATAAATGACATTGCTTGCTATAATCAAACGTGATACAACCAGCTGAGACATTGCTAAACCGGATGAGACATTTGCTAACTTGATAAGACTTTGATAACCTGATTGACTCTTAAACCCGATTTGAGACAACGTTGCTAACTGAAGAAGAAAAAAAAAAAAAAAAAAAAAAGACTGAGTTATTGCCGAATTGAGACAAATGCTGCTAACCGATAAGTGACTGGGCTCCTGAAGAAAACTGTGTGAACATTGCGCTCGTTCAGCTTTGTAACTAATTGCTAAATCGTTTTTTATAAGTGCTTCTAGCTCTCTGATTCTATACAGATCATGACACAAAACAGTAGAGTGAAATATTGTAAATATGCGTGTATAGGCTTGATAACTGCATGTGTACTAATAATAATGGCAATAGTGCTTGCAACGCGTGGGAAGGGTGAGAATGAGAAAATTGATGCTTCTACTTCTGCTCCTGTTACTGTCACTGAACTAACCGCACTGAAAAGACTAGAATTAGATGAGAGACACTTGCATGATAAGAAGGAACTTTCGTATAATGTTTTCTATCGCTTACTGACAGAATATGTTGAGACTATGGATGCGAAAGATTGTTATGTGTGTACACAGATACCAACATCGGTAACGGAAGGGGTGACTTATCACCACATGCCTCTTACATATGGGATTACATGTAGTATAGTAACTTCTAGATTTTATGGTCAAACCAACATACAGTATTTTTACTCAAATTATGATGTTACTTTTGCATATGTTCCTATAATCATGCAACTAAGCCAGATTGCTAAAGATTGGGATGCTAAAATAATGAGGGAATTTTTCGAGCCAATGCAACCTTTTGAAACAGCTCACGCTCATAGGGAAAACCTTACCTGCTCCCTCTCCGCAGTAGAAATAAGCTTTTTAGATCGCACAGATGATAGAAGGGCACAAATGAATGCGAAATTAGAAAAAGAGCTACGTAAGAGGACTTCAGTAGATAATTATGCTTTTGCCGCAATAAAAACACAAGGAAGAATAGCTTTAGACGCTTGGCATGTAGGGAAATTTTGTATATATCGTGGTGAATCTTATTATGATAACATTTTTGTGGGAGCGAGTGAATGTAAACATACGTTTATCTTTAAGGCCAAATGGACATTCATGCTGAACGGACTTGACCCTGTCATACCTGGTGTATACTACATTTGTGGGCATAATGCCTATTATCGTCTTCCAAAGGGATGGTGGGGGAGATGTTATTTGGGTATAGTGTTCCCAAAGGTTTATCAACTGGATGACCTATCGGTGATTCCAAAGACACCTGGATCTCATCGTATCCAGAAAAGAGAGACCGCAGCTGCTGTGGTAGGAGATATATTTGGAGCCATGATTCCTTCATTGGGAGTTGTGTTGAATTCCATCAAAATAAGACAGTTGTCTACTATAGTGGATAACATGTTGACAAAGTTTTCAGGTGCTATAATCCTGATGGATGCTGAACTTGCAGCGGAAAGAGCTATGACTCTTCCAAACAGGCTTGCCCTAGACATTCTTTTAGCAAAGGATGGCGGCGTTTGCAAAATGCTTGGTGCGCGTCACTGTTGCACGTATATTCCAGACAACAGTGTGAAGATTAAAACAATGCTTGCAAATTTAACGAAAGCGAGTGCAGACTTGAAGGAATTGAAAGAACCAGGAGTTTGGGAGAAGGTTGGAAAGGGAATTGCTTCAGTGGGAAATTGGCTTGATGGGATTTGGAATGGAATATTATTAAAAATAATACAGGGAATATTAATAGTACTGATTTGCATCTTTGGGATTTGGGGAATAAAGAGGGGAATATTAATGATCATGGCAAGAATTAAGAGAAGGAAGGAAGAGAAAATGATGAAAAGAATGGCAGAAGAATACAAGGCAAGAACAAGGGGAACTAAAAGGCAGAGAGAACTGACAGAATTTTAATGGAATAAAATTTGTGGGAATGGTTTTGTGTGATGACAAGTAGTCATCAGAGGAGGGATTGATGACGCAGAAACGAAGGTTTTACATTTATTAGCGCATAAACGTAGTGCTGCAATAATCAAGTGTGGCTTTAACCGAACTAATAAAGATTGTACGGGGACAAATGTGCCCTCAGAGTAGTTTGCCAACATTTATAAGCGTGCTTTATATAACGTGATGTATTAGAATTGTGCTAATTTGACATAACCGTAAACGTGTGCCATGATTTGCTTGTTTGAAATGTCTTTAGCTTAGCATAACTTTAGTGGAGGCTTTGGCCTAGTTGCCATGTCTCACGGTTTAGATGCTCGTATTTTTCCAATGTGCTAATAAAACGTGTATTCTTGCTTGAAGCTGTACTTTTCCAGTGAGATCGGTTCACATGCTTATCTTTAAGGTTTCGTGCCAGCCTGGCATCTTCTTCTTTGCTCCAAGGTCAATCTGCAGGTGCAGACAATGGAAGCTCTGAAAGTGAGTTAATTGGTAAAATATGTTGCAACTTACGTTCCCGACTCCAAGGATAATGTATGCCTAGGTAGAAGCTTGTGAATAGTTGTTTTTGATTGGACAATTTGAAGCCAACCTATGAACCCTCCAATGGAAGACCCTACTGGATTTGAACTGTTGTTTATTTAAACCTGGTGCACAAGAAGAAAGCAGCCATTACAGGACATTGCAGCCATTAGCCAGCAGACATTACCCATCGGACATTTGGACATTGCCCATTATAGACATTATGGCCCATCTTGCTGCGACGCCATTTTGAAAGAAACTTTGATGCTTTCTCTAATCGAGAGAAAGAGACTTTAAGTAATTCTCGCCCTAGAGACTTTAACTTTGATTCGTCCCTTTGCATGAAGTAGTAGTTTTGTCCTTTTATCTTGCCGCTGTGAGGCAAATTTGCCCCGTCCACCCTGCCCCTTTGCCCCCGTCCCATGCTGATCGAAACCGGTACCTGTGAGACGAAGACTTCCTTGAATGCTGATTGAATTTGGTAAATATGAAAGGAAAATGTACAATTGCATTGTGTTTCTTTTTAGGTAACCAACTGCTGATTTTTGATAAGAGCCCTAGTTAGGAGTTTTCCAAATTAATGTTGCTAAATTGCTTTTGCATGAAATCCCACATGCTGATGCTAATTTGAGGTTAGATGAGGATCCATTTGTCGCACGATGCAATTTGAGACCTTGTTATGCTGACTAATGTATGTAATTAGCCCATTACAGATTATAGTTTTAGTGGTTTGCGTTGCTATCATCGAAGGTATTGTTATTCAAATACTGCATAGATTGCATCTTTTTCGTCGTTATGGACAGCTATTAATGTTCATTTACATATATCATTTGGTGTTGAGACACATTTATTTTGTGCTAGCTTTGTTAATATAGGGAAATAAATTCATTAACTTTGCATAAACTGGTGTGGTTATTCATGGCCGAAAGGTCATGGTTCGCCGAAATGTATTCTGGATTAATTGTGAAGTGTTATGTTGATCAGGGCATTGCTTATGTTCGTTATTGATTATTGATTTGATTAAATTGATTACTCTCGGGTGAAGAGAGCCCCACTTGGTCAAAAGATTAATCGACCCAAGAGCGTCCAGATGCAGGTAATTTATTAGGTCGGAACGCTCTATCAGCATCCCAACCAGTGAGCTATGGTTGTTATCACTGTGGGTCGTCGTGACATGTTGGCTCCTATAAATTGTGTCCTACAGCAAAGTAAAACATGCAATATGTGCAAGAACCGTTTAAAGAGTATAACAAAAAATACGTTTTTGCGTACCAAAATGCAATTTCAAGTGTTGAACCACTACTGGAAATGCATTAATTTTGTTTCCTCCTTGTGGTGCAGAAACGAGAAGAGATTCGAAGATGTGTCGTATCGTTCTGCATAAACCATGTCCTAGTATGATTTTTCCTTTCTGCCCTGAAACGTAATAGCTCCTAAATATATGATGAGGGATCTGTACCAGCCCTTCCATTCAGTAGGAGATTCTCCAGTTGAGTCCATAAATATTGGTGGTGGATTAAAAGACAGCATGCTTTCAATCAACCAATCAGAGCAATTGCAAAGGGCAGCAATATCACCCCTAAGGGTATCTGAGCGCTGAGGGTGCCATGTCTATGTGGAAAAGCTGCATCCTGAGTCTCTTTCTGAAGTCCACCAGGGAGGGAGCTGTTTAGAGGTAGAGGGGCTGTTATGTAGTTGTCTTGCTGGGACGTAGAAGCTCAGTCGATGGTTGTGGAGAGCCTTGTATACAAGTTTCACTATGAAATATGTAAAGTGTCTTACGTAAAGTATGGTATACTCTGGTATATCTCTGGGATCTAATGTTAATGATAGAGACTTCAATGTCAGTCAGTGCCATCCAACTATAAACTTCTATAATATTCAGAATTTTATTGAAAACACAGCCAGTGTGTGCACTTTGCTTATTTTTAAGAAACTAATAGGATACTGTCAGGTGAATTCTAATGTGGGTATATGACTGAGACACAGAGCAGAATATCTTATACAATGTAGTAAAGTACAGTACCTTCACCAATTCAGTAGGTTTGGCAGTTAAATTCATTTGTTCTCTGCATTTGGGCTTATTTTTAAATATATTTCCTTTCACACACCTCAGGGTAGGGGTGGTTTTAGAATCCCACTTGTCAAGTAAATGTAACTTTGTCCTACAAGGTGATCTGCAGTAACTTGTAGGGGAAGAACGCATTCATCTTGTCTGTGAGCGCTTAGTCTCCAAAATTACAAGCGAGGAAGTCTCACAACTTCAAGCTGTGAATGAAGAGCTTTATTTTCAAATATGCCCCCATCACTACACTCAATCAGCGACATTTATAGAGTGCAACTTATTACCCATGGGGTCTCAAGGCGCTCGCAGGGGACGTGGGTCATTCGAAGAGCCGGGTCTTGAGGTCTTTCCTAATCTGAGTCAGTGATGGGGACTGCCTGAGGTGGAGAGGCATCGTGTTGCAGGTCTGCCCTTCAAGGTAGGAGAAGGATCTTCCTCTAGCCGTGTTCTTCTGGATCTTGTGGATGGTAGCTAGGGCCAGCTGCACTAAGTGGAGTTGCCTGGAAGGGTTGTAGAAGGAGAGGAGGTGTTTGAGGTAGGCAGGTACAATGTTGAGGAGGGCCTTGTATGTGTGGGTCAGGAGTTTGAAGGTGATGCGTTTGGTGATGGAGAGCCAGTGTAGGTCTCTCAGGTGGGCAGAGGTGTGGCTGTGGCAGGGGATGTCCAGGAGCAGTTTGGCTGAGCGTTCTGAATTCTGTGGAGTCTTGCTTGGAGTTTTTTGTTGACTTTGGCATAGAGTGTGTTGCCGTAGTCGAGCCTGCTGCTGACGAGTGCCTGGGTGACTGTTGTCCTTGTGTCAAAGGGGATCCACTTGAAGAATTACCAGGGCAGGCAAGTGTGTGGTTGCACTCTTGCCATTGACAGTCTTTCTCGCTCGAGCTCCAGCTTTTGCACACTGAGACAGTATATTGCCACATACAAAACAGTGCCCTTCCTCTCCTTCAGCTGGAGAGCATGACTGCAGATGTCAGCAGAGCAGCACAGTTGCCAAATGCCTTGCTGAGTTGTTAAAACTTTGTAATAAATTTAACAAAACCATATGCCATTTTTCACGCAGGTGGATTTGGAGAAGCTGGAACCAGGGAAGGACAAACTACAAGCAGGCCATTTTCCAAACCAGGGGCCTGATTTACAAGGCTAGTGTCTTTTTTTATGCTAATGGGGCATTAGGTAGGCATTTCCGACGTGCCATGTTTACAAAGTGCTAGCATTGCGCCACTTTGTAACCCCTTTATTATACCTACGCCAGAAATAAAGGATACAAGGGGAGGGCATTCTCCTACAGGGAGATAACAAAAAATGGTGTCATTTTTAATGCCTACACATTGCAGGAGTTACAGTGAAGGGCCCATTAAAACTTATGGGCCTCCCTAAAGCTTTGCCAGACTAGTGCCATAATTAATGGCGCTAATCCAGCAAATCACCACAATAGTGCCATAAATTCTGACGCTATTGTAGTAACGGTGACTTTAGGGGGACTTAGGACGGCACAAGAAAAGTGACGCATCAGGACTGATGCACCACTTTCATGTAGATCTGGCCCTAGGTTCTTTCCTCATGATTCTTAGGGTGTAAGTCTTCATCTATTATCTCCTCTGGGGCAATATTTTTGTAAATGATTTTTTAGGACACAATATTTACTGTAATCAATATTATGACTGCAATGTTCGTGAACTGTAACATGAGGGCTGAATTTGGCCTTAATTGTACTGCTATATTGATATTTAGAAGTTCTTGAGCCCGACAGAGTACTTGATTGAAGATGAGTAAACATTTTAGAGCAGGGGATATTAGAGTTTGCCAAAGTAGCTCTAATAAATGCATCCTACAAAACAGGCTCTACTTAATGAAGACAAGAGACAAAGATGGCTGCTAAATTAATGACCTGATCTGCAAGTGGGTTGCAAAGTATAATATGCTGATTCCAAGCATACATTATTATATGTCTGGCATTGGTAGGGCTATCAACAACAGAATGATCTCCTCACTGTCTGTCATACCTCCACCAGGCTGACGGAGAAAAGGAGTGTGTAAAGGTCCTAGTGGATAGGAGTAGTAACATAAGAGTGAAAGTGTTGACATGTAGCACTGGTGATTCACAAAAACTGTCAAGAACAAAAATGGCTGTCAATTCAGTCCTTTCATCAAACAAAAGTACTGAGTGAAGTAAGTCAAGAAGGTATGTTTTGTGCTTTGATTGTCCCACTGCACACAATTGAGTCAGGGAATTAATTATCATATATTTAATATAATTGAAGCTCCTGGGAAAATATAATAGTCTTTTTTTAAGCCCACAGAATTCTTATCCACTAGATATATGTTGCCTCACTCTCAATTAAGTTAAAATTTAATTTTACCCACAACCGACTTTCTGCGGGGTATACCATTACCTCAGGATTCAGAAAGGTATGAAACACACAAGTTCATGGGAGGTGATAGGATAATGCTTGCAATAAGTCTAACCACTGGTAAATGCTTGGGATAGCATTCCAGCCCATCGTTCTTATTCAATCAATCAATGCATTTGTAGAGCGTGCTACTCACCTGTGAAGGTCTCTGGGTGCTTGAGGGGGGGAGCTGCTACTGCTTAAACAGCCAGGTCTTGAAGAGTATCTTGAAGGTCAGTAGGTCCTTGGGCTGACGTAGGTGGACGGGGAGGGTGTTTCAGGTCTTGGCAGCGAGGTAGGAGAATGATCTGCCGCCGGTTGTTGTCCTGTGGATGCGTGGGACGGTGGCGAGGTCGCGGAACGGGGCTGACGGTTCGGGGTGTAAAAGGTGAGTCGATCATTGAAGCATGCTGGTCCGGCGTTGTGGAGTGCCTTGTGGGCGTGGGTTAGGAGTTTGAATGTGATCCTTTTGTTGACGGGGAGCCAGTGTAGGTCTCTCAGGTGGGCTGTGATGTGACTGTGGTGGGGAATGTTGAGGATGAGGTGTGCAGAGGCGTTCTGTATCTGTTGCATTCTTTTCTGGAGAACAGCAGTGGTTCCCACGTAGAGAGCGGTGCTGTAATCTAGTCTGCTGCTGACGAGGGTCAGGGTGACCGTTGTTCTGGTTTCGGTAGGGATCCACCTGTAGATTTTGCGGAGCATGCAGAGTGTGTTGAAGCAGGAGAATGAGACGGCGTTGACTTGTTGGGTCATGGAGAGCGATGAGTCAAGGATGAAACCCAAGTTGGGTGCATGGGTGGTGTGTGTTGGTGCGGCTCCCAGCGTGGATGGCCACCAGGAGGCGTCCCAGGCGGAGGGGGTGGGGCTAGGATGAGGACCTCTGTCTTATCTGAGTTCAGCTTTAGGCGACTGTTCTTCATCCAGTTGGCGACAGCCTTCATACCATCGTGGAGGTTGGTTTTGGCGGTGGAGGGGTACTTAGTGAGGGAGAGGATCAGCTGGGTGTCGTCGGCGTATGAGACGATGTTGAGATTGTGAGCTTGGCCGATGATGGCGAGGGGTGCCATGTAGACGTTGAAGAGTGTTGGCTGAGGGAGGAGCCCTGTGGTAAGCCGCAGATGGTCTTGGTGGCTTCAGATCGGAATGGAGGCGGACTCTCTGGGTTCTGTCGGAGAGGACGGAGGTGATCCAGTCCAGGGCTTTGTCACGGATCCCTGCGTCGTGGAGGCGTGGGCGCAGGGTGTGGTGGCAGACGGTGTCAAAGGCGGCCGAGAGGTCAAGGAGGATGAGGGCTGCGGTTTTGCTTTTCTCCAGGAAGGTTCTGATGTCTTCGGTGGCAGCAATGAGGACGATCTCAGTGCTGTGATTGCTGCGAAAGCCGGATTGAGACGGGTCCAAAGTGTTGTTTTCCTCAAGGTGGTGGGTCAGTTGCCTGTTGACGATCTTCTTGATAACTTTCGCCGGGAACAAAGCAGGGAGATAGGCCGGTAGTTTTTTAGGTCCTTAAGGTCCGCCTTGAGTTTCTTGAGTAAGGCGTTGATCTCGGCGTGCTTCCAGCTTTCCAGGAAGGTGGCAGTCTCAAAGGAACTGTTGATGATCATACGGAGTTGGGGGGCGGTGATGGAGCTCACTCTGTTGTAGATGTAGTGTGGGCAGGGGTCAGATGGAGAGCCTAAATTAATGGTGTTCATTACTTTGGTGGTGTCAGCGTCGTTGACGTGTCCAGGAGAGTAGGATGTTGGTGTGGTTGGGGGATGGTGAGTCGGAGCTGTTGTCGGCTGCAGGTGGGGTCTTGGTGTTGAAGCTGTCATGGATGTGTGCGATCTTGCGGAGGAAGAAGGTGGGGAGGGAGTCATAGAGGTCTTGCGAAGGTGGGATGTCATTAGTGCTGGGGTTGGAGAGTTCCTTCATGAAGTTGAAGAGCTCTTTGCTATTGTGCACGTTGTTGTCGATACGTTCCTTGAAGGAGGATCTCTTGGTGGTCCGGATGAGCTGGTGGTGCTTGCGGATGGCGTTCTTGAGGGCTGTGTGGGTGGCTTGTGTCTGTTCCTGGTGCCACTTCCTCTCGAGTTTTCGGCAGGCCTGTTTGGAGGTCCAGAGGTCGGTGGTCAACCAGGTGGCCTTTCTGATGGTGTGGTTGTAGGAGGGTTTCTTGGTCGGGCGAGAGCGTTGGCGCAGTCGTCGATCAATTGCCTGAGGTTGCGTGCGGCTGTGTCGGCGTCGGTGGTGTCGGCTGGTGGGGCTCGGGCGGATGGCAGCCAGTTGTCGGTGACCTTGTTCCAGCTGTGGCAGGGGATCGGTTGCAGGTGCTGGTGAGTGGTGGGTTTATCGAAGGTGAAGTGGATGCAGCGGTGGTCGGTCCAGTGGAGTTCGGTGGTGTGGCTGCTTGTGGAGAAGATGGGGTTGAGCTTGTGTCCGGCAGAGTGGGTGGGAGACGTGACGAGCTGTTTGAGTCCGAGGTTTTCGAGGTTGTCGAGCAGGGCGGTGGAGCTGCTGTCATTGGTGTTTTCGAGGTGGAAGTTCAGGTCTCCGAGGAGGATGTAGGCTGTAGAAGCAAGGGCTTGAGTGCTGATGACATCGGCAATGGAGTCACTGAACTGAGGTCGAGGTCCGGGGGGTCTGTAGATGAGGGTATCTCTGAGGGTGGTCTTGGGATCGATGTGGCTTTGGTGCATGTGTATGGCGGTGCTGAGGGTGTCTTCGGTGTTGGTTGAGATTCTGATGGTGTTCCTGTGGACGATGGCGATCCCTCCTCCTGGTCTGTTTGTGCGGTCTCTGCGGGTGATCTTGTAACCATCTGTAACCATCTGGGATGGCTATGGCGATGTCAGGTGCTGAGGATGGGTTCATCCAGGTCTCCATCAGGAAGGCGATGTCCGGGGAGGAGGAGTCGAGAAGGTCCCAGAGTTTGATGGCGTGCTTGTGGACTGAGCGGGTGTTAAGAAGGATGCATCTGAGGTGGTTGCGGCTGGTTCTGGCAGGTGAGGTAGTGGCTCGGGGGGTGGTGAAGCTGCAGCTCCGGCAGGAGATGGGTCCGTGGGTGAGCTTTGGTGAGGCCTGGAAGCAGGTGGTAGATCGGCCGGTGTTGAGGGCGTTGGCGTCATAGAAGTGTCGGGTGATGGGGAGGTCGTGGGGGCCAGGGGTTCTGGTGCTGAGCACGGTCCAGATGCAGACGGGCGCAGACGGGCTTGTCTCTGGCGCACCACCAGTGCGCAGCAGCCACCATTAAGAGGGGGAGGTAGAAGGGAGGAGCATCTTGGAGGCAGGAGGGAAGCCTGAATGGGTGCGCGAGGGGGGCAGGGCCACAGGGGTCGCAGTGGTGGGAAACCACGAGGGAGAAGCAGAAAAAAGGCAGGAAACGCAGCGTAAAACAGAGAAAAAGCCAAAAAAGGCACAAATGACACAGAGAACCACAGAGAAACAGAGAAAGGAAAACAGACACAAAGGCAAACAGACAGACAGACAGACAGGTCTTACGGCTCACCACTGACCATCAGGGATGAGGCACAGGCGGAAGCTTGAGGGTGGAGGAGGGCCTCGAACTCGCAGCAGCAGCTGCGAGGGCGGGGAGAAGGACACAGGCACAACAGGTGGAGCTGTGCGGCGGGGGGAGCTTCTCCTGACCTCAACAGCAGGTCAAGGGTTGCTCTCCTCACCCCGCAGCGGCCACCATTAAGAGGGGGAGGTGGGAGGGAGGAGCAGCTGGGAGGCGGAGTGAAGAGTGAATGGGTGCAAGGGGGGCGTGCCACAGGGCAGGCAGCGGTGGGAAGCCACAGAGAGAAGCTGAAAAAAGACAGGAAAACAGCACAAAAAAAACCCCAGAGAAAAAGCCAAAAAAAGGCACAAAATACACAGAGAACAACAGAGAAACAGAGAAAGGAAAACAGGGAAAACAGACACAAAGCCAACAGACAGACAGTACTTACGGCTCACCACTGACCACCAGGGATGAGGCGCAAGAGGGAGCCTGCGGGTGGAGGAGGGCCTTGAACTCTCAGCAGCAGCTACAAGGGAGGGGAGAAGGACATGGGTACAATAGGTGGAGCTGTGCGGCGTGGGGAGCTTCTCCTGACCTCAATAGCAGCCACCTCAGATGAGACCCAGTCACATGTAAATCAGACTTGACCATGCTCCAATTGGAACAGGGCATCACAAACTGCCAAGCCAGGTCCTCGTTTCACCCTGATTGGGGCTTTTCAGTCTGATGTATCTTGGTTCTTGTGGCACAGTGAGCAAGGGACCCAAGTCTTAGCATATCAAGCATTTACCATTGGTTAGACTAATTGCATGCATTCTCCCATCACCTTTTGTGTGTTTGATGTAGAAACTCAATCAATTATGCTGACAATCTTTGTAACAAGAAACTTTAAAAACAAAGGGCCTGATTTAGATTTTAGTGGACAGATTACTCCGTCACAATGGTGACGGATATCCCGTCCACCAAAACATAAATCCCATAGGAAATGGTGGGATGCATATTTTGGCGGACAGCATATCTGTCACCGTTGTGATGGAGCAACCCTCCTGCTGTCCAGTAAGCTCATTAAAGTAAGGAAAACTTACCTAAATTAGATTCTTTGGTACTGCAACATATCCACTTGAAAAACTGATCTATGTTAGCCAAGTTTTAAATCTGGCTTACACTGCAATACATTATAGGTAACTTGCTTCTCCTCCCAACCATTTTCTGCAATCAGATCTGTAAATATTCAGAAATAATGGTTAATTATTGTTATACCAGTCCCACTTGTACTATTAATGTTTGAATGTCGTACTTCTTTCAAGCATATTGTAACCTTATCACATAGTCTTTCATTGGCAGGCATGATTGGTTTGCTCATTAAATTTCGCTATGTTCAAAATATTGTGAGCCACAGAGTGATCATCTTCCTGCCTTGGGTGCTCATTTGGAGTTTGGCGGTCATTACCAAAGACTTCCGTGCAAATGGCAGCCAATACACTACCAGCGATGGTGGAGTGAAGCCCGCTTCATTACAAGTCACCCACACAACACCGCCAACACTGCTCCAGCATTAATGTCTCCCTCCTCCAAAAGTGTGATGTGCCTTCTGAGGGCCAGATTATGGAGCATGCAGCATGTAACAATGATCTGGCAGACTTTCCCTCGATTGTACTGTAGGGCACCACCAGACACATGAAGACAACGAAATCTGGCTTCCAAGAGACCGAATGTCAGTTCAATCTCACGCCTCGTCCGGGCCATGTGCCTCATTGTACCTGTTCTCCCCTAATGTAGTTGGATGTCTCACAGGTGTCAGGAGCCAGGGCAGGTTGGGGTATCCGGAGTCACCTGTGTGGAAAAGGAAACATGGCCATAGGTAACATTGCTAGGCAGAGTGCTGACTGTGTCATGAGAAGTATAGACGTCTGACATGGAGAGCAGTACACATACCTATGAGTCAGGCCCTTTCTCCCTGTAGCTGTTACATTATTGCAGGGACACTGCTGTTCATCAGGATGCAGGAATCATGTACTGATCCAGGGAATTTAGCATTCACATGTGTAATGTATTGGTCTGCAAGACACACCACTTGTACATTGAGTGAATATGTACTTTTCCTGTTTCTGTAGGCCTGTTCATTGATCCTCGGAGGTACCAGGGCAATGTGAGTCCCATCAATGGCCCAAATTATGTGTGGGACATTTTACATTTTGCAGCAGGCTCCTTTTACAGTGGGAAAGTCTGGAGGTACTGGGAACCTAATGTACTGTGCACATGCTTGAGTAGGGCATCCAGCACATCCTGCAACACCTTACAGAACTTGGGCTTCGAAAACCCTGCAGCCTGTCCCACTGTGACCTGAAAAGAGCCACTCACCAGGAAATGCAAGACTGACAACACCTGGACTGTTGGAGAGATGGCATGGGGATTCCTCAAACCCAGCAGGAGGTCTGGCTTCAACTGGGCGACCAGTTTCTTGATGCACCTACGGTTTAGTCGATAGGTCATGATGATGTGGCGCTCTTCCAAGGTTTCAAGATCTACAAGTGGCTGGTAAATAAGTGCATTCCTCATCACTCCATTGTGGCCAAATCTGTGCGGGGACACAAAAAACAATCTGGGAATCTGTCACAGTGTAGACTGTTCAGTATGACACACGACAGTCATTATGTAATAGTCATGCAAGTTGCCTGTCATGTTGTGGGAGTACAAATTACTCTACCCTCCGTACCTAACCAGACGATGGCACATCATTCCTGTGGGAATGGACGTCTACAGGACATGTACACCTACACCTTCCCTGTGTTCCACTATACTGATCAAATATGCTGACAATTGTTGTGACAAGTCTGTAAATGTCAGAAGACATGCACTACATGTGTCTGTATTAACCATGTCAGACTTGAAGAATGTACTTGTGACGATATTGTTTACGCTGTGTAAACTCAGGACAGTAATATCATAGACTAAAATGGCATCCGCGTGTCCGGCATGCATTAGACTGCTGGAAGTGACCTCGTTCCGCCGGCGGAAGTTGTCATGGTGGAGTGTGGTCAGAACCGCCGTGCAACTTCTCATTGGTTAACATTGATGTCAATGGGAGACTGGGACCAATGACGATCACCGCTGGCGGTGACGGTCATGGCCGCTGCGGTCATAACCGTCATTTTGTGTGGAACAGTTCACTTGACTCCTGGCATTCGGGTAGACAGACCTCCACTTTGTGTGCTGCTGTGTTCTGTCTCTTGGAGCAACGATGGCATGCACTGCAGGGGGAATGGGCCGCAGTCTTCTCAACAGAGGAGCTGGAAAAACTTGTGGAAAGGGTCCTACCCCTGTATGGGTGATTGTACGGCGCTCCAGGACAACAGGTCAGTACAACGTCCTTTGTCCCACATGTTGGGTGATGTTTGATGATGTATGTGTGTGCACATTGACATGTCATGACTGATCAGGTGTATAGCATGCACATGATATGTGTGGGATATTGCCAGTGTGCATGATCAGTGCTCGTTGTGTTACCACAGCTTACTGCTATATTGGTATCATTTACGTTGTGCCCCCCCCCCTTTTCTCACTGTTTCTCAATCAGGTCAGCGACCACCAGAAGAAAGGGTTGTGGCGAGCCATTGCCAAGGAGGTGCAGACCCTGGGGGTCCATTGCCGGCAGAGCATCCACTGCATGAAGCGGTGGGAGGACCTGAGACGCTGGACCCGGAAGACCGCAGAGGCCCAGCTGGGGACAGCCTCCTAACGTGGGAGGGAAGCACGTCAGACCCTGACCCCCCTAATGGCCTGCATACTGGCGGTGGCACACCCTGAGTTGGATGGGTGCTTGAAGGCAGCACAGCAGCCACTAGGGGGTAAGTGTTGACTGTCATGTCACTACTGCATGTTTGTGCTCTGTCACCCTCCTTGGACGTAGTCAGATGTGATTTAGGGAATGTACAGTCCTAGTTGCCACACCCATCAAACAGGAGTGTGTGACAGTTGCTATGTTGAGCCATGTAGGATAGAAAAGTGGTGGTACTGTGACACATGTTCAGATGTAGGTATGGGTATCTCAAGTCTGCTATCATGCCAATAGCTGCACCCTCATCTATGCGTGTACTGTAGTAGTACGAAGTGGTCATGATGGCACTGTATATGGGTTTTGACAGGCATGTTACGTGAAGGTTGCAGTTGCATCAATTCCTACATCAATGGATCCTCTGTACCACATGTACGCCTCACATTTCTGTCAGTTAGTTAGTGTCCTGAGTCCCTCTCTGCTTCCTATAATGGATGACATGTGGTTGGCTACAGTGCTGGGCTTGATTCTAGGAGCAGTAATTTTGGCATTAATGGGCATGTAGTTGTCTTCATGCAGGAGTTTGGTCTGCAGGGTGGAGATGGGTTTGGACATAACTTGCATGACTATTTGGGAATAATTGCTGATTGGTCTATTGTTTTGCAGGCAGGGACTGTTATCTGCATTGTTTGTATGTGAAGTGGATATATGGTTTCTAATATTTTCCTCCCTTTCTGCCACCCTCCTTTTCTCTCTCCTCCTCTGTCTATGTGTGCATTAGCATCATCTGGCGAGGGAGGAAGGGCACCAGTGAGTGAGGATGCTGCAGCCCACGGGACCCAGGAGGTGGCCAGCAGTGAATCCGAGGGGGCCAGTGGGATGGAAGGTAAGGGGAGCACCACGGGGGAGACTGGAGCTACCACAACATCTGATTCAGATACCTCCTCCAATGGCGGTACCCTGGCAGTGGCAGACCCTTCTGGTACCATAGCAACACCATCATTGTCCGCCACCCTCCTTATCAGCACCGCCCTCCCTGTTGCACTCCACCCAGTTGCCCGTGCCTGCTCACCCAGGAGGGTGGGTGTCTCCTTCGCTGCAGGCACCTCTGCCCCTGCCCCAGTCAGCTCTGCTGCCCTCATTGAGGAGGCTATTGACCTCCTGAGGTCCATCTCTGTGGGGCACACAATGATCGTGAATGCCACCCAGGGACTGGCATCCCAGATGCAGCAGACAAATGCGTTCCGGGAAGGCATTCACTGTGCCTTGTTTGGCCTACAGAGATCGTTTCAGGCTCTGGCCTCCTCGTTGATGGCAGCCAGTGTCCCTTCATCTTCTGTCCCCCCCCAACTACCTGTTCCTAATCCACAAGCCCTCTCCCTACACCCGTCCATGGCACGCCAACACACACTCAGACACCCACTACAACAGACAAGGTGCGCAAAGACAGACATGGGCATCACAAACATTTACACAGGCATCCACACACACAACACACACCTGCAGACACAACAATAGACACTTCTCCCACCACCTACTCCCGTACAGTCACATCTCCACTCATATCTGCCAGCACTGCATCATCACACACTGGTCCTGCTGTTATTCCTGTCATCCCCTCAACCACCCCAACAGCAGACTCACAGTCACACACCCCACACACCATAATCCACACTCACCACGATTACCATCTCTGCCGCCTGCAGCACATCCACCTCACTTGCACGCACCACCACAACATTCTCTCACACATCACCCATTCCCTCTCCCTGCATCTCTGCCCCCTCCCAAAAAATGCATACATACCCACTCACCCATCCAACATTCAGCCACCACACACATCCAGACACTGCACACACCAGCATTCACGTACAGCACACAGATACGTCAGACGAGCACTCCCACTTCCTCCACTTCCAACCCTCAATCATGTGACTGCCCCTGTCTATCTAAGAGAGTTTTCCTTGCCACCCTTGACCTCTTCCCTACTCTTCTCCCACCCCGTCTTCCCTGTAAACAGCGTGTACCCATGACCCTCTCAGGCCCTTCCACCTCCCATTCCTTGAGTACACCCTCTGATGTTTCCCCTCCTCCTCCACCCAGCAAAAATAACACCCCTCCCAGTGCCAAGGTCACCCCTCCCAAGCCCAAGCTGAAACGTGCCCCTTCCACATCCAAGCCTCCCCCATCACCCCACAATCCTGAGGTGCCTGCCTGTCCCATTGCTGCACTTATGAAGTGGAGGCCTATGTTCAATCAGGAGTCGAGTTGGGCCAATATTAATGGACAGTGTGTCCTGCTGAAGTGGACATTGGACTTGCCATTGGCACATTTTTGTATGTAGTTTATTTATTGTTTGAATACATCTGCTCACATTGCTGTGGTTGGCAAGATAAGATGCTTGTCCTGGTTTACTTCTACATGGTGGTGTGATATCTGTGTCCAAAGGTGTGTGAGGTCTGTGTGTGGATTGTGTCTGTGTTGTTGCATGCACTTGGTAGATGGTTTGGGCCATGGGGACGTTGTGATGTGTTTGTCTGCCTGCTTGTGTGTTTGTATGCGTGTCATTTCTACATGGAGTCCATGGTGTGTGTGTATGTGTGGTGTCGCCCAACGTGCCCGTCTATGCCATCGTTGAGGTATTTGTGGGATAGTTGGTGTTGTGTGGTTATGGGGTGTGTTGGTGGTGTTGTTGTTCATTGTACTATGTGTTTGGTACTTATCTGCATGGCTTTGTGTGTGTATTGGGTATTTGGCATTGACGTATGTTGCGTGTGTGTGTGACCTTCACTGTTTGTGTTGGGTATGTGTGTCCTGCGTGGGAGTGTATCACTGCCATTTCCCTCCTCTCTGTGCTAGGTATACTTATGGTTGTCGTCTTTGTCATCGTCGGTGGTCCTGAAGGTGTATGGCGAGATACAACACTGGGAAGACTAGCAGTTCATTTGCCATGGTGGCCGCGGCGGTGTCTCTGTGCCTGTAGGTGGGTGTTTCCTTTTATACTTTCTGTTTCCGCCAGGTTTTTCATGGCAGTAAGGCCCCACCGGATATCCAGGCGGAGTGGTTATTCGGAATATGGAGGGCGGGACGTTGGCTGCTGCCTGCCTGAAGTTGTCTTCCGCCGACGGATGCTCCTAGTCGGCGGTGGCGGTGCTGGCAGTGAGTTGTCTGGATTGTGTTGGGTTCACCACCTTACTTGTTATTTGGCAGTCTGCACCACCATCCTGCCGACGGTCACAAGACCGCCATCGGCGTGGCAGTTCGGTTACCGCCAAACTCGGAATGAGCACCTTGGTCAATGTTTGCTCATTTGCGTTATTAAAAATGTGATGATATTGTAACATAGTATTAACCTGTAGTCATCCTCTGGTAGCTTAGCACAGAACAGTCAGGCTTCATTTAAAGGCAATGTGTAAAGTGTTTGTGCCGTGAAAACAAAAAGTATGGGGAAAAAAAAACACAAGACCTGATCAACCTGTGGTAGAACCACTCTTGTCGTGATCCAGTCTAATCAGACATGGTTGTGAAAACCATATGTTTAGAAACTATCTGAGGAGTTGCACCTTATGTGTAAAAAATAATTTGTGCAGCACTTCTAACTGCAAGACAGTGAAAACGCCACACAAAAAGGATCCCACACCAGGTTTGAAAAATAGAACTTAATTTAATAAATAAAACAAGACCAAATGACAAATGTCCAATAAGTAGAACCTGAGTCATGAATTCTTAAAGAATAAACTGTAAAATGGTGATTAGAAGCAAGAAGTGTCACCCGTGGATATCTGGTCACGCCTGACTGGGACAAAGTGAAAAGTTCAGGCTGACCGCGATGGAGCATAGATCAGCTACAAGGAACCAGTGAAGCCCGCTGAACCAAAGTACTTTAAATCCTGGTGCAGAGCATTGGACGTGTTGGTCTGAAACAAACATGTGTCGCGAAGCCAGGGCGATGCATCAGTTCCGACATGCAGCAAGATCCTGATGCATCAACTTTGAGGATTCTGTTGACAGGGCTTGCAATGGAAAGATCAGTGTTGAGGATGTGTGGCGCATCATCTTTGAGGCTGCCTTTGACAATGGATGTGAGGAGCTTGTGCCGGGGCAGGCATCACGCAGTGGTTGTTCCTAAGGCCCGAGATGCAGTGATGTAAGTCTGTTGCATTGGTTCTGACCCACACAATAGCGGTGATGCCAGTTCTGCACAACGCAACAACGGCGATGCACAGATTCTGCTCCAGTACCTGACGATGCATAGGTTCAGCTGGAGCAAGCGCCTTAGGTCCACTTCCCAGGGTCTAGGATTGGGGTGGCACTGCTTAACAGGTAGACTCACAGATGGCAGAGTCCAGGTTGAGCATGAGGGTGGTTGGATTTCTTCTTCGTCCCTGAGACTTCAGATCAGGATGCCAGCCAACTAGCCCTTGTAGTCACTCTGGATTCTGGGTTAGAGAGATTCAGGTCCATTCCTTCTCACTCCCAGGCAAGAGGGCAGCAGGAAGCAGGTCAGCTCAGCAAGGCGGGAGTCCAGCAGAGAAGTAGTCCAGCAAAGTGGCAGTCTTTCAGCAGCACATCAGTCTTTTTCTTGGCATGGTGTTCACAGGGCCAGGAGTGTACTTAAGTGGTGGTTTCAAAGGGCCAGTACTTATGCCCAATTGGGCCTTTGAAGTAGGGGACAGAGTCCCTGCCCTTCGTGGCCTGGCTCCAGACTCACTACAAGGGGTTATGCAGTTCTTTGTGTGCAGACAGGACACATCCTATTCAGCTGTAAGTGAGGCTGTACCCAGCTCCTCCCTTTCATCCTGCTTAGGATGGCTTATCAAGGCCCATCCGGTCACACCTAAGTTCTCATTGTGTGTGGCTGTCTAGGAGGAATACACAAAGCTCCTCTGTCACCCCACCCCAGACATGTGAGCAGAGACAGGCAGCAGACACCAAATGGCAGAAGAAAATGCCCAGCTTCTAATAGTGGCATTTTCAGAGTTGAAATTTAAAATCCGACTTCACCATAAGTTGGGACTTTAAATTGTGATTCCAGAGACAGCAAACTTCGAACATCTATCTCTTCCCAATTGGAAATTATACCTATTGACATTTATAACGCAACTCAAATAATATCCCATGGAAGGTCTTGCAGTAGTGAAAAACAAATGTAAGAATTTTTCACTACCAGGATATGTAAAGCTTAAAAGTACATGTCCAACCTTTTAAATACACTGCACCCTGCCCTTGGGCCTGTGTAGGACCTCTCTTGGGGGTGACATATATGTATTCAGAAGGAAGGTTTGGGCCTGTCAAAAAGCTTACTTTGCCCGTTCAGCATAAAAATTCTGAAGGTAATGAGGACTAACAAGCAGAAATGAGCGTGGTATTCTGGACTCCTCCAGTAATTCTCCTTTTCTCAGGAGAACGGAAGAGTTCCATTTGTAATCTACGAGGACTCCACAACTGGTGATTACTCAGCACTCTTGGCAGTGGTAACTTCAGAGTGGTAAAGCTCTCTTGTGAATTACCTGGGCATTTGGAAAGAGATCAATAGTAGTGGAGTTGCAAATCTTTTTAATGGTATGAGATGTTTCTATAATCAGTTAATGATGGCTTTTCTGTGGCACTCTATTCGATATTTCATAGCTATCAGTCTAATGACTGCATATCTATTTTAATTTTCTCCTATACAGGTTGATCCAGTATTACCTCCTGTGAAACCTAACTTAGTCACCTCACTGCCCAATACATAACATGAATGAAGTGATTGCCACATTTTGCCTTTTGAGTGCCCATTCATATGCTACTTTTGTTCTCTCTGATGCATATTTTGGCATTGCATGTACTCTTTCTCTGTCAGCACTCAATCTAAACACTATTTTTGGAATTTGGGTCTCTAATTGTCAGAGTTATGCACCCTGTCCTTGTAGGAAGCACAACCCTAGTCAGAGTAAGTCACAAAACAACCTAAAGTATCCTGTGCTCACCCTCCGGTAGATTGGCACAGAGCAGGCAGGCTTTAACTTAGAAGGCAATGTGTAAAGTATATGTGCAATACCTTATACAGTAACACAGAGAAAACAAAGAGAAAACACAGCAAATGTACTCCACACCAAGTTAGGAAAATAGATATTATTTATCTGAATAAAACAAGACCAAAACAACTAAGATCCAATATGCACGAGTCAAGGTATCACATATTAGAGATTTAAGTAAGTCTTAATCCGTAGGAATCAATGGCTGTATCTCTTTAGCACAAAGTACCTGGGTTGCATTAAAAATAAAGTTGCTGCATCGGAAAGTAAAGTGATGCACTGGTTTTTCCAACACGTTGGAGGTGATGTGTTGATTCTTTCTTCGCAGGCAAGGTGATGCATTTATTTCTAGGCACACAGCCTTGGTTCCTCACTGTGGTACATGGTTTGATGACAAGTTGATGTCCAGGGATGATGTGTGGAAAATCCAAACTCTCTGTGATGATGACACAAGCACTGTGTCGATTCTGCAGGTGCTGTGCTAGTTGTTCAGCCATGAAACAGGGGTTGTGTTGAATCTGCAGGCGTTGCGTAGATTTTCCGGCACCCTGGATTTTCTCTCTTAGGTAAAGTCTTTGATGGCCCTGAGACTTCTTAACAGGAGGCAAGCTGACAAGCCCTTGGAGAACACTTGTGGTGGGAAGGCAAAGTCTTTACTGCAGAGTCAGGAAGCAGAAGGGCAACAAGTGAGCGCCTCTCTACCCTTCCTGCCCAGGAACACCCATCAGTATGTAGATGAATGCAGATGCAACTGAGTATCCTGTGTTTATGGCTGTCTGGGTAGAATGCACAAGGGGAGCTGTCAACCAGTACAGATCAGAAGTGGATTTGAGACAGGCTGTAAGGCACAGAGAGCAGTAAGTGCAGAGAAATGTCCACTTTCTAAAAGTGGCATTCCTGAAACAGTAATTTTAAATCTAACTTCACCAGTAAGCAGGATATCTCACTAACAATCCAACCATACCAAACATAATGCTACTTATTTCAGATCGGAAATTACCACTTAAATGAATTTAAGGGCTTTTCCAATGCTGACTTATGAGAGGAGCAGGCTTCACAATAGTGAAAAACTACTTTGGGAGCTTTTCACTACCAGGACATGTAGAACTTACCAGTAAATAATCTGTCTTTTACTTGCATAGCACCCTGCCCTATGGACTGTCTAGGGGTGGCATATATGTAATAAAAGCGGAGCTTTAGGCTTGGACAGTCATTTTAAATTCCAAGTGGCGTTGAAACTGCTCACACTGGCTCTGGAATGGTAGGCTGCAGGCCCACTATTAGCATTTAATTTACAGGCCCTGGTCACATATAGTGCACTTCACTAGGAACTTATAGGTAAATGAAATAGGTCAACTGGGCATTCACCAACGTTCCCATGTTTAAGAGAGAGAGAGCACGAGCACTTTAGCAATGGTCAGGAATGGTAAAGTACACAGAGTCCTCAAACCAGCAAAAATGAGATCAGAAAATAGAGGAAGACAGCAAAAAGTTGGGAGAAGACCACCCTAAGGCTGTCAGGTCTAACAGCCATATTTTGATTTGGAATACATTCTGGCCCTCATTCTGAGTTTGGCGAGCAGCAGAGGCTGCCTGCCAAACTCAAACTGCTGGTAGACCACCATTGCGGTCTGAACACCGCCTGTCCTATAAAGAGTTCACTCAGGGCCTTAACATTGACGCCGGCTCATAATCGACCCGGCAACAATGTGGCAGCACGGCAGGTACAGCTGCTCCCGTTGCGCTTTCCACTGCCTGTAATTCAGGCAGTGGAAAGTGCAATGGGGCTGTCCATGGAGACCCCTGCACTGCCCATACCATGGGCAGTGCAGGGGCCCCATGGGGCCGCTGGAAACCCTTTTTCGCCAGCCTTTGCAATGCGGGACTACCACGCAAAGATTGGCGGAAAAGGGGCTTGTAATCCCCAGGGCACCATGCAGGTAGCACTGCCCTGCCGGATTGAGACCGCCAAGACCACTAGGCTGCCCGCTGGTGGTAACCTGGCGGTGTTGACAGTCCGATCGTGGTGGCTCCGCCACGGTCGCAATGTGGTCGGACAGCCACTATGGCAGCAGTCCAACCACCACGTCAAGTCTGGCGGTCTTAAGACTGCCAAACTCAGAATGAGGACCTCTGTCTACAGTATATTTTCCACATATGGGTACACCCTATATGTTCATTTTTCAGGGCTCACATTTTCCACAGAAATAATTAATCATTGACTGTGGAAAGGTCCATAGTACCAGCTCCTTATTGCCTTTTTTGTGCAGTGGTGATAAGCCATTACAACCTTGTAACAAATACGTGGATATCTCTTGAACGTGAACAATGGTGGGGTGATTTTACAGCTCATATTAAAAAGTCATTCAATATCCAAAGATGCAAATATACAATGCCCACAGTGCATAAAGATGCAACAACTCAATACCTACAGTGCATAAAGAGGTATAGAATGTGATAATTGTCATTGGGTCATTTTTTTTTCTCAGTTTGAGTTCTGGCAGTGCATCCAAACCATTGCATTACAGTTATTTTCCTGCTTTATTGATTATTGTACGAAATTGGGTTTTTGGTTGAGGGGGTGTGAGCAAACCAAAATCCATGTCAGGATGAACCGCAAACGTTACTTAATTAACCTGTGCCAAACCCTCTGGTAGTTTGGCACAAAAGCAGTCAGGCTTAACTAAGAGGCAATGGGGGTTACTACAACTTTGGAGGAGGTGTTAATCCATCCCAAAAGTGACGATAAAGTGACGGATATACCACCAGCCTTAGTACGAGTTCCATAGGATATAATGGACTCGTAATACGGCTGGTGGTATATCCGTCACTTTACCGTAACTTTTGGGACGGATTAACACCTCCTCCAAAGTTGTAATAACCCCCAATGTGTTTTGTATTTCTGCAGCATTCAAACTGTTTCAAAGTGAAAACAAAGCACAAGAAAAATCCCAACACCAATTTAGAAAAGTAGAGTAAAATGTAATAAATAAAATGAAATCCAATCAGTAGAATCACAGTTATGAATTGTAAAAGTTTTTAATGAAAACTACCACCTAAAAGATCAAAGCGCCAACCATGGGTAGCTAGTCAAGAGAGGCCAGTAAAAAGTTAAGACCGATAGCAGTGGCGAGTGTTTCTGGCATACGCAGTGGATTGGGCCCAATCATGGCTTTTGGTTCGAAAGAAATTCTGTTAAAAAGTCCAGGAGAAGGCAGAGTTCTGTGGGCAAGGCACCAGTCGGTATCTGAGGTGGAGTCGCTGCCCCCAGGGAGTGCTGGATGAAATCTGAGCAAAGCCATCAATGATGGAGGGAAAATCCTTAGTGTGGAAGCAGTACTAACCATTTTAAAGTCAAGAAAACAGCACAATAAAATTCCCAAATAGATTTAAAAAATAGAAACAAATTAGAAACAATATATGTATTTGTTGAAAATCAAAAAGTTAAGCACCACTGAAAATTAACAACTCACAGTTGACTTGGATCTAGGGCGATTTCAGGATGACTGTGATGCATGGAGGTTGGATAAACCAAGCAAGTTCTCACAGTTAAAGATTTTACCTCTAGCCACTGAAATTGAGGTGAAATTCCTTAAGTGGGGCCAGGTCAAAAGCTGATGTCAGTGAGGGTCTCATAAAGTCAGGTACAGCATAGCAGATTTCCCACAGAAGCTTGTCATTTCTTATTAAAAACCCTCTGACCAGGACAAGCTGGATTTTATAGCTACCAAAGTTGCTTCACAGTTTGGGTAGGTTTGCTGGCTTGCCCTCGTCCATAATTTTTCCATTTGGACTTATTTACTTGTCTGCCTGTCAAAATCCTTTAGTGGGACATAGCTGGTGAGTGTAATCTCTTTTCAGCTCACCAAGAGTGAGATGAGCCAACAGAGTAAGGGCCAGTGGAGGGAGGACATTAAGTTGTCCACTCAATTTAGGGTGGACAGTATGAGGCCCTTTTCTGACTTTCTGTCGTCACCAGGTAAATCTTGGAAAGGAGGGGCAGAACAGAAGAATATTGTCCCCCACATCCATGGAAACGACCCCCGGGTGTGAGGGTTGTCACAGATCTTTATGTATTTTATTTTTTGTGCATTATTAACAAAGAGCAAAATGCAATTTCACACTTGATTTTACATGTACAGACTGATGTAGCATGACTGTTTTGAAAACTCTTTTTCTATGATGTATAGAAGAGCATTTTTCTAACGTTTATTACCTAGGCCACATTTTAGTGGAAGACACCATTCTGTCCAAGATGGACGTCATCTCTGTCACTCATCCTTTGCTTCCCTCCCACACACATCCTCTCCCCACAATTTCCACAGCACATACTATATCCAGAATGTATCAGGTTATTTCCACTGCTGCTATTGTTCTGCTCACGATGAACCTTCCCCAGTTCAGTTGTAACTAGCACAATATTGCAATGTCTTCCGCTTGTTCACTGAGACCTAGTTACTCACATAACATGTTATTGTTAATGCACCTTCTTCTGTTCAAGCATAGAAGGTGCTAAATAATTATTCAGGTGCTGAGTTAGTGCTTAGGTGTTAAGACAAGGTGATGTTTATTTTTCATGTGCTCTAATTTGCTGAAGAAATGATACATTGGCTTACACCTCAATGGACATGCAGAAATTCTCATTTCAGATGCAACAATTGTGTATAGAAACCCTAACTTTTGGTGTGAGGAAGAAAACTTTTCTATTCTACAAGTGATGCTTTCCTATTATTTCCTGATTTTACTTCTTATTGAGACTTATGACCCAATTTAGATCTTAGCTGTCATAGGTCCGCCGACATTTGTTCGATGGGAACCCTGTCTACCAGCTTGGCGGTCTTTCTGTCCAATTTAGATGTTGGAGGTCCCATAGATGATAATCCGCTCGAGTCCCGCCGACTCCGCCACGGATTCCCATCCACCGCCACAGCACCATAGGAAAGAGTGGCTGGCAGCGGGACTCCAGACACACTTACCACTGTGCAGATTTGCCAAGCAAAATGTGGCAGTCTGACCTCCAATTCTGACTTGGCGAATTCGGGTGGAAAGAGGTGAAAACTCCTAACTCCACTTCTGTTTCTGGCTGGACATGACTGGACAACACCTTCCGTGGCTGCTGCCAATGAACCAGGGAGAAAACACAACCCCTCCATCGCTTGAAATGAAGGTAGGGGACCCGCCATGGCACATTAAATTGGGGCCACTGTAGACATATACATGTCACAGTAATGTTCCTAGATTACTGTGACTTGCATATGTTGAGGACCACAAGTGGGTCAGACATGGATGGGGACACCCTGGTAAACACCACATTCTGCACACATACACAAATGTCCTTTTGGTATCAGTATTTATTGGGAAATGAATGCAGGCACCACAGTGATGGTACAATCACACATGTCAACTGTGTCCATGTATGCACATTGCACAGGGAACTATACCTGTAATGTTGTGCTTCAAGTTGGGCATGTTAGCCAGTATGTGTATGTGTGATGTGATTGCTGGTTGAGGTGGAGGGAGCTGGAGTGGGTGCTAGGGTTGTGTTAGTATGTGTGCCACTTGCATATGGCATTGATGTGGTTGTGCATGTTATGCGTGTAACATTCAGGTGAGTGTTATGTGGCAGTCATTGTCGTGCTGTGTATAGGTGCGATGTTGTTGTGAATGGGTTTGTGTAGATGAGTGTGTGGTTGTGTTGGTTTTTGTGGTTGTGTCATATGTGGGTGCCACATCAATACTGTCTGTATATTGTGTCATGGATGTATGTCAATGTGGGTTTGCATCATGTACGTGTTCTGTTGTAGTGGAATAGCAATGGGTAACGGTGTGTATGTAGTGTATTATATTGTGTGTGCTGCAGGAGGACACATATGGCAAAGGTAGAGAGTGTGTGTGACAACCTGTATTCCACAGCCACTGCCATTGTCTGATGTCCACTGGGCTCCGCGATGTCCTCCCTCAGTCAGCAAACCGCCACCAGTACACCGCCTACAGGCCTGTAACATCTAAATATGACAGGCGGAACACCGTCGACTTGACGGTCTTTATGGGTTCACCGTGGTGGCGGTTTGTCGGTAACACCGCCAGGATCTAAATCCGGCCCTTACATTATGTTCTGATTTTTACATACTCTCTGTAACTCTGCATTTGAGAGTCTTCATGACATTGGCTCTGCACCACTTATTTTTTAATATTGTAAAAAAACTTTTAATTTTTCCTTGATCTAGAACTCAGTCATTGAGTGAGTCCACCTAATCAATCTTATTTAAGCAATGAATTGAATTTCTGAATTTTAAGGTGTGAAAAAACCTTAACATGAGAATGCATTGCCTCATGAAATTGAGGGCTAACACTGCCTCCGATCTAATAGATTGTGAGAAATCTCATTTGGGTACATTTTGGGGTGTCTCAATTTTGAGGTATCATTTTGCTCCACAAATTGTGGTAGCAGAGGATGACTGTATGTACCTCCTTTTACTAAAGATGACCCATAATTTTGCCCAGTTCATACAGACATTGGATTTTTCAGTGTGTATTATCCTGTGGATTTTGCAGAGAAGTGTGGCGTGCAGTGCTGTTCTGGAGCTGTTTGATTGCAAATTTGAACATGGCTGAATGATTATGATGATTGAGAGTGATTCGGATGTGCCTACCGAGTTTTGCAAAGGGCTTGGGATTAAGAGCTGTCATGTTACGCATGAGGTGTTTGGTTATGTGATTGTTATTTGGGTTTCAATTTGTGGTTTGATCGCTATTGTTCTCATGTACTATTCTTATTTGGGATCTCATTTTGAAAAAAGGTTTTTGTTTTATTATTGATTGTTTTGGTGTTCAGATTAGTTGAAATCCAATATCTTTAGATATTGTAGCTCACTTGTCTGCATAAGGTGTGTTTTGGGAGGCAATGCATGCACACAAATAGGGTTTTCAGAATTAAAGAGTTCTTCTTCGCAGGAGGCTGTGTTCCTAATCTGGGTTGATATCCTTTGCTCCTTGGTACATGGGCCAGGGTAGATTGCCACTGGAGGGTATTTGTGTAATAAAGATGCCACAATACCTTTGTAAATAGAAGCTAATTTTATTCTAATAGAAAGGTATTGCTTTCAACCCATCAACTGTCAGCAGTTCTTTGCCAGTCCTCTTCTTTGCTACATTTGAATCCTTGTTCATCTACAATATGTTCATGAAAGATACCTAAAATACCTATTACATAAGGTGGTATACAACCAGGTGAGCAGATACAGATACCACAGTCTGTCTAGTGTGAACCAGTGCAGAAAAGGTGTTGCTTTGATTTCTTCCTATTTAGGTTGAGCAGGCAAGGTTTATTTTGTTTATTTAGTGTAAGGTAATTGAGAAAAGAAGTTGCAATTGCTTTCCTAATTCATGGAGAAGTTGTGCTCAGATTGGTTAGTCAGATGGAAGGCTACACTGAGATAGGCGAGACGTTACTACAAAGCTGTGCTGTCATTCGTTCTTTGCTGACAGAGCTGCACTGTGATTGGTTGACCTTTGGCATAGCCGTGCCACAATTGGTTGTTGTTCCCTAGTTTATTTTGTGTGATTTTTAGCTGATTTTCAGCTAGCAAAAATGGGTGCTGTGTAGAAAAAGCATAAATGTTCTATTGTATAGTCTACTGAGGGTCAGAAGTTACTTGCTGAGGGAGCACCTGCTTATGAAATGGCAATGGACATTGAGCTTTACACATGTACTTGGATTTCTGAATTGTATGAATTTACAGCTTCTGGTAAAGACTTGAAGTTTCCTTTAGAGCAGTGGTTCCCAACCTTTTGATTCCTGTGGACCCCCACTTTAACAATAATGGAACCCAGGGACCCCCACTGAATCATCATGGGAATCCAGGGACCCCCGTCTGAGTCATTACTGGAAGCTGGGGACCTAATTTGTCAATATTTGTTAATATTTATTAATTTTCTAGGCTCTCACGGACCCCCTGAGAAGGCTTCGCGGACCCCCAGGGGTCCCCGGACCACAGGTTGGGAACCACTGCTTTAGAGGGTATATTCAGCATTACAAAGCTAGGTTTCCTGAAACAAACCATGAATGACAGAAAGGCAGTACATAGACCTACATAGTTTGAGGCATTTAATGGGACTGCATGACGACAGGGACAGAGAGAAAGAAAATGTTGCAGCAGGTGAATGCTTCATTTAAACAATGGTTTGAGAGTAAACAGGATTGACCGGAAAGATGTTGGAAGAAGTACATGGGAGCGAGTGAGTCTTTCCTGTAATAGTGAAAGAAACAGCAGATCAAAATAAAATTGATAAGGGAAATAAAGAAAAACAAAGATTCAGATGAGGATGATAGGTTTTTAAAAGTTCCTTTGAATTGCAGACCTCCTCCACATACTGATGTGGCACAAAGATTGGGCCTGGATCTGTATTGGTGCCAAATATAAGGGAAGCCAGAGATGGTGCAGATGTCCAAACACACAGAACAACTAAATCAGTGGCTGTGAGCACAATAGCGAGTTCCCTATCTAAAATTGCAATGACGGCATTTCCGACTGCTCCAACAGCTCTTACTCAAATTCAAATTGATCCACCTCCACAGATGTGGTCAAAGAGTTTCCTACAGAAAGAAGTATTAATGTTAGTCTTTTAAAATTGAGTTTGGAAAAATTTGTACAGTGGACAATTGATCTGAACAGACTGCTGTCATATAGTGTGAATGATTTGATCATATTTGATCATGGAAACAACTAGCTGCGCAAATGAGGCACATGACAAGTTTCAAGAACTGGCTGATGAGTATGAAGTAGATATTAGTAAAGTGAAAAATATGGGAAGGAATTACAAAATGGATTTGACCAATGATGACTTAAAGGAATTAGGTTTAATTACTAAGAGTTCGGGAACAGAAGTCCCAGTTGTAAGAATCAGTAATAAACAAACTGTTAATCGTGTCTCAGCAGATGATCCAGTTAAAATAGGGCTAATTGAAAATAATCATCTGCTCATTCTGTATGATGCAAGTCCTGTGAATTTGATGGGCAGAGACTTGCTGTGCAAGATTAATTATGTGATTTTTTGCACATGGGATGGTGTTGCAATTGAAATTCGAGATGAATACTTTGGTGGTCATTACAACCCTGGTGGACGGTGTTAAAGGTGCGGTAATATCGCAAACAGGCCGGCGGAAAAAAAGGGAATTATGACACCTGGCGGAAACCGCCAACAAAGACAGCCACTTTAACACACCGCCCGCCACGGCAGTACAGACAAGCAGTGCGGCGGTCACCGACAACAGACAGGCGGAAGACAATGTACCGCCCACACTATTACAACCCGCCAATCCGCCATCTTTTCCGGGGCGGATTCACCGCGGATAAAAACACGGCGGAAACAGCTTTTGCTATGGGAAAACGCTCACCTCAACACATCCCACGAGGAACGAGGACACCATGGAGCCCGAACTCCAAATACTCCCTGAGCTTGTTTTTCTGCTCCTTAACGAACAACAGCTACGTAGGCGCAGAAGATACTGGTGAGTACTGCATCTACGACACGGGGGAGATGGGAGGCAAAAGTTAGGGGGACACCCACCAAACAACCCCACCCCCACCCTCGCATATCACAACATACACACCAATGCATATTCAAAAATCACAGTAACAACCCAAAATCACCCCGGAAGAATGAAAACACAAAGCCAAATTCGGGCAAACATTGTAATGTGCCAATATACATGTCATAAAAAAATATACAGATAAATATATCTCAAAATTACTCTTATTTACACATACAATCCGAGAAGTAGTGCAGATATGTACACAAAAATGTCCGTGCACCAACAGTCCAAAAATGCATGGGCGAGGCCCACAAGAAATACCTGACCAAAATCGGAGAGAACACTGTCGGGGCATCAGATGGAAATAAAACAGGCACCTCAGGGGGAAGGGAAGTGGGGGCACCTCAGCCAGATGAATGCGAAGCCAGATCCACGACGGGGCTCCATGCCCATTGATGTATCCTGGGGAGTGCAAAGCCACAGTCTCTCAAGTCTCTACAGTGGGTGGTTTGCCCACTGTGCCATCCTGGGGAGTGCAAAGCCACAGTCTCTCAAGTCTCTACAGTGGGTGGTTTGCCCACTGTGCCATCCTGGGGAGTGCAAAGCCACAGTCTCTCAAGTCTCACAAGTGGGTGGTTTGCCCACTGTGCCATCCTGGGGAGTGCAAAGCCACAGTCTCTCAAGTCTCTACAGTGGGTGGTTTGCCCACTGTGCCATCCTGGGGAGTGCAAAGCCACAGTCTCTGAAGTCTCACAAGTGGGTGGCTTGCCCACTGTGCCATCCTGGGGAGTGCAAAGCCACAGTCTCTCAAGTACATGCAGGTCTCCACTGGTTCTGGAGGGGGACCGGTGCCCAAACTGGATGAGTCTCCACGTGAAAGTACCTGTCCTGTCCCTGTCCCAGCTGCACATGGGATAAGGATGCCTGATGTGGCGGACTTTTCATTCCTACACAGTGTTTGCCCTGTTCAGCGGTGCTTTGCCATGGCGGTCTTTGCCCTGTTCAGCGGTGCTTTGCCATGGCGGTTCTGGACAGTTCAGCGGTGCTTTGCCATGGCGGTCTTTGCCCTGTTCAGCGGTGCTTCACTTTGCTGTCTTTGCCCTGTTCAGCGGTGCTTTGCCATGGCGGTCTTTGCCCTGTTCAGCGGTGCTTTGCCATGGCGGTTCTGGACAGTTCAGCGGTGCTTTGCCATGGCGGTCTTTGCCCTGTTCAGCGGTGCTTCACTTTACTGTCTTTGCCCTGTTCAGCGGTGCTTTGCCATGGCGGTCTTTGCCCTGTTCAGCGGTGCTTTGCCATGGCGGTTCTGGACAGTTCAGCAGTGCTTTGCCATGGCGGTCTTTGCCCTGTTCAGCGGTGCTTTGCCATGGCGGTCTTTGCCCTGTTCAGCGGTGCTTCACTTTGCTGATTTTGCCCTGTTCAGCGGTGCTTTGCCATGGCGGTCTTTGCCCTGTTCAGCGGTGCTTTGCCAAGGCGGTTCTGGACAGTTCAGCAGTGCTTTGCCATGGCGGTCTTTGCCCTGTTCAGCGGTGCTTCACTTTTCTGTCTTTGCCCTGTTCAGCGGTGCTTTGCCATGGCGGTCTTTGCCCTGTTCAGCGGTGCTTTGCCATGGCGGTTCTGGACAGTTCAGCGGTGCTTTGCCATGGCGGTCTTTGCCCTGTTCAGCGGTGCTTTGCCATGGAGGTCTTTGCCCTGTTCAGCGGTGCTTTGACATGCCAGTTCTGATACGGACATTGGTGTGTGGCATGACGATCTCCACACTGGACATTGGTGTGTGGCATGACGATCCCCACACTGGACTTTGGTGCGTGGCATGACTATCTCCACACTGGACATTGGTGTGTGGTATGACGATCTCCACACTGGACATTGGTGTGTGGCATGACGTTCCATCATTGCCCAGCGGGGCTGTGGCAACCTGGCCCCTCCTGGGCTGTGACTCTGGCGGTGGTCTCTGGACCAGTGACGATACTTAGGCCCTCCTGGGCTGTGACTCCGGCAGTGGTCTCCTGACCAGTGACGATACTTGGGCCCTCCTGGGCTGTGACTCCGGCGGTGGTCTCCTGACCAGTGACGATACTTGGGCCCTCCTGGGCTGTGACTCTGGCGGTGGTCTCCTGACCAGTGACGACGGTGCTGGTGGTTGTGTCTTGACCGCCGGACATGATGGCGCACTTCTCCGCCTTGACACTCACAACAGGCTGGGCAGACTTCCTCTGGACCTTCCCCACCTTTGTTGGAGTTACAGATGACTCACCAATCCCCTTCGATCCCATGTCACTTGTTCTCCCACCAGGGGTCTTAAGACGGTCCCGTCGTCCACTCTCCATTTTAAGAGCCTTTACAGGGGGTGGGCTGCCAGTGCCTTGGCTCCGGGTCCTACTGCCTGCCCTGGTGGACGGTGCATTCCAAAAGCCTGGAACACGCACCACTGATACTGGAGGCTTTTTGGCTGAGGTGCTACGACGGGACTGATGAATTGGAGGGGGGGTGGGGGCAAAAAGGTCAATTTGACAGAGGGACAGTTTCTGACGAACACTGGGATGGGTAGCTGGAGGGGGTCTGGGAGTGGAGGAAGAGGAGGTGGTTGTAGGAGGTGTCACTTTAGCTGTTTTGGGTGCAGGTACTGGAGGCTGTTGTGAGGTCTATGGATGATGGGTGAGTGATTGCCGGCATTTGTGTACTTTGGGAGGGGGCGTCACAGACACACTGGGAGAGGACACAGGGGACGTGTAAATGGTAGTGGAGGTGGTGAGTGCAGGTGAGCGGCTTGTGGTGCTGGGTGTCCTGGTGCGAGTCCTAGTGATTGTAGATGTGGTGCATGCAGGTGTGTGTGTAGACGACACTGGGAGGGAGGAGGGAGAAGAGTAGGAGGGGGACACAGTGGAGGCAGTGGATGTTGCTGTGTCTGTATGTGGGTGAGGCTTGCGTGAGTGCCTGTGGTGTGTGTGGTGCCTATGTTTGCCTGAGCTACTTGTGTGTGTTGACTTGTGTGCATGCTGGTCTGTAGGTGTGCTTGGGATGGGCTGGGGTACAGGAGATTGGGTCTGGGTGGAGGAAGTTGGAGGGAGGAGGCTAGACACAGGGACAATGGCTGCCATCAGTGCTGAGGCCAGAGATTGCAGGGTTCGCTGAAGGACAGCCTGACCAGAATGAATGCCCTCCAGGAATGCATTACCGTGTTGCAACTCTCGTTCTACACCCTTGATGGCATTCACAATGGTAGACTGCCCAACAGTGATGACCTGAGGAGGTCAATGGCCTCCTCACTGAGGGCAGCAGGGGTGACTGGGGCAGGGCCTGAGGTGCCTGGGGCAAAGGTGATGCCCACCCTCCTGGGTGAGCGGGCACTGGGCGAACGCTGAGGGGCTGCTGGGAGGGCAGTGCTGGTAGGGGGGGGTGGCGGCTGTACCTGTAGAATTGGGGCGCACAGATGGTGCCGCCACCACAGGCGAGCTCCCATAGGCGGACGAATCCGTGTCGCTGGTTGTTGATCCGGTGGCCGACATGAAGCTCCCCTCGCCCTCCGTCCCACTGGTGCATTCAGAGTCTGTGGTGTGGCCCTCCATGGCCATGTGGGATGCAGCTCCCTCGTGCTCCGGTGCCAGTGTACCTCCGCCTGATGATGCTGATGTACAAAAGGACAGGGAGAGCAGGAAAAGGGGGGGGGGGAGACAGAAGAAAGAGAGTTTTAATGCATGGCATTTCCGCTACCGTTGGCAGACAAGACAGACGCAGCAGCCCCCTGCATTACGCCTTGCTCCTGACCTCTGCACATGCAATTTCTGGGACATGGCCTATATGGCAATGATGGAAATCTGCGCACATGGATGCCACAGGGGCAACTATACCTCAATTTGGCACTCTGCTGAGGTGGGGTTGAGTGCCACATGGCCTACATTACGGAGGGGCCTTGCCTACCTAACTCGCCCTGGCCTAGGGACACCCACAGGCCTCCTCCCCCACCCAGACCGCTCTAATGCACGCAAAGTCTGCAGAATGAGGTTGTACTCACCCCCTTGTGTCTGCTTTGATGTCTTCAAGCTCCCATCCAACTCCGGGTAGGCCACCGCCACGATCCAGAACATCAGGGGAGTCATGGTGCGACGGGCACCCCTCCCACGTTGGGAAGCCATCCCCAGCTGAGCCTCCGCCGTCTTCTTGCTGCAGCGGCGAATGTCCTCCCATCTCTTCCGGCAGTGGGTGCCCCGTCTCTGGTGGGCCCCCAGGGTCTGGACTTCCTTGGCGATGGCATGCCAAATGTCCCTCTTCTGGTGGGCGCTGACCTACATAAAATGCACAAGGAAAGAGGAACAGTCATCACCAACTGCACCGTCAATGTGAGTGGCCCCCTCCCTACTCTGGCCATGTGGCCCATTCATTCCCATGCATTAATGTTCTATGAACTCTGGCCCCTTCCCTCTTCCACCCAGCCCTCTCCACCCAGGCCTAGCCCATACAACGTGCTCCCTGTGTACTAACCTGTTGGTCTGGAGGACCGTAGAGTAGCGTGTACTGGGGAAGGACCCCATCCACAAGTTTCTCCAACTCCTGTGCAGTGAAGGCAGGGGCCCTTTCCCCAGACGCAGCAGCCATCGTCGCTTCCAGACCGAGGTCACAGCAGCACTAGCATTGTAGGTCCTCTCCTGTCGAAGGTCAGGTATCTAGTGATTGAACAGATAGAAAATGGCGGTGACGTCCGCGGTGGTGACGTCCGCGGCGGGGCGCATCATCACTGCCAGCGCACCTGTTCATTGGCTCCTGGGACCCATAGGGTCCAATGTTAACCAATGCAGCATTGAGCCGCGGTCTACGACCGCCTACCGCGACGGTGTGCAACGCCAGCGCAGTTACCCCACAATCCCATTGTCCCAGTTTAGAGGTCAGGCAGCCGCCATTTCAGGGGCCCACATGGCTTCATTTACTACTGCGTCACACATAGCTAGGCCTATACTCAACACACATACAGGAAGGGGTTTTGTCTGGTGTAGTCTTGTGTGTAACTGTGGGTACATACCTGGAGAAATAGTGACAGGTTCTTTGCTGTTGTCCTTCTTAGGCACCGTCAGCTGGGACATATGAGAAGATGGCGGAATCCTCCGGTGTACCGACCGCTGGTGGACCTGTTGACAATGGAAGAGAGACATGTCATCGTCACCTACCGGTTTGACCGTGCCACAATCCAGGAACTATGTACCCAGTTGGAGCCAGACCTGATGTCACCGATCCGCCATCCGACTGGAATCCCCCCTGACGTGCAGGTGCTGTCAGTGCTCCATTTCCTTTCAAGTGGGTCTTTTCAGACAACTGTGGCCATGGCATCAGGGATGTCCCAGCCTATGTTTTCCAACGTGTTGTCCAGAGTGTTGTCTGCCCTGCTGAAACACGTAAGGAGATACATCATTTTCCCTGAGGTGGAGGATTTGCCAACAGTGAAAGGGGACTTCTATGCCCTTGGACATATCCCGAACGTCATAGGTGCTATTGATGGGACCCATGTAGCTCTGGTCCCCCCCCCACAGGAGTGAACAGGTGTACAGGAACCGGAAGAATTATCATTCGATGAATGTCCAGATGGTCTGTTTGGCAGACCAGTACATCTCGCAGGTAAATGCAATGTTCCCTGGCTCAGTGCATGACGCCTACATCCTGCGGAATAGCAGCATCCCTGATATGATGGGTCAACTCCAGAGACACCGAGTATGGCTATTGGGGGACTCTGGTTACCCCAACCTTTCCTGGCTATTGACCCCAGTGAGGAATCCCAGGACCAGGGCAGAGGAACGGTACAATGAGGCCCATGGGCGGCCTAGGAGGGTTATCGAACGCACCTTCGGCCTTCTTAAGGCCAGGTTCAGGTGCCTCCATATGACAGGTGGATCCCTATTCTACTCACCGAAGAAGGTGTGCGACATCATCATCGCCTGCTCCATGCTCCATAATTTAGCATTGCGACGCCAGGTGCCTTTTCTGCAGGAGGATGATCCAGATGAAGGTATTGTGGAAGCTGTGGAGCCTGTGGAGCGAGTGGACAGTGATGAGGATGAAGCTGAGGATGAAGAAAACGACAACAGGGAGTCAGTCATACAGCAATATTTCCAGTGACACACAGATGAGAACATTTTCTGGTTTAACATTATATTAACTTTCACACGTCTACCTCTATCCTGTACCTCCATTTCACTCACTATTTGTTAATTGAGTTGTACCCTTCCATTTCAGTTTCACAGGTGTGGTTACCTACGTGTAAACTGCTTGCATCCTTCAAGGGCTTGTGATGTGTGACATTGGTATGTTAGCCTAACAATGGGTAATCCATTATGACACTGTAATTGATAATACAAAGTTCCAAATCATAGACTGACTCCAGATTTCTTTGGCTTTCAAGGGTGTTTAATCAAGGAAGGTTGTAAACTGGGGATAGGTGATGGTGGAGGAATGTCCATGGCAGAGTCCAGTCTATTAGTCTCACAGGTGCACTGCCCATCTGGGCATTGGAAGTGGAGATGGGGCAGTTCAAATCTGGACAGGGTGACAAAGTGGGAAAGTGGGGGGACAATCAGGGTGGTCTTATTTCCTGGCGGGGGTCTTGCCATCTTGCTCTGTCCTGTTCCTGGATCAGGGACCGCTTGCGTGGTGGTTGTCCGTCAGCAGGGGATGGGGTGCTGGTGTGGTGGTCCTGTGGCGGGGCGTCCTGTCCACTAGCGCCGGCAGAGGTGGTGGGCAGTTCGTCGTCCTGGCTAATGTCAGGGGCCCCTTGGAGTGCCACGGTGTCCCTCAAGGTCTTTTGAATGTCCGTCAGCACCCCTACAATGGTGCCCAGGGTGGAGCTGATGGTCCTGAGCTCCTCCCTGAACCCCAAATACAGTTCGTCCTGCAGACGCAGGGTCTCCTGCAACGTGTTCAGGACCGTGGCCATCGTCTCCTGGGAGTGGTGGTATGCTCCCATGATGGAGGAGAGGGCCTCGTGGAGAGTTGGTTCCCTTGGCCTGTCCTCCCTCTGTCGCCCAGTTCCCCGGTGTTCCTGTGCCTCCGTCCCCTGGACCGTGTGCCCACTATCACTTCCCCCAGGTCCCTGTTGTTGTTAGGGTGGTGGGTTAGCCTGGGTGCCCTGTAGTGGTGGACACACCGCTGGTTGACCTGTCCTCGGTAGTGAGGTTTGGGCCCGCTGGGTGAGTGCTGTGCTGGTGTTACCAGAGGGTGGCAGCTCGGTGTTGGGTTCTGGCTGGGAAAGGGGAACCGACTGTCCTGAGGCCCACGATGGTCCGGGCTGGTCATCAGGATCCAGTAGGGCAGAGCTGCTGTCGTCACTGTGGGCCACTTCTGGGGGTGGAGTGGTGTTGTCTGGACCCTCTGGTGTGGTGACGGTCCTTCGGGTTCCTGCAGGGGTATAAGAACATGATTATTGCATGTGTGTGTGTGTCATGGTGTGCAATGGGTGGGTGTTTGTATACCCCGGTGCTAGCATTCCAGTGTGGGGGCATGTGTGATGATGGTTGGGGGGGTGTTCTGGGTATGTGCAGTGAGCATGCTTTAGTGAGGGGTGCCTATGCTTAGTTGTGTCATGCAGGGCTTGGTTTTGGGATGGGTGGTTGGTGTCATGGGTGGATTAGTGAGGATTTGGGGTGATAGGGGAGGGTGTGAGGGTGGGGGTGTGTGATAGCATGCAGGTAGGGTGGGGGATGAAATAGTTAAGATTCGACTTACCAGTGTCCGTTCCTCCACCGACTCCTCTGAGGCCCTCAGGATGCAAGATGGTCAGGACTTGCTCCTCCCATGTTGTTGGTTGTGGGGGAGGAGGTGGGGGTCTGCCGCCAGTTCGCTGCACTGCGATGTTGTGCCTGGAGACCGTGGAACGCACCTTCCCCCATAGGTCGTTCCACCTCTTTCTGATGTCCTCCCTATTTCTTGGGTGCTGTCCCACTGCGTTGACCCTGTCGACTATTCTTCGCCATAGCTCCATCTTCCTGGCTATTGATGTGTGCTGTACCTGTGAGCCAAATAGCTGTGGCTCTACCCGTACGATTTCCTCCACCATGACCCTGAGCTCCTCCTCGGAGAAGCGGGGGTGTCTTTGGCGTGACATGGGGTGGTGTGTGTGAGGTGTGGGGTGGTGTATGTGGTGATGAGTGTGGTGAGAGTAGTGTATGTGGTGTTTTGTGCGTGGAGGTTGTGTGGGTGATGGTGTTGTGTGCCTCTGTGTGATGGGGTTGTCAATAGCTCTTTGACAAGGGAGTCCAATTGAGGAGAACGAACAGGTGGGTTTCAACCTTTGAGTCTTGAGATGCTCAGGGACACCTTAGGTCCTCTTCTCCATGGACCAGGGGTTACTGGTGCCCAGGTGTCCTGAGGCGTGGGGTTTTCTCCACTTGGAGCACTTGCGGTTGAGGAGGCCCGTGTTAGAGGTTGCAGGCAGCATTGGGGAGTCCACAGTGCACAAGTCGGGCTTCCATTTGGGGAATGGATATGGAAAGTTCTTGGAGTGGGTTGTAGCTCTTGTTCCTGTTGAGGTACTGGTGCAGCTGCTGAGAGGTGGTGCACTTAGTGGCTCAACTGCAGACCTGTTGGATAAGAGCTAGATTTGGTTTGTATTAAGAGGAAAAAACTTTCCATCCTTTCACGTCACCAATTATTTCCCGGTAATTCATGCATTTTCTGTGATTTTAGCAAGGCACCAGAAGGTGGCCCCACTAAGAATACCTGGTTTGGGAAAAAATGGTTATTGTTTAGGCACGTATTGAGTTTTATGGTTGTTGGGTCTCCCGTCTTGCCATGCCTAAGTGAAAGTCTGAATGGATGGTTTGCTTTACGGGGTAATTCTCATGAGTGTGTGGGTAATTTGAACTTTTAAAAGGTGCCCTGTTGCCATTGCAAGCCCTCCAGTACACTAGTGTGTGCATGTGGGTGTCATCAGTGTGAGCGTTGTTTTCAACCTACACGTGCATGTGGATGTGAAAGAGGAGGCGTATCGCACTAAACATTGGTTGCCGATTACAATGTGCCCTAAGGTCACGTTTGTACCCCTCTAGTCCCGGCATGTGACGTGCAACTTGACCATTCCAAGTGATGCTAGGTGTCTTGGCTACGCCCTTTTTGGAGGCTTCCTTTGGGCTAGCTTCTGGGCTTGTTTTAGTTGTGTTTTGGGCCTTTCCCTAGCTCTTTGATCTTAACTGTTATGAACCAGAGGGGTCGGAGAGTTGTTCTGTAGCCCCTATGTGCCTCTAGTTTGCAGTGTTTGAAATTGTGACTGTTGCTCCCTTCAGCCGGTGTGTGTGAGGCCTTGCGTGTTAGCTGAGGGCTGGGCTAATTCGAGGGTGAGCACATCTCTGTGTTCCATTCTGCTCAGAGCTATGATGTATTTCTCAGACTCCCTTTCTCCGGCACCCCCTCTCCCTTAGACCACATTGTATTTGGACCTGCAGTTCCAGGCTGCTACTTGGACACTTTGGAGGGAAATGCGGAGGCAAAGACATCTGTGCTCGGGGACTATGGAGCAAGGCTAAGAACTTATCGAAGTTTGCCCAAAATATGGGAATGGATTGAGATGGTTGGATGTTCTGGTGAACCTTCTACTGGCTTGGTGCCATGCGATGCTTCACAATCTGTCAGAACTCGCACAAATGCTCTGATATAGGGATATGGGATATATCCCCATATATAGGATATGGGGTCTCTGCTATCCCAGGCGCACAGGAAGTGTGACTCCTGACACTGGAGAACAGCTTTGTTTGGAACAAAGAAGGGGGCCCCCATTTGGCTTGGGGCTACTGGGGGCACTGTTGCTGCTGGGACTAGGTGACAAAGGCTTTCCAGTCCTGGCTGGGTGCCAGAGAATCGGGGCCTTTTGACTTGTTCATTGGAACTCGCTCCAATTCAATTGTGGGTGAGGGACCTGGGTGCCTGTTTTTGAAGCACTGGTAGAGAAGCACCCTGCCACTCTGCCCCCCTTCATAAGACTGCCCCCGGGGTGAAGCTGACAAGCCTTGCCCTGGGGGATCAGCAGCAAAGTGGAGCCTAGGTTTCGGCAGGCACCTGGAATAGCAGACTCTAGTGAGGATACCTGATTGACAGCCACACAGCAGAGTTTCCTGAATGCAAGTAAAGGTTTAAAACTCTAATGCTGCCTAATTTGCCTTTCATTTGAGTTTTACTGCAGTGATGTTTAGGGTGTGTGCAAAAGGGATGCTTTGCTTTGGGGATATTGAGGTTTACTGCTCATTTGGGTTCTGCGTCTGCACGAAGACTTCGCTTCCCAAAACAGTTACCCCTGCCTGTCCCGGCTGTAGCCCCGGTCCTTGTTGGGCTGCATTTCCTATCTGTGGTTGCTGATACCATGTGTTGGTCAAACTACCTTACCCCTGTTGCAGCAGTGCAGCAGTGGACTGACTTACTTGTGGCTGGCTATAAGGTGCATCCAGGTTTCCCTGGGCTTGATTTGGTGCGTGGAAATTTTGTGGAGCTTAGCCCTGGCTCATTGACTTTTGATCATGCTGTGCCTTTAGTATGTATCTGTCATCCATGTGGCCCATTCTGAGGCAATAGTAGCATTGCATGGGGTTTGGCTGCTGTCAGCCTCCCTGGTTTCTATCATTGTAGATATATTGAAACTCTTTGGGGTTTTATGGTGGAGTGCCCTTCAGAACAGGTGCCATTTGCTTGCTTGCGGCCAACGTGGCCCCCTCGAGGTCGGTCTTATTTAGCTTATGTTGTCCCTCTGGTCCTGTTTTTCCTTATCATTTTCCTATGTCCTTTTGTGGAAATGAAATATGTGCACTTGAATCTCCCAGGAGGGTTTGGTGTCTAGCCCTTCTATGCTGTCCAAACCACTTTGTATTTCGATGGGCAGCCCTTTCTTGAGGGCCCGGTCCATGGCTGTCCTGTCTTCTGTCCCCACCATTTTCTCTTCCTTTCTAGAAAATCTGTTCTGGTTTCCCCAGGTTTCATAGCTTCTATCATCAATCCTCCCACATCTGGGAAGTCAGTGAACATTTCACTCAGGGCCATCAATATTTGGTGCCTGTATGAATTGAATGTGGCCCTGTTATGCTCTGTGTTTGTCAGCGTGATTGCTGGGATGTGGGCTTGAGCGAACACTGTGTTAGTCTGCTTTCCAATAATACTGTTTAGCAGACTGTTAACATCACCTATCGCTAGGGTTATTCCAGTGATGTTCCTCTCAAAGCATGAGATTGATTTCCAAGACCCATTCAAGAACGGCGGCCATTTGGCTCTTAGCCTTTCCTTATCCATCAGAGACCACTGCACAGAGATGATCCATGATGTGCCCTTTCTCAGTAGCCAACATAGTCTCATTCTGGGCAGTAGCACTGGTTTCTCCTCAACATAGTGTTCCCATGTCCTTAGATAATCCTGAATGTAAGTGAAGTTCCACTTTGGATACCCCCCTCCATGCCGGGTGCAGGCTTCTGCAAAAGTGATGTCCTCTGGTTCGAAGGATCCCTCCTCTTGCCAGGGTCTATCATACCAGTCATCTCCTTGGGTCCAGCGGGCTACTAGGTGACAAAAGGGTCATGAGAAGATCTCATCTCCCTCTCGAGCTACTATGTCCCTTTGGGTTAGTTTATTTGTCCTTAGTGTTCAGAGGGAGTAGCAGACGTCTTCATCGCTGCTCTCCTCATGTGCAAGTAAAGGTGGCATATTGGTTCTCCTGTGTCTAAGCTGTGTTTGCACCAGGCTAGCTTGGTCCCTGATATCCTTCGTTGGCGCTCGGGTGAGGCACGGCCCTGAGTCAAAAGCCTCCCTTCCGAATCTACCTCAGCTTTTTCCGCAACTGGGGCCCAGTATCCACCTCTGTTCTCCTCAGGTGGAGGGCATGCTGCTGTACTCTCTGGTTGAGCTTCCGGGGCGTGAGCTATCTCTCTCTTTCTCCTTAATGCACGCCTTTCCTCTGACTCACGTTTAGATTGCCTCCTTTGCTCTGAGCTGTACGCTGTTTTTCTAAGTGAGGACCTGCCCTCAAGCTCACTTTCCGTGGTTTCCTTAGCTACCTGAGCAAACCCAGTGGTTCCTCCCTTGTCATCAGAACCTGGGGCTGAGACCCGGCTTCTCACCCCCACTAGTTGCCTCACTGTCAAGAACTGCTATGAATCTCCCTGTTACTCAGGTCCACTCCCCTAAAACAGCGGGGGTGCTTGGCTCCGTGCCTCTGAGGTTCGTTGGCCTGAACACGACAGACGGGGGTTGAGCTTCAGGGAAATCTAGTGCTATACTGGGGTGGTATTGGGTGTGCCTGGGGTTGTTGGCTTGTTGGTCTGTCAGGTCTAAATCTGACAGCTTGTTGTTCGGTAGGGGCCCCTTGGGCTCTTTTGATCGTTGGATTGTTATTGCCAAATACGGGGATAGCAGGCTTTGGGGAGAGCACCTCCATAACTACATATGGCGGGGGAGGTATGGACGCATTGCTTGCTGCTGGCGGGTCAGTGTTGTCAGCCTGGGCTTCCTCAAAGGTGGACCATAATTCTAGTACTGCTTCTTTTTTATCTTTTGTGCCCTTATTTTGTTTGTATGTTCGTATGTGTGTTCTTGGGTGTGCAATTATGTTAGTGTCAAAAGTTCCCTCTTTTGGCCAGTGGAACATGTGTGTCTTGGTGTGTGTGTGTAACTCGTGGCAAAATTTGTTAAGCTTTTCAGCCTGTGTGGGGAACCTGTTTTGCATATGCTTTAAAGGAGATTCCATGATGGTTTTGGGTAGTCTTTTTAGGGGATAGTTATATTTTTTAGTTTTTAAGTTTTTAGAGAAGTTTAGGTTACACGCATCTAATTTTTCCGTTTTTTAGAGAATTTGAGTTTTATTCTGGTGGCGAGGATCCATGTGAATGGGTATTACCAGTTCCACTGTGGTAGTGGGAAATATATAGAAGGGGGTTACTGGATTTAATCTGGTGGGGGATATACATACAGGGATTACTAGCTCTAATGAGCTCAATGTTATTCACAGATGCATCAAAATAAACATTTAACAAACACAAACATCAATGCATATGAAGAATCACAACCTAGGAAAAAGTGCAATTGTAAATTCAAAACAGCATGAAATTTGGCAATAAAATAGTAAGCCTTACTTTGGCATCAAATAGAATTTTGTAAAAGTCAACAATGTCTTCAAAGCACATTAAGTCATCGACAAAACACAACACTCAACACTTAAGACAAGTAGAGTCACAATAATTTCCCACCATCGCAATATCAAAACGACACCATTTAAAAAAAAAGCTGACAAGGCTATACCTTGGCCTATTCCACTTCTTTATCCTGTGACAGGGGAAGCTCTGTGCAGTGCTCAGGACTAAGTCATTGGAACTTGCCCCAATTTATGGACTAGGTGAGCTTGATAATCTTGTTGATATCAGCTCTGAAGTGAGGATAATTTACATGAAAAAAGAAAGGAACAACCATAGGCCCTTCTTGGCCAAATACAAGCTATGCCTATTCTCCTGGATTCCAATCGTTCTAGTTCCTTAACTTCCTAATTGCACCCTATGTCACACCTAGGAGTCCTGTGTACCATCTGTGTTGTGCCCAGTGGTCCAAGTGAACACATCTCTCACTCCTTTCAGTTACTAACAATGTTAAGAGACTGGTAGCACTGAGGAAACCTCTTTAGCTGAGTAAGATCGATTTGTGGGCCCTATATCACAACCAGAGCCTATGGGTACCATCAGTGTCACACCCAGCGGTCCACGCGATAGATACCTCTTAAAGCCAAGATGTCAGCTCTATGTTACACCCATGGCCTATGTGTACCATCTGTGTCATGCCCAACGTTCCAAGCAATCAGTAACCCAAAACAAAAAACAAAAGGCTCCAACAATGTTCACCTTTCCTAACACTGACAATTATAGAAGGTGACTACAATACATTATGCTTTTTCCTAGTTTGCCACATGCCAAATGCAAGGACTAAGGCTCTGATGTAGTCTCTTGCCCTTCTGACGGCACCTTCAGGATGGACCTCCGCCCCAAGCATTCAGCAGAACTGCCACTCAATTGCGGCGTCTGCTTGCCTTCCTTGTTGCGCAAATGTGAGTCCGTCCAGGCAGGGTCCCCCTTCTTCGGTCCCAGTTGGGTCCGAGGAACCAATCAGCGCCTATCTGGCTCACCAAAATGTTGCTCAAATGAGGATTTACATTTAAAAACAGAAGACAAGAGGCCTTTGGCAAAACAGGAAAGTTTTGTTATATTAACCATTATGACTGGGAGAGCAGTTACAGAACCGGGGTTTGATGACTGTCTTTCACTGTTCAGTAGCTTGGAGTAGGTTTTGATACAATTCTCTGAGTACAATAAAGCAATAAAAAACACCCCTTTCCTGCTTCAAAATGCAAACAATTGTCATGGTATCATGAGTACAGATCCAGATAGAGAATGCAGGTGGGCAGCGACCTTGTGTGGACACAATGGGGGTCATTACGACCTCGGCGGTCTTTTTGCAAGACCGCTGAGGGACCGCCGTGCGGAAGACCGCCTGTGCAGGCAGTTTGCCGCTCGGTGAGCCGCCAACAGCCATACTTGCGGGCGGCGGGGAAGTGGAGGTTGCTCTACCTCCACCGCCACGCCAACAGAACACCGCCCAGCGAATCACGTCCTGTGATTCGCTGTGGCGGTGTTCTGTTGGCGTGGCGGTGTCGGCGGAGCTGTCCCCATGGCTCCCGTCCCCTCCCGGAGGATCGACGGTACAGGTAAGTCGATCGTCCGTTAGGGGAGAGGGGTGGGGGGGTGTTGTGTGTTGTGTGCGTGCATGGGGGTGTGCGTGTGTGTATGTAGGGGGGTGTGTGAGTGCGTGTATGCTTGCAGGGGTGTTGTGTGTATGGGAATGAGTGTGTGTATGTCTGTGGGTATGTCTGTATAGATGTGTGCGTGTACGTTTGAATGTGGGTGTGCGTGTATGACTGTGTGTGTGGCTGTGGGCATGTATGTCAGGGTGTGTGCGTGTATGTGTTGGTGGTGCCTGCATGCGTGTCGGGTGTGTGTCAGTAATGTTATGTTGGGGGTCGGGTGGGGAGGGGGGCCCTGCCACCTTTGGGGGTGGCAGGGGTGGTGGGGGGTGTAGGGGAGGGAGTACGGTGGGGGTGGGTGTTGGGGGAGGTCCCTATCAGCGCCAGGGAAGGAATTCCCTGGCTCTGATAGTGCTTACCGACATAGATTTCATGGCGGTTCAAACCGCTGGAAATCCACGTCGGTAAGCCGGGTCCAAATACCGCCGGCGGTATACTGACGGCCGAGGGCTGGAGATCCAGGTCTCCAGCCCGGCGGTCGTTTCCGCCCTGGCGGGCGGGACGGAGAACCGGCGGATGACCATGGCAGTAATCGCCATGGTCATAATTCACCTAGGTAAGACCGCCAGCCTGTTGGCGGTCTTACCGCCGGTTCTCCGCCATCCGCCAGGGTTGTAATGACCCCCAATGTGGGTTAGGGATTACGTGTCTGGATGTCCGATCTGAGGGACACGCGGTTGCTGTGTGTGCTGTGTTCTGATTGGCTAAGTGTTCCTAACCCCACATGGCCTCTAAATTTATTTAGTGTTTGGGAATGCACGCACCCCTCTGGCCATGTGTGTTTTACTTGTGGTGTCACTGCGCCTATCTGTGGGATCTGATCCAAGTTTTCCTGTTTGTGCATTTGTCTGCCAGCAAAGTGTTACCCGACCTGTGACATGACTGTCAGTGACTTCAGGCGTAGGTCTCAGAGTCTGCCTGACCACGTCCCTATGTGCCAAGGTTGACAGAGAATTCACGATGGGGGAATCTAATAATGGTGATGCAATTTCTTTTGTGAATTTAAATGTCTTGCTGTGTGCATTGACATTGATTAATCGAATATTAACATTTATTTCCGCCTTCTACATAGGCCAGTGTTTTCAAAGGAAGGTTTTAGACAGTCAGCAGAGATGGCATTTTGGTAGATGCTGCTACTCAGAGACTAATGGAAGATATGGGGCAGGATCAAAAACTGAGACAGCATCTGAGGGAGAGGAAAATTAAGCAGAATCTGGAAGTGATTTTTTAGTCAGTGGAGTTGCATCAGATGACTCATCATCCAGCGATTATGAGAAACATGGTCATGGGAGTCATGATGTCCCTCCACAAGCACAATCTATGCAGAAGAGCAAATGTAGAAGGGTAGACCAACCCAGACAGTAGGCACGTGGGGTGGCAAACAGGGATGGAGTGCTCTCTCTGCAGTTCTCCAGTTTAGTGCAGCTCCAAATTACTCAGTTCACAGCAGACGCTGAATGTAAAGTTGATACAGCAAATGTTTTGCCTTTTTGGATGTTGACTTTCTTGAGTTAATTGTGTAATAAACAAATATCAGTGCAGAGACTGAGAGAGTATGGAGGTGCTCAGGCCTCATTCTAGGACACACAGGTGGACCCCCAATTCACTTTAGGAGTTGAAGAAAGTTTTGGCCGGTATGCTCAAACTAGCGATAGTGCACAAACTAAGCTTGCAGACCTCATGGTCTACTTGCACGGTTTGGGTAATAGCTATCTTTGTACAGTCGTGAGCATAGATTGTTTTTTTTCTATTTGGTTTTGCAGTCAAATTCTCTGAGAGGTGGGATCCATGATGAGAGCAGTCCCCCATCACTATTTGGGGTCAGTTGGCTGAAGTTCACAAGCCCACCTGTGGACTTGCTATAAGTACATGGGCATAGTGGATAAGAATGGCCAGGTTCTTCATTATACAATTGAGTCGTAAAACTTGCACTTGGCATCAGAAGCTTTTTAACCACTTGATCCAGGTGGCAATATGCGATGAGTATGTTGTTTGTTGTCAGACCACCACGGAAGACCAGGGACTTTCCTTGACTTTGACTTGAGCATCATTAAAAGTCTTGCTACTAGAGAAGCAGCAACCTCAGAACTTGGCAAGGCTGCATTATTGACAGTTTGCCAACTGCATTTCTGAAACGGCTAGAAAGACTTGACCATGTCATTGCTGCTGAGTCTGCTCTAACAAGTAAAGAGAGAGGAGACTCGTTGTTACTGTCCCTAGTGCCTATCTCAGCCCGCCCTATGTTTTCCAACTTGTATTATGTTGTACCACACAAAATTGAAATATTGAGCTGTCCGAACATATACCCTTTCAATGGCTCTGCATGGATATATAACTTTCATGGGCCACTACTTCACTATGCAAACAGCCTTACAAATTGCTTTCCTCTACTTGAGAAAATCATGGACTTACTTAGTGTGCTTGACACCTTCATTTGCCCTCAGAGCGTGGGAGGTGTCATGTTCGCCATATGACAAGTGTGCTACAGTCACCAAACTGAACATAACAGTGAACAGAACATACGATACATTGTCACAGAGTACCCCGAGAGGCAAAAAGGTAACGTATTAGTAGTTTTTGAAGTGCTCTTTAGGTAACTGTGAGAAACAGGGCTTATTGCAGAGCCCCCCTAACTTTTTGCCCCCATTTTCCACTTTGTGCTGGTGTTTTCCTGACTCTGGTGGTGCCCTGGGTACTGCTAGCCAGTCCCAGGGCCTGTGCTCTGTGTAAAATGGATATGCAAATTAGGCTAATTATAATTGGCTAAGTCAACCTACCTATAAGTCCCTAGTATATGGTAGGGCATGTAGGGTTAGGGACCACAGCATAGGTAGTGCACCCATAGGTGCACCACTGCTGAGGTGCCCAGTTTCATTTTAAAGGCAGGCCTGCCTTGCTGGCTGCTTTTAAATAAAAGTTATATGAAAATTCGACTTTGGAATTAAAAGTAGTTCCAAAGTCTTAAACAACCTTATTTTTACATATAAGTCACCCCTAAGGTGTGCCCTATGTGCCCCTCTGGCTGGGTGCCATGTAACTATAAGCAGGGACCTTATAAAAGTAGTTTTATAAGCCCTGGTGAGGTAAAAACAGGCAAATTTGTTTTTCCCTCATTGTAGTGAATAGCCTTCATAGGCTAGAATGGGTAGACTTTATTTAACTTTTTAAAGTCCCCTTAAATGACAGATACAAAGAGTTTTATCAAATTAATTGTTATAATAAATCGCACAACTTCCAGTTGTTGGATTTAATATAACTTGTTCAGGTAAGGAGTTTTAAACTTTACCTTAAAAGTTGCCAATTTCAGCCCTGCATTGTTTTTGCTGCTGTGCCCTGATTGGCCAGCCTCTGGCAGCCTGGCCAGGCTGCCTTGATGAGGTGTGAAGTGGCCTGGCTTCCCACAAAGAGATGTGCCTGTGGGAGGAAATTTCCCCTCAGCAGTTGGTGAGGCAGGAAGGGGGAGGGCTGCCAAACTAGTCTTCAAAGGCAGAGAAGGACATTTGGAGCAACCCAGCAAAACCCCCTCATCCTGCAACCACAGACAACCAGGTGCCCCCTTGATTAGATTAGGAGAGGGCAGGAGAGGGGTGTGTTTATGATTTTTAGCCACACCAGTGGGAGGGCTCAGTCAGATGTAACCTCCAAAAATCAGATTCAGCCATGATGGATTTTTTAAGAATGTTGCCTCCTGGGATTGATTTTTGCCACACTTCCCAGGAAGCGGTCATCACAGGGGGAAGGACCCTGCACCTGATTGGAGAATCAGGACCCCCTGTTTTTCACCCAGGAGCAAGGATAAAACTGGCAGACCTGCACCCACACCTCAGTTCCCTACCAGATCCCTACCAGGAAGAACTACAGAAGAAGAAGGACTGCCCTGCTGGACCCCTGGCTTGCACCTGGACCCTGCACTCTGAAGGACTGCACCAGCTGCACACTTGGGCTTCACCACAAGAAGGACTTTGCCTGGCTTCAACTGGTTCAAGGAGGGACTCCCTGTTTGCAACAGGTGAAAAATTGCTAACCAGAGTCCCCTGCACCAACTCCTGAAGAAATCAACCTGCTAACCACTGTCCAGTGGCCAAAAAGGAGTTTGCGCCAGTTGCATTCAGGGAGTTGTAGTACGCACCCCCAAGGATCATCTCAGAGCTTCTGGACCCTTGGGTGAGCTGTGGACCCCAAAAGAACCTAAAAAGAATATCTGGGAGAAGCCCCAGAAGTTGGGAGAAGTTTGGAGTACTTTTGAAAAAAAGCTCCATAGAGGGACCGTCCCGCCGTGGCAACTCTAGCCGGCTTGCCTCAATAGCGACCCGGCCTGATTTGCAGGTTCGTCCCGGTAAACAAAATCTCCAAAAAAGAGACTAAGTCCGAAGGTAAAAAGTTGACCGGGACCTCCTAACCAGCGTAGCCAAGGAGGGCTCCAAGGACGTCAGATCAAGATCCAGGTTTACCCCGGTCGAAGGATTTTCACCATGAAAAAACAACTAAGTCCGAAGGTCAAAATCTCCACAGAGGGCTCCCACGACGTGTATCGGAGAAGAGTTCCAGGAGGTCGGATTGTACTGGTAGGTTCGTCCCGCTGAAGAAAATCTTCAGAAAAGAGACTATGGGGGTCATTACAACATTGGTGGTAAAAGCCGCTTACCGCCGTGCAGAAGACCGCCAACACACCGCCGCGGCCGCGGAATTCCGCCACGGTCATTATGACCCAAAGCCCGGAATCTGCCAAAATCTAGACACCCACAAAAGATCGCCACACCAAAAGTCAGTGATAAACTGGCGATAACAAAACCTCCACCGTCACGCCAACAGGAATACGCCCACACTATGACGAGCCACGCTCAAAATACACACACGCTTACAAAACACTACCACATTGGACAATTCGAAATACACACACCTGATACACATACACACATCACTCCCACACACCCAATACAATATAAAACACACACCCACATCACCCACAATCCCCTGCGACCACAATTGCGACAGAAGGCCAGAGAGAGACACCACCATCTACAAACTCGCATCCACAGGCACTCAACACTATCACCCACATAACATCCACGCACCTCACACAACACACCTCTAAATATCACCCCACACATCACAACACACACCACCCCACACATCACCCACACCACCCCATGGCAACGCAAAGACACCCCAGGTTCTCTGAGGAGGAGCTCAGGGTCATGGTGGAGGAAATCATCCGGGTAGAGCCACAGCTATTCGGATTACAGGTGCAGCACACCTCCTTAGCTAGGAAGATGGAGCTATGGAGAAGAATCGTGGAGATGGTCAACGCAGTGGGACAGCACCCAAGAACTAGGGATGACATCAGGGAGAGGTGGAAAGACCTACGGGGGAAGGTGCGTTTTGTGGTCTCAAGACACCACATCGTGGTACAGAGGACTGGCAGCAGACCCCCACCTCCTCCCCCACAACTAACAACGTGGGAGGAGCAAGTCTTGGCTATACTGCATCCTGAGGACCTCACAGGAGTAGCTGGAGGAATGGACTCTGGTAAGACAAATCCTTACTACTTCATCCCCCACCCTACCTGCATGGCATCACATACCCCCACCCTCGCCCCCATCACTCCAACTCCTCACACATGTCTCAATATCACAAACCACACATCCCAAACCCAAGCCCTGCATGCAACACCAAAGCATGGACACCCATCACCAAAGCATGGCCACTGCACATACCCATACACCCCCCTAAACCATTATCACACAAGGTCCTACACAGGAATGCAAGCACTGGGGTACAGGGTCATCCACCCATTTCCCACCATGGCACACACAGATGCAATAATCATGCTTTTACACCCCTGCAGGACCCCTACCCAACGTCACCGGACAGGAGGGTCCAGATATGTCCACTCCACCCACAGAAGAGGCCCACAGTGATGACAGCAGCTCTGTCCAACTGGATCTAGATGACCAGCCCAGCCCAGCCCATCTGGGACCACGGGACAGTCGGTTCCCCACACACTGGCACAAGCCACTACAGACCTTCCCACCTCTGGAAACACCAGAACAGCACCCACCCAGCGGGCCCAGGACACGTCAAGCAGCAGTGTGTCCACCACTACAGGGAACCCAGGCTAACCCACCACCCCAACAACACCAGGGATCTAGGGGCAGTGGCAGTGGGCACACAGTTCAGGGGACAGAGGCACAGGAACACAGGGGAACTGGGAGGGCTGCTGTGTGACAGGGGGAGGACAGGTTCAGGGAACCCACTCTCCACGAGGCCCTCTCCAACATCATGGGGGCCTACCACCATTCCCAGGAGACAATGGCAACGGTACTGGCCAAGTTTCAGGAGACCCAGCGGCTGCAGGCGGAACAGTATTTGGGCTTCAGGGAGGAACTCAAATCCATCATTTCCACCCTGGGCACCATTGTAGGGGTGCTGAAGGAACTCGTCAACACCGGGAGGGACACGGTGCCACTGCAAGGGGCCCCTGACACTAGCCTGGACAATGAACTGCCCACCACCTCCGCCGGCGCTAGTGGACAGGAGGCACCGTCAAAGGACCACCACACCAGCACCCCCTGCAGAGGGAGAACCATCCCGCAAACGGCTTCCTGAAATCCAGGATAAAGACAGAGAACGATGACAAGACCCCTGCCAAGAAATGAGACCACCCTGATTGTCATCCTTTTGTCCCACCTTGTCACCCTGTCCATTCTTAAACTGCCCCAGCTCCACTTCCTATGCCCCTTTGGACAATGCACCTGTGAGACTAATAGACTGGACTTTGCCATGGACATTCCTCCACCATCACCCCTCACCATTTTACAACCCCCTCCAATATTGAGCAGTTAAATAAACACCCTTAAAGCACAAAACAATCAGGAGTCTGTCTGTGATTTCGAAATAGTGTATTAGCAATTAAGGTGGCAAAATGCTCATTCAAATGTAATGGTAACATACCTATGTCACACAGCTATAGTCCATGAGGAAACAAAGCAGATGTCACACAGTGGGACCCACATCTGTGAAATCGTAAGGGAAAGTGACAACTCAGTGACCATACACTGGGAGAAAATGACAGACAGTAGAGAGGTAGTACACTTAAATCAGATGTAGCAGGCAGTGTTGTCTTCTTACCTGTGTCTCACTGGAAGTATTGCAGGATCACCGTGTTCCTGTTGTCGATGTCCTCTTCTTCTGCTTCCTCGTCTTCACTGTCCACAGGGTCCACAGCTGCCACAAGACCTCCATCCGGACCATCCTCCTGCAGAAAAGGCACCTGTCGTCGCAAAGCCAAGTTGTGAAGCATACAGCAGGCCACAATGATCTGGCATACCTTCTTTGATGAGTAGAATAGGGAACCACCTGTCATATGGAGGCACCGGAACCTGGCCATCAGGACACGAAGGTCCGCTCTATAATCTTCCTAGTCCACCCATTGACCTCATTGTAGCATTCCTCTGCCCTTGTCCTGGGATTCCTCACTGGGGTCAGTAGCCATGACAGGTTGGGGTAACCAGAGTCACCTGCAAATGGTGAGGGACAACTGTTAGACACACACGAACTAGGGACATCCACAGACCCAGACAACTATTTGCACTGTATTGGGTCCATGTGCTCACCTAATAGCCACACCCGGTGCCTCTGGAGTTGCCCCATCACATAAGGGATGCTGCTATTCTGCATGATGCAAGCGTCATGCACTGAGCCAGGGAACTTGGCATTAACATGGGAGATGTACTGGTCTGCCAAACACACCATCTGCACATTCATGGAATGTGAACTCTTATGGTTTCTGTACACCTGTTCACTCCTGTGGGGGGTACCAAGGCCACATGTGTTCCATCAATGGCACCTATGATGTTGGGGATCTGTCCCAGGGCATAGAAATCACCTTTCACTGTAGGCAAATCCTCCACCTGAGGCAAAACGATGTAGTTCTGCATGTGTTTCAGCAGGGCAGACAACACTCTGGACATCACGTTGCAAAACATAGGCTGGGACATCCCTGATGCTATGGCCACTGTAGTTTGAAAAGACCCACTTGCTAGGAAATGAAGTACTGACAGCACCTGCACTTGAGGGGGGATTCCTGTGGGATGGCGGAGAGCTGACATCAGGTCTGGCTCCAACTGGGCACACAGTTCATGGATTGTGGCACGATCAAGCATGTAGGTGATGATCACATGTCACTCCTCCATTGTCGACAGGTCCACCAGCGGTCTGTACACCGGAGGATGCCGCCATCTCCTCACATGCCCCAGCAGACGGTGCCTATGGAGGAGAACAGCGAGCAGAGAGTCAACCAACTCTGAGGTACGTAAACACAGCTTACTCTGAAAATATTAGCAATTCGAAATTAGCCTGTATGAGTGTTTAGGCAAGGCCTACATATGTGTGACGCAGTAAAAAATAATGCCATGTAGGCCCATGAAATGGCGGCTGCCTGACCTGTAAAGTGGGACAAGGGGATATGAGGTAACTGCTCTGGCGTTGTACACCGTCGCGGTAGGCGATTGAAGACCGCAGCGCAATCCTGCATTGGTTATCATGGGACCCTATGGGTCCCAGGAGCCAATGACGATGTACGCTGGGGTGACGGTACGCACAGCCGCGGACGTGACAGCCATTTTCTCTCTGTTTAATCACTTGATACCTGATCTCCGACAGGAGAGGACCTACACTGCAAGTGCTGCTGTGACCTCAGTCTGGAAGAGACAATGGCTAGTGTGTCTGGGGAAAGGGCCCCTGCCTTCAGCACGGAGGAGTTGGAGAAACTCGTGGATGGGGTCCTCCCCATTACACGCTATTCTACGGTCCTCCAGACAAACAGGTAAGTACACTGTGAGCATGCTGTATGGGCAATGCCTGTGTGGAGTGGGGTGGATGAAAGATAGGGAGGGTGAGAATGAGGCGTGCATGAAAAGACGGTGAGTGCATGTGTGTCATGGCAAGGGTAGGGATGCGGGCCAATGACTGTGACGGTGCGGGCGGTAATATCTTCTCCTTTTCCCCTGTACTATTCCTGTCGGTCAGCGCCCACCAGAAGAAGGACATTTGGCGTGCCATCGCCAAGGAAGTCCGGACCCTGGGGGTCTACCACAGATGGAGCACCCACTGCCGGAAAAGATGGGAGGACATTCGCCGCTGGAGCAAGGAGACGGCGGAGGCCCAGCTGGGGATGGCCTCCCAACGTGGGAGGGGTGCCCGTCGCACCTTGACCTCCCTAATGTTCAGGATCCTGGCGGTGGCGTACCCAGAGTTGGATGAGCGCTTGAGGGCATCACAGCAGCAACAAGGGGGTGAGTGCACTCTCATTCTGCTGATTCAGTGCGCATTGTAGGTGTCTGGGTGGGGGAGGTGGGCTGTGGATTCCCCTAGGCCAGGGCGAGTTTAGTAGGCAAGGAGCCTACTTAAGGCAGGCCCTGTGGCACCCCACCCCACCTGTGTACAGTGCCAACTACACCTAGTCAGGCTCCTGTGACATCCATGTGTGCAAAAATCGGCCATAGCCTTGTAACCCATGTCAATGGGATTGAATAGTGGACTCCAAGTGTGCGGCTTAGTGCAGGGGGCTTCTGTGTCTGTCATTTCCGCCAACGGTAGCGGTATTGCATGCACTCAACATGTCTTTCTTCTGTCTTTCCCCCCCTTTTTGCGGTCTCCCTGTTCTTGTGTGCATTAGCATCATCAGGCGGAGGAGCAGTGGCACCGGAGCAGGAGGGAGCTGCATCCCACATGGTCCTGGAGGGCGAAACCGCCCTCCCAGCAGCCCCTCAGCTTTTGCTGTGTGCCCTCTCACCCAGGAGGGTGGGCATCACCTTCGCCCCAGGCACCTCAGGCCCTGCCCCAGTCATCCCTGTTGCCCTCAGTGAGGAGGCCATTGACCTCCTCAGGTCTACCATTTTGAATGCCATCCAGGGTGTAGAGAGGCAGTTGCAACAAACCAATGCATACCTGGAGGGCATTCACTCTGGTCAGGCAGCCCTTCAGCGAGCATTACAGACTCTGGCCTCAGCACTGATGGCAGCCATTGTCCCTGTCTCTAGCCTCCCCCCTCCAACTTCCTCCACCCAGACCCACACCCCTGTACCTCAGCCTATCCCAAGCACACCATCAGACCAGCATGCACACACCTCAACACACAAGGGAAGCTCAGGCAAACATAAGCACCACACATCCCACAGGCACTCATTCAAGCATCACACACATGCAGACACACCAACATCCACTGCCTCCACTGTGTCCCCCTCCTCCTCGTCTCCCTCCTCCCTCCCTATCTCGTCTCCACTCACACCTGCATGCACTACATCCTCAGCCACTACTTCCATCACCAGCACACCCACCACCACACCCCACTCACGTGCAGTCACCACCTCCACTACCATTCACACGTCCCTTGTGTCCTCTCCCAGTGTGTCAAGACAAGACCGCCAGCGGCCCGGCTGCCCAAGACAAGACCGCCGGGAGCCCCGCTGCCCAAGACAGGACCACCAGCAGCACCCCTGCTGCCCAGGACAAGACCGCCAGCACCACCGCAGGACAGTGAGCGCCAATGATTACTACGCTACTGAGGCCGCCACGGGCAGGATGAAGCACTCTGGGCACCAAGCCCCCTCCAGAACCAGTGGAGAAAGGCATCCACTACCTCTGTCCTTGGCAGGATGAAGCACTCCGGGCACCAAGCCCCCTCCAGAACCAGTGGAGAGTTACATCCACTACCTGTGTCCTTGGCAGGATGAAGCACTCTGGGCACCAAGCCCCCTCCAGAACCAGTGGAGACTGTTATCCACTTGAGGGATTGTGGCTTTGCACTCCCCAGGATTGAACAGTGGGCAACCCACCCACTGTAGAGACTTGAGAGACTGTGGCTTTGCACTCCCCAGGATTGAACAGTGGGCAACCCACCCACTGTTATTGACTTGAGAGACTGTGGCTTTGCACTCCCGAGGATTGAACAGTGGGCAACCCACCCACTGTAGAGACTTGAGAAACTATGGCTTTGCACTCCCCAGGATAAAGCAGTGGGCAACCCACCCACTGGAGAGACTTGAGAGACTGTGGCTTTGCACTCCCCAGGATACATCAATGGGCATGGAGTCCCCTCGTGGATCTGGCGTAGTGCACTCATCCGGCTAAGGTGCCCCCCTCCCCTTCCCCCTGAGGTGCCTGTTTTATTTCTATCTGAGGCCCCTGCAGTGTTCTCTCCGTCTTGTTTGGGTATTGAGTGTGGGCCTTGCCCATGCCTTTTGGGCCCGGTGGTCCACGGACTATGTTGGTGGAATCCCTTGGAATTGTGTTCTTGGTGTATATAATTGTTCATAGTGTAAATGTGTATACATGTAAATCTTTTTGATTACTGTATTTTAATATATTACAATCATTCAACTCATTTCCTTTTGTCCTTGCATTCTTCCAGGGGGGAAAGAGGGGTGTAACTGTGATGTATCAATATGTATTTGTGTGTATGGTGTTGTGGGTGAGGGTGGGGGTGGGGGTGTTGCGTGTGTGTGTCACTCTCTTTTCCCTCCTCCCTCCCCTGTGTCATAGGTGCAGTACTCACCGTGGTCTTCGCCGCCGGCGTTCGTGCTCCTGGTAGAGGAGCAGGAAGAAAGGCTGAAGTTCCGGTTCCATGGCATCCTGGTTCCTCGTGGGGTGTGTAGAGGTGAGCGTTTTCCCTTCGAAGTCCTGTTTCCGCTGTGTTTTTGTTCGCGGTGAATCCGCCCCGGAAAAGGTGGGGGATTGGTGGCTTGTAATTCTGTGGGCGTAACATAGTCTTCCGCCTGTCTATTGCCGGTTACCGCCGCTGTGTTTGTTTGTACAGCCGTGGCGGTCGGAGTGTTAAAGTGGCTGTCTATGTTGGTGGTTTCCGCCACGGTCGTAATTCCATTTTTTTTACCTCCGGCCTGTTGGCGGTTTTACCGCCGCTTTAACACCGACCTCCAGGGTTGTAATGACCACCTAAGTCCGAAGGTAAACTTTTGACCGAGGCCTCCCGCGAACTGTAGCCGAGCAGGGCTCCATCGCGGTCGGCCTTAAACTTTGATTTTGCCCCAGTCGAGGTGCAACCAGATGACCCGATTGGCACTTTTTGTTTCTAAGCACTAAAGAAACTATAATTCTTTAAAAATTCATATCTCCGGTTCCCCTTATCCGATTTTATTTGTTTTTGTGTCATTTTAAAGATAAAAATCTAACCTATTGTTATAAATTGGTGTGGGATTTTTAAACTGTTTCCTGTGTTTTATTTAATTATTGTTTTGTGATATTTGAATTCTTTACACTCTGTCTCCTAAGTTAAGCCTTGTCGCTCGTTACCAAGCTACCAAGGGTTGAGCTGGGTTTAATTTACTGAGACCTAACTGAACCTAAGTGGAGGTTAGTGGCCTATTGCTAAGTGTAGGTACCTTCCTGCCCTTACCAATAGCCCATTTTCCAACAGTAACTTAGGCAATCTTCTCCAGCACATATGCATTAGTTTCAAAGTTAGTTATGTCCATTTAGTTCAAGCAATGTGAGGCTCGGAAGGCAGTTTTGGACATCTCCAACATCCATCCAGAAACTGGAAAAAGTTGGATTTGGCATAGTGAGTGTGCTGAAGGTGGATTAAAGACATGTTTTCTCGAGCTTCAGGTACCTAACAACAGAGAGTGTTAGTAAAGGTTCACTTGGCAGGTAGACAAGATTAGTCATGACTTTGAAGGAGTTAGAGACCTTAACAGGTAGGAAAAGCTTAGGCTAGAGGTGTATTCACTGAGATATTGCATAGGTAGAAGGTAGATAGTCAAGGTAGGAGAGATAAAAATGTGGCGCCACCCGTGTGACTGGGCCTGATGCCCACGAAAGGCACAGACCAAACTAAGGCCAATGTCAAGGTCAATGGTAGTGCTTTTATTGGCACAATGTGGGGTAATGCTGGATGGTAGGACTTTTATGGGTTCCTGATGATTCCGGATGTTTCTATCACAGAAATGTAAGGAAACTGAGTGATTGTAGGGCATTGAAGGCAAGAAAGCCTTGAGGCATCCAGGCAAGGCATACCAGCCTGAAATCCCCTGGGTGTGTGATCTTGGTAGGTTTCCATGAGTGGCGGTCAAGATTGTCCCCAAAGGCCACTTGGCCCACCCACACAAGTAGGGTACTGTTCTTATTGGGGCATGTGTGGGAACTCAGGGTAGTAGGTACCTTGTGGCTCTCACCAGATTCCAGAACTTTCAGTCACGGAAATGTGAAGAAAATGTGTGTTTTTTGCCAACATTTGATCTTTACAAGGGCTTTTGGGTAAAAAAACGGTGAGAGACACACAGATTTGTAAAAATTGCAGGTTTGCTAGGTTCCCTATTTGTCGGTTTAGCTAAGGACCAAAATCTACAGCTACCTACACTGCAAAAAAGGGCCAGTTTTCAGTGGAAAAATATAATATGTACATGTTGAGCTATGGGCCCTTTTCTGTCGTGGTGGCACTAGGCCTATCCTCACATATGAGGTAGCATTTTCATTGGGAGACTTGAGGGACTGCTGGGTTGCAGGAAATTTGTGGCTCCCCATCGATTCCAAAAGTTTTCTTCACAGCATTGTGAGGAAAATGTGAGTTTTTAGTCAAAGTTTGAGGGTAGCGAGGGATTATGAGTAAATTACCTGGTCATAGCCACGATTCTGTTCAATGTCTATTTTTTTTAATTGTGCAGGTTTGGTAGTTTTCCCTAGGTGTTATTTGAGCTTGGGTTTGAAATCCACAGCTATCCACTTTGCAAAAGAACAGTCCGTTTTCAGTGGAAAAATGTGATAAGTCGATGTTGTACTATGGACCCTTTCCTGTCCTGGGCACTAGGCCTACCCTCACAAGTAAGGTAGAAATGTTATTTATAGACTTGGGGGAATGCTGAGTGGTAGGAAATGTTTGGCTCCTCACTTATTCCAGAAGTTTCCCTCACAGACATGTGAGGAAAGAGTGTGTTTTTAGTCAAAGTTTGAGGTTTACAAAGGTTTCTATGTTTTAAAACTTAGTGAGAGCCATGCATGGCACCCCACCGTGGATCCCCCGAGGAGTGTTGTTTTAAAAAAATGTGCAGGCTTGCTAGATTTCCCAAGTGGGCCTGAACTAGGACCCAAGGGCTAGATGTATTAAAGGTTTTTGCATTCGCAAACGGTGCAAATGCCCGTTTGCAAATGCATAAATGCCTTTCAGTATTTATGAAAGGCATTCGCAACGCACATTTAAGGAATTGCTAAAATAGCGATATCTTAAATTTGCGACCCCGTTTAGAGAATCGCAAATTGCGATTCTCTAAATAAGAAATCGCAAATAAGGAATCCTTATTTGCGATTTCTAAACCACATGTATCAAGCAATTCCTTAATGCAAATTTGTCATTAAGGAATCGCAATTACCACCAAGTAAAGCTTAGTGGTAACCATGTGCAAATTGAAAAAATGCATTAAAAATGCATTTTTAAAATCGACATGTCACGCACACATGCCCCTTTGGCATGTGTGCGCCTTACATGTCCCAAAAACTTTTTGGGGTGCAGCAGAGGGGGTCTTAGGCCCCCAGCACCCTGGAGTTTTGCATTTCCAAAATTGCGAATTCCAGTTAGGAATTTGTTATTTGGGAAATGCAAAACAATCGCAAATATGGGCCTTCAGGCCCATAGGTGTGAAAGGGGCCTGTATCGCAATTTGCGATTCGGTAATAGCATTTGCGAATTTTAAGAAATCGCTATTACCAAATCGCAAATATGATACATAGCATTTTGCAAATCAGAATTAGCGATTTCTTTAAATTCTCTATTACCGATTCGCAAAAGGCTTTTTTGATACATCTAGCCCCAAATTCTGCACTGTGAAAAAGAGTCCTTTTTCAGTGGAAAATGTGATGTATCTATTTTGTATGGTTGGCTCTTTTTCTGTTGCGGGTACTAGGCCTTCCCACACAAATGAGGTATCATTTTGTATCAGTAAATGCGCGAAAACACAGAATTGTAGAAAATGTGTTATCACTATTAGATTGCTCTGCATTTGTGCCTTCCAAATGTAAGCAGTGAATAAGAAAGAAGACATTTAGAAAAATGTTCAGTGACTCACATGTTAGTATCCATGTCTACACATTTAAAGTGTACATATAACCACTACTCCTTATCTGACACCCATTTAAAAAATATATAGGTTTCTCTGATACCCATTTCAGTCCATATATTTTATCTTATGAATTGCTCTATAATTAGTACACAATGAAAAACAATTGTAAAGTGCAGCTCATTTGTTGGCTTTGGGTACCTCGGGTTCTTGGATGACCTACAAACCCTTTATATATTTGCAGCTAGATGGGTCTAGCAAACACAATGGTATATTGTTTTTGTAAATCGGCCATTATGAGAAGAAGTTACAGATGCAAATGTTGTCACAAATGGCTTCTTTTTCCTACTCATTTTTTGTTTTTTTTGTTTCAGCAGTTACTTTCTTTGGGAAAACCTTGAGGGATTGTTGGAAATGGGCCTTTTTGCAGGGTTACCCCAAATGTTTTGCCTTCCTCCTCCTATTTTTTCTGACCTTCTTCTCATTGGGTTTAGGATTCTGGGCATTTTACCACTGCTAGTAAGTGCTAAAGTGTATGGGCTCTATCCCCTAAAACATGGTATGATTATTTTACACCTGGCATATTTGATTTACCTGTAGGTCCCTTGTAGAGTTGTATACTATATACCCAGGGCCTGTAAATGAAATCTACTAGTGGGCCTGCAGTGCTGAGTGCGCCACCCACAGAAGTAGCATTTCCAACCTGTCTCAAGCCTGCCTCTGCAGAGCTTGCATGCGCAGTTTACTGCCACCTTGACTTGCCATTTTAAACATCTTGCCAAGTCCTAAACTCCCCTTTTATTACACCTAAGTCACCCCCTGAGGTAGGCCCCAGTTAGCCCTATTGGTAGTAAAATGTAGGACATATACCTTTATGTTTTACATGTTCTACTAGTGACTAACAGCCTATTTTAATTTTCACTATTGTGAGGGCTACTCCTCTCATAGGTTAGCTTTGGCAATTCCCTTATATACTTTTAAGTGGTAATTCCTGATCTGATAGGAGTAGCGTTGTCATGTTGGGTATCTTTGGAATGGTAGTGAGAAATCTTGCTTACTGGAGTAGTTGGATATTAGTTTACTATTTTATAAATGCCACTTTTAGAAAGTGGGCATTTCTCTGTGCTTATAACTCTATGGGCCAGATGTAGCAAAATAAAATTTTGCGAGTTGCAAATTGCGAGTTAGACCGACTCGCAATTTGCAACTCGCAAAATTGTATGCAGAAAGGTGTCTCAGACACCTTCTGCGACTCGCTATGGGGTCGCAAAGACCCACCTCATGAATATTAATGAGGTGGGTCGCATTTTGCGACCCCATAGCGAGTCCATGCATTCACGGGGATGGTGGCCTGCTGAAGACAGCAGACCTCCATGTCTGTGACTGTTTTTTTAATAAAGCAGTTTTTTTTTTTGAATTGCAGCCTGTTTTCCTTAAAGGAAAACGAGTTGCAATACAAAAAAAGAATGAAACCATTTGGTTTCATTTTTTCAGAGTAGGCAGTGGTCCATTGGACCACTGCCTGCTCTGAAAAATTATTTTTAGCGACATTCACAAAGGGGAAGGGGTCCCATGGGAACCCCTTCCCGTTTGAGAATGAGTTACCACCCACTTCAAGTGGGTGTTAACAGCGAATTGCTTTGCGACCGCTTTCGAGGTCACAAAGCAATTCTGCATCGCGGTGCAAGTCGCAAATAGGAAGGGAACACCCCTTCCTATTTGCGAGTCGGATTCACATTTTGCTAGTCGGTACTGACTCGCAAAATGTGAATCAGCATCGCGATGGCCGTTTTGCATGGCGCAAACTGCGTTTTTCGCAGTTTGCGACATGCAAACCGGTTCCTACATCTGGCCCTATGTGCTTTGCAGCCTGATTTTAATCGACATCTAGGGCTGAGTGGCAGTTGCACTTTGTGAATACTTTCCAGCCAGCCACAACACAGGGAGGGCTGGGTGTGATAGAGGATACATCAGCATTCATCTGCATACTGACAGTCTTCCTGGGCTGGTAGAGGGAGATGTCAATCACACTTATATGTCAATAGGTTGCGTCCTGCCCTCACACAAAAGAGTGATTTTCCCCCTAATGATGTCTGGGGCCAGGGCTGGGTTGAAAGGGGAAAATGTTTGTTGTACACTTGAAATGGTTCCTTTGAAGTCAGCACTTACATCAAAGTCATTTTTTACAATAAGTACGGGGGCTCTGACTCCATGTTTGCGGAGCACTTTTGGATCTGAAACTGAACCTCTGTCAGAAGGACTGCTGCACTGTTTAAAGGGCTCATCTACACTGCTTTTCTGCTGTTGCCGTGCTGCCTACTACATGCTGGGTGGCATAAAGGACTCAGTGGATTGCTTTTCTGTTTGTTGCCATGCTACCAGCTATTCCCTGACTCTGCTCTATCCGATACTGCGTGGTACTTGTAACCAGAAGCTGCTGGCTTTCCATGCTGCAGATTACCAAAGGACTGCTGTGCTGCCAGGAGTAACCACCATTGTGGTAACCTGCCTTATGTGCTGGCCTGCTGCTTGCTACCTTCTTGTGTGCCTGCAGCAGATGTTCACCTAGGAATTGCTTGCTGGCCCCCTGTTTTGCTTGCAAATTCAAGGCCATCAAGGGCTGCCTCCCAGCACCTCTGCCACGGGACTCCGTTGCCTTGTGAATCCAGCAGCAATGTGCTGTCTGAATACTTCCTTTTCCTATCTGTGGCCATCCCGCTGCAGGAGCTATTCCAGTAGAGCTACAAGTGGCACTAGCAAAGTGCTTCATGTGCTGACAGTGTGGACTGTTCAGGAAAAGAACGACGTGTGTTGAGCAGCGGTTCACGTTGCTGTAGTGAAGTGTGTCGGGTGCCTATAGCATGACACACCCGATAGTGAAGGGCCACATGGGCCTTCGACCATTTAACTGAGGAATGCTTTGTGGGCCCCGTATGAGCCAGCATTCAGTTACTGATCTCTCGTAGAGCCAGAGTGGCGACAGGTGGCGTGACCGCTCACTCTCTTCTTGCCATAGCCTGGGTTGCCGGGACAATGGATAGCCCCAACTCTAGGGTTGCCTGTGGGAGGTTGCTGTGCTTCTGGAAGGAGTTTCTGACATCCAGGACCCCTCCCAGGTGGAGACCAGGCAGCCCGGCTAACACCACAGCTTCCAGGAACAAGGTACTGTGGGTAGAGTAGCCTCAAAGGCAGCTGGTGAGCAGCTCATTTAGTAAGCACGTCTAGAGGGACCCAAGGAAACCTCTTTGGGTAGCAATGTATAATCTTCATTAGGGACCAGCAGAACCACATTAGGAACACACTGGAGCTCTGCAGTCCCTTGTCCAGCCCTCAAGAGGTCTAAATAACAATCCTTGATGGGGTCATTCACCCCACCCTAAAAGTTATTCACTAAAAGATCTGGATGGAGATGAAGGTACTTCTAACGGCGGTGGTGTATTTTCATGCAATTTCTACGTTAGTGCTCTAACCCTACATAAATGGAAAGAGAAATTACTGTATCAAATTATTTACCCAATACTAATGAAGGTGATTTATGTATTTGTGGTGATACCTGGTAGATCTATGTGTTTCATAAGCAACTTACTGCATGTTATGTCCTGACTATTGCTAATGTATATCATTTTTGGTCTTCTAAAGAACTGGACCACGAGTACTACTTCAGCATTTACATAATGAGCACAATATTTATGGTTCATGTTGTTTTGGTCTAGGGAAATATCTATCTATCATTCTATCTATGTATATATATATATATATATATATATATATACATATATATATATATATATATATATATGTATATATATATATATATATATATATATATATTCAAACTGCTCCTGCTGTTCTTCCAGCGCTGGCCTACCAAAGCTGGTGCACCATTATGGGCGCAGGACCCATATATAAATGTCAGGAATTGAATAATAGCAAAAAAGGCACTCCTAGCAATTGCTGAATAATGACGAAGATTATTTAAATCTTCAAAGACATTCCTCAAGCCGGCTTGTTAAGCCTGGCAACGCGCTTCGACCATTACGGTCTTTGTCAATAGCCAAAGTCATTACAAAAAGTCTCACCTCCCCTTGACCTTTATAACCTCCTGAATAAACATAAACAAAATACTATGAAAATTATATAAAATCAAAACGAATACCAAAATAAATATACCAATCAATGTTGCTTCCCCCTGTAATAGTTGTGCTTTATATGCGGCCCCAGAAGCCCACGAGATATCCTAATCAAAAATAAATTCACAAATAAATTCATTAACCAATTGTTCAGTCTGTTCGCGACTATTGAGGCGAATAATGTATTCAGATTCTAGCTTCCTGAGTCTTTTTTCTCTGTCCCCCCCTCGTGGTGTAGGAGGTACCCTGTCTATTCCAAAAAATGACATCCTATCACTCATACCTGCATGTTTGCATTGCAGTGGCGGGCTACCGGATAGGCGGAATCATTATTTTTGATAGACCACCAATGTTCTGGAATCCGTTTTTTTAAGGGAAAGATGGTACTACCTACATACTGTAATCCACACGGGCAAAGGATAATGTAAATCGCAAAGTCTGAATTACAACTAAGGAATTTCCTGATCCTCTCTGTTTTTCAAGTTGGTAAAACAAAATCCTTACGGTTCCTGCTATGTTTACAAGCCTTACATTTTGTGCATCTATAAAAACCTTGTTGTTTGTCAAGGAAAGTCTCCTTGTTGCGTATGCAATAGCTATGTACTAACATGGCACGCAAGGAACCGCTTCTTTTATATGTCACCCTGGGCTGGGAACTCACTAACTGGCCAACCACGTTGTCTGCTCTAATAAAATGCCAATGCTTGATCAGAATTTTTCTTACTCCAAGGGATTCTGCATTAAAAGTACTTATAAATCGCAGAGTGTCAGTGTTCTCCCCCCTGTCTTTGGGATGCAGAAGACCACCTCGTTGAACCATTGCTGCTTTCTGGCAGGCCTTAGATAAAACTTGTTTAGGATAGCCCCGTGATCTGAATCTATGGATCATTCTCCCTTGTTCTTCTAAAAAACCTTGTGTTGTACTGCAGTTCCTTTTGGCTCTAAGGAGTTCACCATAAGGTATACTCCATTTCAAGTTTGGCGGGTGATGACTCAATGCATGTAAAACACTGCTTCCAGCTGTGCTTTTTCTATATGGATTTGTCTGAAGAGCTCTGTCCTCCACCCGAACTTCTACATCAAGGAAATCAATGATTTGTTTGTGTATCTTATGTGTAAATTTTAAATTCAAATCATTTAAGGGTAACCAATTCAAAAAGTCATTCAATAATGGTTCGGTACCATCCCATATCAAGAAAATATCATCTATATATCTGGTCCAAACGATAATATGCTCAGACCATTTTTCGTTCTCATCAATCAAAACGTGTTGTGTCTCCCACCAACCCATGGAAAGGCAGGCACAACTGGGGGCAAAGCAGCTTCCCATCGAAGTCTCAGATAGCTGTCTAAACCATTCATCTTCAAATAGAAAAAAAATATTCTCAAGTCAAAACTGTAATAGCCTAAAAAGTAATTCAGAATGGTCATAAAGCCTGATGGGTTTATCCCTGAAAAGTGCTTGCAAGCACGGATTCCTAAATCATGTGGGATGCACGTTTAAAGTGCTACCACATTAATTGTTACCATAGTGTAATGTGGTTTCCACGGGATATGCTGTATCTTACTCAAAAAATCTGATGTGTCTCTGCAAAATGAGGGCAGCCCAGATACATATGGACCTAGGAAATAATCTAGATATATCGATGTATTTTCCAACAGACTGCCTTTTGCCGATACAATTGGTCTTCCGGGAGGGTTAAGAGGATCCTTATGGATCTTAGGCAACAAGTAAAAACAAGGTGCTAATGTTTTTTTTGTCATGAGAAATTTGAATTCATCATCGGAAATGAGGCCACAATCCCAACTCTCTCAGTAAGTCATGAAATGCTATTATAGCTGACCTATATGCTGTTATGGTAGATTTCTCATAAATTTGTTAATGCAACAGTTGTTTTTGTGCTTCTTTATGGTATTTTCGTGCATCCCATAAAACTACATTACCCCCCTTGTCAGCTGGTTTAATTACAAATGACCTAGCCTGTTTCAAAGAAAATAAGGCTGCCCGTTGGCCTGATGTTAAATTATTTGCAAAAGAATTCCGAGTATTCTTGCTTAGTGAAAATAACTCAAAATTGACAGCATCATGGAAGGCATCAATGTTGTCATGTGGAGAGGTGGGATTGCACCTTGACTTAGGTCTAAAGTTACTTTCACTCAAAATCCCAGTCATCAAGCCCAAGTCATGTAAGAGTTGCTTATCAGTTACCCACGATTTTTCTCCTATTTCTAGTTCTCTCAATGTGGCTAAGCCATCAATGTCACCTAAAGTTAATTCCGATGATTGGTCGACAATTCCACCAATTATTTTTTCTTCCTGCAAAGGAAATCGATCTTTCTGTTGAACAAAAATTTTCATTAGCTTGAGTTTTCTGATGAATTGGAAAACATCAATGCGAGTCTTAGTGTAATCAAAATTTGCTGTGGGGCAGAAAGAGAGTCCTAATTCCAGAACTGATTGTTCATCCTGAGATAGAGTATGAGATGATATATTGATTACAGTTAATTTATTTTCATCTTTTACTTCTTTCTCCTGTTCTGTCGAAGATTCCTGCCTCCAAATTTCAAACTGTCTTGCTGCAAATCCGCCCCTCCTGATCTTTTTCCTTCTGGACCTTCTGCGCCGTCTCCTTTGCCCTTGGGCGGTTTCCTTTGTGGTCTCTGATTTAACTGCAAAAAACGGCATTCTTCCAAAATTGTGAATGGTTGTCCAATTTGGATACATGGTCCTGGTAATTGGTCCATGTCGGAAGCATTCTCCACACTTGATTCCGAAGAGGAGACTTCTTGTCGCCTCAGTGCCTCATTCTGACGAAAGTCTCTTCTCGCCTGATCAAACCTCCTGCCAAACGTAAGTATGCAACCCATGGCGTAATCATTCTTATCACATTAAAAACTTGCTTATTTTTCTTGACTTTATATCATCCTCATATTTCTTAAGGCGCTCTTCCATATCCTTGTAAAAGTTTTTAATTTCATCTTGTGCCCCATGAATCTCCAAAAGTGTCCTTAATTTCCCAATTTCTTCACTGGTTTGCGTTAATTCTAATGCAGCATATTTTGACAACAGCTCCAACATTTTTCTGCAAGTCTCTGCCATTAACGTAGACCACTCCTCTAACATTTTAGGATGTGGATTAGCATGTGTAGGGGTGATCAAAATTCTGAGGCCTGGTGGTACTCTGCCCACCTCAATATAGTTCTCTAGAGAAATAACTTCCCAACTTCTGTTAATCTCTTTTTTGCAAAGTTTCTCCAATTGCCAAAGTTGTTGTTTTAATGATAATGACCCCTGGGCACCAACATCCCCTCGTGTCGAAGTTGTGGAACCCTGGGACGTGGCATTTTCATCAAAAAGATCTCGCGCTGCCTACTTCCTTACACACAGTGCTTCCTGCATCATTGCTCAATGGGAAGGACAATTCTGAAAAAAACGGTCTTTTTATCAAATGACAGTTGAAACACGGGCACTGACCAATAACAAAGAGACACAGAACGGGCACTGATATAATCTTGATTCAATGAGATCACAGTCTTATGCTTATGCTTATGCGATCTCTCACTCACATCGCCCCCTCGATTTCAACTCCAATTTGTGAAATATTTGCAGCGGATACATTGTGTCTCAGCTCATTCAGAATTATCTGAGGCCCCCCAATTACGAATTTGATTGCAGCCTTCAACTCCGCTGCCACTGTCATTCAGAAGGCAAAAGAATTAAGCGATCTTTCCCAATAGTGGCTTAAATTTATAATAAGTTCTCCATGGATGCAAAGTGTCATGCCTTTTACTAGAATGATTTATGGCGCCTTTGCTTTCAGTGTGGTTTCTAATTTAAGAGGAACCCAATGTCAAGAAAAACAAGAAATCCAGCTGGATATTTAAACTCGCACACGTGCTTGTAAATATTTAAGCTGTAACCATCATATGTATGAAAAGAAATTATTTTCTCACCATCAAGTAGCACAAAGTTCACCGAGGAGATACATCCAATTGAGAATATAAACTCGGATCCGTCGGGAAATCACCCCGGCAGAAATTCAACTGCTGGCCGTCCTCTCGGTCTTTATGGGACAACACCTAAAAATATAAATCCCACTCCTGTATCTGTAATCTATTAGCCAAAGGGAATTCAGAGGAAGCGCACCCAGATATATGTGTGTAGCTTTCATAACATTTCGTGTCAAATTACTCTGATTTCTTGCAGCCCACATATCATGTAAATTTCCAGCGGATGTCAGCCGATATGAACAAAAAGTTCCTCATCCTTATTAAGACCCCACAGGTGGCGACTATTGATTACAGATACAGGAGTGGGATTTATATTTTTAGGTGTTGTACCATAAAGAATGAACAATTGGTTAATGAATTTATTTGTGAATGTATTTTTGATTAGGATATCTCATGGGCTTCTGGGGCCACATATAAAGCTTAACTATTCACAGGGGGAAGCAACATTGATTGGTATATTTATTTTGGTATTCGTTTTGATTTTAAATAATTTTCATAGTATTTTGTTTATGTTTATTCAGGAGGTTATCAAGGTCAAGGGGAGGTGAGACTTTTTGTAATGACTTTGGCTATTGATGAAGTTGCCAGGCTTAACAAGCCGGATTGAGGAATGTCTTTGAAGATTTAAATAAACTTCGTCATTAATCAGCAATTGCTGGGAGTGCCTTTTTTGCTATTATTCACTTCTTGACATATATATATATATATATATATATATTGCCAAGAAAAAGGTCAGAATCACGATCTTGGAGTGCAGTGAATAATTCTTTTGGGTGTATATATTTTATATATATATATAAATATATATATACATATATATATATATATATATACACAAAATAATATAGAAGCATATTTTTATATCATACTGTGTGGAGTTTCTTAGTTTCTTTTGTGGTGTATTCATTGTGTTATGGGTGTGAGTGTGTTGCACAAACGCTTTACAGACTGCCTCTGCTGATAAAATGAGGTGCATACCCTAGCCAACCATTTCTAACAGGGATCTACATGAATGACTATCTATAGCTTTTTGGGATCACCCATGGGTTTCACATTGGTTTCCACCACAAACTGAAAGTAGGTTGAAAGCACAAAAATGAGCAAAAGTTGGCTTCCTCTTTGAAAAATGCCAAACATTTGGTCAAAACTAGCTCTTTGCTTCAGCTCTGCATGTTCCTTAAATCTGGAAAAATGGTGACTTTAGCACAGACAACCTTTCACTGATGCCCTTTTTAGGGAAAAAAACGTTTTTGCTGATCACTTTTTTCCTATTTTTTTCCCCTAAAAACTTTACTTTTTGCTATATTTTGACTATTTTCTCAGTGCATTCCAGAAGAATACACAAACCTGTGTACCTTTAGAACCCCCCCGGTGCTGGAAAAAATAAGAGTGAAAATTTGGCGTGGATACCTTACATTGAAAAAATAAAAGGTATGGAGGAATAGGTGCAAAGTACCCCAAATTGCCAAAAAAGGGTTCAGCAGTGGGGTGAAGAAGCTTCAGCATTTAAGGGGTTAGTAAATGCTGTAAAAGAAAAGGTGTGGGAATTCTCTGGTAAAGAAATAGAACTAATAAAAAGCGCCAAATTCAGTTATCCCCTTAATTATACAACGCAGAATGTGAAGAGAAACACAATAAAGAATGATACCTGTTATTGAAAAAATGATTGAGCAGGGAATTATTTGGGAAGTGCTTGAATGTCCATGAAACACTGGTGATTACCGCAGGATTTAAGAAACATGAACAAAATGGCCATCACATATTGGCCAATGGTACGAAATCCAGCAGTAATCGTGTTCCAAATTCAATCAGATGCAGAATGATATGTAGTCATTGACTTAAGCCACGTGTTCCTCTCCACTCCTTACCACGAGGAGGATCAGTTGTTATTTGAATTTGAATTTCAAAATAAAGTTCGCGTGTGGTGTAGGATTCCATAAAGGTGTTAGAAAAGTCCTTCAAATGTAGTCAAATACTGAAGAATGATCTAGAAGTTCTGAGATAGCCATGTAATTCAGTCTTGCTGCAGTTCATTGATGACCTACTGGTCTCACTTCTGACAAATAAAATAATGTAAACTTGACACAGTTGCCTTCTTAAATTACTTAGATGACACTGGTCCTAAAGTTTCCCCAACATTGATGCAATACTGTAAAAAGGAAGTGATTGATCTTGGTTATCACATTGAAAAGGAGACAAGGAAAGACTCAAAATAATGTGTCTCTGCAAATCTGAAAATAAATTCCTACTGCCCAGAGGGAAGGGAGAATGTTCCTAGGAATTGTTGACTACTGTTGTAAGTGGATTCCAACATTTTCACTGATTGAAAAACCTTTAGTAAGATTGACACATATTGATATGAGAGATCTGATACCATTCAATGAAGGATGATCAGAAGGCTTCTGGGTTTTGAGAGAATAATTGTGTAATGCACCCACCCTGGAACGCCAGATTACAATCTGAACTACTACCTTGATTGTCATAAAAAAACAATAACCATACACTAAATGACATTCAATGGACAGTTACAGAAAACAACCCCCAGCTATCCAAGGAAGCTCTATTCCAGAAAGAACAAAGGTGGATTTTCCGTCTTTCCACACACAGGGAGGGGCTGAATGATGACATCTCCTGGGCAGAAGTCTCAGCATGATCCCCCATCTGAGCCCCCTGTCTTTGACTTACACACATCTGGACAGCATATAGATTGTAGGCACCACTACAGGATGGGAGGGCTGCATGGACGATCACTGCAAGATTTTTCAAAAAAAGAGGGTAACATCCCAAGCAATCACTGCCATTTTTTGGGTCTCTTTGGGATTTAATTTTAACGACGTAATGTTGTCACCCACACAGTATTGCATGTGGGACTATTTTAATGAGCTACATCTGGCAAATGTTGACTGGCCACCATTGTTGTGCTGATTGGTACACCATCTGATTATAAACCATACATAATAATCTAGTTGTTACGAATGATATTGATTATTTCTGGAATATAATCATGGCAGCCGATATTTTCCATAATAGTATTGTTTCCATGTCTGTTTATTAGATTTGTATTAGGACATGACATGTGTACCATTGATGTATAATGAACCCCCTTTCTATGATGGCGGCCGGACTGCCCCGTTGGCTTGATAATGTTTAGAGGTGACTTTTAGAAACAAAGAAAGGGTGACAGTCGATGATAGTCTCAAGATGGCGGCCATACTTTCAACACAAGCTTCAGACATGTCTTTTTAGGAGCCTGACTGTACCTGAGTTTCAGCTGTTCCCGTTTCAGCAGTGGGAACAAGCTTTAAAAGTCTACCGCTGGTTCCTGCCTTCACTCCAGTGAGAGCAGAGGATGGGGTAGGTGTTTGGCAGGACGCTCTACAGGGCTCAAGTGAGTTTCTTCCCTTGTGGGTCAGGGGGTGAGAATGACAGCTTTTTAAGATTCTTAAAACCTTGAGCATAGTTTACTTTGTTTCACTTACCTTACCTTTCAAACCTTTTAGGTGAGATGCACAAGGGGCGTCCCCTCTGCCACTCAATTAAACTTTTTAAGTGATCAAGTTGGTAAGATAGATGTAGCCTTGCTAATATACTGGCTGCTGTTGTTTTCATGACTGCACTGCATGAGGATTTTCTTGCTGTATGTCACGTTTTTGTGCTTTCTATGAGAGAATTTACTCATTTGATTGTTTCCGTGCTTCTTTGCAGGTCAGATTTTTACAGAAAAGGTAGGCAATACACGCCTATTTTGCAAGGGGTAGATTGCATAGAAATATCCATTAAACACAATGTCCCTGAGAGTAGATTAGGTTTCTGGTCCTGAAGAATTGCCATGATCCATGTGGGACATTAAATAGGCAAAAAACAAGTCAACCTTATTCCATTCACACACCTGAGTCCGAAGGATCATTGCGCCAATTACTGACTACCTCTGTTGCTTTTAATCATGGAAGGGCCTCCTACACAATAAACTGATTCTTGATCTTTCCTAGTCATTTTAATTTACCTTTCCTGCACCAATCTACTCACTCTCATAACACCACACCTCTAATGCACCTCACCATTCACATCGGAAACCAGAAAAGATCTCTGGCAAAAAGCCACCCAGTGGGGCCCACTGCGCATTGCAGCACCAGCCCAAATTGGAGCTGCCCGATGATGAAGCATGACACCCTTTGGGTTGTGTGAGGCCTCTTGCTCCTGAAAGGGGCTACCGCCGGGTGGGGTTCTGACCTGCATGCAGTGCATTTGGTTTTTGTAGGAACCACATACTTACCTTTAGTTAAAGTAAACCCACTTGCCATGCCCAAACCTTCAAACCTTCCTTCTAAATAGATATAAGTCACCCCTATGGTGGGCCCTGGAATCCTAAATTTGTTTTTCACTACTGCAAGGCCTGTCTCTTCCATAGGTTAACAATAGGATTACATTTTTACCTTTCATTAGTATAAATTCTAATTGGGACCAGATAGAGTGTTCAATTTTGGTGTCAATTTAAAATTCCAATTTATGGTGAAGTTGGATTTTAAATTGCATGTCTGAAAATGCCACATTTATGAAGTTGGTATTTTCTTACTTTAACCATTCTGTGACTCTGCATGTCACTGAATAAACATCTGGGTGGGTGAAAGCTGCCATGTCGACCTGACAAGTTAACCCACTTGCCAGGCCCAAACCTTCCTTTCAAATACATATGTCACCCTTAAGATAGGTCCTGGACAGTCTCAAAGGCAGGGCGCAGTGGATTTAACATTTGGACATATACGTTTAGGTTTTACATGTCCAAGTCATGAAAAACTCTTAAATTTGTTTTTCACTACTGCAAGGCCTACCTTTTCCATAGGTTACAAACTGGGTTGTCTTATTACTTTTAATAAGTGTAATTTCCAATTGGGACCATATAGAGTGTTTGAGTTTGGTGTCAATTTGAAATCCAAACTTATGGTAAAGTTGGGTTTTAAATTATAAGTCTGAAAATGCCACTTTTGTGAAGTTGTTATTCTCTTACTTTAACCATTCTTTGCCACTGCCTGTCTCTGAATAAATGTCTGGGTGGGTGACAGCTGTGCTCTTGTGCATTCCCTCTACACCGTCACACACAAACAAAGCTGAGATGTGCCATTTACATCATGATGGACCATCGCCAAGCTGTGGGTCTTCCTGTGCTGAACGAGAGGGAGATGCTGACACTTGCACCTGTCAAGAACCCTCAAACCTGCCATGTAATGACAGCGAAACATATGGGAAAAGCAATAGGAGTGCTAGTAAAGAAGTATCCACAGTGATAAAAGCGATGTCCTTATTGAAACAAAGTTTGCCGAGCCATGCTACACACATTGCAAAGAAAATGCAGAAGAAAGGAATCCAAAATGCCCAACAAGAAGTTCAAATGTTAAGTTGTAGTTCTAGTGTTGTACTCAGTTTTGTTGCTATGATACGCGCACGCCGCTAGTGAGCTTCGCACTTCAACTGTGACCTGACAGGAATCCAGATGTATTGTGAGGTAAACGTTTTTTGAGGCAAACTTGGCTTTGCATGCATTTCACATACTATTCAGGTTAACCACAGATAATATTTAATTCTTTAGAAGCAAATACAGTGACAGAAGGTTTTTGCAGCATATAAAAGAGTCTCCGGCTGGAATTGACTCTGATGAACATTCAAAGAATATAAAGATATTATCGACAACCAATTTGATAACCTCGTATCAATAGTCAAAACAACCAGAGTTCAAAAAAGTTACTGAGGAATGTTAATATGACGATTTTAGAGAAGCATACAGATTATTATTAACAGAAAAGGTTAATTTAAGACAGACAACAGGAAATACAATTTTCACGCATTATACTACCATTTCTGACTCTTATCTATCTATCTATCTATCTATCTATCTATCTATCTATCTATCTATCTATCTATCTCTCTCTCTCTCTATATATATATATATATATATATATATGAACTACTCAAAATTATTTAAGAAAGTGCAAACAAACTCAGAATATATATATCAGCAGGAAGGTTGAGAAGCAAACTAATCTTCATATAAAACGGAGAGCAACTTCTAAGAAATTCATTTACTATTAACTCCTATTAATTCAATATCCAACAGTAACAGAGAAAGAGGGAGGCAAGTTCCTCAGTTAATTCAGGGTAAGAGAGTGTGATATAATTGCCAGTAAAATTAATCATTAGTAAATGTTAAAGGATGATGTAGTTAAACAGTGTGTCTCTAGTAATTGTAATTGTGATCTTTCAGGTGCTCTTATCCAGTTAAAACAAGAAGTGAGTGGCAGACTGAGTATTTGAAGAAACACCATGTCTGAGTCAGTCTCTCTAAATCCCATTCTCCTTTCCCCCTCCAGGGTGCTCAAAACGGAGATTCTATTTTGTTCGAGTAGTCTGGATTGGGACTGAGGATTTATTTTCTGCATCTGAGAGAATCAAATCAAGGTACACTGACAGCACCTGAATAGGGCTGTGCCGGTTCCCACACAAAGAACTGCATAACCCCCTGTAGTTTGTCTGGAGCCAAGAAAGGAAGGACAGGGACCTTGTGCTCTTCAAAGGTCTCTCTTTGAAGTCTCCCTGACTTCAACGATAGAACTGAGTATTAGTGGTGGACCCCAAACTCCACCAAGTCAGTACATTTCTGGACCTGAGGACATTCTGCTAGGAAGAAGGGCTGCTATGCTGCTAAAGGGATAGTCACTCTGCTGGAACTCTGCTGGACTTTGCTGGACCACTACGTTTCTGTGCCTGCCCTGCTGTCTGCTGCCCTCCTTGTCTGGAAGTGAGAAGGACTGGGCCTAAAGCTCTACATCCCCAGAACCAAAATGACTCCAAGGACTTGCTGGCTTGCCTCCTGTTCTGAATGTTTCAGGACATCAAAGATTTCACTTACCCCTGCTACAGCTTCTGGAACCTGCCAACTGTGAGCCCTACCCTGCCAAGTGGTACAGTCCAGTCCTGGGCCCTTGGAAGTGGGTTCTGCAGCTGTTTTCTTTAGAAATCCACACATTCCCATCACTGCACCGATCGGAATGTCCGCTTCTCTCTTTGACACTGACGCATCGCTGCTGTTGCTGAGGACACATACTTCACATCGCTGACTGCATGGTTCTGGATTGATGCATCACTATTAGCCACAGCGCATCAAATTTGCAGTGCTGGTTGCGCTGCTCGATGACGCATCACCTTCACTGTAAAAGGTTGGGTGCCACACCTTGAGGACATCACATTAACGGCTGCATGACTAGTTGACGACGCATCCCGACTGCGTGGATCAGAATCGATGCATGCCTTTGCATCGGCCCTCCTGCTCCTTGCATCGGATCTTTGATGTTGGTACAACACTCCATAGAAGGTACTCTTTCAGTGAGACAAAGTTGGTCCCTGGAGTCAGCCCTTCCTCCATCACGGTCAGCTTGAACTCTTGCATTTACCCTGGTCTAGCATGACCAGATAGCCCCATTTGGAGCTCTAAGTTTCCAAGCACTAAATTTGAGATATTCTTTAAGAAATCATATCTTGACTTCTACTTATTGGATTTTTGCCATTTTGGTTGTGTTTTGTTGTTTACATTAAAATATTTTTTCCAATTTGGTGTAGATTATTTTTGTGTGGAATTTTCACTGTTTTACTATTAGGTGTTGCACAAATACTTAACACAGTTGCCTCCTAATTTAAGCCTGCCCGCTCTGTGCCAAGCTACCAGAGGGTGAGTGCAGGTTAATTGAAGGTGTATATCTGACTTACCCTGACTAGGATTGTGGTTCCTGCTTGGACAGGGTGCATACCTCTGCCAACCAGAAACCAAATTTCTAACAAAATCTTAGAAATGTTATAGAAGATTTATATACACATTATTGAATGTCCCAAAAGAGAAGTCAGAGAAAGAACCCAACCCATCGATGAAGTGCATTAGCAAATCAGAGGGCCCCTTTACAAGACACCAAGCATCTTTGTGGAAATGCCAGTTTATAATGCCTGAATTACATTCTTGTAATTTTCTACTGGTTTTCTAAATGGGACAAGGTTTATCCCACCTGGAGATCAGACAGCCTAACAGTTGGCAAACTCTTGATGAGGGACCTAACGCCTAGATTTGGACTCCCAACTTCTTTTGAGACAGTTTGTGCCTTCTATTTTGAGAATTAGACTTTACAATTAATTTGCCATGCTCTCCGAATTGACCAGAGGTTCCATTTTAACTATGTTCCTCAATCCACTGGAGTGGTTGCAAGAATGAATGGAGCATATTGGCCAAAGTGTGTACTTCTACTTGTTTAAAATCCCTGGATGCTTTTCCTCATGTTTTGATGAGCACCGGATGTACTCCTGACAAAAAGAGGAGTCTCTCATCCATGAATTGATGATGGGTAGAGCAATGAGATTGGTTTATAGTCTTTCAGCTTCATTTGGTTCAATTACTGATTATATCATTTTTGATCACTGCAAAGGTCTGGCTGATATAATGAAATCTGTTTCTCACTAGGTTAACTTGGCACCAGAAGCAACAAAAGCAGTACTTAGCCATAACCTAAGCCCTGGAGATTGGGTAGTTGTCAGAAGACATGTCAGGAAGAATTGTCTTGGGAACAGGTAGACAGGCCCTTACCAAGTAATACTAGTAATGAACAATTATGTAAAGTGTGTCACAATCCGACAGTGGATCCATGCTGCTCACACAAAAGCGTTTAGGTGGTGGATGAAGAAGTGGTGAAAACAACGACTGATTCACAGAGTCATGCTCAAGTTCGCAGCATGGATCCAGAGGTGGGTGAAAGATTGAAACTGACTGTGGTGAGACTGGTGAAGATAGACAAGGGTACAAAAGTTCAGATCGATAAATGTGAAGATCGTTGATGAAAGTACTGTAAAGTTGTGCTGTCCAGTTTCAAGGAGAGGATCAGAGTGAAGGGATACTACAATATAAAAGTATAGAAAATGGCATACTGCAAATGCTGTCAAATTATTAGTTTAATTGTCTTAAAATGTATATTTATAGTCCTAGTTGGCCTGTTGCTGTCCCTATTTTCTCTGATGGGATACACCTTTACAAAAATTGAATTAACTACGGTACAGAATGAAGTGATATATAACACACTGACATGCAGTGAAAGTTAAGTAAGTGCATTCCGTGACAATATTTGCATGAAAATGTTGAGCAAATATACTGAGATAATGAATGTTAAGAATTAATATGTATGTAGTTTTTTTTCCTCTTCTGCAGGTGAAGGTGCTATCTATCTAATACAGTTTGTCCTATCATTTGTTTGTTAGCATATTTAACAAGATTTATTTTTTTGCCTCATTCTCAGATTATAATGTCTCGTTGGAAGATCTACCTATCTTTAAGGATGAAGGTGTTCACAAGAGTCTTAAATATGTTACATTTCTGAAAATAATTTCACAATTTGAGCATGGACCTAACATTACCAACTGGGATCATGTGTGTGTAATTTAAGAAAAAAGAACCATATACTTGTCAAAGAATACAGTCAGAGGAGACTGACGATTGTGAGAGATTGGAGGGATGAGAGAAAGATATGAGAACAGATTAAAGAGGAACAGCAATATGGATTGTCAAGCCTACATTCTGGGCAATGAAAGATAATTGTATGGTGTGTCGTGAACCTTTGAAAATTGGGAAAGTTGAATGTGTGGGGAAAGTGAGTGTGAGAGAAGTTATGTTATAAATGGTGATTTTCTGATTAGTGAAGAGCAGATTCAGAGAGGAATTTATTTTAGGTGCAATAAGGATGCTTATTTCAATTTGCCTCATAGCAGGGTTGGAACATGTTATCTCCCTTTGGTGTTTCCCAGAGTCTATCATTTGAGTGGAATGGATGATGCAGTTGGTTTGAAGAGAGTGACATTTGGATTTGGACAGGTAGTATTATATATATTAGGTGCTATTATTCCTCCTATAGCTGTGGGTATAAATGATATGAAAATGAAGTGGTTGTCTGTGTTTGTTGATATGCTTGTTTCGAACACAGATGGAGCCCTGATTCAAAATAATTCACAGTTAATTATGATGCGGGCAATGGCTATGCAAACAACGTTTCACACTAGATATCCTTCCTGCAAAGGAAAGCGGTGCTTGTGAAGTAGTGAAGTACTAGAGGTGCAGGAGTATTGTACTGTCATACCTGATAACAGCAGGGTTATTAAGGCATATATTGAATATTCCACATGAAATTCAAGCTTTAGAAGAGCATGGTGTGCGAGAGATTCTAGGTTTCAGCATTTGTGAGTTAGGGAAGGGTGTTAGTAAGGTTGGTGAATGGATGGATAATCAGGGAGGAGGAACTTTGAGATTAATTCTAACACCTGTAATACTCACAATGACTTCTGCTTTTCTTGTTTTATTTTCTGGGTGTTTGTTTAACCTTTTGGGTGTTGGGGTGAAAGAAAGTTATTAAAACAAAAGACAGAAAAAAATCGAAATGGAGGATGCCAAAGATCATGTTTAGAGATAGTTAAAGAAATAAAGAAACAAAAAGTGAAGCAGACTGTTATCATTTCTTGATTCAGGTTATAGAGTAGTCAGAGGGGGGATTTGTGGGAGTTCCTTATGGATTTATATTTCTCTGCATTATTAAAAAAGAAAAAAAGAAAATTTCATGCTTGATTTCACATATATAGACTGATATTGTATGATTGTTTTAAAACAAGTTTTCTATGATGTGTAGAAGTGAATCTTTCTAATGTATATTAAATAGACAATATTTTAGCAATATCCTGCTGAGCCTGCTTTTAGCTTTCAAAAATGTTTAGAGTGAGATGAACTGACAGAGTAGGAGCTGATGGAGGTAGGGCATAACGCCATCCACTAAATTTAGGGAGGACAGTCGGATGTTTGTTTTGTCATCAGCAGGTAACTCCTAGTTGTGAGGAACAGAACAAAACAATAATTAACCCCACACCCAGGGAAACATATCTGTGATGTGGGGGTTGTGAGAACTCTTTATATATCTATATGTGTGTGTATTATTATCAAAGAGCAAAATGCAATTTCAAACTTGATTTCAAATGCATAGACTCATGTAGTATGATTCTTTTTTAAATGAGTTTTCTATGATGTGTGTTTTTCTATGGTACATTAACTAGGTCACATTTTAGTGTAAGACTTCATTTTGACCAAGATGGAAGTCATCGCTCACTCATTTTGGGCCCCACCCCTGCACACATTCTCTCCTCACATGTTCTGCGCCACCCAATCAAGATGAATTGTATTGAGTTATTTCCACTGTTAATATTGTTCTGCTCACAATGAACCCCCCAGGTTGCAATGCCTTCCACTTGTTCACTGAGACCTATTCATTCTCATAACACTGACTCAGTTAATGGATCTTGTTCTGTTCAAGCTTTTCCATATGATATTAGCAAAGAGGGTGATAAATAATGAGAATAAGGGGTTAGTGTTTAGTTGTAAAGGTAATCTGACATTTATTTTTCGAGTGCTATGATTTGCTGAAGAAATTACACATTTGTTCACACTACAATGAATCTGCAGAAATTCTTATTCATGTGCAAGAATCGTGTATAAAAAACAATTATGGGCTGAGGCAGAAGACTTTGCTATTCTACAAGGCACAAGGCCGATGCTTTCCTGATATTGATGCTCATTGAGACTTACATTTCTTTCTGATTTATACAATGTATAACTCTGCATTTTAGACCCTTCATAACATTGACTCTCTTCCACATATTTTTGAATATTGTAATAAAACCCTTTCATTTTTTCATTGATATAGAACTCAATCAGTCAATCAATATTTCTATAGCGCGGCTAAACTTAAGGCGCTGTTTGATGGCGTGCTGCTCAATCAAAAAGCCAGGTCTTGGGGTCCTTCCTGAACTGCTTCAGTGATGCGGCCTGTCTGAGAGATAGCGTGTTCCATGCTCAGGCTGTGAGGTAGGTGAAGGATCCTGAACTCAGTTAATGAATGGGTCCACCTAACCAATCTCATTTAATCAATTAATTTTATTTCAGATTTTTGATGTATGGAAGTTGCCTTAAGGCAGGGAAACTTCGCTTCACAAAATTGAGATGTGACACCATCTCTGATCCAGTAAATAGTGGGAAATACAATTTGAATACATTTTGGGATGTCTCAATTTTGAGGTACCCATTTACTTATATTGGGTCATTTGTTAATTGTCTGTCACTAACAAACTCCCACTTTGAGAGTTGAAAAAAACACTTTGTTAAAGTTTGATGATTGGCCAACAAACCAACAGTAACCATCTACCAAATTCTTCATATCTTGATTGAAACTGCCCTGATGTTGGTGCTTACCAAGGTATAAAAATCTCAGCTGTAATTAATTAGAAGTAATTAGAATAGTACAAGCACATAGATTAAACTATGTCAGTTCCACAAAAAATCCAAATGCAGTAAAACGCAGTGAGATGTTGACATTTAAATTAAATACAAAGTGATTTAACCGCAACTACGAAAGGAATGCCACTAGAAGGGAGTAGAATTGTAATACGTCAGAGACTATGGAAGCAAAGAGTTGACATTGATCACAGAAGTCACTTAAACATTGCATGAATAAAAACAATATTGAGAGAGAATTTTTGATTATCAGGTTTAAACTTGGTGGAACACACCATACCTTTGTATCAATTAAGGCAAACTGTTGGAAAACGTGACTCACCTCCAAAATTGACAATGTGTAAACTTATGAAAGATGTGTGGTCACCAGAAGCTGTTGAATACAATCGACCCATGGAATTCTGTGTTACATTGATGAATATTCATGATTGTAGGTAGTGCAGCAAGTGTCTTCCACTTCCACTGCGACTGTTGTGGCGCGGCCACTCACCTGAAAACCAGGCTGTATGCAGGGGTGATGACTGTTCTCCCGACCTCCTGAGGCACCTCTCTGTGCTGCTGATTGCACCAGGAGCCCCGGCAGGTGCCCCAAAAAGGAAGGGAATTTGGAAAAAGAGAGAAAGAAACACAGCACTCCTTTTCACCAGGTACAGCCGGGTATGGTTCTTCGGGTTATGGAGGACTGTCAGTGGAGCCCCTGGAAGTTGCCTTTCAATGATGAAATACGATATTGATGAAACTATGTGCTATTAAGAGACTGTTTCACAACATTCAATAAAGCATACACTGGTCTCATTAAACAGCATTCAAAAAGGCATGCACTGATCTCACTAAATTCGTCTAATTTGGCTATCACAGCACATTCACCTGGTAATATCAGCAACTTGGCCCTCTCTCTCTTCCCACAGATCAATATATACAAAAGTTGACGAAATCTGAATGTCTCTAAACAAATTAGGAAGTTCTGCAAGTCTCTTTCATGGATCTGCACTTTCACATTAGGTTTTTTATGGTAAAACCACAATATAAAACGAGTTGCAATACCAAAAGCAAGAAAACTCACATATAGAGTATTACTAGCACTGAATTCCATAATCACTATTAACATAAAATGAATTGCAATACCAAAAGCAAGTAAACTCACACATAAAGTAATGCTAGCACTGAAGTGCGTAATCACGATTAGTACAAAAAATAAACACGTGGAAGATAGTGAAGTTCTGTCACAGTTCTCAGTTACAAAACGAAAGTTGTCAAGGCTCCCGCGCTAAATCTGTTATTTAACCCTCATCAAGGCCCCACTCATAAATCATGTCTGTGTCCTTAGAAGAGCTCTTTCAAAGTCGCAAGAAGGCTAGAGTGCAATCAGTCTCAGTTTTCAGCTTTCACCAAAAATAAAGCCACCATAATAAAATTCTACACAAACAGATTCCAGACAGCATGCTCCAGTGAGCTGACAGAAGTGTGTTCTTTCCAGAAGACCTCTGCTGAGGCTCTTTGCTACCAGCCAGAGTGCGGGTCCTGGAGGGAGTTCCAGAGTGCAGAGGGCTTTCCTTCCCATTTAGGAAGAAAGTCAAGCAGAGTCATGTGCACAGCAGGAGTATATATAGCCAGCATGACTCCCTGGAGACCTTAGTTGTTGCTTAGCAACCAATAAACAAGTGAACCTGACACGTTTAGAAGCAGGAGGACTTGACAAAGTCACTTGTGTTCAAGAAGCATTTGTGAAAACAACTATATAGTGCAACAAGCATTGGTAACATCAAGTACATATCAAACATTGGCAAAATCTATCCTGAAATGCAGACAGTACAATGACATTACAAGCAACCCAGTGGTGCTAAAGCACACGATTAAAACAACGCCACTGAGGATGTTGACAAATTAGGAAGAGTCGTTGTGTCCTGACAGCGACAGCGCTTCCAGTCCTCTGTGAAGTATTTGCAGATTGAGTAATATCTGTGGGAACCCAAGGGGATAATAGGCCACCATTTAATGGGTCGGAATTTTAGCATTTCACAGAATATCTAGACATCAATCATCAGAAAGTCACACCAGTGTGGCCTCTGGCAAATGGTGCTGCTGGGAGGTTCAAGCCTATAATAAAAACACTAGTCAAATAATCTATCATATATAATCTTGCATCAGGCATTGTGTCACACATTATGTGATAACAGTAAAAATCAGCATTCTTTCAATGAGAAGTTGCTGTCAAAGCTAAAGTTTATAGGAATACTTCAAACAGGATTGCCCTAAATTCTAAAGAAAGACAATGTTGCAGTAGCTCCTTTTCAAGTCACTGAGGTCAAGCGTGTGAGTAGGTGTATACAGGGGCTTGTGGGTTTGTCATGAGCGGGAGGGTGAGGTTTAAACTGAGGGCCTAGTACACCATATTTAAACGTGGAGTTGGTTTCATGATCTCAATCCTTTATTTGCACATCTAGGAGCCCTATGCAGTAATGGGGTGATAAGCATGTCTGTTGTATCTCTATGGAACATTGTAAAGATATGTGTGAGGGCACAATTCCATGTGTGAAAACTGAAACTGTCTTTGCTATTCCAAATCATATTGATTGGGTCCTTTTTTCAGGCAACCACAACTTATGTTCTAAAACTGTTTCCTATGGTCTACTGTTGGGTGTTCACCCGGTGGTCACATGGTAAATATTTCTCAGTGTTAAAAAGGAAACCAATGGGGTTTAGGATGATGTTGGTCCTATTTTAATGTGTTGTGTGTTTTTTTCCACTCTTTGTCCAGTTCTTCTTTATGCAGGTCCAGTGTACAAATGGGTTAGTATTGGTCCTCATGCCCTGATGTATTTGCCAGGATGTTTTTGAGTGGCAATGAAACATGTTGGTTGTTCACAACACAATGGGCTAAACATGCAATTGTGGTTTTATTCATGAGCATAGGCATTGAGTAAAGATGTGTCTGATATGCCATATCTGGCTCAATTTTAGTTTTTTTGAAGAAGAGATTATTTTTGTTCTTCCCTAATGAAGACCCACAGGAGGTTGATGGTTGCCTTTTTTTAAACCTAGTAATGAGACACAGTGAGCACCATTAGTGTTTCACCTGGTGATTGGTCCTCCTGTCAATATAGGAAAGTTGCCAATAATGATAAAGCGAACTGGTTGGTGTGCAATAGCCAACTGGCGTAAGGTGGTCACGTATGTGGGACACCTTTACAGAAAAATGTTTTTTGCATTTTTGATGTGTAGGTCCCTTGGCACCATGCTCTGAAAAAGTGTCACACCTGGGCACGGGGTCTGACTCTGAAATACAATCAGAGCATGACCTCACCCTATAGATGACACTTGTCTGAGGGTGCTGGCCCACATATTTATATTGGCTTTTTGGTGGGTGGGTGTGACAAGTACTAAGGGGTTTTTGTTAGTGTTGATAAGATGCAATGTGCCTGCTCCTCTTGAATAAACATGATTTGCCAAGGATAATATTTTATGTTGGTTCCTGACATCTCCCTCAAATTAATAACTCATTTTTTGACAGTAGGCGGTTTTTGTCATTGGTATAATAATAAAACGTTGAAGTGCCTCTGTTTGGGTCTTTTTGGCATTCCAAACTGAGCAGACACTCATATCGCATCAACATCCTAATGTGCAGGTGTCAGTGTGTGCCACAAGTAAATTGTTTCAGAATATATTGTTGGAATTTCCGTGGACTGCTGGCAATACCTAAGAAAATCGCTACATGTTATAAGAGGCCAGTTTTTCAGCCTGATGTTTACTGCTGCTGTTAAAGAGTACATTGGTGTTTTTACTATTGCTAATTGTATGTTTACATGTTTTTCATTTTCTTACCTGTCTGCAAACCACTTACCTCATTCTTTGTGTTTCTATTTTTATCTGTCTGCCCAATGGCTACTGACTGATAGTGGTGCTTTAAATTCCATTTTAAAATATTTTTAAATTCGCCCTTGTATAGAATGATTACAACCATTTACGCAGGTTTCAATATAATATAACATAATATAATACTATATAATATAATATAATATATGTGTGCATTTTTCACTTAACTTTGAGACATGATCTATGTTGTCGGTCTGCATCAGCAGTAAAAATGCAATTTTATTTTTGATGGCATATTTTATCCTTATAAAAACATATATTTTCACTTGCCATGCTTGTCCATGAGCTTCCAAAGTAGCTATGCAAGACTGATGTTGTCAGACACAAAAACTGCTGATAATTGCTTACAAGCATATGTTCAGTACTGGAGTAATTTCTTTGTGTATGCAGTATCCTATTCAGAGGGTATATTGTAGATGAGCACTCATTTTTTAACTGCCTTTACTTGCTACTTCGTGATCTCATGAACATGCTTCTTCCTTTATTTTGACATAGTCCATCACCTGGTTTCATTTCACAGTGTTTTGGGGATTTGGAGCCTGGGTTAGATTTTGGCAGTGGGAGACAAGGCAGTTGAGGTGGTAGAGGATTTTACGCCTTTACTCAGCTACCAAAATTTTTAGTTGTTACTAGTCCTGTGGTGAACTAGTTGGGTTTGTAAGAACTACTGTTAGAGTGGTCACACAAAGCCATTTAAAAGTTTGCAGTGCATCCATCATTGGTGATGGGTGCTTATACTAAGCTTTTAAAAGTTTCTTCTCTTTCAAAAACAAGCTCCCAAAATGAATGGTCCCAACACTTCCATGGTGCGTGGGTCGTTTATTAATATTATTATTATTGTTATTGTCCATCACTGCCGGGAAATTCCTGTTAGTGATGGACAATAAAGTAACGCCATCCAAATGCCCACTCTAAACAGGGCAGATCGTCGGATGAATTTCCTGTGATAGCCCGTACCACCTCAGGCCGCCAGAGGGAGGTTTATGCCAATGGAGCAAATTTTACTTTGTCATTGTAAACCTATAAACCTGCTAGTCCACTTGGCACAAAATAGATTAGGTAGACCAAGAGTTTGGTGGACAGGGTACTCAATCATCATAACAACAGACTACTCTGTACACCACATTCTGAATCAGGCCCTTGGTTCCTATTGATGGGAGGACCCTACTATCTTGTGCTCTTCAAGGTCTCTCTTTGAAGTCTCCCTGACTTCAACGATAGAACTGAGTATTAGTGGTGGACCCCAAACTCCACCAAGTCAGTACATTTCTGGACCTGAGGACATTCTGCTAGGAAGAAGGGCTGCTATGCTGCTAAAGGGATAGTCACTCTGCTGGAACTCTGCTGGACTTTGCTGGACCACTACGTTTCTGTGCCTGCCCTTCTGTCTGCTGCCCTCCTTGTCTGGAAGTGAGAAGGACTGGGCCTAAAGCTCTACATCCCCAGAACCAAAATGACTCCAAGGACTTGCTGGCTTGCCTCCTGTTCTGAATGTTTCAGGACATCAAAGATTTCACTTACCCCTGCTACAGCTTCTGGAACCTGCCAACTGCGAGCCCTACCCTGCCAAGTGGTACAGTCCAGTCCTGGGCCCTTGGAAGTGGGTTCTGCAGCTGTTTTCTTTAGAAATCCACACATTCCCATCACTGCACCGATCGGAATGTCCGCTTCTCTCTTTGACACTGACGCATCGCTGCTGTTGCTGAGGACACATACTTCACATCGCTGACTGCATGGTTCTGGATTGATGCATCACTATTAGCCACAGCGCATCAAATTTGCAGTGCTGGTTGCGCTGCTCGATGACGCATCACCTTCACTGTAAAAGGTTGGGTGCCACACCTTGAGGACATCACATTAACGGCTGCATGACTAGTTGACGACGCATCCCGACTGCGTGGATCAGAATCGATGCATGCCTTTGCATCGGCCCTCCTGCTCCTTGCATCGGATCTTTGATGTTGGTACAACACTCCATAGAAGGTACTCTTTCAGTGAGACAAAGTTGGTCCCTGGAGTCAGCCCTTCCTCCATCACGGTCAGCTTGAACTCTTGCATTTACCCTGGTCTAGCATGACCAGATAGCCCCATTTGGAGCTCTAAGTTTCCAAGCACTAAATTTGCAGATATTCTTTAAGAAATCATATCTTGACTTCTACTTATTGGATTTTTGCCATTTTGGTTGTGTTTTGTTGTTTACATTAAAATATTTTTTCCAATTTGGTGTAGATTATTTTTGTGTGGAATTTTCACTGTTTTACTATTAGGTGTTGCACAAATACTTAACACAGTTGCCTCCTAATTTAAGCCTGCCCGCTCTGTGCCAAGCTACCAGAGGGTGAGTGCAGGTTAATTGAAGGTGTACATCTGACTTACCCTGACTAGGATTGTGGTTCCTGCTTGGACAGGGTGCATACCTCTGCCAACCAGAAACCAAATTTCTAACAAAATCTTAGAAATGTTATAGAAGATTTATATACACATTATTGAATGTCCCAAAAGAGAAGTCAGAGAAAGAACCCAACCCATTGATGAAGTGCATTAGCAAATCAGAGGGCCCCTTTACAAGACACCAAGCATCTTTGTGGAAATGCCAGTTTATAATGCCTGAATTACATTCTTGTAATTTTCTACTGGTTTTCTAAATGGGACAAGGTTTATCCCACCTGGAGATCAGACAGCCTAACAGTTGGCAAACTCTTGATGAGGGACCTAACGCCTAGATTTGGACTCCCAACTTCTTTTGAGACAGTTTGTGCCTTCTATTTTGAGAATTAGACTTTACAATTAATTTGCCATGCTCTCCAAATTGACCAGAGGTTCCATTGTAACTATGTTCCTCAATCCACTGGAGTGGTTGCAAGAATGAATGGAGCATATTGGCCAAAGTGTGTACTTCTACTTGTTTAAAATCCCTGGATGCTTTTCCTCATGTTTTGATGAGCACCGGATGTACTCCTGACAAAAAGAGGAGTCTCTCATCCATGAATTGATGATGGGTAGAGCAATGAGATTGGTTTATAGTCTTTCAGCTTCATTTGGTTCAATTACTGATTATATCATTTTTGATCACTGCAAAGGTCTGGCTGATATAATGAAATCTGTTTCTCACTAGGTTAACTTGGCACCAGAAGCAACAAAAGCAGTACTTAGCCATAACCTAAGCCCTGGAGATTGGGTAGTTGTCAGAAGACATGTCAGGAAGAATTGTCTCGGGAACAGGTAGACAGGCCCTTACCAAGTAATACTAGTAATGAACAATTATGTAAAGTGTGTCACAATCCGACAGTGGATCCATGCTGCTCACACAAAAGCGTTTAGGTGGTGGATGAAGAAGTGGTGAAAACAACGACTGATTCACAGAGTCATGCTCAAGTTCGCAGCATGGATCCAGAGGTGGGTGAAAGATTGAAACTGACTGTGGTGAGACTGGTGAAGATAGACAAGGGTACAAAAGTTCAGATCGATAAATGTGAAGATCGTTGATGAAAGTACTGTAAAGTTGTGCTGTCCAGTTTCAAGGAGAGGATCAGAGTGAAGGGATACTACAATATAAAAGTATAGAAAATGGCATACTGCAAATGCTGTCAAATTATTAGTTTAATTGTCTTAAAATGTATATTTATAGTCCTAGTTGGCCTGTTGCTGTCCCTATTTTCTCTGATGGGATACACCTTTACAAAAATTGAATTAACTACGGTACAGAATGAAGTGATATATAACACACTGACATGCAGTGAAAGTTAAGTAAGTGCATTCCGTGACAATATTTGCATGAAAATGTTGAGCAAATATACTGAGATAATGAATGTTAAGAATTAATATGTATGTAGTTTTTTTTCCTCTTCTGCAGGTGAAGGTGCTATCTATCTAATACAGTTTGTCCTATCATTTGTTTGTTAGCATATTTAACAAGATTTATTTTTTTGCCTCATTCTCAGATTATAATGTCTCGTTGGAAGATCTACCTATCTTTAAGGATGAAGGTGTTCACAAGAGTCTTAAATATGTTACATTTCTGAAAATAATTTCACAATTTGAGCATGGACCTAACATTACCAACTGGGATCATGTGTGTGTAATTTAAGAAAAAAGAACCATATACTTGTCAAAGAATACAGTCAGAGGAGACTGACGATTGTGAGAGATTGGAGGGATGAGAGAAAGATATGAGAACAGATTAAAGAGGAACAGCAATATGGATTGTCAAGCCTACATTCTGGGCAATGAAAGAGAATTGTATGGTGTGTCGTGAACCTTTGAAAATTGGGAAAGTTGAATGTGTGGGGAAAGTGAGTGTGAGAGAAGTTATGTTATAAATGGTGATTTTCTGATTAGTGAAGAGCAGATTCAGAGAGGAATTTATTTTAGGTGCAATAAGGATGCTTATTTCAATTTGCCTCATAGCAGGGTTGGAACATGTTATCTCCCTTTGGTGTTTCCCAGAGTCTATCATTTGAGTGGAATGGATGATGCAGTTGGTTTGAGGAGAGTGACATTTGGATTTGGACAGGTAGTATTATATATATTAGGTGCTATTATTCCTCCTATAGCTGTGGGTATAAATGATATGAAAATGAAGTGGTTGTCTGTGTTTGTTGATATGCTTGTTTCGAACACAGATGGAGCCCTGATTCAAAATAATTCACAGTTAATTATGATGCGGGCAATGGCTATGCAAACAACGTTTCACACTAGATATCCTTCCTGCAAAGGAAAGCGGTGCTTGTGAAGTAGTGAAGTACTAGAGGTGCAGGAGTATTGTACTGTCATACCTGATAACAGCAGGGTTATTAATGCATATATTGAATATTCCACATGAAATTCAAGCTTTAGAAGAGCATGGTGTGCGAGAGATTCTAGGTTTCAGCATTTGTGAGTTAGGGAAGGGTGTTAGTAAGGTTGGTGAATGGATGGATAATCAGGGAGGAGGAACTTTGAGATTAATTCTAACACCTGTAATACTCACAATGACTTCTGCTTTTCTTGTTTTATTTTCTGGGTGTTTGTTTAACCTTTTGGGTGTTGGGGTGAAAGAAAGTTATTAAAACAAAAGACAGAAAAAAATCGAAATGGAGGATGCCAAAGATCATGTTTAGAGATAGTTAAAGAAATAAAGAAACAAAAAGTGAAGCAGACTGTTATCATTTCTTGATTCAGGTTATAGAGTAGTCAGAGGGGGGATTTGTGGGAGTTCCTTATGGATTTATATTTCTCTGCATTATTAAAAAAGAAAAAAAGAAAATTTCATGCTTGATTTCACATATATAGACTGATATTGTATGATTGTTTTAAAACAAGTTTTCTATGATGTGTAGAAGTGAATCTTTCTAATGTATATTAAATAGACAATATTTTAGCAATATCCTGCTGAGCCTGCTTTTAGCTTTCAAAAATGTTTAGAGTGAGATGAACTGACAGAGTAGGAGCTGATGGAGGTAGGGCATAACGCCATCAACTAAATTTAGGGAGGACACTCGGATGTTTGTTTTGTCATCAGCAGGTAACTCCTAGTTGTGAGGAACAGAACAAAACAATAATTAACCCCACACCCAGGGAAACATATCTGTGATGTGGGGGTTGTGAGAACTCTTTATATATCTATATGTGTGTGTATTATTATCAAAGAGCAAAATGCAATTTCAAACTTGATTTCAAATGCATAGACTCATGTAGTATGATTCTTTTTTAAATGAGTTTTCTATGATGTGCGTTTTTCTATGGTACATTAACTAGGTCACATTTTAGTGTAAGACTTCATTTTGACCAAGATGGAAGTCATCGCTCACTCATTTTGGGCCCCACCCCTGCACACATTCTCTCCTCACATGTTCTGCGCCACCCAATCAAGATGAATTGTATTGAGTTATTTCCACTGTTAATATTGTTCTGCTCACAATGAACCCCCCAGGTTGCAATGCCTTCCACTTGTTCACTGAGACCTATGCATTCTCATAACACTGACTCAGTTAATGGATCTTGTTCTGTTCAAGCTTTTCCATATGATATTAGCAAAGAGGGTGATAAATAATGAGAATAAGGGGTTAGTGTTTAGTTGTAAAGGTAATCTGACATTTATTTTTCGAGTGCTATGATTTGCTGAAGAAATTACACATTTGTTCACACTACAATGAATCTGCAGAAATTCTTATTCATGTGCAAGAATCGTGTATAAAAAACAATTATGGGCTGAGGCAGAAGACTTTGCTATTCTACAAGGCACAAGGCCGATGCTTTCCTGATATTGATGCTCATTGAGACTTAAATTTCTTTCTGATTTATACAATGTATAACTCTGCATTTTAGACCCTTCATAACATTGACTCTCTTCCACATATTTATGAATATTGTAATAAAACCCTTTCATTTTTTCATTGATATAGAACTCAATCAGTCAATCAATATTTCTATAGCGCGGCTAAACTTAAGGCGCTGTTTGATGGCGTGCTGCTCAATCAAAAAGCCAGGTCTTGGGGTCCTTCCTGAACTGCTTCAGTGATGCGGCCTGTCTGAGAGATAGCGTATTCCATGCTCAGGCTGTGAGGTAGGTGAAGGATCCTGAACTCAGTTAATGAATGGGTCCACCTAACCAATCTCATTTAATCAATTAATTTTATTTCAGATTTTTGATGTATGGAAGTTGCCTTAAGGCAGGGAAACTTCGCTTCACAAAATTGAGATGTGACACCATCTCTGATCCAGTAAATAGTGGGAAATACAATTTGAATACATTTTGGGATGTCTCAATTTTGAGGTACCCATTTACTTATATTGGGTCATTTGTTAATTGTCTGTCACTAACAAACTCCCACTTTGAGAGTTGAAAAAAACACTTTGTTAAAGTTTGATGATTGGCCAACAAACCAACAGTAACCATCTACCAAATTCTTCATATCTTGATTGAAACTGCCCTGATGTTGGTGCTTACCAAGGTATAAAAATCTCAGCTGTAATTAATTAGAAGTAATTAGAATAGTACAAGCACATAGATTAAACTATGTCAGTTCCACAAAAAATCCAAATGCAGTAAAACGCAGTGAGATGTTGACATTTAAATTAAATACAAAGTGATTTAACCGCAACTACGAAAGGAATGCCACTAGAAGGGAGTAGAATTGTAATACTTCAGAGACTATGGAAGCAAAGAGTTGACATTGATCACAGAAGTCACTTAAACATTGCATGAATAAAAACAATATTGAGAGAGAATTTTTGATTATCAGGTTTAAACTTGGTGGAACACACCATACCTTTGTATCAATTAAGGCAAACTGTTGGAAAACGTGACTCACCTCCAAAATTGACAATGTGTAAACTTATGAAAGATGTGTGGTCACCAGAAGCTGTTGAATACAATCGACCCATGGAATTCTGTGTTACATTGATGAATATTCATGATTGTAGGTAGTGCAGCAAGTGTCTTCCACTTCCACTGCGACTGTTGTGGCGCGGCCACTCACCTGAAAACCAGGCTGTATGCAGGGGTGATGACTGTTCTCCCGACCTCCTGAGGCACCTCTCTGTGCTGCTGATTGCACCAGGAGCCCCGGCAGGTGCCCCAAAAAGGAAGGGAATTTGGAAAAAGAGAGAAAGAAACACAGCACTCCTTTTCACCAGGTACAGCCGGGTATGGTTCTTCGGGTTATGGAGGACTGTCAGTGGAGCCCCTGGAAGTTGCCTTTCAATGATGAAATACGATATTGATGAAACTATGTGCTATTAAGAGACTGTTTCACAACATTCAATAAAGCATACACTGGTCTCATTAAACAGCATTCAAAAAGGCATGCACTGATCTCACTAAATTCGTCTAATTTGGCTATCACAGCACATTCACCTGGTAATATCAGCAACTTGGCCCTCTCTCTCTTCCCACAGATCAATATATACAAAAGTTGACGAAATCTGAATGTCTCTAAACAAATTAGGAAGTTCTGCAAGTCTCTTTCATGGATCTGCACTTTCACATTAGGTTTTTTATGGTAAAACCACAATATAAAACGAGTTGCAATACCAAAAGCAAGAAAACTCACATATAGAGTATTACTAGCACTGAATTCCATAATCACTATTAACATAAAATGAATTGCAATACCAAAAGCAAGTAAACTCACACATAAAGTAATGCTAGCACTGAAGTGCGTAATCACGATTAGTACAAAAAATAAACACGTGGAAGATAGTGAAGTTCTGTCACAGTTCTCAGTTACAAAACGAAAGTTGTCAAGGCTCCCGCGCTAAATCTGTTATTTAACCCTCATCAAGGCCCCACTCATAAATCATGTCTGTGTCCTTAGAAGAGCTCTTTCAAAGTCGCAAGAAGGCTAGAGTGCAATCAGTCTCAGTTTTCAGCTTTCACCAAAAATAAAGCAACCATAATAAAATTCTACACAAACAGATTCCAGACAGCATGCTCCAGTGAGCTGACAGAAGTGTGTTCTTTCCAGAAGACCTCTGCTGAGGCTCTTTGCTACCAGCCAGAGTGCGGGTCCTGGAGGGAGTTCCAGAGTGCAGAGGGCTTTCCTTCCCATTTAGGAAGAAAGTCAAGCAGAGTCATGTGCACAGCAGGAGTATATATAGCCAGCATGACTCCCTGGAGACCTTAGTTGTTGCTTAGCAACCAATAAACAAGTGAACCTGACACGTTTAGAAGCAGGAGGACTTGACAAAGTCACTTGTGTTCAAGAAGCATTTGTGAAAACAACTATATAGTGCAACAAGCATTGGTAACATCAAGTACATATCAAACATTGGCAAAATCTATCCTGAAATGCAGACAGTACAATGACATTACAAGCAACCCAGTGGTGCTAAAGCACATGATTAAAACAACGCCACTGAGGATGTTGACAAATTAGGAAGAGTCGTTGTGTCCTGACAGCGACAGCGCTTCCAGTCCTCTGTGAAGTATTTGCAGATTGAGTAATATCTGTGGGAACCCAAGGGGATAATAGGCCACCATTTAATGGGTCGGAATTTCAGCATTTCACAGAATATCTAGACATCAATCATCAGAAAGTCACACCAGTGTGGCCTCTGGCAAATGGTGCTGCTGGGAGGTTCAAGCCTATAATAAAAACACTAGTCAAATAATCTATCATATATAATCTTGCATCAGGCATTGTGTCACACATTATGTGATAACAGTAAAAATCAGCATTCTTTCAATGAGAAGTTGCTGTCAAAGCTAAAGTTTATAGGAATACTTCAAACAGGATTGCCCTAAATTCTAAAGAAAGACAATGTTGCAGTAGCTCCTTTTCAAGTCACTGAGGTCAAGCGTGTGAGTAGGTGTATACAGGGGCTTGTGGGTTTGTCATGAGCGGGAGGGTGAGGTTTAAACTGAGGGCCTAGTACACCATATTTAAACGTGGAGTTGGTTTCATGATCTCAATCCTTTATTTGCACATCTAGGAGCCCTATGCAGTAATGGGGTGATAAGCATGTCTGTTGTATCTCTATGGAACATTGTAAAGATATGTGTGAGGGCACAATTCCATGTGTGAAAACTGAAACTGTCTTTGCTATTCCAAATCATATTGATTGGGTCCTTTTTTCAGGCAACCACAACTTATGTTCTAAAACTGTTTCCTATGGTCTACTGTTGGGTGTTCACCCGGTGGTCACATGGTAAATATTTCTCAGTGTTAAAAAGGAAACCAATGGGGTTTAGGATGATGTTGGTCCTATTTTAATGTGTTGTGTGTTTTTTTCCACTCTTTGTCCAGTTCTTCTTTATGCAGGTCCAGTGTACAAATGGGTTAGTATTGGTCCTCATGCCCTGATGTATTTGCCAGGATGTTTTTGAGTGGCAATGAAACATGTTGGTTGTTCACAACACAATGGGCTAAACATGCAATTGTGGTTTTATTCATGAGCATAGGCATTGAGTAAAGATGTGTCTGATATGCCATATCTGGCTCAATTTTAGTTTTTTGAAGAAGAGATTATTTTTGTTCTTCCCTAATGAAGACCCACAGGAGGTTGATGGTTGCCTTTTTTTAAACCTAGTAATGAGACACAGTGAGCACCATTAGTGTTTCACCTGGTGATTGGTCCTCCTGTCAATATAGGAAAGTTGCTAATAATGATAAAGCGAACTGGTTGGTGTGCAATAGCCAACTGGCGTAAGGTGGTCACGTATGTGGGACACCTTTACAGAAAAATGTTTTTTGCATTTTTGATGTGTAGGTCCCTTGGCACCATGCTCTGAAAAAGTGTCACACCTGGGCACGGGGTCTGACTCTGAAATACAATCAGAGCATGACCTCACCCTATAGATGACACTTGTCTGAGGGTGCTGGCCCACATATTTATATTGGCTTTTTGGTGGGTGGGTGTGACAAGTACTAAGGGGTTTTTGTTAGTGTTGATAAGATGCAATGTGCCTGCTCCTCTTGAATAAACATGATTTGCCAAGGATAATATTTTATGTTGGTTCCTGACATCTCCCTCAAATTAATAACTCATTTTTTGACAGTAGGCGGTTTTTGTCATTGGTATAATAATAAAACGTTGAAGTGCCTCTGTTTGGGTCTTTTTGGCATTCCAAACTGAGCAGACACTCATATCGCATCAACATCCTAATGTGCAGGTGTCAGTGTGTGCCACAAGTAAATTGTTTCAGAATATATTGTTGGAATTTCCGTGGACTGCTGGCAATACCTAAGAAAATCGCTACATGTTATAAGAGGCCAGTTTTTCAGCCTGATGTTTACTGCTGCTGTTAAAGAGTACATTGGTGTTTTTACTATTGCTAATTGTATGTTTACATGTTTTTCATTTTCTTACCTGTCTGCAAACCACTTACCTCATTCTTTGTGTTTCTATTTTTATCTGTCTGCCCAATGGCTACTGACTGATAGTGGTGCTTTAAATTCCATTTTAAAATATTTTTAAATTCGCCCTTGTATAGAATGATTACAACCATTTACGCAGGTTTCAATATAATATAACATAATATAATACTATATAATATAATATAATATATGTGTGCATTTTTCACTTAACTTTGAGACATGATCTATGTTGTCGGTCTGCATCAGCAGTAAAAATGCAATTTTATTTTTGATGGCATATTTTATCCTTATAAAAACATATATTTTCACTTGCCATGCTTGTCCATGAGCTTCCAAAGTAGCTATGCAAGACTGATGTTGTCAGACACAAAAACTGCTGATAATTGCTTACAAGCATATGTTCAGTACTGGAGTAATTTCTTTGTGTATGCATGGCAGTATCCTATTCAGAGGGTATATTGTAGATGAGCACTCATTTTTTAACTGCCTTTACTTGCTACTTCGTGATCTCATGAACATGCTTCTTCCTTTATTTTGACATAGTCCATCACCTGGTTTCATTTCACAGTGTTTTGGGGATTTGGAGCCTGGGTTAGATTTTGGCAGTGGGAGACAAGGCAGTTGAGGTGGTAGAGGATTTTACGCCTTTACTCAGCTACCGAAATTTTTAGTTGTTACTAGTCCTGTGGTGAACTAGTTGGGTTTGTAAGAACTACTGTTAGAGTGGTCACACAAAGCCATTTAAAAGTTTGCAGTGCATCCATCATTGGTGATGGGTGCTTATACTAAGCTTTTAAAAGTTTCTTCTCTTTCAAAAACAAGCTCCCAAAATGAATGGTCCCAACACTTCCATGGTGCGTGGGTCGTTTATTAATATTATTATTATTGTTATTGTCCATCACTTCCGGGAAATTCCTGTTAGTGATGGACAATAAAGTAACGCCATCCAAATGCCCACTCTAAACAGGGCAGATCGTCGGATGAATTTCCTGTGATAGCCCGTACCACCTCAGGCCGCCAGAGGGAGGTTTATGCCAATGGAGCAAATTTTACTTTGTCATTGTAAACCTATAAACCTGCTAGTCCACTTGGCACAAAATAGATTAGGTAGACCAAGAGTTTGGTGGACAGGGTACTCAATCATCATAACAACAGACTACTCTGTACACCACATTCTGAATCAGGCCCTTGGTTCCTATTGATGGGAGGAGCCTACTATCTTAATCTATCTCACTTCAATCGAAGTAAGAGACAGGAATGAAGTGTCCATTTGTACCGCCATCAGGAAGCCACCAGACATGCCCCTTCATAGAACTTCATATTTGCACTCAATGACTAATTCTTACGGTGGCTGTACGGGGGAAGTCAAGACAACACCTGGGTCCTCCTCCATTGGTCTGGAGGAGGCATAGAGGATTATCAAGTGGCCTATAGTACATATAAGGCCAGGGTGGTGATTCATGCCTGAGCCTTCCTTAGTCCCAAGGCGAGGGAAATATCTCTGTTAGTTTAGCATCCATACTGCATGGGTAATCAGTTTGATTACCATCCCCCGATGCACTTTCATCACCCACTGTAGCCATTTGGGTATCACAATGATTGACTCAAGCATATCACACATGTGCCAAATCCGAGAGACATGTCTACATCCAGGGGCACGCATGCATAGTATAGGAGGGTAACTCACGGCTTCACCCACATCCCTGGGGCCTTTGGAGTCTCTGCGTTTAGTCCTGAGAAATCATGTAAGTGTGTGTATATGACAGTGCCAGACAGGGACAGCAGAAGACTGAGTGCCAGCAAAGGAATACCAAGAAGCAGGCAGATGAAAATAAACATGGCTTGGGACAGAGAGCAGCAGCCAAAGTAGCCCTTGTGCTCACCTGTCATGTGTGCGGGGTACGACTCGGTTGGTCCTCGGGTATCTCAAGTCTTTAATGTGTTCTCTCAGTATTGCTCTGGGTAACTCAACAGCCTGACTGCTGTTTGAATACCATAAACTTTTAAACACAATATCTCAGATTTGGACAACACAGTTCAGTAACTAGCTAAGTGAACTGTGATCATAAGAATTACCATAAAAGGACCTGCAAAGTCGCCAGATTACTGAAAGCCATACCCCACCTGTCTATCTCTCACACTTCTTCATCCAAACACTGCTCAGGCTGATGTCCCTTACCACAGTAACCACATCTCAATGGTAATCACCCATGGAAGGCAAACACGTCCTTCAAAGGGTCAAAAACAATGACAACAGCCTTCCAACCACAACCCCTACGTGACGTAGGATGTTGCCAATGTAGGCATGGTCTTAAGTGCCCTATATAAGGGTGGTGAGCTCTATATAAATGTAGCAATACCATGCAATAAATAAACCTGCACCTGCATGGTGAAAACCCCAAGGGTTTATAATATTATTATTACCATAAAGGACTATAAGCACTTATATTGTAATCAAGTTCCTGACACTTTAAGGCTCTATAAGGTTCTCACTCCCATTACAGCAACCTAAAGATAACCTGTAATTGCAATTAAAACAGATACTGTCTACTGTCAAACCTGCCCCAAGTGGCTAGACCCTGAATTAAATAAACTAATCAGTTTGTAAGAAATACAACTATGTTTTGAACCAATGAGAAACCTTGAAGTGCAAAGTCTATGAGGACCAGTAACGCAAAAATGGTTTCAGTCACAGGCTTTATCTTTATTTACCTAACCTTTCTGTGCTGACACACCCTGGAGTATGTACATTCTTCCATGCATCCTAGTGTACAGAAAAGAAAAAGAAAATATTTCTACAGCATATATGCAAGAAAGGCATGACAGTGTAGCATTAGAAGCGCTTTACAGTACCTCTTCTGTTTCCTAGAATTAAGCACTAATAGTTTGAAAATGCCATTCAAAAGCCAAATCCTGTGCATGCCTTAGTTTTATATATTGTTTAATGCGCACTTACCTGCTAATCCAGTTGGATGATTTTACATGAGGCCTCTTTATTTCATCTCCCACTGTTCCCATCAGCTGTGCATGAATTAGAGGAGTCATGGGGGAGCAATACACAACATAGCCTCCACTGCCTCAGCCCCCTGTCCGGTATACCATCTGGTATCCCTCCGCCCACCCCTACCATCGTATGACCAGCTGTACTTGCTCCCACATTCTTCAGATCATTCCAAGCATCCTGCTAGCCTCCCACACCAACCTCAGCATTATCTTCCCCTTCACTTCCCAAGTAAATAAATACCTGCTGTCCTGCAGCACCCCTAAACCACCCTTTCTTCTCTTCCTCCCTCTTCATCCGCCCAAAGGTGGAGTCTCTGGCCTCCTGCCAGCTGCCTCCACCATTCATAGTACCAACCATCCTCTCCTTGCCAAAGCTGTGCTCTCTGCTCTCCATGGAGCAGGGTGCCCGTGCCATGCTGCCGGGATCTTTGAGAAGCAGCTCATCTTTCTTTGAGTTCCCTGAGAGGGCAGGAGTAGAGATACTTGCGGCTGACAGGGAATGTGCTGGTTGATACAGAAAGAGCATCCTTCGTGTACCTCTTCTGCCTCCCTCTGGGCTGTGGAGAGCCACAAGAGATGCCCTTCTGCTGCATCGCAAGAAAGACCTTCCCCCGGTGATATCATAGCGGTGGAAAACAAAGTTTGTTTTACAACTGATAAAAGCAATCCGCTGTTCACGCAACTGGATCTCGTTGCTTGAGAAGGCAATTTCACATTGGCTGCTTTTGGTATGACATTTCTGTCATTCTGGCTCCGGTGTCCTATTAAGAACCGATGGAAGCCCGTGTCTAGCTACAATTTTCTCTCATTACCTGTCAGCATGTCCTCTACCCTTCTGTCGTTTTCTCTCTCACCTTCTTCACCTCTGATTACCTATCTATTTCTGTCTTTATCCCTACCTTCTCATCTTTCTGTCTCCCATTCTCGTCTCGTTCTCTCTCACGCCATCCCTCTCCTTCTCTCGCCATATTTCTGTCTTTTTCGTGTGCTTTCATTTGAGCGCTCTGCCTCATACTTTCTCCATTTATCTCCCTCTCTCCTTTATTTCCTTCTCTCTCTTTTTATACTTATTTCCCACTTCTTCTTTCCCCTCTCTGCCCTGCTCTGTTTCTCTCTCCTCCTCTCTCAATAATTGTGAGGGTTTTTTTTTTTTAAAGTGCAGGGAACTGTTCACCATCTCAACGCAATTTCACTGTAAGTAATTCAATGAAAAACACACACGTTAGATATGGACTTTTTAGGACAGGGTTACTGTAAAGTGTTAAGTGAATGGTTAAGGGGCAAATGGTGAATGGTTTAGGGATGTGAGGCTGTAGTAGTTTGTAAAGTAGGCATGTTTTAAACAGTTCATAGGAATGTTATATTTATCCACGTTTGTTTCATTTCCTTTTGTTTTATTTCCTCGTGCGTGCGTCTGTGCACAAGATCATTCCTTTGTATTCTATTTGGAATGCATTGTTTGATTTACGAGTCGGTTGCTTCTCTATGCTTGCTCCTGTCAACCAGCCTCTCCGTTGCTGGGAACTTTACTAAGAATAAACAAAACCTTTTTCCACCTTGCTTTTGGAATCTCATTACAACAGAGGCCTGCTCAGGACATCTTGAGATCCGTGATTTAGAGATGGGCCTTGGGCGCCAGGCAGTAAACTCTGCCAATCGGAGGTTTGTAGAGTTTTTGCGGAAACTGCAAAACTCCATGAACTCTGCCGGCGGAGTGGAGTAACTACCCGTAGTTTAGAGGAGAATGCTTTAAGGGTGAAGTGTTTAAGGCTGAGCAATTTAGTGGCAAAAGATGAAGGGCTGGGGTGAAGGTTTTTGGAGTGAATGGGGTTTCGAAGAGCCTATGAGCCAAGTACTCCCATTCCAGACTTGACTCATAGGATAGTGTGAGTGACCAGCCAAGGGTTTCTCAGTGAGGTAACATGTGGAGCAGGCGCTCAGAACTCAACAGTCAGCCAACAGACACTGTAACATTTTGTTCAATGGATAGCTTATTTTTTTAGTTAAAGGAAAGTGCTTTAATCTCAAAACAAAATTAAATACCATCCCATGCAATTAGGCTTTTCAGTTATGGGGTTTAATCCTGTTTGTGATCTTCGATACACTCTCCCCACTGTTGGACTTTCCTAATGTCTACAGCCCATGGTGTATATCATGTATATGAGCATAGAATAGGTACAGTACTCTCAAAAATGTCTAGATGCACAAATCAACTCAATAAGCTTTCCCTACGTTAAGTTCACCCTGCAAAAACCCTAATTTTGTATGGCACAATTAAACTGGCCTCTCAGTATCTTGTTCCACACACACTTAGAACCAGCTTGTAAGAAATTGGGTTATTAGTTGAGAGGCGTGAGTACGCAAATCAAGTAATACTTACAATCTTCCCAGGGGTACACTTAAAGTCCAAAAACTAACTTGAACTCAAACAACTAGTAGCAAATTGATGCTGACCGTGATGGAGCGCAAGGAGGATACACTAACTAGGTTCACCACGGTCATACGGGGATACATGTAAAAGTTTTAGTAACACAAATTTAGAAAACATCTAAACTATGGCGCTACCAAAAATAAGCAGCAGTAAATAAGCATTTGCAGCTGGTACCTGGAAAACAAAAGACAAGTAACAATTCAAAGATCATACATTTACCAAATCACCACTGTAATCAGCAACAACATCTACTTCATCAGTAGGACAGCAACATCAGGAAAGGAACAGGAATAAGGATAGGGTATTGGATTGGAATTTGGACGATAAGATACACTAAACCATCCAAGAATAGGGTCAGTATTGAACAGACATGAACTAATAAAGTACCAGAATGTCATTAAACTATCTGGAAAACATGAAATGTCAATGTGACAGATCATACAGTAATTCTCAGGAACTCAGGAATCTGTAACACGGACAAAGAGCAACTGACCACTAACTCATGGTGACTGAACATTAAATTAAACTTGTTAAATGAAAATGATTGGATAAAGAATGAGGTGAGAAAGTTATTACCAATACTCTGAGCTCTTCTATTTGGTGTTATTTCATTGACAAAATCTAAACTAATACTTTTTCATACTGTATATCCCCTTCTTCAGCTTCATCTGTGGATCCATTGTTTTCACTCAACCGGAATACGAAATCACAGGAAAACGATTGCAAAATATGTTACCACACCATTTCTTTTCCCTCGAGGAAGACATACAAGTTTGAAACATATCTAAAAACAATGAAGTCAGTCAAATGAGGGAACACACTAGAAACATTTTGTACAGCACACATTGCACAGTGACCTTGCATCTGCTTCTACTACAATCCAGCAGAGGCCACTCAATACACATTTAATTCTGACATTTATTTTAATTAGAAACACACTCTCTCTTAAAGACAGAATAATGTCATCATCTAAAGTTACCATGGACAAAATATATGCCTTACATAAGATGGTGGCAATTCAGTTAGTCACAATTTTTGTAAACATCATTTTATTATTAAATGAATTCACACATTAATCTGTAAATATAATTATGTAAAGACTGAACATTTATCAAGAAACACCTCAGCTCTCACAATCCCTCCTCTGATGCCTATATATGTCATCACACAAAAATACAAAATACATTTATTTATTTTGTTCATAATTCCGAATATTCATTCATTCACCTTTTTTAATAACATTTCTTTCTTCTTTAATTCCTCCCATAAAATCTTTCCATTTGAACATCTACCCTCCTCTGATTCTTTTCAAATGTTCTTCTTTTAATCATTTGAAATATTGTATATATTCCCCAAATTCCAATTAGACAAAACACAATAATCGAACTCCATTTGACTAATTTTAATATATATTCCTTCTCCCAAGTTGCCAAGCCAATTTCCCACTGAAGCAATTCCTGTGCCAGCTTTTTCCCAAATATTAGTTTCAGTTAGTTCCTTTAGTTCTGTTTGATCTTTTGTTAAATTGTTAGTCAAACCTCTAACTAATTTACTATTGTCCGGTATGCATGAACAATAGTGACGCAGACCAAGTAATTTCCAAACTCTGCCCTCTTTTGCTAAAAGAATGTCTAATGCAAAGTGTTTCTGAAGAGCCATAGCTCTTGTAGAAGCCATTCAGTATCTAAAAGGAGAATGGCTCCTTATTAATCCGTTAACATGTTATCCACAACTGTAGACAACTTCTGTATTTGCACTGGATTCAGAACAACTCCCACTGAAGGAATTATTGTTCCAAAGATATCCACCACAATGCTTGAAACTGATTCTCGCTTGTGTCTCGTTTGAGTTTCAGTAAATTTAGGAAACTTACTTAAGTCTTCCAGATGGTACATTTTCGGAAAAACTGTTCCCAAATAACATTTGCCATACCATCATCTAGGAATATGATTCTTTCCACAAATATAATATACTCCAGGCACTGGAGGATCCTGACCATTTAACATAAAATTCCATTTACTCTGAAACAAAAACACCTCTACATTCACTTATACCCACATATATTCTATCAAAGTAGCTTTGTGGCCTAAATATACACCAAGCTTTCCTACATGTTGTGCATCTAATGCTAACTTCCCTTGTGTAGTGATGTCACTGTAAGCACGATCAATCCAAGGTTTACGATTAACTACTCCCTTAACTATCTTAGCTTTGATTGCTCTTTTTCTGTCTTCTGTGTTATCTAGAAACGTATTTTCTACAGGTGAAAGTAAACAGGTAAGATTGTTGCGATGAACAAATGCAGTCCCAAAGGTAATGTAGGTTCAAGGAAACCCTTACTAAACTATGTCATTATCCTTTGCTACTCTACTTAAAAATCTGATTATAGGTACATAGGAAAATACTACATCGTAGTTTGAAAAGAAATATTGAATATTTTCCTGGTTATAGAATTGTGCTAGTAAAAGACTACAACTTATAACATAAGTAAGCGGTAAACTATGATAAGCAATTCCCTCCTCAACAGAGGCTGGAATCTGCGTACAAACATAACAATCTTTCGCATCCATTACATCAACATACTCACGCAATAAGCAATAGAAAACATTAGATGAAAGTTCTTTCTCTTCATGTAAGTATCTATCATCTATTTAAAACCGATCTATTGCTGAAAGAGTAGTAGTAGACTTTAAAGAACTATAGTATGGTTGGCTCCATTCATCTAAAAAACAATCACAATCAATAACATACATACTATTACACAAACAATTGCCAAACCAATACCTATACATTTACAACGACTATTTTTAGTGTGCTGGTTACTAAAGTTTCCTATGGTCTATAAAAGAATCAAAAAGTAGAAGTAAACAAAATTATGGCTATGCAGCAAAAAAAAAAAAAAAAAAAAAAAGACAAAAATTTCTAAAATCTTCAACTTTCAACTTTCAATATTCAATAGCTCCTAATTTGTTTTTCAAAAGTTCATTCACACTATCAGGATTCTTCTTGCCAAAATTCAGTAATAATTTGTCAAACCTGTTTAGCAGCTTGTCAAGTCAGTTTATCAAAGTCTCTTTAGGTGCAACGTTATCAAAGTCTTTTGATTTAATTTTCATAAATTCAGCATCAGTACCAAAATATAAATTCGGAATGTCTCTGTCAAAACAAAAATTCAAAAATTCTTCTTGCCATTTATTAGTGGTTACTTATGCCCATTCAAGACCAGAGTATCTTCAATTTACAACTCTCTTTCTTTTCACTCTTCGACTACTACCAGCTCCTTCTTCACTACGATCTTCTCCGCCATTTAACTTGTTTTCTTCCTGAATTGGCGGAACCACATTTATTTTTCTTGTTTCTGAGCTTTTCTCTGGTGAGTTGTCACCTTTCAAAGGCTTTCTTGTTAAAACTCTTTTCAAGATTGAACTCAAACTCTTCTCCTTTGACGTTCCCGTAACTGGTTCAGGAGGAATCAAACCCTCTTGGCTTGGATCTGTCTCAACTCCCTTTCCATTGGGGTAAGTCACTTGTTGATTCTGGTTCGTCAGACCACCTGCTTCTGAGGACACCCTCCTCTAAGCAGTGCTTCTCTTGACCAGTACTCTCTCTTGTTCTTTTTGTACCGGTCCTTTTACTACTTCATTCATGGATGATTCATCCTCCTCTTCGAGGATACTCTCCACTTCGTCTGATACAGGAGTAGGTAAATCAATTGGAACGTTTCCAGGTACAGTCTCCAGCTCTTCTCTTTCTCTCTCTTGCCCTGGAATACGTTTAGCTTTAGGTAATCTCAACTGCTCTGTTGGATTGTTCACTTTCCTAGTGTGTCTTGCATGTACCCAGTGTGCAAGTCCTGCACAATTCACTGCTGTGGTTGTGATTAATATCACCTGGTAGGGTCCTTTCCACCTTGGCTCCAGGCACGACTTCCTCACATGCTTACGAATGACAGCCCAATCACCAGCCTTCAGGTTGTGTCCTTGGCATTGAGATAGTTGAAGTGTGGTTGCTTCCACCTGATGAGAAAACGATCAAACCACGTCAGCTAGGCCTTTGCAGTAGTCTAACACAATGTTATCGGTAATATTTATAAGAGCATTTGCAGGCACTGCTGGTAGTCTCATAGCTCTACCCATGAGGATTTCATTGGGCAACAATCCTGTTTTCTTGTCAGGAGTACTTTTCATTGACATTAGAACCAACAGCAAAGCATCTGGCCATTTCAAGTTCGTGGATGCACACATCTTTGCCAGTCTGGACTTAAAGAGTTTCATTAATCTGTTCTACGAGTCCTGAAGCTTTTGGGCAGCAACTACAATGGAGTTTCCGCTCAATGTTTAAAGCTGACCATAGCAACTTAATCATTTCAGTATTGAACTGGCTTCCTCTATCTGATTCCAAAGAGACCTGGAAACCGAAACACGGAATTAACTCTCTATGCAGTAATTTTGCTACAGTGAGACTAGCATTTCTCCTTGTAGGGTAAGCTGCGATCCAGTGACTGAAAATGCACACAATCACCAACAAATGCAGGCAACTCAATAAAATCCATTTGCATTCTGCTAAATGGTCCTCCTGCCATGCCAATGTGTCCAATCCAATATTAACCACTGTTCCCTTGCCAACGTTCATTTGCTGACAAACGACGCATCTATGGCAAACTGCTTCGACAGCTGGTGTAAACTTTGGATTAAACCAGTTTTGCTTTAAACGTCGAACCATTGCATCTCTCCCTACACGTGCTTGACCATGATAGTATGTAGCCATTTGAGTCAGTAAACTATTTGGCAGAACTACCTTCCATTCTTCTGTCACCCAGACATCATCCTCCCTCTGGACACATTTAAGCTTGACCCAATCTTTGCGTTCTTCTTTAGAAGCATTATTTTGTAGAGCCTTCAGCTCATCCAAAGTATCAATAATCTGCATAGTGAAATTCATATACACTTCATCATTTTCGGGTAACAATTCCCAATTTCCTTTAAAAGATATGCCATTCAAGGCACACAATTTTGCCATCTACATATGCATTTCCCAATGACAAGTAATCTTGTGATCTCTGGTGTGCACTGCATTTTGCAAAGCAATTTTCACGGGTTTTTGAACAGCTTGTCACAACTCATGAATTTTCTCACCATTTCTTACTGGTGAACCAGAAGAAGTTAAGAAACTTCTCTGTGACCATACCTAACTAAAGTCATGCACAATGCCGAATGCATATTGACTATCTGTGTAGATTGTCACTTACATCTGACTCAAAATATGGCATGCTCTAGTAATAGCTACCATTTCTGCTACTTATGCAGAAAACACTCTTGGAAGACATGAAGCTTCAGTATTCCAGCTATAGTACATACTGCATATCCTGCTCTCATAGTGCCCACATTATCTCTCAAGCAGGAACTATCAACAAAAATAATTTGATCATTGTCTTCCACACAGGTTTCTCTAATATCTGGTCTGGGTTTTGTGCATAACTCTGTAATTTCCAAGCAATCATGTTCAGTATCATCTTATTTATCTGAACCAACATTTTCAATGGGAAGTAAAGTTGCTGGGTTAAGCACTGTACATCTCTGTAGCATCACATCTGGAGATCCCAAGATTGCAGTCTCATACCTGGTCAGTCTAGAACTGGTCAGATAATGAGTCTTTGAAAGAGTGAGTAGAATCTCTATAGAATGGGGAACCATCAAAGTAAGGGGGAAGCCCATCATTATGTTTTCGCTTTGAGCGATGCTCTGCTCTACTGCTACAACAGACCGCAAGCAACCAGGTAGAGCTGCTGCGACCGGATCCAAAGTAGCTGAAAAATATGCTACTGGGCGATTGATACCACCATGTGTCTGAGTCAAAACAGACAAAGAACATGCATCACGTTCATGACAAAACAACAGAACATTCTTTGCGTGATCAGGCATGCCTAAAGCTGGAGCTTGACATAAACACTCTTTCAGAACATTGAGCACGTTCATACATGTTGCATCAATTATTATAGGATCGGAAACATCTTTATGAGTCAGTCTCTGTAAGGGCTTTGAAAGAACTGAAAAATTCGGAATCCACCGACGACAATAACTAACCATTCCTAAAAACATCCTCACATCTTTTTGTGTACTTGGTACTTTCATCTGCAAATTTGTTGCAACTCTCTCTCTCGAAATTCTCCTAGTTCCTCTCTCAATTAGATGACCCAAATATTTCACCTCTCTCTGACAATACTGCAATTTAGCAGGGGACACTTTATGACCATTATCTCCCAGGAAATTCAACAATGCAATCATATCATATTTATACCCTTCCTTTGTCTTTGATGCAATCAATAAATCACCAATGTATTGCACCAGTGTCGATTGGCAAGGCATTACAAATGACTCTAGATTCTTTTTCAAGATCTGGTTGAAAATTGATGGTGACTCTGAAAACCCCCATGGAATTCTACACCAACAGTAGACTTTGCTCAAGAATTTAAAACAAAAGAGATATCTACTGTCCTCATGAAGAGGCACTGAGAAAATATTATTGACACAGGTCCAACACAGTAAACCATTCGGCATCACATGGAATCTGAAACATAATCACAGCTGGATTTGGCACAACTGGACAACACTTAATCACAATGTCAGTTATTTTTCTCAGATCCTGTACAAGACAAATTTTCCCACATGGTTTTCTCAAACCCATTATTGGTGAATTGCATGGGCTACTCAACACTTCTCTCGAAATTCCTTTCTCCACAAACTGCTCTATCAAAGGTCTTACACCCTTGATTGCTTCAATTGTCATTGGAAATTGTGGAGTCTGAGGGAAAACCACAATAGGCTTCACTGCACCTCTGACTGGTTCTACTACTTTGGTCAACTCAATATCCTTTCCTGAAAGATCCCAAACTTTAGACTTCACAGTCTTCTGCAAACCAACTGGAAGATCTTTTATTTCAAAAACTGGGAAAAAGCTAATCAACTTCTTTAACTTCTGGCTCATTGAAACTAATCAAAGGAAATTCCCCAGATACAGCCTCATTGTTAACAGTTAGTGTCAAATCTTCATCATCACTATTTGTCTGAATCGTAATACACTCATCTGTGCAAGTAACTGACCATCGTGTTTTACAGAACAGATCTCTACCCAGGAGTGACACTGGACTTGAATCACAAATCACAAACGGGTGCAAACCCTTAAAACTACCAATCTTAACAATACCTGGTTCTTTAACAGGATTTGTCAAATGTTTGTTTGTAACTCCCACAAGCTGAACTGTTTTCCCTGACAAGGGTAAATCTGGAACCTCTGCAGATCTCACAGTTGAACGTGTAGCTCCATTATCAACCAGAAAATAAACTTTGTGACCATGCACTTTCCCTTCAACATAAGGACCTGCGGTTGTAAATTTTGCATATGCTGCATTGGTTGTAAGGGTTGTAAACCCTGTAATGGATTTATATAATTCTGAAATCTTTTAATTTGACCTCTCATTCTTGGTCCTCTCATGCTCTGAAAAGTATTGATACCATTTGTATGTTGAACAACACCCCCCAGATTCAGCATTGGACACTGTTGTTTCCAATGTCCAATTGACCCGTAAACACGACAAGGTAGCATTCTTTTTCCCTGCTGCTCTCCTTGCATCATCACAGAATTCAAATCCACACTTTCGATTAACAACCGGAAGTGTCATTCCAATACATCCTCTACCTCTGCCCTGATTCTGAAACATACCATTTCCCTGCGGCTGCTGCTGAAAATTCCCTTGAATCCCTGTCTGTGCAGCTTTAATCTGCATCACCATTGCTTTCTCTTTCAACTTTCTCTGTTTCAATTCAGTCTCATTACTACAGTATTTTGCATACTGTAACACCTCATCAGTTGGATTTGCTTGCCAACAAATCAAATTGCTCTTAATCATCTGGATAATCTCTGGTTGCAATCCTTCGACAAACCTGAACACAAAATGAATCATGTCTTTTGGCTTGATTGTTTCTGTACCACTGTAGTGTTTAAATGCTTTTAACAACCTTTCATAGTACGGATGAATCAATTCTTTCCCTTCCTGAGCTGTTCTATCTATGCATTCCTAATCAATGTTTTTCGGTGAAATTCTTGTCTTCAGAAACTCAATGACCTTATAGTAATAATATTTCCTTACTTCAGGAGATGGTGCACCTTCTTTCTGATCTCTTTGCGGTTCACTTGTAGGCCGATCTACACTCCTTTTGTACTCTGTCCACAAATTTGCTAGAACAACTATCTCAAAGAGAGTATTCAAGCCCTCCCACAGGCATTTCGCAACTTTCACAATCCTATCCGTCTGCTGATACCATTCCACTGGTTTCTCTTTCAACCTGAAGTAATCATTTGTAAATGACAAAATATCACTTCCACTCCAAGGTACATGTACAGAATTCCCTCCAGGAGTCTCTCTCATTAGCAAAATGTTCACTAGTTCTCTTGTCTACGTTATATCTAAAAGAGGAGTATCTGAACCTTTTTCTAGGCCTTTCTCTTTTCTTGACCCATCTGCCTTCCCACTTTTCTAATGCTCTCCAAATTTGCACTTTATCAAGTAATTCTCTAAAATGTGTTTTCATCCCTGCACACCTCAGGTGTTCAAAATCTTCAGTCTCGAAATTTAATCTATAACTTCTCTTCAGGATCTTTGTTTTTGTAAGATCTATTTCGTATTTGTCTGCTAATTCTTGTAATTGCTGATGCACTTCAGCTGCTCCCTCTGTAATTAATCAACACAAATATCTCAATTGGGCTTCAGTATATGATTCAAGTGTATTTACTCCTATTGTCCCTTCAAGAAGTCACCTGCTTCCATTGACAATCTTGTTTTTTTTTTAAACTTAATTTCCCTTACTTTGATTCTCTGGGACTTTTGAAACACTCAAATCTTCTAACCATTTTGTTATTTCCTGTGCAGTCAGAACCTTTAATACAACATTATCAGGCTGAACACTCAGAAAACTGCTGCTGCATTGGGTTCACACATTCGGGAGTTAATAATCTCTTCTCCTGACCACTACATGATCCAGTTATTTCAGAATTTCTAACAAGAGTCAAATATATTACTGTCTTCATTCACCGTCGGAAGGAAGCGTGACACGTTTACCTTTTCGTCCAGCCATGGCTTCCGGAGTAACTGTATCGGATGATGTCATCAAGGTGTTTAATGAAATGAAGGTGAGAAAGTGTGCATCGCAAGAAGATATCAAGAAGAGAAAGAAGGCTGTTGTGTTTTGCCTGAGTGACGACAAAAAAAACATAATCATTGAAGAAGGAAAAGAGAAATTGGTTGGTGATGAGATGGATGATGTGTACAAGTGCCTTATCGAAATGCTTCCAAAAGACGATTGCCGCTATGCCCTCTACGATGCCACATATGAGACCAAGGAAACAAGAAAGGAGGACCTAGTCTTCCTCTTCTGGGCTCCCGACTGCGCACCATTAAAAAGCAAAATGATTTATGCTAGCTCAAAGGATGCGATTAAGAAGAAATTTACAGGTATCAAACATGAATTGCAGGTGAACCATTTGGAAGACATCCAAGATCGTTGCAATATGGCAACCAAGCTAGGAGGAACTATGGTGATCAGCCTGGAGGGCAAACCAGTATGAGGCAGCAGTCTATGTGCCAGTTGCTGAAGGAGTTTCCACCTTTGTCTTGTGCTAACTTATTTTATTTGGGAAGGGGGCACGGAGTTCAGGAAGTGGGTTCAACATCTTGTGCTCAAATTAAGTCTTGTCCCCCGTGTGTTACTCGCTTTTTTGACATTAAGAAATTAATGTCAAAATTCAGTTGCATCACCCCAAAGCCTGCCAAGCTTTATTGTGAAAGGGATTGCTGTCCAAATCATTTGCCAAATTGATGCAACTCTTGGTGTTGTACGTATTACTCCCATACCACTGTGTTGAAGTCTGGGCAGACTGCTCTGTCAAGTGGCTCATCCTAAATATTCCAGATTTTATTTATTCGGTTCAGCACATTTCCACGGTTTATGGAACCATGTGTGTGTTTTGTGTTCAACCTCTCCGAAAGGATAACCTTGTCTGTGTGTGTGTTTTTTTTTTTTTTCTTTTTTCTCCCCTCCCCCCCTCCCCCTTTGGAACATTTTGGACCAACTACTTAGCCATTTGAAAAGGGGCTACATGGAAAAGCATTAGAACAACTGCAAAGGAACTTTGTATTTGATTTCTCATATTCATTAATTTCTTTTAAATGGACCATCCAGCATTTCCCCCATTCCAGCCCGATGACCAAATTCAGTAAGACCAAACAAGGCTTGCATGGTGGCAAACGTCAGCTCTGGTTTTGATGCTCTTTTCTGAACCTCATCCTAAAGTACCAACCATCAATGGATGTTTGCAGATATTCCCTCAAAAATGGATAAGCACTTCCCATCACCTGTTGTCAGTACAAAAAGAAAAATCAACTCTTAATTAAAGAAAATCATGTGTTTATTGTAAAAAAAAAAAAAAAAAAGAGTCAAATATATTAAAGATCTTGACTTGTTTAAAGTCTGTCCTATGAATGACATTGAAACAGTGTTTCCATTCTGCCTTTGAACTCCTTGATTCACCACACCCCTGCTGCCCTGGACATATAAAGGCATAGGTGGACCAAATGTAATTGGTACTGAAATCAAATCTGGGCTCCTGGTTTCTACATTCTGAGACTGCATTATTCCTGTATTCTGCACCTGTGGTAATAATATCAGAGTAGGCTCTTTCTGAATCAATCTCAGCTCCTGTGGATTCTGACCCAAAGATAACACTAAATTAGTAGTTGTTTTCACAATCTGTACATCTGGATGAATCGCAGGAACATTAATCTCTGGTAGCTGTCTATTGTCTGTTGACTGATTAAAGGTACTCTGCATCAGTATTTGCTCTAAAGAGCTAGCCTGTCCTGAACTCTGTGAACTCTGTCCTGAACTCTGGTTCACGTTAGGATTATCCCATACAGAACTCTCAGTTGTGTTATGGTCACTCTGAACTGAACTCTATGACACTACAGCTGGTATCAGAGCATTAGGATTTATACCACTTGTACTAGAAACGTCTTGAACCACATAAGGTGGTGGACGATTTCTCAAAATCTGTGTAATAAACTCATAATTGTCTTATTCATCATCATTAAACAAAACCCTTTTAGACTCATTTGATGTCTGCTCTTCAACTGCTGAAGAACTCTGTTTAGATTTCTTTGAAATCCTATTTGTCTCCTTTTCATTGTCTTTTAACATTGCTGGAAACAATCTAACACCTTATAAGGTATTGAGTCTCCACTGTCTCTGTTCACTGTCCCATCTAGCTTCTGCTAGTGACTTTTCTGCCCTTCTCATTCTTCTCTCAAATTTCTAAGACTTTTGATGTCTAGCTACCAGCTCCCAGATCGCTAGGCTTTGAACTGAGCTGGTCTTGGTGGAGGTCTCAGACCATACATCTTCTGTCCCAAATTCTCAAAAATTCTCAAATTAAATGTACCATTCTCAGGGAAAGCTAAACAACCTTCCTTTTTTGTGATCTTAATACAATGTTTTAACCAAAGGCGTGCTCCAGTACCTTTCTCCTCAATTATGATATATTCCAGAGTTCCTTCTGGTGGACAAATTTCTCCTTCCCTAGTCGGAATATACTCATATCCTCTAAGAGCACTTTTTAAAGCCTTGAAAAACTTAATTTTTCACAATTATTATTTCAAAAATTGATAATCAGGAAGTGACTACATTCCCACAATCATTTTCAGCTCTCTTCTTGTCCAATTGCACTTCACGGTTGTCTACCAATCCATGCGCGACCCTTCTCACTAACCAACCTATCCCATCATGGCACAAAAACTGACAACACACTCACACACAGTGGCTGACAAAGTCTTGCAGCTTGTCCTCCTAAACCTGAAAACACTCAAACCTAATGCAAAAAATGAATCGCACGATTTTCTTCAAAACACAGAAAAACACATTTGTCTATTTACTACAGTTAGAGTAACACAATCGATTGAGGAACTTTCTAAATTTCACTGTCGCCTTTTGCTCTTGCAGTTATTCTTTTTCTTCAATTCCCCAGATTCGCAAGCAAAATTCGACTTGCATATTTCATCCTCAACTGATCAATGGAGACAGTCCTGGTGCTCATAGAACTCGCCAAATCTCAGTCGAAAATTTCTAAACACTCTATTTAACTCACAAACTCGACTTACCAACCACACCCGATTGGTCTACTAAATAGACAAATTACAACAAAAACCAAGTGTCTCATTGCACTTTTCAATATACTGTAGGAGGCTGGACTGGCTTGTAGTGAGTACCAAGGGGTACTTGCACCTTGCACCAGGCCCAGTTATCCCTTATTAGTGTATAGGGTGTCTAGCAGCTTAGGCTGATAGATAATGGTAGCTTAGCAAAGCAGCTCAGGCTGAACTAGGAGACGTGTGAAGCTACTACAGTACCACTTAGTGTCATATGCACAATATCATAAGAAAACACAATACACAGTTATACTAAAAATAAAGGTACTTTATTTTTATGACAATATGCCAAAGTATCTTAGAGTGTACCCTCAGTGAGAGGATAGGAAATATACACAAGATATATATACACAATAGCAAAAATATGCAGTATAGTCTTAGAAAACAGTGCAAACAATGTATAGTTACAATAGGATGCAATGGGGAAACATAGGGATAGGGGCAACACAAACCATATACTCCAAAAGTGGAATGCGAACCACGAATGGACCCCAAACCTATGTGACCTTGTAGAGGGTCGCTGGGACTATTAGAAAATAGTGAGAGTTAGCAAAATAACCCTCCCCAAGACCCTGAAAAGTGAGTGCAAAGTGCACCAAAGTTCCCCTAAGGACAAAATAGTCGTGTTAGAGGGAAAATGCAAGGAAAACACAAATCAGCAATGCAACAACGATGGATTCCTGACTGAGGGTACCTGTGGAACAAGGGGACCAAGTCCAAAAGTCACAAGCAGCTCGGAGATGGGCAGATGCCCAAGAAATGCCAGCGGTTGGTGCAAAGAAGCTCTTTCTAGGCTGAAGAACTGTGAATACTGCAGGAACGACAAGGGCTAGAGACTTCCCCTTTGGAGGATAGATCCCCCACGCCTTGGAGAGTCGTGCAGAAGTGTTTTCCCGCCGGATGGACGCCAACAAGCCTTGCTACACGCAAATCGTGCGTTTGGCGTTTTTGGACGCTGCTGGGGCCCAGGAGGGACCAGGAGGTCGCAAATTGGACCTGCCGAGAGAGGGGACGTCGAGCAAGACAAGGAGCCCTCACTGAAGCAGGTAGCACCCGGAGAAGTGCCAGAAACAGGCACTACGAGGATGCGTGAAACGGTGCTTGCCGAAGTTGCACAAAGGAGTCCCACGTCGCCGGAGACCAACTTAGAAAGTCGTGCAATGCAGGTTAGAGTGCCGTGGGCCCAGGCTTGGCTGTGCACACAGGATTTCCGCCGGAAGTGCACAGGGGCCGGAGTAGCTTGCAAAGTCGTGGTTCCCAGCAATGCAGCCCAGCGAGGTGAGGCAAGGACTTACCTCCACCAAACTTGGGCTGAAGAGTCACTGGACTGTGGGAGTCACTTGGACGGTGTCGCTGGATTCGAGGGACCTCGCTCGTCGTGCTGAGAGGAGACCCAAGGGACCGGTAATGCAGCTTTTTGGTGCCTGCGGTTGCAGGGGGAAGATTCCGTCGACCCACGGGAGATTTCTTCGGAGCTTCTGGTGCAGAGAGGAGGCAGACTACCCCCACAGCATGCACAAGCAGGAAAACAGTCGAGAAGGCGGCAGGATCAGCGTTACAGAGTTGCAGTAGTCGTCTTTGCTACTATGTTGCAGGTTTGCAGGCTTCCAGCGCGGTCAGCAGTCGATTCCTTATCAGAAGGTGAAGAGGGAGATGCAGAGGAACTCGGCTGAGCTCATGCATTCGTTATCTAAAGTTTCCCCAGAGACAGAGACCCTAAATAGCCAGAAAAGAGGGTTTGGCTACCTAGGAGAGAGGAAAGGCTACTAACACCTGAAGGAGCCTATCACAAGGAGTCTCTGACGTCACCTGGTGGCACTGGCCACTCAGAGCAGTCCAGTGTGCCAGCAGCACCTCTGTTTCCAAGATGGCAGAGGTCTGGAGCACACTGGAGGAGCTCTGGACACCTCCCAGGGGAGGTGCAGGTCAGGGGAGTGGTCACTCCCCTTTCCTTTGTCCAGTTTCGCGCCAGAGCAGGGGCTAAGGGGTCCCTGAACCGGTGTAGACTGGCTTATGCAGAATTGGGCACATCTGTGCCCAACAAAGCATTTCCAGAGGCTGGGGGAGGCTACTCCTCCCCTGCCTTCACACCATTTTCCAAAGGGAGAGGGTGTCACACCCTCTCTCAGAGGAAGTTCTTTGTTCTGCCATCCTGGGCCAGGCCTGGCTGGACCCCAGGAGGGCAGCTGCCTGTCTGAGGGGTTGGCAGCAGCAGCAGCTGCAGAGAAACCCCAGGAAGGGCAGTATGGCAGTACCAGGGTCTGTGCTACAGACCACTGGGATCATGGAATTGTACCAATAATGCCAGGATGGCATAGAGGGGGCAATTCCATGATCATAGACATGTTACATGGCCATATTCGGAGTTACCATGGTGAAGCTACATATAGGTAGTGACCTATATGTAGTGCACGCGTGTAATGGTGTCCCCGCACTCACAAAGTTCAGTGAATTGGCTCTGAACAATGTGGGGGCACCTTGGCTAGTGCCAGGGTGCCCTCACACTAAGTAACTTTGCACCTAACCTTTACCAGGTAAAGGTTAGACATATAGGTGACTTATAAGTTACTTAAGTGCAGTGTAAAATGGCTGTGAAATAACGTGGACGTTATTTCACTCAGGCTGCAGTGGCAGGCCTGTGTAAGATTTGTCAGAGCTCCCTATGGGTGGCAAAAGAAATGCTGCAGCCCATAGGGATCTCCTGGAACCCCAATACCCTGGGTACCTCAGTACCATATACTAGGGAATTATAAGGGTGTTCCAGTAAGCCAATGTAAATTGGTAAAAATGGTCACTAGCCTGTCAGTGACAATTTGGAAAGAAATGAGAGAGCATAACCACTGAGGTTCTGATTAGCAGAGCCTCAGTGAGACAGTTAGTCACTACACAGGTAACACATTCAGGCACACTTATGAGCACTGGGGCCCTGGGTTACCAGGGTCCCAGTGACACATACAACTAAAACAACATATATACAGTGAAAAATGGGGGTAACATGCCAGGCAAGATGGTACTTTCCTACATATACTCCGGAGTCTTAGACCTCTTCTGTCAGGTCTGTTTTATCAACAACCACGTGGACAATTCTTCCGAGCACCAAGCGCCACACACATGTGAGGGTCACCGAATTCCCTACTCACATACTTCAGAGTACGCCAACTTTCTTTTCAACATTATTTCTTCTTCCGGAGTACGCTCACTCCCAAAAATCTCACAAACAACCCAATTAACTACAAGTTAGCTAAAGCTGTGCAAATGCATATTCTACTTACTCAATCTAACAAAAATACACTGAGAATATTCTCTACCAACCTAAGGAACCTTCAAGGACCGGGGAAAGTCAGTTTAGGCATTCAGCAATTCATTTTATCAAATCTGAACAACATTTTCAAAAATAATAATCAAAACACACCAATTAATTTTCACAATTTATAACACACACCATGACATCATCAAAAAAGATACGTAACTGAACTCTGCTACCAAAACTGTTGAAGCGGAGAAACCCTAGCTATAGTTTAGTCAAAAGAGACTAGATAGTGGATTTCACACAATAGGTCGATGAACCGAACCAAATCTGTTTTAGAGAAAATGTCATTCAAAATATGACATAAAACATCACATATATCATTTGATAAACAATTTAACTCCAATAACCACACCAGTTATTTTAGAAGTTAATGATTTATTTCCCTATATTACCAACGCTAAGGTCACGAAAATAATTCTCAAACACAAATGATACATATAGAGAAACAACAATGGCTGATTTGAATGCCGGATATATCTAAGTTTAATCAATGCAAAACACAAATAATCTCAATAGTTATTACACAAAATCATAGCAACAAGATCTGAGCAAGAGAAATTGAATACATCTGATAATGACAAGACAAAAATATCAATGACAATTTATGAGCATGTGAGTAACGCCTCACTAACCACTAATTAGCATCAACATGTTGGGCTTCATGTAAAGGTTTTAGTAACACAAATTTAGAAAACATCTAAACTATGGCGCTATCAAAAATAAGGAGCGGTAAATAAGCATTTGCAGCTGGTACCTGGAAAACAAAAGACAAATAACAATTCACAAATCATACATTTACCAAATCACTATGGTAATCAGAAACAATGCCTACTTTGTCAGTGGGACAGCAACATCAGGCACCAACATCAGGACAGCAACAGGAATAAGGATAGGGTCATGGTTTAGAATTTGGACGATAAGACACACTAAACCATCCAAGCATAGGTTCGGTATTGAACAGACATAAACTAATAAAAATACCAGAATGTCATTAAACTATCTGAAAGACATGAAATGACAAAGTGACAGGTCATAAAGTAATTCTCAGCAACTCAGGAATCTAGAACACGGACAAAGAGCAACTGAGCACTAACTCATGGTGACTGAACATTAAATTAAACTTGTTAAATGAAAATTATTGGATAAAGCATGAGGTGAGAAAGTTATTACCAATCAGAACATTAACAGATATAAAAATTATACAATTAGTTTACTCTGAGCTGTTCTATTTGCTGTTATTTCATTGACAAAATCTAAATTAATACTTTTGTATCCTGTATTTCCTTTTCTTTAGCTTCATCTGTGGATACATTGTTTTCACTCCACCAGAATACGAAATCACAGGAACATGATTACAAAATATGTTACCACACCATTTATTTTCCCTTGAGGAAAGACAAACAAGTTAGAAACATTTCTACAAACAATGAAGTCAGTCAAGCTATGGAACATACTAGAAACATTTTATACAGCTTGCATTGCACAGTGACCTTGCATCTGCTTCTACTTCAGTCCAGAAGAGGCCATTAAATACACATTTAGTTCTGACATTTATTTTAGTTAGAAACACACTCTCTTGTAAAGACAGAATAATTTCATCAACTTAAGTTAAAATGAACAAAATATAGGCCTTACAAAACATGGTGGCCATTCAGTTAGTCACAATTTTCGTAAACACCATATTATTATTAAATTAATTCACACATTAATCCGTAAGTATAATTACGTAAAGACTAAACATTTATTAAGAAACATCTCAGCTCTCACATGTGTATGTGGAGTGTACTATGGGAATCATAGTGTCCTCCCACATCTAACACTAAAATTCAGATTTCCGCAGTCCCTGTACTCCCAAAAAAACTCAGAGCCAAAATTCTGGTAGAACAAAAGCTGGCCTTCAGCAACTAAACAGTGGATACACACACATTGTTTTGGCATTCTATATCCCTTCTTTGAAATGTGCCCCAAGTGTCATATGAAAAACCCCAGCAGACCTATCAAGTAGGCCTTAAGACTCTAAAAGTGTCTGACACTGGAGTGTCTCTTGTGCTGAGGGATCTGTTGAGGCATCCCCTCTTTGACCTTGACCCCTGGGCAAGATCAGCACAGCAGACTCTCGGCAAGCCAGGTACAGAGTATAGGTTTGTGGAATTTGAGTGATATGCTTGTGGGTACCTATGCAAAATGTAAAGTAAATTACACAAAATGACACATAATTACCCAAAATGCAATTCCATCATTTTGCATCAACTTTTGATTGACACATTTGACAGTATAAATATAGCAGAAAAAAACATAAGTGGTGCAAGCAGCAGCTGCTTGTGTTCTGATTGTTTGTGCTATTTCTGAGAACTTGCAGTAAACCTTTACAGCATATTTTGCAAAAGAAGCGTAATGTGAATTGCATTGGAGCAATATTAATTTCGACCAGGCCTAGTACAGATGGGCATTTGGATGGGGCAGGTGCAGCCTCCAGGCTGGTCATCAGTGACTGGATCTCTTTGCTTTTTTTTGACTTTGGGCCAATTAAGGCTTTCGCATCTGCAGTGATGAAGAATCTCCGACTCTCATACTGTAAGTGGCAGTACCAGCCTCTCCAGCACACAGCAGGATGCCAAATGACAGGATGCCAAATGACATCAGGATGCCAAATGACAAAAGATTGCGTGGCACTTCAAAGACTCATTACACTTCTCAGGGAGACTGAGAAATGCCTTCTAAGCATAGGTCACTACAGGCTACAATCTCTATTGGCCGTCCACCTCCTTGGGTTGTTTCTTCCCTCTGTGGCAGGAAGGCAGGCTGCTATGGAAATCCTCAGCACCTCTAGCAAAGCATGAAACTGCATGTGATGTCCGTTCCCTTCTAGGGGACAGTCTGCCGTGTATACAATAGGATGTGCGAAATTTTCATAATTTGCTTTTGTGTAGTTACTCAAATTGAGAGCATAATTATGTGAAAAATTCCATTTCATTATTTTACGCTATATTTTACTGCAAAATGTATCCTCACGTCAATTTTTGGCATGAAGACACATTGAAATAAACGCATGGTGAACATAGTTACTCCAGTTCTGCTGTTCCCATGCATTCATGGTAAATGTTTACTGTGATTGGCGTGTAATTAAGCAAAGTGGCTTAATGGGGTAACTTTTGGAAGTTTGCCTAAGAAGGGTAATGGAAAATTCCCCAAAATACGCTGCCAGCATTGACATTTCTCCAAGGCCTAGTAAACCCCAGCAATGTGCACACAGCTGTCCTTCAAGTACTCTGCTGAGAAGTCCCTTTCCTGATCATGAAGTACTTGTAACTGGAATAAGCGGGATGAACTGGATCTCACTATCATACTGATTGTGGAGACAGGGTATATGGATGCGATGTCTAAGATTTCAGAACCATTTCCGTTTGTTCTCTTTCAGATGTAATTTTCTTGCTGCTTCCCAGACACAGCCTTTGTGCAAGGTGATGGCTCTCACAGCTGATTGCATTGGTGCTGCCTCTAGGCAGGAGTATACAAAACAAGGGCACAATATAGGGTGAAGTCTCTGCACCTGGCTATTATCTCCATCCATCTTCCAACATGCCAAACCCGGGGCACTCAAAATGGATCCCACTGATACCAGGACCCAGACTCTCACCACAAACAGAATGCTGCTACCATGTGTGCTACACATTCAATGACCTCAACACACTCTCAGAATGTAAAGGTTTAGGCCAGGCAAAAGGTTTATTTTTTTCCGGTCGAAATGACAGTTTAAAAGTGCACTAAAGGCTAGAGTGGGAGGCGTGAGACAAGTTATAAAAGCCTACTTTAGAAAGTGACACAATGGGTGCTGCAGGCCCACTAGCAGCATTTAATTTACAGGCCCTGGGTACATGTTATAACATTTACTAGGGAATTACAAGTAAATTAAATATTCCAGTTAGGTGTAGGGAAGTTTTACCATTTCATGAAGGAGAGAGCACAAGCACTTCACCACTGCCTAGCAGTGGTAAAGTGCACAGAGTCCTAAAGCCAACAGATGTAATTCAGTGAAACAGGAGTGGTGAATGCAAAAGGTTTGGGGAAATACCACACGAAGGTTGTCAGGTCTAACATGGCCTTTTTACAAACTGCATTTTGTCTTAAATAGAGTAGACCTACAGTACGATTATTCAAATACTAAAATATGCTATCCACAAATCCACATGTGGAGACCTCTGTCTCTCCTATCTTTTCTGTTCAGAAATCTCCGCCAATGTGGCAGAGTTCTATGCACACACAGGCACAAATTCTGTAGAAAATGTACAAATGACCCAGGTAGTGGCTGAAAAGTGAGGACTACTATTAAATGTGAGGGGGAGTATGGAAATTTAAGAAGGGGATTAGGGAAATTTAAGGAGGGATTTAGGGATTTAGGGATGGACAGGTCACTTCAAACAGACGCCCACAAGAGAGTAAAACTATTACTATTCACAAATGACACTTCTAAGTTTATTACAGTCCTAAATGTCCCAAAACAGGAGTAAATGCACTTCAGTCCATATCATATATTTTAAATATAGGAGCAATACACAAAGGGTAAACTTACACATGAGTAAATCTACATGTGTAAGTTTACACTTACACTTTTTAGTAACTTTACTACTTTGAGCTGGTTACCATTTCCCAGTGTAAAGCTACTCAAAAGTGTAGACTTACATGTCCCCACTCACTGAATGGTGGAGACCTGTGCTACCGAATTGCAGATCTTCACATGGAAAAGTATAGAGAAAGGTTTTTAAGTTTATTAAACTTTTACAGCAATTAGACAAAATATTTTCAAGTTAAATATTAATGTTAATTAATCTTATATATTTTTTAAATGTAGAATAATATATTAAAATGTTAGAACATTACTAACTTAATTTTAAATGTAAACATGTAATCATTTTGAATTTATTAGAGATACAGTAAAATTATTTTTCTAAAATGTATTTAAAAAAATCTCACCCAAAGTAAAAAAAAGTTACATATTTTTATTCAGTATTTAAAATTATTAAACGTAGTAATGCTAAATTACCTTTTACATTTAAAAAATGATTAATAAAATATTTTAATATAAATTAATAATTATGTTTAGTCAGGGATTACATCCGGAAGCCTTCTTTATGTTAGACTTCTTTCCCAGGTCCTACTCCATTGAATTAACAGTGGTCCCAGGTTTTGAAGCAAAGGAACCAATCAATTATTGTAGCTGTAACAGAGCTTTATTAAATTATGATTGCTGTCTTTATGGAGTTGTGCCATATATAAAAGGAATATCATGACCTCCCTCCTCTGTATCTTGAGATTTCCCATGGTAGTGTAGAACAATGCATCTTTGTCTCAGCAATAGCAGTGGAAATAGAAGAATGAAACATTTTATGATAAATAATTTAAGTACCAATTGCCCCATAAGTTCTCTTGTGGGGAACGGAGCCATCTGCAGGTATATCGCTCATCTTAATGTGATCATGTTATCATCAGCCAATAACTGAAAACAAATAAAAGAAAGATGTTACACATCTTACGTACTGCATGTTTACTTGGGCAACACTGACTTATGACTGTTTTAATGACACCATAAAATCACCGTAGAGTCAGGGATTTGAATGCATTTTCATTCAGTTGCTATGTGTCAGACCTGTCAGCTTTAGGTTGGTATTCCCCAAAACAGTTTGCCTACTTCCCTCTTATCTGCTGAAATTTATTTTTGTTGGCTTTAGAACTCTGTGCAATTTAACGCTGCTAACCAGTATTAAGGTGCAAATGCTCACTCCTTAAAACATGGTAAAATTAACCTACACCTGATTGGCACATTTAATTTACTTATAAGTCCCCAGTAAAGTGGTACAACATGCACCCAGAGCCTGTAAATTAGATCTGCTAGTTGACCTGCAGTACATATTGTCCCACCAACTTAAGTAGCCTTTTAAAACATGTCTCAGGCCTGCCATTGCAGTCTGTGTGCAGTTTCAAACTGTCAATTTGACCTGGCAAAATAACCCCTGTGCCAGGCTTCAACCTTCCTTTTAATACGTATATGTAACCCCCTTAATATAGGTCCTAAAAAGCCCTTAGGACAGGGTGCATTATATTTAAAGAGTTGGACATATACTGTTACGTTTGACATGTCCTGTTAGTGCAAAACTCCTAAATTAGTTTTTCTCCACTGTGAAGCCTAAATAGGATAATATTGGGTTACCTTATTACATTTAAAAAGTGATAACTTTTATTTAGGAACAGGTATAAATGTCATTTTGGTCTCTAAATTATAATTTAAAATCATCTTTAATGGTAAAGTCAGATTTTATCTCAAAATTCTGAAAAGTACATTTTATAAAGTTGGCATTTTCTTGTCCTAACCATTTGGTGCCTGCAGCCCATATCCATGACCACACAACTGTGATTAGCATGGCAGTTGGCATCTGTGTATTCCTCCTAGACAGTGGCACAAAAGAGGACTAGGTGTTGTCAGGATGCACCATCTTTCCAGCATGTGCCTTGCACAACTATTCACTGCCCCACTTACATTTCAAAGCAGCTTCCTCTGTAAATTTACAAAGAACTTCACAATAGCCTTTTGTCAGATACCCTGGAGCCTGGGAAGGGAATAAGGAAGTCCAGCACATTCTGTGGGTGGGAAAATGCTTGAAGCTTCTCCCACTTCAAAGCTGGCATCAGGTATAAAAATAGGACCTTTAGAAAAACTCTTCAGTTCACTCCTGGACCTACAGGGACACTCAGAAGACCTGACCTACACCTAAGAGGCTGCCCTGCTGCTTGCGGTCTGCTTTGTACTACATAGAACTGCCAGGGTGATTCTAAGGGCTAGTTGGCTGGCCTCTTGTCCTGAGCTACAGGGAAACAAAAAGCTCCAACAACTTGAACGCTGCACCTGGACCCTGTCTGAAGTAAATCCTATTCTCCAAGTGGTCCCCATCCAGTCCTGGGCCCTTGGAAGTGGTGCTAAGGGTGCTCAAACAGCCTAAAACTAAAACCTGTGGCTTAAAAAGGTTCAACCAAAATGTGCCCTGAGAACCGAGAGAAGACGGTGACCATCTGCTCACAGATCCACATAAGGTGCTTCGCTGGTTGGCCTGACCTGACAGTATCTCCCGCAAAACCTGTGCTGCAGCTCCTCACAGAAGGGGTACCCAGTCTTGTGGAGCCCTCGTTGGCTATAGCCTGCAGCTTTGTACTGCTGGACATTTTTGACTTTTTTGACCAAGAGCCTGATTACAACCCTGGCTGTCCGACCATCGGACCTCAAAGACAGTGGTCTGGAGGATGTCGCCAAGCTGGCTAAAGGCACCTAAGGTATGGCCCTAAGTGGGCACCACTATTTTTAGTGGCCACCCTGCAGCTTCATTCAAAAGCATGGCCAGAAGCAATGGTACAATTAATCCCATGGGGAGAGAGCACACATCTGTCTGCCCTCCCTCTCAAGAAGTCTCTGTCCATGAGTTTAGCACACCTAGCACACCCAAAAGTAGGACTTTGGCATACTAGAAGATATATCTAGGTGGTTCATTAGCAGGGAATTAACAGTCGGAAAATGTATTATTATTTGAGAGGGGGTGCCACTAACACTTTAATAAACACAATCTGGTTAGGTATTTAATAACCATAACCTGTTTAGGTCAAAGCGCAGTTTTGAGTAAATCTCTGCTCAAACCCTATGGCACAAGCAGCAGGCAATCCCTACAGGAGTGAGGGTTAAATTTGAACAGTACCAACAACTTTAAATTAAAGAACACAGCCCAATTAAATTCCCAAATCAATTTAGAAAATGAGAAAAGTATTATGGCCAAAAGGGCACCAAGATTATTAAAATAGGTTAAGGGAAACCAGAGACATGATTTTTTACATTTTAAGGCAAAAAATTATTGGAAAAAAGTAAAGTGACACTGAAGCGTGCAGTTCACTGTTGAGCCATACCTAGGTGTGATCTTATTCCGGCCTTAATGGAGGGGACTTGAGAAATGTCAAGCAGGTCGTCCTATGCAAAGTTTTTACATTCTAACTTAGGTCCTGATTTAGAGTTTGGTGGATAGAGTTACACTGTCACAAATGTGACGGATATCCTGTCTGCCATATTACGATTCCATTATATCCTATGGAAGTCATAATACAGCGGAACGGATATTTGTGATGGAGTAAGCCATTTGCCAAACTTTAAATCAGGCCCTTATTCCCTAAAATGAACTCAAGGTCCAAAACTGTGGCCGATGGGGGTCCCTCTAAGTCAAATATATTGTTGTTGAGCTCCTGCTGACACTGTTAGTTTTGATGCTAAAAGTTCTAAGCAAAACAAAGCTAGATTTGGTAGCTACCAAGGCTGCTTTCCCATTCTGAATGAGTTGCCCTTCCCTAAGGTTTTCCCTTCTGATTTAATCACTTTTATGGAAGTCAGAATCCTCCAGCGGGCCAAAACTGGGGGCTGGAGCCAGGCAGGGCTCCACGACACTAGATACATTTACTGTGTGGTAGTGCTGAACCTGTTTCCAGTGTGAAAGAAGTTATAACCACAACAAACCTGATCTTTTTCCCCCACCTAGGTTATGACCTTCATGGACATGCCTCAGTGCCTTGTCTTGGTCTTCCAGAGGAAGAAAAAAGTCAAACCTTTCTCCTAATTCTGAGAAAGTTCTTTCTGGTCAATCTTTCACTCCTCAAGCTCCTCATGTCAGGCTTCTAGGCACCAGGTCTCCCCCCAGCCATGTTACATCTATGGTCCGGTCCTCTCTGTTCAGTTGGACCCTCTTAGAGTCAGGAACCCTTCTGCTTTTTGAGTCCATGAAGCAGACCAACAGGATTCCAACCACTTGACCGTTGTAAAGTAGTTAGTTCCAGTCCCTGGGTGCCAGCAGTTATCAGGAATCATTTAATCTTTGAGTGTTTGAGTGACTCCTCATCTTGCAGCAAGAGTGATAATTGTTCTTTCTTCAAGTAGGGCCTTCTTCTCCCGGTGGAATCTTTCTAGCAACAGTTATTTTGTTGTCAGGTGGTGGTTTGTGTGCTAGATGTATCCTGTATAATAGCCACTGAGTGGAGAAATTCTGCCAAGTCCTTACTGCCACCCAGTCCTAACTATTTTCTTGTAGCCTACCCTCCCTATTTTGTAGCATATCTTTTTGCCTTATTGTAAAATTACCCAGGAAACCCTATTTCAATATGTCAGTACCCTTCTGATGCCAGGCAGACCTGTTGTCAGCTCCTAGGCTGCCCTCCTATTTAGATGAGCTCTCTAACTCCATCCCCATTGACAAGCCCCAGAATGGTTCTCTCCGCCACTGTGATTGGAGCCTGGTTGCCTAGAACTGTCCTAAAAATAAATAGTAGAAGCCCTCCCAGATATCTGCAAGTCAAAACAGGTAGTTCTGATTATACCCACTGTTTTGCCATCTATTGCTACCCACTCCTTGGTTAGCATTTAACACTACGTCTATTCTGTGGTCCTCACAGAAAATAAAGAACAAATTTACAAAAGAATCCCTTGTGTAACTGGTCACTACATGTCTCTATTAGCATCAGACATCTTGGGAAGAGGAGAATCAGGGAGTGGTTTGCAGGCTGCCTTACACACCTAGAAACCGTTTGATCTACACCTGGCAAGAAGGAGGCGGCAGCAGGACCCTGTGGGACACCCTGGCAGCAGGAGCTGGGGGAGTCGCCGGGTCAGGAGCGCTTATAGCGCATTTTACTTTTCCTGCGGCGCGGGACAACAAGGAGGCGGAAGCAGGACCCTGTGGGACTCCCTGGCAGCAGAAGCTGGGGGAGTAGCCGGGTCAGGAGCGCTTATAGCGCATTTTACTTTTCCCGAGGCGCTGGACAACAAGGAGGCGGCAGCAGGACCCTGTGGGACTCCCTGGCAGCAGGAGCTGGGGGAGTCGCCGGCTCAGGAGCGCTGAGAGTGCATTTTACTTTTCCCCCGGCGTGGGACGTGCCAGGCCGCGCCCGGGCAAAGCCCAGGCCAAGGGCAGGCCCGTCTTGCTCCCGTCATCGACCGTCAGAGGCTGGGCTGGGCCACCCCCCTTTCATCTTGCCGTGGATGGTGAGTTTTGTGTTTACTATTTTTTATAAGTGACTGGAGACCCTCTTGCCTTGAGAGACTGTGTTTTAAACTGTGTTTCCTGTTGCCCCGTTTAGTGAGGTGCCACTGTTTGCTTAATGGGGCGGAAAAAGGGCTAGCTATCTGGAGCTATGAGTGGTGGTGGTGGCAGGCAGGATAGCGTAAATACCACATTGGACTCCTTTCTCGCTAGAGCTGTTGGGGTTGTGACTAAGGAAATTGATCTGGCGGAGAGGAGGCTATCTATGGAGATGGAGGATTGGCATCATGTCTCAGTAGTTAGTGATCCCTCAGTGGGCTTGGAGGAGGAGGAGGTGGTGGCCCATCCTGGGGGAGAGCAACGTGTTGTTTCAGAGTGCGACCATGCTGAGAAATTAGGGGATTCCAGCGACCCAGGGCCTTCGTAAAGAAGTAAAAGGCTCTTGCTGTCTTCTCCTCTGGCCTGCTCTATGGATAAGTGCAGTCCTCCGCCGAGGAAGAAAAAGACACTGAAGAAAACACTCCCCAAAACGAAAGCATCTCTTGTGGTTAATTCCAAGGAGTTGTATGGCAGCCCTGAATCCAGCGAGTTAATGGGCTGTGAAGCAACCAATTTATTGTCAAAGTTTAAGGAGATGATTGAGGGTATTCTGTCTTCGGTGATGGCAAAACTATTGGTGAAAGAAAAAGCAGTTTCTCGGCTATGTGAATTAAGAAGCCAAGGGAGCCAATCTATGGGGGGATGTGAGGCCCTGTGCTGTCTGTCTCAACCAAGCGAGGAGGTGAATTTACAGGAGGAAGATGCTGGGTCCCTGGGGAACATGCCTCAGCAACTGGATAACCCGACAAATTCTGGAGGCCAAGGTGCCTGTGCTCAGTCTGTGTTGGTCTCAACTACCGCCCCACCAATGTGCAGAGGGGCCATGAATGGATCCAGCCACTGCAGGCAACCTGACTATGAATCTGTGGCGGCTTGTGGGGTTAGCCAACAGCCGGATGGGAAGTATAACCAGAAACTGTTGAATAAAAAGTCTTTGTTGGTCCGTCTGGATCTCCCCCCGGCATGTGTCCCCTATGTGATGGTGATGACAAATGTCCCTGCTTTGGCCCCTGGGGTAATTGAATCTATGGCTCAATTAAAAAATAAAACTGGCTATTGGATGAGCAAAAACTGCAATTTTTCATGTAAGGATCTCAAGGATGTTTTGTTTGTTAGAAGAATTGACTGGGCTGGGCCTAGAAAAAAAGAGGGGAATGAGGATTGTGTTATTATAAATGTTAGATACCCGGGCCTGGCACAACGGCTTCTCTCCTCATATAGTCCTGCTTTTCCATGGGCAGAAACAATTGGTATGGCCCCCCTGGGTTATTTCTACAATCATATGCGACTGGGTGCTGATCTCTCTCCTGATTTTGGCAGGATTCCCCCCACCTAGGCCAGAATGCCCTGCGGCCAATTTGCAGGAGAACAGATAACAATATAAATTCTGACTTGGTAGGGGTGGATTGACAATGCACCAAGACTTTGAGGGGGTGTGCTCGAAGTGTGGTCTTATTTCCTGGAATATTGCGGGGTATGATGCCAAGTTATCTGATCAGGCTTGGGTTAGGTGTGTGGCTAATTACGATATTATTATGCTCCAGGAAACTTGGTCTGATGGGCTGGCTGCTTGGGATGGGATTGATAGATTTGCTATCCCAGGTGTTCAGTCCCTTGGAGGTCATTCAAAAGGGGGCCTGGTTACCTTAATTTGTTTTTCTAAGATAGTGGCTGCTTTTCAAATTAATTGTAACCACCAGGGTATATTGCCTGTATGGGTAATTTTTTCTAACAATTTTAATGTCCTGTTGGTAAACTATTTATAATGATGTCTGGGATAGGGGGGGGCAAATTGGGAATCTCTTCTCTGTTCTCCAGGTGATGAAGTGTAGAATGGAGGAGGTGGGGCTGGAATTCTGTGCCATTGTGTCTGGAGATTTCAATGCCAAGTTGGGTTGACTTAGTACAGTGGTAAATCCCTTCGCGTATGACTGTGTGGACGACTCAGCGGATGATGTTCAGGATTCCAGAGGCTGGGTTCTGATTAAGGAATTTAGGAAGTTGGGCCTTCTGAATTTCCGGGACACTGAAGTAGTAGATATTCATCAGCTCCAAACATTTGTGGGTAGAGGGTCTGGCACCACAATTGATTACATTTTCGTTTCTCCACTATTGAAAGATTTGATAATTGGAGGAGAGGTGCTTGGGGAATGTATAAGTGATTATAACCCCCTTACAGTGTGCTTTAAACTCCCAGGGGCTCCAAGTAAATCAGGACGGGGTGGACCCGCATCAGTGAAGATAAGAGACCAGGGTAGGCGACTTGGCTGGAAACAGGTTGATGCCCAACAAGTTATAGAGAGGGTGGTGGGGGGCAACATACCATTGTTTATGGATATACTTTTGAGAGAGACTCCTTGCCCTAAGGAAGTTATGGATGCAATAGCTGAAGTAAACATAGTAGTTAGGGGGCGTGGCCAAGGCATCAAGATGGCGGACGCACTTTCATAGTGCTCCGGACCCCTCCGTCATCTGCCTTGAATCCGCCCGGAATCCTCCTCCCTGTGAGTGGCCCCCTTCCATCGGGAGGACATTGAGACCTTCTGCCCCGAGGCGAGCAGGGAACACTGGGCCCGGGCCCGACCCGGGGACCCGGGCGGACCTGGAGAGTCCGCGGCCTACAGTCAGCCGCGAGGAAGGGCTGAGCGTACCTGGGGCGCAGAGGCCCCGGGCTGGAGCGGAGCCCACCGAGTCGGGCCCGGAGAGAGGAGCAAGGGCGATCTCCGGCCCTCTGTCTCCTTCCTTCCTTCCTGCTTCCCCCCCTCCCCGACGGACGGGGAGGTGGCCCGGATTCCATACCGGGAGGGGCTGAACCCTGGCTGAGAACGACGGCCGAGCCGCGTGGCGGAGATCGGCCCGGATTGTGACCGAGAGAGAAGGGAGCCGGGGTGATCGGGGACGAAGCACCCCTGGAAGGGAGTGATCCACCACCGGAGCAGTCACAGGCAAAGGTATTGGAGCTGAGGGACCCCACCCCGTGATTAAAAAGGGGAGGAGGGATGGACACTGGCACCCTGATGATGAGACCCCCTCCTTGATAGACACCCCCTCTGCCCCCACCGCTTTCTCCTCCCCATCTTTTTTCCCCCCCTGGGTGAGGGGGGGAGGAACGCCCGAAGCCGGGGACCTGCTTCTCTGGCTCCCGTTTCTACTGCCCCGCGCTTTCCAGACCAGGGCCACGACGAGGAGGTGGTGCAGACCCAAACACCAATCACCCCCGCAACAAGGGTCATTTGGACACTCTTTGCGCGGTGGGCTGGGGATGAAGAGCCGGAAGCCCTTAAAGATGTGCTGACGTGGGGCCTGGCGCGGGTGAACCCGTCCCAAGCTCGGGCGATGAATTGCCGGAAGCAGCGGGAGACGGGGGTGGAAACCTGATATAATCTATTGCATGGAGAGAGATACTTGGCGCCTGAGACCGGGGCCACGCATGACAATGAGAACCTAAGCAAAATACTATTTCAAATCCAGACATAGAAAATGCAATAAAATCATGGGCAAAGATAAGGCGTCAAGACAATCGACAGCCCAAACACATATAGAACAATATGCTACGAACGCAGTGGGGCCCCGAACAGAGGCCCGCACCCCGGGCGAAAAGGAAGACCAACTGACGACCTCCAGAGACTTAGAAACAATTCTCCAAGCCATCTACACATCCCAGGCCGCAGTGGAGGCCAGGGTTGGGGAGGTCAGGAAGGGGGTGACCCTGGTACGCCAAAACCTTCGCAATGCCACGGCCCGAATCACAGAGGCGGAGGTCAGAATATCCACGGTAGAGGATGAAGTAAAGGCCCTTAGAACACAGGTGTCCATACTCACATCTCGAACGTCAGAGTTACATCGAAGAGCTGAAGACGCCGAAAACAGGTCAAGACGTAACAATCTCAGAATGGTTGGGCTTCCGGAAGACACAGCCACAGCGTCCCTTACCACATTTCTAGAGGAGTGGTTCCGCTCCTGGATCCCGAAGGACCGCCTCACCCCATGGTTTGCCATTGAGCGAGCCCACAGAGCCCTACAGATGAGACCTCCGCCGGGGTCCCCGCCGAGACCGGTAATCCTCTGCCTCTTTAATTTTAAAGACAGAGACATGATTCTACAAGAGGCCCGCGCCAGAGGAGACCTCCTCTGCAGTGGAGTTAAAGTCCTCCTCTTCCCTGATTACACACGGGACGTACAACAAATGAGGCGGTCTTTTTTCGAAGTCAAGCAAAAGCTAAGAGCATTGAACATTCAATACCGACAACTGTTCCCTGCGAAGCTGCGGGTGGTCCATGGAAACAAGACCCACTTCTTCGAACAACCAACCGCGGCATGGACATGGCTAACAGAAGAACTACCGCTCAGACCGACTGGTAAACAAACTGAATGGCCACTGAGTGGGAACAAGGCCAACTACCGGCCGAAATGAACAATCACTAAGGGACACCGCACGCGGTCGAGAAGACGCAGGGGAGGACGGAGCTCCCGCTCGAACTCCCCACTGGTGGCCGCAGCCTCCACATCTAACAACCCAAAAGACCAGAGATCACCACAGAGATCTGAGGAGAACAAGAGAGACTTGGAACAGCGGAGTCGACCCCGGGCCGGAGCCGACTCGCCAGGAACCACAGACCTATCCTGCAGCCCGATAATATAACTTGGGGCTTGGGGGGGATTTTCTGGGTGGGGGATGGGGGAGGAGGGAGGGAAAAACATGTTAAAGTACTAATGTAATCGGCAAATAATCACTGTTAAATGCCTTCACTTCACTGATCCGTCAATTTGGAGGGGTCCACCACTGTTCAACCAGTTAGTTTCGGTTATCATCTCACCTGGTTCAAGGCGCGATGTTCATGGATAAGGGCGACAGATGCTTCTGGGGGGAAGTATGGGGTGGGGAGGGAGTTGGGGGGTTTCAAACGTTACACTTGTTAACAGGGGGTGAGATACCGTTCACTGTCACGTTGACATGTTTGTTGATTTTAAATTTGGCCAAAATACAGAAGAACCGACAGACAAACTGTAATAACATAACAAAGCCCTCAAAGGCACGCCAGGAGACCGGGGAGGGAGACACCTTAAACCTAAAGCCATCACACCCGCGGGGTAGAGCCAAGACAATTTTATACACAGACCCTAATGTATCCAACACAGGCCATCTCATGGAATGTCAATGGACTGTTAGATAAGATTAAGCGCACTGCAGTGTTAACTTCATACATAGACACCGACCCGAGGTACTCCTCTTGCAGGAAACACACCTTGCCGGAGAGCATTGCCCCTTCCTTGCGAGAAGGGGATTTGACAGAATCTACCATGCCGGGTTCATGCGGGGCTCGAGAGGGGTCGCGATCCTTTTACACCGCTCCTTTCCTCTGAAGGTGATGCAGACCTGGAAGGATAAGCAGGGCCGATTTGTGGCCATCACTGGTACAGTAGAGGGGATGACAATCAATATATTCCCCCAACACTACAACGGGGAACCACCAAAGAACTGACCCAACTTCTCCTAGACCTGCCCTCAGGGCTGACAGTGATAGGGGGCGACTTTAATGCAGTCCCGGACCCAAGACTGGACGTGGAAGGCCCAATACCCACTCACAGACGTGACATGGCGACAGGCCTTACAAACTGGATGACAGCAATGGGACTCAGTGACACATGGCGACTGCGACACCCACGACATAAGCAATACACTCACACCTCGGCGGCACATGGCTCACAGTCCTGAATCGATCTGGTACTATTACCCAGCATAGATTGCAATGCCTTATCACATATCGAAATACTAGCAAGAGGCATATCTGATCACGCACCACTCCGTTTAGTTCTAGGTCAAGCCTGACAGATGAACCGACCCATGTGGAGGCTAAACGCCTGGTATTTACAAGATGAAGAATTTGTAGAACAGCTACAAAAGGCATAAATTGACTACTTTAGCCTGAACGAGGGATCAGTGTCTTCTCCTGGCATCTTATGGGCCGCGGGCAAGGCTGTACTGAGAGGATCAGCTAGAGGCCTGATAAGAAAGCTAGAGCGTTTAAAAACTCAAAATATTGAATCACTAGAGAAACAAGCGACAGAGCTGAAACATGCACAAGAAGGGAACCCCAACGAGAGGGGGGCAAGGTAACTATGCCTGGTACGAGAGGAAATCAGAGACCTGTCCCTAGAAGCAGCAAAAGCTCTCTGGCGAGCGAGCACAGCAAGAATATATGGATGGGGGGACAAAACAGGGAAATTACTACACTGGCTGATCTCCCACCACAGAGCCTCAGCCATTATCTCCGAAATATGGGACGGAGAACAGGACAAGGTCGAGAAACACCAAGATATAGCAGAGGCCTTTGCCCGCTATTACAAAACACTATATAAGGCCTCGGAATCAGTCGACCCAGCCCACGGCCGTAGACTACTAGACACTATCCCCCTGCCCCGACTGCCTCCTTCGGAGGTGCAGATTCTAGACGAACCTTTGAAAGAGGAAGAGATAAATAATGCCATCACAGGACTGAGAACTGGGAAGACCCCAGGCCCTGATGGCTTCCCATCAGAATACTGCAAGAAATATAGGAAGGAGCTAATACCACGTCTGATGGCCCTTTTCACAGAAGTGGAACAACAGGGGCGTCTCCCAAGGGGGCTGGATGAGGCCACCATAGTGGTGATTCCCAAATCTAATCCTCTATCACTGCACTGTGCAGATTATAGGCCAATCTCATTGATCAACTGCGAGGTCAAAATCCTTGCTAAAATACTTGCAACACGTCTCAAAAGAGTTTTCCGCAGTTGATCCATACAGACCAATGCGGATTTATGACAGCCCGCAGCACCCGTCATTGTATCCGCCGCCTTCACGTAGCCCTTGATGAGAGACATAAACTACCCCGAGACCTAGCGCTGCACTTTATTGACTTTGAGAAGGCTTTTGATTCTGTAGACTGGAACTTCCTATTCATGGTGCTGCAGAGGGCAGGACTGGGACAAAGGTTCTGCCAACTGACCCGAGCGCTATATGCAGGCCCCTCGGCCCGGGTACAGGTTAACGGAACCCTGTCATCACTCTTTGAAGTCATAAGAGGAACGAGACAGGGATGTCCGCTGTCCCCCCTCCTATTCACCCTAACTATAGAACCTCTGGCCCAGATGTTCCGGACAGACCCAGAATACTGTGGCTGGAAATGGAGGCACTCTACAGAAGATAGAATAGCCCTATATGCGGATGACATGCTGCTTTATATGGGTACCCCAAGCACGTCTGGCCCACGCAGCCTCCAACTCCTTAAATGTTTTGCAACGGCATCAGGCCTGAAAATGAATCCTGCTAAGTCGGTCCTGGTCCCCTTGGTGAACACCCGAGACTGTTTTGACTGGCAGGACACGATACCCCTCCGCAGACTGAGCTTTAAATACCTGGGCGTCTGGGTGACCCTCCTACCGGAACTGACCTGGACAAAGAATGTGGACTCGCTGCTAACGAGTTAAGACAGACCTACAAAGATGGCAGACACTACCACTGAACATAATGGGTCGGGCGGCCTTGTATAAAATGATGATCCTACCCAGACTATTATATGCCTTTCAGAACTTCCCCTTCCCCATCCCTCGTTCGTGGTTTCGGACCCTAGAAATAGCAACAACACAATTCCTCTGGGGAGGAGCTAGGCATCGTGTAGCAGCAAAGTACTGTAGGAGGGGAACACACGAGGGAGGCCTGGGGGCGTCTGACCCATACCTATACTACTTGGAGACACATATCCTAATAGTACATGACTGGTTTAATGGAGGGTGGTCAGACCCAGCGTACCAAGTGGAACTGGGCACTCTAGGCTTCCCACGCATCCTAGATGCGCTGTACGGTGCACCTCTCCCCCATTGCATGGGCGAGACAACTAGAGCTGTCCTCCTGGCATGGCGGGCTGCACTGAGATATACCCACTGGAACGCTATAATCACTCTGCAGACTCCGTTGTGGAGAGGGAGGTGGTTGAGCGCCACCGCTGCACTGGAGGGATTTGCAGAATGGGACCTATTGGGGATATCACTAGTGGGCGACGTATGGAAGGGAGAAACACTAAAATCCTTTCAGGAACTACAGACAGAGTTCCAACTATCCCGAACATAGTTTTTTAGATATCTCCAACTCAGACATGCCATAGGAACACAAATCCCCAAGAGCCTGCTGCCGGAATTTAGTCCCCTTGAGGCCAAACTACTAATGGGAGACATAGGAGGTAAAGGGGTCTCACAGCTCTATAGAATGCTGATCAATAATACACCAGGAGATATGTACTCGATGAGGACTGGATGGGAGACTTGGACCGGGGCTTTGGAAGACTCAGAATGGACGGAAGCACTAGAGGCCCCCAAAACCTTAGCCATATCAGCAAAATTACGCACTGTACAATTTTACTACCTACATAAAGCATATTTGGCACCTAATAGGCTTTCACGGGCTGGACTATGGCCAAATAGCCGCTGCCCCCAGTGCAACGGGGAACACGCAGACTTTTTCCATATGGCCTGGTCGTGCCCGATCTTGCAGGTCTACTGGGGAAAGGTTCTAGGCGACTTAAATAAGACAATAGGGACGGAGCTCCGACTATCTGCCAGTATGGTATTACTGGGGATTATGGAGGGGGTGATGAGGTCACGGACTAACCGAGCTTTCATTGGAGCGGCCTTGCTGGTGGCCAAAAGAGACATAGCCGCGGCATGGACCTCGCCTGCTGGCCCATCCCTGCAGAAATGGAAAAAAGGAGTAGACTGGTGTTCAATCCAAGAGAAACAAATATATGAATCGAGACGATGCCCCCGGAAATATGAAAAGATATGAGGCCCGTGGCTTGGAACACTGTCATAGACTAGACTGGAGTGTCCTCCTCCCCACCGAGCGATACCAGGGTAATACACATGCTCTCCCCAGAGATGAAGAAGATGTGCATGCATACGACAAATGTATATCATTGAACTGTCTGGTTGTACCTGTACTAAAAGAGGTTGTTGTCAAAATTCTCTGAAAACAATAAAATTTGTTTATAAAAAAAAAACACAAAAAAAACATAGTAGTTAGAGACTGTTTATCTTCAATAGACAGTCGTCCCAACAAGCGCAGAGGTGGGTGGTTTGATAAGGCCTGTTACGATGCTAGGGCAACTATGAAAACGGCCCTCAAGGAATACCCCAGAGATAGGGAAAAAGTTAAAGAAAAAGCCTGGGAAAAAGTCCTGAAGGATCCTGGTCTGTTTTGGAAGGTGGTGAATAGAGGTTATTTTGCAACAGAGACATCTGAGGGCTTGGGCTGTAATATTGCCCCGGAGGCCTGGGTAAATTATTTCTGTAGAATTTTTGAGGGAATCCCCCTAAGAAATAATTGGGAAAAAGAGTGTGTTGTGGTTCCCAATCTAGCGATCAGGTTTTCGCTCCAGGAGGTTATTGATACACTCCAGGGTAGTACTAGTAATAAAGCCCCGGGCCCGGATTCCATCCCCATGGATTTGTACAAATCTTGTCCTCAGCTATGGGCACCCGTTCTCTTAAATGTTCTTAATGCGGCAGTCACTGTGGGAATTCCTGCCTCCTGGAAAAGGGCCTGTATTATCCCAGTTTTTAAAAAGGAGGATCGGAATGACCCTAAGTCTTATCGCCCCATTTCCCTACTTGACTCTTCTGTGAAGATTTTGGGACGGATCATCTTAAGGCGTATTGAGGCTTGGATGGCAGAAAAGGAAATTTTGAGCCGGGACCAGTACGGATTTAGGAAAGGTCTTGGCACGCGTGAACAGTGCCTTAATATTCTGATGATGATTGGGAAATATATACGCAAGCCAGGAAGGGCACCCTTTATCTTGTCTTTATGGACCTCAGTTGTGCCTTTGACAAGGTAAATCGGTCTATACTGTGGGAAAGGATAAGTCAGTTAGGGATGGATCCTAATATTGTAGAGCTGCTCTGGTATCTCCACTCAGGATTGGCTGCAAATGTGAGGGTGGGGATAAACGGGGAATGTTCATAGGCTTTTAAGCTCACAAAGAGCATTTGCCAGGGGTGTGTTTTGGCCCCCACTCTGTTCCTTTTATATACAAATGGATTGTCGGATTTTTGGGTGGAACACTGTATGGATGTCCCTAAGGTGAAAGGCACTAATGTCCCTGTGTTGACGTACGCGGATGATGCGGTCCTCATGGCCCGCACTATGAATGGCCTCCGTAAAGTAGTTAAAGCTTATGCCTCTTACATGTCAGGCTTGGCTCTAGAGATTAATTATAAGAAATCACATTTTATGGTGTGTGGTAGACCTTTGAGTAGGGTGGGGGAGCTAAAGGTTGAAGATCAAATTATTAGCAGGGTCCGTGAATTCCCATATTTAGGGGTGATCTTTGATGAAAAAGGTTCATGGAAACCCTGTATTGACAGAAGGAGTATGATCTTCCTTGCCTCAGTTGGTGCCACTTTTGATTTTGCTGTGAGAGTAGGAAGTAAACCTATTAAGCCTCTGCTTGAAATCTACAGGCGAAAATGTCTCCCTGTCCTGTTGTATGGTGCAGCACTCTGGGGGTATATGGATACCCGAGCCCCCATTGTTGAAGAAAATCGTTTTTGTAGAAGGCTATTGGGTGTTGGTCAAAATACCTCTGGTTTTTGCCTGCATCTAGAACTAGATCTTGAGTGCGTGCAAGACACTATTCAGTTGGCTCCCCTCTTGCTATGGATCTCGATTTGGAGTAATGAATATGCCACTTTTAATAGAGAGATCTTAAGGGACTGTTTGGCCTGTGATAATGTAAAATATATTCCCTGGCTGACGTATATAAGAAAGGCAGCACAGGAATTGGGGCGGCCGGACTTGTTTGACACTCCTGAGGGTCTGACTAGCCGGGATAAAAATTGGGTTAAGGAGAATTTTTTAAGAATCCGGGGGGCTAAAAGAGAGGGGAAGAAACTAGGGAAACAATCGGTCAGGGATTTTGTTATGTTGAAAATGGGGGTGGGTCCTGAGCCCTATCTCTTAGCGATAAATGATTTGAGGGAAAGGACTCTCATCACTCGATTTCGCTTGGGGATCATTAGAAGTCATCTTTGTTTCCCGTTAGGCCAGTATGGTGAAAAATCTATTAGACCTTGTCCTTGTGACGGGGTGTCCCTGCAGACCTTGTCCCATTTTTCATTATTCTGTGGCGTTTATGCACCTTTAAGAAGTCATTTTTTATTACCCCTCTTGAGGCCAAAGGGTTTTGTGCAATATCGTCCTGCTTTTATGTGGCTGCAAATGGCTTCAAATGTATTGGTGTGGAGGGGGCTGGGATTGTTCCTGAGGGGAGCCATTACCTGGCGCAGTAATTTAGAGTTTTTTAAAGAATTTCTTTAGATTGTTATCTTTGGTAACAAGGTTTTATTTGTTTTTAATTTTATGATTATTGTTATATTATGGTTTATTTATTGTTGTCTATGTGATCTAAGGGTTGAATTATTTCATACCGAATAAAGTCTACTACTACACCTGCCCATCATTGGAGTCTGATCTACTTCAAAGAGACATCAGGAATTTATTTTTTCACATCTGTATATTGCACAGCTCCACCTGTTTGAATTACTGTGCTTCATAATTTAGTCTTCTACGCTCCAGGAAGATGATGGTAGTCACTCTATGGAATCTAAAGCTGTATACACGTTGTTCCTGCAGCGAACATGCATGATTGTCGTGCATGCTGTGACAAAAAACAAAAACCTAGAGACTCAGGGCTATATGTATGGCCAAGTAACTCAGTGCAGCGCCGCAACTCACCTTGCTGCGCTGCACTGCATGACAGGGAAAAGGCAGGAATGTGCTGTACTTATCACAATGTGGCACATTCCTGTTCTTTCCCATGTGCTGGTACACTTTTGGCTGCCTAGCACCAGCACAGGCACCATTGCGCCATGGTGCAATGGTGCCTGTGTTGCCTGCAGGTTTGTTTTTGTGGAGAAAGGGGCAATCCTTGGAGGCACAGCCCTCTTTCTATGTGTGCTGCAGACTGAGGAATGAGGAAAAAAGAGGGAGAAACAAGGAGAAATAGATATATTTGTCCTTGCTATGAATCCCCTGGGAAGGTGTAAGACTTTGTCCCATCCCCAGGTTTACAAGTTCTTGTAAAACTGGGGATGTGTCAAAATCCATGGAAGTTGCATGGGAATACCCACGCAACGCCCATCGAAGGCCTTCCCAGGGCAGGTTAACCTAATGCAGCGATTTCTGCTAATTTGCTACAGATTTTTGAAGCCACTCAGAGCCATGCAAAATAGCTTTGCGTGGCTTAGAGGTTTGCGTCACGCATGTATCACGTTGCGTGCAGCAAACGCGATGCAACCCTCTCATAAATGTGCCCCTCACTGTAAAAGTGGCTCAAGGCAGGGGTGGATGCTTCACCAAGCCCTGCATGGAACAGTCCATAACAACGTATGAGAAACTGCTGAACCAGATTACTTCCAGACATTATTTGCACCTGCTTTGAACCACAGACGTCACATGGTATGTAGTTCAGCCAGTGAAATGTGCCTAACCGCGCAATTTACCTTTAGGTTAAGCTCTTCAGCACCAGATAAAGATTGTTGGTGTATTTTAAACCTTTTAAAATAAAACGCAGCCAAGCATCTTTGTGGGGCCTGATTCTTGAGAACAAAGGCCGCAAGAAGACACACCTGACACTTGGCTTGCTGCATAAATGTGCGTGCCAGCTCTGGTGCGCTACTGCTACTGGTGGCTGGCAAATGCACCTGAGTTCGAGCGCGCCGCGGAGACAGAAACCGGGTGAGGTGAAACAAAGGCTGAGCGTGACGCCCGTGATCGGCAAGACCTGCAGGAGGCCTTGTTGGGCTCCAGCAATACTTCCGACAGAATTGACACTTTCTGAGAGAAAATCGCTTGCGCAAGCAGATCGTTATCAGCCTTGTCTTTTCTTTGAAAATGATCCTTTCGGTGACGCAGGAAATTTTCTGTTCTAGTGCCTAAAAGCAAGCGTATAATCTCCCACTTAAGCATTCCAAGAATAGCGTCAGCAAAAGAAGAGTGTAGATGACTAATGAGGCTTGATTTACTACTCATGGAAGGCAGGCCCTTTTTGCTCAATAACTCTATAAAGACGTTTGTGCTCTGTTTTGGGTTACAAATATCCCTTTTACAAGCAGTGCCTTAAATGGAAAAAGTAAGTGCAGGAATGCAACAAATGGCGCTGTGGCTAGGGATGTAATTTAGGGCGGTGCGAAAGGTAGACAAGCATTTGCAATGGAATAGGTCTCGCATTTGTGAGAGTTAGAGCTATTGGCATTGTAAATGACAATGTATTTTGCTTGTGTGTTTTGGTTTGGCTTGTTTTGGATGTATGAACAGAGACCAGCAGCAGTGCGGCCTAGAGGACTAAGAATGAGGAATTACCACTGGCACCAGAGAAGCAGCTGCATTGTGTAAAGGACTCAGAATGAGGTATTACCACTGGGACCGTAGAAGCAGCAGCAACATTGTCTACAGGACTAAGAATGAGGAATTACGACTTGGACCAGAGACAGCTGCAGTACTGTCTAGTGGACTTAGAATGAAGAATTACCACTGGGACCAGAGATGCAGCAGCATTGTCTAAAGGACTCAGAATGAGGAATTACCACTGGGACTATAGACCCAGCAGCAGCATTGTCTACAGGACTAAGAATGGGGAATTACGACTTGGACCAGAGAAGCAGCTGCAGCACTGTCTAGCAGGCTTAGAATGAGGAATTACCAACAGGACCAGAGAAGCAGCTAGCAGCACTGTCTTGATGACTTAGAATGAGGAATTACCAACGGGACCAGAGAAGCAGCCCTGCCTAGAGGACTTAGAATGAGGAATTACCACTGAGACCAGAGAAGCAGCTGCAGCTCTGTATAGAGGACTTAGAATGAAGAATTACCACTGGGATAGGAGACGCAGCTGCAGCATTGTCTACAAGACTAAGAATGAGGAGTTACCACTGAGACCAGAGAAGCAGCTAGCAGAACTGCCTAGAGGACTTAGAATGAGGAATTACCAATGGGACCAGAGAAGAGCTTGCAGCATTGTCTAGAGGACTTAGATTGAGAAAATACCGACGGGACCAAAGAAGCAGCTAGCAGCACTTCCTAGATGACTTAGAATGAGGAATTACCACTGGGACCAGAGAGTCAACTGAGACGTTGTCTACAGGACTAAGAATGAGGAATAACCACTGGGACCAGAGGAGCAGCTAGGAGCACTGTCTATAGGACTTAGAATGACTAATTACCTACGGGCCTAGGGAAGCAGTAATATATATATGTTAAGGTACTTTCTAGAGTAAGTAAAGGAGAACCATACATTGAGGAAACAAAAAGACAAATGCCATGTTACTTAGTACTGTCATGAAACAGAGGTGACTTTACCTTATATGGTCACACCATTGCCTTTACCCACAATTATACAGTCGCAGGTACAGTTAATAAGGAAACTGCACTGCGAAAATGAAGACTCCAACATAATATTTTAATATGGTTACAAAATCTATTTTAAGCAGTTAAATATTAATTTCAAATGTGACCGTGGCTTAGAATTTGTGGTAATATGCACACTTATACTTTCTTGCAATGCGTTGCTCTGGTGCAAGTTAACCTACTGCCATAAATGTTTCAGGGAAAATATTTCAGATGAAAGAAAAGCAAGCTTTGACAAAGCCAACAGATCTGGAGTTAGTTGCCGGCCTTTTGGCTTTGGCAATGCTTGTGTTGTTATCGCTTTTGTAAAACTTTATTGTTGGACGACTTGCCGAGGGACAGAAGGGCACTTCATTGTGTTTGGATGTGCTCATTGTGAAAGATTAAGATGCAGTCACCCATAGTAAAATTAGCCAATACCTGAAGATGTCTGACCACGTGCCTCAACATATGCTGTATTTATTGGTGGAAGAAAAATTTGAATGAAAGGACTTTGCTAACCCGAGACCCAAATCAAAAGGTCTTTGCTAGCGCCAGGTCTGTACAACTAGTTACTACTTTCATTATTAGGCGTTATTTTAAATTCTGCAACTTGGTCTGCCTTTCACAGCAGGCGTTGTAAAGTCAGAACTTTAATGGTGGTAAGTGGAGATAAGACACTTCCCTACGGAGATAACTTCTAAACATTAATATAATGTTTATTTGTAAAGTGCACACTCAACAGTCAGAGCATCTTGGTGCTGAAAAGGCGATGTTGGTCATCCAGATCAATGGCATTCAATTCATCGACCTTAGAATGATGAAAGGCTGAGTGGATCTTGCGGGATTCCTGCTTGTCACAGTGCGGTCAAACAGGCATGAATTCACTTAGCCACCAGCCCCCCTACTTGCAGACTGTATGCCAGTGCTTAATTCGAGCCTGTGGTGGGCACCGGCACTTATGTTTGGCGGCCGGGACTTATTTATTTGCATCAGGCATTTACTGCAAGCAAAAGACGTATGGGAAAGATGAAAGAAGAAAAAGACGGAAAATCGTCACAAAGGGAGCAAGCAGAAAGTTGTGCGGGTGAGTTGAAGTGGCAGGGCGTGGCTGTAAACAGATTAATGAGGCCCGAGATGGCTTCAGGATTACGCTGCCTCAGTCTTCTGCGCTCGAACATTTAATTGCAGCAGCTGCGTGTTTCAAAAGAGAGATTTAGGCACCGGCATGTTTTAATTCACAAATTAAGCACTGCTGTATGCACATGCATATCTTTTTGAACATGAACACCCAATCCCATAGATAAATTATTCTAGCCTCCAGACTGCATGTGTAAACATCAGAATGGACGTGGACATTTCCCAGTGAACAGGGGAAGCATGCATGAGGTTTACTAGTTAATCAGTGGACATAGCTTATTGTTTATTGTTTATTATGTAATTGTTGAATACATTTATGACCAAAACAATAAACGTTTTCAGGATAGCATCACACTTGGCGACACCTACCCAGGGGAGACTTCCGCCAAACAAACGATGTGCACCGAAAGGAATGTTTAAAATCACCAAGCCCAATCCCTCTTGAGTATGGCAAGCCACTGACTTGGGAGAGGTTGTGGTGTAACGGTCAGAGCTGCTGACTTTGGAGCTGGGGAACCAGGTTTGACGCTCGGCGAGGGCCCCACATTCTGTGATTCTGGGCAAATCACTTAGTCCCTCATTACAACCATGGCGGGCGGCGGAGGACGCCCGCTAAGGTTGGACCGCCGAGCGGCCGCTTATGCGGCCGCAATCCCGCCGGCCACATTACAGCAGCGGGGATGTTGCCCGTAACATTGGAGCCGGCTCCTAATGGAGCCGGCGGTGTTGCGGCCCTGCAACGGGTGCAGCTGCACCCGTCGCGCTTTTCACTGTCTGCTATGCAGACAGTGAAAAGCAGGGTGGGGCTGTGCATGGGGGCCCCGCGACTCCCCTTCCCGCCAGCCTTTCCATGGCAGTCTCTACCGCCATGGACAGGCTGGCGGGAAGGGGAGTCGTAATCCCCTGGGCAGCGCTGCAAGCAGCGCTGCCCTGGCGGATTAAAACCACTGGGACAACCATGGCGGGAAACCGCCGGGCCAGCCTGTTGGCGGCACAATCGCCAAAACAGCCCTGGCGGTCAAAGACCCCCATTGTAATGAGACCCTTAATCTCCCCATGCCTACCAAAAAAATGAATGTGTCCTTGTGTAACATAACTGGTGCTAATGTAAAGCGCTCCAATACCTTCGGGTCAAGTTTGTGTTACATAAAATTATGAAAAAATTAAAAAGTGCAGTGTCTAACATTGGCTTAGAAGGCTTGCGCCAAGTTAGTGCTAAGCCAAACATAACTAATGATATCTGCTTTATGCTGCCCATATTTATACAGGAGCTACATAAAAATAAATATTACATCACATGCGTGTGAACTCGATTCTTAAATGCAATAGTTGTACTATTACTTCTTGAGCATACAATGTTCCACTTGTACAGAACAGGAAGTGATTTCTCTAACCCAGAAGGGAAATGCTGGCTCGAAGCAGGAAAATGGAACTTTCCAAGACATGGATTAAACAAGCAGGCCCGCTATCCCTTCTTGGAGTGCCGAGTAAATTGATAGTACCAGCTGCTACGATAGAAAGAAAAAATTGCAAGATTTTTTACTGGAGCGACATAAGTAGGAAATTAGTTATTTGAAGGGACAGATCCAGGTCCTCGCTTTTTGACACAGTAGCATTATCCCGGGTTGGACTTGTGACCAGTGCAAATACTGCCAACTGAGAAAATGAGGCGATTCAAAGCGACACAGTTGCCATGAGCATGAGTGCAAAGGAGACACACAAAAGGAAAAAGAAGTTCGCTCGCAGTCAAACATATCAGCAAACATGCAATTATCCATGTAACAGAATTGGTCCCTAAAAAAGGATGCTACAGATAGATTCTGGGTTGCAGTAAGAGAAGCAGCCTCTTCCGGCCACACTAGGCGGTTTTGGTCTCTGATTGCAATGGGGTGTGGTACAAGAACCAGGCCCCTCCCAACGTCCATCAAGGAATTAAGCTGGTCGACTTTTCCATCGGATCTTTATGCTTCTAATGGGACCACAGTGGAATTCCCCCAAACCAGATTCGATTCCTCATATTCATATCCCACTCTAAAAGAAATTGAGGCCGCTATAAGAGGAATGTGCAGTTCAGCCGCGATGGGCCTAGATGAAATCCCAATACAGTTAATAAAACATGACATATCCTCCTGGTGTAGGATTTTATTCCTGGTGTACCAACATTGCTATGAAACCAGGAATGTCCCTCAGTCCTGGAAGGATAGCATCATTGTCCCTTTGTATAAAAAAGGGGATCAAAGTTGCCCTAGGAATTACCGCCAGATTGCACTTTTGGATGCGGTCGGAAAAATCTTTATCAAATCTTTGTTGTCACAGATTAATGATTGGGTAGAAAGGTATAAAATTATCTCCTTGGAGCAGTCAGGCTTCAGGAGAAATCATGGCACAATTGACAATATCTCTGTTTTGCAAGTAATTAACGAAAAATATGTTTCTCAGAGGGGGAAGTGATCTGCGCAGCCTTTGTAGACTTCTCCACAGCATTTGATAAGGTAGATCATGTCTTGTTATGGAAGAAGCTCCTAAGACTAGGCATGCCCAGGCTCTTTGACCTTTTGGTAGCCCTTCACTCCTCCACCTTGTGCAGAGTTTTCACATAATATCCGATTCCTTAAGGCCAAGGGTCACACAGCCCTACCTCATCTGGAATATGTCTCATGGGGTGAGAAGATTCTGGCTCCTGCTGCGACAGGGGCAGCTTCCCCTCAATACATGACAAGCCAGATGGTTTAATTCCTCTGATATTTGTAATCTTTGCCATAACGCGTCCAAGATTTGAAACATGTTGTTTTAATCTGCCCGGCCTTATTGCTCCATCGCTGCAGGTGGCTGCACTCTATTTGTTTTACTTTCTCTTTTAGTACTGCTTCCAATTTATTACAAGCCCTCCTCATCCCGCCTAATGAAATGTTTTGTGCTAGAGTTTTAAACTATTTTAAGTGTTTCTTAACATTGTACTAGTTTAATCAACTTGTTTACTAAAGTTGAATCCTTTTTTATTTTCACTATGATTTTTTATAAATATGTATTATCTTTTTATGTGGACCTCCACCCGAGTTCTGTAACATAATAAATAAATAAACTTGAAACTTGGTCCCTAAGGCGGTAACAAAATCGCCCCAAGGAGAGACAAATGTAAAACATTTACCAATGATAACAAAGGATTTTTGAAAGGCAAGCCCACAAACGAATGAAAGTGATGTCCGTGAGGTGGACATGGTTAAAGGCCCACACAGATACCAAGACGTCGGCAAAGCAAGCCTAGCATGCTGCTATGCTCTACCTAAAAAAGGACAGGGCTAGGGTCCCACCATTTAATAAAGTCAAGGATTTCTCAGTGTGCCGATGTTCATAATGGAGCAGAGATATTTCTGACAACTGTAGAGTATTCTATTTTTCTGCCCAGCGCTTTCCGAAGGGCTTACAGTCGGGGTCGGATTGGGATCATAATTAGGCCCCGGCAGTGGCAAAAAAGTGTCCCACCTTCCTGGTCAGTGCCCTTTCATGAACTACTATTTGCTTAGTCTCATTGGACTAATTTTTAGACAAATGTGGCAGGGGAGGGGGCCAGGTGAAGCACACAGCTGCTATTGCTCCAGTAACAGGAAAGTGGGGTCCAAAGGCCACAAAATTACCTGGCCCCAAGACACCTGCTTCCAGCCCACCATAGCCTCTGGGCGATCGTCAGGCAGGGGAGGGGTTAAGAAAAACACATTGCTGCCTCTCTACGGGCTGAGGTGGAAATGACCCAATGGTCACATAATCACCTGCGCACCCCTTCTCCCCCAGCGAGGCCCTGCATACAACCATGCCCTGAATGTAATTGCCTAGCGGGGAGGGGTGGGCATGAAAAGAGACTGCTTCTGGGCATAGCTGGTCCCGGAGGGGGCCGAGGTGAGAATCAGCCAAGGGCCAGAGCAACACCTGGCCACCAGTGAGGCCGCATCTCAAACTCAACCCCTCCTGAAGAATGATGCCCTGGCAGGGGAAAAATTAAGCAAATGGCATGTCATGGGCCGGTTGACAGAGGCCCTAAAAAACAGCCCAGAGGTCACCCTTAGGCATTGGCCCATTGGCCAATGCCTGCCCGCCTTGCCAATCTGACCCTGCTGACAGTGAAGTCCATGCATGATGTTGCGTAAATGTTCAAAGGGTCAACCTATGCTATTGATGTTATAATCCGTCCGTTGTAAGACCAGACCATTTGAAAAATCCTTTACATTATATCCCTCTCCCAGCACTTTCACAGCGCTCTTCAGCTTCTTTATTGTCACCCTATCCCTCTCCTCCCCCGCTCATAGGGATGAAATGAAAAATGTGAAAAGCCTTCAAAAAAGTTGTGTGTTTTCTGGCAACGTCTGTGGGCAAGTGAGCTCTGCATATGACTTGCATCTGGTGACCTCCATAGGCTCCTAGGACCTTTGCTTTGCTACTGCATGTAATTACCTTCGATGAAGGTGTGAGCCTCTCTTGAAACTGGTATGTTTGTTAAGTCAGGGTAAGCAGGTGATCCTACCTTTAAAACAGAATACCTCGTCATTCCTCAACTGTATTTTGTTCTAGAGAATTTTTTATTTGAATTTGATGTAACCGTTATGCTAATTTAATTAACATAGTGTAGTGATGTAGCTGCTCAAAGAATTTAAACAAAGCATTAACCTTTGGTATTAAACAGGACAGAGAAACAGATGCCTATCTAATAGCAGAATTCCACAAAGTGAGGCCAGAAGGCCTGGGATCAATCCCAGTTTAGGTGCATGACCAAATTGTGTCATCTTAAGCAGTTACTTTACTTTACTGTGTCTCATTTTCCTCAAATTTGTACATGTTAGAGCTGAGCACATTGTGCATATGACAACTCAGTTGCCTCTAAGTTCTCATAAGGCATAGCCAAAAAAGGTGATGGAGTCAATATTTTATTAAATGCCACTAAATGAAGTGCTAAAGTATAATGTACTTGTTCAATTAATACACTTCAATAAATTATGAAAAGTAACCTCTTTATCACATTTTTACATGAGGTTTGTGAACATGTTGTGTGCCAAATGTATTAATGGCTCATCTTTTAGACTAACACCTGCCTGTGGATCCCAGTGCAACTACACCTGCTGCACCAATGATATAGTTGTACACAGGTATTGTGTCCTGTTTACCTGCTGGCTTTTGTCCTGTCTCCTGCTGGGGTATGAGGGCACTAGAGCAGTGTGAGGGATGGGATGGTGATGAGGTGTTCATAGGCCAGTCCACATGGAATTACAGACAGCACAAGGAAAGATTGGGAGAGAGCAGAGGTGGGCACAGGCAACAAGACTGTGCGCCAAACAGCCTGCCATGACCCTCCACCTGCCCCAAGTGAACAGAAGCAGCCAGTGGGCAGCAGCAGCAGGTCATGGTAGGCTGGTGCCATGGGACACTGGCCTGCAAGGCGTTAGTGTGAGAAATTAATGTGGCATTTGGCTGACTATAGTGTGGGTTCTGAAGATGGAACCCTTGGCGCAAACATCCACTCAGAGGACCTGTGGTTTTGTTTGTAGTGGGATATGGGTACAGTAGCTTTTCTTGGCTCTGGGCCGCAAATGGCAGGGCCACCTAAAAGTACCAGTACTCCCCTCATCCAAGAACTCAAGGGAAAATAATGAAAAAGTGCCCTTACTCACTCACTATCGGTAAATACCGGCCTGTAAAGCAATGCTTGTAATTGTGACCGTTCGAGCTAGAAAAAGACAGTGCTCGAGTAGAAAATCTATTCAAGAGGCAGCAAAACCAACTAGATCAGCAGTGCCATCTGGCACACTGCGTGGTGCCGTTCATGCAACAAATGATTTTTGTCCGCTCGCAGAACTCCATGGAATCTCGCAGAGTTTTTATGTAACCACGTGGAATTCCGCAGAGTGAAACTCTGCGAGTTTCACCCACCCATAAGGCCAAGACTCTGTCCTTCATGAACAAACAGGAAGGTCTTTAGCAGCCAGCTGAGGCTTTAGCCTGAACCCCATCATTGAATCAATCAGGATTTGTTCAGCACGACTAATCACCCAACAGGGTATGCAGGCTCTTGTAGATTCTGAGGCTCATTCATACAACCAGGCCTTGAAGGCCCTTCAGAATTTCGGATGTAAAATGATGGTCAGGAGTTGTTTGGAAAGGCTGTGTAAAAAACTGGGGAAAAAGCAAGGTGAAAGCAGTGAGAACAAGGGAAAAGCAAAGAGAAAACACTCAAAAAAGGGGGAAAAAGCAAGGAAAAGATAGGAGTGATGCAGTTGCATGGGGTGAGCTGGGCCTGGGACCGGTGGGCAGGGCTAGGCAGGAGACGGAAATAATGGGTGGCATGCAGGAGCGGGGATGAGGGAAAAAGTAGGTAGAAAGGAGTGAAAAAAGGGAAAAGAAAGAAGAAGGAAAACAAAAAACAGGGGTAAATGCAAGGAGAAAGCAGTGAAATTGAGGGAAAAGCAAGGAGAAGGCACACCAAAAAATGGCAGAAAAAGCAAAATGAGGGAAAGCAAGGACAAGGCACTTAGAAACAGGCGAAATGCAAGGAGAAATAAGTGAAAATATGAGAAAAGCAAGGAGAAGGCACACAAAAAAAGGCGGAAAAAGCAAGGAGAATGCAGTGAAAACGAGGGAAAAGCAAGGAGAAGGGAAATAAAAGAACTGGGGGAAAGGCAAGGAGAAAACAGTGAAAATAGTAAAAATGAGGAAAAGGGTGGGAGAATGGCACACAAAAACGGTGGAACAAGCAAGGAGAAGACAGGAACAAAAGACATGCAGCTGCACAGGGAGAGATGGGCCTGGGACCCCAAGAGTAGATCTGTGAGGCAATTTGGTTCTAAACAAGTTTTCATGGTATTTTCTAAAAGTTACTTTGCACTAAAGTTAACAACAATACTTTTTACCATTGAATCATTTCAAGGAAACTGTGTGAAAATAATAACTGGTCTAGCATTTTCACAGACTGAGATATTGTAGGAAAGTACCATCTTGCCTGGCATGTTACCCCCATTTTTCACTGTATATATGTTGTTTTAGTTGTATGTGTCACTGGGACCCTGTAACCCAGGGCCCCAGTGCTCATAAGTGTGCCTGAATGTGTTACCTGTGTAGTGACTAACTGTCTCACTGAGGCTCTGCTAATCAGAACCTCAGTGGTTATGCTCTCTCATTTCTTTCAAATTGTCACTAACAGGCTAGTGACCAATTTTACCAATTTACATTGGCTTACTGGAACACCCTTATAATTCCCTAGTATATGGTACTGAGGTACCCAGGGTATTGGGGTTCCAGGAGATCCCTATGGGCTGCAGCATTTCTTTTGCCACCCATAGGGAGCTCTGACAATTCTTACACAGGCCTGCCACTGCAGCCTGAGTGAAATAACGTCCACGTTATTTCACAGCCATTTTACACTGCACTTAAGTAACTTATAAGTCACCTATATGTCTAACCTTTACCTGGTGAAGGTTAGGTGCAAAGTTACTTAGTGTGAGGGCACCCTGGCACTAGCCAAGGTGCCCCCACATTGTTCAGGGCCAATTCCCCGGAATTTGTGAGTGCGGGGACACCATTACACGCGTGCACTACATATAGGTCACTACCTATATGTAGCTTCACAATGGTAACTCCGAATATGGCCATGTAACATGTCTATGATCATGGGATTGCCCCCTCTATGCCATCCTGGTATAGTTGGCACAATCCCATGATCCCAGTGGTCTGTAGCACAGACCCTGGTACTGCCAAACTGCCTTTCCCGGGGTTTCACTGCAGCTGCTGCTGCTGCCAACCCCTCAGACAGGCATCCGCCCTCCTGGGGTCCAGCCAGGCCTGGCCCAGGATGGCAGAACAAAGGACTTCCTCTGAGAGAGGGTGTTACACCCTCTCCCTTTGGAAAATGGTGTGAAGGCAGGGGAGGAGTAGCCTCCCCCAGCCTCTGGAAATGCTTTCTTGGGCACAGATGTGCCTAATTCTGCATAAGCCAGTCTACACCGGTTCAGGGGACCCCTTAGCCCTGCTCTGGCGTGAAACTGGAGAACGGAAAGGGGAGTGACCACTCCCCTGACCTGCAACTCCCCTGGGAGGTGTCCAGAGCTCCTCCAGTGTGCTCCAGACCTCTGCCATCTTGGAAACAGAGGTGCTGCTGGCACACTGGACTGCTCTGAGTGGCCAGTGCCACCAGGTGACGTCAGAGACTCCTTCTGATAGGCTCCTTCAGGTGTTGCTAGCCTATCCTCTCTCCTAGGTAGCCAAACCCTCTTTTCTGGCTATTTAGGGTCTCTGTCTCTGGGGAAACTTTAGATAACGAATGCAAGAGCTCATCCGAGTTCCTCTGCATCTCTCTCTTCACCTTCTGCCAAGGAATCGACTGCTGACCGCGTTGGAAGCCTGCAAAACTGCAACATAGTAGCAAAGACGACTACTGCAACTCTGTAACGCTGATCCTGCCGCCTTCTCGACTGTTTTCCTGGTGGTGCATGCTGTGGGGGTAGTCTGCCTCCTCTCTGCACTAGAAGCTCCGAAGAAATCTCCCGTGGGTCGACGGAATCTTCCCCCTGCAACCGCAGGCACCAAAAAGCTGCATTACCGGTCCCTTGGGTCTCCTCTCAGCACGACGAGCGAGGTCCATCGAATCCAGCAACTCTGTCCAAGTGACTCCCACAGTCCAGTGACTCTTCAGTCCAAGTTTGGTGGAGGTAAGTCCTTGCCTCACCTCGCTAGACTGCATTGCTGGGAACCGCGACTTTTGCAGCTATTCCGGCCCCTGTGCACTTCCGGTGGAAATCCTTTGTGCACATCCAAGCCTGGGTTCACGGCACTCTAACCTGCATTGCACGACTTTCTAAGTTGGTCTCCGGCGACGTGGGACTCCTTTGTGTAACTTTAGGGTGAGCACCATTTCACGCATCCTCGTAGTGCCTGTTTCTGGCACTTCTCCGGTTGCTACCTGCTGCTGAGAGGGCTCCTTGTCTTGCTCGACGTCCCCTCTACCTCCTGGCGCAATTTGCGACATCCTGGTTCTTCCTGGGCCACAGCAGCGTCCAAAAATGCTAACCGCACGACTTGCAGCTAGCAAGGCTTGTTGGCATTCTTTCGGCGGGAAAACACTTCTGCACGACTCTCCACGGCGGGAAGGATCGGTCCACCAAAGGGAAAGTCTCTAGCCCTTTTCGTTCCTGCAGAAACCTCAGCTTCTTCTGCCCAGTAGAAGCTTCTTTGCATCCACAGCTGGCATTTCCTGGGCATATGCCCATCTCCGACTTGCTTGTGACTTTTGGACTTGGTCCCCTTGTTCCACAGGTACCCTAGATCGGAAATCCATCGTTGTTGCACTGTTGGTTTGTGTCTTTCCTGCATTATTCCTCTATCACGACTTCTTTGTCCTTGGGGGAACTTTAGTGCACTTTGCACTCACTTTTCAGGGTCTTGGGGAGGGTTATTTTTCTAACTCTCACTATTTTCTAATAGTCCCAGCGACCCTCTACAAGGTCACATAGGTTTGGGGTCCATTCGTGGTTCGCATTCCACTTTTGGAGTATATGGTTTGTGTTGCCCCTATCCCTATGTGTCCCCATTGCATCCTATTGTAACTATACATTGTTTGCACTGTTTTCTAAGACTATACTGCATATTATTGGTATTGTGTATATATATCTTGTGTATATTTCCTATCCTCTCACTGAGGGTACACTCTGAGATACTTTGGCATATTGTCATAAAAATAAAGTACCTTTATTTTTAGTATAACTGTGTATTGTGTTTTCTTATGATATTGTGCATATGACACTAAGTGGTACTGTAGTAGCTTCATACGTCTCCTAGTTCAGCCTAAGCTGCTCTGCTAAGCTACCATTATCTATCAGCCTAAGCTGCTAGACACCCTATACACTAATAAGGGATAACTGGGCCTGGTGCAAGGTGCAAGTACCCCTTGGTACTCACTACAAGCCAGTCCAGCCTCCTACATTGGTTGTGCAGCGGTGGGATAAGTGCTTTGAGACTACTTACCACTCTTGTCATTTTACTTTTCATAAGAGAAAAATATACAAAACAAGTTCAGTGTATATACACATAACCAAAAAGTTTTGCATTTCCTCTTTTCACTTTTTCTAAGTGCTGAAAAGTACTTCTAAACTTTCTAAAAAGTTCTAAAAAGTTTAAAAAGTTTTTTCTGTCTTTCTAAAAGTTCTGAAAACTTTGTTTTTTCTCTTTTTCTATCACTTTAACTCTCTCTAAAAATGTCTGGCACAGGCCAAAATGTTGATCTGTCCAAACTTGCATATGACCACCTTAGCTGGAAAGGAGCAAGGAGTCTCTGTGTAGAGAGAGGTTTGAGTGTAGGGAAGAATCCTTCCTTGGAATTGTTACTTAACATGCTTAGAGAACAAGATAAGGCTAAAAGTGCCCCATCTGTTGAAAAAGTAGCTAATGGTTCCCAATCTGATCCAGGGACTCCCCCAGGAAAAGGTTCAGGAAAGAAACTTCTTAGCCTTCCCATTACAAGACAGTCTAGCATAGTTGGTACTGAAGTGGAGTCACATCATACAGATGATGTGCTCTCACATTACACTGTCAGCCAAGCTGTTAGGGTGCCCTCTGTAAGGGACAGGTCTCCTTCTGTTCATTCCCATCATACCTCTGTATCTAGAAATGTCCCTCCCACCATCCCTTATGACAGATTGTTAGAAAGGGAACTCAATACGTTGAGGGTGGAACAAACCAGACTGAAGCTTAAAAAGCAACAGCTGGATTTGGATAGACAGTCTTTAGAACTAGAGAAGGAAAGACAGAAGTTGGGTTTTGAAACCCATGGTGGCAGCAGCAGTATTCCCCATAGTCATCCTGCAAAAGAGCATGATTCCAGGAATCTGCATAAGATAGTTCCCCCTTATAAGGAGGGGGATGACATTAACAAGTGGTTTGCTGCACTTGAGAGGGCCTGTGTTGCACAGGATGTCCCTCAAAGGCAGTGGGCTGCTATCCTATGGCTATCATTTAGTGGAAAAGGTAGGGATAGGCTCCTTACTGTGAAAGAAAGTGATGCCAATAATTTTACAGTTCTTAAGAATGCACTCCTGGATGGTTATGGCTTAACCACTGAACCATACAGGATAAGGTTCAGAGAGACCAAAAAGGAGTCTTCACAAGACTGGGTTGATTTCATTGACCATTCAGTGAAGGCCTTGGAGGGGTGGTTACATGGCAGTAAAGTTACTGATATTGACAGCCTGTATAACTTGATCCTGAGAGAGCATATTCTTAATAATTGTGTGTCTGATTTGTTGCACCAGTACTTGGTGGACTCTGATCTGACCTCTCCCCAAGAATTGGGAAAGAAGGCAGACAAATGGGTCAGAACAAGGGTGAACAGAAAAGTTCATACAGGGGGTGACAAAGATGGCAACAAAAAGAAGGATGGTAAGTCTTCTGACAAGGGTGGGGACAAATCTAAAAATGAGTCTTCATCAGGCCCACAAAAACACTCTGGTGGGGGTGGTGGGTCCAAATCCTCCTTTAATCAAAACAAAGAAAAGAAACCATGGTGCTATTTATGTAAAGTAAAAGGCCATTGGACAACAGATCCCAGTTGTCCAAAGAAAAGCACCAAGCCTCCTACCACTACAACCCCTACTGCTACACCTAGTGTCCCTAATAATAGCAGTGGTGGTGGGAGCAAACCTACTAATAGCCATTCCAAGGGAGTAGCTGGGCTCACTATTGGTAACTTAGTTGGGGTTGGTCTTGTTAGGGAGACCACAGAGGCTATATTAGTCTCTGAGGGGGCTATTGATTTAGCCACCTTAGTTGCTTGTCCCCTTAATATGGATAAGTACAAGCAGCTACCCCTAATAAATGGTGTTGAGGTTCAAGCCTACAGGGACACTGGTGCCAGTGTGACTATGGTCATAGAGAAACTGGTCCACCCTGAACAACACCTACTTGGTCACCAGTACCAAGTAACCGATGCTCACAACAACACACTTAGCCACCCCATGGCTGTTGTTAATCTCAACTGGGGGGGGGGGGGGTTACTGGCCCAAAGAAAGTTGTGGTAGCCACAGATTTACCTGTAGACTGTCTACTAGGAAATGATTTGGAGACATCAGCTTGGTCAGATGTGGAGTTGGAGGCCCATGCAGCAATGCTGGGCATCCCAGGGCATATTTTTGCTTTAACCAGGGTTCAGGCCAAAAAGCAAAAAGGACAGGGAAGCTTGGATCCTGGAACAATGGACCAAGTGCTCCCTAAAGCTAGGGCTAGTAGAAGCAAACCACTTCCTACTATCCCTCCCTCTACAGTGGATTCTACTTCTGAGGAAGAAGAATTTCCACCCTGTGCAGAACCTACACCAGAGGAGCTGGAAGCAGACACTGCTGAGCTTTTGGGTGAAGGGGGGCCTGCCAGGGAGGAGCTGAGTGTGGCACAGCAGACCTGTCCCACACTAGAGGGTCTAAGACAGCAAGCTGTCAAACAGGCTAATGGGGATGTCAGTGACTCTCACAGAGTTTACTGGGAGGACAATCTCTTGTACACTGAAGCAAGGGATCCTAAAGCTGGAACTGCCAGGAGGTTAGTGATTCCTCAGGAGTACAGAAAGTTCCTCCTAACTCTAGCCCACGACATTCCCCTAGCTAGACATCTGGGGCAAATGAAAACTTGGGACAGGCTTGTTCCCCTGTTTCATTGGCCTAGGATGTCTGAGGACACAAAGGAATTTTGTAAGTCCTGTGAAACCTGTCATGCCAGTGGCAAGACAGGTGGCACTCCAAAGGCACCCCTTATTCCACTGCCTGTGGTTGGGGTTCCCTTTGAAAGGGTAGGGGTTGACATAGTTGGCCCCCTTGACCCTCCTACTGCTTCAGGCAATAGGTTTATCTTGGTGGTAGTGGACCATGCCACAAGATATCCTGAAGCTATTCCTTTAAGGACCACTACAGCACCTGCAGTGGCAAAGGCCCTCCTGGGAATATTTTCCAGGGTGGGCTTTCCAAAGGAAGTAGTATCAGACAGGGGAAGCAATTTCATGTCTGCATACTTAAAGGCCATGTGGAAGGAGTGTGGTGTGACTTACAAGTTCACTACACCCTATCATCCACAAACAAATGGACTGGTGGAGAGATTTAACAAAACTCTCAAAGGCATGATTATGGGTCTCCCTGAAAAACTCCGCAGGAGATGGGATATCCTGTTACCATGCCTCCTTTTTGCCTACAGGGAGGTACCCCAGAAAGGAGTGGGCTTCAGCCCCTTTGAACTCCTCTTTGGTCACCCTGTTAGGGGTCCACTAACACTTGTCAAGGAGGGTTGGGAACAACCTTTAAAAGCTCCAAAACAAGATATTGTGGATTATGTACTTGGCCTCAGATCAAGGATGGCTGAGTATATGAAAAAGGCCAGTAAAAACCCTCAGGCCAGCCAAGAGCTCCAAAAGCAATGGCATGACCAGAAGGCTGTTTTGGTTCAGTACAAACCAGGGCAGAAAGTGTGGGTCTTGGAGCCTGTGACCCCAAGAGCACTCCAAGATAAATGGAGTGGACCCCACACAATTGTTGAGAAAAAGGGTGAAGTCACCTATTTAGTTGACTTAGGCACTGCCAGGAGTCCCCTTAGGGTGCTCCATGTCAACCGCCTGAAACCCTACTATGACAGGGCTGATCTCACCCTGCTCATGGCAACTGATGAGGGACAGGAAGAAGACAGTGATCCTCTACCTGATCTCTTCTCTTCCACAGAACAAGATGCTCTTGTGGAAGGTGTAGTTTTGGCTGATTGTCTTACTGCTGAGCAGAAAGACCATTGCATAAATCTCCTGGGTCAGTTTTCTGAACTCTTCTCTACTGTGCCAGGTACCACTTCTTGGTGTGAGCACACTATAGATACTGGAGACAGTTTACCTGTCAAAAGTAAGATCTATAGGCAGCCTGACCATGTCAGGGACTGCATAAAGCAAGAGGTGCAGAAAATGTTAGAACTGGGAGTGGTTGAGCACTCTGAAAGTCCATGGGCTTCTCCTGTGGTACTTGTACCAAAACCCCATTCCAAAGATGGAAAGAAGGAAATGCGGTTTTGTGTAGACTACAGAGGTCTCAACCAGGTAACCAAAACTGATGCTCACCCTATACCCAGGGCAGATGAGCTCATAGATACACTGGCATCTGCCAAGTATCTAAGCACTTTTGATTTGACTGCAGGGTATTGGCAGATCAAATTATCAGGAGATGCTAAACCTAAAACTGCATTTTCAACCATTGGAGGCCATTACCAGTTCACAGTAATGCCTTTTGGATTGAAAAATGCACCTGCCACTTTTCAGAGGTTGGTGAACACAGTCCTGCAAGGGCTGGAAGCTTTCAGTGCAGCATATTTGGACGATATAGCTATCTTTAGCTCCAGCTGGGATGATCACCTGGTCCACCTATGGAAAGTTTTAGAGGCCCTGCAAAAGGCAGGCCTCACTATCAATGCTTCAAAGTGCCAGATAGGGCAGGGTAAGGTGGTTTATCTGGGACACCTTGTTGGTGGGGAACAGATTGCACCACTACAGGGGAAAATCCAAACAATTATTGATTGGGTTCCCCCTACCACTCAGACTCAGGTGAGAGCCTTCCTAGGCCTCACTGGGTATTACAGGAGGTTCATTAAGAACTATGGCTCCATTGCAGCCCCTCTTAATGACCTCACATCCAAGAAAATGCCTAAAAAGGTATTATCGACAGCAAACTGTCAGAAAGCTTTTGAGGAGCTGAAGCAGGCCATGTGCTCTGCACCTGTCCTGAAAAGCCCTTGTTACTCTAAAAAATTCTATGTCCAAACTGATGCATCTGAATTAGGAGTAGGGGCAGTCCTATCACAACTTAATTCTGAGGGCCAGGATCAACCTGTTGCTTTTATTAGTAGGAGGTTGACCCCTAGAGAAAAGCGTTGGTCTGCCATAGGGAGGGAGGCCTTTGCTGTGGTCTGGGCTCTGAAGAAGTTGAGGCCATACCTGTTTGGCACTCACTTCATTGTTCAGACAGACCACAAACCTCTACTTTGGCTAAAACAAATGAAAGGTGAAAATCCTAAATTGTTGAGGTGGTCCATATCCCTACAGGGAATGGACTATACAGTGGAACATAGACCTGGGAGTAGCCACTCCAATGCAGATGGACTCTCCAGATATTTCCACTTAGACAATGAAGACTCATCAGGTCATGGCTAGTCTTATTGTCCTTCGTTTGGGGGGGGGGGGGGGGGTTGTGTAGGAAAGTACCATCTTGCCTGGCATGTTACCCCCATTTTTCACTGTATATATGTTGTTTTAGTTGTATGTGTCACTGGGACCCTGTCACCCAGGGCCCCAGTGCTCATAAGTGTGCCTGAATGTGTTACCTGTGTAGTGACTAACTGTCTCACTGAGGCTCTGCTAATCAGAACCTCAGTGGTTATGCTCTCTCATTTCTTTCAAATTGTCACTAACAGGCTAGTGACCAATTTTACCAATTTACATTGGCTTACTGGAACACCCTTATAATTCCCTAGTATATGGTACTGAAGTACCCAGGGTATTGGGGTTCCAGGAGATCCCTATGGGCTGCAGCATTTCTTTTGCCACCCATAGGGAGCTCTGACAATTCTTACACAGGCCTGCCACTGCAGCCTGAGTGAAATAACGTCCACGTTATTTCACAGCCATTTTACACTGCACTTAAGTAACTTATAGGTCACCTATATGTCTAACCTTTACCTGGTAAAGGTTAGGTGCAAAGTTACTTAGTGTGAGGGCACCCTGGCACTAGCCAAGGTGCCCCCACATTGTGCAGGGCCAATTCCCCGGACTTTGTGAGTGCGGGGACACCATTACACTCGTGCACTACATATAGGTCACTACCTATATGTAGCTTCACAATGGTAACTCCGAATATGGCCATGTAACATGTCTATGATCATGCAATTGCCCCCTCTATGCCATCCTGGCATAGTTGGCACAATCCCATGATCCCAGTGGTCTGTAGCACAGACCCTGGTACTGCCAAACTGCCTTTCCCGGGGTTTCACTGCAGCTGCTGCTGCTGCCAACCCCTCAGACAGGCATCTGCCCTCCTGGGGTCCAGCCAGGCCTGGCCCAGGATGGCAGAACAAAGGACTTCCTCTGAGAGAGGGTGTTACACCCTCTCCCTTTGGAAAATGGTGTGAAGGCAGGGGAGGAGTAGCCTCCCCCAGCCTCTGGAAATGCTTTCTTGGACACAGATGTGCCCAGTTCTGCATAAGCCAGTCTACACCGGTTCAGGGGACCCCTTAGCCCTGCTCTGGCGCGAAACTGGACAAAGGAAAGGGGAGTGACCACTCCCCTAACCTGCACCTCCCCTGGGAGGTGTCCAGAGCTCCTCCAGTGTGCTCCAGACCTCTGCCATCTTGGAAACAGAGGTGCTGCTGGCACACTGGACTGCTCTGAGTGGCCAGTGCCACCAGGTGACGTCAGAGACTCCTTCTGATAGGCTCCTTCAGGTGTTGCTAGCCTATCCTCTCTCCTAGGTAGCCAAACCCTCTTTTCTGGCTATTTAGGGTCTCTGTCTCTGGGGAAACTTTAGATAACGAATGCAAGAGCTCATCCGAGTTCCTCTGCATCTCTCTCTTCACCTTCTGCCAAGGAATCGACTGCTGACCGCGTTGGAAGCCTGCAAAACTGCAACATAGTAGCAAAGACAACTACTGCAACTCTGTAACGCTGATCCTGCCGCCTTCTCGACTGTTTTCCTGGTGGTGCATGCTGTGGGGGTAGTCTGCCTCCTCTCTGCACTAGAAGCTCCGAAGAAATCTCCCGTGGGTCGACGGAATCTTCCCCCTGCAACCGCAGGCACCAAAAAGTTGCATTACCGGTCCCTTGGGTCTCCTGTCAGCACAACGAGCGAGGTCCCTCGAATCCAGCAACTCTGTCCAAGTGACTCCCACAGTCCAGTGACTCTTCAGTCCAAGTTTGGTGGAGGTAAGTCCTTGCCTCACCTCGCTAGACTGCATTGCTGGGAACCGCGACTTTTGCAGCTACTCCGGCCCCTGTGCACTTCTGGCGGAAATCCTTTGTGCACAGCCAAGCCTGGGTCCACGGCACTCTAACCTGCATTGCACGACTTTCTAAGTTGGTCTCCGGCCACGTGGGACTCCTTTGTGTAACTTCGGGTGAGCACAGTTTCACGCATCCTCGTAGTGCCTGTTTCTGGCACTTCTCCGGGTGCTACCTGCTGCTGAGAGGGCTCCTTGTCTTGCTCGACGTCCCCTCTACCTCCTGACGCAATTTGCGACATCCTGGTCCTTCTTGGGCCACAGCAGTGTCCAAAAACGCTGACCGCATGACTTGCAGCTAGCAAGGCTTGTTGGCGTTCTTTCGGCGGGAAAACACTTCTGCACAACTCTCCACGGCGAGAGGGATCCGTCCACCAAAGGGGAAGTCTCTAGCACTTTTTGTTCCTGCAGAAACCTCAGCTTCTTCTGCCCAGTAGAAGCTTCTTTGCATCCACAGCTGGCATTTCCTGGGCATATGCCCATCTCCGACTTGCTTGTGACTTTTGGACTTGGTCCCCTTCTTCCACAGGTACCCTAGATCGGAAATCCATCGTTGTTGCACTGTTGGTTTGTGTCTTTCCTGCATTATTCCTCTATCACGACTTCTTTGTCCTTGGGGGAACTTTAGTGCACTTTGCACTCACTTTTCAGGGTCTTGGGGAGGATTATTTTTCTAACTCTCACTATTTTCTAATAGTCCCAGCGACCCTCTACAAGGTCACATAGGGTTGGGGTCCATTCGTGGTTCGCATTCCACTTTTGGAGTATATGGTTTGTGTTGCCCCTATCCCTATGTGTCCCCATTGCATCCTATTGTAACTATACATTGTTTGCACTGTTTTCTAAGACTATACTGCATATTTTTGGTATTGTGTATATATATCTTGTGTATATTTCCTATCCTCTCACTGAGGGTACACTCTGAGATACTTTGGCATATTGTCATAAAAATAAAGTACCTTTATTTTTAGTATAACTGTGTATTGTGTTTTCTTATGATATTGTGCATATGACACTAAGTGGTACTGTAGTAGCTTCACACGTCTCCTAGTTCAGCCTAAGCTGCTCTGCTAAGCTACCATTATCTATCAGCCTAAGCTGCTAGACACCCTATACACTAATAAGGGATAACTGGGCCTGGTGCAAGGTGCAAGTACCCCTTGGTACTCACTACAAGCCAGTCCAGCCTCCTACAGATATAAACTATGATTTATTGGCCTTTTCATGGAAGGTGCAGTTTTACCTACGCAGTAATACCAACTTTTACTTTTAGGTTATTGTTCACTGTGAGGACATGCTATTTCCAATGTTTAGCATGCAATATTTTTATGTTATGTGTTAATCGCTAAGCCCTGCATGCTTACAAGGCACATTTTGGGGTGACTTATTTAAATTATAAATAGGTTTTTCTCCATGACACTGGTATTTTCCCTTGCTATGTGTTATTGCAATTCTTTTAAACTGAAGCCCAGCCAGAGCACAGTCGTGCTCCCTGAAGTCATATAGTTTTGTCACATATATTAGTGGTTTAAATACACACTGAAGCCCACAAATGACATCTAACTTCCACACCATTGGTGTATTTCTTACACCATGTACTAGTTAAACCTACCTGTTGCAAAGTGGGTTCGGCCCTTTGAATGCGCCCTTTTATTTTTTGCTTTTTGGACTTTTTACTGTGGGTAAGTCTCACTACATGTGTCTCACCCATGATTATCACATGGCAAATGGCCTATGTGTGTCTACTGCCAGTGTCGGCCTTATAAGATAAGGCTGCTGCGATGCAGCTGGGATAAGGGGAACTTGGCTGAATACATGTGAACACATACAAATGCTCATGCACATGTGTGAGGGCCGCACGGGTGACACTTTTGTCGGGTACGGATGGTAACTGTCACAGGTAGCCTGGCGCAGGGGGACTCTGCAGGGTTCAATATTGACCGGGATCGGCCTTATAATATTAGTGGGCACTTATAGGTATGGTCTTTTTTATTTATATTTTTATTGAGATCTAAATTTGCAATAAAAACATCAGAACATGATATTCATACACCAAACATATATGGATACATCAACAGATCATATTTCATCACAAATACATCCACAAAGCAATGATAAAGCTCCGGATTTCATTATACCATGAAGGAACCTAGATAAAGCATTTGCCCGGTAACACAATCAGCCTCTTCGACCTACCCTGAGCCTTCGTCCATAAACTTCCACCATATTTTATCAAATGTCCTGATCCCACCCACAACACAGTGCATAGAGACGCTCCTTAATACTTACTTGCTTCATTTTTATCACCTGTCCCTTTTTGTGGGGATCAACTGTGTTTGCCACCTTTGGAGTAATAAGGATCTAGCCACAGCCATTGCGACATATAAAAGTTGTATACATTTGGGGGCTAATAGAATAGCAGGATTGTATCCCAAAACTATTCACCAAATAAAAATAAATATTTCTTTCCAGAATTCTTGAATCGGGGCACATAAACCAATAACATGTGTCCAATTTGCGATGTCCCCAAAATTACATCGAAAGCAGTGACCAGACCAATTAGGGATGAGCTGTGCTAAGAATTGCGGGGTTATATAAAGAAGCCATTTACTAAAAAATAACATTCTGCGCCAATTGGTTCCTCTCAAAACATTAAAATTCAGCATATTAATTTTGTCCCACATCTTTTTCGTTAATTCTAACCCTTCATACATTTCTCATTTTTTTATTATTTTCTGACAGAGATCCATGCTCTTCAAAGATGCAAGCAGCCTTTTCCATTCTCCCGCTCATTTATAGTCGGGGGCTTCTACAAATTCTGTTACCACTTTTTGACTTTTCCAGATCTGTCCACATTCTAGATTATTAAATATACTGACCAATGCTCTAAAGGAACCAAGGAGCAGAAAATCACCTTGCACTACTTCACAAATTTTCCGCACAATTTTCCACCTCTCTCCAAACAAAAAGTCTGCTACCTTCCTAATTCCAACTCTCTCCCATTTTCACACTCAATCAGGATGCAGCTTAATTCCACAATCCTCAACCATTTCTCACAAAGGTGTAGCAGCATTAATATAGGGAATAGCGTATCTTCTATAGAGATCTGCACACTTTCTAAAAAAACACCTTAAGCTCTCGTAACAAACTTTTTTTGTGATTTTGTTAATTTTAACACATCACGTATAATATACTCTTTAGGTATCAGCATCACCAAATTGTTCTGAAAAGTGTTAACTAATCTCAGCTTTGCATTAAATCTGGACATGTACTGTGCAAAATATGCAAAATAACAATCTTTTACGTTGGGAAGTGCCAAACGGCCCTTCTCGAGTTCCTCATATAAGGTGCTTATTGCTAATCTGGCAGTTTTATTATCCAGATAAATCATATAAACATGGACTCCACTTTTTTTTTAAAGGATGTAGTTAAAACACATGGGGTGGCCGAAAAAAGAAAATTACATAATGGAAAAGTCGACATTTTGATCAGAGTGACCCTCCCTAGAATAGTTAAAGGAAGCAAGTTCCACCGTGCCAACATAGCTTGTACATTTGAAAGCGAAGAGGCAAAATTAAGATCATATAAATGCTCAAATTTTGGAGATTATCTAATAGCCAGATACCTTTTTGGTTGAGCGTTTACACAGGACACAGTTTCCGAGAGTAATCTATCTGAACATCACCTGCATAGAATAATTTTAGTTTTTTCTTATTGATTTTATAGCCCCCCCACCTTCTCAAATTGCAAAAAAGTCTCAAAGGCTTTTTCCTGCAAACATTTATTGCTATCAAGCATCAGCATGATATCATCCGCATATAATGTTATCTTCCCCATCTGCGAAATGGGAGGGCGTATAGCAGAATTATGCCTAATTGGAATCACCAATACCTCAATAAAGAAAGCAAACAAGCTCGACGATAGAGGGCACCCCTGCCGGGTCCCTCATAAAACTTGTAATTTACACACTTCTGTGTCATTCATTATGATATTGGCTTCAGCATTTAGATACATCCTATGCAGCAACCCCCTGATCTTAGAAGGCACCCCAAATTTGGCTAAAATGCCAAATAACGTTTCCCAGACCACGACATCAAATGCCTTTTCTGCATCTTACTAAAGAACTATGGAGGAAATACTATTGACTGAAAAATAGGCAAGCGCTTCGGCTAAGTAATGTGTATTTGTGCCTAGCTGGCTTCCAGGATATAAAACCATTCTGGTCCTAATGGATCAGTTTTGCTGTTATCAAATTTATCTATTTACCAGAAGTTTAAAAATAATTTTATAATCAGAATTCAATACAGTAATTGTGTGATACGAATTTGGGTCTTCCCCATCTTTTCCTTTTTAAAGAAACTAACAACATTCCCCGCACTGAATGATGCTGGAATAGGACCACCCTTCAGAATTGTATTGGTAACCAATAAAAAAATGGTCTGCCAATACTTCTAGAAAAGATGTTAAAAATTCTGCAGCAAAGCCGTCGGTCCACAAACCTTACCATTTGGGAGGTTTTTAACCACCTCAACCAATTTGTCTCTAGTAAAGGGGCAGATAATACTTTCTATATCTTCCTCGGATAGGGTAGGAATAGTAAGCCCTGCTAAAAAATTCCCCAAAGCCTATTTATCCACCACTTGACTATGACTGTAAATTTGTCTATAGCGTTCTACCATGATTTCACCCACTTTCCCCTGCTCCTTACACCTAACCCCAGAAACCAGGCATTTCAGAGCATGCATTGTTTTACTAGTAGCCTGTTCTTATGCCTGCCAGGCTAGAAATCTCCCTGTAAAATTACTTCCTAATAGACCTTCTGCATGGTGGCATGATTCACAACACCACTCTTAGTCTAGTACAGATCACTTAATGCCTGCTTGGCCTTGTCCAATGCTTTCCTTTTCACTCTTGACGGGTGTCTTAAGAATCTCTCTAGACTATCCTGAATGGCCCGTTCTAAAATCTGCTTTTGTTGTTTTGCACTTCTAATATAGGTGGCATCTTTCACTATCACGAGCCCCTTTACATATGCTTTTAGAGAATCCCACACTACGCTGGGAGGAGCCGACACATGATTCCTGCTTAAAATCTCCCTTATCTCTTCTTTACATATCCAAACCCACCCTTTTTCCTTTAGGCACTGTTTCTTAAAGAACCATCTCCTAACTTGCGGCGTACCATTCTCCAGCAATACCTCCGAAGCGAGAATTGCGTGATCTGAAAAGCCGTTAGGATGCATTTGTTGGCCCTTAAAAACCAGGGCTTTTGAAAGTAAGAAAAAATCAAAATGAAACAAGCTGTGAAACAGACAGGATAAACAGGTATAATCTATTTTTGTCTGAAAAACCACCCTCAATGATCAATGTGTCAAGATTTTTTGATAATTCTGCAAAACCTTCACAACTTTAGGGTTTAACTGTTTTTTCCTTTTTTACTGAAGAGTTTATTCTAGGGTTCTGCAGGAAGCTAAAATCCCCTCCCGTAATAATTTCCCCAGTAACTTGCAATAATGACTGGAAAAGTTCCTCATAAGGCTCAGGATTATCGTCCACTGGGGCATACAGGCTCACAAACAAAAGTCAGCTAGAAAGCATTGAGCAATTCACCCAGCACCAACGTCCAGACAAAAACCCTCTGTAGTCAACCCAGCTTTTAAACATGGAAAATTCCAGAAGCTTCTTGGCCGGAATATGAGTTTCTTGCAATGAAACTACAGAGGGATTTTCAGCTACAACCCAAGCTTCTATTGCACGCCTCTTAATATTATTATTACTAAGGCCATTGGCATTAAAAGAATCTACCTTCAAAGTACAATTAGACATCACCCCCACTTTCTTTTCTCAGGAGACCAACTAAAAAAAATCAGAAAAAGTGCAAACATGCATAAATGTGCCTAATGTGTATAAAGTGACTAAAGTACAAAAGTGCAAACCTGTGGCCCATACTAGACCCATATTTAAAGTGGAATCATTTAATAAAGTGCCATCTAGGCTATCCATTGCCCTAAACCTCCATCTCCTTACACCACATAAAGTGCATATGTGTGTAATCTGACCTATATCTAGCCAGAAATTGAAGTGCATGCACTTTATGAAACACATGCCTTTCTCCTAACTTATGCCTTCTCTGCCAGCAACTCATCCCACACACAATTAACCTCATATCGCACAGCAATGGAATCCAACCAGTATAGGTATCCGTAATTCTCAACCATCCATTCAGGTGTATGCTCCTGAAATTCATCATTTTGGATCTCAATTTACCAAACATGGTGTTCCGCCCTTACATCACCACCCCCTGCTGTGTGAACCACCACACTTCTTAAAGGACCTTCCCTGGTGCCCTGTATCCGAGACCCCCCTGCCTGGGAACTCTAGGAGTGTGCCCTTCCCTTTCACCCCTGAGGTAACACCCAGGCCTGGGAGGAGTTCGTGGAGTTCTGCTATGTGGAACTCCGCAAAGTGCCAAAAAAAACTCTGTCGCTATACACAGAGTTCCATGACCAGCAGAGTTTGGGTAAGTAGCCCTGTTCACGCTGATTTTCAGTGCCAGGAGTTTCTCCTGTGCTGTAAAATCAGTGTAAACTACATCACATTGAGTGTCAGAGGGCACTAACTTCTTTCTGTCGCTCAAGTAGATTTCCTACTCGAACTGCAGCTTCCTCAAAACGAGTGGAGCTTTCTCAAAACAGGCGGATGTGACCTGCTGTGACTGCCTGCATTCAGAAATCAAGCTTGCGCTCACCAACATAGTGACAGCTCCACCTCCTATCCCCCCTCTACTTCTGATCTCTAAGTTATGGTGCCCTTGCATGGTGCCTGGAAGAGGTTCTAAAGGGAGTAACATACTGAAGAAGGGTGCTCATGCTTCAGCCCCCTCCAATCATCCAGAAAGGAAATGTGAAAAGTTAGTAGCATACATCACCCACCTGACTCCCACAATGCCTTGAGGATCGAGCATGCAAAAGCCCCAATGCCTTTGTGGGGGTGGATAGAAGGCAATCCCCCACTTTACTACAAATGCTTCAGCTCAAACAAATTTGCTCCAAAAAAGTCCTGGCTTGATCCCTAGTTTGAAAGAAGTGAGAATGCCCTTTAGATAGCACTTTGAGTTTTGCAAATTGCACAAGACCCGTCGTGCCCCTACTGATTTAAAGGTGCCAATCATCCCCTTGAATTCCTTATGACGACAAGCTGCAGTGGATGACATATCAGAGAATACTCTGAAAGAGAAGTTATCTGTGGTATGACAAGTACCCCCTTTTGACTTGCGCTGGTTAATACCCGCTCTTTTATGCAAAAGTCAACGGGGATGCTTAAAATGTACATTCTGATTAGGGGGTACTTGATGGGCTCTCGAGATCATGAACAGCCATGTCGGGCATAGATAACTGCAAATAAGTTCAGATACAACGGCCACAGTGGTAGTCCTGTTGTCACGTCCTTCCGGGACTCCTACAAACGTTTGGTTTGACCTGCGGGAGCGATTTTCCATATCACCGAGCTTCCATTGAATTTCAGTCAATTTGGAAGGGAGTTTTAAGGTTACTGGGTCTGTCTTTTGTTTACGATCCTATAAATCAGAGATTTGCTGCTCTGCCTGGGACATCCTTGTGTTTAGAAGCTGAATAATCAAGTTAAGTTGGGTAAACTGCTCACTTGTTTTCTTGTGGGCCTCTTCCTGAGATATCTTCAATTCGCGGACTCCCCCAGGATCTGGTGCAGAAGCAATTCCACTGGGGGCATGGATGCAGCGGGTAACCATGACTCTGATCCTGATAATCCCTGCTATGAGGGGCCCAGAAACGAGAGAATCAATGCCCCATCTTTCTTGCAGATTAAATCTCGAAGAACCGTACCTTCAGTATCAATAGGTATTTACAAAGGGGTTCCCACATCAATGTCTAATTCATCTGAATTTGGTGGAGTGGTTGTTTCAACCTCCCCATTCTGAATTGCAGATGGTAATTCTCCTAATGGATCTTGCTGCCCAGGGAGATGTCTAAAGGTCGTAGCAGCAAAAATAGAATATGGTGATAAGGTCTTTGATTGATGGATTATGCCTGCTTATTGCCGTGCTGGCTGGTCTTTGTTCTGTAGCAGTTCCAATGTTATTTTGAGTACTGACCATGGGCCCAGCCCGGAAGTAGACCTTGGATGGTCACATGTGCTCCCGTCATGCTTGAGACTAGGACGGGTTCTGGGGAGAAGAAGGAGGGCGCTCCATGATGGCGGTCACGAAGTGCATGGCATAACGCAGTAGCAGATGAGTGCAACAAGCTCAGACGTGGACACTGATTTTCCCGCAAGAGATACACTGGAGGAGATCCTTGGAGTCACAGGCAGGTGGCAGGGTGGATGCGGTGGAATGCAGTATAGTGACAGCAGGATACAGCGGGAACCACAGTGTCCAGTTAGTCGGGGGCACACAGTCTCCAAACTCCACCCTTTCTGAAGTCAAACCTCTGACAGTCTCTGCCTACTTGGATCAAAGCATAGCGGGATAGGTGAATACCCTTTCTACCCCATCTACTGGGATCATAATAATACTGCAAGAGCCCAGGGGAATAAAAAAAGGGCAATGTATGACAATACAAGGCAACCTAGGGGTGCACATTAGGTGCCCCTCCAGGCAGAGGTAAAGCCCAGTAGTTTGCAGAAGAAGTCTGCACAGTCATGAATGCAGCTTGTAGCCTCCTGTCTACACTTCTTGCCTGTTAGCTACATTTGTACCCCTTTCACAGCTGCTTTGCACCGCATCCCACAATAGCCTGCATGACTAAAACAGATTACACACAGCGCAGGATGAACAGGCTATCACAGGATTCTATGCTGCGCCCGTGCGCTGCTGGGATAGTATCTAAAGCTGTGAGACATCGGGTGGGCAATACTCCCAGCAACTGTAAGGTGAAGGCGGACCCAAAGAATAGGGGACAAGTGACTAGCCCTGATACCCCAGAAATCTCCTTACATTCAATCTTTTTTGAGAGTCTACTATCCGAAGACAATAACAGGGCATCATTGGTCAAGCTGGGGTCACTTTTATAAGCAACAAAATATGCCTACCATTCTATCAGCGCTGGCTTCTGGTGAGAAAGGTTCTACAGGATGTAGTGTGGAGGCAAGAACAGAGACTGGGGCAGTTATAGATATAGTCAGTGTGATTTACTGTTTTATCTGGAGCGACACTTTACTATAACTGCTTCACAGTGCAGTTTCTCTTCCCTTAGGACTGCAAAGAGATATGCAACTGGGGTGGATAAGGTGCACCCAGTTCATAATCGCAGGCCACAAGACCACACATTAGTGAAACTCTACATGTACATCTTATGGGTCATTTAGAATTGTCATATTACTCTGGCTCAGCTCAGGGTCAGAGCCCATGCCTTTTGCTGTCCTGCTAGGCCAAATTAAATGCATTTCTTCCCAGCAGAGGGAACAAAGGCCGCCCCACACAAAAGGAGTAACTAACAGTGCTCCTTCAGCCTCTGAGAAGGAAAGCATGGGGATAAAAATCTGTGCCTATTAATTACCTGTCAATCTGTACCAGGGCTGGGGACAGACCAGACCCACTCAAAAAAGGAGGAAGCTCAGACAACTGAAGCCAACGCAGGAGGGAGCTCCTTTTTGAAGTTTTGGTGGGAAAGGCCTTGTCAGTGATGTCAGTGAGGGGCAGAGCTGAGACTGAAAAAGTAGAGGTGACTAGTGACTCCTGGATGACACCATCGTAAACTGCCCCAGCATGTTATGGACTCCAAACTCAACATGAACCACCAAATCAACTGAGTCACTTCCACCTGTTTCCGCACCCTACGCCTCCTATGCAAGACTTTCAAATGGATCACCCTCGAACACAGAAAGACCATCACACATGCCCTCATCACCACCAGACTCGACTATGGCAATGCACTCTACACCGGAATCAACAAGAATCTCACCCGCAAACTACTAAACATCCAGAACGCTGCCGTCAGACTGGTCCTTGACCTGCCTCGACACTGCCACATCTCTCAACACCTTCACACACTACACTGGCTTCCCATAAAGAAAAGAATCACCTTCAAAATCCTCACCCACGCACACAAAACCCTCCACAACACCGGACCAGCTTACCTGAACAAGCGACTCAACTTCCATGCACCCCACAGAGCCCTACGTTCAGCCCAACTCTCTCTCGCTGAAGTACCCCACATCAGGAAAACTAGAACAGGGGGACGCTCCTATTCCTACTTCGCAGCCACCACCTGGAACATCCTTCCACTCCACATCAGACAACCTCCCTCCCCCTCAACATCACAAAGGAACTGAAGACTTGGCTTTTTTAAGAACCACCTTACCGGTGGATGCTACACATCCTCCCCAGTGCCTTAAGACCCTTGCTGGTGAGAAGCTGCGCTTTACAAACACTGATTGATTAATTGATTTCTGCAGGAGCATTGGGACAAGAGTGGAGAGGTTATGTGGCAACCTAGGATTGGCCAGAGGGGCTGGCTTCCAGAACCTTCCACCTCTTTTTAAAAATTCTTGCACAAGTGAGAGAGAGGGCTGTTGGGGTTATTTGTGCTTTTGGCTGCTGGGCCTTGGGACTGCGGCAGACATGGACAACTGGAAGGAGAAACACCCTGATTCACAAAAGGACAAAGAACTCTGTCCAAGTTGACCCCAGACTAGGGGTCTCTCCAAGGATCAGTGAGACTGGCCCTCTTATGTCCCCTGCGGACTAGCTGGGAGAAGGCCCTGGAGTTCTGCACCCAGAAACAAAGACCAGGAGGAAAACTGGCACAGGAGCCACTGAAACCAGTTCTGTGAGTGGCACACCATTTTGTACACCAGGAGGCCAGCTGTATTTGCTGGTGGTGGCTAGAGCTCACCACTTGGAGTACAATGAACCCAAAAGTGCCCAAATCAGCCCAACAGGACCAAGTTATGGTCTTGTAAAGGTTGACAACCTATGACATCTTCTTGAGCGACAAAGAACATTGGGCTGTGCCACCCACCTGGAGTCTACCCCCGGGGTGGGCCACGGCCCAGGCATCGACATAAGAAACTTTGTCAATTAGGAAACCTGGGAAGGTGTCTGCGTGAGCTACCGCCTTAGAGCTCTGGAGACCTGGGGATCTCAACTCGCAAGCCACTTTTCATAACAGGGGGGCCTAAGACCCCATTTCTGGGCCCCCAGCACAAACATGAAACCAGAGGAGCACCACTGCATCCTCCCAAGACGCCTAAAAGGGGCCAAGATCCCAACTCTGGGCCCAAGCAGGAGGATGGTGAAGGGGGAGTGCTGCAGTGCTCCTCACAGCGGTAGTGGGCCATCCCGCTCCTTGTGCCTGTGTCTGGGGTGAGCGAGCTGCCACCACTGAGGAAGCACACACTACATGCAGGAGTAGGCGGGGAGAAGAGCTGCCGGCTCCCGCAGCCGCAGGAGAAGATGCTGCCAGCCCAGACAGCTGGCAGGGGCAGCCAAGGGTGGGCTTCCTGCCCTGCCCGTACAAAATAGAGGCATGCCAGGTGCCTGGGTGGCACCGAGCACTCCCAAAGAAACCCTTAGTAAAAGCAAAAACACAAAGGAAAAACTATGCGGTTCTTCCCACCACAGCAGGAGAGCCGCTGTTAAAATATACAGTGCTACAGAGGGAGCGCCACACAATGCCCTTGAGGGATTTTTAATAGAAAATGTTTCCTCACCTTTTGGTGGCTCCAGCAGAGAAGGGACATCACCAATGATGTTGCGGGGCTGCAGGAAGTGCAGAAGCGCCCCTGCAGTATTTATTTTTTTAACTGACCCTAATATCACTTAGTTTATGACCAGCCTGGAATTGTCAGCTATATTTCAAACTTTCCCAAGGCTGAAGCTTTTTCTCTACAGCTGGGAGTGCAGCACACTTTTGGGGCTGGTTCTATGGCTGCATTTCATATGCCCTGTTAGTGTATAGGGAAGATACGGAGTCATAGAGTGCAGAGCTCTCTAGGGGGTGGTGTTATAGTTGAATTTTATGTGTCATGAGAATGGCATCCCCTAGAGGATATGTGTATGGCTGGCTTTTATGCAGTTAGAAAGTATTTAAAAATACATAGAGATGGTATATTGGTTTTAGAATGCTTTATTGAAGTAATGATGCTAACAGTGATTACTGCGGAAGTTTGATATTCTATATTCACATTATTAACTGCATGTATCCATGGGTATTATGGTGATTACTAGCCCACACCACCTGCCCTGAGTAGCCCTTGAGCTGCTCTGCTTGCTACAGTAGAGTGCTCGGTTCCCAGTAAATGGAAATGATGAGCCTACTACTTGCACAGGCCTCATATCCTGCGAAATAAATAACCCAATCTCCTACAATACTGTCTCAGTGAAACCATATTTACAGTGCAGTTTTAGGGACAACACACACACACTGTGGAACTGAATATAACTGACAGAATATGCAGCTTCAAAATACAAGCGAAAATGGGTCCAGAAAAGGGACAGACACCAAGGGTGACCAGGCTGAAAGGCTGAAATAGCGACTTTGCTGTACCTAACGTGTCAGAGTGCAGGAAGGAAGTCAACAACAGTCTTATCTCATATATTCCAGATATTCCAAATTACATAAAAAATATATATTCAAAACAAAACGAGTGGGAAAAACTGAGTCGAATATTTCAGAGTGCATGCAGTTCTGCCTAAAATGCACACATTTAAAGTGGGTTGTATGTTCTGTTTCAGTTCATAAAATATGGGAGTTGAAGACTGCACATTTTTCTCAGCCCAAAATGAATTATAAGTCTTACAGTTATTAACTTCTTCCAAACCCCCTCCATCGGCCTATTGTCCAGGAAGCAGCGTCTTCAGTCAGAATCCTTCCAAAGGCCAGAGGGATGCTAAGTAGTCAAAATATCTGAAATCCTCATTAAAACAACCTGAGATATGAAATGAAAATGCAGAAGCGGAAAGATAACTGGACATGGGGGCAGGGCCTTCTGAACAGCCACCTTTGCAGCATTTCAAAGTGTTGCAACTCAAGGCATCATTTATAGAAAGGTGACTGATTAGACTCATAGACATCATTTGAAACCAAAACGTGTCTTGTGTGAGATGGGTGAGGCGGCAGAGACGTTTTAAGGTGCGGGCAAAGAGGGCTCTGGCCTGGGGCCCCAGCTTTTCAGGGGCGTCCCCGATAGAGCCAGCTCGGTTCTGAAGAGAGTCTTGCCCTGCTGACATTGAATAATTCTTATACATTGTTTCAAATACCGTTACCCTTTAATGTATTTTTTAATGTGGGTGATGTGTGACAGTCTATTAGACATTATGCAGAGAAATGTTGTGTTTATGTTTCATGCAACATTCATAAAAACGTTTCTTTTATATAAAAACAGGGCCTCACATGTGTGAAGTAGGAGGGTGTCACAGAAATTATTTGAAGTAATACCAGTGAGCTTCTGCTGTGCTATAATATTAAAACACACGTCACTACCCCCCAAAAAAGGCATGAAACAGCTAAAACTGGATCAAAAATTCAACACTGTTACAAACAGGGCCCCCCAGAATACGTTTGTCCCAGGGCCATCAAAATCCTAAGATGTCATGTTGTGACGGCCCTCTTGGCATAACATGACGTTGTGCCGGCACTGAGACTCCTAGCTACACAGTCTCGCTTCACGGATCTGTCTAAAAGTACAAAACATGCCATGTCATTTTGGATCAGTTCTTGACTGATTTCATTGGGGCGGGTCTATGGAAGAGACAGATTCTGATTAATAGTAATCTGGAACTCTCCAGTAACGTAGAAGTAGTAATGTTATTCAGGCATCATCAGACAAGCAATGGTGTGCCATGCGTAGGACGTGGTTGCTGCACAAGGTACCCTGGGGACAACCCGGTGACCATTGGATGTGGAGAGGCAGTAGGCTGTCACCAGAGGGAAATCCAGGCTTCCTGTTGAATCTCGAGGTTATGTTTTCAGTGTTATTTGAAAGGAAATTTGTCATCTAACGTATGGGTTGCCGGAATGGGGAGAAAGTAAGGAAGTTTTATGAAAAGAGTGAAGTAGGTAGGAGTTAGATGAGGCTATTGTAATGTAAATCCATCACATCTGAAAAAAGCATCATCTTTCAGCTGACTGCTGGTGTATTAAGGAGAATGGTGAAACTGCTCTTTGCATATAGGCCATCTTAAGAGAGGAATCTCTTCGGGAGCATATATGTGATTGCTGTCACTGACATATTGAGCTTGAGTGAATTCCTAGTAGCCAGGAGGAAGAGATTAATGGAGTGAACCAGAAACAGATTTTCTGGGTAAAGGGTGCGTGTACAGGCCTCAGGATACTAAGGTTAGAGATTAACCGGATGGACATAGCAAAAACCCACATATTGGAAGATGGCTGTTTATACACAAAGGTAATCCCCCTTCACCATTTGTCAATTGTGCAAATGTGAGCTGGGACACAGGTTGTATGGCTCAGATATATATTGCAAATAGGGTAAGCATCTGAATCAGAAGCCCCTTGGATGAAATCCTGATGGTAAGACAGAGGGGATCCACATGCTTCAAGTGGTACATGCACCCATAAAAAAATACCTATATCATAGGGCAGCAAGCTGGAGAAAATATGGACTCTGCTGCAAGTGCCACACAGCTGTCTAAGTAGTACATTGAGAAAAGTGACCTAAGGGGGATTAAACAATATACCTGCAAGTTAATATACACACTCAAGTTTAACATACAGAATTAGATCACCTGCAACCATTTAAGAGAATGTTAGATTGTGCTAACTAAAAAGATCTCCAATGCGGCCTCCAAAGGGTTTTGAGAAGGATCATTTATTCCCCTGAGAATATGCCCATATAACCTTTGGTACATCAACTAGTTAGTTGCATTTTTCAACTTCAACTCTTTTTTAAATCTTTGTAATTTAACGTGCCTTTTGCAAGTGGACTATTTGCTAGACTTTGGCTAGAAAAGAAGATCATCATAAAAATGACATGTTGTAGGGAGAGAATTTCAAGATGGAGAGCCTTTTAGTGGTAGCAGACTTGACAGTGTTACCAGTCATTTGGTGGCATCATTGATTCCTGGCAGGGTGACAACGTACTACCTTCACTCACCAAGGAAACTCTAGAGTTCTCCATAGATTATCAGAAAGGTGACCTATTATGAACTTTGACTGCAAAAGTACAGGTTAATTATCTAGAATACCAGTTACGAAATGAGTGTTATGAGGGCTCTCTACATATTTAAGAGCAGATTTACAAAAGGCTAGTGTTGCCTTGCATCACACAGGTCCACACAGTCCCTAACTCGGATTTACTAAGCCACACAAAGACACCTGAAAAGATGACCATTGCTGCTAATTATAGCTGACGTCTTCCATGATAAGATTGTCAAAATGTACACCTCATTAGCCAAATCTGGCGACTTAGAGCAATGTGTACTTAAAAGAAACTCCCAGACTCATATCTTAGTGGATATTTACGTCTCATTAGCTGCCTCTGGTGATCAGCAGCAGTAAATATCCCCCAGACCCACCCCTTAGCAGAGTTCTGCCCTCTAGATTCTACTACTGTGAATGTATTAAATGTGTCTCTCCCTGGGATTCTGTACCATCCGGACTTGTGAGGGTAATAAAATGGGTGCTGTTTCCACATTTACTCTGCCTGTTAAACTCCTTACTGTTGAAAGGCTGGGTTCCCGTGGCCTGGAAACTTTCTATGGTAGTCCCTTTGCTTGAAAAATCCACTCTTGATGACACCGTTTGGGCTAATTACCGACCTATATCCCTTCTGCAGATCTATGCCAAGAGCTTCAAAAACATGTTAAATGTCAGCTCTCAGGATACCTGGAGGGACATGACCTATTACACTTCTCTCAGTCAGGTTCGTTTCAGTCTTAGTACAGAAACAGCCCTTCTCGGTGCTGTGGAGCATCTTAGAAGACAGTTGTATGGTGGATGTACTGAAGCTCTTATTTTATTAGACCTTACTGCAACCTTTGATCCAATATCTCACTCTGTCTGCTGTCAGGTCAGAGATTAACTGAAATTGGTATTCAGGATTTGGCCCTTTCTTGGTTTATATCCTTTGCAAGAGTAATTGGCAAATTCATATTAGACAGGGAATACAGAGGATTAGCGATAAGGCATATGATAAGGGTCTCATCTGTGATCAAGAATATCAATATTTGAATTCCCAAATTACCAGGACCCCTGTTGTCTATGGGGGTACCAAAGATGCACAAAAATGAGGTTGATCCCCCTTTCCACCCAATAGTATCCACAATAGGCTCAATTACTGAACCTTTATCAAAATAAGTAGAGAAGTTTTTGAACAAAGAGTGGTTTGTCTTCCTGCATATGTTAGAGATACTGGCCACATTATTTCCAAATTGGAAGGCATAGCCTTTGATCCAACTACTCAGATTTTAGTCACTATGGATATTGAAGCTCTCTACACTGGCATCCCACAGATGGAAGCGTGGCAAGCTGTGGCCTGATGGTTTGAAAGGGAAGGGATGACTGATCACCTTAGGTTTGTACCTCAATGTCTTCATATTGTCCTTCAAGAGAATTACTTTGAATTTGATGGGAACATCTATCAACAAAGAAAAGGAGTCAGCATGGGGGCGGCCTGTGCTCCGAGTGTAGCTAACATCTATGTAGGCTCTTTGAGGAAGACCACATATATAATGAAGTGGTGCCTTTTCATGAGAATGTCCAGCTCTGGTCCAGATATACTGATGATATCTTTTTTATCTGTTCAGGGTAGGAGGAACAGCTGAATGAATTCAGTGAATGGATCAATGTCTGTGACCCTAATCTTAGGTTTACTATACATAAAAGCAGGGACAGGGTTGAATTCTTGGACATTTGGATCAAACATCATAATCTTCAATTCGAGGTGTCCTTATATACTAAACCTACTTCTAAAAACACTATACTCCATTTCAATAGTTTCCACCCGCAAAGCCAAAAACAAGGAATTCCTTTCTGTCAATTTTTACGGATCCGTAGAAACTGCACTAACTTGCGAGACTATGACCAACATGCTGAAATCTTGCAACAAAAGCTCCTGTTAAGGGGTTATCCTAAACGACTAATAAGAGAGTCCTATAAGAGAGCCAAATATTTCAACCGGGATAGTATGTTTGAAAAGCAAAACGAAGATCCTAAACAAAAAATGGTGTGTGTTATTCAGCACTCCAATTTGAACGAGAAAATTTGAAAAATAATTCAGAATAATTGACAAATTCTCAATAGTAATCAAGAACTATCCCCCTTGGAATGGCCTCTCCTTGCATTTAGGACAAATCAGAACATTTGGAGTAGATGGGTTAGATCAAGTGTACCCAAAGACAGAAATTTCTGTCAAAAGTCGATTACGGGACAGCAACCCATTAGAGGCTACCACAAATGTGGTACATGTAAAGCCTGTTCAGAACCTATTGTAGGGGATATGTTACAATGGAAACAGAAATAATTTAAACTTACAGACATGACTAATTGTAGAACAACGAACTGCACATATTTGATTTGTTGCCCCTGTCCTTTGGGGTAGTAGGAGAAAGAGGACAAGAACTGAGAGTGAGAATATTGGAACATATGTCAAATATACGTAACAACAGGGAGGGAGCACCCTTGGTGCAATACTGGTGAGATATGGAACACAAATCAGAGGATCTTACTTGGACAATCTTGGAAAAAATCAGGAATACTCGGGAAACTGAGGATAATAAAATTAGAAAAAAACGAGAGGTATACTGGATTTTTTGTTTGGATACATATAAAAATTGCCTTAATGAATATATTCCATGGGAAAACGCGATTGGCTAAATGGAAATACCCATCAGAAATGATGGGATATTAACTATCTTAGATGTATGTTCCAAGCTCTATATATTTTTTTTTGGGGGGGGTGCTTTTTTGGCCCTTTTCACTTTTTTGTCCATTGGGAATCTGTTTCTTGTTCACTCCATCTATTTGGGGTGTCTTGTCCCTTAACATCAAGCTTGTACTATAATGAGAGCAAGTTATCCTCTCTTTTTCCCTTGATGGTGACTGTATTTGTTTTGCTTAATTATGTCTGTATGTATGGCCACTATTAAGTCTAGAATGATTTTCTTTCCCTGGGGAGGACACTGGTTACCTTGAACAAAGGTAGTCAAAGAATAGTTCTTTCCATCGTTTTTTTTTTTTTTCTATGTTGAGAGTAGTGCCGGTCTTTGACTGAAATACAATTTCTGTGAGCTATTTTTATACAGGATGTGTTATCACATTATTAGATGATGACCTCTTTGATCCCCCCTCGGCTAGAATAAATATACATATTATTGGTATACCCCGTTCTAAGATGGCCACCATTTAGTGTTATATAATTCCCATCCAAACGTATTACGCGCTTACTCTGTTCCAAGATGACGACTATTTTAAGTTTTCCATCACAATATGTATACCGTTGGGATAACCTGTGTGCCATCCGAGGACGATTTTACATCAGATAGCTGGAGGCCAAAATGTATTATCCTTAGGAGCCATATCAATACTATCGATATGCGCTACTCGTGCGGTCCTGTTCTAAGATGGCGGCTAATTAGAGTTAGTTTTGCCATCTATTTACTTCCGGGATGCGTTGCACGTAAATCACAGATGACTTTTCATAGGTCACTGGAGGTTTAAAACGAGTTTCGACAGGGAAGCACGTTAAGGATAACCTACTAGAAGCACGTGGTTGCGAATCAGGTGAGTGAAATGAGTGGGGCTCTCCATATAGGGGGTAGCAGCTAGTTAATAGAACGTGTCGATTAACTTTCCATATTAGAACTATGTTACTATCTTGATACAGGTGGGCCCAACAGTTCTAACTTATAAAGTGGACATATATATATATACATCTTAAAATACTATGTAGACAGTTATTATCTACATTTTGACAACAGGTAGATAGCTATTACTTTCCGTCTATTGTTTTCACAGTGGACATATTTGTTATCATGATGGCAATATATGATAAAAGAATGGAGCCTGCAATGTGACGAAGTGGAATCCTTATATTGAGTGTCAACTTTTGGAGGTAATGTTAAGTATGAATATAAGGGAAAACTGTATAGATATATAGACAGCAGGTGGCCCTCTCCTCTGTATAAGTAATTATATTACATACTTGTCTTAAAGATGATTGAGCACCACAAATAGTGGTAATCTTAACAAGCTGTGGAATTTGAACATACCATCTATGAGAATTGATTGATTCCTCTGAAATATCTATATATTGGTTTGGAAGGTAATGGTTTATAGTAATGGAATAATGAGATACTTGGGAGGTAGGCGTTATAGCGCACTCTTTGAGGGAGAACACTGTGGTCTTCTTTGCGTTTTTCAGGTTTGTGATATGTATCCTTAGGCATTATTAGTGGCTACTTATGTTTTTTGCACCATATATTTTTCTTTTTTCTTTTCTTTCTTCTTTTTTCTTTCTTGTTTTGGTTTCTTTTTTTCTGTATTCCTTAAATATCTTTTCGCATGGTGTATGTGTACTTTTGGGCTTTGTTGGGTATTTATATATGCACATTTATTGACATGTCTTTCTATTTCACGTTTGTGGTGCAAATTATGAAATATGGAGTGTCTTTGGAGATGTGGATTCCTTGCCTCAAGGACGGTTTTTGCGTTTTTGTGTCTTTTTTGTACTAGATATCCCCTATTGATCTGATGGCATCCTAAAGAATTGGCGTATTGCTCTGTGCGCCTGTCCCTGCTGTGGTTTTTCTTCCCAGGCATAAACTTTAGGTTTGGCACTGCCCTGATGAAGGTGGCCTCCAAATGAGAGGCATACCGAAACGCATGTAGGTTTTTGGTTCCTACGGTTCTTTGGATTAACTTGTATTAGTATAGTGTTTCATATTTTATATCTTATCATGTATGAATTAGTGAACTTATTGTTGTTATTTTTCTGTTTTTTGTCATTATGTATTTGATGTGATATGTTTTATGTATTTAATACTTTCTTCTGTATAGGTCCTTTGGAATTGTAGACATAAGGTTTATGACCCTGTATATTTGAGTTTTCTGTTGTTGGGTTGTTTTTTGTCTGTGGGTGGGAGCATTGAGGATTTTTTGTATATATAGGGGGTCATTACAACATTGGCGGTAAAAGGCGCTTACCGCCGTGCAGAAGACCGCCAACACACCGGCGCGGCCGCGGAATTCCGCCACAGCTATTACGACCCACATCTCGAAATCCAACAAAATTCAGACACCCACACAAGTCCGCCACACCAAAGGTCAGTGATAAACTGGTGAAAACAAAACCTCCACCGTCACGCCAACAGAAATACGCCCATGCTATCATGACCCATGAATCCACGCAGCGGTCTTTCAACCGCGGTATTCCATTGGCGGTACACACCCCGCGCTCAAAATACACACACATCTCCAAAACACCACCACATTGGACAATGTGAAATACACACACCTGGTACACATACACATACCACTCCCACACACCCAATACAATATAAAACACACACCCACATCACCCACAAACCCCTACGACCACCATTACAGAGAGAAGGCCAGAGAGAGACACCACCATCAACAAACTAGCATCCACAGGCACTCAACACCATCACCCACACAACTGCCATACACAAAACACCACACACCACTACATATCACCACACTTATCACCACACACACCACCCCACACATCACCTACAACACCCCATGGCATGGCAAAGACACCCCAGGTTCTCGGAGGAGGAGCTCAGGGTCATGGTGGAGGAAATCGTCCAGGTAGAGCCACAGCTATTTGGATCACAGGTGCAGCACACCTCCATAGCTAGGAAGATGGAGCTATGGCGAAGAATAGTGGACAGGGTCAACGCAGTGGAACAGCACACAAGAAATCGGGACGACATCAGGAAGAGGTGGAACGACCTACGGGGGAAGGTGCATTCCGTGGTCGCAAGACACCACATCGCAGTACAGCGGACTGGCAGCGGACCCACACCTCCTCACCCACAACTAACAACATGGGAGGAGCAGGTCTTGGTGATTCTGCATCCTGAGGGCCTCGCAGGAGTCGGTGGAGGAATGGACTCTGGTAAGTCAAATCTTAACTATCATATCCCCCACCCTACCTGCATGCTATCACAGACCACCACCCTCGCCCCCTCCCCTATCACTCCAACTCCTCACAAATGTACTAATAACACAAACCACCCATCCCAACACCAAGCCCTGCATGACAAAACAAAGCATGGATACCCATCACTAAAGCATGCCCACTGCACATACCCATAACACCCCCCTCAACCATCATCACACAAGCCCCCACACAGGAATGCTAGCACTGGGGTACACGGTCACCCACCCATTGCACACCATGACACACACAGATGCAATAATCATGCTTTTACACCCCTGCAGGACCACTACCCAACGTCACCAGACAGGAGGGTCCAGACATCTCCACCCCACCCACAGAAGAGGCCCACAGTGATGACAGCAGCTCTGTCCAACTGGATCCAGATGACCAGCCCAGACCATCGTGGGCCTCGGGACAGTCGGTTCCCCTCACACAGGCACAGCCCACCACAGACCTTCCACCCTCTGGTAACAGCAGCACAGCACCCACCCAGCGGGCCCATACCTCCGTGCCCAGGACATGTCAATCAGCTGTGTGTCCACCACTGGAGGGAACCCAGGATAACCCACCACCCCAACAACAACAGGGGCCTGGGGGCAGTGGCAGTGGGCACACGGTCCAGGGGACGGGGGCACAGGAACACAGGGGAACTGGGAGGGCTGCTGTGCGACGGGGGGAGGACAGGCCAAGGGAACCCACTCTCCACGAGGCCCTCTCCTCCATCATGGGAGCATACCACCACTCCCAGGAGACAATGGCAACGGTCCTGGCCAAGTTTCAGGAGACCCAGCGCATGCAGGAGGAACAGTATTTGGGGTTCAGGCAGGAACTGAGAACCATCAGCTCCACCCTGGGCACCATCGTAGGGGTGCTGAAGGAAATACTTAACACCAGGAGGGACACTGTGGCACTTCAAGGGGCCCCTGACACTAGCATGGATGATGAACTGCCCACCATCTCTGTCGGCGCTAGTGGACAGGAGGCACCGCCACAGGACCACCACACCAGCACCCCACCGCCTGCAGACGGAGAACCACCCCACAAGCGGTCCCTGAGATCCAGGAACAAGACAGAGCACGATGCCAAGACCCCCGCCAAGAAATGAGACCACCCTGATTGTCATCCTACTGTCCCACTTTGTAACCCTGTCCATATTGGAACTGCCCCAGCTCCACTTCCTATGCCCATATGGGCAACGCACCTGTGAGACTAATAGACTGGACTCTGCCATGGACATTCCTCCACCATCACCCCTCACCATTTTACAACCCCCCTCCAATATTTAGCACTTCAATAAACACCCTTCAAGCACAAAACAATCTGGAGTCAGTCTGTGATTTCGAAAATGTGTATTAGCAATGACAGTGACAAAATGCGTTTTCAAATGTAATGTCAACATACCTATGTCACACATCTCAAGTCCATGAGGAATCTAAGCACATGACACACGTTGGAAACCACACCTGTGAAACCGTAAAGGAAATGTACAACTCAGTGACCATATACAGGTTGAAATCGACAGACAGGATAGAGGTAGAAGTGTGAAAGTACTTGTAGTAGGCAGGAATGTTTTCTCACCTGTGTGTCACTGGAAATATTGCTGGATAACTGAGTCCCTGTTGTCAATGTCTTCTTCCTCTGCTTCCTCCTCATCACTGTCCACAGGTTCCACAGCTGCCACAACACCGTCATCTGGACCATCCTCCTGCAGAAAAGGCACCTGTCATCGCAAAGCCAAGTTGTGAAGCATACAGGAGGCCACGATGATCTGGCACACCTTCTTTGGTGAGTAGAATAGGGAACCACCTGTCATATGGAGGCACCTGAACCTGGCCTTCAGGAGGCCGAAGGTGCGTTCGATCACCCTCCTAGTCCGCCCATGGGCCTCATTGTAGTGTTCCTCTGCCCTGGTCCTGGGATTCCTCACTGGGGTCAGTAGCCAGGACAGGTTGGGGTAACCAGAGTCCCCTAATAGCCACACACGGTGCCTCTGGAGTTGACCCATCACATAAGGGATGCTGCTATTCCGCAGGATGTAGGCGTCATGCACAGAACCAGGGAACATAGCATTTACCTGGGAGATGTACTGGTCTGCCAAAGATACCATCTGTACATTCATGGAATGATAACTCTTCTGGTTCCTGTACACCTGTTCACTCCTGTGGGGGAGGGACCAGAGCCACATGGGTCCCATCAATGGCACCTATGATGTTGGGGATATGTCCAAATGCATAGAAGTCCCCTTTAACTGTAGGCAAATCCTCCACCTGAGGGAAAACGATGTAGCTCCGCATGTGTTTCAGCAGGGCAGACAACACTCTGGACAACACGTTGGAAAACATAGGCCGGGACATCCCTGATGCCATGGCCACTGTTGTTTGAAATGACCCACTTGCAAGGAAATTGAGCACTGATAGCACCTGCACTTGAGGGGGGATTCCTGTGGGATGGCGGATTGCTGACATCAGGTCAGGCTCCAACTGGGCACACAGTTCCTGGATTGTGGCACGGTCAAACCTGTAGGTGATGATCAAACTTCTTTCCTCCATTGTCGACAGGTCCACCAGCGGTCAGTACACCGGAGGATTCCGCCATCTCCTCACATGTCCCAGCGGACGGTACCTAGGAAGGACAACAGCGACCACAGAGTCAAACAACTCAGAGGTATGTACCCACAGTCTACACAGAACACCATTCATACATAAAATGTGGCCTGTATTTGTGTTGTGAGACAAGGCCTAGGTATGTGTGACGCAGTTGGTAATTAGGCCATGTGGGCCCCTGAAATGGCGGCTGCCTGACCTCTAAAGTGGGACAATGGGATGTGAGGTAACTGCGCTGGTGTTGTACACCGTCGCGGTAGGCGGTCGAAGACCCCGGCGCAATGCTGCATTGGTTAACATTGGACCCTATGGGTCCCTGGAGCCAATGACGATGTACGCCGGCGGTGATGGTACGCACCGCAGCGGACGTGACCGCCATTTTCTATCTGTTCAATCACTTGATACCTGATCTTCAACAGGAGAGGACCTGCACTGCAAGTGCTGCTGTGACCTCGGTCTGGAAGAGACAATGGCTTGTGCGTCTGGGGAAAGGGCCCCTGCCTTCACTGCAGAGGAGTTGGAGAAGCTCGTGGACGGGGTCCTCCCCCAGTACACGCTACTCTACGGTCCTCCAGACCAACAGGTAAGTACACAGGGAGCACGTTGTATGGGCTATGCCTGTGTGGAGAGGGCTGGTTGTAAGAATGAAGGGGGCACAGTTCTGCATGCATGAAGGACTGTGAATGCATGTGCCACATAGCAAGGGTAGGGATGTGGGCCACTCACTTAGACGGTGCAGTTGGTAATGACTTCTCTTCTTCCCCTGTACATGTCATGTGGGTCAGCGCCCACCAGAAGAAGGATATTCGGCGTGCCGTCACCAAGGATGTCCGGACCCTGGGGGTCCACCATAGACGGAGCACCCACTGCCGGAAAAGATGGGAGGACATTCGCCGCTGGAGCAAGAAGACGGCGGAGGCTCAGCTGGGGATGGCCTCCCAACGTGGGAGGGGTGCCTGTCGAACCATGACCCCCCTGATGTTCCGGATCCTGGCGGTGGCCTACCCTGAGTTGGATGGGCACTTGAGGGCATCACAGCAGACACAAGGGGGTGAGTACAACATCATTCAGCGGACGTTGTGCGCAGTGAAGGTGTCTGGGTGGGGGAGGAGGGCTGTGGGTTTCCTTAGGCCAGGGCGAGTTCCGTAGGCTAGGCCCCTCCGTAATGCAGGCCATGTGGCACCCCACCCCAACTCTGTAGAGTGCCAAGTACAGGTATTCATGCCCCTGTGTCATCTATGTGTGCAGATGTCATCCATAGCCATGTAGGCCATATCCCAGGAATTGCATCTGTAGAGCCCAACAGCGCGACGTAGTGCAGGGGGCTGCTGTGTCTGTATTGTCCACCAACGGTAGCGGTAAGCCATGCACTCAACCTGTCTTTCTTCTGTCGTCCCCCCTTTTTGTGGTCTCCCTGTTATTGTGTGCATCAGCATCATCAGGCGGAGGTACAGTGGCACCGGAGCACGAGGGAGCTGCATCCCACATGGCCATGGAGGGCCACACCACGGACTCAGAATACACCAGTGGGACGGAGGGCGAGGGGAGCACCACGGCGGTCACAGGATCTGCAACCAGCGACACGGACTCGTCCTCCGATGGGAGCTCCCTTGTGGTGGTGGCAAAATCTGTGCCCCCCACTTCTACAGGTACAGCCGCCACCCCCCCTACCAGCACCGCCCTCCCAGGAGCCCCTCAGCGTGTGCCCCGTGCCCGCTCACCCAGGAGGGTGGGCATCACCTTCGCCCCAGGCACCTCAGCCCCTGCCCCAGTCACCTCTGCTGCCCTCAGTGAGGAGGCCATTGACCCTCAGGTCCCTCACTGTTGGGCAGTCTACCATTTTGAATGCCATCCAGGGTGTAGAAAGGGAATTGCAACGTGCAAATGCATTCCTGGAGGGCATTCATTCTGGTCAGGCTGCCCTTCATCGAACCCTGAAAACTCTGGCCTCAGCACTGATGGCAGCCATTGTCCCTGTATCTAGCCTCCCCCCTCCAACTTCCTCCACCCAGACCCAAGACTCTGTACCCCAGCCTATCCCAAGCACACCATCAGACCAGCCTGCACACACCTCACCACACAAGGGAAGCTCAGGCAAACATAAGCACCACACATCCCACAGGCACTCACGCAAGCATCACACACATACAGGCACACCAACATCCACTGCCTCCACTGTGTCCCCCTCCTCCTCATCTCCCTCCTCCCTCCCAGTCTCGTCTACACTCACACCTGCATGCACTACCACTACAGCCACTACGTCCCGCACCAGCACACCCACCACCACACCCCGCTCACGTGCACTCACCACCCCCACTACCATTTACACGTCCCCTGTGTCCTCTCCCAGTATGTCTGTGACGCCCCCTCCGAAGATACACAAACGCAGGCACACACCCACCCAACAGCCATCCACCTCACGACAGCCTCCAGCCCATGCACCTGCACCCAAATCGACAAAAGTTACACCTCCTACAACCACCACCTCTTCCTTCACTCCCAAACCCCCTCCACTCCGTCTGTCCTGCACAGGATGAAGCACTCTGGGCACAAAGCCCCCTCCAGAACCAGTGGAGACTTGCATCCACTCCGTCTGTCCTGCACAGGATGAAGCACTCTGGGCACAAAGCCCTCTCCAGAACCAGTGGAGACTTGCATCCACTACCTCAGTCATTGGCAGGATGAAGCACTCTGGGCACAAAGCCCCCTCCAGAACCAGTGGAGACTTGCATCCACTCCGTCTGTCCTGCACAGGATGAAGCACTCTGGGCACAAAGCCCTCTCCAGAACCAGTGGAGACTTGCATCCACTACCTCAGTCCTTGGCAGGATGAAGCACTCTGGGCACAAAGCCCCCTCCAGAACCAGTGGAGACTTGCATCCACTCCGTCTGTCCTTGGCAGGATGAAGCACTCTGGGCACAAAGCCCCCTCCAGAACCAGTGAAGACTTGCATCCACTCCGTCTGTCCTGCACAGGATGAAGCACTCTGGGCACAAAGCCCCCTCCAGAACCAGTGGAGACTTACATCCACTCCATCTGTCCTGCACAGGATGAAGCACTCTGGGCACAAAGCCCCCTCCAGAACCAGTGGAGACTTGCATCCACTACCTCAGTCCTTGGCAGGATGAAGCACTCTGCGCACAAAGCCCCCTCCAGAACCGGTGGAGACTTGCATCCACTATCTCAGTCCTTGGCAGGATGAAGCACTCTGGGCACAAAGCCCCCTCTAGAACCAGTGGAGACTTGCATCCACTCCGTCTGTCCTGCACAGGATGAAGCACTCTGGGCACAAAGCCCCCTCCAGAACCAGTGGAGACTTGCATCCACTACCTCAGTCCTTGACAGGATGAAGCACTCTGGGAATAAAGCCCCCTCCAGAACCAGTGGAGACTTGCATCCACTCCGTCTGTCCTTGGCAGGATGAAGCACTCTGGGCAGAAAGCCCCCTACAGAACCAGTGGAGACTTCCATCCACTCCGTATGTCCTGCACAGGATGAAGCACTCTGGGCACAAAGCCCCCTCCAGAACCAGTGGAGACTTGCATCCACTCCGTCTGTCCTGCACAGGATGAAGCACTCTGGGCACGAAGCCCCCTCCAGAACCAGTGGGACTTGCATCCACTCCGTCTGTCCGGCACAGGATGAAGCACTCTGGGCACAAAGCCCCCTCCAGAACCAGTGGAGACTTGCATCCACTACCTCAGTCCTTGGCAGGATGAAGCACTCTGGGCACAAAGCCCCCTCCAGAACCAGTGGAGACTTGCATCCACTCCGTCTGTCCTGCACAGGATGAAGCACTCTGGGCACAAAGCCCTCTCCAGAACCAGTGGAGACTTGCATCCACTACCTCAGTCCTTGGCAGGATGAAGCACTCTGGGCACAAAGCCCCCTCCAGAACCAGTGGAGACTTGCATCCACTCCGTCTGTCCTTGGCAGGATGAAGCACTCTGGGCACAAAGCCCCCTCCAGAACCAGTGAAGACTTGCATCCACTCCGTCTGTCCTGCACAGGATGAAGCACTCTGGGCACAAAGCCCCCTCCAGAACCAGTGGAGACTTACATCCACTCCATCTGTCCTGCACAGGATGAAGCACTCTGGGCAAAAAGCCCCCTCCAGAACCAGTGGAGACTTGCATCCACTACCTCAGTCCTTGGCAGGATGAAGCACTCGGCGCACAAAGCCCCCTCCAGAACCGGTGGAGACTTGCATCCACTATCTCAGTCCTTGGCAGGATGAAGCACTCTGGGCACAAAGCCCCCTCTAGAACCAGTGGAGACTTGCATCCACTCCGTCTGTCCTGCACAGGATGAAGCACTCTGGGCACAAAGCCCCCTCCAGAACCAGTGGAGACTTGCATCCACTACCTCAGTCCTTGACAGGATGAAGCACTCTGGGAATAAAGCCCCCTCCAGAACCAGTGGAGACTTGCATCCACTCCGTCTGTCCTTGGCAGGATGAAGCACTCTGGGCAGAAAGCCCCCTACAGAACCAGTGGAGACTTCCATCCACTCTGTATGTCCTGCACAGGATGAAGCACTCTGGGCACAAAGCCCCCTCCAGAACCAGTGGAGACTTGCATCCACTCCGTCTGTCCTGCACAGGATGAAGCACTCTGGGCACGAAGCCCCCTCCAGAACCAGTGGGACTTGCATCCACTCCGTCTGTCCTGCACAGGATGAAGCACTCTGGGCACAAAGCCCCCTCCAGAACCAGTGGAGACTTGCATCCACTACCTCAGTCCTTGGCAGGATGAAGCACTCTGGGCACAAAGCCCCCTCCAGAACCAATGGAGACTTGCATCCACTCTGTCTGTCCTTGGCAGGATGAAGCACTCTGGGCACAAAGCCCCCTCCAGAACCAGTGGAGACTTGCATCCACTTCGTCTGTCCTGCACAGGATGAAGCACTCTGGGCACAAAGCCCCCTCCAGAACCAGTGGAGACTGTTATCCACTTGAGAGACTGTGGCTTTGCACTCCCCAGGATGGTACAGTGGGCAACCCACCCACTGCAGGGACTTGAGAGACTTCGGCTTTGCACTCCCCAGGATGGTACAGTGGGCAACCCACCCACTGCAGAGACTTGAGAGACTGTGGCTTTGCACTCCCCAGGATGGTACAGTGGGCAACCCACCCACTTGGGAGACTTGAGAGACTGTGGCTTTGCACTCCCCAGGATGGTACAGTGGACAACCCACCCACTGAAGAGACTTGAGATACTGTGGCTTTGCACGCCCCAGGATGGTACAGTGGGCAACCCACCCACTTGGGAGACTTGAGAGACTGTGGCTTTGCACTCCCCAGGATGGTACAGTGGGCAACCCACCCACTGCAGAGACTTGAGAGACTGTGGCTCTGCACTCCCCAGGATACATCAATGGGCATGGAGCCCCCTCGTGGATCTGGCGTTGTGCACTCATCTGGCTGAGGTGCCCCCCCTTCCTTTCCCCCTGAGGTGCCTGTTGTATTTCTATTTGATGCCCCTGCAGTGTTCTCTCCGTTTTGATCGGGTATCTTGTGTGGGCCTCGCCCATGCATTTTGGGCCCAGTGGTCCACGGACAATGAATGGTGCAATACTACTAATCGTGGTGTATATTTTGTTTAATGTGTATATATATATATATGTATATATTTGCTTACTGTATTTTGATATATTACAATGGTTCAACTCATTTCCTTTTGTCTTTGCATTCTTCCGGGGGGGTTGGGGGTTGTTACTGTAATGTATAGACATGCATTGGTGGGTGTGTTGTAGTGAGTGAGGGTCGGGGTGGGGGTTGCGATGTTGGTTGTGTGTGTCCCTGTGTTTTTGCCTCCCCCCTCCCCTATGTCGTAGGTGCAGTACTCACCGTGGTCTTCCCTGCCTGCGTTGATGATCCTCGTATAGGGGCAGGAAGACTATTGCAGGGAGTACATGGAGTTCCGACTCCATGGTGCCCTCGTTCCTCGTGGAGTGTGTAGAGGTGAGCGTTTTCCCTTTTGAAATGGCTGTTTCTGCTGTGTTTTTATCCGCAGTGAATCCACCCCGGAAAAGTTGGCGGATTGGTAGGTTGTGATACTGTGGGCGGTACATTGTCCTCCGCCTGTCTGTTGGCGGTGACCGTCGCGCTGTTTGTCTGTACCGCCGTGGCAGTCTGAGTGTTAAAGTGGCTGTCTTTGTTGGCGGTTTCCGCAACGGTCATAATTCAAATTTTTTTACAGCAGGCCTGTTGCCGGTTTTACCGCCGCTTTAACACCGTCCGCCAGGGTTGTAATGACCACCATAGTCTTTATTTGTACAGTATTGTGTTTTAGTTTTTGTTTCATGTTTTTTGCATATTTATAATAAAATATTGATGATATAAGGGTTTGATCTCATGATATTTAAATTTTTTCTGAAAAACAGATTTATAGTACTGTATTGGTAGCCCTCAGTTGGGACACAAATGATAATAAGAGTTTGACATACAGTATATTATCCTATTATATTTATATCTTGATGTTTTTCTATATTTATTTATATAGTGATATTTGATAGTAACTCTATAACTTTTTTCTGTTTCAATGATTATTTCCCTGCATGCGCTACTTCATTCAACCAGGGACCCTCTATAGTTCTTTTTATATCCTTTCTACAACATCGCTCATTTCAAGTATTTTCTAAGCCCACCGGTCTTCAGTATTACATCTTCTGTGTGGTAAGACATTATTCAATATCTGTGTTAGGTCTTTGGCCGATTTAGTAGCAGCCCACGGACTGTCCTTGTATTTGTATGCTGATTAAACTCAGATCATTGTTTCCCTAAATGAGTAACATGTCATACATTCATCCAATTTTAGCCTTTGTCTCACTGAGGTGGCAGGGTGGATGAGACTGTATTACCTTACACTGAATAGGGACAAGACAGAGGTGCAAGTTGTGGGTAATCAACCTCAGCTCTGCAGCCCACAATGGTGGCCAAATGATCTCGGGCCATGACAACTCCCAGCACGTTGGTAAAGAACTTAGGTGTTTGGCTTGATTTCAGCTTCTTTATGGATTATCAAATAACTATGATTGTGGCCTTGTGCTTCAGCTACTTAAATGTCTCAGGAAACTTCTTCCTCTCTCTCCACAAAGAACAGTCATACAGTCTTTGATCATCTATAGGCTAGACACCCATAACATGCTATACCTAGGTGAGTCAAAAAAGTGCTAAAGAGGCTTCAGATGGGCAGCATGCTGCAGCTTGTTTGCTCTGTCATGTGCCAATGTATTCCTTGGTTTCTTCACAGGTATGCACTCTTCAGTAGTTACCAATAGATAAGCGTGTTCAATTTAAAACACTGTGCTACATGCACAAGGCCTTAAATTGATGTGGCCCAAATTGTCTGAGCACACTGATGAATTTCTTCTTTCCTAAGCACATTCTTCACTCTGGGTGTGTACATCTGGTTTAAATACCTCACTTTAAATTATTGAGGCAATGTGGCAGGTGTTTTGACTTTATTAACCTGACCCTGTGAAACACTCTTTCTTTAAAACTCCGTGCCCGTACTTCTTTTCTGGATCTTCCCAAGGTTGTTAAAAACATGGTTATTTTATGGTGACTGCTTTCCACTACCTTACAGCAACGCTTGGAAACCCAAATGCCATGCACTTTACAAATTCACAGAAAGATACTGCACAATCTGCCAACTTAGGACCTGATTTAGAGTTTGGGGGATGGGGTTACTCTGTTACAACGTGTCGGATTTCCTAGCCGCTGTATTACAATCCCATTATATCCTATGGGATTCATAATACAGCGGACAGGATACCTGTCATGTTTGTCACATAGTAACCCATCCTCATTTGGTTTTCCCTTTGCAGGCCACTTGCTATACAGGTTTTTCTGCGTGGGCGACTGTTTGAAGGCCCTAGCCCTATTGAATAAGGCCAAGTCAAAGGCTGCAACTTGTGGGGAATGAAAATTGTATGAGGCTGGCCTGGTTTGTAGTGGGTACCTTGGGTACTTACACCTTACACCAGGTCCAGTTATCCCTTGTTAGTGAATGTAGTAGTGTTCTAGCAGCTTAGGCTGATAAAGGTAGCTATAGCAGAGCAGCTTAGGCTGAACTAGAAGACATGCAAAGCTCATGCAATACCGCTTATAGTTACACAGTAATTATACACAAGTAAAGACAATACCCAGTGTTACCAAAAATAAAGGTATTTATTTAGGTGACACTGTACCATAAATATCTTAGAGGTAATACTCCTTCTAGAGGTAAGTATCATACACAATATACACACTAGACACCAAAACTAGACAAGTAAATAGCCATAGAACAATGCGAACAATAGGAAATGCTATTGAATGCAATAGGAGAAAATGGGTCTAGGAGCAACACAAACCCTATACTAAGAAAGTGGAATGTGAATCAAAAATTCCCCCCTAGACAAGTGTAGTGTGTGCAGAATTGCTGGAAAAGTAAAAATACAGTAACAGTAAGTAAATTACCTCACCCCAGAGCCCAGAAAAGCAGGAGTAAAGTACTGCAAGTTTCCTTAGGACACACTACACCTCGTTTTTGGGATTTTGCAGCAGCCAACCAAGTCCGCAAAGAACAACTGTTAGGTTATTGGACCTGAAGACCTGCAAAGGAAGGGGACCAAGTCCAGAAGTCAAAAGAAGTTCAAGGAAGGACAGGAGCCCCTGCCAACCCTGAAGAGGGTGCAAAAGAAGAGTCCACGGTTAGTTGAAGACTGCAGAAATGCACCCTAGGAAGATGCCAGCGGACTCTTGCATGATGCAAAAGATGTCCCATGGCGTGAAGATCATTGCAGACAAGATTTTGTGTTGGAAGGTGCCAACAAGCCTTGGCTACGACAAAAGTGCATTTTGCATCAAAATGGTGCTGGATGGACCCAGGAGGAACCTGGGGGCCTCAATGCTGTGTGAGGAGAAAGAGAGGCCTCTCAGCACTTTAGAGAGCTCTCAGGATACCAGCCAGCACCCCCAGGAATCGCAGGATCCGGGTTCAAAGGAAATGCAGTTGATGCAGCACAACAAAAGAATGTCCCACGCCGCCGGAGAACAACTCAGCGAGTTGAGCATTGCAGGATGGAGGGCTGGGGCACAGACGCCTCAGGAGGTGAGGAAGACGCAGTACACAAGGATATCGTCGCTCTTGGGGAAGGCAAGGTCTTACCTCCTCCAAATTGCATCAGCAGGACCTCAGGATAGTCTATGTCGATGATGTCCACCCTCTGTGTCCTTAGGAGCACGCTTGTTGCTGTGAGAGGAGTCCCAGTGTACTGGTCGTCACTTTGGAATGTGCCTGCTTGGAGCAGGGGAGTGACTCTGTCACTCCACAGGAGATTTCTTCAGTCCTTTTGGTGCAGGATGAAGACAGGAAGTCCCCAGAGCATGCACACAATGGAAACTGTTGCAGTTGCTGACTTGGAGCTGAGGTTGCTGAAGAAAAGTGTCTCTTGTAGACACTTTGTTGCAGTTACAGTGGAGCAGGCTGCGGTTGATCCGAGGTCAGAAGAGTCTGAAGCTGTTACAGAGGATTCCTGAAGGAAACTTGCAAGCAGAATTTGAAGAGAACCCACAGGAAATACCCTAAATAGCCCTGAGAGGGGGATTGGCTACCTTATCAGATATGGACGTATCAGGAGGGGTATCTGACGTCACCTGCTAGCACTGGCCACTCAGATCCCTTCAGAGTGCCCCCACACCTTGCTAAGCAAGATGGCTGAAGTCTGGGACATACTAGAGGCGCTCTGGGCACCACCCCTGGGATGGTGATGGACAGGGGAGTGGTCACTCCCCTTTCCTTCGTCCAGTTTCCTGCCAGAGCTGGGGAGAAGGGGTCCCTGAACCGGTGTAGACTGGTTTATACAAGAAGGGTACCATCTGTGCCCTTCAAAGCATTTCCAGAGGTTAGGGGAGGCTACCCCTCCCCAGCCGGTAAACCTGTTTCTAAGGGGGGAGGGTGTAAAACCCTGCTCTCAGAGGAAATGCTTTGTCCTGCCTTCCTGGGTCTGGGCTGCCCAGACCCCAGGAGGGCAGAACCCTGTCGGGTGGTCACAGCAGCTGTAGCTGCAGTGCAAGCCTCAGAGATCTGGTTTGGCAGTACTGGGGGTCTATGGTGGAGCCCCCGGGATGCATGGAATTGGCACCCCAATACCAGATTTGGAAAGGGGGGACAATTCCATGATCTTAGACATGTTACATGGCCATATTCGGAGTTATCATTGTGAAGCTACATATAGGTACTGACCTATAACTAGTGCACACGTGTAATGGTGTCCCCGCACTCATAAAGTCTGGGGAAATGGCCCTGAACTATGTGGCGGCACCTTTGCTAGTGCAAGGGTGCCCTCGCACTTAGTACATTTGCACCTAACCTTCAGCAAGTGAAGGTTAGACACATAGGTGACTTATAAGGAACTTAAGTGCATTGAAAATGGCCGTGAAATAGTGTGTGCACTATTTCACGCAGGATGCAATGGCAGTCCTGTGTAAGGGTTTGTCTGAGCTCCCTCTGGGTGGCAAAATCAATACTGCAGCCCATGTGGATCTCCTGGAACCCCAATGCCCTGGGTACCTAGGTACCATGTATTAGGGAGTTATAAGGGGGGTCCAGTATGCCAATTGAAATTGGTAAATGAAGTTGCTGGCCTACAGTGACAAATTTAAAAGCAGAGAGAGCGTACGCACTGAGGTTCTGATTAGCAGAGCCTCAGAGACACAGTTAGGCCCTACACAGGCATACACATTAGGCCAACAACTATGAGCACTAGGGTCCTGGATAGCAGGATCTCAGTGAGACAGGTAAAACACACTGACATATAGGTTTTTAACTATGAGCACTGGGGTCCTGGCTAGCAGGACCCCAGTGACACAGTAAAAACACACTGACACACACTCACAAACAGGCCAAAAGTGGGGATAACCATGCTAGAAAGAGGCTACTTTCCTACAATAATCATTCTTAATGCCGAACAATGGATTTGATCTTGCAACAGCCAATTGCAAATGTGAGTACAAAGCCACTGGCAGCTCATTTGAAGCCAAAAGGTGAAAGCATTTAGGAGCAATGTTTCAAGTGTTCTACTGCAACCATCTCCACACATAAAGTTTTTGGGTGTCAGTGGTGGGGTGCTCTGCATTTCATATTAACTTTGGCAACATTCAAGAACCATTACTTCTAGATGGTGTTCTGATAGAATATTGTGGAAGGAAAATCATGAGACACAAGTATTGTGTCTCTGTAATGTTGTGATGTCAAAAGAATTGTGGGTCAGAATATTGTTTTTGAAATATTTTTTAATATCACTATGAAAAATATTGTTGCGCGTCACTGTAATTTATTTAGTTTTTAAAAATAGTTTTGCCTTAATATATTGAATTTGTTTTTAAAATGTTTGTGTATTTTCGTGTAGCCAGTTTAGGGTTGGGATGTTGGGATTATAGGAGACTAGGGTGTGAGTAAATTAACAGTTTTGATTTTAAAAGTTTGTTTTTATTATTATAATTGTTTTAATGTTTGTTTTCACCTTTATGACACATTTCTTTTTATGAAGGTACATTTTTTATGTTTTGTTTATAATTATGTAAAATCATATTTTATATGTAAAGTTCATATTCAATTACATTTTGTTTAACTATTGTTAGATATTTGAACATTTGCAACAGGTATGTTTTTGGTTTATATTTTCTGAATATTTTGTAAATTAAATGAAATTAATTCCAATAATGTATTTTTTTGTTTTAGAAAAAGTTTTTTTTATTCTGTGTATTTACTTATTCTAAACTATGTATGTAATTTAATTTTAAAATTTAAAATCCTATTCGTTTTCAATTTTTTTTAATTAAAAATAGGTTTTAACTAATTCATTTGTCAATAACTGATGTCCCCCCTAAAGTCCAATGCTTTTCCCACTGTGGTCAAGTTTAGAGTGTGAATAGTAAATCTGGCCTCTCCCAAAGTCTGACACTTTCCTCAAAGTGGTTAAGTTTGGAGTTTGAGTAGTAAATCTGTCCCCTAACCAAAATCCATCACTGCCCCAATGTGTTTACATTTGGGATGAGAATAGTATATTTCAAGCCCCCAAATTCCAATATGTTTCCTAATGTTGTTATTAAGTTTGGACATACTTCTGCAACCCCCCCCCTCAAAGTTCAACACTTCCCCCAGTAAAGTTAAGGTTGGAGCTGGGATAATGAATCTGAACCCCCAAAATCCAACACAATGTGACTGAGCTTTTATTGGGAATAGTAAGTGTGGTATCCATAAACTGTTAGCATTAGTTTGTATTATTTATTTAGTACATTCAAAAGTTATAGTACTTAAGGCATTCTTTTTAATTTCTTTGTTTATCAATATCGTTTTTGTAAAGCATATTTTGTTACATGTTATTGTTATGTTGATTTCCTAAACATCTTATTAATATATCCCATTGTTCCTGTGCATTCTTTTTCAATATTTTAGACCATTTTTTATTTCCAAGGAAAATATTTTTTTTAATTCAGATCAATTGCAGTTAATGTGTGATAGAGTTCTAGTGTACTACACTTTTATTTGTAGTCATACAATGTTTTAAACAGGCAAAGTAATTTTGAAGATACATAATTTTTTACATTACTTACATTTTTTTAAACATGATTATGATTAAACAGTACAGACAAACATTGTTTCATGATTGTGTCATTATTTTTTTATATTTACACCTACATTTTTTTTACATTTTTGGTAACAAAGAGTTTGTTTTAATCTTTTTAACTTTGTTTCTTATATTATTTACATCAGTCTGCATCATTTTGGATTGTTGTTGGCTTTGCATGACAGTTTACCTTTGCTGTTTTTTTGCTCAGTTAAGTCTATTTTAAACTTATTTTCTATGGTTTTAGTGGTGGGGAGGTGAAGTTTAGAATTAGGGGCTCATTACAAGGCTGGCAGTCATGAGACAGCCAGCCTTGCGGTGACGGTCGGTCCGCCTCACTCCAAGCGATCCGACTGCCACACTATGAACTTTGCAGTTGCACAGCCGTCTCCGCCAGGAACATGATTCCAGATGGTTTGATGGCAGTCTGAGTTGTGGTCAGCCACGGTGGCACCGCCATGCTGATTACAACTCAACTTTCCACCAGCCTTTTCATGGTGGGGACCCCGCCATAAAAAGGCGGGTGAAAAGCCAGTGCAGAGGTCCATGGGGGCCCCTGTACTGCCCATGACCACGGCAATGGCAGTGTATGGCCCCCCCTGCCCATCACACTCTGCTTTGCAGACAGTGCCCATTCTGAGGGTGCTGGTGTGCTATGGTATTGGTCTCGGCTCCCTTAAGGCCGAGACCAATACTGTAGCACTATTTCCTCTGTTTCCTCTGGTGAGCACAGTGGGAACTTCATAATACAATGTTCCCGCAGGCCATCCCGGTGGGAAAATTGTAATACGATGGAGGGGACGCCACCGGCATGCCGACAGCATCCTCCAAACGAGTTTGGCAGTTGGCTTGAGGTAATTAGGCCCTTACTGAGGCTAGTCTTTGTAATGGGATGTGGTTTTTGTGTAATTTATTACGTGTAGCATGTTTTACTATTACAGTAGGCTTTATTGTGATATGTAATGTTTGTTTGCATTTTATATATGCTGAATGCATATTTTAACTTTAATTTGTTTTATACTAGGGCTGTTATTGTTTTTGTGTGAGGTTATTTGCTTTTGTCATTACAGGGTTTTATTTTAGCACTCTGAACTATATTTTAACCTAGACACATTAAGGCCCTCATTACAATTTTCGCAGGCGGCAACCGCCGCACGCCAAGTTGTAACCGCCGTGCGGCCGCCAATGCAGCTGCACTCCCGCAGTGGCCATTATGACATCCCTGCTGGCCCGGCGTGCGGAAACAGAGATTCTGCCCGCCGACCTAGCAGGTATGCCGGCCGCAACATGGGAGCCGGCTCCAATTGGAGCCGGCGGTGTTGCGGCTGTGCGACGGGTGCAGTTGCACCCGTTGCGCTTTTCACTGTCTGCTGTGCAGACAGTGAAAAGCTAGGTGTGGCTGTGCCAGGGGGCCCCTGCATTGCCCATGCCATGCACTGCCCATGCCAGGGGCCCGGCGACTCCCCTTCCCGCCAGCCTTTCCATGGGGGTTCCTACCGCCATGAAAAGGCTGGTGGGAAGGGGACTCGTAATCCCCTGGGCAGCGCTGCCCTGGCGAATTAAAACCGCCGGGACCAATGTGGCGTAAAACCGCCAGGACCAACGTGGCGGAAAACCGGCTGGACCAACGTGGTGGAAAACAGCCAGTCCCGGCATTGCGACCGCGGCGCTTAAGCCGCGGTCTTAATTCCCGAGTTTGCATCGCCAGCCTGTTGGCGGTGCAACCTCCAAAACAGCCCTGGCGGTCTTTGACCGCCAGGGTTGTAATGAGGCTGTATATATTTTTTCAAGAAAGAACAGTTGTTTTTTATCAAAATTATTTTTTCCACTTATTCACTGACTTTTAGGTTTTCCTGGAGCATTTGTTTATATATTTTATCAATTGTTTGGGTTTTTGATAAATTCACTGGATTATTTGAGTCATATTGGATGTCCTATTTTTCTTTGGTTTATTTTGCATTTTGTAGCTCTTTTTATCAATAATTGTTTGGAATGTTTTTGTTAGATCATTATTTCATTGACTAGTACTTCAACTATCATATTGTAACTGTTACTTTAGCTATCTATTGGCAATGTTAGTTTTTATGGGTGCTATATTTGTTTTTATATCTTATTGTTTGTGCATATTATGTATATGTATACATATTTATCTACATATCTACACATATTTTTAAAATGTTAGCATATTTTTTTGGTGAAAGAAAAGCGTGTGTTTATTTAAAATAATGTTTATTACGTTTAATTGTATATTTATTTATTTTAAAATATTTATTGCAGTAAATGTAAACTATTAATCCTCATTTTTGTATTTTGAAGTATATTTTATTCTTATTGTTAATGTATGTATTTATAAGGTATGAGTGTTTGTGTTTTAGGGAGGTTGCATGGTGTTGTGTTTAATACATTTTTAAGTAGTTTTGTTGCTATTGAGTCTAGATATAGTAGTCCTGGCTTGTCAGAAAAGTGTTATACATTGTATGCTAGGAATTCAGGCATTTGTTTAGTTTGTTTGTAGAGTTTCAGTTTGAGTTGGTTTAGGAATTGTTCCATTCTTTGCTTTTGGTGTATTTCTAGGAGCGGATAGAGTGTAGGGTGGCTTCTTTCAAGCTTTCCTTGGAATTAACTTTGTCACCCTTCTGCTGCGTTATTTCTCTTTGCTTCCTGAGACATGGTGTTGTCATGGACATTCCACCATGAAATGCAGTACTTGGATTGGCATCTTTGACCTGATTAGTGCATGTGACCAACCAATGTGTCCTCAAAATAATCCACTAGTGAAGCTAGATTTGTTTTGTGTTGTAACAGTGGTATTAAATTAGCATATCATAATATTTAGTGACTTCTCTTACTGGGAGATATGCTAAAGCTATTGGGTTTTTCTCAATTGAATGTGCAAATTCAAATGTAGCACCCTGATATTAGGAGACATCAGTGTTGTAAGATGCTATGAGTTGTACATGATAAATGTGTTCTGAAAAACAAGTATAAAACTCAGTCCACTGTGTTTTAAGGGTCACACAGCCACTGGAGCAACCTAACATTAGAGACCAGCCTTCTGTGAATGATTTATAGGTTTATTGACAGAATATAATAAAATGGATATTCATTTGCAGATTCCATTCTCTTACACTCTCACAGGACTTTTCAGTTTTTATATAATTTGGGAAAACATGTATTCAATGAGACACGACCACTGACCCACATACTGAAAAAGAAAATGAAACTCATTAAACATCTGAACAACAAAAGGATATTGTCAAATGACTAACATGACATAACCGGCGAGAAGAAGAGCAGACAAGCTCAATCACCCTTCACCAGCCTGCTAGTATGGTTATTCACAAGATTGCAAGTAAGTGCTCAGAGGTGGTGTGAACACTATAATAATTCACATCGAGAATGATATATTTTTTAAGATTGCTTTGCTTTCAATCCTATTAGTGTCTGTATTAGAATATATGAGATTCCTTTGCTATGCAAACTGCAGATACACATGGATGCCTCAAGTATGGGCAGATGTTTGTTGTTTCTGTTTTTCCTCACAATGGAACTTTTCATTGTAGGCTGACGCTGTACTTGATAATGCACATGTTATTTACCTGTCAGTCGTGGCAGCTCTGTAAGAGTGTTCAAGGCTAACATTGTTCTGTCCTTTTTTTTTGTAAATATGTAGAATTAAGCTTATCTGTATTAGGCGGTGGTAGTTTAGACTAAGGAGATAACAATGTCTCAAATTCCGATTTATTTTGAATACATTAGCTTGTGTCCAATTCCTTTAAAAGCCTGATCTTTTTATCACTGATTAGGAGAGGTCTATGCCCAAGAGATTAGCACCGGAAATCATGCTGATTTGTTGATTCCTGATCTGGATTCCGCTCTCAATCGGAGAGATACATTGAGAGAGCTAGCAGCAGAAGCCAAGAGCAGCTGTTCTGGGACTCCTGTTTGTGAAAGAAGCACGAGTGTGTTCTTCTGTGGCAGTACTCTGATAACAAACAAACAGCTAGACCTGCTGTTTGAAAAGGCTTGCTGCGTGATCCATCCCCAATGTTTGGCAGAGCTGTAATTGAATGTCTAAGGCTAGTAAATGAGTGTAGAGACTAGAAATTACATTTTACTGTGTATTAGTAAAATTACATCTCACAGGCTTTCCATTCTCACTAGCAAGAATGTTACATAAGGCATTTTACAAAAATCTCCCATTATGGAATCAGAGAAAGGAAGGTGTTAGACCTGTCACTCTTAGGGTGATCTTCCCCGAAACATGTTGCCTGCTTACCTATTATTTCTGCTGAGCCTTTTTGTTAGTGTTAGGGCTCTGAGCACTTTACCACAGCAGACCAGTGCTAAAGTGGATGTGCTTCTCCCCTAAACATGGTAACATTTGTGTATACATGTAGGAAAGTGCCCTCTGTTTGGCATGTTACCCCCAACTTCTGCCTGATGCAAAGTGTGTTTGACTGTGTCACTGGGATCCTAATAACCAGTACCCCAGTGCTTAGGCTCTCTCTCCTCTAAATGTTGTCACTGCATACTGGTAACCCAGTATTTCACCCACAATTGGCATACTGGTCACTCCTTATAAGTCCCTAGTACAGGTACCTAGGTATCCAGGGCACTGGGGCTCCAGGGGATCCCTATGGGCTGCAGCATTTCTTTTGCCACCCATAGGGAGCCCTTGCAAAGGCTTCTACAGGACTGCCATTACAGCCTGTGTGAAATGATGCATGCACCCTTTCACAGCCATTTACACTGCACCAGGTCACTTATACGTCACCCATATACCAGGCCTTTCAGCCCTGAAGGTTGGGTGCAGAGTACCTGTGTGTGATGGCACCTTGCACTAGCAGAGGTGCCCCATGTCATCCAGGAGCATTTTCCCTGACTTTGTGAGTGCGGGGACACCATTTTACACGTGCACTATGCATAGGTCAATACCTATGAACAGCTTCACAATGGTAACTCTGAATATGGTCATGTTTGGTATCAAACATGTTGGAATCATACCCTAAAGCTTTTGCAAGCATGGGTTGTATGATTTCATGCACTCTGGGGGCTCCTTAGAGGACTCCCAGTACTGCCATTACTGCTGTCTGAGGTGTTCCAGGCAGCCCCAGCTGCTGCCACCTCACAGCGGGTTTCTGCCCTCATGTTGCTTGAGCAGCTCAAGCCCAGGAAGGCAGAACAAAGGATTTCCTTTAGGAGAGGGATATTACACTCTCTCCCCTAGGAAATAAGTGTTACAGGCATGAGAGGGGTAGCATCCCAGAGCCTCAGGACATGCTTTAAAGGGCACAGATGGTGTCCTCCTTGCATAATCCAGTCTACACCGCTTCAGGGACCCCCCAGTGCCTGCTCTGGCATGAAACTGGACAAAGGAAGGGTCAGTGACCACTCCCCTGTTCATCACCATCCCAGGGGCGGTGCTCAGAGCTCATCCACAGTGTCCCTGGGTTTTGCCATCTTGGATTCCAAGTTGGCAGGGCACTCTGGGAGCATCTGAGTGGTCAGTGCCAGCAGGTGACGTCAGAGCCCTCCCTGATAGATGCTTACCTGTTAGCTGACCAATTCCCCTTTCAGGGCTAATTAGGGTCTCTCTCTTGTGTGGCTCTTCAGATTCAGATTGCAAGACCCCAGAAGGAATCCTCTGCATCCTTTACTTCACCTTCTTACCAAAGAAACTGCATCTGGACCCTCAGGAACTCTACAACTGCAACAAAGAATCAAAGACAACTTCTGCAACATTGTATCTTCAGTTCCTGCCAGCAACTGCAACTGTTTCTAGGTCGTGCATCTTCAGAGGACAGCCCGTTTTCAGCCTGCACCAGAAGAATGAAGGAATCTCCCTTGAAGTGAAGGAGTCACTTCCCTGCTTCAGCAGGCACCCGTCTGCAGTGACGACTGGTGGCTTGGGTCCCCTCACCTGAAGAAGTGGTGGATCCAGCAACACGGGTGGTGGACTTAAGTGGTCCCAGCGGTCCTGAAGTCCAGCTGTCCAACTTTGGTGGAGGTAAGAGCTTTCCTCCCCACACAAGACAGTACCTGTGTGTTCTGCAGTTGCCAAGGCATCCTTCCACAAAGTTCTTCACGTACAGTGCAGCTCCGGCCGCAAGCACTCCTTCCTGCGATGCAGTGCCTCCTGCATGGTTCTCCGGCGGCGTGGGATGCCTCTGTGTAGTGCTGCATGGGCCTCCTTTTGCACTTTCTTTGTCCCCTTGCTGTGGGACTCCTGTGTGCGCCACCTGGTCTTCTGAGGGCTCTCTGACGTGCTCAGTGGCCCTTCTGTCTCCCCCTTCTGGGTAGAGGCCACCAGGTCCCTCCTGGTCCTGAGAAGCACAATTTTCCGCTAACCATGAGCTTTGCGTGTGCCAAGGCTTGTTGGAGGACTCCAGCGACGCAAACCAGACTGCAATCATCCATCCGGCATGGGACATCATCTGCATCAACCAAGAACCCACATCCATCATCTTGGGTGCAGTACTGACTGTTCTTCTTCACCAGTGGTTCTTCTTTTGCATCTTCATCCGGGTTAGCAGGGGCTCCGGTTGTCCCTGGACTCAGTGCTTCTTGGACTTGGTCCCCTTCTTCCACGGGTCTTCAGGTCCAGGAATCCATTGTTGGTGTCTTGCAGTCTCTTCTGGTAATTGCAAAATCTTTTATCACATGTTCCTGTGTGTTTTAGGAAAGTTACTGTGATTTACTCCTGCTTTCCTGGCCTCGGGGTGGGTTCTATTACTTACCTTTGGTGTTTTCTAATACTCCTGGCACCCCTCTACACACTACACTTGCCTGGGTGGGAAACCGACTTTCCCATTCCACTATTTTAGTATATGATTTATGTTCCCCTAGGCCTATTTCTAACTATTGTGGTTTTCACTATTTGGCCTGTTTTCTAACTGTTATTACAGCTATTTCTCATTCTAGTTTATATACTGTGTTTATCTAAGGGAGTATAGTCTCTAAGGTATTTTTGGCATTTGTGTCACCAAAATAAAGTACTCTTATTTTTGTAACTGAGTATTTTCTTTCATGTGTGTGAGTACTGTGTGACTACAGTGGTACTGCATGAGCTTTTCACCTCTCCTAGTTAGGCCTTGGCTGCTAATACACGCTACCCCTAGAGAGCCTGGCTTCTAAACACTGACTACATTTCACTAATAAAGGATAACTGGACCTTGTATAAGGTGTAAGTACCTTAGGTACCCACTACAAACCAGGCAAGCCTCCTTACATACACAATTGACATGTTTAATTTACTTGAAAGTCACTTGTAAAGTGGTATCCCATGTACACAAGGTCTGTAAATTAAATGCTATGCTACTAGTGGGTCTGCAGCACTGCTAGTGCCACCCACACAAGTAGCCCTTTAAATATGTCTCAAGCCTTCCACTGCAGAGCCTGTGTTTTTAGTTTTACTGCCACTTGGACTAGGCAGTTAAAATTCCATGCCAAGCCTTAAACTCCCCTTTTATTACACATAAGCCACCCTTAAGGCGGGCCCTAGCGGCCGATAGGGCAGGGTACTGTATAAGTAAAAGGTAGGGCATGCACTTTAAAGTTTTGATTGTCCTAGTAGTGGAAAACACCTAAAATCATTTTTCACTATTGTGAGGCTTATTCCTCTCATAGGCTTACATTGGGGATTCCTTATTACACATTTAAGCTATAATTCCTGATAGAAAATCAGTAGCTATGTTATGTTTCATATAATTGGGATGTTAATGATAAATCCATTTTTACTAGTAAAGTCGGTTTTAACATTAATATTTTAGAAATGCCACTTTTAGAAAGTGAACCTTTCTTTGCTCTTACAGCTCTGAGTTCCTGCAGTCTGACTGCGGTCGGTTAGAGGTACACTTTGTGCATTCCCTCCAGACAGCCACAAACACAGAAAGGTTTGGAGTGTCTGAGTGCTCATCTGCATTCTGATGGCTCTTCCTCGGCAGGTAAGATGGAGGGGGCTGACATTTATTCCTGAATTGCTACTGCATGTTCCCCCACAAAGGGCTGATTACCTCTTACTGATAGAGTGGAGCTAGGGCTGAGGACCAATGGATACTTGTGCACTTCAAAGACCTTCTTTGAAGTCACTCCCACTTCAAAAGCGCATTTGGGTATAAGTACTTGGTCTCTGACCCCACCAAATTAGACTCTTCTGGACCCACAAATGGACTCTGCCAGAAGAACTGCTGTGCTGCATCAAGGACTATTACTTTACTGGATTTCTAACCTGGAAGGACTTCTTTTCTGCTGTGCTATGATGTCTTGTTGCCTGCTGCTTTCTGACTGCTGAGGGAGAGCTGGACTTTGCCTTGCAACCCAAAGTAATCTCCAAGTGCTTGTTGGCTTGCCTTCTGTTACTAGAGACTCAGGGACATCAAAGTCTCTACCCCTGCTCCTGTGCCTGGTTCACTGGAAGTGGACCCAGAAACTTACACCAGTGAAATCAACACTTCACCTACCTGTTGGTACCGGCAACCCACACATTGATCCTGCTGCTGGACTAAAATCAGTGCATCGCACTTGGGGCATGAACAGCATCTATGGATCCACCTCATCAACTGATGCATCCCCTGCCTGCTGGAAGTGGTACCCAGCGCATCAATGCAGCACGGAAACTGCTGCATTGCCACCATCGCTAAAGGATGAATCAACGCATCCCTTCGGCCGCATGGAGAAACCTGGTGCATTGACTTTGGAATCAATGCATTGCGGCTTCTACGCTTCTGGTCAGAAACTAACTCATCGCCATCAACGAGTGAGAAAAATCAACGCATCCCTCTACTGAGGAAGTGACATCATCGCATATATCAACGCATCAACCTCCCATCTCCTGTTTGCTACCAGGGTCAAGATACTCTGTTCCCTGGGCCTAAGTGACTTCTGTGCCCAGCCCGTGCTCCTTCACGGTCAGCTTCAAGTGCTGACTGTTCCCGGGATCCCTATTTATAAGTGATGTACTAACACCTATCTTATGAAAACACATTCAAGACTATATATGTGTGTATATATATATATATATATATATATATATATATACATATATATATACATAGTTATATATACACATATATATATATATTTTTATAGGATAGATGTTAGTATAAATAGTGATCCGCAGCACTGAAGAATGCCCCAGACCTATATAGGCTCCAAGCGAGGGCAGAGACATGTTGGCTTGTCAAAAGACAGCTTGAGTCATTATACTCATATCTTTCGTCGATACTTTTTAACTATATCCACTGACACCATCAATAAAGGTAACATTTACAGGTAGTCTGTGAGGTATTTTTGACCAACCCAGATCGCCATAATATCGGTAACCTTTATCTAAGAACTACCTATTGTACAAGAGTTACTAAGAGGTTGACTCTGCCCTTGTGGCACTGTCCTACCAGGGAGGAGAGAAGTGGTCTGTGATGAAGCATGACACAACTAAGTGTGTGAGAACACCTTTTCCATAAGGAAGAATTCCCTGTCAACGTAAACAACATAGCATTCCCCCAACAATAAACATCATTTATGAATTGGTCCTAAACAATTAGGTCATACCCTCTTGTTTTAAATAACCCTTTCCCCACCACACTATCTGTGTACAATATTGTTTTCTCAGGAGTGTGTGTAGTGGTGCAGTATGGTCTTTCCTCTGTGTTAAGTGAAAATAGTAGCATCCATGATCGTATTCAATCTGAGATGTACACACATACAGATGAACAAACTAAAAGCAGTACTTAATTTGTGCTTGTTGTTTCCAGTGTTGAGCACCGGCGCTTGTTTTTGAGGGTGGGGCTTATTCTTCTGCCTCAAGCATTTGCTGCGAGCAAAAGACACACATGGGAAAGACGGAGAAAGGGAAAAACAAAAAAGCGTCACAAAGGGAGAATGTAGAAAGCTGCCAGAGTGAGCTGAAGGGGTGGGGAGTGGCTTTACATAGATTGAAGATGCTCGAGATGGCTTCAGGATTACGCTGCCTCAGTATTCTGTGTTCGCACATTTAAATACAGCAGCCGTGTGTTTCAGAGGAGGGCTTTGGGCACCGGCACCTTTTTATTTACAAATTAAGCACTGACAAAAAGTATCATTGACAATTCACAAAATGTAAATGATAATAAAGATTTTGTAGAAAAGGAAACTGGTTGCTCTTGCTAAATTTTATGATCATTTTCTGTACTGAGTTTACCATTTATTCATTTTTTATGAGTTTATCATTAATTCATTGTTTTAATTTAAAGGAAATTAGGTTTTGCATTGAGTAATTCTGGATGCATCTTGAAGGATTCTTACTTAATGGGTAAGTGGGCTTCGCAATTAGAATCACTTAATCTCATAAGGGAATTTAGACTGCTGTTGTGGGTATTTATGTGAGGTTGGGGAATGTTCATGTCATTCTGACGTGCTCTTGTTGGGTGATGTTTTAACTGCATTTATCTGCATTCATCTCGTGGGCCTGCTCATCCATGGAAATAAATTAGTATAGTATTTGCCGGAATTCTACTTTTTTCGGAAATGAATCACAACAATATTGGATGCCACATGAGGTCTCATACATTGAATGAAACCACAGCATGCCACATGGGGTTTCAATCATTGAATAAAACCACGGGATGCCACCTGGGGTCTCAATTATTGAATGAAACCACGGGATGGCACATGGGGTCTCAATCATTGGATAAAACCTCAGGATGCCAGTGCTACACGACGACTCAATCATTTAATGAAACCACAAGATGCCGCAGGGAGACTTAATCATTGATGGAACCCCAGGATGACACATGGGGTCTCAATAATTGAATGAAAGCACCGGATGCCACATGTGGTTTCACTCACTGAATGAAACCACAGGATGCCTACACGGGGTCTCAAACACTGATTAAAACCACATGATGCCTCTCAATCATTGAATGAAAATACAGGATGCCACATGGGGTCCCAATCACTGAATGAAACCACAGGATACCAAGAATACCCTGCTGCTTAGTATACACCTTTATTCTACAAACAAAAACTCTTCAAGAAGTGGTTAATGGCCTTCATAGACATTATAAAGGATGATGAAAGTTAGGAGACCATGGCCCTAATAGGAGGACATCCCCATCTCTGATCAAGAGGGGTCTCTAAGCAATGCAATGATTACTACTGTGTGTGTTCTGCTTCTGTAAGTGATCATCCCATAGAAGCTTACAAATGCCATTAAGCAATATTCCTAATGCATATATTTGTATGGAAATTCTCTGTTCTCAATTTATGTTTCAGAATGATGCGTAAGGTGCTGTGACCTTTTCATTGCATTATAGACACCTCTCTCGATCAGTATTGCAAATCAAGAGGCGATGTTTATGTTAGCATTGCAATCGATTGGGAAAGTCTGAAGGAGACAATTATTTGATAGTGTGTTCAGGTTTGCTTGGTGTATGAGTTATTAAATAAGTGAGCTAGACTACGCAATAGGGTGGATGAGTGTGTGGATTAGAAAGCACTTGAGTGAGTGCGCTACATGCTTCCATTGAGTTGTAAATTATGTTTGGGCTTAGGCAAAAACACAGAGGCGAATGGCTTTGACAAATGAATCATTGAATATTACTGAATCCCCGAGTTCAGGTGAAGGTGCTAAGTGTGAACCTTGGCCTGCCTATCGTGGCCCTTATGGCTAGGACTGGGTGGTTTGTAAATCACAGATCCCAGAGATGACCTATTATACATGGTACCATTATGTATTTTTTCATATTACATGTTTATTTTGACACAGTCAGTTTAAAAAGATGTTTTGTTCAATGTTCAGCTAACAATGTGCACTTGTTGGAATTAGAATGTTCAGAATTTGTTCATTTTCTTGAATGAATTATTAACAAAGCAAAGACCAATGTTGAGAGTCTCTGGATGTAGGTGTTTCAAAGGCTTCAGTATTGATGTATTGCCTATTACATAATTTCTAACCTATTTTTAAAAAGTTGCAGTTCACCAAAAATGTTGTTTCTATCTTACACCGATACAAATAATACCCACGAAAAAATTGTCACATAATTTGCAATTTTGCACCAAACTTGCTGCATAATTTGATCCTCCATAATGCATAATCATAGTATAATGATTCCAGAGAGATTGGACGCTGTCACTATGGTTACGCACTCTGTATTTCTCAGGACTAGCCCACAAGGTTGAACTTCTCAAGCACTCATTCAATCATTCAATTTCAGTCCCTATGGCTCATTGACATTCATTTTGTTTAGGGTTGTTTAGGGTTCCCAATGCCAAAAAATATTGGTCCATTTTCCAGCCAATATTTCAATAATATATTTCTGACTAACGTGTGGGAATGGTGGTGAAAGTAAGTGGTAATCATGGACTGAGATTTAATGTTGGCTTAGAAACTATCCAGGGAATGCCTCTTAGCCACCGCTATTACTGGCATATTTTGTTGTCTGTGAAAAACCCCAGGAAGGACATTTTAAGCATATCTCAAATTACCCACATGATGAGAACCTAAGCTAAAAGAAACTAAAGTAGTCCACACAAAGGTGTGTCCCTATTTCTATCTCAGTGTGTCGTTATTATACATAAACAACAAGTATGTACTGGCCATGTAGTATAAACATGCAATTATGTGCTTTCTACATTGAATAATGAAGTATTTAAGTCTTTACTTGCTGTCAGCTAAACCTATGTCAATTATTTGGAGCATCTCTTCTCAAACAACAGTTCTTTCTTGGTCGCCAGAGAAAGGTCGCTTCTATTTTCTATTTTTAGACAGAGCGAATGGCAAACCGTTGGGTTCTGCGTTCCAAGCTGGGTTGGACTCCTTCTTGTGTATGTCAGTCAATTGTGTTACTTGTTAGGTAAGCACACTCCCTCCCCATTCCTTGCAGGTCACACAGCCTGCTGATCTGTCAGTCACAAAGTCTTGTTTGCCTTTCGCAGGGTGTGAGGCTCAGGACATTTTCAGTGGTGTGACGCAAAATGACAGGCCCCCTGCAGAATGTGAAAAGCCGTTGAGCATCCAACATTGCACAAATATTCATTGGCCTTGGGCTGAATGGGGGTCACCTGAATGGTTGGGGGGGTCTCTGAAAGGTTGGAGGCCCCTTGCACTATAGGGGGTGAAGGGCCTTGTTCCTTGTTTTACGCCCCTGATCCTTTTGATTCGATTATATCATGCAAGTCAACAACTCTTGCAAATATGTCTTAAGTGTTGCAAATACTGAAGGAGGGAGACCCTTAGATTGCTTTAGTACTGCCATTGCCCTCAGAGGTGTCTTCAGATGGCTTTTCCTATCTGAAATAGTTGTCTAAAGGGCCCTGGCCAAGTGGAGATCCTGCTAAGGTTGAGTGGAAACAATACAGACATTGCTGTTGTGACTGTGTCTGATGACACAATGAAGCTTAGAGCAAGACCTCCACCAATGATGTCTGCATAAAGCTGAACATAGTGTGAAAAATGATAACTTCATAGGCCAGTTTTTAGCTATGGTGACACAATGTTCAACTTTGTGAAGCTGCTGTCCGTCATGTTTGCAAAACTTCACCAGCTGGATACATTTCCACAAAAGTCTTTTTGGTGGAGAATTCGTGCACTCAAAGTTGATTCTGCATCTTTTGCTCTCCCAAAAGACTTATTGTTTTGTGTTGGACTTTTGCTTATGCAGGGTCATCCCGAATCTTTTTGCCTCCTGCCTCCTATTTCTTCTGACCTGTTGCTGTTGGCTTTTGCACTTTGAGCACTTTACCACTGCTAACCAGTGCTAAAGTGCATATGCTCTCCGTGTAAATTGTATGTAATTGGTTTATCCATGATTGGCCTATTTGATTTACTAGTAAGTCTCTAGTAAGGTGCACTAGGGGTGCCAGGGCCTGTAAATCAAATGCTACTAGTGGGCCTGCAGCACTGGTTGTGCCACCCACATAAGTAGCTCTGTAATCATGTCCCACACCTGCCACTGCAGTGTCTGTGTGTGTATTTTTACACTGTAAATTCGACTTGGCAAGTGTACACACTTGCCAGGCCTAAACCTTCCCTTTTCTTACATGTTAGGCACCCCTAAGGTAGGCCCTAGGCAGCCCCAAGGGCAGGGTGCAGTGTATGGATAAGGTAGGACATATAGTAATGTGGTTTATATGTCCTGACAGTGAAATACTGCCAACTTCGTTTTTCACTGTTGCAAGGCCCGTCTCTCTCATAGGATAATATGGGGGCTACCTTTAAATATGATTAAAGTGTAGATTCCCCCAGAGAGTAGATGGACATGTGGAGTTTGGGGTCCCTGAACTCACAATTTAAAAATACATCTTTTAGTCAAGTTAATTTTAAGATTGTGCGTTTGGAAATGCCACTTTTAGAAAGTGAGCATTTTCTTGCTTAAACCATTCTGTGACTCTACCTTGTTTGTGGATTCCTGTCTGGGTCAGTTTGACAGTTGGGTTGTTTTTCACCCCACACTAGACAGTGACACAAAGGGAGCTGGGGTGAAACCTGCATTTCCTGATTAGCTATCTCTTCTAGGATGGAGGGTGGAGTGGTCACTCATCTGAAAGGACTGTGCCCGCCTCTGACAATGCAGACTCCAACCCCCTGGTGTGTGTCTGAGGCCTTGCCTGGGCAAGGCAGGATTTCACAAGTAGGTGTGAGTCCCCTTTGAAGAAAGGTGACTTCAAAGACTAAAATGGGAATAAGAAGGGCACCCAAATCTACAGACTTTAGAAACACTGCTGGAACCAAGAGGAACCTCTGCCTGGGGAAGAGCTGATAGCTGAGGAAGAAGTGCTGCCCTGCCTGTGACTGTGCTTTGTGGAGTTTCCTGCAGTGCTGCTTCTGCCAGAGTAAGAGGGCAAAGACTGGACTTTGTGTGCCTTCCATCTTGTGAAGAAATCTCCAAGGGCTTGAGTTCGAGCTTGCCTCCTGTAGTTTGAAGTCTCAGGGACAGCAAAGACTTCTCTCTGCCAGCACCTGGAGTCTCTGGAGAGACTCCTGCCCCGACAAGTGGTGCCCTATCCAGTGCCTGGGCCCTTGAAAGCAAAGCTGGTGGAATCCAAAGAAATCGACTTCGGACGACTTCGGACCGCCGCCGCTGCTGAATCCGGTAACGCCGCCTGCACCTGACGCCGTGACCTTTGCTGGAATGCGACGGTCTTCGCAGGCCCGATGCCGCTGCAGCCCCGCTGAAGTCCGCGACTCCGTGGAAGTCGCCGCACCACGTCGTGACCGTCGCCGCTCGAAGTGCGCGGATTCAACGTTTCGCACAGACGCCGCAATCCCCGACTTCGCGCATCGGCTTGTTTTCACTCTTCACCAGAGGTACTGTATTTGGGGGTCTACACGACTCCGTGTCCGGCGCCGCTGGTGTCGGCTTGTTGGGAACGACTCCGTCACAACGCCGTGTTAACATCTCATCGAAGCATTTTTGTTTCTAAACGCTATTTTTGAGTTTAATCTTTAAAAATTCATAACTTGACTTGTGTATGTTGGATTTTTGTCGTTTTGGTCTTGTTTTGTTTAGATAAATATTTCCTATTTTTCTAAACTGGTGTTGTGTCATTTTGTAGTGTTTTCATTAAGTTACTGTGTGTGTTGGTACAAATACTTTACACCTAGCGCTCTGAAGTTAAGCCTACTGCTCTGCCATGCTACCAAGGGGGTAAGCAGGGGTTAGCTGAGGGTGATTCTCTTTTACCCTGACTAGAGTGAGGGTCCTTGCTTGAACAGGGGATAACCTGACTGTCGACCAAAGACCCCATTTCTAACATTTTGCTTATTTAAAAAAGACACAGAGTGGCGGAAGTCCAATTTGGTTAATTTGGCACTCTACTTCTGGGGAGAAGCCTACCTGCTCTCACAAGTACATTTCGAGTGCGAAGCATGAAGAATGTTGCTATGGGATGTAGATTGCCCTACTCACTGTATGTCAGACAATAGGTCACTTAAGGGATAAACATAGAAACAAAAGCTCATGAACTAGATCATATTCGCTGTATTCCTAAACTCTATGGCCCAGTATTACTAAATTCTCATGCAGTGCAGATGCAAAAAATGCTTTGCTGCATGAGAAGGAAAGAGAATGAGAGCGCCATATATTTACAGAAGTATGAGAGTGTCTGATTGATTTTTCTAATTTTTTAGCAAATGGCACATAAAAATGCCTCGGCGCTTGAAATCCATACCAGGGAAAGTTAACAATTTAGAGGGAGACGAGATTGTCAGCCCATCTAATTTGGTTAGGAAAAAATTAATTAAAATCTCTGAAGACAATTAAAAAAAAAAAAAAAAATGCAGACTAGGTCTGGGAATCCTAGGGTGGGTCAATAGTTGAGTTCTGAGATGGAGGGTAAACCACACATTAGCATTGAGCCTGTGGACAAACATTGATAGTGATGTGTGACGGTGGAATTTGCTAATTAAGGGAACTTTGCCCTCTAAAGGAACAGGTGACATTTGTTTTTTTTATCAATAAGTACATTAATGACGCTGAAATGAATAGTTTTTGTGGGTGAAATACCTATAAGTTACGTTTTTGTTCAAACATCTCTTGCACCCCAAGAATTGTATTGATGGGAAATTGTGTTCAGTGTTGAATTTTTGTCAAAGTGTCGAACTTCACAATGCGAAAATGTAGGCAGTTTCTAACCTTCCCTAAACGGTATGATTTACCTCACACCTAATTATTATTTGACATTTGTTATTCTATTTAATTTATACTTTACAGCATAGGCAATTTTCAAAAATATATATCACCATTTCTTTTTTTTATTCATTACAATGCCTCGTACTGATACGGATTATGGATTACATATACGGACATGGCAGCATAACTTGTTTTTTCCTGTACTGGTCAAGTTAAAGCTCAACTTGTCAAGTTAAAGCTCAATTTACGAAATAATGACTATAAATAAAAAAAATGGAGGAGCTTTTTTTTCCAAAAAGTACGTACTGAATTGTTTCTCTTGACTTTTATACTTTACATACCCACCTTTTTTTTTTTTTTTTTTTTTTTAAAGCAACAGAATTCGTACTGGTTTCCGATGTCATAGTAGCATAAATATTAAATAAGGTAACCTCCTACAGGCTACGTTTCGAGAATGTTTCTCGTATTCATACACAACTCCAGGAGGAAGCTGCGACTGTCGCAGCTTTCAAGGAGCAGATCTATATTTCTTTGAGAATTCAAGTTAGCCACACGGAGAAGAATTTTCATTTGAATATCAGGACGTGTGCCTTTGACCGTGGACTACTGTTCTGCTGGGGGCCATTGCTCTTGCCAACTTTTTTCTGCTTCTCAGTGGTGAAAGATATTTCTTTCAATAAACGTGCGTCTTTCCATACACCCCACTAACTTTGGAAATATTTCTTTCCCATTCCCACCTTGGAAAGCGATTTACCCGTGCCTTTCACAGGAGTAAATCTCCTACCGTATCCAGAGTGGTAATGTACCCACCCACGTTTGTGAACACCCATAAAGTCACAGGTTTGTGGGCGTTCACATACATAGGTCTTTCTCCCAGCCCTAGAATGGCAACAACTTAACCCCGAAACAATATTATTAGTTCAGGGGTGATGTTACTCCATATATTACGTGTGACCAAGTCCATGTACAAGCATAAAGTAATGTTTGTAGAATATCAGACTTGGGTTTACACCACTGTTTGAGGTATTCCTCAACCTATGCTACAGAGTTTTTATTACAGCCTGCAATTTTTTAACCATAATTGTTTGCCGAAATACAGGCAGGCAGAGATCGATCCGTAATACAAATACAAAAGGATAAAAAATAGGACATGAAAGATATTTTCAAGTGAGGTTCCGTCTTTCTGGTTGTGTAGGAAAGGAAAACAGCAATAATGCTGCAGAAAGTGGAAACTTGCGTGTTTTTTATTTTTCTCCCGGCACTGCCACTTTCTCTACAGTGCTGCAACTAAAGTACTTTACACCCTGTGTACTTCGAGTAAGTTAAAAGAAAATTTCTTAATTTTTGGTAAGAAGTTGTTTAATTAAAATCGGTGTGTGAAATATCACTCGTTCACACCCGAGGCCACGCGCAGCAGGGATACGGCACAGAGCATGACATTTGACCACGTGCTGCTGTGGTGCGGCCCTGTGTCGCGGGGCGACGCAAGTAAAGGGAGCCCAACAGAGACGACTGACACATTAATGGGGTGTACTCCGCAACTGCGTGAGGCGCGGCGCATTCCTTTATTTAACACCTCGGCGACATCACCGGCCCACGTTTCTGTGTGCGGCTGTAAGGTATAGGGGAGCCCGAGCGGCTGTCTACACCCCTCCAAGGCTTTACTCAGACAAACAAAACTCCAACTTAAATTGGCCCAAATAGGGCTAACCATAAATAACGAGGAGAGAGGGAGGGAGTAAACAAAAAAAAATAAAAAATCATAGGTACATGGATACAAGGTCAATCAAAATCCGGAACATCCGCTGTCTTCTTAGCACACAAAGCCTTTGAGTCTTTGGCTGGGGGCCCGGTTGGGCCATAAGTGATACCTCTCACTCTGGCCTACCGGGTCGTCCGGCCACCTTGCATTGGTGGACAGCTCAGGGACTTGACTCAGAACTTGTCCACTCGCCAGCATCTCATTCTCCATAATTTCATTGCCCTCCCCTTCGTACGCTTCCTCAGCATCAGCGTGGGTGCCATCATCAGACTCCTCCACACGCTTGAACCATGACACATTTCTGGTGACCCGCAGTTCTTCTTTCTGGGCGGTCACCATGGACCCTCGCACCACCACCACTTTCCACTGTCCCGGTTCATGGGGAGTTCGGAATTTCCATCCCGGGGGCCTGTCCTTGACCATTACAGTGTCTGCACTCGCAGGTCAGGGCATCTTTTCTGCCGCCAGACTCTGGCCTTCTGATTGGTCCTCCTTCATCCTTCCTGAGCATGTTCCTGAGCGGGCCTCCACTGGGAATCAGCAGGAATACAGTCCCTGGGCGATTGCTTAAGCTTCAACACAGCAGGGGCACAGCCCATAGTCCTATTGGGGGCGTTCTGCCTATAAGCTCTAAGAAACTGTTGCATGCGCCCCTCCACGAGTTTCCCTTGCTCCACCCCTATCCTCAGGGTTTGCATGAATCTTTCCACATCGCCATTGGCCTGCGGCCAGTGCAGGGTGATGCAGCGATGGCTTACAGCTAGCTGATCCAGATAGTCCAGATGGTCTTGCCCATGGAATGGTGGGCCGTAGTTGGTCCTTATCTCTTCAGGAACCCTGAACAGTGCAAATGTATTTTCCAGCATTGGCTTTACATTCTCAAAGGCTGTCCATGGAACCAGCTCTACTATTGGGAACCACAAGTGAGAGTCTATTAGAACGAGCATCAGCCGTCCGTTTGGGAAGCTGCTAAAGTCCATGCTGACCTTGGACCATGGTCGGGTGCTGGGCGCTTTGGTGATCACCGGAGCAGTAGGCTGTTCAATAGCAGTGGTAGTGCAGGGGTGACACCTTCCCACATGCTCATCAAGGAGTGAGTCCATGCCAGGGAACCATACCTTACTTCAAAGATGAGCCTTCATCTCGGTGGCCCCTTCTTGGCCCTGATGGTCCAGCTCGATCACTCTGTCCCACAGACAGCAGGGAATTACCAGCTTCTGGCCTCGCGATAGAAGATCATCACTCCCTACGGACAGTTCAACCCGCACCTTCCACACCACCTGCATGGCTGTGCGTTCGTCCAGATCCAGGGACCTTATGCCATCTAGGAACTGCTTCCCCTGTCGTCGATCCAAAGCTTCCTTTACGCGGCTTATGACCAAATCTTTGTGGGATGCTTTGGCTATCACCTGCAGGGTGAGGGCCACCGGACAGGTGGTCTGTACCACCATCCTCACAAAACTCTCCATCCCTTCACCCTCATCTCCTTGTACTTCTTCCAACAGGGGTATGGCAGGGTGTTGTGAAAGGTAGTCAGCAGGGTTGTTCACTCCCAGGCGGTAGATGACTTTGAACTGATATGGTTGCAGACGGACTGCCCAGCGTTCAATCTGCGGGGGAGCCAGTTGCGTTGACCCCGCAAACATCGAGACCAGGAGCTTGTGGTCAGTGACGACCTGGAATTTCTGTCCAAATACATAAAGGTGAAAATGCTGACATGCCCAGCGAATGGCCAATGCCTCTCTCTCGACCTACGCATATCGAGTCTTGACGGCTGACAAGGCGCGGCTCACATAGACCACTGGTACCCACTCCGGATTCTGCTGCTCCTGGAGCAACACAGCATCCAGCCCAACGGGACTGACAGCCACCACCACCTCCGTCCTTTTTTTGAGGTGGAAATAGGCCATTGTGGCCTTGTCCAGTAGCGCCCCTTTTATGGACTTAAAGGCCTCATCCGCCTCCCACCTACAGTCCCACTGTGCCTTGGTCCTGGTAAATTGTCTCAAAGGTTCCGCCATGATCGCCAGCTGAGGAATGAACCTACTGCAGTACATGGCCGTGCCAAGAAACTGTGTACCTCTGAGGCTTTCCGTGGCACTGGGGCAAGGCAGATGGCGTCTGCCTTCTTAGAGTCTACCTGTAACCTTTCGTGGGAAAGTACATAGCTAAAGAAGTATCTGTAGAACGCACACTTTTTCTTATGGTGTGTGAGACCTGCATCTGAGAGTCTTTGGAGCGTTACATGCAACCGGAGATGGTGGCGCCAGGCTGCTTAGGTTTGGGAGCGATTACCAACGCCGACACCCATAGAGTAGGCCCCGTGATCTTCACTCTCACCCCTTGGTCCTCCAATGCCTGCAACTTCTTCTTCACCGCTGGCCGGAGGTGGAATGGAACTCTTCTGTGTCGCAGCGCTGTGGGCGTCACCACGGGGGTCAATATGTAGCTTGAACTGTTTCCCCTTGAGTTATCTTAGCCCTCGAAATAGTTGTGGGAAGTCGTTCAGCATGGTTTTCACGTGGGCCTCATGGACCTGTCATGCAAAGAAGACCAGCTCGAGGTCTTCAGCCGTGAGGCACCCCAGAAGGGTCCACGGTCCCCTTCTGCAATGTGGAACTTGGCTTTGGTTGAGCGGCCCTGGCTGGTGACAGTCACCTCAATGGCTCCCCTCAAGGATAGGGGATCACGCCCGTCGTAGTTGTATATTTTTGTGGTGCAGGGCATCAACAATGGCCGTGGTGATAGCCGGTTGTACAAGATATCCATCACATTGACTGATGCATCAGTGTCGATAAGCACCTCAGCGGTGGTGCCCTGGATGTCTACTGTGCACATGGGGGTGGACACTGCTTCTGCTGTCTTCCACCTGCAAACGAGATGACAAAGATGTCCTCCTCATCGTCCTCGACATACCATGTGTTTCCTCCTTCCCCTGTACTCACGCACTCCTCGGGCATCAGTTGCCTCACAGTCACTGTCTTTTCCTGTGCCACCGCCTGTTTGAGGTTTCCTTCCCCACACACCTTCGCAAAATGATTCACTTTCCCACATTTCTTGCAACTTTTCCCCTTCGCTTGGCAAACACCAGGCGTCTTGTGTTCCAGCCCGCAGCTGCTGCAGTCCCTCCTACCTGGCTTCTGGGGTCGTGGCAAACGTGGGGGACCTGGACACGATTGCATGGCATCCACCTGCTCTTGCTTTACGTTGGACGTGTCGCTCCGGACGCAGCTGCAGAAGTCACTGTGTCACGGGCATGTCATCGGCCCGAATGGTTGAGAGTTCATGTGAGCGCACCAGGATCTTGACTAATGCGATGCCAGGCTTTCACAGTATGAGTTTTCGCAGTGTGTTTGAATGGCAGCCTTGGATGACCTGCGCTTTGATCTCCTCATGCTGGTTGAGGCCTACGCAGGTGCTGGCCAACCTGGCATAAATCATGATTCAGTATCAGTTTTCTGCGCCTGATGGAGTTTGAACCTCTCATAATCTGGGTTCAGCTGGGGATCAAAATACAAGTTCAAGGCGGCCACCACAGCATTTAAATCATCAGCCGTTCCTGTGTTCGGGAGTGTGCTGAGGAGCTCGTACAGTTCGTCACCTCCCACGTGAAACATGAGTGACTGTTGCACAGCACTGTCTGTTTCCCTTGTGGCACAGAAGTAATTGTTCATCCGGCCAAGCCAGTGACGCCACCGTGGCGCTACCGTGGCAGGGTCTGCCAGTTGACTAAACGGGGTAACGCTGCCACTGACGAGTGGGCTCCTCCGACGGGTGGTGGTGGTGGTGGTGGCTGTTGGTCACTGTCTGCTGGCAGGAACTCATTGCGCTGTGAGGGTTCTATTAGTGTGTACTGCAACACTGCTCTCTCTCAATGGTTCTCTCGGTGCGTGCATAGACTGTGTTTTTTCCCCCTTTTTTTCCCTTCTTATTCTTTTTTTTTTTTCTTCTGGCCACCTCTCCCTGTCCCTTTTTTTTCAAAAGTCTTTTTTTTTTTCTTTTCTACTGTATTTCGGTCCCCCCTCTGGGTCGCTGCTCACTTTATTGCAGCTTACCTTCAAAACACATGAAGTGTCTGAGCTGCAGCCTCAGAATGCCCCTGATCTGTTCACGCTGTCCGCATTGCAAGCCTGGGCGGTCAAAGCACTCCATGTGTGCTTTGCGATGTCAGGCTGGAGACAGGAGCACCCCAGACAGCCACGGGGTGGGGCAAGTGACTTCACACTCCCGGTGCTGCTAGCATCGCTGATGGAGCACTTCTGCTCTCTCTGCAAGGGCGGGTCGGCGGTGGGTGGGTCCCCGTGCCTTCCGATGAGCCGCACGCTTCACCAGATATCATTGCGGGAGAAGGGGACAGCCCGCAGGTGAGAGTGCTGCCGCTTGTTGTCGCAGCACGCAGCTCCACAGGCACTCCAGTCAGACGGTGGGCCCACCTGCCATGTGGCACCGTCATCGCTAGTTGTCCGCCCTCTGGGGGGGGGTCACACAAGGTGTGCCGCGGGCCGATGCCTGACTGTGGTACATTTACCCTTGTCGCCAATGTGACGCCCCCCTGTGTCGCGGGGCCACACAAGTAAAGGGAGCCCAATAGAGAGGATTGTCACATTAATGGGGTGTACTCCGCAGCTGCTCAAGGTGCATCCTTTGTTCCATGGAGAAAGGAATTCCCTATAATGGATGGCCAGCTGTGGGCACTGAAGTGGTCTTTAAAACAGACTCACATTACTAGAGGTTACAGTAGAAGGTGCTGAGAGCTGGGCTGTTCAGGGGAAGTGCCCGGAGATGTAGATAAGATTAGATGCAATGCTTTGTATGTGCTGGATTTTTTATTTGGGAGTGACAAGTATGTGAAACAACGTCATTTGGTTGGATTGTTTTTGCTGGTGTTTTTATTATGTGCATTGTGACAGTGCCACAGTGCTTGTTCTCAGTTCCTCTAACGTGTGGTAATAATGATGAAACACAGTGGCTTTTTCAACTAACCAGCAAGACCATGCTGCGTTTGCTCAGGAAATGTGCCTGTGACATGGAAATACAATTTGGAGTGCAGACTGCCATGTACATTTACACCACTGAAATCTATGACTGAAAAGTTATGGCCCCTGGTTCGCCTGTGTGACCTGGCTGGCTCTAGCAACACAAGTCAGAGAAAAGTGCCTTGCCGTGTAAAAAAAAAAACCCTGCTCATAATTTATTAGCTAAGTCTCTTCTAAGTGTACCTTGTAAGCCGACAGTGTTAAGTGCTTAGTATTCAAAACAGAGCATGGTAATTATTAATGAAAAGTATGTCTTTACAATGAACAGCTACCTAATGCTGTTTGTCACTGACTAGATAAAGTAGCATTTTTCTGTGGAGCGGTCTAATTGTGTCTAAAAATCTTTTTATGTCAGTCACCTTCAATGCTCCCAAGAAGATCATCCACACAAACGTCCCCTTAATAAACACACAGGTAGTAAAGATGCAATGGCAAGCCAATGATAGCTTTCTCAGATCAGACTCAGTAGTTCACAGAGTGCTTAGGGAATGGTCAGTGAAGAGTTACATTATCTAGTCAAACTGACCGCTTACTTAGGTTGCACACCACCAGGATTTCCAGTGTGGTCGCACCTCCGCCAAAACCCTGGTGGAACC